>NW_022631011.1:10879625-12205387 GCF_010015895.1 Lontra canadensis
TGAGTGGTGACTGTGGCTTCCCTTGCTTTATCACACCCCTGCCCCCCACCCCAACTCAGGAGCAACCAGAGAAAGCCAAATGAGCGCCCCAAACCAGTCCCATGGGATGCCCCACTTCCAGTTAGTCCTCCCTCCTCCAGCTTCCCCAGGCCAGCAGCCTCCAATTAGAGCCTTCCTGAAGCCTTCCGCTATTTTCCACTCTAAGCTTTCCCACTCCCTTGCCTGCTGTTGAGTCTCCGCCAAACACCAGGGATGGTGGCTGATTCCCTTGCCCTTGGAAGCTCTCAGTAAATAGCCTCTGCCTGGTCTCATTCTGGAAGCCTGTGTTTATTTCCACACTGGGTAAGTCCTAGCAGCTCCTGAGCTCCAGCCCCCTCATACCCTCAGCTGCTCAAAGGGAAAATATCCTCAGTAATGGGAAGAGAGTGATGTTATAGTGATGGCTCTATTTCCTTTAAAAAAAAAAATACAATAAAGTGACAGCAGAGGAACAGAAAATCATGTTTTTTCTTAGTGTTTAGCACTGTCTCTGCATTACCAACATGGATGTTAAAGGAAAATTGGCTACCCTGGGGCCGAAGCACTACTGAATGGAAAACTCTAGAAGTTCTGCGCGAGAAGCAAGCGTTAAGGATTCCAAACCACCCCCCTCCCCCATAAGTGCCCTTTGTACTTCTAGCGGAAGCTTCACCCTATCTACCATCTCACCCTATCCTCCACCCCACCCCCACCCACTCCCCCATTTTTCTCTTTGGAGACCTTTCTTTTTGCAGGGTAGCTCCCTGGTCCCTCTTGAACCTCCTATTAGAAGCAATTAAAAAAAAGTCTTCCAGCAACTTGACACTTTTTGAAATGCTAATTGATGCTAAGCAGAGCCATCAGGCTGTCTTTCACACCTACTCAGTCCCTGCCCCAGGCTTTTTTGCATATTTGAATCAATAAGTTTCTAAACCGAGGAAGTGTGAGATATGCAGATAGAGCGCTCCCATTGCCCTTGCTGAGACTGTTACCTGTGGGGACCCAGAAAATCCCCGCAGCACCCCACAGGTTGACAATGTCTCAACCTTTCTGAAAGCGGAATGCTCAGATATTTAGGAAGGGACCGTTGTTAGAGCTTTGTCCAAGGATTTGCATAAGCACTGTGGATGAACGCTGGGTCAAGCCTGTTGCCTAAGCGGTGAGCGGTGTAAAAGGAAACCAGCATGCACCACCAGTGAAAGAAGGGATGCAGAGCTGGCATTGCTGGACACAGGCCGGGCTGATGTCCACCAGGCAAGAAAACCACCACCACCGGATAAAACCCATTTACGAAGTATCGATCTCTTTAAGTCAGTATTTAATGTCACAGTCTGATCCCTAGCTGACAGTATGGTAACAGTACGTCAAACCAGGCTCCGTTTCTCTAGAACAACAAATGACCCTTCAGCTTGTCAGACCATGGTCTTCCGTGTGTTTAGAGGGGCATGCTGTAATCGTTTGCCTTTGTTTTGAATATCTCATACTTTTAGAGGTTGTCCCCGAAGGGTAGCAGAATATGCCACTCCGAAGTATGCCTCTTTGGCATAAGCACTGTTTTGAACTGATTATTTTTGAGGGACAGCAGGAGAAGTTCTAAAAACAGTAGAATTTACTCTTTCGGGTAGGGAAATTAACATTTATAAGGAAATCTCCATTTGTCACACTGGCTCCCTCTTTGTATCAATAAGAGAAAGATGACTAAATCACTAAGAACCCCTGATGTAGGAAAGATGTTAGGGTTTGAAGCCAACAGCCACAAAAGAATTCTGGAGACGTCGGAACAAAAAGGTGGTTTTATTAAAGCACTGGGACAGGACCCGTGGGCAGAAAGAGCTGTATGGGGGTCATGAGAAGCGGCCCATTATATACTTTCAAGTCAGGAGGGGGTTAGGGCTAGCCCAAACCAGGAGGTATTTTGGAAGCAAGGTTTCCAGGGACCTTGAGGGGGCTAGCTGTTGTTGGGAAAAGCTCATTTATTCCTGTCTTATAAAACCTTGGTTGTGAAATCCTTCAGATGTATATTGGTGGGTCATAAGCTTGGGATGATTGCTAACATATATCTTGGCAGGGAATGGAGATAAAGGAAGTTTCCAAAGGAGTTTTTTATATGTTAAAGTAGACTCACAGGATCCTGGGGGTCGGGGTAAGATTGCCTTTTGCCCTTAGCAGAGTATTAACATCAAGGCAGCTGAGCTCCTAGAAGAATGTCATTCTGCCTGTTTCAAGGACTTGTCAATGGGCCATAAGTGGTAAGGAAATGTAATTTTTCTTTTGCTTTTGTTTCCCACCTCAACCCCTGTCACAGCTCCTAACTTAAAGCTTCATAACAGGTCCATGTTTACTGGATTTTTCCTGCTAACCTTCCATGACTTGCCTCCCTTCCTACCAATAGCCTTCTTTTGTCTTCTGGTGAAGATGGTATTTAAGTGATGGTGTGGGCATTTAAAGGAGTTTTACTCAGTTTTCCTGGATATCTCCTGTGTATGTATGAGGTATATATTATTAAAACTTCTGTTTGTTTTCCTCTGGATAATCTGTCTCTTAGTACAGAGGGGTCTTCCACACAACCGAAAAAAGTAGAGGGAAATTATTTTTCCTCCCCTATATCCATCCCCATATGGACAACCCAGCCCTAAGGCTTCTGTGAGGGAGGTCTCATCCAGAGACCATATCTTGGCATTTAATGACTACAGCAGTGTTGACCCAAAGCCCTCTCTGGTGGGCCTTCCTGTCCCTAAGCCCCTGTATGGGCAGCTTTTCTGACAAAGAAAATTTTTTTGAAAATTTGACAAATATTGACATTTCTGAAAATTTTCTGAAAATTTCTGAAAATCTGACAAATTTTCAGAAAAATTTTCTGACAAAACTTTACCAAATGTTAGTTGGGCCCCTGTGAGCCCTCTTCTTGACTAGGCCTTCATGGTGGACTTCTGTGTCCATCCTTGCTGAGTCCCCACTAAGTCAGTTTAGAGATAATACCCACCCTTGGTATCTGATGAAGTTCTTCATCTTCTACCCTAGATGTCCAAGTGCTTGGCTTGCCTATAGCAAGAATTTTATTGGATCAGTTCAGCAAGAATCCCTTACCCTTCATCTCCCCTCTTAGGAATTTTCCATACACTGACCTTTCACCCTGCTCCTTGCCTATAAGTCCCACTGGTTTTGCTGGTTTTGGAGTGGAGCCCAATCTCCCTCATTGCAGCAGTCTTCAGTGAAGACTTCCTTACTGCTTCGACAAGTAGGAGAGTCATTTTTGCTTAAACACCATTCTTTCTGCCGGGCCTAGTGTTTGCTGAGGTCTGGGACTTAGAGCAACACTGCGCAGCAGGCACACTGGGATGGAGAATGATGGCGCCACTGCTTTGGTCAGCACGGTCTTCCTTTTACCTCCTCTTGGTAGTGCCAGCCCCTCTCTTTGGCCACATGTGGGCACGGAATTCGGGCCTTGGCCATTCCCTGGGCATAGGCTGGTCCACATGCGCTGGGCCTGATACACAGATGGTGGTAGAAATAAGGTCTCTTCTGTTGAGATTGCCAAACTTGGAAGATGTTAAATTGGGGCTCTGCCCCTGCCCCGCAATAGGGGAATCCCTCTTAAAATTGGCCAGAATGAAGCTAAGATGCAGAGAACAGTAGGACATAAGGGGGAAGGGTCCTGAGGATATCCCAGACATTCCAGCTGGCCCCAGTCATTCCCCAAACCAGGACATTCCCTTTGGGTCTGAGTTGAGATTTTTGTCAGTAGCAGCTAAGAGCCCCAAGTTGGCAGGAAAGTGGTTCAGTTGCCCCCTTACACATTCCCAGAACAGCCCTCCTTCACCTGACCCACAGTCCCCCAGGAGCACCTTCCCTGTCAGTTCCCAGGCTCGCTCTCTGAGGGGACACTACTCTGAGCATGTGTGAGCTGGATGTGGCGTTCCTTTTTTTTTTTTTTTTCCCAGTGCTCATGATGAGAAGTGTATTTTTTTTCCCCCAAAGATTTTATTTATTTATTTGACAGACAGAGATGACAAGCAGGCAGAGAGGCAGGCAGAGGGGTGGGGGGAGCGGGCTTCCTGCTGAGCAAAGAGCCCGATGTGGTGCTCGATCCTAGGACCCTGGGATCATGACCTGAAACAAAGGCAGAGGCTTTAACCCACTGAGCCACCCAGGTGCCCAAGAAGTGTATTCTGGGTTTTTTTTTTTTTTTAAGATTTTTTAAATTTATTTACCTGACAGAGATTACAAGTAGGCAGGCAGAGAGAGAGAGAGAGGAGGAAGCAGGCTCGCTGGGGAGTAGAGAGCCCGATGTGGGGCTTGATCCCAGGACCCTGGGATCATGACCTGAGCCAAAGGCAGAGGTTTTAACCCACTGAGCCACCCAGGGGCCCCACGAGAAGTGTATTCTTAATCCCCTTCACCTATTGCGCCCATCCTCCCCAACTGCCCCCTGACAACCTCCAGTTTGTTCTCTATATTTAAGAATCTGGGTGGGATTTTTTTTGTTTGTTTTGTTTTTTCCCTTTCTTTCTTCATTTTCTTCTTAAATTCTACATATGAATGAGAGCATATGGTACTTGCATTTCTCCGACTTATTTCACTTAGCGTTATATCCTCTACATCCATTCATGTTGTTGCAAATGGTAAGTGTAAAGTTTTTCCGGCGAGATAAACACAACGCCAGGCAAAGTGGGTGCAAGGCAAGATTTATTAAAGGCACTCTCCGACGAAGTTTCAGGGCTCAGGAGAAGGGGAGCCAGGAAAGTTGCGCCGGGAGGAGGTGGGCACCCTCAGGCAAGGTTCCGCTACTCTGGAAGGCAGAGTGGCGGAAGTCGCACCCAAGGCAGGGAGAAGGGGGTTTTTAAGGGGCCTCGAGGGGAGTTCAGGGGTCTTTTGGCAAGTTTCCCTTATTTGGATATTTTGCCTGCTCGTCGGGCTCCCATTAGTCCACGGGAGCCCGGGGCGGGGGTCTCAGATTCCTGCTTGGGCCTTTGTTCTCCTGTCCGAGCTCAGGTCTTGTGGCAGGAACTTTCGCCATCTTAAGTAGCCCTTTCTGCCAGCCTAACAGTAAGATTTCATTATTTTTTATGGCTGAGTAGTATTCCATTATACATATACATACAACCTCTTCTTTATCCATTTATCTATTAATGGAACTTGAGTTGCTTCCGTAACTTGGCTATTATAAATAATGCTACAGTAAGCAAGAGGGTGCAGATACCTTTTCAAATTAGTGTTTTTGTTTGGGGGGATAATTGGAATTACTGGATGATATGATAATTCTCTTTAATTTTTAAAGAATTTTAAAAAGATTTTTCCTGGGGCGCCTGGGTGGCTCAGTGGGTTAAAGCCTCTGCCTTCAGCTCGGGTCATGATCTCAGGGTCCTGGGATCGAGCCCCACATTGGGCTCTCTGCTCAGTGGGGAGCCTGCTTCCTCCTCTCTCTCTGCCTGTCTCTCTGCCTACTTGTGATCTCTGTCTGTCAAATAAATAAAATCTTTAAAAAAAAAATTTTTACTTGTTTGATAGCGAGAGAGAGAGAGCGTGAGTACAAGCAGGGGAAGTGGCAGGCAGAAGGAGAGAAAGAAGCAGACTCTCCACTGAGCAAGGAGCTTCATGTGGGACTCTATCCCTGGATCCAGGGATCATGACCTAAGCTGAAGGCAGATGCTTAACTGACTGAGCCACCTGGGCACCCCTCTGTTTTTAATTTTTTGAGGAGATTCCATACTGTTTTCCACAGTTGCTGCACCAATTTGCATTCTTACTAATAATATATATAAGGGCTCCTTTTTCTCTGCAACCTTGTGAACACTTGTTGTTTCTTGTGTTTTTTATTTTAGCCATCTGACAGGTGTGAAGTGATATTTCATTGTGGTCTTGATTTGCATTTCCCTAATGATAGTGATGTTGAGCATCTTTCCATGTGTCTGTTGGCCATCTGTATGTCTTCTTTGGAGAAATGTCTTCATGTCCTCTGCCCATTTGTAATTGGATTATTTGTGGGTTTTTGGCGTTGAGTTGTATAATTTGAAGGTTTGTATCATGAATGGATGAACGGATGTTGTACTTCGTCAGGTGCTTTTTCCACATCTATTGAGATGATCATATGGTTTTTATCTTTTGTTTTGTTAATGTGATGTATCACATTGATTGATGTGTGAATATGGAACAACATGTGCATCCCTGAAATAAATTCCACTTGAACATAGCAAATAACTTTTCAATGTATTGTATTCAGTTTGCTAAATATGTTATGGATCTTTGCATCTATGTTCAT
Organism: Lontra canadensis; assembly: GCF_010015895.1. Classification (NCBI taxonomy): domain Eukaryota; kingdom Metazoa; phylum Chordata; class Mammalia; order Carnivora; family Mustelidae; genus Lontra; species Lontra canadensis. The sequence continues at coordinate 10,885,903 of NW_022631011.1, forward strand.
CACAAATATAGTTTTTTCTCTCTTTTTATAGTGTCTTTATCTGGTTTTGCTAGCAGCGTAATGCTGGGCTCATGGAATGAATTTGAAAGCTTTCCTTCCTCTTTTATTTTTCAGGATAGTTTGAAAAGAATAGGTATTAGCTCTCCTTTAAATGTTTGGTAAAATCCACCTCTGAATCCATCTGGTCATGGGCTTTTATTCATTGGGAGGTTTTGATTCCTGATTTAGTTCAGATTTTCTATTTCTTCCTGATTCAGTTTTGGGTAGCTGTATGTTTGTAGGAATTTATCCATTTCTTCTAAATTGTCCACATTGTTGGCATATAATTTTTCATAATATTCTTTTGTAATCCTTTGTATTTCTGCGCTATTTCTTCTCTTTCATTTCTGATTTTATTTGAGTCCTTACTTTTTTAAAAATTAAATTCAATTAATTAACATATAGTGTATTATTAGTTTCAGAGGTAAAGTTCAGTGATTCATCAGTCTTATGTAATACCCAGTGCTCATTATATCACATCCCTCCTTAATGTGGGTGTGGCTTTCCTTTTCTCTTTATAGCTGCTCTCCAGAGTCTGTCATGACAATACATCAAGGCAGTGTTTTTCAAATTTGAGCAAAGAACAGACCCCTTTCAAAGGAAAAATAATTAGCAGACCCCCTGTGTGAATTTAAAGTATTTTTATACTAAGTGAAAACATATAACATATGCCCATAGCTATATGAAGCCAAAATAAATTTTCAAATATAAAACCAACAAAACTAAAATTTAAAACAATAATTTAATGACATATTATATTTTGCTAAGGTCGCATTGCTGACATTAAGTTTATTATTGGAAAATCTTCTCTTATTTAATTAGTTCTATATTTTGATGGGGGGATAAATGGTGAGAGAAACCCTTGGGCCAGTTACTGTTTACAAACATCCTAACATTTTTGTTTCATAATGATCTCCCAAAAGGAGGCAAGCACTTCAGGGTCTAGGAGGGATTATCTTCAGTTTTCCCTTTGATGTTCAGAGAGGCTAGTTTGGAAACCCTGGGTTTTTAGATGCTCAGGTGCTCTTGGTGTCCCTGTTCAGGTCCCTTGTCTTGAGAATGGAAGAGACCTGCACATGAAGCATGTGGCCCTGGGCTCTTAAAACACCTGCTTCTCTGGGTTTGATGCTAGACAGGCAGGTATAAATGTCCCCTTCATATGGGAGGCTGCCCCAGTCATATTTGTGATTGTCAAATTCTCGAATCTGGAGTGGATAATGGTAGAATAAGAACATATGGAAAAAATAATTTGGAATACTAGCAAAACAATAATAGCAAAAGAGAACAATGTCTATTTCCCAGGAATATATATATATTTAAAGACATATTGAGAAGAAACTGAGGTCTGAGGTCCTGGGTAGGGAAGCAGGGTACAGAGAGAAATTACTCTAAGACCCAGGGTCCCCAGCCTTGGTTTCTCCAACTCCTGCCTCTAGCCTCCAGTGCCAAACAATCCTATTCCATTCTATTTCCCAATAACTTTATCCTATTGTAGAATACCTAACATACTACTTTATCCTATTGTAGAAATCAGAGCATACTACTTTGTACTAAAGAATATGTATGATAATTGAAATGAAAAACTTCAAGAATTTTGCTATTATCATAATATTTTCTTCAATTTTTTTGAAAGCAAATAATGGAAAGTAATATTTGAGAAGTGCATCTCTGTTTTCTTTTTTAATTTTTAAAAAATATTTTATTTTTAAGTAATCTCCACACCCATCATGGGGCTTGAGCTCACAACTCTGAGATCAAGAATCACATACTTGGGTGCCTGGGTGGCTCAGTCAGTTAAGCATCTGCCTTAGGCTCAGGTCATGATCCCAGAGTCCTGGGATTGAGTCCCACATTGGGCTCCCTGCTCAGTGGGGAGCCTGCTTCTTCCTCTCCCACTTCCCCACTTGTGTTCCCTCTCTCACTCTCTCTCTGTCAAATAAATGAATAAAATCTTAAAAAAAAAATCACATGCTCTACCAACTGAGCTAGCCAGGAGCCCCTAGAAGTACATTTCTTAATTTTTCCTTGTCTAATAATTGCTTATCAAAATGTGTAATATATAAAATGATATATCATTTTTTTAAAAGATTTTATTTATTTATTTGACACACAGAGATCACAAATAGGAAAAAAGGCAGGCAGAGAGAGAGAGGGGGAAGCAGGCTCCCTGCTGAACAGAGAGCCCAATGTAGGACTCGATCCCAGGACCCTGAAATCATTACCTGAGCCTAAGGCAGAGGCTTAACCTACTGAGCCACCCAGGCGCCCCCATTTTTTTTCAAGTCAAATCTGCTTTTTTTTTCCTTAAGATTTTACTTATTTATTTGAGAGAGAGAGAGAGCATGAGAGGAGAGAGGTCAGTGGGAGAAGCAGATTCCCTGCCAAGCAGGGAGTCTGATGCGGGACTCGATCCTGGGACTCCAGGATCATGACCTGAGCCGAAGGCAGTTGCTTAACCAACTGAGCCACCCAGGCGCACCCCATTTTGCTTTTTTAAAGACTTCCAGTTCTCTTTTTTTAGTTTATTTATTTATTTATTTTAAATGATCTCTACATCTAACATAGGACTTAAACTCACAACCCCAAGATCAAGAGTCACATGCTCTTCCAACTGAGCCAGCCAGATGGCTCTGATGTATCATTTTTGATAAAATATATACTACTAATAATTATAATCTTTATTCAATCCAGAAAAATTGTAGATTAAGAAATATTTTAGGGGCACCTGAGTGGCTGGCTCAGTTAAGCATCCCACTCTTGATTTTGGCTCAGGTCATGAACTTGGGGTTGTGAGATCAACTGCACATCAGGCTCTGTGCTCAGTGAGGAGTCTGCTGAGATTCTTTCCCTCTCCCTCTGCCACTCCCCCTGCTCATGCACTCTGTCTCTGTCTCTCTCTCAAATAAATTACTTTAAAAAACATATTGTAATATCATAAAGGGATTCAGAATGAGCCTCCCCAAAATGTGCCACTTTGTATGTGGATTACTTTGAGCTGAAGTCAGTCAAGGCCCAAAAGACTCAGGAAGAAATTTTATCTTCCTTTTAACTGCCTAAAGAATTCAGATAGAGAGGCTGGCCCAGGAAACAAACTATCTCCAGAGATACAAATAACATGGGCTAGGTGTGATGAGCTGGAGGGAAACTTGGCAGGACTTGGAGATCAGATTCCGCTTCATATCCCATTGTCTCTGCATTGACATGGCGAACATTTGTTTACTAGATGTTTTCTCTTCCCATTTTCCTCTAAATTGTCTTCCTTTCCTTTGAAGTCCTAGACCCCTACCCTTCTCCTTAGTTCAAAAACAGCATATAAGCCCCAGTTGCCTTAGTGCCTGCAGGTCTCAGAGTCTTAAGGGACTCCCACATGTATGTAATTAAATTTATTTTTAGGGCACCTGGGTGGGTCAGTGGGTTAAGCCTCTGCTTTCAGCTCAGGTCATGATCTCAGGGTCCTGGGATTGAGTCCCACATCAGGCTCTCTGCTCAGCAGGGAGTGTGCTTCCCCCTCTCCCTCTGCTGCTTCCCCTGCTTGTGCTCTCTCTCCTTCTCTCACTGTCTGTCAAATAAATATATTCTTTAAAAAAAAATTGTTTTCTCCTGTTAATCTGTTTTATATCGATTGACCAGTCAAGGAATCTAGAATAGTAAAGTAAAATTTTCCTCCCCAACAACTGTCACAGGAACTTTTTTAAAATTTTAAATTTCAGTTATTTGATGATATATTCCTTGTGAGTTTTGGCATAAAATTAGAGAGTTCCAAGAACTGGATGAATTGCTTTGACAAATCCTCCCTCCCCAATTCCCATCTACTTATTTATATGCATAAGTGTATTCAGTTCTTACATCAATGAAAATGAAAAATAGAGACAATCTTTACTGAACTCTGTCTCAATCTAGTAATAAGAACTATTCATGTGTGAATACATGAACTAATTAAAACATATACACACATGCAAGGAAGGGAAAGCTGGTTGGAACTGACTCCAGTGTGCATTCCTAGCAGGGGTAAGATCAGGCTTTCCTTGAAGCCTGTTCCCATTCTCCCCTCCTCTCAACAAAGTTATATTACCCTTTAAGATGAAATCAATATTCAGCATTTATGTTACTGTGACTGAGTAATGGGTAAAAACTAGTAGTGGATTATACTTTATTTCCTTCCCTATACAATTATATATTTTTCCCGTTTCTTAGTCTTCTGCATTGTTATCACCAAGTCACTCCTAAACTGCACTGTGAAACTGAAAATCTGCACTCAGCATGATTAAACACATAAGGTATAACAATAATTTCAGTTTTTTCTTGACATTCTCCATGGAGCTTTCATTATTCTTCTGTTCCAATCTGGACTTTGTTCTTTGGATCTGCTATACAGCTGTCATCTAAGACTCATCCCCACATCATCTGAGAGAACATCCTTGCCACCCTCCTGAGCTGGACTGCAGGTCTTAATGGGATACATCCTAATGGTTTTAATGGAACACATCCTCATTAACTTCCTGGAAAGGTGTGCCAAAGGAAGTCCTTGTTCTCTAACTCCAAATACTAATATTCAAGAAATAGAACAAGGGAAAATATTGACATCATGAGGACATAGTCAACAAAATAATCTAGAACAGGGGCAACATTACAAGTCATACAGCCCAGTTTCTTCAACAAGTCACAAGGCAAAAAAAAAAAAAAAAAAGCACTTGGGAGAAAATAATTTGTAAGGAAAATAGATGTAGGAGGAAACTATAGATTAAAAGATTTAGAAAGCAAACTGTTTACAAGGTGTGGGCATTAGATGCATCCTGATTTAAACAAACTATGTATCTATAGAGATAGATATTGTAAAGATTTTATTTTTAAGTTATCTCTACACCCAATGTCAGACTCCCACTTATAACCCCAAGATCAAGAGTTGTATGCTTTACTGACTGAGCCAGCCAGGTGCCCCAGTAAACATATTTTTTAAAAGTATGTGACATTTATGAAATAATTGAAATTTTGAACACTCTATTTTAGATGTAATAGTGGCATTATTATTTATTACAAGCTGGAGGGGGAGAGGGAGAGAATCTCAAGCAGGCTCCATGTTCAAAGTGGGGCTCGATCTCAGAACCATGAGATCATGACCTGAGCTGCAACTAAGAGTCAGATACTTAACCAACTGTACTATCCAGGTGCCCCCTGGAATTCTTCTTCTTGTTATTATTTTTTTTTTAAAGATTTTATTTGTTTATTTGACACAAAGAAAGAGACAGTGAGAGAGGGAACAGAAGCAGAGGGAGTGGGAGAGGGAGAAGCAGGTTTCCTGCTGAGCGGGGAGCCTTATGCGGGGCTCTATCCCAAGAGCCTGGGATCATGTCCCGAGCCGAAGGCAGATGCTTAACGACTGAGCCACCCAGGTGCCCCCATGGAATTATTCTTACATTTTTTAAAGTTCTTATCTTTTAGAGAGACACACTGAAGAACAGGAGGGGGAAATATGGTTAGAATATAGATGAAGTGGTATTGGCCATAACCTTTTTATCGTTGATCTGATTGTGGTCAAACCTAGTACATGGCAGTTTATTATACTATTTTCTACTTTTCAACATATTTGGACTTATGCACCGTAAATAGCTTTTTTCCCCTTATTTTTAGAAAATAAAGAAAACAATAACAGAAAGTCACGTTTTATCCTCATACTTAGGACTTAGGTGATACTTCAGCTGGATGTGAATTATCATTATTTTTTTAAGTAGGCTCCACATCCAGTGTGGAGCTTGAACTCACAACCCTGAGATCAAGAGTCTCATGCTTTACTGACTTAGCCAACCAGGTGCCCCTTTCATTTATTTATTTTTTATTTAAAATCTTTTTAAAATGGAATTATAAGAGAGAAGTTCTTTTTTTTTTTTTTTTAAGATTTTATTCATTTATTTGAGAGAGAGAGAGAGCACAAGCAGGGTGGAGGGGCAGAGGGAGAGGGAGAAGAAGACTCCCCATTGAGCAACAAGCCCAATGTTTGGCTTGATCCAAGGACCCTGGGACCATGACCTGAGCCAAAGACAGATGCTTAACCAACTAAGCCACCCATGCACCCTAAGAGATGAGTTCTTTATCCTCTGTTTAAAAGGGGCTTCTTCACTGATGTATTCTAATTCACAGTGAAGTTATTTTCTGGGAGGTCCAATGTTTTTCTGAGTCCTGATCATTGGTCATAGATAGCCTAGTTTTCTCCCTTTCTGTAAGTTTCTAAGAGTTTCTTTTTGGTTATTTTAGTTCTGTTCTTTCTTTATTTCTTCCTTTCCATTCTGTAATTACTTACTTTCTTTCTTTCTTTTTTTTTTTTTTAATTTGACAGACAGAGATCACAAGTAGGCAGAGAGGCAGGTGGCAGGGTGGGGGGGAAGCAGCCTCCCCCACTGAGCAGAGAGCCCAATGTGGGGCTCGATCCGAGGACCCTGAGATCATGATCTGAGCCGAAGGCAGAGGCTTTAACCCACTGAGCCACCCAGGTGCCCCTCAAAGGACCTTTTGAATGTATACTGTTTTGCTTGAGAAATCATATTTTTCTTTGATAATTTTTCCTTACCATTTTCTTTGTTCTTGCTGAAATTCCTATTATTTGGATATCAAACTGATGTTATTTTTACTGGGATCACATTAAGTTTGTAGATAACATGAGGAAGAATTGACACTTCTTATCTGGTAGATTTTCTTACCTTGAACATGTTATGTCTTTCCATCTATTCAGTTGTCGTTTTAGTTTTGTCCAGACTTTAAATTTTTTTTAATCATATTTGACATTTTTAATCATCTTATTCCTACTTTGTTTTTATGTCATTTTGAAATGAAATCTTCTATTGCAATGTTTGCTAGCTGGTTATTATTGCATACTACTGATTTTGTTTATTGATTTTTTTTTAAGCAAGTTTGCTAAATTCCCTTATTTCTAATAGTTTTCCATTGATCATCTTGGGTTTTGTTCCAGGTATACATCCATATCATCTCCAAATGAAGTTAATTTCACCTTTTCTTTCTTGAATTTTTTTTTAAAGATTTTATTTATTTATTTGACAGAGATCACAAGTAGGCAGAGAGGCAGGCAGTGAGAGAGGAGGAAGCAAGCTCCCTGCTGAGCAGAGAGCCTGATGCAGGCTTGATCCCAGGACCCTGAGATCATGACCTGAGCCAAAGGCAGAAGCTTTAACCCACTGAGCCACCCAGGCGCCCCTGAATTTTTAAAAGAAAAATTTTTTAAAGATTTTATTTATTTAACAGAGAGAGAGAGAGAGCACACAAGTAGGCAGAGTGGCAGGGAGAAGGAGAAGCAGGCTGTCCACTGAGCAGGGGGCTCCATTCCAGGACCCTGGGATCACGACCTGAGCCAGAGGCAGCCGCTTCACTGACTGAGCTACCCAGGTGCCCCCTTTTTTGAATTTTTAACATTTCTTTCTATTCTTTAAAAATAAATAGTGAGAGATTAGTTTTTTGAGTGTATTGCTACATTCTCTTTCCTAGTTTTTCATTTTCTTTCACTACTGATAGGTGCTGTTGGGTTCTGTTGGTGATGGTGCAGAAAAACGTGTGCCTCCGGCTTCCGTGTTTCCTGCAGGTTGGCACGTAAAGTCAGAAACTGGACCAGACTCACATTTAATCCCTTTGGTAACACTACAGGCGGCACATAATGTCTGGTTGTTTTTCTTTTTGTAATCATTGCAGTCACTGATGTTTCCTATCATATTAATTCACTGGGGGATTGCAAAATGGTGATATTCTGACATTTCTTTTTAAAATATCAAGTGAACTTCGGGACGCCTGGGTGGCTCAGTCAGTTAAGCATCTGCCTTCGGCTCAGGTCATGATGGATTCCCACATCAGGCTCCTGGCTCAGCAGGGAAACTACTTCTTCCTCTGCCTGCCACTTACCCGGCTTGTGCACTCTCTCTCTCTCTCTGACAAATAAATAAGTAAAATCTTTTTTAAAAAATGAAATATTAAGTGAACTTTTTATTTTAGAAAAGTTGTAGATTTACAAAATATTTGCAAAAATAGTACAGAGAATTCAGTGAACCCTGTATCGGGTTTTCTCTGTGGTTAACATACTGCTGAGATACATTTGTCACAACTAATGAACCAATATCAATATCAATACCTTATTATTAATTAAACCACATACTTTATCCAGATTCCTTTAGTTTGTGCCTGATTTTTTTTTTGTCTGTCCTAAGATCCCACCCAGAATACCACAATACATGTAATTATCATGTTTCTTCATTGTTAGTAGGAATGCAGAGTGGTACAGTCACCTTGGAAGATAGCTTGGCAGTTTCTTATAGAGTTAAACATAGGCTTCCCATATGATCCAGAAAGTATGTTCGTCAGTATTTACCCAAATGAGCAGAAAATTTATATGCACACAAAAATCTGCACATAAATGTTTACAGCAGCTCTATTCATAATTGCCAACAATTGGAAGTGACCAAAATATCCTTGATTAAGTGGCTGGGTAAACTAGTATGTCCATACAATGGAGTATTACTTGGCAATAAAAAGAAATGAGATATTGAGCCATGAAAAGACAGGGAGGAAACTTAAATACATCTCACCAAGTGAAAGAAGGCAGTCTGAGAAGGCTCCGTACTGTGTGATTGCAGCTCTGTGACATTGTGGAAAAGGCAAAACTAGGTGCTCAATAAAAAGACTAGTGGTTATGAGGCCCAGAGGGCAGGAAGAAGGCATGAATGGATATTTTTATGGTAGTAAAACTATTCTATATGGTAGTATAATGGTGGGTACATGTTACTATATACTAGTCAAAACCCATAGAATGTAAAAGACAAAAAAATGAACCCTAGTATAATCTATAGACCTTAGTTAGTAATATGTCAATATTGTGTCATAAATTGTAAACAAATGTACGCCACAAGGTGTTAATAATGGGGAAAGGGGTGTGTGTGTGTGTTTGTGTGTGTTGTGAGGGTGTGGGAAGTATATGGGAACTCTATATAAATTTTTCTGTAACCCTAGAACTGCTCTAAAACATAATGTCTATTTCTGAAAATCTCACCTCTCATCATTGTCCCAATTTCATTAATTAAGTAAATTACTTCTGTAAGGATTTGCAGATTCTGATTTTGTCGCGTGGGCACTAATCCACTATTACTGAGAAAGACAAAGGCGGTCCCTGAGACATGGGAGCGGGTCTCATGCTCACAGCCAGGTGTCAGTACTTGGAGCAAGCCTGGTGTTGGCAGCCAGGCTGTGTATCTTCTTCTGTTGGACACCAATCAGCTCACAGAGCACCAGCATCAGACAAGGTCACTCTGAGACTGTGGTAAACTGAGACAAAACAAGGCCACTTCATAATTTTGTCTAGGCACAACAAAAACAAGATGCAACCCACACCACACCAAAGATCCCTCTCTTTACTGCTTCTTTACCATGACAGCTTTATCCCTATCTAGTCTGCCTTCCTTATACATAGAATTTATTGAGGTGCCCAGTCAGGGAAATGTCTCCACTTGGACAGTGTGCAATCCAGAGTGACCTCCACATTCTTGGACTCCCCTCAAACCCATCCACACTACATCCCAATCCTATAATGGGTTTTTCTTTTTTCTTTTTTTTTTTTTTAAAGATTTTATTTATTTATTTTGACACAGAGATCACAAGTAGGCAGAGAGGCAGGCAGAGAGAGCAGGGAGGAAGCAGGCTCTCGGCTGAGCAAAGAGCCCGATGCGGGGCTTGATCCCAGGACCCTGAGATCATGACCTGAGCCAAAGGCAGAGGCTTAACCCACTGAGCCACCCAGGCACCCCCTATTATCACTTTTTCTGACACCCTCCTATGAGACACTCCATGTTTCCCTATGGTGTGTGTTTGCTCTCATTGTAATGAGCAGTGAACCCAACAGGTTCAACTACAGGCATTGACTCTATCATCAATTTTGATAATAAAAATTGTCTCAGATTTGACCTTCTGACATATTCCCATTATTCTCTGAGCACTTTCCCACTTTCTGGAACAAGAAAATATCCCAGGCTCATTTTGTAGGTTCCCTGCCCCAGCCTTGGAATCAGCCATTTTTCTAAGGAGTCCTGGTTTCTTTTAGTTGAGAATGAAATTTAAAAGTTCTGGGAGGGGTGCCTGGGTGGCTGAGTTGGTTAAGTGTCTGACTCTTAGTTTCTGTTCAGATCATGATCTCAGGGTTGTGAGATCGAGCCCCTCGTCAGGGCTCTGCACTGGGTGTGGCGCTTGCTTGAGATTCTCTCCCTCTCCTTCTGGCTCTTAAGAAAAAGTTCTGGGAGCTAAGCCCATTGCTTTTGGGGTGCCACTGCTCCCAAGTATGGCCAGAACTAGGGAATATATATATATACATCCTTTTATATACACACTTATAAACACTTGCAACTGTATCTCTCTTTGTTTTTATTCCCATATACATAAATATACATATAAATGAATATGAGTTCATCCTGATACTGCCAATTCCAGCCCAACACCAGGAGTTCATTCTGGTTTTCTCTTTCCTTATTTGTAACTGTCTTTTCTGTCGCCCCCCAACCCCCAACCTTTCCCATGCTGGGGCCTTCCTCACCTCCCCTGGGCTCAGAAATCCTGTGTGGGGCTGTCTCCTAAGCACCAGAGCTGGGCTCTGGAACCCTGCCTGGAGCCATCACGGCTTTCCCCCACTTCGTCCTGTGCTACCCGGTGGCTTAAGACTGAACTGAGCGGAAGGGAAGGAAGAAGAAGAGGGAGAAAAGCATTTCTGTATTTCCATTAAACTTTAAAATTAAAAGAAGAAAAAAAAAATTGTGTCAGCTGGTTTGGTCTGGGCCAAAACTCTGCCTAAGGGAAGACTCATGGCAGCTTGCATATTAGACGTTTAATTTTACTTAACACGTTTGTTAAAGCATATGCTCGTGTTTTATTTTAATGTACTTTTGTGGCCAGTTGAGTATAAATAGAATTTATTTCAGAGACAGAGCGGTTGGCAGCCTCCTACCTGTGGAGATGGGCTCGCCTTCTGTGGCAGCCCTGTGGCAGCCCTCGGGGGCCAGGGGCCGCCTCCCCAAAGACAGCACCGGGCTGGGGCCCTTGCACTGGACACGGAGGTGTGGCCCCACTATGGCAGCCCTGGCGGGAAAGGAGGGAAGTGAGTGTGTGGGTGGTGGCAGGTGGGGCAGGAGGAGACTATAGGCTGGTGGTCCTGGGAGAGAAAATAATATTTATGATACTTGTTAAAGATGGGTAGGCAGTCTTTATTCGGGGCCATCATGGTAGGTTTAGGACCCCTGAGAGGAGATCTTGCAGCCCTGAACTCCCAACACAACACTGCCAAGGCGCAGAGTAGGGGTTGTGGACTGTCACTAAGAAAGAGCATCTGAGGTAAGAAGGGGTTCTGGGTAGCTCAACCCAACAGGATCTTTGCTGAAGGCAACGTATCAGACATCACCTGGGGGAAGGGGAGGGGGACGAGGACCCTGATTAGATCTGAGGGTAATCAGATATCGAGGGGAGGGGGTCTTGTGAAAACTGGATTTTATAAGGAAGTGTGGAGATGGGCCTAGGAGAAGGCTTAGGAGCCTGACTAAAATTTGAACATGCAAAGAGTCTTTGTTAGTCCTCACAGAATCAGGCTGGCCCATGAGGCCTGTCACCCTCTCTGAGCCTGTCATAAGGGACCATCCTCCAGGGACCCCAAGCTGAGCTACCATGGTCCTGTCTCACTGAGCGTGCCTAGAATCACCCATCATTTGATTGTCAGTTCAATCAGATGAGACTTGGGTTCTTCCCCCCACACCCCCCAGATTCACTAACATGTTTCCTGATAAAGCATGGGTCGCCTCTGTTACATGTTAACGTTAAACTAATAGATACCCATTGAGGGAAGATACCTTCCCGGCACACCACTGCAGACTCACAGAGTACTTATGTCACCAGAGCACGCTGTGTGGTGAAGCTGTGTCCCTCCCTGCAGTGTCTCCACCTAGCCTCCCATCTGCGCCCAGCATGCCCACCCTGAGACTCCGCTCAAACCCCTCCCTGACCCAGACTCTCACCAGAATGACCCTCTTCATCTTTACCCGAATTACCCAGGCACAAAGGCATGCCTCCTTTCTATCTCCACAAGAGCACACATCCCATCTTGCTGTCCCCCAGTTCCCGTCCCTGCAGTTCCACACGGTGTGGGGCAGACCTCAGCAGCCTTGCCCAGAGCCACACACCTGGTGGTGCCCAAGGAAAATTTATAAACAGAAATTACCCTCTGTCTGCATCATGGACGTCAGAGAACATGACCCTCTTAAGGGTGTCCAGAGCCTTCTCTCCTCTGTCTTTCTCCATCCCTCCAAGAACTGTAGGGTTGTTGGTTTTTTTTGTTTTTGTTTTTGCTTTTTCAAAATTTTGACATTAGAATTGCAGAGCTACTGTGATTTCACCATGACAGTGGTGGGGAGGAGTGTGGTGGTGTGTGTGTGGCGGGGGAGAGGTGGGGGTTGTGATCATCAGCTCTAAGGAAATAAAACTATCCTAAAGTCATGGCTGAAAAGCCCAGATGAAGCTGACCAAGTTCCTCAGGGATTGGTTCCGGAAGCTTCTAGGAAATTGTGTATTTTACTAGCTGCATTGGTCATCCACTCTGGTGATTAAGTGTTGACCCACACCTGTTACTCCCACTGTTACTTGCTTGTTACCTGTTGTTGCTTGCTTGTTACACTGTTACCTGTTACTTGCTTGACTCATCCGCTGGCCCTCACTGTAGAGCTGTTTCCTCTAGCCAGGCTCCACCCTGCCTTAAGGAGGACCCCTGCCGCCTTAATCTCTGTGTGCTGGTTCCCCGTGCACTTGACAATGGATAGCTAACCCACTCCCTCAGCCATCTCTGCCCTCCGTGTGGTCACCCAGACCTCCTGGCTCCTTTGCTGCCTACGGAGGCTAGATGGGGGATCCATGATGTTCGAGGATGTCTGTCCAGTTTCATAGGCCTGCTGACTGCTTCCGTTCCCCCCCAACCCAGTGGTTAACCACCCTCCAGAGCGTCCAACCCCTGAACCACGGCCAGCCTTCTAGATGGTGGGAGGGTGCGGCGTCAGGTTTTTCTGTCTCTACGAGCGTCTCTCACTTTCTTTTTTTCAACATGTTTGGACTTTCATGGGCATCTGACGGCTTTATATTTTGCCAGCAAATGATCTGGTTTACTTCTGGGGCTGTCTCAACAGGCTGTGATTTGTTGTTGTGTGTGTGTGTGTGTGTGTGTGTGTGTGTATGTATGTGTGTAACTAAGGAGCCACAGGCTGGGAAGGGAATTTGCTACCTCCAGTTCTTTATCCTGTAAAGGCAGGTGGCAAGGAAGCTATTTTTTTTTAATTGAAGTATAATTGATATAGAATATCCTATTAGTTTCCGGTGACTTGATATTTTTACACATTATACAATGACCTCCACAATAAGTCTAGTTACCGCCTGTCACCATATGAAGTTACTACAATATTATTGACTGTACTTCCTATGCGCTACATTTCATTTCCACGCCTCCATATTTTATAACTAAGGTTGTACCTCTTCATCCCCTTCACCTGTTTTGCCCCCGGCCCCCAACTCTCCACATTCTAATAACCTACAGTTTGGTTCCCGTTTCTATGATTCTGTTTCTGTTTTGTTCATTCATTTGTTTTTTAGATTCCACATATAAGTGAAATCGTACCATATTTGTCCTTCTGCGTCTGATTCATTTCACTTAACATAATACTCTCTAGGTCCATCCGTGTTGTCACAACTAGCCAGGTTTCATTCTTTTTTATGGGAGTAATATATAATATATAGTATACTATACTATACCATAATTATTATTATATATTATTATTATATATAATATCTTACTCTGTTATATATTTTATATATAAAACAGTATGATGTTATATATAATATATATTATAATAATTATAATTATAGTATATTATACTATATATTATATATATAATACTATATATATATATATGTCCATCCCCCAGTTACCCCATCCCCCACCCACCTCCCCTCCATATGCCATAGCTTCTTTATCCATGTGTCTGTGGATGGACACTTGGCTGCTTCCATATCTGGACTGTTGTAAATAATACCCCAGTGAACATGGGGTTGCATTTATCTAAATTGGTGTTTGCATTTTCTCTGGATCAGTTTCCCAGAAGTGAAATTATTGGATCACACAGTATTTCTATTTTTTTTAAAGATTTTATATATTTATTTGTCAGAGACACAGTGAGAAAGGGAACACAAGCAGGGGGAATGGGAGAGGGAGAAGCAGGCTCCCCACTGAGCAGGGAGCCCGACACAAGGCTCAATCCCAGGACCCTGAGCCGAAGGTGGAGGCTTAACGACTAAGCCACCCAGGCGCCCCAGTAAGTCCTATTTTTTTGAGGCAAGAAGGCCATGCTTGGCTGTGTGTTCTCGCTGGCCTGGCCTGGGTTTGGAACTTCCAGGGGTCCTGGCTGGTGGGTGGTCCGAGCAAGGCTGTGAGAGCCTTCTCTACCTGCAGACCAGACCTGAGGCTTTTCTGGAAGCCAGGCTCTGGGCTCGGTGCTTCATTCCTAGTTCATGATCACGTGTAATCCTCACCACAGCTCTGTGAGGTAGGTGTTAGCAACCCCATCTTCCAGAAAAGGAAACTGAAAGGGTAGATACGGCGTCTCCGCCCGGATAGGAGACTGCTGGCCCCAGCCCGCCCGGCTCGGACTGGCTCACCAGTAAGCTGTCTCCACTCCAGCAGTGCACCCGCACCCTACTGCATTATATTACTATAATGCAGAGCACTAGTGGTTCAGATAACAAATAGGTTGTCCAATGCGAGCACATGATAGGGTTACAAAATCATCTTTATATGACTGGAAGCCCTGATCCAACTTCTCTCCCTCAGCTGTGACCTGGACCTGCTCTACCCCTTAATGGAACTTAAAGGTTGGGATTTCTGCTTTTGTCTAGCACACCCCAACCCTCAGACCCTAGAACCCACCCATCCTTGGGCACTCAGATGGAGCGAGCTCTCATGATGGTCCTCTTGGCCTCCCCCTCAGGTCTCTCAGAGTCTTTCTGGGATCTTCTCTCATCCCCACATCGGAGCACAATCTTGCTCCTTCTTCCAAGGGTGTGATGGGGCCAGAAGAGCTAAGCTGGTATTTATTATAGGATGGCCATCTAACCTCTTGGTCTTGATCTTAGGGTTGGTTGGTAAGCCAATACGAAAAACAGACTGGGTGCCCAGTATGCCTCAGATTCATCCCAGCCCCTCTTTTGCTCCTTTGGATCACAGACACCTACATTTCTCCGGGTCCTTTAGCAATGGCCTTTGGTAGGCGTGGTCAGTAGGAGGACAGGAGCCTCCCTGGTGTTTTACTCCTCCTCTCTGCTCCTGCATCTCTACAGTGCCTGCCTCTCTCCAGGGCCGCACTCCTGCCACACAGCCCTTCCCCATGACCCCAGCTCCCCACGGTCTCAGCATCTACAGAAGTCCTGGTTTGGGCTGTGGCCCCATACCCCTGTTCCCACTGGCTCATGGGCCCTAGTGTGTTCTGGTTCCAGCTGTGGCTAATTTCTGCTTTGTCTGCTGTCCTCTGTTGAATTCCCCTGCGCTCCTGTCATGTGATCAGCGAATTCCCTGTATTACATCCCTCAATTCAAAGGCCTAAAGAGCTTTCTGTTTTCCCCGGACAGACCCTGGCTGTCACCACGTGCGTTTTGAACCATTCCGCCTAGACAAAGGGAAGAGGCTTTTGTTCTTCTGTTTTTCTCTGCCTATCTCAGAACTGAGGAGGCCAGAGTTCCTTTCTTTCTTTAAAACAAAAGCAAAGAAACCTATATTTGTTCTGATTATAGAAGTTATGTATTAGCAAGGAGAGCCCGGAGCGGCAGCCACAAGACCCTCCCCTCAGACAGCAGGACGGCCCCTCCTTCTCTAGATTGTCAGCTCTGTCAAGGGGAATCAGATAAACATCTATGGCCAAGAGTTCTTCCTCCCAGATGCCTCCCACCACCTGCTGGGAGCCAGGCTGCACATCCTTCCCGGGGAGGTCACAGCTCAGAGCTCCCGTTGGCCAAGCAGGAGCTGTTCCTGGAAGCCCACGGATGCGTTCAGTCCACCCTGACAGCAGCTGCTGTGGGTATGAGGGGAATCCTGCGTGAAAACTTCCAATGGCATTTGCTGGGATAGGAATTGCGTCTGACAGCGTCTCCGGGGACCCCAGGAGGGGATGGGGTGGTGGGCAAAAGAGCAGGAGGCTGATGCAGATCAGCCCATAACCCTGGACACACATGGGGCTGGTACTTTCGGCAAACATGGATGCCTTCTTTCCTCTGTTGTTTTTATTTCTTCTAATGTGTTACTATTTGACACCATAGTTATCATACTTTGTAAAAAAAAAAAAAGAAAAGAAAAAAGAAAAAATAAATATACATTTGAAGAGGGAATTCAGCAGTTGGACGGGGATTGGAAAATGATGTTGGCAGAAGAAAATCTCCTCTTAAAACTGGGCAGGTGCCGTTGCAACTGGCTTCCCGCAATGCTATTATTACTGCAATGCTTCCTTCCTGACTCTCTGAGAGAGGGAATCGAGATGGTCCAGTTCTTTTATTCTTTGTGTCAGAGGAGTGGGAGCTAATTATAAAATATCATTCAATATACTGTCTGTTGAAGGATGACAGCCGCTGTGTTTTCCCCTTCTCAAAATGCAGAAGGACTGATCCGTCGCATTGCCTGGCCTGGCTGTGTAGTCTCTCCTGTGGCGCACGTTCGGGATGCTGTTAGGTTTCTTAAAGCAACTTCCCTTTGATAAAGTTTTTCCAGACAGTAGATGGTGCCTCCTGTGCTATTAAGAATGGGACATGCAGCCGGAAGAGAGAAACTGGGGCCGAAGAAGTTTACTGCCTGCCGGACCCCAAGATGACATGCTTGGGGTAATTGTGCTTCAGAGTCATTGAGGGGAGGGGGCACCGCCTTGCCCAAAACTCGTCTGGCCCAAGGGAAGACCAGACCCCAGGGTTTGTAAACTAATGCTCACGGCTGTTTGGTAAGGGGTGAGAAAGAACCCCTTCCTTTGTACCCTGGGCATGGTGTGGGAAGAGGAAGATGGACCTAAGGGTCAGCTAGTACCTGACACAGTAAGGAAAAGGCCCACAGAAAACATTTATTCCCTTCCTGGTGTTACACTCTTTTGTTTCTGAAAATTATTATCAAATGTGTGTGTGTGTGTGTATGTGTGTGTTGGGTGTGGGGACATTATTGCCCAAAGACTGTCACAGGGAACTGAGGGAAGGTGGAGTAGGGGGCTCCCCCTGTCAAAGCCATGCTTGGTGGCACTGGCATCAGTGGAGAGCAGCAGGGGAGGAGCTGGAGGCCATGGGGAGCTGAGACCCGCACAGCAAGACATCAGCTATGTGGCTGGTTAGAGCAGGGCCTGGTGTGATCAGCACAGCAAGACGTCAGCCATGTGGTTGGTTGGAGCAGGGCCTGGTGAGACAGACACCGCCTCTCTCACAACAGGACTAACAATGAGCTCTGGTTGGTGGGGCTGATGTACAGTTTTCACAAATTCTTCCAAGGTTTAATGAGGATTGTTCTAGATGTCCCCTTGATCATGATTTTGTGACTGATCAGTAGGCATTTTCTCCCAAAACCCATGCTATTAAAAAACTGAATTAATATAATCAGTAACTACTTAAGGGAAAAGTCCCGCCCTTAAGTAGATCATTGTGGTAGATCATTATTTGGAAATGTTGGAGTGTGGTGAAGTAAAGCCTTAAAAGACTTCAAGTTATGATGGAATGTTGTGAGGGAGTTTTATGCTTTGAACTAGGAAACACTGACAACAAATTTAAATCTCATTCATAGGCGTTATTAAGAACTTTATTCTAGGGCTAATAGCCTAAAACTAGTCCAGTAATGGAATGGTCACCCATCCACACAAGATAGACATTCAAAATATTTCACAGTTGAGTGAGACACGGGCATCAACCACTTAGATTGCCTGTCAGCACGGAGCACTGTGCCAGATGACGACTCTTCAGCTGATGGCTTTGTGGAAGGAAGAGGAGGATTCAAGGAGACACTTGAGGAGCTCAGGGAAAGGGCTTTTTACCAATTTGTATGGAAGTATTTTAATATTTCAGTGATCTGAATGTCCGTACTATTTATTGCATTCCATCTTGGCCCAGCTTCCATCCTTCCTTCCTTCCATCCATTCATCTATCCATCTACCTGCCCATCCATCCCCTCACCCACACACTCAGTACTCCATCTAGCTATTCAACAAGCATATCCTGGGGACGTTTCCTTGGGGGATATGTGTCAGAGTGGATCTACCGATGAGTTGGAATGACTCCTATCCCTGGGGAGCGCACAAGTTATTCTTGTTCCTTGTGGGACGGGTGTGTTTCAGCTGCGGCCATTGTGATGATAGTGAGATGTCACAGAATAACAAATAAATTTACAAAATTTCACAGAGAATATGTTTATCATTTTGTATTCTTGAAAGAAAGTTTGTACTTTCTTGCTCGTTTCTCATTCCAGTTCTACGAACGAAGACACCGAGATGCAGAACACTTACGTGACACCCAGAGCGGGCAGAGCCAGGAATCTGGCCAGTGAATTTTTCATCAAGAGTGGAAGCACTTTGTTAAGTGATTGTGGTTTCACAGTATGGATTCTATTCCTATCTTAGCATTGACATTGTCTGACAGACTGGACAGCCAGGATTAGATGGCCCAGTTTATTGTGGCCGAGGTGATACTCTGACTCTGCAGTTAACCAGTGTTTGGCTTTCTGCTGGTTTGACAGAGTAAGAAGGAAGGAGGGAGTCTATTGAAATTCAAGAGTCCCCTGTGGTTGGAAAAATAAATTTTCATATAAAATACAATTAATTCATCACCCTCCAATGAATCAAATGCTTCTCATTTTCTTTCAAGAATCTATTGAATCAAGACAAATATCCCATTGTTCCCACTGGAGTTTACGATCTTCCTTTTCATAAAAACCAGTATGGGTGCTTATTTTTCAGTCATGGAGATCTTTCTGTACCTGACTCTGACAGACTTTGATAAAGGGACTGCCTTTGGCTTTGAGGATGAATGGAGAAACATATTGTTGTTGTCAAATGAAAGAATACCTCCCAGAAGTTGGTTGAGTTTGAGTCAATTTTTAAACTGCCAGGAGGGAACAGCCTATAGGGTATTTGTAAGAAGAAAATAAGATTTACTGTCCTTCTCTCTTCCCTGAACATCACCGAAGGTTTTGGCTAGAGAAGAAGTAACTGCAAGATGCATGACCTGTCCTTAGGAGATTCATGACCAGGGTCTGCCCGGCAGTGATTTCAGCTAAAAGCACCTGGTTGAAAAGCATAAGAGTTCACTCTTGGGTTATTGGTCATTCAAAGGGTGAAACAATAACTAAGAATTATTACACCCCCCCATCACATCTGCTTGAAATGAGTCAGCACGTCCTGTACCCAGAGCAAGGGCAAGTATATCCTTCTATCAAAAATCAAATTGGCTCCTCTATTGTTTATGATGGCTGAAACCATGGGAAGCTCCGTGAGCAGAATAGATTGTTCATGAACAAGTGTTCAGAGGTTTTCATAGGCCTGTCACAGATGTTAACTGAGAAGAGTTCCTGGGGAGCCTGCACTTGACCCTTCCAGGAAAGGGAAAAGGAAGGTAGAGCATCATGGTCTGGTCCTTGGAGGGAGCATCTGAAAGAGGCAGAGCCAATCTCAAGAAGGGGATGATTAAACAGTACCTCTGTGGGGCACATATGTGGCCTCCTGGCCACCTCAGGCCTCTCTGGTCCCTACCTGTCCCTTTTCTCAGCAGGTCCTGGTCAACTCGTCACATTCTACTGACCTCCTCCACAAGGAATCCCATAAAGTTGGGACTTCCTACATTTATAACCCAAATCATTTATCAGCAACAAATCAGAAAGCCTACTCAGTACTTTAGCTATTACGAAGAGCTCCTATCAGTTGTCTGTTGCTGAATTAAAAACCACCCCAAAACTTAGAGGCTTAAAACAACCATGTTACTTGCCAGTGGTTCTGTGTATAAGAAAGGGAAAAGTGGCACCAAGAGCCAACAGCTGGTAGTTTGCTGGCAGCTGTATTGTTCCTGAGTGTACAGAAGCAGTTTTCATGGTATATAAACAATATTCAGGCAAGGCCATTCTTTGGCCATGATGGAATAAGGCAGAGATAAGACTATTTTGTGATCATGCCTGAAATGATAGAGACAAGGACATTCTGCAACTCAAAAATAAGGAAACATCTCATACAAATGACCCCCGACCACTTCTGCCCCACTTTAGTCCTCCTGCTTTATAGGTAAAAATTACCAAGAGATCTGGTCACCAAGTTGCCCCTACTTTCTCACAGCCCCTGATTAGAACCTCTGCCTCTGCTTCTCCAGCCCCTTCATGGAATCACCCAACCCAGCAGACACCCAAATCCTATAATAAGCTCCACCCAACATTCCTTTTCTGTTTCCTCTGGTGTACACTCTTTCTCTCTGCTGAGTGTTTAAATAAAGCTCACTTTGTTTGACTAGAAGAGTGTTTCTCGTGATCTTTGATATGCGGGGCAGTGATTGCTGGGATCGGCAGGCTGGTTCATCTGCACCTGGAGCCTTTTGTTGTATGGCTACAGTCACCCGGCAGCTCAGTGAGGATGGGATGGTCTAAGATGGCCTCACTTGCATGGCTGGTGGTTGGGCTGGGTGACCACTAAGTCACACATCTCCAGCAGGCTAGTCTAGGTGTCTTCACTTGGTAAACCTGAGTGGTATTAGAAGCTAGCCCCAATCCACAGTATGTTTTAAACTTCTGCTCAAATTATGTTTGCTAATGGTGCCATTGGTCAAAATAAGTCACATGGCTAATCCCAGAATCAGTGTGGGAGGGAACCCCTGAGGGTGTAGATATAAGAAGCGATCGAAGACCCACTTCTGTAACAAAATACCATAGTGCTGAACACATGGTTTCATTCAATTCTCACAAATGAAGACACTGTTAACCTAATTTTGCTGATGAGGAAATTCATATTTAGAGATGTTTGAGCCTTGACTAAGGCCATAAAGCTAATAAATAGCAGGACCAAAGACAAGACCAGCTCACTGAGTCATACTTCAGAGTTTCTCTCCCCAGACCCACACTGTGGATTTGCCATTTAGGTGCAATGTATTGTCACTTTGGTTCCACGGGGCCCTTCAAGTATGTTCTGTGACTGATTTCCTTCATTTAGCGTAATGCTTTCAGGTTCATCCATTCCTTCTTATGGCCAAGTAACCCTTCATTGTATGGATATATGATTTTTTGCTTATTCATTCATTAGGTGATGGGTATTTGGGTTGAAGTTTGTTCCCCTAGAAGGAAAAAGTTCAGAAAGTTCAATTATGAACTTTATATAAGAAATTCATGCCAACTCATTTATGCATTTTACTGGGGCAATTGGATAGTGAGACTTAAACATCTCAGTCACAAACTGCCTTCTCTTTTCTGTATTGAGGAAGAAAAGGTTGCCCCAGGTTGCAAGGATAGAGTGGGGGAGACATGAAGAGCCCTAGTGCAGTGAGCCTCTCCCAATAGCATCTGAGCTGTCCTGCTACCATGTTGAGGGGTCCCCCACAGGACCCTGTCTGGGGCCAGGGCTCTTACTGTAGGGCACAGTTTTGTTGCTGAAGCAGCTTACTTTACTGACCAGGATTTCTTCTGTCACCAGATCACCAACTACTGCCCAAACACAGCTGGGAAAAGATTCCCTAAAAATACAGATTTGACCAATTTCTGGTTATTTTAGTTAACAGAAGAGGCCTAGGGTGAGGGTTGAAAGGGAGGAGAGGAAATGATCTTTCTCCAAAGCTGCTCCGTGACAGACAACGGGATATATGTGGGTGCCTCGGACAACTGGAAGGGCTGCAGAAACTAGATCTGGTTCAGAGACCAAGGCCACACAGAACAAAACGATGGTGCATTTAGATAGAAATGTGTTGTCGGAACTGATTGTAAAAGGCATTGATGGAAATGGTTGTCAGGACTTGTTCCGTGACCTGCTCCAGCTGCACGGGGTGGGGGCGGGGGTGAGGTGCTGAGAGCTCCCCCCTCCCCACAGGGTTCCCCAGGGGCATCTGAGGATGCTCGGAAGCCCACCCTCTTCACAGAGCCCTTGGTGGTTTGAGCACCCCAGAAACAGAAACACTGTCCTGGAGGCTACCTTTATTGTCTCCTGATGACAATGTTCATTTCTGAAGGTGGAAGTCACAGGAGAAAGGAGACTGCTCTGGAGTCTTTGGGGGAGGAATGGATTTGTCCTCCCCTAACTGGAAAACTTGACTAGCACATGCTGTGTAACACCCATGTCCTTTTAGGTCAATGAAAGGAATGCTGTAGCGTCAGTTCAGCTTGTTTGAATTCAGAAGCCCTTCAGGGAGCCACATCATTGCTGCTGGAAACCAATGCATAGTCACAGGCTGACCACGTGATGTGGTATTAGTCAGGGTTTCTCTATAGAGCCAATAGGATACACATGTAAAGAGATTTATTATAAGGAATTGGCTAATGTGATTGTGGAGGCTGCATCTAAGTCTGAGGCAGGAGTCGGGATGGTGGATCATGTGACTTCCAGGCCAGGTCTGAATCCAAAGGCAGAATCCCACGTCCCGGCTCAGAAGGGTCGAGAGAGGAATTCTCCATTACTCAGACCTTAGTGGGATTAGATGAGACCCACCGTATTTCCAAGAGCAGTTGGGGTTACTCAAGCCTCCTGATTCAATGGTACTCTCATCCGGAAACACCCTCAGCCACACATCTGGAAGAATTTTTTTTTAAATTTATTTATTTGCCAGAGAGAGAGAGAGAGAGAAAGCGCAAGCAGGGAGAGCAGGAGGCAAAGCAGGCCGAGGGAGGAAGCAAGCTCCTCACTGAGCATGACGCCCGACATGGGACTTGATCCCAGGACGCTGGGATCACGACCCGAGTTGAAGGCAGCCACTTAACTGACTGAGCCACCCAGGTGTCCCACATCCAGAAGAATTTTTTTTTTTTAAGATTTTATTTATTTATTTGGCAGACAGAGATCACAAGTAGGCAGAGAGGCAGGCAGGGAGAGAGGAGGAAGCAGGCTCCCCGCTGAGCAGAGAGCCTGATGCCGGGCTCAATCCCAGGACCCTGAGACCATGACCTGAGCTGAAGGCAGAGGCTTTAACCCACTGAGCCACCCAGGTGCCCCCAGAAGAATTTTTAACTGAGTATTTGGGCATTCATAACCCAGGCCAATTGACACATAAAACGAGCCAGCCATATGTTTCTTCATGTTTTAAAATGAAAAGGGATCTGAGGGTATTCCATTACTCTTAATTAAGTTTGGTGAAGTCAAAAGCTGTCTAAAAAGATGCCTCATTAACCTGTTTTTTCTTGGGTTCACCGGCTCCGGGCCCTTTCTCTGTCCCACCCTCAGTACCCTGTAATATTGTAATTTTGTATTTGCACAGTATTGTAATATTGTAACACTGAGGCTTCTTGATATGCTTTGGTTATCAGACTGAGACTTCCCAAAGCTGGAAATCAGGTCTGTGTTGCTTTTCCGGTACTGTCAGCTGAGATGTTGCCTGAGAAAGTGCACAATGTACGTTTTTTTAAAAAATTGAACTTGACACATGGCCCATGATACCGTATGTCAAGTTGGTTTCCCACCCCCCACCAAATCTCTGGGAGAACAGCTCGATGGTGCTGTCTAAGTTTGGTTTGACAAATTAATATGAAATACTAAGAGAAATTATTAACATTTTTATGACAGGGAAAGCATTAGAATGAAAGGAGACTATAAAATAAAATTGTAGCAAATGACTAATAGAAGGGGCTCAAGTTAATAAACAACCTTTCATTTGTTTTATTCCGGTGAATTGTGGGAACAGCTGCTGATTTACAACAGGCTGGTTCTGACCAAATCTCGATCAGCTTGTGATGAGGAAAAATAACTCAACATTAGACACAAAATACGGTTCTTCCCCCCTCCCCCCCACCAAATGTCACTGAGGCATTTAGAAAAATGTTAAAATACCTTTCATGGATGATTTTTCTCCAGTAAATTTTTAATCACACCAAATAGGCAATAAACAAAATGCAGTTATTTCCTCTATAATTAAATTGACTAAACTCACAAGTTCATCACATTAATTAAAAGAGCAATCACCCAGTTGTAAAATTGCACATAGCTGACTGCCTCTTGGGCTTCAGATGGTAGCTTTTGTTAGTTCATATATTTAAACATATACAGGCTATCGTTTGCCCTGAACTGTTTCAGATTTGTTAATTTTGCAACAAATCCTCTTCTAGAAAAAGTGGAAATTTCAGTGAAATCTGGCCTTTGTCTGGAGCCCACGGTCAGGCCTGGTGTAGCTTTTTTTTTTTTAGTCAAATGACAGCTATGTTCCTATAAATAAAGCTAGTTACCAACTTCAAAGTAATACATAACCTTGAACTTACAGAGGGAAAAAAAAGTTATGTTGATTCTAATCCATTTTAAGCCTAGATATAAATGATTTCAGGACATAATGGTACAAAAACCCAATATTCCCAGAGACTGATTATATTTGACTCTATAGACCCAGCGATAATACAACATAATTAAACACGTGGGGCACAAATGTCTTTGAAATTCATTATCTGGAGGGTGGATAAAGAGAAAAGAAATGGGATTCCTTTTTTTAAAAATGGGATTTTAAAAATTTAAATCTGGCTTTAAAATGTTTGGCTAAATCATCCTCTTATCTCTCTCAAATCCCACATGAAGTCCATTTTCATAGACTCAGATTTGGAAGCCATTGAGTGTAATTCCTGACTCAGCACGGGTTATCTGGGTTTTCTGCTCCGGGTTGCTCTAAGCTCAGGCAGCCTCTCCAGGCAGCCCTTCCCTCTGTGGGAAGGGCTGGGGGCTGGGCGCCCCGTCCTTGCATTATTAGAGATGTAAACAGTGTCCCTGTAGTTGCCACGATCATGAGTCCTTGTTCAACCCTGTATCTGGAATAAAGAAAAAGCCCTCTTCCCCCTAGAAATAACCCAGATTCTGCAACTGTGGCTCATTTTATCCATTTCTTCAGCTTTTCTCCATTCCGGATACCATATCCCTGGCTGACTCAAACTTGTCAATACTAGTTTTAAAATGCAAATCACAAGTTCAGCTCTACAAAATTTATTGAGTACCATGTACCGAGTATCTGCTAGGAATGGGACATTATAAATAGATAATTTATTCCCGTATACAACAATAGCCCAGTTCTCCAGCAAACTCTCGTTGTGACTAGAACAACCTTGCACCTCTATGCACACTTCTCTTTCTGCCCCACCCCAGTGTCCTCTCTGGGGGAAGTCGCCCCTGTGGTTGGGTAGGTCCCAGAGTAGTCAATGGGCCATGTTTTACTGGAGAGCTAGGTGGCTGAGCCTTAAAAGATGACGACACATTTGCAGTACCCTCTCCCCCTCCCTGTTTTATACCACAATGAGACTGGGGGCCTGGTGACTGACTAGCTACCTGCTGTTTCTACTTTCAGTGTCTACTCTGGTGAGTGGACCCAGTGCCCACTTGGGCTGTCTCCATCCCTCTCTGTCTCTCTGCCTCTCTCTGTCTCTCTACTGGAGGTGGAGGTGGAAGGAGTAAGGATCTTACTTCGACTTCAAGCCAAAATGGCCTATTCCAACTTAACTATCGTAGTGGGTTCTACTTTGTGGATCAAGGGCATTGGTTCAGATTTAGTCATGGCATTTTATTCTCATTCTGTTAGTGTTCTTTACATACAGACTCCTCAGTTCAGGCACCATGAAGAGAAGGCCGGAGGAGAAGCATGATACAGGCATTTCTGGGGCCCTTCTGCTGCCTCATTCCACCAGATGAACCTCAGAATTTCACCCAGAAATCCCAACACTCACAAATCAGATGTGATTTAAAAGAAGTAAAAAAAAATATATATATATATTTTTTAATATATATTTAAAATATATTTTTAATATATGTCATATATATATATATGTATATATATATATAGGTGTGGTCAGACAAGGGGCAGGAAGGACTGGAACTTTCTGCAGGTGCAGCTGGAAGACTATGGAGAGTGATGGCAGCCAACGATGGGATGGGAGAATGACAGGGAATGGAGAGATCTCCTATTCGGTTGACACGTATAGGAGAGAGTAGGGAGAAGAATGATGGAAGGAGTGGCTGACCAAGATACGGAGAGCTCTGACTATCAGGCCAAGTTTTGCACGTGATTTGGTAGGTGGTCAGGAGCTGCTGGAGGTTGGGGTGTATGGATACAGAAGAGGCATGTACAGGGACAGAGCTGCCTAAAGAAGTCAGGGAGGAGGGAAAGGCTGGGCACCTGGAGGCCGGGGAGACGGTGCTCAACCATTATACCCTCACGGCCGCCCATGGGGCGGGTGGTCTCAGCTGCCTGCTCTCTGGAGAGCTTGATCCAAGCCCAGCTTGGACCGATGGTTTTTAGCTGCTCCATCAAACTCCTGGTTAACATGGGGCCCTTGACTGAGATCACCAGATCCTTTTTTCACAGGAATTCTTTCAAGTCCCCCCACACTCACAATGTATCCGTGATTTGGAGAATGTCTGAGTAAAACCTGACCTTCCTGCTTTTACAAATTAATCTTTTTTAGTGTTAACTTGACATTCCTGACTCCCAACATAATTCTAAATCTTCACTCTGTTGTCTCTCACTTTCTCTCTTCATCCCAGCTTAGTTTTGTTGGAAAATTGAAGAACTGTCCAAGTTTTGCTGGAAATGTTGACAAAGTAAGAGCAAAGACAGGCCCCTGGAGCTCTAATTGAAAGCCCCACTGATAGCACTGAAGCCACTGACCAGCAGAGCGCTGGAACGTTGCTTACCTGGAGGTCCACCCAGCTTGGCATTAACGGTTTCATTCCATAAAGACCTCCCGTCATCAAAGTCCCCTGGCCGGCAGACTTCTAGTGCCAGTGTGATGAGAGAGAGGTCCACATGACACCGTCATTCTGCTCCTTCTGTAAATGCTTCTTTCTTATTTTTATCTGAAAGACATTTTCTCTTTCTCTCTATTTTTTTAATTTTTAAAAGATTTCTTTAAGAGTAATCTCTACATCCAATGTGGGGCTTGAACTTACAACCCTGAGATCAAGAGTCGCTTGCTTCACTGACTGTGCCAGCCAGATGCTCCTATTTTAAAGATGGTTTCATTTTTCTTGTACAAATGCAAGAGGTAGGACTGTTAGACCATAGTTTTCCACAGCGGCTGCACCAAATGAACGTTCCCACCAACAGTCTACAAGCATTCCCTTCTTTGCTCCCCATCACCAATATTGGTTATTTCTTGCCTTTTTGTTAACAGCCATTCTAACAATATGAGGTGATGTTTCATTTGGTTTTGATTGGCATTTCCCTGCTGATGAGTGATGGTGAGTACTTTTCAGGTACCTGTTTGACTTATGTATGTCCTTTTTTGAAAACTGTTCAGTTCCTCTGCCCATTTTTTAATCAGATTGTTTTGTTTTATTGCTATTGAATTGTTTGCAAGTTCTTTAGAGTTTCGATGTTAACATTTTATCAGATATATGATGAGCAAGTATTTTCTCCCATTCTGTCGGTTGCCTTTTCATTTTGTTGATGGTTTTCTTTGCTATGCAGAAGCTTTTTAGTTTGATGTGGTCCCACTTGGTAATTCTTGCTTTTGTTCCCTTTGCTTTAATGTCAAGTCCAAAAAATCATCATCAAGACCAATGTCAAGGAGCTTACCCCCTGTGTTTTCTTCTGGTTTTATGTTCCAGGTAGTATATTCAAGACTTTAGAGCATTTTTAAGATGATTTTTGTATATGGGTGTAAGATAATGGCCCAGTTACATTTTTTTGCATGTGACTGCCTATTTCACATCATTTATTGAAGAGACTATCCCTTCTCCATTCTATATTCTCAGCTCCTATGTTGTAAATTAATTGGTCATGCATACCTGGGTTTATCTCTGGACTCTATTCTGTTCCATTGAACTATGTGTTATTGTTTCTTTCTGATGTCATACTGTTTTGATTACTATAGCTTTGTAATAGTTTGCAATAGGAAGTGTGATGCTTTCACCTTATTTTTAAGATTGCCTTGGCTATTTGGGGTCTTTTGTGGTTCCATACAAATTTTAGGATGTCCTATTTCTGTGAAAAATTATATTGGAATTTTGATAGGAATAGTAGGGAGTCTGTAGATTGCTTTAGTATGGACATTTCAACAATATTAATTCTTCCAATCAGTGAACACATAATATCTTTTCATTTATCTGTGTCTTCTTCAATTTCTTTCATTGGTGTACTGTAGGTTTTGGTGTACAGTTCTTTCACCTCCTTGGTAAAATTTATTTCTAGGTGTTTTATTGTTTTTGTTGCAATTACAAATGGGATATCTCAATTTTTCTTTATGATGGCTGGTTATTAGTGCATAAAAATGTAACTGATTTTTATAAATTGATTTTATATCCCTCAGCTTTACTGAATTCATTGGTTGGTTCTAATAAATTTTAGTTTTCTATCTATAACTTATTATATAGTCTTTCTATATTACATATTCTTTATATAATTTATTTTGTTATTATTAAAGAAATTTTAAACATACCCCATAGGCAGAATTCCATGCTTACCACCTCCTAATGTTATGACCATGATTAGGTTTCATTCTATGGCAAAGGTGAAGAGACTTTGCAAATGTAGTTAAAGTCCATAATGAATTGACCTTAAGTTCATGAAGAGAGAGATTTACCAGAATGGGTATGACCTCATCAGGCAAGCTCAAAGCAGAAGAAACTCGTAGCAATAGACCTTTCCCTGCTGGCCCCAATGAGGCCAACAGCCATACTGGAACTGCCTATGGAGAGTGGCAGCCCATCGGAGCACAGACCCCGGTCCTACAGCTGCAGAAACTGAATGTGCCTGCAGCCTGAGTGAGCTCAGAAGCGCATCCTTCCCAAGCTGAGCACCAGATGGGAACCCCGCCCAGCTGATACTTTACTGTTGCCTTGTCAGACGCTGAGCAGAGGACCCAGCTAAGCATTCCCCGGCTCCTAGCCCATGGAAACTGTGAGATAATAAATATGTGTTGTTTTAAGCCCCAGAGTTTGTGGCGATTTGTTACGCAGTGATAGAAAACAGATAAACACACAAAAGGAGGGGGAGAGAGTAGTACGATGAGGTGCTGTTCAGACTGTAGTCCATGGACCCTCGTGTCCTCAGTCTGATTCTGATTCATGAGGAGTTAAGTAGAGAAGTTGAGGGTGAACGCTGAGACACTTTCATAGCAGTATGACATTGCCATGACCTCAACGTGTATGTCACTGGACGCATCTCAAGGAGCAGGGTGTAGACCATTATGGGTTTGTTATGCTTACGTGATGACTTGCGTATGGTGTGACCTATGTACCAGATACATTTTACAACGGGCATAATTTTAAGTTTAGTTTGGCAACTAGAATCTGAAAGTGTACAAAAATAGGAGAAATGTAAGCATTTATTTTTATAACTTTTAAAAAATCAAGTTTGTTTTTAACTTATCAAATTATTAGCTCAACTGGGAAAATAACAATCCAGTGGTTTATTTTCTACTTTTATATAGTTCTTTTAAGTCTGCTCTAGGCCCAGCTTGGGGCTTAAACTCACAACCCCGAGGTTAAGAGTCACCGGCTCTACAGACTGAGCCAGCCAGGAGCCCCTCCAGTGATTTATTTTTAACCCTGTTATTTTGATGCCATATTTCAACCACCATAGCTTGACATAGTCAGGAACTGCTGAATAATGTAATACAGAAATCCAACCATAGAGCAAATAAACCAGTGAACAATTTTTCATTGTAGCTTAAAGAATGCACAGATTTGCTAATGTGGCAATTCTAGTACATCTGCAACTTGAACCTGATGGTGATATGAACAGTTCTTTTTAACTTCATTGCCGATTAATACAACTAGCTCTGAACTACTGTATAAAACTATGAAAGAATACATGGTCAACAGATGTAATCTGGAACTAAAGTTTTGTGCAGGAGAGTGTGTTGTGCTAGCACAGCTGAGAGCGCAGAATGTTCCGGAACAGTCATCTGGATTAAGGAGCTCATTAACCAATGTACTGCCTCCTTCCTTGAGAAAGTCTTGCTACACCAGAAAACCAACCAAAACCAAAAAATCAGGTGAACTAGTGTACTTAGTGATTAATGAAGAATCTGTGAATTCCATAAAGGCAAATGCATTAAATTAAAGATCATCCTGCTTTTCTGTGGTAGATAGAAGTGGAACCTAATTTCTTATTGCGTGCTGAGGTACAGCGTTTGTTGTGGAGAGAATTCCGCAGAATAAAATGTAGAAAGAATTTGTTATGTTTCTGTGAGATAAGGAATCAGTTTGATTCAGTGTTTAAAGATGTTTGACATCCAGACTTGCTGATTTGTCTGATAGCGTAGATATTTTTAATGACCTTAAAACTTCCTTAAAAATAGCAAAGGAGGGGGCACCTGGGTGGCTCAGTGGGTTAGGCCTCTGCCTTCGGCCCAGGTCATGATCTCAGGGTCCTGGGATCGAGCCCCGCATTGGGCTCTCTGCTCAGCGGGGAGCCTGCTTCCTCCTCCCTCTCTGCCTGTCTCTCTGCCTACTTGTGATCTCTGTCAAATAAATAAATAAAATATTAAAAAAAAAATAGCAAAGGAGGGGCGCCTGGGTGGCTTAGTCCTTAAGCATCTGCCTTTGGCTCAGGTCATGATCTGGGTGTCCTGGGATGGAGCCCTGCATTAGACTCCCTGCTCAGCAGGAAGCCTACTTCTCCCTCTCCTACTCCCTCTCCTTGTGTTCCCTCTTCCCTGTCTCTCTCTGTCAATAAATAAATAAAATCTTTTAAAAAAACAACAATGGGGCACCTGGGTGGCTCAGTGGGTTAAAGCCTCTGCCTTCGGCTCAGGTCATGATCCCAGGGTCCTGGGATGGAGCCCTGCATTGGGCTCTCTGCTCAACGGGGAGTCTGCTTCCCCCTCTCACTCTCTGCCTGCCTCTCTGCCTACTTGTGATCTCCATCAAATACATTTAAAAAAAAAAATACAACAACACCAAAGGAGGTGTATCTGGGTGGCTCAGTTGTTTAAGCGTCTGCCTTAGGCTTGGGTCATGATCTCAGGGTCCTGGGGTCGAGCCCTAGATCAGGCTCTCCGCTCAGCAAGGGGTTTACTCCCTCTCAGTTTCCCTCTGTGCTGTCTCTGTCTCCCAAATAAATAAATAAAATCTTAAAAAAAATAACAAAGGAATACAACAAAAGATCAAAAGGTAAAAACAAAAGTTAGATTTTCTATAGGTTTTCATGACATATTTTAACAACAGTCAGAAATGTTGATGGTAGACTGTTACTGTACACTTGTACATCTATGAATCTGAATTTTATTTTCCATCAAAAGATAATGCACATGTAAGGAAACTATGGCTCTGGGATCTATTTTTTTCAATCAGAAGATCTGGGTAATTTTAATTGAACTACAACTTTACAGGATAAATTGATGGCACTGGCTACTGATCAAAGACTGGAGATGAATTCTTACAATACAGCATTATTTGTTCCATTTTTGATAGAAGTTAAAAGGATACCCCGAGCTTGCTGAAATTACTGTAAAAGCTCTTCTGCCATCCCAGTCAACACGCTTCTGTGAGGCTGCTTTCTCTACTAGAAGTGTCATGACAACAAAACATAGAAAAGTTTAGATGTACATTATCCCCTGTGAGTAGTATTGTCAGCAATCCAAACAAGGTTAGATTATTTAACAAGCAAGAAGTAAGCTCAGTTGGCACATTAAAAACTTTAAATGTTGACATATATGATTTTTGTTCAAACTGTGTGCAGAGACATTTAATGCAGGGAATCTCTATCTTACTCACAACTCTCCGAGCTATATATGCTTGGGGAATTGCAAAACTTTATGAATGTAAAATAGCAATTCTCCAAATTCATCACTTATATAATGGAATGGAAAACAAATATGGTTTAAAGAATTCTTTTCTATTTCCATATGGTATGTTCTTCTGATTATACTTACTGAAATACAATTTTATGTTGTTGAACCCAATGAAAAATTTAAAAATTTTTATGTTGAATGTCTTTTTCTTTTAAAGATTTTATTTATTTATTTGACAGACAGAGATGACAAGTAGGCAGAGAGGCAGGCAGAGAGAGAGGAAGGGAAGTAGGCTCCCCGCTGAGCAGAGAGCCTGATGCGGGGCTTGATTCCAGGACCCTGGGATCATGACCCGAGCCGAAGACAGAGGCTTTAACCTATTGAACCACCCAGGTGCCCCAAATGTCTTTTTTTTTTTTTTAATCATTTAGCTGTTTTGGCAGTTCACTTTTATTGTACTTTATAAAGGCGTTGGTCTACAATAAGAAATTTAAAAAAAAAAATAAACCCTTCCTCTCTCCCAGATGGTAAGATACTACATGGTTATAAAACTACAGGGACTAATAGCTACACCTACAAAGAACCAGTCACCTTTCAGCATTCTTGTCTCAGTTCTTCTCCCACTTACATATTTTGCCCGAGTATATTAAAGCAAGTCCCAAATAATATATAATTTTACATGCAAGTACTTCAATATGTATCTCTCAAAGTAATAACTTAAAAACTCTAACAACAATATTATTATATTCAGCCAAATAAGTAATTTCTAATAGTATCTAATATCTGGGTTATAGTCACTTTTCCCTGATTATTTCAAAAACACATTTTTGTAGTTGTTTTGTTCAAATCAGAATGAAAATAAGGGCTGCACGCCATATTTGGTTGTGA
Organism: Lontra canadensis; assembly: GCF_010015895.1. Lineage (NCBI taxonomy): Eukaryota > Metazoa > Chordata > Mammalia > Carnivora > Mustelidae > Lontra > Lontra canadensis. The sequence goes on from NW_022631011.1 coordinate 10,918,769, forward strand.
CATCTCAAGTCTCCTTTGATCTAAGGACACCGTCCTTTTTTTAAACTAGATGTTTATTGAAAAACCTGAGGTTTTTTTCTTTGTCTAGTAGGGTTTCTAACATTTCTGGATTAGGCTTGTTGCTTCCTGGGACTGTTACTCTATCCTTGGTAGCTCCTTCTCCTGGGAGTTAGAGTCAACGCCTAGATTCGATCCAGACTTCAGTTTCCTTTTTCCAAAGTGACTTCCTCAGTGGTGCTGTGCTCTTCCTACTGCGTCACCCCCCAGCAAGCACATAAAGTCTGGTCGCCCACTTTTGGAGATGCTAACTAACATTGATCCGTGGGTTTAATTTTTCACCCTGATCCATTCATTATAATATCCTCCATTGACTTTTAGTGAATGGTTTGTGGTCATTAATTACTACTACCTGGATCTGTTTTTCATTAGGAATTCACAAAATGGTGATTTTCTAATTATCTCATTGCTTCTTCGTTTATTAGTTTGAATGGCTTTCTAGAGAAAGAAACATTCCTTCTTTATTTGATTATCTTGAAATATAGTCTGTAGAGGAAAGCAGGATAAATGCTCAGTTCTTTCCTTTCTTGTATCGATTTTCAGAATAAGAAATTTGTGCCTTAGCAACTTCCCAAGACGATCAATTAATTTTTTTAAATATCAATATGAACTTATCGATTTTCATATAGTTGATGTGTTTCAGAACATTGTTATCATTATTCAAATGGTCTCATCTCTGGCCGTTGGGAGAGGCCCTTCAAGCTGGCTCTTGGGTTGTGTTTGTCATCTCACGGCTAGTAGCTGAGAGCTCCTTGTTTTCAGGCTCACAAGATGTCTCAGGCTTATGCTGTATACTTTTGGCCTCACATCTGGAATCAGCCATTTCTCTAAGGAATCCTGGTTCCTTTTAGTGGGAGTGAGCCTTTAGGGGCCACAGTCTGTGTTCTACATGTCTAAGTTCTTTTTCTCAGGGACTGGAAGAACTCACCAGGGGCTGAATACATTGGAGTTTGGGGCTAAGGCCATGGCTTTATTTTGAGAGCCTAGTGAATGTGTCATCCTTAGGGGGCTAATGGGGAGAGGACCTGGGTCTCCTGACCTGGTCCACTTGAACCACTCCCTAGAATATCTAACTGATCTCATGCATGCATTTGTTAATTTATCATTAATTTATCCTTCCTTCCTTCATTCAGCAAATACTTAAAGAGTACCTATTGTATCTCCTTTTCGGGCCTCAGGGGTATAGCGATGAACAAATGGTACAGTCCCCGCTACCAGAGATGACTTTGCAGGGAGGGGAAGAAGACAACAGACACACATGTGATAGGGTGTAGGAGGTGCGTTTCTATTCTGGGTAGTCTGATCAGTGTTGGAGCAGAAACCTGGAGCAGACACTGAGGGAGGAGGCCAGGTGGAAGTCTGGGGGAAGTGCTAGGGCAGAGGGAATGGCGGGCGTAAGGGCCTCAAGTCAGCAGTGTGCTCACTGATTCCTAATACTGCAGACACTGACAAATTCTTTGCTATCCAAGGTTTCAACATTTCTTACCAGTTGAAAAATATTTTTTTCACAGTAAAATTTTAAAGTTTACAGCTTGTCTTTCGAGAGTGATCCTTCATACGGTGACTTTTACGTCATCACTCGTGAGGTCTTACAAAATATACTATCTTCTCCGCACCCCATGCACATATTCTTAAAAACAACTTTTCTAATTCCAAAAGTCACAGGTGTTGATTGCAGGACACATGGAAAGCACCAAAAAATAACAGAGCAAAATAAAATGAAAGTAAAACAGAAGCCATCTCCACTCACAATCAACCTCTGTAATACGGCATTTGGCGTCCTTCCATTCTTTTGTAAAAATGCTGTCCAGCTGTGAATTCTATATTCTGCCTCCCCACTTCAGGCATGGTCTTCGGTGGCTGTAGACTTTTCTAGCTTTTATCTGCTCAGTAGTTCTTTGTCAGAGCCAGAGTTCCTTGCTGAGCTCTGGCTTACACCTGCCGGCTCAGATTGTCCCTTCAGACCCAGGGTGTGCCCTGGACCCCATCCTTCCTTGTCTCCAGGGGACATACTGTTGGGTCCTGCCATCTCCAAGAACTTCTCCAAGAAGTTCTTGCTTCTTGGTCGGATAGAAGTGACAAGGAGAGTGTGTCCTCCCCCTCATTTCTCCTTCATACCAAGAGAGATCATGGTGGAGAGCGATGAGGCACTGAGGAGAGGAGACAAGCAATGTTTCAAAGGTAACAGTGGAGCCAGAAGGTAATCAAGTCTTCTTTAAAGGAAAGAATTTATTTGGGGTAAAATAGAATTTTCATTTGCTGGGTTTGCTTTCATCACCCAAGGCCATGTGTGTCATCACAGAGGACCTGAGCACTTGTCTATGGGGGAAATACTCCTAACAAATTTAGACATGTGTATAGGGGCCAAGTCCACCCAAATGAGAACAAACGGATACCAGGTGTGAGGATTTCGATAGATCTTTCTTGGGAAAACAGTGCAAGTTGACATACAACAGGTGCCTTGATACTGACAGAAATGTATTTTTGAGACCCGGAATAGCTCAGTGGTTAGAAGAAGGTTCCTGGTACCAGAATATCCAGATTGAACCCCTGGCTTTGCTGCTTCTTTGCTGTATGATATTTGGAAGGATGGTAAGTAACCTCTACTTTCATTTCTACTTCTGTAAAATGGGGATGATCCTGGGGGCTCTCAGGAGACCTTGTGACTTAGACCATGCACGGCACTTGCCACAGGGCTGACGTTCAGCAGGTGCCCAGCCCATGCTGGCCATGTGGACTGACCGGAGCGCCTCACAGGTATCAACCTTCTTAATCTTCAGAACAACCCAGTTCGATGCATGTAAGCATCATCCTCATTTTACAGAGGGTTTAACTGGGGCAGGTAGGTTAACCAACTGGCCCAAGATCTGACACACTGGGAAGCGGCCCAGCAGCATTCAGAGGCAGACAGTCTCAGCTCAGAGCCTGAACTTCACGGTTGTGTCTGATATAATGACCCCTATTTAATCTATCTGGCATTCCCCTCCAGACCCATGCAGTCCGTTTCTCTTGAATGCTTTTTCCTCCTCAAATATGGATATAAATATGGATTTATATTTGGATTTGAGTTTAAAATGAGGTTTTCTGTGCCTCCTCAGTCCTCGAGCTGTGGCGCCTTGTCTTGGGCTGTCCCTACTTCGCCAGCTGCACAGACTTTTGACCTTCACAATGAACTCCCCAGACCCTTCCTGCCTTTGCTTCCTTGCAGGGAGCTGCCAGCAAGACTTCAGTTAGAAAATGTGTCCTTCTACAGACAGTTGTCCTCATGGTCTGCTGGCCATCTCTCGACATTTGCCCCTTCTCCCTTGTTGTGTTCCGTTTTTAGAGAAGACTCATTCCCAAGGCTGCTTACTTCACGCCTTATTTGTATCTGTAAGAGATGGCCCCTTTTGCAGAGTTCACACCCCAGGTGCCCGTGAGCATGACTCAGAGGGCCACGCAGGGACAGAGAGGTAGCAGCGCCTGGCCGCAAAGGAAGGAGAGGCATGACTTGACATAGCGTTCATTTTGGAGGAATATATTCAGAGGCTGCTTTGGGCCAGTGCTGGGAATAAATGAGGAAGAAGTTCCCAGCCTGGTCTTATCATCTAGCATGGGGGGCGGATGCATAGCAGGTGCCAGGGTATGCTGCAGGTGCCACAGAGAGGGCGTGTAGAGGTCAGGGAAGGCTTCCTGGAGGAGGAGACCCTGAGCTGAGTCAGACCCAGTTTTGACCAGAGCATCATCACCTGTGTAACATCATCAGCTTCTTTGGCTTTCTTTCCTCACTGGCTAAACAGAGCTGTGGGGACAATAAACGTGGGCCATATGTGGCACTGCAGGGTTGCTCTACAAATCACAGCAGGTGATGCTATTGTTAATATCATATCACCGTTAAGGACAAGGGTTGCTTCCTAATGACATGCCCTCCTCATGCTATATTCAGAGATTACATCCACTTCCGGTAGCGAATTCCAGCCTACACACACACACACAGCTCTTTAAAAATGTGATTACACAGAGAGGAATGAGCTTTTTTAAAAGAGAGTTATAAATTGATTTCATCTCAGCCCGTTTGCTGCAGCCCTAGCCCCAGCGGTCTCCCACGTTCTCCTCAGTGAGCGTGCCATGAGCCCCATGAAACATTTGGGGATTTGCAGAACCCGAATCAGACTTTCCATCCCCAGTGCTGACTTGCTTCTTGAATGATAGCCACAAAGATGTCTCCTGCGCCTTTAACACATTTCCAGGGATGTGTAATTATGACAGTGGTGGAACATTCTTGGCTCCCTGGGAGCACACACACTAGTGATGATTCTTTTATCATATTGCCATTATTTCTCCACAGAGTACAACTGAGCAAAGCTAAGTTACTGAGACATAAATGGTGTGAGCACGTCATTGCATTACATGGATGTTTTCCCTCCCATGGCCTTTAATAATTTATACCTTAAAGAAGACAAGTAGCTGTCCAGCTAGCTAATTAAAAATACTGGATCTCACAGACAAGAAGTTCAGTTCTTATTAAAGTGTCCATTCGCTACCTTGACAGTTTCTAAGAAGCAGATATTTCTGCTGCTGCAGATAGAAAAACCAAGTTCCTCAGCCATGGGAATCCGCTCTGGAGAACAAATGAGTCCAGGAGGTTCCCCTGTGATGACACAGCCCTCGGGGCGAAATCAGATGATGAAGCGGAATGCCAGCAGAAGAAAGAGCAGTTCTCGTTAAATAAGGGAACTGGAACCTTCTCGATTCCAGTATCAGCCTCTGGTCCCCTTATTTCCATTGTTTCGCAATGAGGGGCTTTACTGGTCTTAAGCACCAGGCTCCCCTTGTGGAGGCCAGGACTTCACTGAGGCTTGGTTCTCTGGCCACGGAGGCCCAGACCAGAGCTCCAGGGACCGCCAGTCCATGTGCTGTGGGATCACCTGCCTCTGCTCCCTCCCTGAAGTCCTCTGATAGTCAAGGGACAAAACAATTGTTTAAAAAAGGCATAAGCCCCCAAAGGTAAAGGGACCAGGCCCAGAGAGCGTTGCAGAGTGGGAAGGCCATGGACCCAGGAAACAGAAACCCACGGGGTCCCTGACCTAGCACACTGGGGGAGCCGAGCAGCCCTCAGGCCCCGAGAGCTAGAGGCTGGTCCCCGGGCTCCAGGGACAGAAACCATATGTGCAGGGGGCGTCCTGCGGGCTGGGAGCTGGGAGCTGTCCTGGCCCCCACCACCAGGCCACCGTGTTCTCCCGTTGACCCACATCAGAGGAGGCTGCTCTGTGATGGGACAGATGAAGCTAGCAACAGGACAGTCCCTGACTGCACCTGAGCCGGACAGCCGCCCGGAATCCTGCCCCCACCTGAAGACCAGCAACCGTCCGGTTCCTGATGAAGGAAAATGACTTCTTCACTGATGACAGCGTTAGCCCACTTCGTGCCCTGCGACTCCTGGATGAAATGCGATTTTCCTCTGTTGCCAGATGGCCCCCACTCCAGAGGGAAAGGCTCGATCCCTGAGCTCTCCCCCAGATCACCTCTCTCAAGTCCAAACCCTCACTGAGACACATTTCTCAGGCCGCGGCCTCTCTCAGTGTCACAAGACTGTGGTCCCTGGTGGACACGGACAGGCCCCCGGACCCCACCGGCTGCCCCCACCCAGTGTAGACATCGAGGGCTGGCAGGGTGCCCCAGAGAGGTTGGACCCCGGGGGACTGAGGCCACTGGAATGCCAGGGCTGCTGTGGAAGGGCTGTATTCTCCAAAACAGGGGTGATGTGACTGATGCCGTCACAGCTAGAACCCCAGGCCCCTCCCCTGCCTGGCTCTCAGGAAAGACAAAGCAAAGAGGAACCCAGACTCTCACAGGAAGGGAGACAAGGGCAAGAGACGAAGAGAATGTCTCCAGCCGAAGCATATTCTTTTTTTTTTCTTTTTAAGATTTTATTTATTTATTTGACAGAGACACAGTGAGAGAAGGAACATAAGCAGGGGTAGTGGGAGAGGGAGAAGCAGACCTCCTGCTGAGCCAGGGAGCCTGATGCGGGGCTCGATCCCAGGACCTGACCATGACCTGAGCCGAAAGCAGATGCCCAACGACTGAGCCAGTAGACACCCCAGCTGAAGCATATTCTTTAACAAATACATTACCGGGGCAAAATAAGTTGGAAGGGAAGTTATACATGAAAAGAGATTCATGAGCTTTTTCAACCACTAGTCAAGTGTGGACCTTACTTGGATTCTGATTTCAACACACCACAGAAATAGAACCCTTTATGAAACAACCAGGGAAAGATGAATATTGATTGCATCTTTGATGCCATGAGGAAATTCTCAAAAATTTTTAGATGTGGTTCTTGGGATTATATTTACATAAAAGATTCCTTATCTCTCAGAGGTGCTGTGAGAATATGTGCAGGTGAAATGTTTTGAATTCTGGAATGCTTCAAAATAATCCTCTGGGGGTGTGGTAAAGATGAGTCAGGACTGGCATGAAGGGAGGTATATAGAGGTTTATCATTCAGTTAGCTCTGTTTTTCCTATATGTTTGAAATTTTCCACAATAAGAAATGAACAAAAACAAGAAAAACAAAACAAAAACAGAAGAAACTCCTAAAGGTTAACTTTCTTCCTTTTTCTCTTCCTTTTTTTTTAAAGATTTTATTTTTAAGTAATGTCTACATCCCCCGTGGGGCTTGAACTTACCACTCCAAGATCAAGAGTCACATACTCTACCGACTAAGCCAGCTGGGTACTCCAGGTTACCTTTCTTTAACCTCACAAAAATGCCTCGGATTATCCAGACCCCCCTGGACGTCAAGCCAGGAAGATGTCAGAGCATTCCATCCTCAAAGTCTACAGACAAAGAAAACAGGCTTTAGGAAGCTCTTTGGGAAAATCACATAAACCTTATCAAGGAGATTAAGCAAAGAGGTAAGAGACAGCCCCAAGCCCAGTCGTACATTGCTGCCTCTCCTCCTCCCCATTTCTCTGCCCCCACTATTCAGTGAGCCTGTGGTATCTGTGGACAAGGCCCCTTTCATAATCCAGAAGCCACCTCGCTGGGCCCCTTGGTGAGGGGCTGCTGGAGGCTACGAGGTCAGATTTGGTTCTGGGTAGGGACAGGGAGGTGTCTTGCCGTTGATGCAAGGGGATGGAAATGCCCTCCACTGATAGGGTAAGTGGAAGATGGGTGTCAGAAGGAGAGGGAAACCCCAGTGGTGGCCCCTGAATATTGGCAGAATGAAGGGTGGGGTGGGATTGGACTCCTGGAGGCAAGGAGGCCCAGGGTTTTCCTAGCTGGATGTCCAGCACCTAGGACAGCTCTCCGCACTGCCGTTGGATCCTTGGCAGAGATGCGTGAGAGGTCAGCAAAATGCAAGGAACTGTGAAGAAAACTGAGCACTGGGATGGTAAGGGGTAGGGGCAGAGGGAAGACATCTCTGTGAAGCCAGTGAGGAGACCAGGGAAGCTGTCCCCAGGGAGGAGAGATTTAAGCTGAGTCCTAAAGAATAAGACCTGGGGAAGAGCAGCGTGTGCATAAATCCCGGGTCAGGAGAGGTGTGCCACGGTGAGGGCAGAGGAGGACAGGGTCACTGGGGCACTGAACGCCAGGTTCACGTGATGAACCTGGAGCGTGGAAAGGACCCAGACACAGGGCCTCCTGGGGCCATGGTGGAGCTACAGCTTTAATTCTGGGTGCCATGGGAAGCAGTTGGAAGGTTGAAGCCTTGGAGTAATACCGTTTGGTTTACATTTTCAGAAAAATCATGCTGGCTACTATGTGAAGGATAAAGGATGGGGAGTGGAGGATGCAGGGGACAGCTGAGGGCCGGGTGTCTGGCTCAGAGCTGATGCTGGCTGTTTGGAATGGGAGGTCGCACTGGAGATGGTGAGAAATGACCACTGGACAGGCAGCCAGCCAGGTGTGGGGATACATTTTATGTGGACAGAGGAAGCCCCTGACTTCCGGCTGGAAGGATGGTGTTGTGAATCAGAGAGATGAGGAAAACAGAACATTTTGAAGGAAAAATAATGAGTTCAGAGTTGGATGTATTGTGTTGGAAAAGTTGGTTGGAGGTGTGCAGTGGAGATGTGAAGGAGGAGGAGCCCAGAGGTGGCATTTGAACTGACAGCTGTCACAGCACAGGGGAGGTTAAAATCTGGAGAGGTCAGGGGACACAGAGAGATGAAGTGGCCCTGGGGAGGCTGGCATGGGAGACCGAGCAGGAGGGAGAGTGGCTGAGGAGGCAGGGTGCTGACCGGGCCTGGGGTGCCTTCTCCAGGACTTCGCACTCTTGCTGGCAAGACCCGCGGCTGTTCCACCAGCTTGTGGGGGCCCCTGAGTTTGGAGCGCACCATTTCCGCTGGAGCCTCTGCACTTGTGCTCTGCTCCTCCTGCTCCTGATGCCCTCCCTAATCTTCTAGACTTTTCTCACTTCTGGCCATCCTTTAAAACTCAGCTCACTCTGCCTTGATGTCACCCTGAGGTGGCAAGCCTGCCTCTCACTTGCTCATTTTCCAGGCAGGTGCTGCACATGTGTTCATGGTGCCCCCCAAACCACAGAGAATGCTGATCAAGCTCTTCAAGGGCTCTGGTAGAGCCCTGCTCTGTACTCAAGGTGAAGGGCAACCCCTCCATCCCAACTTTTGGCCTTTTATTCCCTAGATGAGTGTGTGGATGAGAGTCACAGGACGTTTGGACGAGTCCTGCATCACGGGCTGGCATCCCACCCTGGAACATGATAGTGATACAGTACCTCTTCTCTAGCTGCCTTTTTCATCCTTTGTTTCAAGGGGAGAAGGATTGGGAGGTGGTGTTGGCCTTCATGTGGGCCCTGAGGCAGGGACAGGATTTAGAAAGGGAGGGAGGAGGAGAGGAGAGCAGTAGTGGAGGAGAGGAGGCCGCGGGGTAGAAAAGTCTGGCAATTGGCATCTGGGACCATTTCAACGACTCTCTCTTGACAAAAAGAATGCTTTGCTTCGGTCATGTCAGAATGGGCATTTGTTCCTTTTTAACCAACTCATATATGCAGAGGTGTTCCTCACGCTCTCTCTCTTGAAGCTCCTCATGGTAAGCGCCGTGACTGGGCTGCAGGGTAGGGTGGGTGCCTGAGAGCCAGAGAGGAGAGCTGTTGAGGGTTGGGGCAGGGAGCAGGGAGCCAGTACAGGTCCTGGAGGAGAGCAGGGCCATCACAAGGGCCCCGTGAGAAGAAGACCGAAGAAGGAGCTGAGGTATCAGTGAGATGCTGCTGCTGCCATCCAGGTGGGAGGCCAGAACCTTGGGAGGCCATCCGCATCAGAGCACTGGGGGGGCCTGAGGCCCTCACGTAGCTCCTAGCAAGGTGGGTCCCAGGCTGAAGGAGAGGAGTGGGCAGAGATCCCTGTGGGGAGTTTTCTCCCGAGTCCGGAGAGTGAGGGAGTGTGCAAGGAACAGGGCAGACCCCCTTAGCAGTCTCATTCAGCTGCTTTTGTCTGCTGCTTTGGGGTGCATCGAGAGAAATCACCTAGGCCTTTGGCACAGGCCAAGCCACCCCTGGAATGCTAAGAACCACTGTTCTGGGAGGAGGCCACCTGGGGCTGTCCGGCCCTGGGCTGACAACAAGACAGAAAGAAGGCCCCTAGTTACTCAGAGCTGGGCCAGTTGCTCTCAGTGGTGTGCTGGTACACGGTTAGCAAATGCCTCTTTGAAAAAAAGGGGGCCTGGTTTATAACTGCTCCCACTGGGGCCAATTTTAAGCCACCAGCATAACCTCACTGAAAACCATTATATGGTCCTTCCGCGGATGTGAATGAGCCCAAGGACACAGATAGTAATAAAACCAGAATGAAGTAATGAGTTTTGACTATATTTTACCTTCATTTTTAATATATTCTATTTACTTAGAAGTTTACATGATATAATTTTTAATAATGATGGCCGAGGAACTGGCTCGCAGATTTCCTAAAAATGTAATCCTCAGCTCTTGAGATGTGGTCTGAGCCCGTCCCAGTCTGTCCGAGCCAGTCCAAGTAGGCTACTGGCTGAGGCTGAGGACAGGTGTGGCTCTCCGCGTGGGGAGCCCTTCCTGACAGAGCTCCCAGGCCAGAGGCTGCAGCTCGCCGAGGTAAGGAGGTTGGAGACACGACCCGCTGAGGAAGAGCTCAGACCTGGGACAGCTGGACCGGCACCTTTTCTGTAACGCAGATCCCGAAACTGTCTGATTTTTAACCAAAAAGAAGAAAAAACAAATTTAAAACTTGCATTTGCAAGTGTCATTTGAGCCAGAAAGGCTACGATTAAGACAATGTATCAGTGTTAAAATTAAAGCGAAAATTAAGCACACGCCACCCTATTAGTCAGCATTTTAAGGCTGTATTATTTTGAAGTTCAGAAAAAGAGTTAAAGAATCTATTTAAATGCAAATGTGCCATAAAACCGACTAACAGCAATGCATCTCCAAAATGCTCTCAGCCTGTCTTTCAATAGACTCTGCTCATAATAGCATTGGGTTTTTTGGGTTTGGGTTTTTTTTTTTTTCTTTTTTTTTTTCCAGCTTGGGGAATAATATCTCTGAGCAATCCTGTGTTGGAGTGCAGCTGTGTGATTACCTGGGGCGGGGGAGGTACGACGTGGGTGGGGGGTGGACCTGGGGCTCCCAATGGGGCGGAGTCCACGCCCGTGGCCTCCCCTCCCCCGCCCTGTTGCTTTCAGTGCTCCAGAACAGTGGACGCTGGCCTTACCCCCAGACTAGGGCACAGCATGGGCCCCCCACTTGCGGACTGAAGGAGACCCTCCTCCAGAGGAGGCAAGCACAGCACCTGACTCAGAGGAGGTGAACTGCCCTGGTAAAGCTCCCACCCGGTGCAGGAGGGAGGCGGGGAGGTGAGAGACCCTCCCTGAGCCCTTACACTGTGCCCCGTGCCAGCCTCACCCTCCCAGTGGCCCCGTGGAGGAGGTCTTAGTGCCCTGGCTTCGCAGAGGCTGGGAAGAGGGGGCACAGGCAGTGGGTGGTTGTGGAGTTCGGCTGCGATGGGAGGACTGGCTCCAGCCACCGCCCTGCGTGTGAAGGGGACACGGTGTCGGGCAGTTAGGGCAGAGCTCGGTGAGGAGCCTGGCTTCGTGCTGGGTGAAGCCATCTGCTTCCCAGAGGCAGCTGGGTCTCTGTCTCCATCAGGGCCTGGGCCCACTCTGGGAGCAGTCAGGGAACCCAGGTGTATCCAAAGGCCCATGGGGACCCTTGGCCCTATCCCCTCAACTAAGAGGACACTATGAGCTGGAAAGCCTCTGGAACTCCCAGAGCAATGTAAGAGCTACTTCCTTCAAAGCCCACCTGGCACGCTAACCTTATCTCCGTCATTGAACTGTGGGTACCTCAAGGTAGGAGCATAGTCCTGGCAGGACCAAGGACCGGCCCATGTGAGCAAAAGAAATGTATGGAGTGTTGGGAGACTGCTATGCAGCTGTATAATTTACAGAGAATAATATCTCTGTAGGTAGAATGCCTAGCTACTATAATTTTAATATAAAGTTAGCATTTATGGAGCTTTTTTTTACTTTGGTTTATTTGGATCATTCACAGTTTGGTTTGAAGGACCCCACGCTATGTGCGTTCTCTCCATACCTCTCCTTCCCCCTCAGAGGGCCCCCTCCCCGCAGGACCCGCAAGGGGATGCCCCACCTTGGGAAACCTCCACTTCTGTCCGTTCTCTGTTTGGGGACACCGTGGGGGTGGGCACCGTTTGGGTCTGGGATGGCTTTCCTCCTGGGAGAAGAGACTAGAGCCAGGACCAATGAGGGGGCTGAACATGGTGCACAGGGCTAGGAGTAAATTGGAGCAGGCAGGTCAGCATCCATGTTGTTCCACTCTTGGGAATCCAGCCAGGCAGGGATGGGCTGCAGGGGACTGACTGCAGAGGAGGGGAACGGCAACTAACGAGGAAGCATGAGACAAGCTGTCACCTGGGAGAGCTCGCTGTGTACCAGACACACGCACTATTTTATGGGTTCTTCCCTCCAACTATCTGTTTGCAGACAGCATAATTGTGAATAGGCAAAATCTTCAGGAATGCACTAAAAACAAGAACTAATTGGGGCGCCTGGGTGGTTCAGCCGGTTAAGCGTCTGCCTTCGGCTCAGATCATGATCCCAGGCTCCTGGGAAGGAGTCCTGCATTGGGTTCCTTGCTCAGCAGGGAGACTGCTTTCCCTCTGCCTGCTGCTGCCCCTGCTTATGTGCATGCACGTGTGCTCTCTCTCTTTCTCTCTCACAAATAAATCTTAAAACAAAAATAAAAACAAGAATGAAAACTAATGAATGAGCTCAACAAAATTACAAAATACAAAATTAATTCACCAAAAAATATGAACTGTACATACAAGATACAAAAAAATTGTAGTTGATACATTTGCAGTGAATAACCCAAAAGTGAAATTAAGAAAGTAACTACAGGGGGACCTGGGTGGCTCAGTCATTAAGCATCTGCCTTTGGCTTAGGTCATGATCCCAGGGTTCTGGGATCGAGCCCCACATCAGGGTACCTGCTCAGCAGGAAGCCTGCTTCTCCCTCTCCTACTCCCCCTGTTTGTGTTCCCTCTCTCGCTGTGTCTCTCTCTGTCAAATAAATAAATAACATCTTTTTTAAAAATCTCATTTGTAATAGCATCAAAAAAAATAAAACAGGAATAGATTTAATTAAAGAAGTATAAGCCATGAATGCTGAAAACTATAAGGTATTATTGAAAGAAATTAAAGAAAACCTAAATAAATAAAGAAGACTTAATATATTTTTTAAGATTTTATTTATTTATTTGACAGAGAGAGCCTGAGCAGGGCAAAGGGGCAGCAGGGGCCGGGGTTGGAGAATCTGAAGCCAACTCCACACTGAGCATAGAGCCCGACGAAGGGCTTAATCTCACAACCATAAAATTGTGACCTGAGCCAAAAGCAAGCTGGACCCTTAACTGACTAAGCCACCCAGGCACCCCCAAAGACTTAGTATTTTTAAGATGGTAATACTCCCTAACTAACCAGCAGATTCAGCACAATCTCTATACATTCCCAAGTGCCTTTTCAGTTGAAATTGATAAGCTGATCTTGAAATTCGTATGAAAATGCAAGGGACCAGCAATAACCGAAACAAAGAGCAAAGTGGGAGACTTGCACATTTCAAATTTACTACAAGGCTACAGTATCAAAACGTGTGGTGCCGATATAAGAATAGACATACAGACCAATTAGATAGAATTGAGAGTCCAAAAAAATATTCATATTTATAGTCCACAGATTTTCAGCAAGGGTGCCAAGACATTATTTAATGGGAAAAGAGTCTTTTTAGCAACTGGATATTCATATACAAAAGGTCCCTTCCTCAAGCCATACACATGTCAAAATTAACTCAAATGGATCCTAAACCTGAATGTTAGAGCTCACATGACGAAACTCTTAGAAAGCTCTCTTTTCCTGCCCAGCTGCCTGAAGCTTGGCCACCATCAATGAATGACACAGCAACTACCCAGACCAGGAAGTTCAGGACCCACCAACCACTTCAGCGGAAACAGATAGTCGTTGATGTTCTTCACCCAGAAAGGCAACGGTACCTAAGACAGATTTTCAGGAAAAACTAGCCGGCGTGTATAAGACCACACCAGATGTCATCTTTGTATTTGGATTCAGAACAATTTTGGGGGTGGCAAGACAACTAGGTTTGGCATGATTTAGGATTCTTTGGATTATGCAAAGAAAAATGAACCCAAACATAGACTTGCAAGACATGCCCTGTATGCGAGGAAAAAGACCTCAAGAAAACAGTGAAAGGAACTTGAGAACGGAACAAAGTCAGGGGGACTGCAAATGCCAGTGTTAGTGCTGGCAACGAGTGAGCTGGACACTGGACAACAGAAGGAGTAAAGATTCTGCAGGGACTTCATCTGTGGAGACTGCAGATTTTTCCTGAGAGGGCTAAAAAACTAAGAACTTTGGGGGTGCCTAGGTGGCTCAGTTGGTTAAGCAGCCCACTGTTGGTTTCGGCTCAGGTCAAGATCTCAGGGTCATGAGATCAAACCCCATGTCTGGCTTAGCCCTCAGGAGAGTCAGCTTGTCCCTACCTCCCACCCAGCTCCTCCCCTCTCTGCCCCTCCCCCTGCTCATGATCTCTTTCTCTATAATAAATAAAATCTTTCGAAACAAAAACAAAAACAAAAAACCCACCGAACAAAAACCAAGAGCTTTTGTGTGGACAAAAAAACCCACCAAAAACAAAAAAACCTAAAACCCCCCCAAAAAAACTCTAAGAAAAAAATATAGATATAAATGTTTATGACCTTGGATTAGAACAAGCATTCTTAGATATGACACCAAAAGCACATGCAACCAAAGAAAAAAAGATAAAACAAATTTCATCAAAATTAAAAAGTTCTATGCTTCAAAGATACCACAACAAGGTAAAAAGGTAACTTACAGAAGAAAATACTTACAAATCACATATTGGACAAGGAATTTGTATCTAGAATACATAAGGAACACTTAAAATTCAATAATAAAAAGACAACCTAATTTTAAAATAGGCAAAGGATCTGAAATAGACACTTCTCCAAAGAGGATTACAGATGGCCAATAAACAGATGAAAAGAGGCCTTAACATCATTAGCCATGGGTTGGGGGATGCAAATTTAAATCACAATGGAATGCTACTTCACATTCACTAGGATGACTAGAGTTTTTAAAAAGACAGGAAATATGGGACCCCTGGACCAGCTTAGTTGGTTGAGTGGCTGCCTTCAACTCAGGTCATAATCCTGGAGTCCCAGGATCAAGTTCCACATTGGGATCCCAGCTCCATGGGAAGTCTGCTTCTCCCTCTGACCTTCTCCCATCTCATGGCCTCTCTCACTCTCTCTCTCTCAAATAAATAAATAAAATCTTAAAAAAAAAAAAAAAGGACAGGCAATAAGTGTAAGGAACCCCTTATATGCTGTTGTGGGAGTCTAAATGGTACAGCTACTTTGGAAAAGTCTGGAAGTTCCTCAAAAAGACAAATATACAGTTATCATATGACCAGGCAACTTCACTCCTAATACACCCAAGAGAAATCAAAACATGTCTACATAAAAACTTACATACGAATGTTTGTAGGTATATTATTCATAACAGCCAGAAAGTGGAAATAACCCAAATGTTTATCAACTAATCAATCAAATGTGGTATACCCATGTGATGGAATATTACTTAACCATAAAAGGAACTGAGGGACTTAAACACATGACAGCATGGACGAAACTTGAATATGGTAAAAGAAAAAAACCAGTCACAAAGACTACATGTTGTTTGAGTCCATTCATAGGAAATGTCCAGAATAGGCAAACCCATAGAGACAGAAAGTAAATTAATGGTGCCCTAGGGCTGGAGGTTTGTTGGGGGCGGGGGGTGGTAAATGGGAATGATTGCTGATGGGTACAGGATTTCTTTTTTGGGTGATGAGAATGTTTTAGAATTGAGTTACCTATTGTATGATGGGTAAGTTTTGGTAGTTTGTGGGTTTCAACAATTTGGTCCATTTCATGTAGTTTGCCAAATTCATTTGCACAGAGATGTTATTATTGCTTTAATGTCTATGAGATCTGTAGTTATAGTTCCTTTTTCATTCCTGATTTGGTCATTTCTGTCTTCTTTCTTT
Organism: Lontra canadensis; assembly: GCF_010015895.1. Lineage (NCBI taxonomy): Eukaryota > Metazoa > Chordata > Mammalia > Carnivora > Mustelidae > Lontra > Lontra canadensis. The sequence continues at coordinate 10,934,445 of NW_022631011.1, forward strand.
TTCTGTTTGTTAGTCTGAGTAGAGAAAATCAATTTTATTGGTCTTTCAAAGAACCATTTCTTGGTTTCGTTGATTTTCTGTTTTTCTGTTTCCAATTTTATTAATAACCACTCTTCATTATTTCCTTCCTCCTACTTACTTAGAGTTTATTTTACCCCCTCCTCCCACACAGTTTCTTACACTGAAACTTGGATGGTTGCTTTGAGACATTCCTTGTTTTGTAATACAAGCATTTAATGTGATAAACTCCTTTCCCACTTTAGTTATATCCCACAAACCGTGATATGTTTTAGATTAATTTTCTTTCAGTTTAATATATTTTCTAATTTCCTTTGAGATTTCTTTTGAAAAAGTGTGTCATTTCTTTCCTAGTGTTTGGAGAATTTTCAGTTATCCTCCTGTTATTGATTTATAGTTTAATTCCATTATAGTCAGAAAGTGTATTTTGTATGATTTAAATCCTTTTAAATTTGTTAAGGTTTGATTTATGACTCATGGTGTGGTCTATCTCGGTAAACGTTCCATGCGCACTTGAGAAGAATGTATAGTCTGCTGTTGTTGTGTGGTGTTCTATAAATATCAATTAATTCAAGTTAGTTGGTGGTGGTGGTCAGTTCTGTCTTTGCTAATTTTCTGTCTTTTATTTCTAGATAATGATATAGAGGATGGTTACAGTTTCCAAGTACACTAGTAGATGTATCTACTCCTTTTCTGCTCTCACAAGTTTTGCTTCTTATATTTTGATGCACTAATCTTGGGTATTAAACATTTAGAATTGTCATTATGCCTTCTCAGTGAATTGATTGTTCTGTCTGTATATAATGTTCCTCTTTAACTTATAATTTTCTTTGCTCTGAAGTTTATTTTGATATTCATATGGTCAAAAGCTTGCTTTATTTTGGTTGGGGCTTCCAAGTTACAGTTTTTTTTTCCATACTTTTTCTTTTACCCTACCTCTGTCATAATATTTGAAGATTTTCTTTAGATAGTATGTACGTGGGTCATTTTTAAAAAATCTGTGCTGTTGGGGTGCCTGGGTGGCTCAGTGGGTTAAGCCTCTGCCTTCGGCTCAGGTCATGATCTCAGGGTCCTGGGATCCAGCCCTGCATTGGACTGTCTGCTCTGCAGGGAGCCTGCTTCCCCCCTCTGCCTGCCTCTCTGCCTACTTGTGCTCTCTCTCTGTCAAATAAATAAAAATTTTAAAAATAAATTCTTTAAAAATCTGTGCTGTCAACCTCTATCTTTTAATTGGTGTGTTTTCTTCATTTTCATTTAATGTAATTATTGATGTATTTGGATCTCGATCTCCTGTTTTATTATTTCTTTTTTCCCACTCTATTTTTCATGTTTGTTTCTCTGTTCCTACCTTTGGGTTAAACTTTGTTGGTTTGTGTTTAGTATTCCATTTTAAGTTTTCTAATATATATATATTTTTTTAAAGATTTTGTTTATTTATTTATTTGACAGACAGAGATCACAAGTAGGCAGAGAGGCAGGCAGAGAGAGAGAGGAGGAAGCAGGCTCCCTGCTGAGCAGAGAGCCCGATATGGGGCTCGATCCCAGGACCCTGGGATCATGACCCGAGCCAAAGGCAGAGGCTTTAACCCACTGAGCCACCCAGGCGCCCTCTAATATATTTTTGACATCATTTTGTTGTATATATTTTTTTAGGGTTGGGGAAGATGGTCCTTGCGCATCTGCACCCCTACATCTCCAAGACGGGAAACTGGGCATGGAGGTATCCAGAGCAGGGAAGACGGTAGGTTGGAATGTGGTGGCCAGTGGAGGGGAAGAAGCTGCAGGGCTCTGGTACCAGAAGTCAGAAGGAAGAAATGCCCATGCTCAGGTATAGACCCTGAAGGAAGGGCGAAAAGAAGCTGATCTTGTTTGCTTCTCCTGTTCTCCCTGGGCTAGGCTCCACCACTCCCTATGCTCCCAGCTGGGGGATAGACTGGGCTTCTGATGTTAAGGACCCGTGTCACTGCAGTCCCTGACTTGTGTGCATGTTAGACTCTAATCCATGTTCTCGCAGAGCAAAAATCCTCCTAAATCCAACTGATGGAAGGTAGGGAAGAAAAGCCCGAGTGGTCTTGTGGGCGGGGCCCTGTGGGCCACCCACTGTAGTGTTGTGGCTCCCCACCACGGAAGGCTAGTAAGAATCCCTGAGTTCGCTGTCAGAGTTTTCCCTTCCGTCCGGGTCAGAGAGGACTCTCCCATTCGGAATTGCTGCATGGACAGAAATGCTAGTGGCTCATGTAGACTGCACCGTCCCCTTCACCCTTTCTTCCTAAACCATCCCTGGTGGTCCAGGAGAAACAATACAGAATTCAAGCAATAAAAAGAAATCAGTTTCCATCCAAGATTTAATGGCTGCCGGATTATTTAGGGGCATTTCTTGGTGTCACAGTGCCACCTGCTGGACAAGATGCCAAATACACGTTCTTTAATTTGAGGATGTTATTAGCAAGCTCTTGTTGAAACCGCATGCTTAACCCAGGGATGCCTTGGAAATCTCTGGCCGGACATCCCCATGTTTTGGGGCAGATCCACTCAGACTCAATGATTAAGAAGGTGAGAAGAGCCCAGCAGTCCTTTCTGTTCTATGGGAATGACATTCAAGAGCCCAAAGGACTGGCCTTACCAAATGTCTGTTTTATATCAAGGGGCAGCAATGCTTTAACCAGGAAAAAGTGCCCCCCACCTGGTCCCCTAAAGCAAAGCCACTGACTTAATGGGGTCCTCAATTCACAAAGACTCCCCTAAATGCTGGGACCTGGCTCTCTGGTGGTTTAGCTACATTGATGGCCCCCACAGCACGGCTCTGTCTCACCTCGTAAGACAGTGATCCTGATTGAGCCCTCGGGGCAGAACTTGCCACAGTCCTGTATCCCTGGCCGGTACTGCCCTTGATGACCCATCCTGAGTGTTTGTTGGCTCTGAGCTGTTGCCCGTGGCCTGGCCACTGGGCCTGCTACGGGAAAGACTCTGGACTGGCAGATTACAGGCTCCCCTCCATGGGGCGGCACGCTGTGGGAGCAGATCACTGCTGCTGGCGGGACGGTGGTGTCGCCGAAGCAGATGACCTCAGTAAGGATTCTCCAGTGAGGCCAGCTAGAGCCAAACTGCTTATCAGGCTTTCACAACCCTGGTCCACAATGTGCAGGTTTCGGCCGGCCCCGAGGCCCGGCAGGGGACACTACAGGCAGTGAGCTCACCGTTGGCTCCGGGTGCTCCAAATGCCACCTCCTGCCCCAGCCCACTGCCACTGTGTACTTGCCAGGGTCCTCAGCTGCTCTGTGCAGGGTGGCCTATGGCTTTTCTGTCATGCCCAGAACTGGAACTGTGGAGGGATTTGAACTGGCGGAGATGGGAGGAAAGGGCAGTCCCCAGGGGCCACAGCACCCAGAGGAATACAGGGTAGGTGCTGAGGACAGGAGTAGCCCATCAGGCAGGGTCCTGAGCTCTGCAGGAGAGAAGTTTGACAGAAAGGCTTGGCCTGAGGCTGGGGGGCGCACGTGAGGAGTGTGGGCTTTGTGGGGCTGCAGTCCTGGGGATTATTGAGGGAACCCAGCCCGCGGAGGGCTATGACCAGAGCTGGGCTTCAGGGCCCTGTTCATGCTACTCCCTCCACCTGGAATGTTCTTTCTTTTGGTCTTCACCAGCCAACTCTTTGTCATCCTTCAAGTTTCAACTTAAATCTCACTTCCCCCAGGAAGCCTGCTTGATGGCTCACTGCCTGCCCAGCTCAGATGGTGGCCTCCGCAGAATTCCGCATTTTTCCCTCCTGGTCCTTGCAGTGCAATTGTTCACTTAATCATTTACAGCTGTTTAAACTGTATCAATTTGCCCTGCTAGACTATGAGAAGATGAGGGCACCATCCATTCATGTCTTGCTCATGACTAAGGTCAGTCGGTCAGCAGAGTTGTAGGAGAACCTGCTCTGTGCCCACCACTGCGTTGGGCTCCACCATTCCTAAGGACGAGATGTGGACCTTGCCTACCTTGCCCACTGTTCTTTGCCTGTTGTCTGCCCAGATGCTGGAGCCCAGCGTTAACTGCCTGCCTGCCAGAAGGTGTGTCTGGCCATCGGGGTGCGGGGTGCAAAGCAGAGAGAAGGGCCAAGAAAGTCCAGGCCAGGAACTGCCACGTTGCTCAAAGGAGGTCACGACCAGGCTGTAGCTGGACCCAAAGTACAAGCAGACACTGCCCAGATCCCTTTAAGACCCTAAGGAGTCCCGGCATGAAAGCTTCTGGTGTTTGCCCGCCACATGGAGGCCGTTGTGAGCCCAGCCACCTGGTGCTCCTCTAGCAATCTCAAAGCACCAGGAAGATGTCCCAGAGCTAAGGCTCTAGGTCATTCTTTCTAGCACTTGCAGCAGGTAAGGCCAGAGCCCAGAAGGCCTTAGGACTCACACTGGGGCCACTGACTTGGGGAAGTGACAGGGCCATCCTGTTTGCTTGGAAGCCCCCAAGCTCTAGGGGACGCCCGTGCTCCCCTGGGACCACATCAAGGAAGAGGGGTCTGGATGGAGAGGCTGCTTTGGCCAGCTCCTTCATCGTCCTCTCTTTTCCATGACCCAACTCCGCTTGCCTTTTAACCTCCCTAGAGGCTCTGGGGTCCTTGTTTTTTGAGGAGGAGGTTGGCCTTGGGCAGCTGGGCCCCGTCCCATCCATCAGGATTTCCCCCCAGAGGACGCGCTGCTCACAGACTCGGCCACCTTCCTCTTGCACCCCGGCCCAAGTCACGTCCGCTGAGAACACAGGGGAACAAGAGAGACTTGTTGAAATCTGTCTAACCCGGAGTTTCACACTCCTGTGTCATCAGTATCTGTTTCCCACCTTTTAAGATTCCAGGCAACCCCGACTGGGAAACTCCTGGATAAATGGTTTCCCTTTGAGCCTAGTATATCAAGGTGCTCCTTATGTTTACTAAACAAATGGATAATTGAAGGCGTTGTGCCTCCTGCCGCTTCACCATCCGGGCCTTCCCGGTGCACCGTTTTCTGCCCGTCCTCCTCTGCACCCCAGGTCTGACTCTCCTGGCCCTAAGCGCATGCTCCCATGGGACCTGTGCACAAGCCATGCTGAGCCTGGTCCACCAAGACCTCCCCAGGAGCCCAGATCAGCTGCTTATTTTTAAGTCAAGGCTAAACCTCCTCCCCCAGGAAAAAAAGAGGGCGAGGAGTCCAATTTCCATATAAAACAGAATAGTAAATGCCACTGGGATTGGTTAAACACATTTTTTTTTTTAATTTCTTTAAGGGCACCTGGGTGGCTCAGTTGGTTGGGCGACTGCCTTTGGCTCAGGTCATGGTCCTGGAGTCCCGGGATTGAGTCCCAAGTCAGGCTCCTTGCTCAGCAGGGGGTCTGCTTCTCCCTCTGACCCTCCCCCTTCTATGCGCTCTCTCTCTCTCAAATAAATAAAATCTTAAAAAAGATTTATTTATTTATTTGAGAGCAAGAGAGATGAAGGGAGGGGCCGTTGGGGCCGGGGAGAGAATCTCAAGCAGATGTGGGGCTCGATCTCACACTCGGAGATCATGACCTGAGCTGAAACCAAGAGTCAGATGCTCAGGGGACTGAGCCACCCCCGGCACCCCAGGATTGGTTAAACACTTCTTGAGGAATTACTGTGTACCAGACACTGTGTGGTTGCTTTTAGATGTGTTTTCTGCTCTGAGAAGTTCTCGCTGCTCTTGGGGGTACATTATTTGATCCAGGAATGAACTGGCCCCCATCAGCTTGCCCTGCTCTGGCTCACGGAGTACCGATTCTGGACAGAGACCACACCTGGGCCCTCATTCCCAAGGCCCTCCCACCTCCATCAGTGCAGAGGGGGGTCTGGGTCAGACTGAGCAAAGGGCAACACAGTAACACACAGTGCGGCTGGGGCTTGGGACGGAGGTGACAGGTGGCTGCAGCTCCAGGGGTCTTCACAGCTTCTCCAGGGGCTTGGACTCCTCGATTTCCATGGCTAAAATAAGAGTCAGAGACCCATAAAACCCCCACATCTTGACATTTTAGAGGCCATTCTAGTCATTTTGGTAGACGTAAGCGCTAAAGAAATGACTAGAATGCAAGGTCTGGCAATGTCTGCCCATAATTAAAGCTGGTATTCAGTCCTTTTAGAAGCAAATTATTTCACACTCCTAAAAGTCAATTGCTCATTCCCGGTGGGTTTCTGACGAGCCACAATGATCCTCACCATAAACATCCTGGGTCCTTGTCAAGGCGACAAGCAACATGCAGCCCTCCAGGGGCTGCCTGAGCCTCTCCCAATCCTCGGGAAGGGTTGTGTGCTGGGGCTTCCAGGGTTAACGAAGAGCCTGTGCCTCACTGAGGGTGTGTCCTTCAGTAAGCCAGGCTGTGTTGTGACCAAAGTGTATTGGGTCCTTCCAGCTGGGGGAGGAGAGGTTCTCAAATGTAGGGAAAAGTGTATGACTTCATGGAAACGATGAATTGTTTAGGTCACATGCTTTAGGATTATCTGATTCTGGTCTTTTATTGCCAAAGTGCTATTTTTTTTTAAGATTTTATTTATTTTATTTGACAGACAGAGATCACAAGTAGGCAGAGGCAGGCAGAGAGAGAGGAAGGGAAGCAGACTCCCCGATGAGCAGAGAGCTCCATGTGGGGCTTGATCCCAGGACCTTGGGATCATGACCTGAGGCAAAGGCAGAGGCTTTAACCCACTGAGCCACCCAGGCGCACCTTATTTTTTATTTTTATTTTCTTTTTGAGTAGGCTTCATACCCAATGTGGGACTTGAACTCACAGTCCTGAGATTAAGAGTTGCACACACCACCGACTGAGCCAGCCAGGTGCCCCCCAAAGTGCTATTTTATAGCTATGAATTGTAGATGACTGATAGCAATGCAAAGTACTTCTTGTCTACAGGCATGCAGATGGATTATCTCTGCTGGAAAGACAACCCTCCTCCCATGTGGAAAAGCCAATTTTGGACCCGTGTGTGAGCTCATTGAATACTCCCGATGTGTAAATATGTCTGTGCTTTGGATTCTCCTTTGAATTGATTGTAACATCCTTCAGGTTTCTTTGTTAGTGAGTCACATACAATCTTTAACTCAGATTTCTTTTCTTTTCTTTTCTTTTTTTTTTTTTAAGATTTTATTTATTTATTTGACAGACTGAGATCACAAGTAGGCAGAGAGGCAGGCAGAGAGAGAGAGGAGGAAGCAGACTCCCTGCTGAGCAGAGAGCCTGATGCGGGGCTTGATCCCAGGACGCTGGGATCATGACCTGAGCCAAAGGCAGAGGCTTTAACCCACTGAGCCACCCAGGCGCCCCTCGGATTTATTTTCTATCTGTTGGAGTCCTACTTTTTCTTTTTGCCGCAAATCATCCTTTAACACAACTTCAGGGCACCAGAGTTGACCCCAGAGTTTCTGTTACATTAAGCCTGGGGGTAGGGGCGGAGGATGTGACTTCTGGCAAGCCCATCGGTCACACTTCAGGAAGTCTGCTTTATGGTTCCTCCAAGGGCATCTCTGTGGCAGGGGCCGTGATATGGGGGGCGGGGGCTGGGGGTGGTGACAAGGGCTCCATTGCAAGGGGCAATTCTCTGGGGTTAGTAGGGTTTCTCCCAGGCTCTAAGGAAGACTCTGCTTTGCAAGGGGCCTAAGTGAAGTGAAGTGGGATCATGAAGCCAAGGCTCTTTCCCCCAGGCCTGCGACACGAGCTGCCCAGGGCTGTGGACCCTCATCTGTGTGCAGCTACCACTTGAGCCACTAAAGTTGGCATGTTCTGAAGGGGACGTGGGGCCCCGGAAGTGTGGGCGAGCTGGAGCTGCCTTTCCTGGACCCTAACTCTTATTCAGCACAGAGCCAGCCCCCATGCGTCCATGCCTCGAGCAAGGGGGCACATCGCGTACTGGACTAGTCTCTAGGACCTGGGACCCCAAGGAGGGAGGGGTCATTGTGGCACCCCATCCTATTTCCATCCCTAGCCAGGACAACCCTCTCTCCCCAGCCCTGGACCCAGAGGACAGGGAGACCTGAGGCTGTGACTCTAGCTGTGGCCTGTCTTAGGCAGGCCTAGATTGTCCCCACAGCTTCCAGAAGGCAGGGGGCTTTTTAGTTTTTTGTGGCCACACCTGAATCCGACCTGGTCTGGCTCTGAAAATGGGCTTTTTTGGCACAGAAGGGACTGTCCACAGAGGTGGAGCTCCTCTGGCTGGAGAGATGCCTGCTTTTGACATCTGACCCTGCCGTCTCGATCCTGCTTTAGGACACGACGGCACAGCAACAGCCTTGTGACCCGCGACAAAAGACCTAATCTTCCCAGACCTCAATTTTTCGACCTGTAAAGAGATACAACAGTGATGGAACCTGCCTTCCAGGGCTCTTGTGGGGACTTCCTGTTCCTGTTCCCAGAAGCAGTAATCCTGGAGTCAGGGCCTCCATGCACCACCTGGGCCTGCATGGAGTCCCATGGTGTGGGAGGCAGAATCATGGCCCTCAGAGAGTCCACGTGCTAATCCTAAGGGTACATGAGGTTTCGTGGTCAGGAGGAATTAAGCTGGTTGCAGCTGGAGCAAGATTCCCTAATATGCTGATTCTCACATAGGTAACGTATCCCAGGTGATCCAGGTGGGCCCACTGCAGTCACAGCAGCCCTTAAGTAAAAAGGAGGCAGAAGAGGAGGTCAGAGTCATGGAATCTGAGAAGCTGACCTGCTGTGGCTTTGAAGACCGAGGAAGGGGGCCATGAACCCAGGAATGGGCCTCCTCTAGAATCTGGAAAAGCACAGGGAACAGCATCTCCCCTAGATGGTACGGAAAGGAACACGGCCCTGCCCCCCCAGTCACTGTAGCCCCTGTCCGACTTCTAGCCCCTAGAACCGCAGGAGGAGACACGGGTGTTTGAAACTACCAAGTTTGGGGGCATCTGTTACAGCGGCCACAGAAAGCCAGCACAGACATAAAGTTGGAGTCCCTCTGTAAGCCACACGCAGCCCCGAGTGTGCTGTCCCTGTAGATGGAGACCCCCCACTTTGTGTGCACGTGTCCCACCTCCAGGAACAGCAAAAGGTTTAAACATACATATTCAATGAAAATAGGGATTTATGGTTCCTGACAAGACATACTAAACACGGCTCCCTCTTTGGCCTGCAAAGTACAGCAAAGAACTTGGGGCGTTAGAGACAACCCAGCAGTCAGAAAACACTAAGGATGGAAAGAAGGTGGCTGGCCAGCTAGATTCAGGACCTGGGGAGGGAGTGACATCGGATTCTGTCTCTTGGGTTTGTTACTGTTGTGCTTTATATACCTAGAACGGGTCCTAGAGAAACCTAAAACCTGGGGACATCAGTGTGCATAGACAAGATAAGCCTTCCAAAAAGCGTGCCCCCTGTAGCTGAAGGACCGGGAAGGACGCAGAAACAAAGCAATACAGAAACAACGGTTCCACTCCAGCCGGACGCCACGGGAAACCTGGTTCCAGCCACCCCCATCTCCAAATGGAAAGTCTAGGGTTTTTTTTGTTCTTTGTTTTTTTGGGTGTTGTTGTTGTTTGTTTTTTGTTTTTTGTTTTAAGGTTTATTTATTTGAGAGAGTGAGAGCAGGGAGGGGATGCGCAGGGGGACAGAATCTCAAATTCCCTGCTGAGAGCCGAGCCCCGGGCAGGGATCGATCCCACGACCCTGAGATCGTGACCTGAGCTGCAACCAACAGCAGGACGCTCAACCGACGAGCCCCTCAGCCGCCCCGGAGAGCCTAGCCTTCTGTCTCGGCCCCACGGTGAAAACGGTTCCCAAGCCCCCGCCAGGGCGGCAGTAAAGAAACGCAAGGGCGGAGCCTGAACGCCCCCACCGCGCCGGGGTCCCCTCCCACCGCGTCCGCGGAGGCGGAGAGGAAGCGGCTATCCTCACTTGGCTGCAGCAGGGGGCGCTCGCTCCTCTCCCCACCAGGGGCCCACGGTCCCAGGACGCGTCGTAAACGGAAAATTTAATTAACATGCAGAGTCGCAAAACCCGAAATGTCTGAGATGAACATCACTGTTTAACCTCGGATGAGGAAAGATAATTAATAATAAAAAAACTTCCATGACACAGACTTTGGAATGATTGGACAAGAACGTTCGAGCAGCTGTTATTTAAAAAAAAAAAAAAAAAAAAAAAGGTTTCACTGAGCAGTTACGAACAAGCTTGAAACAAATCAAAAGACAAAAATTCTCAGCAAACAAATAAGGTCCCACCAAGGAAATTGAAGATTTAAAGAAGACCCAAATGGGAAATTCGGGCCCAGGGTTCCGAAACAGAAGCTGGAGTTTCCGCCCTGGGGCCACCAGCCGCCCCCAGTGGAGGCTCAGCGTCTGCAGCTGCCCACGGTTTGCTCCCCTGTTCTGGCCGTGGGCGTCCTGCCCTTGCAGAGTCTTTGGGCCTAAGCCGGGGGTACTGCTGGGCCCTTGGGGCCAGGTGCTGCTGTCCCTGACTCCGAGGTGGGGATGGGGACCTTAGGTGTTGCCAAGAATTGGAGTTTGGTTGATAAGTGGCTTGAGCCAGACTCTTTAAGAAGGAGTTTGAGATAGGGAGCCTCTGGTGCCTGGGGCACCCAGGTGTTTCTCATCCCAGGACTCACCTGCCACTCCCGTGGATTCCCATGGATTTTCTGAGAGCCTAGATTGGGCTTCCTTTAAAAGGAGGGATCATGGGGCACCTGGGTGGCTCAGTGGGTTAAAGCCTCTGCCTTCAGCTCGGGTCATGATCCCAGGTCTTGGGATCCAGCCCCATGTCGGGCTCTCTGCTCAGCAGGGAGCCTGCTTCCTCCTCTCTCTCTGCCTGCTTCTCTGCCTACTTATGATCGCTATCTGTCAAATGAATAAATAAAATCTTTAAAACAACAACAACAAAAAGACCTATTAAAAAAAAAAAAAGGAGGGGTCATGGCCGCAGCACAGTAGGCTTAATTCCCTTATTCTCTGAGTTTTCTGTAAGGCTAGGTGCATTCCAGCCTCCTCTGCCTGCCCCCCGCAACCTAGACCTGCATTTAACCCCCAACACATCCCTGTTTGCTCTCCTGGGATGCCCCATACTCCACCCCTACTTCTCCCCACCAGGCCCAAACCCTGGCACTCAGCTATCCCTCCTGGGGTTCAAAATAGGAGAGCATTTTCTGATGGCAGGGTGCTAACAGCACCCTGTTAGGGGGGTGCTGGCAGTTGGGTTGGGTCGACAGGAAAGCAACATGCTGAGGCTGTTCTTCAGGTGGACGGCTGGAGGAATAGGCAGGATGATCTCCGGGGACAAATTTCAGACACCTTGCAGCTGCCAGGAGGACCAACTGGCCCAAGGACGTGCGTGAGTACCTGAGTGGCGTGTATGCGTGTTTCTTCTTTTCTAAAACCTGTGTGAAGTGCATTAGTGACTAAGCCGTCGCTGTTTCCAGATGGCTGTGCTCAGGATGGTGGCCCAAGGCGCCTGAACACCAGCTGTAGCCTGTGGATTCATTAGCATGGCTTCGGTTCCGGGAGTAAGGGCTGTTTTTTCCCTTGGGAGCAGCTCGTGCTGTGACGAGATTGGCCACGGTCGGGTGGCGGAAGATGGCCAAGGCCAACAGCACTGAGTAGTATCAGGCAGGCTCCCATTTAGTTCCTCTGCTGGCCAGACTCCTCTAACTCTCTGATTTGAGACTGTAACTGTGTGTTCCGGGGTGCCGCAGCCTTTGACCCTGCCAGATGTAAGCCTGGAACCCCCAGGGCCCCCTGAGCTTGTGCCAGTTTCCTAGGGCTTTGGCCCCCAGGGCTCTGGGCATCCTGGAAGGTGAGAGACTTTGCAGGTGAGTTTCTGTCCCCATGTGGGCTTCGGATGCTCCCACCGTTGCAATTCTGTTGGGAGAGAACCTGTCCCTCAGTCCTGCTGGGTTCCTGGGACAGCTGCAGTCACAGTAGGACTCTGCTGGGTCAGGAGCAGTTCTGAGGAAGACTTGTGTGTTAGGTCCCCCAATAATGGGTCCGTGATTAAAGGAGCGAGACTGATACAAAGCGAAGGTCAAGCAAATCTTTATTTCGCGCCAAGCATCAAGAATCAAACTGACCGGCCAGGGCCATGCCTTTTACAGAGAGGGCAACCTCTCTCTGTTTCACAGACTAGCTTTTAAGGGCAAAGGCCATGCAGTTGGGCCTGGCCACGCACAGGTGGCCAATGAAATTGTGGTCAGAATTGGCGCCCAAAAGGTGCCCAGAGGGCAGGGCCCATACTCCTTGGTAACTAGGGAGACAGTATGCATCCCCCCACTGATCCGATGTCTCCACTTGGCCTGATCCACCCTTGTATTTGGGCTTTGTTACCTGGGGCTGGTTTCCGGGACTTGTTTTTTGAGTAAGTCCCCTGGGGGAAAGGGGGCAGGGACTGTTTAAGGGTTAAACAACAAGGTTATTATTTAACCAGGATGGAAGTGTTCTGGCTAAAATAGGTCCTTACATTGTGTCTGCTTGATCCATGGCCTGAACCGTACTCCATACTGAAGCGTTTGGTTAGAGGCACAAGAATGGTTGGCCATCGGTCCATTGTGCTGTCCTCTGCTTAGCTTCTTGCTTTGAGATGCCAGGTTAAGAAGTCGTCTCATTGATGTGCTTGTGCAAAATTCCTTTGGCATGGTCACTCGAGATTGAGCAGATGTGGGAGAAGGTGGGAGGGTGAAGGCAGGAGGGTATTGGAACCTATTTAGAGGTGATAAAAGTGGCCCGAATGGGCAAGTGGGTGTCTTGTCTGATATTTATTATTTGAGGGGGTTGCAGGGGGTCCTGAGGTTTGTAGGAAATAAAAATTATTATTATAAATATCTGTATATATAAATTACATAATCCTAAACATAAAACCTAGACTGTTGTAAAGTATACATCTGTATAAAAAAAAATAAATAAACATGGAAGCAAAAAAAATATATAGAAAATTACCTGCAAAATAGAGAAAAAACAGTTAAGAAAAAAACAAAAAACAAACAGAGCCACAGGGAGCAGTGAGATTTACTATTTGTATTCCTGGAGACTCAGAAGGAGATGAGAAAACAGTGTGGGGTTGAGAAAGTGTTCAAAGAAATAATAGCTGAAAATGTCCCTAATTGGACAAAAGAAAAAACCAATGTATTCAAGAAGCAGAACAAATCCCCAACAAGATAAGCCCGAGAAAGCCACGCTGAGATATATGATAAAAATTCTGTAAAGGAAAGACAAAAAATTCTTTAGCACTGAGAAAAATGACACCTTACCTATAAAAGAAAAATAATCCAAATGACAGAAAGCATAGAAGCCAGAGGAAATAGTACAACATTTTTCAAGCACTGAAAGAAAAGATCTGTTAAACCACAGTTTTATATTCTATGAAAATGTCCTTTAGGAATGAAGGGTAAATCCAGACCTCCTAAAATGAAGAAAAACTGAGAAACTTAGTCGATTGCCATTCTTTAAAAGAATGGCTAAAGGAAAAAAATTTTTTAAATTAGATTTTTAAAAATTAAATTAAAAACTTTAAATTATTTATTTATTAGAGAGAGAGAGATCAAAAATAGGCAGAAAGGCAAGCAGAGAGAGAGGGGAAGTAGGCACCCTGCTGAACAGAGAGCCCAATGTGGGGCTCGATCCCAGGACCCTGAGATCATGACCTGAGACTAAGGCAGAGCCTTAACCCACTGAGCCACCCAGGGACCCCTTTAAAAAAAATTTTTTTTTTAAAGATTTTATCCATTTATTTATTTGTCAGAGAGAGAGAGAGCACAAGCAGGCAGAGTGGCAGGCAGAGGCAGAGAGAGAAGCAAGCTCCCCACCAAGCAGGGAGCCCCATGTGGGACTTGATCCCAGGACCCCGGGACCATGACCTGAGCCAAAGGCAGTGGCCCAACCCACAGAGCCATCCAGGCATCCCCCTTTTTAAAATTTTATTAACATATAATGTATTGTTTGTTTCAAGGGTACAGGTCTGTGAATTATTAGTCTTACACATTTCACAGCACTCATCATAGCACATACCCTCCCCGATGTCCATAACCTGGCCACCCTATCCTGACCCCTCAGCAGCCCTCAGTTTGTTTCATGAAATTAAGAGTCTCTTATGGGGGCGCCTGGGTGGCTCAGTGGGTTAAGCCTCTGCCTTCGGCTCAGGTCATGGTCTCAGGGTCCTGGGATCGAGCCCCACATTGGGCTCTCTGCTCAGCAGGGAGCCTGCTTCCCTTCCTCTCTCTCTCTGCCTGCCTCTCTGCCTACTTGTGATCTCTGTCTGTCAAATAACTAAATAAAATCTTAAAAAAAAAATTAAAAAAAAAGAGTCTCTTATGGTTTGTCTCCCTCCCCAGTCCCATCTTATTTCACTTTTTCCCTCCCTTCCCCTCACAACTGCCCTCCTCCACCCTGCCTCTCAAATTCCTCATATCGGCGAGATCATATGATAATTATCTTTGATTGACTTATTTCACTTACCATAATACCCTCTAGTGCCATCCACGTTGTTGCAAATGACAAGATTTTGAGGTTTTTTGATGGCTGCATAGTATTCCATTGTAGACATATACCACATCTTCTTTATCCACTCATCTGTTGATGGACATCTAGGCTCTTTCCATAGTTTGGCTGTTGTGGATATTGCTGCTATGAACATTCAGGTGCACGTGCCCCTTCAGATCACCTCATTTGTATCTTTAGGGTAAATACCTGGTAGTGTGATTCCTGGGTTGTAAGGTAGCTCTATTTTCAACTTTTTGAGGAACCTCCATACTGTTTTCCAGTGTGGCTGCACCAGCTTGCAATCCTACCAACACTGTAGGAGGCCTCCCCTTTCTCTGTACTCTCGCCAACATCTGTCATTTCCTGACTTGTTAATTTTAGCCTTTCTGACTGGTGTGAGGTGGTATCTCATTGTGGTTTTGATTTGTATTTCTCTGATGATGAGTGATGTTGAATAGTTTTTCATGTGTCCGTTTGCCATTTGGATGTCTTTGCAGAAATGTCTGTTCATGTCTTCTGCCCATTTCTTGATTGAATCATTAGTTGTTACTTCTTTGGATGTTGAGTTTAATAAGTTCGCCAAAGGAAATTCTTAACACAGAAAGGAAATGAAAAAAGAAGGCATTTTAATTCCTGATGTACCCTATATAAACATTAACTTAAGAAAGATCGAAGACCTAAATTTATGAGCTAAAATTATAAAACTCTTAAAAGGGGGTGACTGGGTGGCTCATTTGGTTTGGTGTCTGACTCTTGATTTTGGCTTGGGTTGTGATCTCAGGGTTGTGGGATCCAGCCCCATGTCCAGCTCCATACTGACAATGGAGCCTGCTTAGGATTCTTGCTCTCCCTCTGTCCCTCCCCCCGACCCCTTCTTTCTCTCTAAAAATGAAATAAGTAAAACTCTTAGAAAAAGATAGGAGCACATCTTTGTGATCTTGGATTTGGCAGTGCTTCCTTAAATAGGATACCCTAAGCCCAAGAACCAGAGAAAAAATAGATAATTTGGATTTCATAAAAATTCCAAACTTTTGTACTTCAAAAAATACCATAAAGAAAGTGAGAAGACTCAGTGTGCATGGGTGGCTCAGTTAGTTCAGTAACCGATTCTTGTTTTCAGCTCAGGTTGTGATCTAGCCCTGCACTGGGCTCCCGCTGGGTGTGGAGTCTCTCTGAGGCTCTTTCTGCCCCTCCCTGCCTCTCTAAAATAATAAATCTTTTTTTAAAACAAGTGAAAAGACAGCCCACATAATGGGAAAAGATTTTTTCAAATCAGGTATCTGATAGGAGTCTTGTATTTATAATATGTAAAGAACTCTAACAATTCAGTCATTTAAAAAAAAAAGTTAAAAATGGGCAAAGTATCTGAATAGACATTTTTCCAAAGAAGACAAACCAAAGGCCAGTAATCAGACGTAAATGTTGTCCACACCATCAGTCACCAGAAAAACGTGAAGCAAAGCCACAGTGAGCTACACTCCTCACTCAGTAGGATGGCTGCTGTGAGAAAGACCATAGCAGGTGCTGGTGAGGATGCAGGGAAACTGGAGCCCTCAGATGGTGCTGGTGGGAATGGTGAATGGTGTAGCTGCTTTGGAAAACCATATGGCACTTCCTCAAATATTGAAACCTAAAGGTACCACATGACTCAGCAGTTTTACTCCCAGGTAGGTACCCAAGAAAAATGAAAGCTGATGTCCCACAGAAATCTGTACATAAACGTTCATGGCAGCATTCATTATTCATAACCGCTCAAAAGTGGAAACAACCCAGATGTCCATCAGCTGATGAACAGATGAATCAAATACGGTGTATCCACACAGTGGGATATTATTACTATTTGGCAATACAAAGGGATGAGGTACTGATCCAAGCTACAACAGGGTTGAACCCAGAAAACGTTATGCTAAGTGAGAGAAGCCAGCCAGAAAACGTTATTATTTCAAGATTCCATGCATATGAACTCCCCAGAATCAGCAATTCTGCACGGAGAGAAAATAGATTAGTGGCTGCCTCGGACTTGGAGGATGATAGCTAAAGAGGATGGGGTTTCTTTTGGGGGTGATGAAAATGTTCTAAAATTGATTATTGTGATGGTTGCACAACTCTGTGACTATCCTAAAAACTATTGAATAGTACACTTGAAATCAGTGAATTGTATGTAGGTGAGCTAGATCTCAATAAAGCTATTACCAAAACAATGAAAGAATCTTAGAACACCAGTAAGGAAGACAGAAAAACATAGAGTAAAAACATTGAGTAAATACAATAGATTCTCCTTTCTCTTCAGACTTTTCTAAATTTGTTGGAACAACAACAAAAAATTAACTGCATTTTCTGGTGTGGTTCTCATTGTATGCAGAGAAAATAGTTAATTTAAATGGGGAAAGGTTAAAGGAATGAAAGAGAGGTGAGGTTTTTTGTTTGTTTGTTTGTTTGTTTGTTTGTTGAAAATACATTTCCCCTGGATTTCTCCGTGTTCCTATTAAAGCCTCAGACCCCAGAGACCCAGAAATTAATATTCAAGAGCATTTTTTCACTTCCCCCTGAGAGACATGTTACTTTGCACCTATCATTAGGATTAGATCTGCAATCATTTGTTTCCCTGAAGGCAGAGCTAAGTAATTCCATCCAGTAGCTTTGTCTTATCTCTCCAAGAGAAAAAAAAAATTATGTTCTAGGATGGACACCTAGGGTAGAGTATTATCTTCCTAGGTAATGGCTTTTGAAATTTCAAAAGGGTTGAAACCCAGGACACACAAACATTTGTACCTTTTAAAAAGCTGACATGTTGAGCTTATTTGGGTCCTGGAGATGCTTATTCCAAAGGATTAGAGTAAGAGGTTCCCAGGAGACGCTCTCGAAGTGGAGGGGCTGCTCTTTCTTTTGTACATAAATGGCCACATTTCTGTGTTCCTCAATTAAAATATAGACTGTGTCTTTGCATTTGACCTAGCTCTCATTGCCTCATTTTCAGAGACACAGGAGAAGCACATGCTTTTCCGCATGGTAAATACAGTTGGCCCTTGAACAACATAGATTCGAACTGCGTGGGTCCACTTACAGGTGGATTTCTTTCTTTTTTATTTTTTTGAGTTGACTGTAAAAGCCACATGGCACTTATTTCCAATTGTCCTGCCAGCCTCCATGGGACGGCATCTAAGGTGACTGGCACCGAGGTCTCACATGCTGCCCTGAATATCTGGGAGGCCCACTGGGGCCATTAGAAGTCCCCAGGACTGGCAGGCAGAAGGCGGGGCTAAAATATAGGAACACACCCAGTGGGCAAGGATGTCTGGTGGCCCCAGTGCCCAGGCCTCCCAGTCCTTTCCTCTGGCCCTGGGACTGTGCAGGGGTAGCTGGAGGCCTGAGAGCCTCCGGGTCTGGGAGGGACTCCTGGTGGTGGGTCTCCCCATAGTTGCCTCCTGGTGTCTGGCAGCCTCCCATGTGGCCAGAGCAGTTGGTGACCATGGGCTGGTGGCCTCCTTCCAGGCAGTGGGGCAGCTGTGCTGCACTTTGAGGCTGGCATTGCCACCCACAGGCCTCCCTGGGTGCTACTGCTTTGGGGCGGAGGTCACTGGCTGCTGAACATCACGGTCTGTGGGCCCAGGCCTGCGGCCACTGTCCTGGCCACCAAACACTGTTTCTTTCTATAAATATACGTTTAGTGTTATAAACCTATTTTCTCTTCCATATGATTTTTTTTTCTGGAAAAGATTTTATTTATTTGAGAGAGAGAGCAGGAGTGGAGGAGGGTCAGAGGGAGAGGGAGGGAGAAACAGACTCCACACTGAGCAGGGAGTCCAATGTGGGGCTCGATCCCAGGACCCCAGGATCATGACCTGAGCTGAAGGCAGACACTTAGCCAACCGAGCCACCTAGGCACTCCTTCTGTATGATTTTCTTTCTTTCTTTTTTTAAAAAAGATTTGATTTATTTATTTGACAGATCACAGGTAGGCAGAGAGGCAGGCGGCGGAGGCCGGGGCGGGGGGTCCTGAGATCGAGCCTGATGTGGGGCTCGATCTCAGGACCCTGGGATCATGACCTGAGCTGAAGGCAGAGGCTTTAACCCACTGAGCCACCCAGGAGCCCCCTGTATGATTTTCTTAATAACATTCTCTTTTCTCTAGTATCCTTTACTGTAAGAATGCAGGTAACATACAAAATCTCTGTTAACTGACTCTTGACATTGTGAGTAAGGCTTCTGGTTATTGGTAAGGTTCCAATCAGTAGTAAGTTGTTAGTAGCTCAGTTTTGGGTGAGTCAAAAGTTTTATGTGGGTTTTTAAACTGCACAGTGGGTTGGTGCCCCTAACTCTTGCATTGTTCAAAGGTCAACAGTAATATGAAATCTGTTTCTGATCTGAAAATCTCGTGTGTATATTCCGGACATTCATGGAAGTCTAAAATCTGCAGGAAAGAATTTCAATTTCTAGTTTCACATGTAAGGGGCTTGGAAGTCGCTATTTCATCCTAAAAAGTAAAAAGCTGAACAGACAAACCCTACAATTCTTGAATCCATAAGAAAGGAGAGGACACAAGGCAAAGTCCTGCCCCAAGACTGGAGAGTCTGCCAGGCAGACACAGGGAGGCACAGCTCAAAAGAGGAGCAGAGATTCATGATTAGAATCTATTATGGAAACCAGTGCCATGTAAGAAAAACTGTAATTGCTAGAGACTCAGTGTGGGCAAGTCTGTGAGGAAAACTTGAGGGGGGTCCTGTTACATGCGGACCCCCACAATATGGTGAAATTCACCTCCAGGAGCTCAACAGATTCTCACAATTAAATATTGGGGGGGGGGCAGAACACCACAGGGCATCTGGCAAAGGGTGGGAAAAAGGAACTATTTTGAAATATGTCAGAACACTCTGTTCTTAATAAGACTTACCCTTGAGGTAAATCAGCCAGTTACTTTATGGATATCCACAAAATGACTCTAAAGTTTATATAGAGACCAAGAATATTCAACACAGCATTGAAGAAAACAATGTTGGAGGCCTGATGGCATCTGACTTGAAGTCTTGCTATAAAACTACAGAAATAAAGACAGTGTGGTATTGGTGAAAAGATAGACAAATATAGAACAGTAAAACAGAACTGAAAGCCCAAAAAAGACCCCCCATAAATATAGCCTTTGACAAAGGAGCAAGGGCAATACAATGGAGAAAAGACAGTCCCTGTAACAAGTGGGGCTGGAACAACTGGTCATCCACATACAAAAAAATGGACCTAGACACAGACCTTGTACCCCTCACAAAAATTAAACCAAAATGGATGATAGACCAAAATGTAAAATGCAAAGCTATACAGTTACATAGGAGAAAACCAAGAGGACTTTGGTTATAGTGACACTTTTTAGATAGAACAAAGGCTCAATCCATGAAAGAAAAAACTAATATGCTGGACTTCATTAAAGTTAAACTTCTGTTTTATGAAAGACTCTATTGAGAGAATGAGAAGACAAGACACAGACTGGGAGAAAATATTTGCAAAAGACACACCTGATAAAGGCCTGTTTACCCAAAATATACAAAGAACTCTTAAAATGCAACAGTAAGAAAAGAGCCAGTTAAAAAATGGGCCAAAGCTTTGACCTCTCACCAAAGAAGATAAACAGATGGCAAATAAGCATATGAAAAGATGTTCCACATCCTCTGTCACCATGGAAATGGAAATTAAGACAAGATAACACTACATACCTATTAGAATAGCCAAAATCTAGAACACCAACAACCCCAAAAGCTGACAAGAATGTGGGGCAACAGAGGTTCTCATACATTGCTGGTGGGAATGCAAAATGGCATAGTTACTTTGAAAGACAGTTGGCTGTTTCTTACAAAATTAAATCTCTTAGCACAGCATCCAGCAATTGTACTCCTTGGTATTTACACAAGAGTAGGAACTTATTTCCATGCAAAAACCCACATGTGGATGTTTACAGTAGCCTTATTCATAATTGCCTAGACTTAGAAGCAACTAAACAATTAAGATGTCTTTATGAATGGATACATAAACTACGTATGAATGGATACATGAACTATTCCACACAGACAATGGAATATTATTGAGCGCTAAAAAGAAATGCACTATTAAGCTATGAAAAGACATGGGGTAACCTTAAATGTATATTACTAAGTGGGGGGGGGGGGGAAAGCCAATTTGGAAAGACTATATCCTGTAGGATTCCAACTGTATGATATTCTGGAAAATCAAAACTGTAGAAACAATGAAAAGACCAATAGTTGCCAGAAGTTGGAGGAGAGGATAAATAGAGCACGGAGCATTTTTAGGGCAATGAAAATAATCTGCATGATATTATAGTGATGGATACATGTCATTATACATATCTCAGGCCCATAGCATGTACAACCAAGAGTGAGCCCTAAGGTAAACCATGGCATTGAGCGATTATGATGGGTCAGTGTAGTTTCATGCTTGGTAACAAATGTACCGCTTTGGTGAGTGTTGTCAATGGGGGAGGTTATACGTGTGTGGGCATAGAAGGTATATGGGAAGTCTCTGTACTTTATATATTTTGCTGTGAACCTAAAATTGCTCTAAAGGCTTATCTTAAAATAGCTATAGGAAAGTAAGAAAGTGAGAACTGAGAAACTAAAAGCAAAACAAGCATATAAAAAAATGGGAGACTTAATCCTTACATCAATAACCACATTAGATATATGTGGTCTAAATATACCAATTAAAAGACAGAGATTAGGGACACCTGGATGGCTCAGTGGGTTAGGCGTCTGCCTTCGGCTCAGGTCATGATCTCAAGGTCCTGGGATTGAGTCCTGTATCGGGCTCTCTGCTCAGCGGGGAACCTGCTTCCCTTCCTCTCTCTCTCTGCCTGCCTCTCTGCCTACTTGTGATCTCTCTCTGTCAAATAAATAAAATCTTAAAAAAAAATAAAAGACAGAGATTAGCAAATTGAATTTTAAAATGTCCCAACTGTGTATTGTCTACAAGATACTCCTGATATTTCAAATAGGTAGATTGAAAATTAAAAGATGAGGAAAGGCATACAAATATTAATCAAAACAAACTAGGTGTGGTTATATTGTCAGATAAAGTAGACCTTGGTCAAAGAAAATGATCAGGGATGGAAAGGAACATTATCAAAAGAAGGGTCAATCCCTTAAGAAGACATAGCAGTCTTACATGTGTGTGCTTGCTCCAAACAATAGCACTACAAAATCTGATGAAAAGACTGATAGAACTAAAAGAAGTAGGTCCACAAAAATATTTCAAGACTTGAACATCCCTTTCTCAATATTTGATAAAACAATTAGAAAATTAACAAGAGTATAGAAGAATTCATCAGCAGCTGATAGAACCTAATTGATATTTATAAAACATTCTACCCAACAACAGCAGATTACACATTTTTTTTTCAAGTGCCTGTGGAACATTTACAAAAATAGGGCATATCCTGTGCCATAAAGTAAATCTTAACAAATTTTAAAAAATTGAAATCCTACAAATTGTGTTCTTTAATCATAATAAATTTGAACCAGCTATAACAACAATAACAAAAAAAAGTCTCCAAACATTAGGAAACTGAATGACACACTTCTAAATAATACACAGGTAAAAGAGGAAGTCTCAAGGACAGTTCAAAAAAAAGAATGTGAATGACAATGGAACAAACTGAATGACAGTGAAAATACAACATATCAAAATGCAAGACAACTGAGGTGGTACATAGAGGGGAATGTATAGCAGTTAATGCTTTCCTAAAAAAAGGAACAATGTTTTAATCAATGGCATAAGCTCCCATCTTGAGAAACTGGACCAAAATAAGCACAAAGCAAGCAGAACAGAAATAATTGGGCAGAAATAATAAAAAATGAGGGCAGAAATTAAAGGAATTGAAAATAGAAAAATAATAGAAAAGAATCAATGAAACCAAGACAGATTTTTTGAAAAGATCAATAATATCGACAGACTTATAGCAAGACTGACAAATTTTAAATATGGAGAAGAAAAATTATCCATATCAAGAGCAAAACAAGGTATATATTAATACAGACCCTGCATACCTCAAAAGGACAACAAAGGAGTACTACACACAACTCCATACACAACAATTCAACAACTTCGATGAAGTGAACCAAGTTTTTGAAAATACAAATTACCAAATTCACTTAATATAAAATAATTGAAGTGGTTTTGTAACTTTAGAGATACTGAAACTACAGTATAAAAACCTATCAATTCCAGGTCCAAGTGGCTTACGTGGAAAATTCTACCAAGCATCTACAGAATTCTATTCTAATTCTAGAAATCTCTCCCAGGAAACACTTCCCACTCCTTTATATGAAATCAGCATTAACCTATCAGAAAGTGCAATGATAGCACAAAAAAGACATCTATAGACAGCCCTCAAAACATAGATTTAAAAATTCTTAACATTAGGAAGCAGAATTTATCGATCTATAAAAGAATTATACACCAACACTACATGGGTTTATTCCAGGGATGCAATGGTAGTTCAGTATTTAAAAATCAATCAAGGTAATCTGCCATTGTATTAGTTCCTTACTGTTGCTGTTACAAATGAACACAAACTAGGTGCTTAAAAACACAAATTTATTATCAGACAATTCTGGAGATCAGAAGTCCAAGATGGGTTTTTTTTGGCCTAAGATCAAGGTAATCAAAGGTGGGCTATGTTCCTTTCTGGAGAATTTAAGAGACGATCTGTGTTTTCATACTTTCTAATGTTAAGGGGATTCTTGCCCTCCTTGGCTCATGGCCCCCTTCAGTCTTCAAAGCCAGCAATGGCCAGTTGCATCTTTGTTACAGCACACATCACTCTGACACTGACTCTTCTGCCTCCCTCTTTTACATTTAGGGACACTGGTGATTGCATTGGGACCACCCAGATAATCCAGAATCATTTCCTCTTCTCAAGGTCACATGATGGGCAGGAACCTTACTTCCATCTGCAAACTTAATTCTCCCTTGTCAAGTAACCTAACGTAATCACAAGTCCGAAGCATTAGGACAGGACCATCATTGGGGGCCATTATTCTGCCTACAACAATAAGCCCTCCGGTTGCCTGCTTCTTGGCCCTGTCTTGGGCTCTTTCCCATCCCCTCATTATTCCTTGGGCCTATTGCTCTGCTCATCTTTCAGTTTGCTAACAGAGTTTGCTCTTTGGTACCTTTGAGGCTGTAGTCAAATAGCCCTTCCTCAGGTAGGCTGACCTGATACAGAATGGCTCCCACCCCTCTGTGACTTCACTGGCTGCTTGAGTTTTCTTCAAGGCACATTCTTTTTCGTTTCCCTTGTTTTTTTCTGTCTCACCACCCTGCCACCTCCTGTCTTCTCCATAAGGACAGTGAATTTGGCCTTCTGAGCCCCTGAATGGAGTGGGATGTGGAGGCGGCTCTTAGTGTATATTTGGTGAATTAATGAATAAGTAAATGGCAATCATCTGCAAATAATGAGGGCAGATTGTTGTTCTTGATGACATTTTTTTGCCTCCTTTCTGTTTCATTTCCTAATGTATTGCCCAGAACTTCCGGAACACTGGTAAGTCGTAATGGTGATAACAGGCATCCTTGTTTTGTTTGATTTAAATAACAAAGGCGCTAGGGTTTTCCCACAAAATATAATTTTGGCTTTGGGTTTAAAACAACATGTTCAAGTACAAGAGTATTTAAAAAGCAACATGTTCAATACCTGCTTTTGCAGCAAGCTCTTACTAGTAGTGTTTTATCAAACATTTACTGATACAAGATAGACATAGATTGACCTTCGTTACATTATAAGACAATTCTAGCTTGATTGAAGTGAATTTGTCCTTTTTAATCTAATGTTGAATTCTCCCTATTAATAGTTTGTCTAGGAATCATGAGAAAGATCAGCTGAGACTTTTCTTGCTTTCGGTCCTTTGTTTAAAGTTCTTCCTTTTGTCCCTGAAGCTGCCTGTGGAGCAGCCTTCCCAGCTGAGGCAGGGTGAGGAATGGAGTATGTGGGGGAAGTTGGGGGGCTGTTGAGCTGAGTAAGAATGGAAGTGCTGAAGAGTAATACTATCCTGTTTCTTTTCACGTTGTACAGGTTTTTTTTTAAAAGATGTATTTATTTATTTGATAGAGAGATCTCACAAGTAGACAGAGAGGCAGGCAGAGAGAGAGAGAGGGGGGGGGGGAAAGCAGGCTTCCCGCTGAGCAGAGAGCCCCATGTGGGGCTCGATCCCAGGACCCTGGGATCATGACCTGAGCTGAAGGCAGAGGCTTAACCCATGAGCCACCCAGGCACCCCACTTTTTGCAGTTTTAAATGTTTCTTGGTTAGAGTTGAATCAAGCCATGCATTGGTTATGGAGGACCAGATTGACAGCCAGGGGTTGGGGGGTAGGAGGTGTCCTTGTTCTGGTATGGCACATGGCTGGGTGTGGCTGCTTCCACCAGGGGCCCGTGACGGGAGAAGAAAATGTCACTGGTTAATGCCCTTGAGGTATTGTAACTCCCCAGTGAGGAAGGTATTTTAGAGATCCCAGACTGAAGCCCAGACAGGTTACTTGCTAGACATCCCCCAACAGATGCACTTTGGGTTTGAACCTGTGACTGTCTGACTTGAAGCCTGTGTGCTTCCCATTGGGCCGTGTCCCCTTTCCCCGCTGGCACCTTCACTTTGGCCGTTCAAATGCCACAATTATGAAGTGAACCCAGGTACCTTTCCCTCTTCCATCCTCCCATAGGACATGCAGTGTGGTGTTGCCTGTGGTTCTGAAATGTGGCAAAGGCCCAGAGCCGAGGACAGAGAGCAAGGATTCTTCCCAGCGTATGAGGCAGGAGCTGAAGTAGGGCAGCCCCTCCACACAGGAGGATGGGGTAGTTTCTGACCCAGCTGGTCAAGAATCTGGGGCAGAGGGAGGGTCGGTCCTTCTGGAGAAACTCTGTCCTTCCTGGATATGTCCCCCTCAGTAGAACAGGGCGCTGGGCTGCAGGGAGCCCAGCGTTCGCAGCACACAGGCTGCTCGTCTCCTTGGGCAGTGTGCGGGCTGGGGTTCCCTCGACCACCTGAACAGCAGACAGTGTAATGGGAGAGCTGCCTGGGGTCCCTAAGGGTCAAGAAGCAGGAAGGCAAAGGACCTGGCAGTTGGTCTCAGAGTATTGTCCCCACCCCCCACTACAGGGGAATATAGAGAAGAACAAGGGGAAAGCTGACTGGAAAATCCCCCCCAACCCCCATTACACCCCACTCTGCCTCTACCAAAAACCCTCTGGGAAGGAGGAGAAGAGAAAGGAGGATTCAGCTCAAGATTAGCTGTCAGAATAAAACAAATGAAGATGGCTAAGAAATTGTGAAACTGGGCCAAGGTGTTCTTAAGGGAATGGCTCCCAAATGGAGGAGACCCCCCAAAAGATGGCTGGGGGACAGTGACAGTAAAAACAAAACCATTTCAGATGATGGCTTCTCAATCACTGGTTTCCACACTCTTGGTTGACCAAGTGGGTTCCTGACCCCACGCACCCCACACCACTGTTCCCACAGTATCACAGAGCGAGCACATGCTAGATTTTCCAGGTAGAGTCTGGAGAGAGGTACTAGTACAGACCCTGGGGATGAGGACTAGGGTGACATGATGAGCATGCCCTGGGGTGGTGTTGGGTGACTTTCTCAACACCCCCTTTACCCTAAAGGATTAGTCTGAACAGCTCCACACATTTTCATCCCCCACATTGGTGATTGCTGTGGAGGGGACAGTGTCCCATGTCAGGCGATGAGTTATGAGAGGGGTGCTGGAGAAGTGAGGTTCTGTAAAAAGATTTTCTTGTCCCTAAAGAGAGATGACCTTCTCCCTCTGAATGTGGTCTCCAGACATGGTGCCTAAAATTGTGGCAGCCATCTTGGCCCTGGCTGGGGGTGGGGCTTCAAGGAGAGGAAAGGGTAGGATGGGGCCCAACAACTGAAGTGGAGCTTCCCTCTGAACCTCTGTTACCTGATAAGTGTCCTCATTTTTAAGGTCCTTGAAAGTGGGGTTGACATTACTTGGAGGTGAAGCTTGGAATCTCCCAATTAATAAGCCTGGTTTATCTCTCCAATTTCTAGCTTTTATTTACTTTCTCTTGCTGTGGTTTGTTTTCTGTTTTTGTTTTTGTTTTTTTTTTTTTTTTTTTTGAGAAAGAAAGATTTCTAGCATATGTGCACACTGGTTAGGGGAGCAGGGGGACAGGGAACGAGAATCTTAGGCAGGCTCCACACCCAGCACAGAGCTCAAGCTCCCCACCATGAGATCATGACTTGAGCCAAAACCGAGTTAGCTGCTTAACCAACTGAACCACCGAGGTGCCCCTCTCTTGCTTTTTAATTGTCAGCATAAATATCTTGAATATATTTCATTAAAGTTATTCCTATTTGTTGTTTATTGTGATGGCAAATATCTATCATCTCTAGTGCTTTTTGTTCCTTTTTCTAGATTTGAATGTCCATCTGCTGCTGTTGACTTCTGTACAAGGAACTTCTTACAGAATTTCTTGTAGTGCAGGACCATTGGCAAGAGAGGCTCTCTGATTTCATTTATATGAAATTTATTATTTTACTTTCCACTTCTTGTTTACTTGATTATTAAAGTGTACTGTTCAGTAGTTCTTAGTATACTCACTAAGGTGTGTCCCGTGTCTACTACCTAATTCTAGAACGTGTCTATAATCTCAAAAATAAACCTGCACCTGTTTCCAGTCACTCCCCAATCCCTCTTCTCCAAGGCCCTGCCAACAATTTACCTATTTTCTCTCTCTATGGATGACTAATCTGAACATCGCTTATCTAGAATCAGAAATTTATGTGTCCTTTTGAGTTTGGCTTCTTCTTCCGTGTAGCATATTTTCAAGGTATAATCTATGTTGTCACATGCCTTACTACTTCATTCCTTGTAATTCTTTAGACTTTATATTTTTAGAGCAATTTTAGGTTCACAACAAAATTGAAAGGGAGGTATAGAAATTTCCCATTTACTTTATACCCTTGCACATGGATGGCCTCTCCCCTTACCAGCGTCACTCACCAGCATGGTACATTGTTACCAAGGGTAAACCTACACTGACACATTGCAGTCACCCAAAGTCCATAGTTGACCTTAGGGTTTGCTCTTGGTGGTGTCCAAACAAGAGTGCTGGGACAAATGTATGATGACATATATGCATCATTATAACATCAGAGTATTTCCATTGCCCTAAACATCCTCAGTGCTCTGCCTAGCTATCCCTTGCCTCTCAGCTCCACCGCCCACATCTGGCAACTACTGATCATGTTATTGTCTCCATGATTTTGCCTTTTCCAGAATGTCCTATAGTTGAAACCCTACAGTACATAGCCTGCTTAGATTGGCTTCTTTTCCTTAGTAATATGCATTTAAGATTACTTCATATCTTTTCATGGCTTGATAGCTCATTTCTCTCTTCTTTTCTTTCTTTCCCTTTCTTCTTTCTTCTTTTTGTTAGCTCATTTCTTTTTAGTACAGAGTAATATTCCATTGTCTGGATGTACCACAGTTTATGTATCCATTCACCTACTGAAGGGCATCTTTTTAAAAAGATTTTATTCATTTATTTGAGAGAGAGAGAGAGAGAGAGAGAGCACAAGCTGGGGGAAGGGGTGGAGGGAGAGGGAGAAGCAGAAGCAGACTCCCAGCTGAGCAAGGAGCCTGGTGCAGGGCTTGATCCCAAGACTCTGGGATCATGATGAGAACCAAAGGCAGATGCTTAACCAACTGAGCCACCCAGGTGCCCCTGAGAGACATCTTGGTTGTTTTCAAGTTTAGGCAATTATGAAAAGGCTGCTATAAACATCCTTGTGCAGGTTTTGTGTGGACGTGTTTTTGGTTCTTTTGGGCCAATACCAAGGAGTGTGAATAGTGGATCATGTGGTAAGGGTATATTTAGTTTTTTAAAAGAATCACCAAACTGCCTTCCAAGTGTCTGTACAAAGTGGTACATGTACAGTACGGCAATATATGAGCGTTTCTGTTGCTCCACATTTGTGCCAGAATCTGATGATCTGTGGTAAAAGCTGCAACATAAAATTTACCATCTTAACTATTTAAACTGTACAGTGTGGTCGTCTTAAATATACTTCCATTGCTGTGAAATGACCCCATTAAACAGTAACTCCCCTCCCAGCCCCCACCCCAGCCCCTGGTAACCACCATTCTACTTTCTATTTCAAAGAATTTGACTACTTTAGGTACCTGATGGAAGTGGAAACATGTAATATTTGTATTTTGCAACTGGCATATTTCACTTAGCATAGTGTCCTCATGGTTCATTCATGTAGCATGTAACAGGATTTCCTTCCTTTTTAAGGCTGAATAATCCGGGGTGTGTGTGTGTGTGTATCCCATTCGTTTATCCATTCATCCAGCAGTGGGCATTTGGACATTTGGATCGTTCTATCTCTTGGCTATTGTAAATAATACTGCAATGAACATGGGTATGCAAATATCTCCTTGAGACCCTATTTTTAATTCTTTTTTATTTTTCCCTAAATATAATTGTTGGATCATATACTCATTGCAGCTTTAATTTTTCTGATGAACCTCCATACTCTTTTCAATAGTGGCTATATAATTTTACAATGGTGCGCAAGTTCCAACTTCTCCACATCCCTGAGAACACTTGTTATTTTCTGTTGTTGTTTTTAATATATTACCCATTCTAATGGGTGTGAAGTGATATCTAATTGTGGTTTTGATTTGCATTTCTCTGATGATTCATATACTTGTCCATTTGTGTACTATCTTTGGAAGAATATTCAAGTCTTATGTCCATTTTTTAATCAGGTTAATTAATTTCTTGAGTTGTAGGATTTCTTGTATATTCTAGATCTTAAGCCCTTGTTAGATCCATGATTTGCAAATATTTTCTCCCATTCCATAGGTTGCTTTTCACGCTGTTCATTGTGGCCTTTGCTGCACAAGTTTCTAAGTTTGATATAGTCCCATTTGTCTGTTTCCTTTGTTGCTTTTGGTTTCATATCCGAGAAATCATTGCTAAGTCCAAAGTCATGAAGCTTTTCCTATGTTTTCTTCTAGAAGTTCCTTTTTTAAGTTTTTGTTTATTTATTTGATACAGTGAGAGACATAGCAAGAGAGGGAACACAAGTAGGGGGAGTGGGAGAAGGAGAAGCAGGCTTCCTGCTGTGCAGGGAGCCCAATGCCGGGCTTGATCCCAGGACCCTGTGATCATGACCTGAGCTGAAGGCAGACGCTTAACAACTGAGCCACCCAGGTGCCCTCTTCTAGAAGTTTTATTGTTTTCTTTAAATTCCAATATAGTTAACATATAGCATAATATTAGTTTCAGGTGTACAATATAGTGATTCAACACTTCTGTATATCACCCTGTGTTCATCATGACAACTGCCCTCCTTAATCCCCACCACCTATTTAACCCATCCCCCTATCTACTTCCCTTCCAGTAACCATCTGTTCTCTATAGCTAAGGGTCTGTTTCCTCTCTCTCTCTTTTTCTTCCCCTTTGCTTGTTTTAGATTGTCTCTTAAATTACACATATGGGTGAGGTCATATGGTATTTGTCTTTCTCTGACCCACTTATTCCACTTAGTGTTATACTCTCTAGCTCCATCCATGTTGTTGCAAATAGCAAGATTTCACTCTTTTTTATGGATAAGTAATATTCCATTGAGTAGAAATACCATACTTTCTTTATCCTTTCATCAGTCCGTGGACACTTGGGGGGCCCCTGGGTGGCTCAGTCATTAAGCGTCTGCCTTCAGCTGAGGTCATGATCCTGGGGTTCTGGGATCGATCCCCGCATCAGGCTCCCTGCTTAGTGGGAAGCCTGCTTCTCCCTCTCCCACTACTCCTGCTTGTGTTCCCTCTCTCTGTGTGTGTGTCTCTCTCTCTGCCAAATAAGTAAATAAATAACTTCTTAAAAAAAAATCCATGGGGGGCGCCTGGATAGCTCAGTGGGTTAAAGCCTCTGCCTTCGGTTCAGGTCATGATCCCAGAGTCCTGGGATCGAGCCCCGCGTCGGGCTCTCTGCTCTGCAGGGAGCCTGCTTCCTCCTCTCTCTCTGCCTGCCTCTCTGCCTACTTGTGATCTCTGTCAAATAAATAAATAAAATCTTTAAAAAAAATCCATGGGGGCACCTGGATGGCTCAGTCGTTGGACATTTGCCTTGGGCTTAGGTCGTGATCCCAGGGTCCTGGGATTGAGCCCCACGTCAGGACTCCCTGCTCGGTGGGGAGCCTGCTTCTTCCTCTCCAGCTCCCTTGTGCTTGTGTTCCCTTTCTCACTATCTCTCTCTGTCATAAATAAATAAAATCTTAAAAAATAATCTAAAAAAAAATCCATGGATACTTAGGCTGTTTCCATAGTTTGACTATTGTAAATAATGCTGCTATAAATATGGAGGTGCATGTATCCCTTTGAATTAGTGTTTTTTGTTTGTTTGGGGGGGTAGAGAGAGGTGGAGAGGAGGGGCAGAGGGAAAGGAAGAGGGAGAATCTTTTTATTTTTTTTAAGATTTTATTTATTTATTTGACAGACAGAGAACACAAGTAGGCAGAGAAGCAGGCTCTGCACTGAGCAGAGAGCCCGATGCGGGGCTCGATCCCAGGACCCTGGGATCATGACCTGAGCTGAAGGCAGAGGCTTTAACCACTGAGCCACCCAGGAGCCCCGAAGAGGGAGAATCTTAAGCAGGCTTCACACCAGCACAAAGTCCGAGGCGAGGCCTGATCTCACAACCCTAAGATCAAGACCTAACCCAAAGTCAGTCACTTAACTGAGCCACAGGCTCCCCGTGTTCTTTTTGATGCTATTGTAACAAATGGAATTGATTTCTTAATTTCTTTTTCAGATTGTTCATCATTAGTATATAAAAATACTACTGTTTTATGTGTTGATTTACTATCCAACAACTTTGCTGAATTTATTAATTCTAACGTGTGTGTGTGTGTGTATGTGTGTGTGTGTGGAATCTTTAGGAGTTTCTACATATAAAATCATGTCATTTGCACACAGAAAACTTTATTTCTTCCTTCCTTTTTTTTTTTTTTTTTAAGATTTTATTTATTTGTTTGACACAGAGAGAGAGAGTCAGCGAGAGAAAGAATACAAGCAGGGGGAATGGGAGAGGGAGAGGTGGGCTTCCTGCTGAGCAGGGAGCCCGATGTGAGGCTCAATCCCAAGACCTTGAGATCATGACCTGAGTTGAAGGCCGAGGCTTAACCCACTGAGCCACCCAGGCGCCCCTTAACCCACTGAGCCACCCAGGCGCCCCTACTTCTTCCTTTCTTATTTGGATCTCTTCTATTTCTTGTCCAATTGTTCTGGCTAGGACTTTCAATATTGTGTTGAACAAAAGTGGCAAGAGCAGGCATCTTTGCCTTATTCCTGATGACAGAGGAAAAAATTTCAATCTGTCACTGAGTGTGATGATAGATGTTGGCTTTTCATATATGGTCTTTATTATGTTGAACTAGTTTCTGCTTTTGGCTAGTTAATTTTTTTAATCAGGAAAGTGTGTTGAATCTTGTCATATGCTTTTCTGTATCAGTTGAGATGATTGGGGTGTTTTACCTCACCTGTTAATATGGTGTATTATATTGTTTTTCTTATGTGGGACCAACCTTGCATTTCAAGAATAAATCCCACTGGGTCATGGAATATAATCCTTTTAATTTGCTACTGAATTTCATTTGCTAGTATTTTGCTAAGGATTTTTGTATCCGTATTTATCAGGGATATTGGTGTATAGTTGTCTTACAGTGTTTTATCTGGCTTTGGTATCAGATTAATTCTCGTCTCACAGAAAGAGCTTAGAAGTGTCCTTCCTCTTAACATTTTTGGGAGATTTTCAGGAGGATTAGTGTTAAATCTTTAAATGTTTGGTAGAATTCTCTGCTATCTGGTCCTGGACTTTTCTTTCTTGGGAGGTTTTGGTAACTGATTCAATCTTATTATTCATTATTAGTTTGTTGAGATTTTCTATTACCTCATGATTCACTTGTGGCAGATTAATGTTTTTAGGATTTTATCCATTTCTTCTAGGTTATTCAGTTTGTTGGTGTACATTGCTCGTGGTGTTTTCTATAATGCCTTTTATTTATGTGATATTAGTTGTAATCCCCCTCTTTTATGATCTCAGTTATTTAAGTCTTCTCTTTTTTTATAATTAATCTAGATAAGGATCTGTCATTTATATTGCTCTTTTTAAAAATCGCTTAGTTTGATTTTTAAAGTTGATTTTTTATTCTCTATTTAATTTGTATCTGCTCTAATCTTGGTTATTTCCTTCCTTCTATTTTTGGGTTTAGTTTGTTCTTCTTTTTCTCGTTTCTTGAGTAAGAGTTTTGGTTGATCAAGTCATCACCTTTCTGCCTTCTGATTGTGCTAATTTACAGTGACACACTTCCCTATTAGCACTACTTTCACTGTAGCCCATATGCTTTGGTGTGTTGTGTTTTATTTTTGTTTGTCTTAAGGTATTCTCTATTTTTTTTTTTTTGGTAAATTCTTTGATCCATTTGTTGTTTAAGAATGTATTTTTTAAAAGATTTTATTTATTTATTTATTTGACACACAGAGAAAGAGATCACAAGTAGAGCAGCCAGTAGAGAGATAGAGAGGGAAGCAGGCTCCCCACTGAGCAGAGAGCCCGAAGCAGGACCCGATCCCAGGACCCTGAGATCATGACCTGAGCCGAAGGCAGAAGCTTAACCCACTGAGCCACCCAGGTGCCCCAAGAGTGTATTGTTTAATTTCCACATATAGATCTTCTAGTTTTGTGCTGCTGATGTCTAGTTTCATTCCATTGTGATAGGAAAAGATACTATGTATGATTTTAGTCATCTTGGCTTTAAGAGTTGTTTTGTGTCCTAACATGTGGTCAGTCATGGAGAGTCTCCATGTACACTTGAGAAGAATGGACATTCTGCTCTTGTTGGGTGGAGTGTTCTGTGAACCTTTGGGAGGTCCAGTTCTATAGTGTTGTTCAATTCCTCCATTTGTTTATTGATCTTTTGTCTAGTTATTCTATGCATTATTAGAAGTAAGGATTTGAAGTCTTTTTTTTTAAAGATTTTATTTATTTATTTGACAGAGATCACAAGTAGCCAGAGAGGCAGGCAGAGAGAGAGAGGAGGAAGCAGGCTCCCTGCCAAGCAGAGAGCCCGATGCAGGACTCGATCCTAGGACCCTGAGATCATGACCCAAGCCGAAGGCAGAGGCCTAACCCACCGAGCCACCCAGGCGCCCCAGGATTTGAAGTCTTTAACCAGTATTATGTTGCTGTCTATTTCTCACTCCTATGCTTTTTAAAAAAAATTCCAGTATAATTAACATACTGTGTTATATTAGTTTCAGGAGTATAATATACTGATTCAGTAATTCTGTACATTACTCAGTACTTATCACAAGTGTACTCTTAATCACTTTCGCTTATTTCATCCATTCCCCCAGTTGCCTCTCCTCTGACAACCACCAGTTTGTTCTCTATATTTAAGAGTCTATTTTCTTGTTTGTCTTTTTTCCTGGTTCATTTGTTTTCTTTCTTAAATTCCACATATGAGTGAGATAATATTCTATTTCCCTTTCTCTGATTGACTTATTGCACTTGGCACTATACTTTCTAGATCCATCCATGTTGTGGCAAATGGTAAGATTTCCTTCTTCTTTATGGTTTTGCAATATTCCATTGTTTGTGAATGTGTGTATGTGTGTGTATACATCACATCTTTATCCATTCATCTATTGATGGACATTTGGGCTCCTTTCATATCTTGGCTATTGTAAATGATGCTGCAATACTTATAAGGGTACATATATCTTTTCAAATTAGTGGTTTCTTATTCTTTGGGTAAGTACTCAGTAGTGGATCATACAGTAATACTGTTTTTAATTTTTTGAGGAACCTCCATAATGTTTTCCACAGTGGCTGCACCAGTTTGCATTCCTACCAATAGAGCAAGAGGATTCCTATTTCTCCACATCCTCACCAACACTCGTTGTTTCTTATGTTTTTGACTTTAGCCATTCTGACAGGTGTGAGGTGACATCTCATTGTGGTTTTGGTGTGCATTTACCTGATGATGACTGATGTTCAGCATCTTTTTATGTCTGTTGGCCATCTGTTTTTCTTCACTGGAGAAATGTCTGTTCATGCATTCTGCCCATTTAAAAATTTTTTTGTGTGTTGTTATATAAATTCTTTATACATTTTGGATACTAACACCTTATTAGATACATCATTTGCAAATTTTCTCCCTTTCAGTAGGTTGTGTTTTTTTTGTTTTACTGTTTCCTATGCTGTACAAAATCTTTTTATTTTTATATAGTCCAAGTGGTTTATTTTTGTTCTTGTTTCCCTTGCCTCAGAAGACATATCTAGAAAAACGTTGCTACTGCCATTGTCAGAAATTTTTGCCTGTGTTCTTTTCTAGGATTTTTATTGTTTCAGGTTTCACAATTAGGTCTTTAATAAATTTTGAGTTTATTTTTGTGTATGGTGTAAGTGGTCCAGTTTCATTCCTTTGCATGTAGCTGTCCAGTTTTCCCAAGACCATTTGTTGAAGAGATCATCTTTTTCCCATTGCATATTCTTGTTCCCTTTGTCCTAGATTAATTGACCACATATTCGTGGGTCTATTTCTGGCACTCTATTCTGTTGCACTGATTTTGTTTCTATTTTTATGTCAATACCCTACTGTTTTGGGCACCTGGGTGGCTCAGGAGGTTAAGCCTCTGCCTTCAGCTCAGGTCATGATCTTGGGGTCCTGGGATCGAGTCCCGCATTGGGCTCTCTGCTCAGCAGGGAGCCTGCTTCCCCCTCTCTCTCTGCCTGCCTCTCTGCCTACTTGTGATCTCTATCTGTGTGTCAAATAAATAAATAAAGTATTTTTTAAAAATACCCTACTGTTTTCATCACTACAGCTTTATAGTATTTTTTTCTTTTTTAGTTTCAGAGGGTAGAGTTCAGTAACACCCAGTGCTCATCACATCAAGTGCCCTCCTTAATGCCCATCACCCCGTTACCCCATCCCCCTCCACCTCCCCTCTGGCAACCCTCAGTTTGTTTCTTGTAGTTAAGAGTCTCTCATGTTTTGACTCCCTCTCTGTTCTCATCTTATTTTTCCTTCCTTTCCCCTATGATCATCTGTTTTGTTTCTTAAATTCCACATATGAGTGAAATCATATGGTGTTTGTCTTTCTCTGACTGATTTATTTCACTTAGCATAATAAGTTCTATCCACATCATTGCAAATGGCAAGACTTTATTCTTTTTGTTGGTTGAGTAATATTCCACTGTACATATGTACACCATATCTTCTTTATCCATTTATCTGTCAATGGACATTTGGGCTTTTTCCATATTTTGGCTATTGTGGACATAGCTGCTATAAATATTGGGGTTCATGTACCTTTTCAAATCACTATATATGTATCCTTTTTTTTTTAAGATTTTATTTATTTTAGAGGCACCTGGGTGGCTCAGTGGGTTAAGTCTCTGCCTTCGGCTCGGGCCATGATCTCAGGGTCCTGGGATCGAGCCCTACATTGGGCTCTCTGCTCAGCAGGGAGCCTGCTTCCCTCCCTCTCTCTCTCTGCCTACCTCTCTGCTTACTTGTGATCCCTCTCTCTCCGTCAAATAAATAAATAAAAAAGACATTGCTATCAATATAATATAGTTGGAACTTATTAAAAAAAAAGATTTATTTGAGAGAGAGACCATGAGTGTGGGGAAGGGGCAGAGGGAGAGGGACAAGCGGGCTCCCTGCTGAGCAGGGAGCCTGACGTGGGGCTCAATCCCAGGACTCTGGAATCATGACCTGAGCTGATCCACAACCAACTGAGCCATCCAGGCACCCCTGTTTGTATCCTTTGAATAAATACCTAGTAGTGCAGTTGCTGGGTCTTGGGTAGTCCTATTTTTAACTTTTTGAAAAACGTCTATACTATTTTCCACAGTGGTTACACCAGTTTACAGTCCTACCAACAGTGTAAGAGGGTTCCCCTTTCTCTGCATCTTTACCAATATCTGTCGTTTCCTGACTTGCTAATTTCAGCCACTGTGACTGGTGTGAGGTGGTATCTCATTGTGGTTTCACTGTAGTATATCTTGAAATCACTGATTGTGATACCTCCACTTTGGGTTTTTCCCCCCCCCCCAATTTTTATTAATTATTTTTATTAATATATAATGTAATATTTGCCCCAGGGGTACAGGTCTGTGAATCATCAGGCTTATACACTTCACAGCACTCTCACCCTTTCATATACCCTCCCCAAAGTCCATAACGCAATTACCCTCTCCATACCCTACTCAGCAACCCTCAGTTTGTTTTGTGAGATTAAGAGTCTCTCACAGTTTGTCTCCCTACCGATCCCATCTTGTTAAATTTTTTCCTCCTCAACCCCCAAAGCCCCCACTCTGCCTCTCAAATTCCTCATATCAGGGAGATCACATGATAATTGTCTTTATCTGATTGACTTATTTTGCTCAGCGTAATACCCTCTAGTTCCATGCACATCGTTGCAAATGGCAAGATATCAGGGGTTTTGATGGTTGCATAGTATTCCATTGTATATATATACCACATTTTTATTCCCCTGTTGATGAACATCTAGGTTCTTTCCATAGTTTGGCTATTGTGGGCATTGCTGCTATAAACATTCTGGTGCATGTGCCCCTTTGGATCACTACATTTGTATTTTTAGGGTAAATACCCAGGAGTGCGATTGCTGGGTTATACGGTAGCTCTATTTTCAACTTTCTGAGGAACCACCATGCTGTTTTCCAGAGTGGTTGCACCAGCTTGCATTCCCACCAACAGTGTAGGAGGGCTTTCCTTCCTCTGCATCCTCGCCAACATCTGTCAATTCCTGACTTGTTAATTTTAGCCATTTTGATGGGTATGAGGTGGAATCTCATTGTGGTTTTGATTTGTATGTATTTGATGATGAGCGATGTGGAGCATTTTTTCATGTGTCTATTGGCCATCTGCATATCTTCTTTGCAGAAATGTCTGTTCATGTCTTCTGTCTATTTCTTGATTGGATTATTTGTTCTTTGGGTGTTGAGTTTGATAAGTTCTTAATAGATTTTGGATACTAGCCCTTTATCTGATATGTCATTTGCAAATATCTTCTCCCATTCTGTCAGTTGTCTTTTGGTTTTGTTGACTGTTTCCTTTGCTGTGCAAAAGCTTTTTATTTTGATGAAGTCCCAATAGTTCATTTTTGACCTTGCTTCCTTTGCCTTTGGCAATGTTTCTAGGAAGAAGTTGCTGTGGCTGAGGTTGAAGAGGTTGCTGCTTGTGTTTTCCTCAAGGATTTTGATGGATTCCTGTCTCACATTGAGCTCTTTCATCCATTTTGAGTCTATTTTTGTGTGTGGTATAAGGAAATGGTCCAGTTTCATTCTTCTGCATATGGCTGTCCAGTTTTCCCAACACCATTTGTTGAAGAGACTGTCTTTTTTCCATTGGACATTCTTTCCTGCTTTGTCGAAGATTAGTTGACCATAGAGTTGAGGGTCTATTTCTGGGCTCCTATTTTGTTCCATTGATCTATGTGTCTGTTTTTGTGCCAGTACCGTACTGTCTTGATGATTACTTCTTTGTAATAGAGCTTGAAGTCTGGAGTTGTGATGCCACCAACTTTGGCTTTCTTTTTCAAAATTCCTCTGGTTATTTGGGGTCTTTTCTGGTTCCATATAAATTTTAGAAATATTTGTTCCATTTCTTTGAAAAAAATTGATGGTATTTTGATAGGGATTGCATTAAATGTGTAGATTGCTTTAGATAGCATAGACATTTTCACAATATTTGTTTTTCCAGTCCATGAGCATGGAACGTTTTTCCATTTCTTTGTGTCTTCCTCAATTTCTTTCATGAGTACTTTATAGTTTCCTGAGTACAGATTCTTTGCCTCTTTGGTTAGGTTTATTCCTAGGTATCTTATTGTTCTGGGTGCAGTTGTAAATGGGATTGATTCCTTAATTTCTTTCTTCTGTCTTGTTGTTGGTGTATAGAAATGCAGCTGATATCTGTGCATTTTATATCCTGACACTTTACTGAATTCCTGTACAAGTTCTAGCAGTTTTGGAGTGGAGTCTTTTGGGTTTTTCACATAAAGTATCATATCATCTGCAAAGAGTGAGAGTTTGACTTCTTCTTTGCTGATTCAGATGCCTTTAATTTCTTTTTGTTGTCTGATTGCTGAGGCTAGGACTTCTAGTACCATGTTGAATAGCAGTGGTGATAGTGGACATCCCTGCCATGTTCCTCATCTTAGCAGAAAAGCTCTCAGTTTTTCCCCATTGAGAATGATATTTGCTGTTGGTTTTTCATAGATGGTTTTGATGATATTACGGAATGTACCCTTTATCCCTACACTTTGAAGAGTTTTGATCAAGGAAGGATGCTGTACTTTGTCAAATGCTTTTTCAGCATCTATTGAGAGTATCATATGGTTCCTGTTCTTTCTTTTATTAATGTATTGTATCACATTTATTGATTTGCAGATGTTGAACCAAACTTGCAGCCCAGGAATAAATCCTACTTGGTTGTGGCGAATAATCCTTTTAATGTACTGTTCGATCCTATTGGCTAGTATTTTGGTGAGAATTTTTACATCTGTGTTCATCAAGGATATTGGTCAGTAATTCTCCTTTTTGGTGGGGGTCTTTGTCTGGTTTGGGGATGAAGGTAATGCTGGCCTCATAAAATGAGTTTGGCAGTTTTTCTTCCATTTCTATTTTTTGGAACAGTTTCAGGAGAATAGGTATTAATTCTTCTTTAAATGTTTGGTAGAATTCCCCTGGGAAGCCGTCTGGCCCTGGGCTCTTGTTTTTTTGGGAGATTTTTGATGACTGCTTCAATCTTCTTACTGTTTATGGGTCTGTTCAGGTTTTCTATTTCTTCGTGGTTCAGTTTTGATAGTTTATATGTCTCTAGGAATGCATCCATTTCTTCCAGATTGTCAAATTTGCTGGCGTATAGTTGCTCATAATATGTTCTTATAATTGTTTTTATTTCTTCCGTGTTGGTTATGATCTCTATCATTCATGATTTTATTTATTTGGGTCTTTTCTCTTTTCTTTTTGATAAGTCTGGCCAGGGGGTTATCAATCTTATTAATTCTTTCAAAGAACCAGCTCCTAGTTTCATTGATTTGTTCTACTGTTCTTTTCGTTTCTGTTCCATTGATTTCTACTCTGATCTTTATTATTTCTCTTCTCCTGCTGGGTTTAGGCTTTTTTTGCTGTTCTTTCTCCAGCTCCATTAGGTGTAGGGTTAGGTTGTATACTTGAGACCTATCTTGTTTCTTGAGCAAGGCTTATGGCTATATACTTTCCTCTCAGGACTGCCTTTGCTGTGTCCCACAGATTTTGAACAGTTGTGTTCATTATCATTTGTTTCCATGAATTTTTTCAATTCTTCTTTAATTTTCTGGTTGATCCATTCATTCTTTAATAGGATGCTCTTTAGCTTCCATATATTTGAGTTCTTTCCAACTTTCCTTTTGTAATTAAGTTCTAGCTTCAGAGCATTGTGGCCTGAAAATATGTGGGGAATTGTCCCAGTCTTTTGGGACCAGTTTTTGCTGCTCTTCTCTTTGATCTCCTGTTGAGTTTGTAGGTGTTTGGAATGGTTTGACAACTATCTAGCTGAACGCCTGTGACCTGATGTCATTTCAGTCAGCTACTCCTCCATCATCTTGCCTCTCTCCACCTCCAGTTTTGTTTGTCTCTCTCAGGATTGCTCTGGCTTTTTGTGGTTCCACAAAAATTTTAGGATTATATCTTCTAGTTCTGTGAAAAATGCTTTTGGTATTTTGATAGGGATTGCATTAAATCTGTAGAATGCTTTGGGTAGTAAAGACATTTTAAATATTTGTTCTTCCAGTCCATGAACATGGAATATCTTTCCATTTGTTTGTGTCATCTTCCATTTCTTTCATCAATTCTCACAGTTTTCAGTTTTCAATTTCTCAACAGGTCTTTCACCTCCTTGGTTAAGTTTATTCTTAGATATTTTATTATTTTTGGTGCAGTAGTAAATGGGATTATTTTCTTTATTTCTTTTTGCTACTGTATTATTAGTGTATAGAAATGCAACAGATTTCTGTATATTAATTATATGTCCTGTGACTCTACTGAATTCTTTTATTAGTGCTAGTAGTTTCTTGATGGAATCTTCAGGGTTTTCTATATATAGTATCATGTCATCTTTAAATAATGGAAATGTTATTCTTCCCTACCAATTTCGATGCATTTTTATTTCTCTTTGCTGTCTGATTGTTATAGTTAGGATTTCCAATATTATGTTCAATAAAAGTGGTGAGAGTGGACATCTTTGTCTTGTTCCTGATCTTCAGGAAAGAGCTCTTCACTTTTCACCATTGAATATGATTATTAGCTGTAGGTTTTTCATATATGGTCCTTATTATGTTGAGGTATGTTCCCTCTAAACCTACTCTGTTGAGCGTTTTTATCATGAATAGAAGTTGTACTTTGTTAAATGCTTTTTCTGCATCTATTGATATGGTCTTTGGGTTTTTATCCTCTCTCTTGTTGATGTGCTGTATCACATTGACTTGCAAATATTGAACCACCCTTGTATCCAGGAATAAATACAATTTGATCATGGTGAATGATTTTCTTTAATGTATTTTTGGATTCAGTTTGCTAATATTTTGTTGAGGATTTTGCTTCTGTGTTTGTCAGAGATATTGGTTTGTAGTTTTCCTGTTCTGTAGTGTTGTTATCTGGATTTGGTATCAGGATAATGCTGGTCTCATAGAATGAATTTGAAATCTTTCCTTCTTCTCCTAATTTTTGTGATAGTTTGAAAAGAATAGGCACTAACTCTTCTTTAAATGTTTGGTAGATTTCACCTCTGAAGCCATCTAGTCCTGGACTTCTGTTTGGGGAGTTTTTTGATTACTGATTCAATTTCATTGCTGGTAATCAAGCTGTTCAAATTTTCTGTTTCTTCCTGATTCAGTTTTGGGAGGTTATATGTTTCTAGGAATTTATCCATTTTTTTCTAGGTTATCCAATTCATTGGCATATAATTTTTCATAATATTATAATCATTTGTATTTCTGCAGCATTGGTTATTTCAACCTTTTTCATTTCTGATTTCTTGTGCATCCTCACTCTCTCCCTTTTTTGTTGGGGGGAATGATAAAGCTGGCTAATGGTTCATCAATTTTGTTGATCTTTTAAAATAAAAGCAGCTCCTGGTTTCACGGATTTTTTTTTTTTAATTTCTATTTTATTTATTTCTGCTCTAATCTTTATTTTTTCTTTCCTTCCAGTAAGTTTTGGGTTTGTTTGTTCTTATTTTTGTAGCTCTTTTAGGTGTAAGGTTAAGTTATTTGAGATTTTTCTTGTTGAGGTGTATAATCTAACCTCTTAGAACAGTTTTTTTTCTGCATCCCAAAGATTTTGGACTGTTGTGTTTTCATTTTCATTTTTCTTTGTGTTTTTTTAAAAAATTCCCTCTTTGATTACTTGGTTGATCCATTCACCATTTAGTAGAATGTTAATCTCCCTGTATTTGTATTCTTTCCAGATTTTTGCTTGAAGTTGATTCCTAGTTTCATAGTGTGTGGTCAGAAAAGATGCATGGTATGAGTTCAGGATTTTTGAATTTGTTGAGACTTGTTCTGTGGCCTAACATGGTCTATTCTGGAAAATATTCCAGTTCTCTCTTTTTTTAACTGTTAGTATTTTATTTTATTTTATTTTTTATTGTATTATGTTAGTCACCATAAAATACATCATTAGTTTTTGATGCAACGTTCCAAGATTCATTGTTTATGTACAACAACAAGTGCTCCATGCAATATGGGCCCTCCTTAATACCTGCCATGAGGCTCACCATCCCCTCATCCCCCTCCCCTCCCAAACCCTCAGATTGTTTCTCAGAGTCCACAATCTCTTATGGTTCTTCTCCCCCTCCAGTTTGCCCCAATTCACTTTTCCTTTCCTTCTCCTAATGTCCTCTATGTTATTCCTTATGTTCCACAAGTAAATGAAACCATATGATAAGTGACTTTCTCTGCTTGACTTATTTCTCTCAGCATAATCTCCTCCAGTCTCATCTATGTTGATGCAAATACTGGGTATTCATCCTTTCTGATGGCTGAGTAAAATTCCATTGTACAATATGGACCACATCTTCTTTATCCATTTGTCTGTTGAAGGGCATCTTGGCTCCTTCCACAGTTTGGCTATTGTGGACATTGCTGCAATGGACATTGGGGTGCATATGGCCTTTCTTTTCACTACATCTTTACCTTTGGGGTAAATACCCAGTAGTGCTCATGAAAAAAAAGGTGTATTCTGCTGTTTTTAGATGGAGTGTCCTGAATATATCTGTTAGATCCATCTGATCCAGTGTGTCATTCAAAGCCACTGTTTTCTTATTGATTTTCATGTTTGGTGATCTATCCATTGATGTAATTGGGGTGTTAAATTCTCCTACTGTTATTGTATTACTATTGATTTCTTCCTTTATGTTTGTTAACAGCTGCTTTATGTGTTTCTGCTCTCATCTTGGGCATACTAATATTTACAGTTGTTATATCTACTTGTTGAATTGTTTGCTTTATGATCACGCAGGGTCCTTTTTTGTCTCTTGTTTTACAGTCTTTGTTTTAAAGTATTTTTGTTTGATATAAATATTGCTACCTTGGTTTTCTTTTTACTTTCATTTGCATGATAAATATTTTTCCATTCCTTCACTTTCAATCTACATGTGTCTTTAGGTCTGAAATGTCTCTTGTACACAGCGTATAGATGGGTCTTATTTTCTTATCCCTTCAATTACCCAATGTCTTTTGACTATAGTGTTTAGTCTATTTATTTCAAAGTAATTGTTCATAGATATGTATGTATTGTCAATTTGTTACTTGTTTTACAGTTGTTTTTATAGTTCTTCTCTGTTCCTTTCTTGTCTTGCCCTCTTGTGGTTTGGTGGCTTTCTTTAGTGATATGCTTGGATTCTTTTATTTTTTTGCATATCTATTACAGCTTTTGACTTGTGGTTACCATTAGGTTTATATATAACATCTTATGCATATAGCAGTCTATAATAAGCCGATGGTCACTAAGTTTGAACCCATTCTAAAAATACTAAATTTTTACTCCTCTGCTACCCCCACATTTCAGGGATATGGTTTCATTTTTCATTTTGTGAATTCCTTGATTGATTTTTATGTTATACTTGATTTTACAACTTTTGTGCTTTAATCTCCATGGTGGTTTTATAAGTGATTAATCTATTACTTTTATTAAGTTTATATGTACCTGTGAAATCTTTCCTTGCCTATCTTTCTGACTCCTGACTATGGTCTCTCCTTACTCAAAGAATCCTTTTAACATTTCTTGTAAGCCTGGTTTAGTAGTGATGAATTCCTTTAACTTTCCTTTGGGAAATTTTTTATATCACTCCTTCTATTCTGAGTGATAGCCTTGCTGGGTAGAGTATTCTTGGTTGCAGGTCTTACTGAGGGTTGGTTGAGGGTCTTACTGAGATCCTCGGCTCTTTTCTCAAGTCTAATGAGTATCTTTATGACTATTCCTTTCAATTCTCTATCAGGCAAATTGCTTATCCACATTTCATTTAGCTCTCTTGCTGTGATTTTGACCTGTTCTTTCATTTGGGACATACTCCTCTGTCTCATTTTGTCTAACTCTGTGTCTGTTTCTATGTGTTAGGAAAGTCAGCTACATCTCCGGCTTTTGAAAGTAGTGGCCTGATGAGGAAGATTTCCCATAGTGCCCTGCAGTGTAGTGTCCCCACTTCACCAGAACCTGGCACTTCAGGAGTGTCTCCTGTATGTGATGTGTGTGCCCTACTGTTGTGGTTGAGCCACTTTTGTCTTCAGTCCAGTCATCTGCCATGGCTCTATTTGCCTGTTGTGGGCAGGGATTGGTCCCTGTATTAAGTAGCCAGTCTGGTGCCACCTGGGCTTGAGTTAGGTCAGACCAAGTGTTTTCCAGAGTGTGGTCACTCCAAACTACAGGCTGTTCTCCCAACATTGTCTCCTGGGTGGTTTTTCTTGCTACAGGCAGGGCCTGCATTCAGACCAGATGTCTGCCCCCAGCCCCATGCTGGGGCTGCACTTGAACTGTTGTGTGTGGTTATCTTCCCCTCTGCCCAGGGCAGGAGTCATTTTGGAATGGTGCTGGTCATTGTTGGGATTGCTTGTACAATGCTGTGCTTGTGGTACTGCTTTGGTTGGATGCATGCTGAGGCAGGTTGGATGGGGCAAGTCCGTGGGAGAATGGGGGCGCCCAGCACTCTGTTAGCAAGCTAGGCAGAGAGTGTTCATGCTCATTCCCACAGGT
The DNA here is from genome assembly GCF_010015895.1 of Lontra canadensis. Lineage (NCBI taxonomy): Eukaryota > Metazoa > Chordata > Mammalia > Carnivora > Mustelidae > Lontra > Lontra canadensis. The sequence continues at coordinate 10,979,245 of NW_022631011.1, forward strand.
GTCCATGAATGTAGACTGGGGTCGGGGGAAGGTGTAGGGGAGAGAAATGGCACCAGTCAGTTCTTTTGCTCTTGGAGAAATCCAAAGATTCCTATGCCTCTTGGGCATGTTCTGAGGTTAAATAAATCTCCCTTTGTATGCCTCGGATGTTTTTCAAACTGCTGTTACTATCCTGTAGCTCAGTGGGGCTGTTTGCTGTGCTGTCTCTTTAAGGGTGGGGGCTTAGTTTCCTTTCACCCTCCTGGCTCTCTCAGAGTAAAGCTGCTGATTTTTAAGGTTACAGGTGTTAAGCCCCATTGATTATAAAAACTCATGTAATTAAGCCACTCTGGCCTTCAAAGGGAAATATTGTGGGGATTCCTCTTCCTGGCAGTGGGTCCTGCTCATTTCCCTTCTCAATGCCTGTGGTGTCCCTCCTTCCCATGGGTAGTCTTACAAGTCATTTTGTTTCCCAAACACATCTCTGCTTTCCCTACCCTCTTTGATATAATCTCTTCTCTACATTTAGCTGTGGAGAGTCTGTTCTGTAAGTCTTTGAGTTGTTTCCTGAATTATTTACACTGATGTGGGTGTTATCTAGGTGTCTCTGTGGGAAGAGGTGAGCCTAGGGTCTCCTACTCTACCATCTTCCCTGGAACCTTCTCCCTCCTAGTTTATCAAAGTTAACCTCCTATATTTAGGAGCTCTGACATATGGTGCATAGATTTCTAAAACTGATAAAGCTTCTTGGTGAAATTGATCCTTTTTCCCATTATAGCGTATCCTTCTTTGTCTTTGATAACAGTTTTTGATTTAAAGGTTGTCTGACTTGGGGCGCCTGAGTGGCTCAGTGGGTTAAAGCCTCTGCCTTCGGCTGGGGTCATGATCCCAGGGTCCTGGGATCGAGCCCCGCATCGGGCTCTCTGCTCAGTGGGGAGCCTGCTTCCACCTCTCTCTCTCTCCCTGCCTCTCAGCCTACTTGTGATCTCTGTCTGTCAAATAAATAAATAAAATCTTAAAAAAAAAAAAAAGGTTGTCTGACTTTAGTGTAGCCACTCTTGTTCTATTCTTGGTTAATTTAGATGGAATATCTTTTTCCACCTTTACACTTTTAGCCTGTGTGCATCCTTAGGTCTAAAGTCTCCTGTAGATAGGATATACATGAATCATATATTTTAAAGAACTTATTATTGCCACTTTGTTTTCTGAATGTCTTGTAGCTTTATTGTCCCTCCTTTCTTCCCTTATTGCCTTCTTTTTTCATTGATTTTTTGTAGTGCTATGCTTTAATTCCTTTCTCCTTTCCTTTTTTTATATTTCATATATCTGTATGTACATTTTAAAAATAGTTTTTAAAATTTTTTTATAAACATATAATGTATTATTAGCCCCAGGGGTACAGGTCTGTGAATCACCAGGTTTACACACTTCACAGCACTCGCCATAGCACATACCCTCCCCAATGTCCATAACCCCACTACCCTGTCCCTCCCCCCCTTTCCTTTTAAATATACATGTTACAGATATTTTCTTTGTGCTTATCATTGTAATTAAATATCTTCAAGTTGTAGAGTTCTGTTTTAAACTAATAATTTCAACTGTATATAAAAACTCTGCTCCTTTGCAGCTCCACCCCATCACTTGTTACTGATGTCACCATTGCATCTTCAAATACTGTATGCCTATTGACATAGATATATAGTTATTTTTCTCATTTAAATTTATGTACCAAGAAGCACCTGGCTGGAGGACCACCAGTCACATGATGGACCATGTGACTCTTGATCTCAGATTCATGAGCTTGAGCCTCATGTTGGGTATAGAGATTACTTAAAAATAAAATATTTGGGGGCACCCGGGTGGCTCAGTAGGTTAAGCCTCTGCCTTTGGCTCAGGTCATGATCTCAGGGTCCTGGGATCGAGCCCGACATGGGGCTCTCTGTTCAGCAGGGAAACTACTTTCCCCTCTCTCTGCCTGCTTGTGATCTCTCTCTCTCTCTCTCCCCCTCTGTGTCAAATAAATAAAATCTTTGAAAAAAATATTAAAAAAATAAATGTATGCACAAAAATTACAATAGTAGAAGTTAATTTTTTTCATTTATTTACCTTTATTGTACAGCCTTATCTTTTTTTTTTAAGATTTTATTTATTTATTTGACAGAGGGAGAGAGGTCACAAGTAGGCAGAGAGAGAGAAGGGGAAGCAGGCTCCCTGCTGAGCAGAGAGCCTGATGTGGGCCTCGATCCCAGGACTCTGAGATCATGACCTGAGCCGAAAGCAGAGGCTCAAACCACTGAGCCACCCAGGCACCCAGCCTTATCTTTTCATACAGCTTTGTGTTGTTCTTTACCATCATTTTATTTCAACTTGAAGGACTTCTTGTAGCGTTTCTTGTAGAGCAGGTCTAATGGTAATGAACTCCCTCAGCAGTTTATCTTGGAATTTCTTTTCTCTCTTTCATTTTTGCAGGATAATATTATCAGATAAAGTATTCTTGGTTGAGTTATTTCCCCTCAGCACTTTCAATATATCATCCCACTTCATGCTTTCAAAGTTTCTGCTGAGAAATTTGATAATCTTATGGAAGTTCCTTTGCATATGACAAATTGCTTTTGTCTTGCTGCTTTCAAGATTCTGCCTTTATCTTTGACTTTAGACAATTTCCTTATAAATCCTTTAAATTTATTCTAGTTGGAGTTCTTTGAGCTTCTGGAATTTGTATGCCTATTTTTTTCCTCAGATTTAGGAAGTTTTTGGTTATAATTCCTCCAAATATACTCTCTGCCCCCTTTTCTCTTTCTTCCTTCTGGGATTTCTATAACGTGAACATTGGTCCATCTGCTAGTGTCTCTTAAGTACCTTAGGTTCTCTTCAATATTCTTTATTCTTTATTCTTTTTGCTCTTTGACTTGATAATTTCAAATGACCTGTTAACAAATTTGCTTGCCTGATCAAGTCCACTGTTGAATCCTTCTACTAAATTTTTTAGCTCAGTATTGTTGGGTCCATTATCAAAGCTTCTCCCTGGTGGGCTATACTCTGGAGCTCTGCAACCAGACAGACCAGATCTTGCAGAATAAAATCTCGAGATCCTACCTCTGGAGGCTTTTCCCAGAAATTCTGATGTTGACTCAGTTCTCGTCGTTTGATCCCGGATGAGCCCCCAAATGTTGGGTCCGTTATCAAAGGAACGAGACTGAGTCAAAGTGAAAGTTATGCAAAGCCTTATTCTATGCCAAGCATTAGAAGCGGCCAGGGCCGCCTCTAAAGAGAGTGACCCCCTCCCTTGGTCTTACAGGCTAGTTTTTATAGGGCACAACTGCAGACCTCTACGTATGTAACTTTGACTGATTGGATGTCTTTTACCTGTTTGGCCTTATTTTAGGTGTGTGTTTTAGCAAGTTACCCGGAATCGATATCACTAACTGCTGAGGCATTTATTAAACAACAAAATGGCTACCAGGCAACAAAATGCCTACCTAGGCAACATGGAATCACTCCGGCTAAGCAGGCCCAGGCAGGCCCTAAGGATTTAACAGATTTTAACGTGGAATCAGCCCCAACAGTACTTGTAGTTTTCAGCTCCAGAATTTGTTTGCTGATGCTGCTGCTGCTGCTGCTGCTGCTTCTTCTTTTAACCTTGATACAAGATAGCATTATGTCACTCTGTTCTTCTCTCTCAAAATTGCTTTAGCCTTTCAGGGTCTTTTTGTGGTCCCATGAAAATTTTTAGGAATATTCTATTTTTGATGAAAAAAAAAATGGCATTGGAATTTTGATAGGGGTTATATTGAATATTTTGGCATTTTAATATAGGCATTTTAACAATATTAATTCTTCCAGTCCATGAGCATGGGCTCTCTTTCCATTTATGTGTGTCTTCAGTTTCTTTCATCCATGTCTCATAGTTCTCATTATGTAAGTTTTTATCTCCTTATTTAAATTTATTCCTAGATATTTTTTCTTCTTCCTAATCTTAGAGGAAAAGCTCTTAGCTTTTTGCCATTCAGTGTGGTGTTAATGTTTTGTTGAGGTATGTTCTCTCTATACCCACTTTGTTGAGATTTTGATATGATTTTTATCATAAATAGATGTTGACTATGACAGATGCTTTTTATGCCTCTATTGAGCTGATCATATTTTTTTTTATCCTTCATTTTGTTAATTTGATGTGTTATATTGGTTGATTTGTAGATGCTGAACCATCCTTACATCCCTGAGATAAATCCCACTTGATCATGTTACAATCTTCCTTTCTTCCCCCGAGTTCAGTGAGCATTTTTAGGACCATTACTTTGAACTCTTTATAAGGTAGATTGCTTATCTTCACTTCATTTAGTTCTTTTTCTGAAGTTTTGTCTTGCTCTTTGTTTGGAACATATTCCTATCTCCTCAGTTTGTTTGACTCTATGTTGGTTTCTGTGAATTAAGTGGAACAGACACTTCTCCTGACTTTGGAGGATTGGCTTTGTGTAGGTAATGAAACATCATTCATCCCTACATTGCTCTTGGTTATCTGTCAAACCTTGTGATTGACCAGGAAGCCTACTTTAAATAACTCCCAGCATTCAAAGGTCTACTAGAGTCCTTTTATGTCCCAGATGGGAGGATGTTGCTCATCATCTAGATTTAGACTGACTGGAAGCCAATCCCCTCAGCAGCAGCTTTTAAAGGATGCAAATATATATAATCCTGTAGGACTGCATAATCCCCACTGGCCACCAGAGCCAGGATATTAGGAGATGTCTCACAAAAATGAGAGCTCCAGGGGCACGTGGGTAGTTCAGTCAGTTGCATGTCTGCCTTTGGCTCAAGTCATGATACTGGGGTCCTAGGATCAAGCCCCACATCAGGCTCCCTGCTTGGTGAGAATCCTGCTTCTCTCTCTCCCACCCCTCCTGCTTGTGTTCCCTCTCTCTTTGTCTCTCTCTGTCAAATAAATAAACAAAATCTTTTTTAAAAATGAGGGCTCTAGATGAGTGTAAAAGCTCCTTTCTGGAAGATAATAGTCAGCTGTAGTGAGGCAGAGGGAGAACTCAAAGACGGTATCCCTCAGTCTGTGTTCCTTCCACCTATGTATCTCCTAGATCTGTGCCAAAGCAGAAGCCTGCCCCTCAAGTCTAAGCTTCAAGACAAGCACATAGGCCTCTCTTACAGGAAGACTCAGGGTGTGTTTTTGCTATCTGTATTGTGTACCCTCAGGATGGTAGCTTGCCAAGGACTCACTCTCCCATTATTTTAGTCCTGTGGGACCTAGGAACACAAAATACCTTGACCACCACTGAAGCAATCAAGGGGCATTCTGTGAGTGGCAGCTGCAAAAACAACTGGGGACATAACAACTGGGGCACCAGATGCATGCAGAAGCTCCCGCTGGGGACACTGATGCTTTGGAGTGCAGCAGGTGGAGAGCATGAAGATGGTGCCTGCTGTTTAAAGCAAGGCAGAGGGGGAGTGCAAAGACAGCATCCACTTGAATAAAAGCATGGAGCCCACCAGCTTTAACAAGGCAGAGAGAGAGTAAGAAGATTATGTCTACCAGCTTCTTCCCTTTGAGAGTATCCTAGCGGGCCCCTGCCCCTCAGACTGATGCAAAGAGCATTTCACATAAAATCTGGATGCCTTTCAAAGGGCTATTTCTATTCTAAGCAATGGGGGGAGTGAGTCTACATGTAAACATTTGAAGACACATTTCTCAATTCACCACTCTTCCATGGGTCTCATGGGCATGAGTCCCATTGGTTTCCAAAGCTAGATGTTTTGGGGCTGTATCTCAGGTGCCAGCCTTAAAAATTGGGGTTCTTAATGTGGGGTAAGAAGCCATTGTTTCTCAGGGAGAAGCTCTGAGATTTCTGTTCCCTCCCACTTGTGAGGTCACAAGACTGGGCATGGAGTTTATGGCAAGATTGTGTCTCAGCCTTTCCTACCTTCTTTGGGGTGTGTGTGTGTGTTCTCATTTGCCTGATGTGAAGGCATTTGTCCACTGGTTTTTAGGATTTTTTTCAGAAGAAATTATTATATATGGAGCTGTAGATTTGGTTTTGTCCATGGTAGATGGTGAGTTCAGGATCTTCCTACATTGTTTTCTTGAACCAGATTCCAAAAGCTCTTAGTTTTGGTGTGCCTGGGTGGCTCAGTGGGTTAAGCCTCTGCCTTCTACTCAGGTCATGATCTCAGGGTCCTGGGATCAAGCTCTGCATTGGGCTCTCTGCTCAGCAGGGATCCTGCTTCCCCCTCTCTGTGCCTACTGCTCTGCCTACTTGTGATCTCTCTGTCAAATAAATAAATAAATAAAATCTTTTTAAAAAAAGCTTTTAGTTTTGATGAAGCTCTATTTCTATATTTGCTTTCTACCTTTGCTGTTGCTTTTGGTTTTACATCTAAGAGATTAGTGCCCAGTGATCATGTCATGAGGATTATGGATATGTTTTCTTCTAAGGGTGTTCCAATTTTAGCTCTTATATTTAGGTCTTTGATACATTTTGAGTTAAATTTTTTTTATATGGTGTGATACAGGGGGCCTAACTTCTCTTCTTTTGCATGTAGATATCCAGTTATCCCACAACCATTTATTGGTATTCAGATAAATTTTCTTCACACCTTTATTCAATATCTATTGAACATAAGCATAGGGGTTATTTCCAGACTCTCAATTCTATTCCATTGATCTATATTTCTACCCTTATTCTACTGTCACACTGTCTTTATTACTATAACTTTGTAGTAAGACTGGAAATTGAAAAGTCAACTTTTTTCTTCTTTTTCAAGATTGTTTTGGTTATTCTAGACACCTTGAATTTCCATATGAATTTTAGGATCAGCTTGTCTATATCTGCAAAAAAGGCTTTGAGGGTTGTGATAGGAATTGCATTGAAACCGTAGCTCTGCCTGCTTGTGATTTCTCTCTCTCTGTTGAATAAATAAATAAAATCTAAAAAAAAAAAAAAGAATACTCTTGATTCATGAACCTGTGATTTTTTTAGATAATAATTTCTTTCATTGACCTGTTTTTCATTGTGTATGTCTTGTATTTTTTGTTAAATTTATTGCTAAGTATTTTATTCTTTTTGACACTATTTTTGAATTATTTATAGCTAGTGTACAGAAATACAACTGATTTTTCTATATTGAGACTGTATCCTACAACCTTGCTGAACTCATTTATTCTAATAATTTTTTTAAAAGATTTCATTTATTTGACATGGTGAGAGATCACAAGTAGGCAGAAAGGCAGGCAGAGAGAAAGGGGGAAGCAGGCTCCCTGCTAAGCAGAGAGCCCCACACGGAGCTCAATCCCAGGACCCTGAGATTATGAAACTGAGCCAATGGCAGAGGCTTAACCCACTGAGCCAGCCAGGTGTCCCTAGTTCTAATAATTTTTAATGGAATCCCTAGAATTTTTAAACATATGAAATGATGTCATTTGCAAATAGAGATAGTTTCATTTTTTTCCCTTTCAATGTGGATGCTTTTTCTTGCCTCAAAATTACTCTGGCCAGTGGGGCCCCTGAGTGGCTCAGTGGGTTGAGTGTATGCTTTTGGCTGAGGTCATGATCTTAGAGTCTTGGGATTGAGCCCTGCATCAGGCTCTCTGCTCAGAAGAGAGTCTGCTTCCTCCCTCACCTCGCCTGCCTCTCTGCCTACTTGTGATCTCTCTCTCTGTCAAATAAATAAATAAAATGTTTTTTAAAATTATCCTGGCCAAAACCACCAGTACAGTGCTGAATATACATAGTAAAACTGGACATCTTTGCTATGTTCCTGATCCTAGGGGAAAAGCATCCAGTCTTTCAACATTAAATATGATGACAGCTGTGGATTTTTCATAGAGGCCCTTTATTAAATTGAGGAAGTTCTCTTCTATTCCCAGTTTGCTGAATATTTTTCTCATGAAAGTGTGTTGGATTTTGTCAAATGACTTTACTGTAGGTATTGAAATGATCATGTGACTTTTGTTTATTCAAATAGTATGGTATATTACATGGATTTTCATATATTGAACCAACCTTGCATTCTTAGATAAATCCAACTTTATCATGGTTTATAATTATTTTTTTATTTTTTGTAAAGATTTTATTTATTTGACAGAGACAGGGAGAGAGAGAGCACAAGCAACGGGGAGCAGCAGAGAGAGAGGAAGAAGCAGTCTCCATGCTGAGCAGGTAGCCTGGGATGGGGCTCAATCCCAGGACCCTGGGATTATGGTCTGAGCTGAAGGCAGATGCTTAATTGACTGAGCCACCTAGATATCCCTGTAATTATCTTAATATAATGCTGGATTTGGTTTACTAGCATTTTGTTAAAGAATTTGCATCTATAATAATCGGGCATATTAATTTTTAGGGTTTTTTTTCCTTGTGTTATCTTTGTCTGGCGCTGGTATCAGAGTAATGCTGGCATTACAGAATGATGATCCTCTTCCTTCTTGCAAGAGTTTATAAAGGATTGGTGTTAATTCTTCTTTAAATTGTTAGCAGGTGTTTTTCCCCCAAATTCTCATCTACTTGGAACTTCAAAATGAGAGTTTATTTGAAATAGAATCTATTATTTTCCTGAACCTGCCATAACAAAGTGCCACACATTGAGTTGATTAAACAACATAAGTTTATTATTCTTGAGTTCTGGAGGCTCAAAGTCCAAAATCAAGGTTTTGGCAGGGTGGATTGCTTCCAAGGGCTGAGGGATGATCTGATAATCTGTTTTTACCCCTTTCTCCTAGCTTCTGGTTGCCTCGGGCATTCCTTGGCTTGTAGATGTTCTACCCATGTTTTCTCATCCTTCTTGATGTGTCCAAATTTTCCCTTTTTATAAGGACCTCAGTCATATTGGATTAGAGTTTACCCTAACAATATCTCTCTCTCTCTTGATTGCTTCTGTAAAGACCCTATTTCTAAATAAGTTCATATTCTGAGGTACTCAGGATTAGGGCCTTAACATATCTTTCTTAAGATATGTGACATAATTTAATCTATAACTGTGTGATAACAGTGTCTTTGCAGGTTTAGTTAGTTGAGAAATTCATACTGAATTAGAGTAAGTCCCTAAGTCCAGTACAACTGGTGACCATATAAAAGGAGAGAAAGAGAGGTACAGAAAGTATAATGCCATGTGTAGACAAAGGCAGAATTTAGAGTGATGCATCTGCAAGGCAAGGATTGTCAGTAATTATGGAAGTGATGAGAGAAACATGAAACAAGTTCTCCCTCAGAGCTCCCATTCTGTGTTCTCTCCTTTTGGGTCTCAGATGCATGTATTTTATCCTCAAGGCTCTTTTTCCCTCCCTCAGCCTTTTTCTCTATCTGTGGTTCAGTTTAGAAATACTCAATTGATTTCTGTTCAAGTTCATGGATCCTTTTTTCTATTGTATCACATTCAATTGATTTAAATGTATATGTAATATATATATACATTTAAATCAATTGAATGTGATTATATATATAATATATATATATATATATATATTAATTTTAGGATTTTAGGATTCTTATTTTTCTTTTCCACTTTCTAGATATCTTCTGAAATCTTCCACCTCTTGATTATATCCATTTTTTTCTGTATCTTAAAAAAACCAAGCCATTTATATTGAACTTGCCTGCTAATTCCATCATCTAGGTCATCAGTGAGTCTGCTTTTTGTTGGGCCACTTCCTTGTTTCTTCGTTGCTTTTCGTGTTGTACTGGACAACTCAGTATTGTAACTGATGCACCCAAGAGTTGTGTATTATGTTATGTTCCTCTGAAGACTGCTGAATTTTGTCCAAGGAAGCAGATTATTGGCAGAGCAACTGGATGTTGCAGAGGCTTGGTTGTATACTTTGTTAGGTCTGGCCTTTCCCCCACTTTGGCCTTGGCCCTAGGAATAGCCCCAAGTCCTTAAGAAATGGTCTTTATTCCTACACATGGCCTTGGGTTTCAATATACAGACATACTTGGTTTTATTGCACTTCAGTGAGGTTCACAGATACTTTTTCTCACCTTGCATTGAGCAAGTCTGTTGATGCCATTTTCCAGTGGCATTTGCTCACTTCATGTCTGTGTGTCACATTTTGGTAATTGTTACAATATTACAAATGTTCTCATTTTTATTGTATTTGTTATGTGATCTGTGATCTGTGATTACAACTCACTGAAAGCTCAGATGAGAGTTAGCATTTTTTATCATTGAAGTATTTTTAAGGGTACCTTAGTGTCTCAGTTGGTTTGAGTGTCCGGCTCTCAATTTTGGCTCAGGTTGTGGTGTCACGGTTGTGGGATTGAGCCCCACTGCTCTGTGCACAGCAGAGTCTGCTTGAGATTCTTTCACTCCCTCTGCCCCTGCGAACACTGCTCATGCTCTCTCTTAAAAAAAAAAAAAAATTCAAATTATATACATCGGACATGGTGTTTTTAGACATAATGCTATTCACACTTAACAGATTATAGTAAAGTGCATACATAACTTTTATATGTACGGGGAAACGGAATACTAATTTGCCTTGTTTTATTGCAATATTTGCTTCATTGCAGTGGTCTGGAATTGACCCTGCATTATCTCCACTGGTATGCCTGTAAAGTCTCAAGTGTTTATCAAGCCCCTTCAAATGGAAGGACTTTATTTTTTTTTTTTTAAGATTTTATTTATTTATTTGACAGAGATCACAAGTAGGCAGAGAAGCAGGCAGAGAAAGAGGGAGAAGCAGGCTCCCTGCAGAGCAGAGAGCCCGATGTGGGGCTCGATTCCAGGACCCTGGGATCATGACCTGAGCCGAAGGCAGAGGCTCAATCCACTGAGCCACCCAGGCGCCCCCAAATGGAAGGACTTTAAACTCTAAACTCTGTTCTTGGCCCTGGGAAATGGCTGAGATCTCTGCTTAATTCTGCCTTGTAGTTTTTTCTCTGGACTTCTTGGACTCTCATCACGTGCTCAGTCAAATCAGGCAAGCGTTTGAAGAAATTCAAATGCAGATTTGGGGGCTCTTCTAGGGCTCCCTCGTTATAGATATTCTTCAATTTCCAGCCACTCTGCTCATAAATAAGACTTTTCACTCCTCAGCCTAAGACAGTAGTCACGGTGTGCGTGACTGCTACTTCTAGTAGGTTGTGTGCATGGGAATGCTCTTTGGGGAAAAGTTATACATATGTTACTTTACCCAGAAGGTCCTTTTATTTTTTAAAAGATTTTACTTACTTGTGTGAGAGAAAGAGAGATTGAGAGAGAGAGAGAGAGAGAGAGCGTGCATGCATAAGCAGGAGGAGCATCAAGCATCATGCACGCATAAGCAGGAGGGAGAAGCAGGCTCCCCACTGAGCAGGGATCATGACCCAAGCCAAAGGCAGATGCTAAACCAACTGAGCCATCCAGGCATCCCAGAAGGTCCTAATAAGGGTTGAATCTCCTACACTTTGTGCCATTTGTTCTTTCTCTGGGACATTAAAACATTGTTTAAAAATTGTTGACAAGGATTATTAATTTATTGGCAGGTTTAGTTTGACACAAGCTATTGTCACTTTGCCAGAACTTTTTTTGGTAACACACTGGTGGCTCATTTTCTCTCTCTCTCTTTTTTAAAAGATTTTATTTATTTATTTGACAGAGATCACAAGTAGGCAGAGAAGCAGGCAGAGAGGGAGGGAAGCAGGCTCCCCGCTGAGCAGAGAGCCCGAGCCCTGAGATCATGACCCGAGCTGAAGGCAGAGGCTTAACCACTGAGCTACCCAGGCGCCCCTCATTTTCTCTTCTTGATAGTGATTTCATTATTTAATTTGTGGGTGTATAGGGGAGTGGGTTTTTTCCTCCAAAAGACATTGTATTCTAGTGGTTTCCAGCAAGTGCCGTCTGTCTAGATTCACTTTTTTTTCATCTGCAGACATCATAACTGTGGTTTAAAACTCTTGATCTAGGGGCATCTGAGTGACTCAGTTAAGTGTCTGCCTTGGGCTCAGGTCATGATCTCAGGTCCTGGGATGGAGCCCCACATTGGGCTTCTTGCTCAGTGGGGAGTCTTGCTTTTTCCTCCACCCCTGCCCTTCCCCACACTGGTACTCTCACTCTCTCTCAAATAAAATCTTAGATCAAGAGTTGTTTTTATTTAAAAACAGGCCTTGGGATGCCTGGCTGCCTCGGTTGGTGGAGCATGTGATGCTTGATCTCGGAGTTGAGTTCAAACCCTACATGGCTGTAGAGATTATGTAAAAATGAAATCTTTAAACAGAAGCAGGCCTTGTGATCACGGAGGTGGCATCATCCTCATCACCACTTGCTATCTAGGAAAAGGGCAGAATCAGTCAGATCACTCTTTGGTTTCCTTTACAGGGCAGGAGAATCCTTTATGTACCCTTTGACTCGTAGGTGTAACTGAATTTTCCAATTTTATGTCGGGATCTTCAGTTCAATTCCCCAACTTTGTTCAGGCCTAAGGCCTAGGAGCTATCATTCCCCAAACTCTGGTTATTCTCTTGTTCTTAGGAAAGGCCTTTCATAGTTAACAGTTACTTCTTTGGCTCATTTATGTAGATTAAAGAATTTTTTTTTCCTGGACCTTACAGATTTTTCTGTATTTTCTTGTGTTCAGTATCTCACTTAATAGCACATTTATTGCAATTGAGCCAGCTTTGGGGAATTCTGTAGCAGTGGAAGACTTTTTAGAAAATCTTGATGCCAGCAAGCTAAATATCTTACCGCCCCCGGGCCCTGCACTTTATTGCAGTATTATTGACCTATGATAAAATGCATATATCCTCCTAAATATATAGCTCAGTAAAACTTTAAATTATGTGCATGTTGCCATTATCTAAATCAGTTAAAACTAATTCCATCATTCCAGAAAGTTATCATGCCTCTTTTGAGTCTATATACTCACCCAGAGTTGTAAGCACCTTAGGTTTGTTTTGCTTGTTCTTGAGCTTCATATAAATATGTTCTAGCATTCTTCCTTCAGCATTTTTTTTTATAAACATATATTTTTTTCCCCAGGGGTACAGGTCTGTGAATCGCCAGGTTTACACACTTCCCCGCACTCATCATAGCACATACCCTCCCCAATGTCCATAATAACCCCCTCCCCCCCAACCCCCCTCCCCCCAGCAATCCTCAGTTTGTTTTGTGAGATTAAGAGTCACTTATGGTTTATCTCCCTCCCAATCCCATCTTGCTTCATTTACTCTTCTCCTACCCCCTTAACCCCTCATGTTGCATTTTTATATTTATCCATATTGTTCTACCAGTAAATCACTTTTAAAAAATTATAGACTAGTATTTCAATAACCATTACTTGATTATCCATTGTTATTGACAGATATTTGAGTAGTTTCCAGACTAGGGGTTCTTTCAGATCTGCTCTCAATATTCTTGAATGCATCCTAATGTAGGCGATAGTCTTATCCCTAGAAGTGGAATCCCAGAGTAGGCACGCATTTGTATAAAACTGGCCAGCAGCTTCCCATGGTGATTATACGGACTTAGCACTTCTGCCCACTGCTGCCCTTGCTCGCCATTCAGGCAGGTGTGCAATACTGTTCCCTAGTGGTTTCATTCTGCCATCCCTGGCGGCTGAGGTTGAACACCCTTCTCTATGCTAATTGTGCATCTGAATAGCTTCTGTGAAGTGTGTATTCAAGTCACTTATTAACTTTTATACTGTGTTGCTTTTGCAGTGACTTTGAAACTGTTTTCCTGCGTGAGTCCTTTGCAACTGTTTTGTCCTTGGCTGCAGCATTGCTTTTCACTTTAGTATCTGATGAGAAGACTGTAATTTTGGTGAAATCAGTTTTTTTCCTTTTATGAAGTTTATGTCCTAAGAGATCTTTTAGTATCCCAAGAGTCATGAAGGTAGTCTGTTTTCTTCTCCATGATTTGCTTCGCCCTTCACATTTGGGTCCTGTGATCCATGATGAGCACCTTGTGCACTGTGTGAAAGCATCAATGTTCAGAGACTTTCCCTATGGAGTTACTTGTGTATTTGTTGAAAAGCCAATGACCATATGTATGTATGGGTCTGCTTCTGGACTGTTCTTAATCCACTGATCTGTTTGTCCTAACTCTAATATCACACTCTTAATTACTGTAATTTTAAAGCAATTCATGAAATCGAGTAGTGTTTTCATCCAACCCTGTTACCCCATCCCCCTTCTTCAAGATTATCTTGGCTGTTCTGGATCTGTTGGATTTCTATATATATCTGCAAATTTTAATAAGAAAGCCTCACAGGATTTTTATTTCATTGGAATCTGGCTTCTAGAAATCAATTTGTGGGAAACAGATCTTGACAGTATGCAGCCTTTCAATTCATGAATATATTTATTGCAGCATTCTGTAGTTTCAGCAACATTTTGTAGTTTTGTAGGGTAGAAGTCTTAACATATTTCTTATTAACATTCTAGGTATTTGACTTATTTGATATGATTACAGATGGTAAGAATTTAAAATTTAATTTTTAATTGTTGCTAGTATATAGACAATATGACTGAGTTTTGCCACATTTCCTGCAAAACTATTAGTTCTAGTAGATCAAGCAAATTCTTGTTAAACTCCAGGAAGTCAGAGAATGGGAAAAGTGTTATATAATTGAGAACACATCTAATTTTCCAGAGTAAAAAAATGGTTCAGTCTTTGTATACCTCTGCTCACAGTTACTGCCTCAGAAACACTACCTTCTGATTTTCTTTCTTCTTTAAAAAACATGTACTTCTGGAGTTCAATCTGCTTTTGGTATATTTCTTGAAAGATGGGGAGAGCACCAGACCTACAGAACTTCTCTTTTTCAGCTAAATGTAGACTAGGGAAATGAGGACATGGCCTACATGCTGTCCGTCATTTTGCTATTTTTTGAGACTGCCAATTAGAACAGAAAGACGTTAAATGGATTGGGATTAGAATAAGGTGAATACATTTGAGAGATTCAGATTATCCTTGTCACATTTATGAATTCTTCAGTGATCCAATAATAATCCCCTTTTCATCTTTGGCTTTCTTTCTGATTCATTTTTTTTCTTTCCAGTTTGACTTATTAATAGTGGTTAGCATACAGCCTGACCTACAAATGGATATAATGACTAGGGATCCATTTTAACTTCAAATAAATCAATGTAAGGCACAACTATTGAGGAATATTTTGTATTTTTCAAAGTATGTAGGAATTCTTTAATTAGAAAAATAAAGGCAATGGGAATCTCATCAGGTTCTAAAAGTACCCATGAATTAAATCACTCACATCCCCCTCTTAAAAAACAAAACAAAACCTTAAATCACATTGCTATTAAGCTTTCTTATAGTAAGAAATAAGACCAAGCTATACTAGAGTACAAAAACCTGAAATTCTGAGCATGAAAATAATTTATTAGACATCTGGTTTATTCAAACATAGAGGCCTCCTGAAGACAGAATTAACAGAACTCATGGAGTGGGGCGGGCGGGGGGAGGGGGAACCAATCCAGCACCTACTTCACTGCAGATTTCCTGGGGACAAAATTTCTGCATTCTGTACTAGAGTCTCACCCTAAAGCCTCCACATGTGCTTCATATTCTTGATACTGATTAACGTGAATAGGAGATGAGAAACTTTCCGTGCACTCAACTTCGCAAGTAGCATTAGTGACAGAACTTTCAGAAACATTCTTAGGCACAACAAATAGCACTGCCTGCAGTGAGAGTCCTTGATAATCAAAGAAAAGAATGTCACTAAATATAACCTTACAAATAAGGAAATACACTTTTGCCAATGAACTGCTTTACATATCAGAAAACATGTCACAATGAGATCTTTTATGAAATTAACTCAACTTTTAATTGATTCTGAAGTTATTTTGTGGTATTAAAAATCAGAAAAAGATAAAATGGATTTAACCTAAACGGAAGAAATGCAGGACTAATGAGCAGTAGCTGCAGTTCTTCGGTTAACTCATTAAAACAAGGTCAAACATTTTCAGTCAAATTTTATTAAAAAAAAAAAAGGGGGGGGCGGCAGATCACCATTACAATTCAAGAACCTAATCTAAATATGCACTTGACAATAAAGCACATCTGAGTATGGAGTGAAAAAAGTTTCCCAAAAAAACATCCATCGTATCCTCTCTAAATATCCAAATAATCACTTCTGCAGGCCTTTTGCTGAGTGGAATCATAAAGAACTGAAGATTTATTGCTGTGAAAATAAATCTGTAGTACAGTAGTATGAATCTTGGGTATTAAGCATAATCAGCTGAATCAAGTTAAGAAGTTCAAGATCTAATAAGAAATTTGTATGTGAAAGTCTACAAGCCAGTTGACCCAAGAGCAACTGAGAGATCTAATGTGTTCAGTGAGACCAGACATTATGTTAAATCTTCATTCTTTGAAGGCAATTAAAAATTACAATTCCAACAGCCCATAAACCAAATAAAAAATTGAAGAAAGCAATTAAAACTATGTTCAAAGAGCCTTTTTTTTTTTTCAGCTCAATTTCAGCACCCCAAGGAAAAAAAAAAAGCATCCATGACTATCACAGATGAAAATGAATGTCATTTTTCCCCACTGAGGTATAAAATCTATATAGAAATTTGATACTATACTATAACAAATTGTACTTCTCATAGTTCTGTTTTAATTTCCTTTAAACCCTGTTTAATATAGTTTCTTCTTAAATCGTAAAAATGTTGTTTTCATGATTCTGAAACTGGTTCCAGTTCTTTTCCACTTATTTTTATATCAATATTTAATATACCGGTTACCAGTTCTAATCAGAAAAAAAAATCTTGGAAATCTCTTCATTAGGATCGCACGTTCAGCAGCAGTTACTGACGTGCAAGCAAACCGTACGAGGGGCAGCTCCGGAAAGCACATTGTGTTGATTGCATCATTGAATATCCTTCACCATGATTCTTGATGACTCTTGTGACTCTTTCAATCTTGTAAACATCAGTGTGCGCAGTCTCGCTACTATGTAGTTTCACGTCCTTTGGACAAGAAGGCTGGTTCACAGCTAGTGAAAAGCGAGAGGAGTCTAAGTCTTAATGGCTGATAAACCTTACATCCCCGGAGGAGGAAAGCACTTTTCCTTTTTTGCTACTTAAGAAAGTGGCAGAAATGTATGCTGAGGTAGCCCAGTCAATCCTTAATTTTTTTTCTTTTTTCTTTTCTTTTCTTTCTTTTTTTTTTCTTTTCTCCGGTTTTTTTTTTTTTTTTTGTAAATTTGGTCTCAGAATATTTCTGGAAGGGTGACATTTCGAAGAAGCCACTGCTGGGACCGGCTTCCATTGCAGTCTCTTATGCTGGGCACCTGGCTATCCTCTTCTGTGGCTTTATCCAGGCACTGATTACTGTTCACATGCTGCAGGGTTAATTTCTGAAAGTGACAGAAAAGAAATCTTAACATGAAAGTGAAAAATAAAATTCACACATCTCAACCATCATTTTTGGTAAGACTTAAACTGCTCTGTAGAAAAGTGTCTACATAAAGACCGCCGTAAGAGCTATGTGGGAGGGAGAAAGGCACTGGGGTATAGTGGGTTATGCTGAACTTGAAGTAAGATAACCAAAATACTAAGTCCCAATTCTGCACAAGCTCTAAAGCACTGGGAGAAATTTCACTTTTGTGCTTCAGCTCCCGGGAGAAAAAAAAAAAAAATCAGATTAGTGGTTCCTAATTTAGGATCCTCAACCTATTTTCAAAAAGCTATTTCAAAATCACTTCATTTCCCTGTGATAAGGCTGTTCAAATTAATTCTGTGATTCCAAACCTCAAGTCCTTAGAAACTCAGGTCCTTTAGAATACTCAAAATCTAAGAGATTGTAAGACTGAAGAAGCAGCCCTTAATAAATGGCTGAGAGATGCGGCTATATAATTTTCTATGTACTTGTCTGTGCTACAGATCTGATGCTGTCATGTTGATTTTGAATAATTTCAAAACGTCAGGACAGAGGAGTGTTAGGAGTGATTAGTGTGGGTCAGTTCATTTGTTATTCAAAGCAGTAGTGTAGGAATGTGAATTAAGCATTCTCCTGTAAACATATACAACTATAAGGAAATGTGAAATATGTTTACTAACACACATTTATTTGACTCATACTCATCCCTCTGTTTTAATGTAATTCTTTTATCTGGAACATGTCCTTTTCATGGGGACTGTTGTCACTGTACTCAGAAGAGGACCCAGTCGGCACTGACTTAGTCTCCATAGAGAAAAAGCTTGATGAAGGATAAACAGTTGACAGCTGTAACCTTTGAAGGAGAGGATAAGAGCTGTAATTTTAATTGCCTGAAGTCTACTTGTAACCTAGAAAAGATAATTTGCTGGCTCTTGCCCCTAATCTCTAGATATAACTGGATCAAAATCTGCAATTTATTCTAGAAAGGACAGTTACGATCATCAAAGCACAAGAACCTGGTGTCATGAACCAAATGTAATATAGAATATAAGTAAGATGAAGATAGTATGGGACCGTGCAAAGAATCCTGGGTCTAGAATTCAGGGCTTGAGATACTGTTACATCATTTTATCTGCTCTGTGACCAATAATCTTCAAATAATCTTTATGTAACAAAGGGTAAGTTCCATTCTGGGCTTCAGTGTCTCTACACCTATAAAACAAGGCCCTGGGTTTTATTTCTAGGGTTCCTTTGGAACCTAAGACATCATGACTCCCTGGCACCCGGCTGGCTCCAGGGAGCATGTGTGACTCTTGATCTTGGGTTCTTGAGTTTGAGCCCCATGTTGGGTACAGAGATTACGTAAATAAATAAAACTTAAATAAAAAAGTAACTTATTTTTTTTATTTCTTTAGCTTGCTGTGTTTCTGACTGATGGAGGCAGGACAACACTGACAGGCTATCCCGGAGCTCCCTGTGCAGCTGGCTGAGTCTGGGGGAGCTGCAGCGCGGCGTGACTCCTCCCTCTGCCCAACTCGGGCCTTCTCCCTCTCCTTTTTACAGGTGCTGATCCAAAGGCTGCTGCCTAATAAACACTGTGAACACTAAACTTCATCTGAGTCTGCTTCTGGTAGAACACAGCCTGCAAACTAAAATTTTATCTCAGACAAGACTGTGCAAAGAGCTCCAGACGGTTTAAAATTTTACACTCATAACTGCTGCTTTCTAAATCCCCTAAACCTACTTTAGCTCCTTAAATTTCTAACCACGTATCTACTTCTGGAATACCAGGTGTGGTGGACTGCGTAGATTATACACAGGCTACAGGCAGCCATTCCCACTTCTGTCTCCCTCACACCAGCGACACCAGAACCCCAATGCCTGCTTAACCAGCCTCCCTTTCAGCTGGTGGAGGGGGTGTCAGGATGGGATGAAGTTCTGGCTCATAAGACGGCAGACTCTGCAGGGGAGGTCCAGGAGAAGCTCCAGCTTTCCTGATAAAGAGCAAAACATGGGGTAGGGCGATGTCCCCTCTTCTCTTTCTCCGCTCTTGAGTTGGGATATGAGGGTAAGAGCTGCAACAGCCAAAAAAGGCTAGGAATATGCAGCAAAATTATCCCTGACACCACTGTGCCACTGAATCTCTACCCCAGAAGCCACTTACTTCCACTTATTAAGAAGAGTAAGCCCCTATTTGTTCATGCTACTATAAACAGGTTTTATGTTTCCTAATAGACTGTCATTTTTCACGGAATGATTGGGAGATTTATTGATTTTTTTTCAAAGATTATTTTAGAGAGAACGTGAGCTGGGAAGGAGGGGCAGAGGGAGAATATCAGACTCCTGCTGAGCACGGAGCTGGCCTCAGGGCTCGGTCTCACAAGCCCGAGCTCACGACCTGGACACTTAACTGACTGCAGCGCCCGGCGCCCTTCCCGCTGAGTCACTGTGGGGCGCCCCTGGCACGTAGCATCCGAGGGCCGAGAGGCTGCACGGCCTGCAGTGCTGCAGCAGCTATGCCCAGAGCGGCGGCAGCCTGTGCCCATGACCAACCCCAGAACAGCCGGTTCAGGCCATTTCTAACAGTGCTTTAACGGAACTCTTATATTTAGTATTACTTTTACCATAGTTTGACACTGTGGAGGGAGACCCGGGATTTATAAAGCACAGCCTCTGCCCTCTAGGAGTTAATAATGGAGAGAAGACTGGAACAGAAACAAGTACAAAGCAGTTGAGCGTGACGGGTCAGGGAGGACTGGAACTAGAAGAGGGAGCTGATTTCTAGCCGGGCTTCAGGGAAGTGATGTCAGAGCTGGACCCTCAAGATGGAGTAAGATTTGTCAGAGGCAGAGGTTAACTATATGATCTTCAGTGCAGGTGCGAGGGTACAGGGCATGTTCCAGGAACAGTAGGGTTGATGATTACAGCAGCCTGGGGTTTGCATATGACATGGTCATATGGCACAATTTCCGTGGAAGGGGAAGAAAGCAGCGGTGGAGTGATCCAAGCAGATGGAGAGAGAGAAAGCTAAGAGAAGACACTAAGCAGTAGTGCATCTAAAGCCAATGGATAAAAGAATTTTAGAATCTCATCTGTTCCCCAACAGTAAATGCTAACAGAGAAGTTAGGGGAAAAGAGACAGAAATGGTCGTGGCTTTGCATCCAGGATCTGTTTCGGTAGTGTCAGGCTGAGGCAGGAGCTAAGGCTGGAGAACCAGAGGCATGAATGTCGGCCACTCACTGTCATACAACACATGATGGAATGCAGAAAAGTCAAGCAGGAGGAGAAGTCTTTCCTAACATGAGAGAGAAAACTGCAGGTGCAGAGGAAAAAGAACCAGAGAAAGACCTACTGAAGATTCTAGAACTGGTTCCGGAACTATAAAGCAAAAGCCCAAGTTGGGAGGTTAGCCAGGTACAAGGCACAGGAGAGAGACTCACTGGGTGCGCTTTGATTGGTTCTTCGTGCACCTGTGTGTGAGTACAACATACAGTGTATGGCAAATGCGAGATGTTCCAGAGGAAAGCAAAGCTAAATATAAAAAGTTTTGTTATATGTCACAGAACAATCATGAGCCAGGGAATTTCATTATTTAAAGCTCACCTCTTACTTAAGTGTTTAATTCAGTAATTTAAACAGCCTCCTCCTGGCTCCATTTCTCCCACACAAGACAACAGAGCTTGAGGACAGACAGAAGAAAGAGTGGCTATAGTGGCAACAAGGACCAGAACTGGAGGCAAGGCCAATTACTGGGGAGATTTTATGTCTCTTTTACTTGGGTTGTTTTTCCCATCTGTCCACTTTTTTTAAAATTTATTTTTTTAAGATTTTATTTACTTGACAGAGAGAGATCACAAGTAGGCAGAGAGGCAGGCAGAGGGAGAGGAAGAAGCAGGCTCCCCGCTGAGCAGAGGGCCTGATGCGGGGCTCAATCTCATGACCCTGGGATCATGACCTGAGCCAAAGGCAGATGCTTAACCCACTGAGACACCCAGGTGTGCCACCATCTGTCCATTTTTAGAGTGTAAGAACAATTTGATACATATTCAAACTCTAAGAATTAAATTCTTTCCACTATAAAGAATTCCTTCTTCTAGCTACAGAACACACTTAATTTCACTCCTATATGCAATTGGTTAACTTACCACTGGATCATACTCCCAAAGTTGGTTGCCTTTTAGGTGGTGGCATTTGAGCATTGTGACTGGGCCATTAAGTTTAGAGACATCTAAGCAAAGGTCATCTGTTCTAATTTCTTTGTTGGCAGTATAAGAGAAAACCTGAAAAAGATGCACACATATAAGCTTTAACACTAAAAGAAAGCAGCCAATAATCTGGAAGAAAAAAAATATTTCAAGATTGTTTTGAACTTGAGTAATGTGTTATTAGGAGAATGACTCAGAAAAGCTACCGCTAATTTTGCACAGAGGAAAGAAAAAATGACCTTGAGCTCTCTGTATACACTGAGTGTATTGTCAAGAGCTGTCATCTGTTTGACTAAAAAGGGCAAAGTAAATCTCATGCACAGCAATGTAAATACAGTTCTCACAAAGGGGCCTTTTACAAATGTTTCATTTAAAAATAATCATTAGATTAAAAGCTCCCTTCTCTTAAAAGGTCTTTATTATTGTCTCTTCATAGGTAAGAAAATATTTCCCGAATGATGTAATGAGATAAAAGGGGCATAAGATTAAAATAAATCCAAAAAGTATTCCTTTTAAAGCTTTACTAAAATACTCACCTGGTTACCTCCCATACCATGACAGTTAAAAATTCCAACTTTTTCATTCTCTTTTCTGGCCATGTTATCTAGACACTGATTTGTTTCCACATTTCGTATCTATGGGACAATAATGAAAACAGAGGAAGTTAGAGCTAAACTAGACAAACACACATACATATGCACAGTAAGGTCCGAAGTTTCCCCTACAAACACCGAGTCGACCGGACCAACAGCAGAATGCTCAGTGGCCTTGCTGCACTATCAATCCTTCCAGCTTCCTCACATTCCAAGTTCCATCTTGATGACTGTCTAGGAAAGAGAGGTAAGAGACGTCCTCTTGGGTAAGATATTTGGTAATCATCTCTGCCTAATTTAGAATCAACCGAGATTCTAAATTATCAGGGATCCTTAAACTAAAAGACTGGATGCAGGAAGCGGGGAGATTTCCTCGTTAGAGTAGATACTCCTAAACATAAATACGGCCCTGACGTTCCCCTTAACCTGGCAGGAGAATAACTACTGACAAGATGGTCTGGAACCCTGATACAGTACTTCCCTGTGAAAGCTCTTCTAGGACGCACCTGAATTATTTGAGAGTAATGAGGATTACAGAGGGCATACAGTAATTATAAGTTTGTTTTAAAGTGGATTTGGCAAGCAATGTGGTTACCTCAATTCAGGGCCTGGGCAGGGAGAAATGTGTCGAATGACAAGGCGGACAACCTCCTGTGTTGGCTGTTTGTGTTAATGTCTCCAGTGCTGTCTGGTAGAACTTTCGTTGACGATCGAAGTGTTCTCTACTTGTGCCATCCAACATGGTAGCTACTAGCCTGTGTGCCTATTGAGTACTTTATTATATTTCTTCTTTTACTTCTTGCTATTGGGCACTAAATATCCGGCTAGTGTGACTGGAACTGACTTTCAAATTTTATTTAATTTTAGTTCACTTAAATACAGCCACTGGTGGCAAGCAGCTACCACACTGGATGTGTAGGATAGATGCGGACACAAAGGCTAAAGTTTTCCATGGTTTGAGAGGGACTCCTTGTCAGTGATGGGAAACAATGTGCACACACGCTAATGAAGCCAAGTTACCACATCCTTATCCCTCTGTGAAAGGCACAGAAAAGTGCCCACTTCCGGTTCATACTTTCTGGAATTAGTAGAAATCTTAATGGATCTAAATTATTTCCAGGAGGAAAGTTAGCAGGCTAATGGTCCTTTTTATAGGATTTGTTTATGTCTGAGTAACACATCTTTCCTTACAGAGCCAGGCTTGCCAAGGAGCCAAACCAAAACGGTCCCAGGCACCATGTACAATGGATGAGGAAAACAGGAAATAGGGAGCTTTCCACTTGGATCACAGCAACATCTGAAATACAGTGGTCGGGGAAAGGGGTGCATTTCTGAGGCAGGTGGGCAGGAGTGAAAGTTTGGGGTATGGGGACATGCAGATGTGGGCTTCTCTCCCTACTCTAGCATTACTAGCTATGAGACTGTGACCAGTTTGCACTCTAAGACAGTAACTCCCAGAACCATGATCTGAACAAAATCATCCAGCCAAGCGTTGACCTATGTGCCACTATACAGGGGGGTTTTGTGATCAAATGTGTCTAAAAATTACTGGGTTAGACAGATTTAAATAGGTTTCTTTGCTGAAGGACTTCTCAAAGCAGTTTACTATACCGTGACTTTTGGTGGGGTGGGGACGGGTGGTAGAGAAGGATGTTAAGATATAAAAAGCAGTATTTCCCAAACATTTCTGATCACAAAATCTACTCTCTCCTCCCCCATCCCCTGCCTTTCTAGTCGAGCACCTTGGGGGACATTAGACCTCAGTATTCTTTAGAACACAGTAACTGGGAAAGCTGTAAGGACCTCAGTTTCTCATCTGTGTAACCGGGGTACCAATCTCTCTCAGGTTTGCCGAGGGCACTCAGTAAGGTAACACATGTAGAAGCCTAACAGAAACTGACACGTAGTAGGCCCAGGATAAATGTCAGGTTTTCTTCCTTATCCACACATTCAGCAACTCATCTATCATTACATCTATCATTACAATATGGAAGTTGAAAATAACTGTGAACACACTCATTCGTGGAACAGGCAGGAACCCAGAGCCCAGGTTTCTTAGTTTTTGCTCAGTCTCCTCCAGAAGGTGGAACAATATAGGCAATTAAAGAATTTTTGGAATCTCGCATAACAGAATCTGGATTCACTCTTCCCCTCTCTGCCATAAGAGAAATACTGGTTGGATATGAGAAAGAGTATGGGTGTTAACGGTTACGAGCACAAGCTCTCAAGCCATATTGCCGATGTTCAAATTCCACCTCTTCCATTTCGCAGCTGTGACCTGAGGATGTTGTTCAAACCATTTAGGTATGCCTCAGTTTCCTTACTGTCAAGTGGGGATAATAGCACCTGTATCTCATAGTGCTGGTTTGAGGGAGTTAGTGTTTGTAAAGCACTCAGACCGGCACCTGACAGAGTTCATGCTCACTGTGTCTTAAGGTTGTCAGATCTGCCTAGAGAAACCATGGGTTAGTCTGTAAGACTGGCTAAGCTGTCAAAAGGTCTGACTTATTTGGTTTCTTTGGTTGTTTATTTATCGCCTTGATTAACAGTTATTAGATATCACAAAGAAACACATCTACTCAGTTCCAGGTCCTACAGGAGCTATGAGAGTCAGACTTAGTGAAGGTAGAGACTAAACTCCACCTTCTCATTCCCTTTTACTCTAAAATCCTAGGATTTCAGGCTTCTCCAGACTTTTGATGTATGACAAAAGATCCCCAAAAGTCTAAATTCCAGTTTTTAGCACAGTAAAGCTCATGTAGCTGGAGTTATGATCCCAGCATGAGATCCCCAGCTGCACTAGGGTGGGTGCTTAAGAAAGACCCCAACCCCAAAAGTTAGAGCAACTGCATAGGATGGCCTGATCTTAAGGGCAAACAAGCTTAGGACCATCTGCTTTGTTAAAAAGGCAGTGACAAGCAGGCCACAGATGGTAAAATCTGTTTTTAAAAAGCCAGCTGTTAAGAGGCAGGTAAAGAACAAACTTGCCTTGGCAATCATCTACTGTGGGTTGGAAAAGTGGCTCTTTGTAATACACCTGTATTCTGGCCCAGCAAATAATGCCTAGGTATTATCCAAAATTGGGTCAGTTCAAGGGGAAAAAACAACCCCTTCTCTATTCTAAAGGCAAGGTATACTCACAACTATATGGTCAACTAATCTTTAATAAAACAGGAAAGAATATCCAATGGAAAAAACAATCTCTTCAAAAATGGTGTTGGGAAAACTGCACAGCAACATGCAGAAGAATGAAAATGGACCACTTTCTTATACCACACACAAAAATAAATTCAAAACGGATGCTTTCATCCATTTCTAAACGTGAGGCAGGAAACTATCAAAATCCTAGAGGATAACACAGGCAGAAACCTCTCTGACTTTAGCTGTAGCAACTTCTTACTAGACACATTGCCAGAGAGAAGGAAAACAAAAGCAAAACTGAACTATTGGGACTTCAAGATAAAAAGCTTCTGCACAGTGAAGGAAGCAATCAACACAACTAAAAAGGTAGCCTATGGGATGAGAGAAGATATCTGCAAATAACACATCTGATAAAGGGTCAGTATCCAAAAATCTATAAAGAACTTATCAAATTCAACATCCAAAAAACCCAAATAATCCAATTAAGAAATGAGAAGACCAGGGGCGCCTGGGTGGCTCAGTGGGTTAAAGCCTCTGCCTTCGGCTCAGGTCATGATCCCAGGGTCCTGGGATCGAGCCCCACATCGGGCTCTCTGCTCAGCAGGAAGCCTGCTTCCTCCTCTCTCTCTCTGCCTGCCTCTCTGCCTACTTGTGATCTCTGTCTGTCAAATAAATAACTAAATAAAATCTTTAAAAAAAAAAAAAAAAAAAAAAAAAGAAATGAGAAGAACTTAGAGGCTGGGGGAAAAAAAAAAGAAATGGACAGAAGACAGGAATAGACACTTTTCCAAAGGAGACATCCAGATGGCTAACAGACACATGAAAAGATACCCAACGTCACTCATCATCAGGGAAAATCAGAACCACAATGAGATACCACCTCACACCTGTCAGAATGGCTAAAATTAACAACACAAGAAACAGGTGTTGGAGAGGATGTGGAGAAAGGGGAACACTCTTACACTGCTGATGGGAATGCAAACTGGTGCAACCAGTCTGGAGAACAGTATGAAGGTTCCTCAAAAAGTTAAAAATACAACTGTCTTATGATTCAGCAATTACACTACCAGATATTTACCTAAAGGAAACAAAAATAGATTCAAAGGGATACATGCACCCCAATGTTTACAACAGCATTATCAATAGCCAAACTATGGAGAGAGCTCAAATAGCAAATGTCCACTGACTAATGAATGGATAAAGATTGTGTGTGTGTGCACACGCGTGTGCACGTGCATGCACTGGAATATTAGCCATCAAAAAGAATGAAACCTTGCCATTTGCAACAATGTGAATGGACCTAGAGTGTATTATGCTCTATGAAATAAGTCAGAGAAAGACAGATACCACAGGATCTCACTCATGTGGAATTTAAGAAACAAAACAGATTAACATAAGGAGGGAAACAAACCACAAGAGACTCTTAATGATAAAGAAACTGAAGGTTGATGGAGGGAGGTGGGCAGGGAGACGGGCTAGATGGGTGATGGGTATTGAAAGCATTTCTTGTGATGGGCACTGGGTATTGTATGTAAATAACGAATCACCGAATTCTACTCCAGAAACCAATATTGCACTGTAGGTTAACTAAGTAAAATTTAAATAAATTTAAAAAAAAAGGCAAATTACAGGAGCAACTGCTATAAATCTTCCCATGGCACATCCCCCATATACATTCCATGGTACACTGAAAATTTTGATGGCCAATATTCACCCCCCCACACATAACCCCCCTTGACTGGAATGTGGCTACAACAAAGGGAATAACAGTCTCATTAATGAAGCAAGAAACTCAGCATACTCCTCATCTGCTTGAGGATGAATTTCTTAAATGACAACAAAGTTCAGAGGCGCTCGAGTCAAACCTTAAGTAGCCTCAGTAACAACTAAGTGCGAACAGTAACCTGTACTCACTCACCCTGGCATGGGCTGAATAGTTTCACTCTGACTCACCACTATCAGTCCCTGGGCTCCCCTCTATAACGTATCTGCTCTCTGCACCCTACTCCACATCTCTTCCTCGTTCCCTACCCGCCCCCCCAAATCAATACCCTCTCTTCATTTTCAACTGACAATCTTCTGTTCAATAAGGAAACAGAAGAATCAGAAGAGCTCCCTCATACTTCCACCACAAACTACCTGCTTCTACCCTCAATTCAACTGACCCTAACATTTGTTCCCACTCCCTCCACCTTCCTTCCTATTTCAATGGGTGCCCTGCCTTCTCATCCTGTCCCCCACCATGACCATCTACTAAACATGACTCCTACAATCAATGGCTCTTTTTTAGCAAACAACCCCCACACTTTCCTCCATATTCCCCTTTAGCTACCAACCATTTCTCTGCTGTCCTTTAAACAAAATTTCTTACAAGACTTGCCACGCTCATGATCTCCACTTCCTTGAAGCCATTAGGGTTTTGTCCCTACCAATCTCCATGGGAACCCTATGAACACAGTGAGATGGTGCCTAATGACAACTTCTCCTTTGCCAGTCCAATGGCCAGTTCTCCGCACTAGTCTTTCGCAACAACCAACCACTTCCTCTTTCCTGAAACACATCTTTCACTTAGTCTCTGGGACACCACTCTCTTGGTTCTATTTCAGTGGTCACTCTTCTCTCAATCTTTTTGGCTAATTCCCTCTCATTTCATAAATTCTACATTGTGGTTTCCTATGGCTCGATCCTCATTCCTCCCCCCCTCTTCTCCATCTATGCTTGGTCTTCCCAAGGCGATCTCGTGCAGTTTTGTTTCATATATTGATAGTCCCTAACTTCAGATCTCCAGCCCCAATCTCTCATTCAGACTGAAGATTTGTAAATGCAATGACCTATCCTGTATCTTTACATGGATCCAATTTAACATGTCCCAAACTGCACAGCTGAATGTCCCTGCGCCTCCTCCACAAGCCTTCCTATCTTGATAATGCCAACTTTCCTTCCTAGTATCTCAGGCGAAAATCTTAACACAGTCCTTCACTACTCTTTCCTTTCACCAAGACTCCAGCTCTACTCTTGTCCCCTCATAGTTTTGCTCAATATAGCAATCTGTTCCTTTCCCAGTGAAGGTTTGCTTGGCTCTCTCAGCCTTCCCATCCTCAGAATAAAACATAACGTGCTTACTGTGGCCTACCAGCTCTATGTTATCTCACCTTCGGTATGTTTCGACCTCATCTTCTACTACCCTCCCCACCCCTGTTCATCCCATTTCAGACAATAGGCCTCTGCTGTTTCTGGAACGCGCTAAGTACACTCTTATCTTAGGGCCTTTGTACTTGTTTTCCCTGGACCTGGAATGCTCTTTCCCCAGGAATTCATATGACTTCCTCATTCACTTCTTTAAATTTCTGCTCAAAATCAAAACTCCTACGAGGGGCCTTTTTTGACTGCCCCAACAAAAACAGCAGCAATACTCAAGCCCGCCAGCCATTCTCATTCTCCTTTGCCCTTAGTACTGCCTGCTATACTGTGTACTTTAATACCTGGCTTCCTCCACAGACTACAAGGCTCACAAGAGCAGAGACTTTATTCCCTGCTGTATTCCTTGTATGTAAGGTAGTATCTACAGTAGATACTTGAATATTTGTTGAATGCTGAAGAAGTGGCAGCCTCCTATGGAGTGGAGTGTCAGGAAGGTTCAGCCCTGGGATGAGGCCTGCTGTGGCCCTCTCCACACATATCATTTGCTACTGTGACTTACATTATAATGGCCTTCCAACTTTCCTTGTCAGTTCTTCACAATTTATCTTTACTTCTTTCATTTCAGGTTAATTAATACCAGGACATTATCTTTAGGAATGTATGCTTTCAACTAAATGGGTCAGTTTGTTAAAATAAGAAGTCTGCAGAAGACACTAAAATATTGAAATAAGAATCCAACTCTGTAAAGTTAGGAGCAGAACATTCTTATTTTAATAAACTGCAACATGACAAAAAATCAACAAGATTTCAGTTAGGAGGTAGACGGTGTTAACCGACAAGAACTTTCTCACACTTGAGGTTAGGTAATTTTAGTATGAAGTGATTCCCTTGTTGGATGTTTAACCTCCACTGCTTCTGATGAATGAGAACATAAATAACCACATAGAAAATATATATTTTACCTCTCCCAAAGAGAAATAGTGACGTGGAATCTGGGAATCAGGATAAATATTCTCTAGGTACCAGGAGAAAGGTTTGCATTGTAGTTTGTGTCTTAAACCAAGTCTTGATGATATATCTCCATAATCTACCTTTGTAACACCTGTTGAAAGAAATAATTGACTCTGAATTAGTCATATTCTATTAAGTAACACATTTATATTTAAACATTGCATTTAACAAGCCAGGCAAATGGGAAAAGGGGTACCATTTTGGTGATGTGACTATAGAAGTCATATACCATAAATCCACTGTCCAAAATAAAAAATAAGGAAATATATTTACATGTGTTTTATTTTTTTCAAAGAAAAATTAATTTTTAAAAAAGATTTTGTCAGGGAGCAATAGAGAGAAAACACATGCGTACAAGCAGGGGGAGCAGCAGGGTCTCTGCCAAGCAGGAAGCCTAATGCAGGACTTGATCCCAGGACTGTGGGATCATGACCTGAGCTGAAGGTGGATGCTCAACTGACTGAGCTATCCAGATGTCCCGAAAAATTAAATTTCTGTGAGAATTAAATACAATGCTTGTATTACACACAAATGTAACTTTTCATAGGCTCAGAAGACTTTCACGTATGTGAAGGCAAAAACAAGAATCAAGATCTCTTTGGCCCAAATATTAAGCAGAGCAACTGTTTTCGGGAAGGTTTCTCTTGCAGAACTCACTGGTGTGTGAACTGTGACTTGACGGTATTGTGGTAATGAAAAAACGAGGCTGGAATGCTAACAATGTCAGGAAGACTTAGGGCTGATGGAACCACTGTTCCACAACGCCTTGAATGGCAGAGAAGTTCCTGGACAGAAGTCCCATGAGGCATGCTACTGTGCTCTGCACTGGCCCTGAGAGACTCAAATTCTCATATAAATGTTCCACATTACAATTAGGTTAAAAATAAAAGAGAACACTTGTAACACCTGGGCTCACAATAACATCTGCAATACAGGCCCGGACAGCTTACTGTTACTAACACAGCAGGCACTGTGCTGGGCACTCTGTACACTGTGTGTGATTTCATTTCTTCCTTATGACAACCCTATGAGGTTGGTGCTTTGCCTCTTCTCAAAGCTTTTCTACCCCCTTTTTACTTCTTCTAAGATGCATTAGGATCAGGGACAAGAAAGTTCTAGTCTTTTTTTTTTTTTTTTTTTAAGATTTTTTATTTATTTATTTGACAGAGAGAGAGAAATCACAAGTAGGCAGAAGTAGGCAGAGAGGCAGAAAGAGAGGGAGAAGCAGTCTCCCCACTGAGCAGGGAGCCTGATATGGGGCTCCATCCCAGGACCCTGGGATCATGACCTGAAGGCAGAGGCTCAACCCACTGAGCCACCCAGGCGCCCCTAGTCTTATATTTCTAATGCAAAATGCTAACCTGGAGAAATTATATAGAAGAAATTCTTGAACTCATCCATCCACACTTCTGCAAGTCGTCTGTTATTTTTATTGATAATCTGTCCTGTGCCTCCTGGAAACGTGTAAGGTGTGGCTTTCCGAAACACGTGTCCAACATGTGAGCAGGTGACGATCTCTAAAGTCCCTCCACATTGCCAGATCTGAAAACAATGATGGTTTATTTATTTATTTTTAAGATTTTTATTTATTTGACAGAGACACAGCAAGAGAGGAACACAAGCAGGGGGAGTGGGAGAGGGAGAAGCAGACTTCCTGCTGAGCATCAGGGAGCCTACTACGGGGCTTGATCCCACGACCCTGGGATCATGACTTGAGCCGAAGGCAGACACTTAATCAAATGAGCCACTCAAGTGCCCCTAAGTTTAAATTCAAGTTTAAATTTTTTCTGTAGTATATGCATGGCTCATAGTCATGACCATGACAGTGAGGACATAGTTTTGACCATGGCTTATTCAGCCAGAGTCCTATCTGTTCCTCCTTTTCCAAACTTGTCATAGCCTGTACAATAAACAGATCCTAGAAATCTAAACTGGATCTCTCATGAGTTATTCACTTGGACAGTGACAGGATACTGTCATCCTCATGAGAATAAAAACTAAAAATGGGTAAAAGAGGGATCAAATTTGGGTTCATATTCTTAGTTTAATGAAATTATCCTTCTGCTCCTTTCAAAATGCATTTTTCTGTAAGTCAAAAATCTGTTATTTATAATTGAAACAGATTTTGAGAAGTTCTGATTCTGTTAAATATTCAGTGTCTCTACTTTAAAGTTCTCCCAGGATCACAAAGTGATGTGGCTAGATGGGATTTTTTAAGATGATCTAGAGTCCAAACCTCTCCTTTTCTAAGAGCAAAGGAATCCATTAGGAATGAAGTGAGGTAGCTGGTTTAGGTTACAGTGTAGTTCGATGTGGTTTCCACTGTAAGTTGTGTTTCAGGATGATTATTTCAGAAATACGCAGTCACTTAACATGTTGATTTTAGTTAATGTGAAATACTTAAGAGTTTTATATAAAGTTGACTGGGTTAATTAAGTTAGAGCAATTACAGAATTCTTTTGCCTTTTTCTATTGAAAAATGTAAAGCCGGTAAAGTGACCAGGTTTTATGTAAGCAAGAATAATTTTCACAACAGAAGGACAAAGCATATTACAGAAAGTGAAATTATGTTTTTGGCAGTCAAGTACCATAGTAGCATATAGAAACTACATATTGTTTTTTATTTTTAGAGCTTGAATTACTTCCTTGAAAATAACAGGAATTCAAAACAACTAGGGAATCTTGTGTAAGTTTTACAGTTTAACTATTAAGATCACTGATTTATTGGCTTAAAATACAGTTTATAAGGAACCTTAATAGTAACACGAAATTTTTATGAACTGAGGTTTTTGAAGTCTGACAAAACTCACACTAAATTCAATTTTTATTTAGAGCTACATAATATGAATAATTAAAGTATATCTATATTTAAGGTTAAATAAAAGATTTTTTTTTTCCCAAAAGGAACTTACCCTAAAGGAAATTTCTAGGTTTTCTCCTCCCCAAATATCCATTCCGGCATCGTATGTTCCAATTTCCTGAAAATAATCTCTGTCTATTGAAAAAAGGCCTCCTGCCATTGTAGGTGTTCTGAAATTCAATCATAATACTATGCTGTTAATTTTAAGAATTTAAAATTTACAATCAGTTTTTATTTTTAAAAGTAGTTTCATTAACTGTTTATAACTAGAGAACAAATGCTTTATCTTACACTCTTCAGAAACTTTCATAGGGACCTAAGGATTTTCTGTGTTTTTCTGCTATGCTATTTGGTCTTTAGACATGCTGACTGTTGGGCCTACCCTCTGTCACAGCTTGTGCCCTGAGAGCTTTCTCTGCCCCATCCAAAGGCCTCTCCTGCTTTCAGTACCTTTCTGGGTCCACAGGTCCTGGCCAAGCTTCCATCTGAAACTCCTTAAACAGAAGTTAGTTATCATAATTCTCTCCATCTGACTGGGAATCTTCCCATAGTCCCTAGCAACTACAATGACTATATTAACTAACTATACTGACTAGATAGCCAACTAGATTTATGTTAGCAGCTCTAATATACCAGGTTCTAAAGTGAGGCAAATACTGCAAAGAGGTAGATTACATAGGATGAAAACACTGACATCCTTTTCCTAGTAGATGAGGAGTAGAGAATACAATCAGTCACTCCTTAGGGGACTGTTAGCCAGACCAAGAATGGTTCATTCTCTGCAGAAGAGGGGCCCAATTCATCAGAACATGGCCCAGGGATGTAGAGTGGGTGCAAACAGGTGGAATTAAGCAGAGAAATGATAACAAAGGAGGACTGATATAAATGAGTATCAATCAACCATTTGATTTCCATGAAGGATGAGCATGGAGAAAAATGGACTCCAACTAGAAGAAAACAAGTTCCAGGGACAGAGGAGATAATGGTGATCACACTTCAGGATGAACTGTCACTTCCAACTCCATGCCCTAAAAACAGTCGGATTCCATGCTGTTAGAAGGGCTGCAGCATGTGCCTTTCCAGGACAGTCATTTCCACATAAAAGTTAGGACATACTTAGATTTTAGAAGAGAAAAAAAAAATGAGAAGTCTACTATGTTAGAAGTCAGAGGAAACAGGCCAACACCCAGAGTTACCATTTAGTACCAGGGATTCTTGACCTAGGTTTTGAGAAATCTCTACATTTCTTAGAATTGTATGCTCAACCCGCTGTTTGCGCGTGTACGCTTTCCCCCTATTAGAAAAGACTCCTAGCTTTTATCAGATTTCTCAAAGAAGCCCACCATCTATGGAACGCTTAGGAACTCCTGATTTAGGTGGTTATTTGAATTGTCAGCAAAACCGTGGACAAGTACCTTTGCTATAGGAAAGGACTTAGTACAGAATTAACGAAATTCTCCTTAGCTTTGCCAGAACAGGACCCAAGTGCAAGGGAAAGCAGGCCTGAGAAGCCCGGGAGGGAAGAAAGCTAAGGCCTGGCCCTGACGGGCTCTTAGTGTTGACAGCGGCAGCAAACTGATGCTGCCCTGACAAATCCCAGGATGGCTCAGAGACTCATGGTCTCGATTTCAAGGCTCTGAATAACATCAAGATTCTTACCCCTTTTTGAAAAAAAATCTATAGATGACCAAGTATAAAACAGGGGAAAAATCAGAATGTGTTCACGGAAATCTTTTTTTATACTTCTGTCAATTCTGGTTATTTTTATATTTGAAACATGCTTTTCTAACCTCATCAGTCAGTAACTACCATCCAGATGGTACAAGTCTGAATTTACAAGCTTGTATTTTGTTTGGCGCTATGACCCACTTTTAGGTAATATTTTCACATTACAATTACACTTAAATTAATTCAGGGATAATTGGATTTAAAGTTAAATATTATTATCCTAACAACTGAAAGCACAAATCTGAGAGATTTGCAAAATGTTGTTCATATAGGAATAAAAGAACTTATGCATGTGACCATCACTTTCCAGATGCACTAGATTTATATAAATGAAAAAATCCCAATTTTATTAATGGATCAGAGGAGAAAGCCCTCTTTAATAATGTCTGTGTGGCTCTTTACATATATGGTACACAAGTGTCTCATGTCTCTCAAAATATACTTAGAATCCTTTTGATACGATTCCCAAAGCTCCACTGTTCCCTGTCGATAACACCTTTGGGAAAATGTCTGACAAAGTAGTTACCTGACAGGAAGAGTCCGATCACCTTTCCTTCGGTCCATCTCTCTTTGGGGAACTGGATACCAGCGGAAATTAAGCTTCCAGTTGAAGCCACCATAGGTCATATCAGAGCCTGCCATGTACTCAAAAGTATCATCACTGATCACATCAATGATAGGACAGACCACTGTTTTCCTAAAATTATAAAAGCAAATGAAAAAATCTTCACTTTCCTTTTTGAGGGACAGCATAACAACTATATTATAATTATATGCTAAGTGCTTTTAAAATAAAAGTACATTCTACAATGTTAAAAGCAATGGTGGAAAAATTTCCTGCTGTATCCTACTAAGTTAGCATAATTATTTTTTTTTGGTGTGTTTGAGAGAGAGAAAGAGAGAGAGAGGGAAGGAGGGAGGGAGAGGGATTGGGGGGGAGGGACAGACAGCCCTAAGCGGACTCGGAGCTGAGCATGATGCCAGGCTCATTCTCATGACCCAAGCTGAACCCAACAGTGGGACACTTAACTGACTGGGACACCCAGGTACCCTTAAGTTAGCATCATTACTTATCACACTTGCAACTGTTGATAATCTTCCATTCCCTTTTCATTTATACTTTTATGTATTTGCCACATGTAAAAACACTTCAAATATTTCCAGTTTTCGAAGTACTAGTTTCAAATGATTATATATTTAATCATTTAAAGGTAAGTTTTCTTAGTAAATTCTTGGATATTTGTGTTCCTTACAGTTTTTTGCTATTTAAACTACAAGCACTGGGTGTTACACGCAACTAATGAATCACCGAATACTACATCAAAAACCAATGATGTACTATATATGCCAGCTAATTGAACATAATCATAAAAAATAAAATACTTTTTTCAAAAAAAAAATAAAAAGATAAAATACTAAGTGCAAATGTTCATATAATCAGTATTTTGCTTTTAAGATAGGAATGGGTTTACTGAATTAACGGAATGAACTTTTTCTGTAACACTCAATCTTTACCACTTTCCATATACATAGGTATATGTGTATATTTCTCCCCGCAGCTTCTTTATAAAGCTATCGACTTTGGATGATATTTTCTTACATTTTTTTGCCAATATAATGTTAAATAGTATCTTACAATTTAAAATTTTTTATTTTCTAGTTATTAGAAAGGATATTTCCCCTGCAGGGTTGTATCTATTCATACAAATTGTCTGATTCCCCCAGATATTAAAAATTTTTCCTGTTGGTATTGTGATATTTTTTATAAACCTGAAAAAACTTCCACATGACCATAGCTCCTTCCTAGGAAAGGTGCACCACATAGAGTCCCTGGCAGTCATATTCTGGAGTATGTAACCTTTGCCATCTTCCCCATCCGCACCATCTTCATCTTTCCTGTAGTGTTTAAGGAATCTTTCCCTACACCAAAATCATAAAGGTATTCTCCTATGCCGTCTTAAAGAGGATTATATTTTTGCTTTTCATATTTAAGTCTTTAGTCCTTATGGAGTTGATTTTGGTATGATATACAGTAAGTGTCCAACTACATTTATTTTCCTTACAGATAACCAATTATTCCGGCATGATTTATTTGATGGTCTTTTTTTTCTCTGTGTTAATTATCAATGTCTTCTCTGTCATAAGTCAAGTTTCCATATAAACATGGGATGGTTTCTAGACATTACTGTTTCACTAGTCTATTTGTGAATTCCTACATCAGTAGGTCACTGCCACAATTAAGATAGCCTCAAAATAAATCTTGGTATCTGGTAGTGCGCCAGCTCTGTTGTATGTGACTCTTCTTCTTCAAGGATATCTTAGCTATTTTTTTTTATAATAACAGATGTTTATTGAATGTTTCTTATGGTCTAGGCATGGGTACATACATTTTCTCAGATTTTTAAAAAGATACGCATTTCCACATAACAGAACCAGCCAGTTCCTCCAAGAACATTATGTTGAGATTGCAACTGGAAATTCACTGAATTTATAGTTCAATGTGGGGATAATAGTTATTTTTACTTTTCTATCCATGAATATCATCCTCTTCTCTTAGATTATCTTCTAGTAAATTTCAAAAGTGTTCTATTTTATGGATTTTTAAAAATATTATTTGAGAGACCCTGTGAGCACAGGAGTGGGAGGGCAGAGGGAGAGGGACAGACTCCCCACTGAGCACAGAGACCGATGCAGGGCTCTATCCCTGGACCCTGAGATCATGACCTAAGCCAAAGTCAGACATCCAACTGACTGAGCCACCCAGGTGCCCCATGGGTATTTTGTTAAATATATTCCTAATTATAGCTTTTGATTTCTACTGCTATTATAAATGGGATCATTCCTTTTTTCTTTTTACATCATATTTTCTAACTATTCTTTGCTGTTGTGGAGAAAGCTTTTCTAGAGAGACCTTATAATTGGCAACACTGCTAAATTATTATCTCTACTGTTTTGTGTAAGACTTTTTTCCATTAAGAACACATCATCTGGGGCGCCTGGGTAACTCAGTGGGTTAAAGCCTCTGCCTTCGGCTCAGGTCATGATCCCAGGGTCCTGGGATCAAGCCCCGCATCAGGCTCACTGCTCGGCAGGGAGCCTGCTTCCTCCTCTCTCTCTCTGCCTGCCTCTCTGCCTACCTGTGATCTCTCTCTCTCTCTGTCAAATAAATAAATAAATAAATCTTAAAAAAAAAAAAAAAAAGAACACATCATCTGGGGGTGCCTGGGCGGCTCAGTCATTAAGCGTCTGCCTTCGGCTCAGGTCATGATCCCAGGTCCTGGGATTGAGCCCCACAGTGAGCTCCCTGCTCTGCGGGAAGGCCTGCTTCTCCCTCTCCCACTCCTTCTGCTTGTGTTCCCTCTCTTGCTGGGTCTCTCTGTCAAATAAATAAAATCTTAAAAAAAAAAAAGAACACACCATCCGCAATTGACAGTACTTTTCCTTTGTAATCCTTATACCCTTTTTTAAAATATTTTTTATTTTATTTTATTTCTTATTAACATACAATGTTAATTGGCCCCAGGGGTAAAGGTCTGTGAATCGCCAGGTTTACACACTTCACAGCACTCACCATAGCACATACCCTCCCAAATGTCCATAACCCAACCATGCTCTCCCCAGCAACCCTCAGTTTGTTTTGTGAGATTAAGAGTCTCTTATGGTTTGTCTCCCTCCTGATCCCATCTTGTTTCATTTTACACCTTTTATTTCTTATATTCCTGTAGAACTTAAGGCTTCTAATAATACTAACTAATAGTAGTAATTCAGGGCATCATAAGGATGCACTATATCTTTTAGAAAATATTTTGGGGTGGGGCTATGTGGCTTAGTCCGTTAAGCATTGGACTCTTTGATTTCAACTCTGGTCATGATCTCAGGGTCATGAGATCAAGCCCTGTTGTCAGGCTCTGCACATGGAGCCTGCTTAGGATTCTCTCTCTCCCTCTCACTTGCATGTACTCTTTCTCTCTCTCAAAAAAAAAAAAAAATCAACTTTTTTCTATTAATATGATGTTTGCTAGCTAAAGCTTTTTTCAAAAGCCATCCTTCCTCAGATTAGTAAATTTCCATTCGGATGTTCAATTTAATCACAAGTGAACACGTTTTTTATTTATTAAAGTGATGACAGATTTTTAATGATAGGGTTTTAATCAGTTTTAGAAATGTTAATGAGAATGTATTATGTGAACTGGTTTTATATTATTAAACTAAACCAATTAGTCATATGTTCTTTTACATATTTTTCACATAAAAATAAAAATATTTTGGGGTGCCTGGGTGGCTCAGTCAGTTAAGCATCTGCCTTCAGCTCAGGTCATGATCCCAGAGTCCCAGAATGGAGCCCTGCGTCGGGCTCCCTGCTCAGCTCGAAGTCTGCTTCTCCCTCTCCCTCTACTGTTCCCCTGGCTAGTGTTTGTGCTTGCACTCTCTCTCTCTCACTAACCCTCTCTCATATAAATACATAAAATCTACATTATATATATTATATATTTAGATATGTGTGAGTGTGTATTTTATATAATTATTTTTCCCTCCTAGTGGACTCAATTTTCTGGTATTATGAGATTTTTTGTTAGTGTTCATAAGAGGGTTTGGGTAATTTTCCATATATTTCTTTTCTGGCTTTGATATCAAAGTTATATTAGTCTCATGAAGAGTTGCTTCCCTCTTTTTCTATATTGTTTACAAATTCTTAGGGGAAACTTGTTTCCCTGTCACCACCGCATACCAAGGTTGAAACAGGAAAGTTTTCTTTGATGTGGTAGGATGTATTTCTCATTCTCACTTACACGGAGGTACAAGATCCTAGCTTTACACAGGTGTTTGCTCTTCCTTCTCCAGCCTTAGGCAGGGCCTAGACCCTGTCTCCTATCTTTCCACCCATTTGTCTATCAAGTCAGAAAGGTTCTGTGTCCTCTAAGTTTGGCAGAACCTCTCCAAGTGAGAGCTGATTTTAGTGTTTGGACCACTCACTCATCTCACTTTGCTTTGATGTTTGCATAACTTGACTTCAGTGCCAGCTCAGTGATGTATTTAAAAATGTGTCTTACAATTTATCCAGCATTTAAGCTCTTTCAGTTGGAGATGTAAGTCAGGACACCTAATCTACCATACAGCCCGAACTGGAAATTGTGGTTCTCAGTTTAGTCAATCCCTCCTTTCATTTCTGCCATTTCCTCACACTGCTGCTTTCTCTCCCTGGGCCCAGGATCCTGCTCACGTGTGGTCTTAGGCAAGCCAGAATTTCCCAAATCAGTCAGGCACTACTCCTAGAAAACAATTTACAGAGATGGTCTCTTCCTTCTTCAGGCACTGTTCTTCCTAACGCTGCTGTACCTTCTTATTGCCCCAATGCTGGTTTTCCCCATTTATTCACCTTTGAAAGGGCGAGATGTAGTCCCAGTATTTGCTAACAGAACAGATGCAGTGGCTTGTGCCATGTTTCACTCAACTAGTACAGTTTACCTTACTAAAATCTAAACCTTAATGCTAAGTTGGCACGGACAGTTCTGGCACAAACTGCAATGACAAGAAGAAATTCAACTAATGTTAAGTCTAGCAGATGGAAGTTAGCTTCTCTCCGGATACACAAGAACTATGCCAGGGACCAGCAGCAGGTAATTCTTTGAAAAGTGCATGCATTGCTCCCACTGCTCTTCCTGTATCATCAGAGAGTACAGTGCTTCTCCATATACAATGAAGCACTTTAAGGTGCACTGTGTATATCTCCCCACCCCCCCTTCTTCTTCTTGCCATGCATCAAGCTGAGGGCTAGAGTCCCAGTAAGGAAGGAGACAGGGATGAGATAATTTGCCAGCCCCAGTATTAGCCTTAGACAGCGGGGACAATAAAGGGTTTTATCTTACATTTCCTGAGGTCACTGTCTTCTGTTCTACTCTCATTTAGTAAATAGAGCATAAGGTATACATCTGAACATGTTTCCATGTTTCCTAATCCAGCCTCACCAACAAGACTACAAACATTTCTTTGTGATTATCTTCCCTTTTAGTTTAGAGTTCTTCATGGGTATTTTAAAGGAAACTTCAGAGGAAATTATTTTTGCATTTATTTATATACTCAGAATTTTTCAGCTTATCATACCATTTAGGACAAACACACTGAAAACAAATATATAGACTTGAGAAACTTACTTGTCATGTTTGATTCTGGCTAAGAGAGGCTCCAGCCATCCCACTGTACATTCACAGTGAGCATCTAAGAAGGTGATCACTTGGCCTTTAGACACAGCAGCTCCTTTTAATCTAGCTCTGATCAAGCCAGAACGTTGTTCCATTCGAATTACATGAACTGGTACTTTTAATTTTTTCACGTAACTCTCCAGAGGTCTTTTTAAGAAGTCTGAAAAATTAATAAAACAAAACAAAAAATAGGACATGAAAAGACTGACCTGGTGCTACCCAGATGTAAAGCAATTCTGATGCGTAATATTCATTCAGCAATTATTTACTGAGCACTTTTAGTGAAGCTCCCCGACTCACAAACCTATTTCACTACAGGGAGCCTTTTTATCTCCTGATACCATGTCCTAGATTTGCCTCTATCTTATTACATGAAGAATTAGGAGAAAGCCTCTGGGCTCAGGCTCAATCAAAGACAATTATGTCCCCAGTTCCCTAAGCAACTGTGCCAGCTCACTTCTTCTTTTTCTAATCATGCTTAAAGATCAGGAGTAGAAAGAAAGTAGTCGAAGAGCATTAACTCCAGACCTCTGTAGACAGAAGGGACAGAACATGCAACAACTGTTAGAACTCAGACAGTTGTGGAATTTCTTCAAGATCCAACCCGAGACTCACTGTCTTATGGACTACCACAGTCTTAAACTATGTAGTTCTTCTGCAGGAGGCAGTAAGTGAGGTCAAGCTCAGAAGGGAAATGCTGGACCAAACAGAGTTCCTTAACAGACAGGCAGATCTAAGTAACAAAGGTTTTAAGAGGGAAGCGCAACTGAAGGAAAGGGGGGGGGGGAAGGAAAAGGAAAGGAAGGGGCTGTGTGAAACCAGCATCTATCCTGGAGTGTTCAGATAGAGGTTATGCCTCTGAGCCAAGGAAGTCTTGCCTCCAAAGTACGTATCTGACTTTAAAAAGCAGGAAAGGCTCAGCTTCCTCAAAACAGAGAAAAAATTTTTTCAGCTCAGGTTAGTTTGTGGAATTTCTGCTAGAGAAGTTTTTGAGGGTAATATGGTCAAATGTCCTTCCAACTAGTCCCAACAGGACAGTTAGGAGAATAATCTCTTTAGGGGAGGAAAAACTTGAGAGAGAACTGCTGGGACTCCCAGGACTAGCTCTGTCCCACAGGATTCTCGTAAGGGGAAGGTCCTAGAGAGCATGGTATATGTATTAAGGGTCTCCTTAAGTACTAAACATGGGAATCCAAAGGGCTTCCTATGTAGCGCAGAGAAAAAGACAAATAGGAGTGACATGCTTCTTGCCTGCTTGAACTGGTGAGACCAGAATGACTCAATAATGAAATAATCAGGATATGAAAATTTGAAAGTGAAAGGTCTATGACCCCACCATACCAGACTACTGATTGTTTCCAGTTCTGCTAATGTATTTCCTAATTAATTTGGGCTAAAAACAGTATCTGTAAAATAGCTGGAGTAGAACTCCTACTAGGTCACCACTGTGATTTTATGAACCAAATCTTAGGGTCAGAGAGCTGTAACTCCATTCTGAATAAAAAGGCGAGGGGAATGTCGATCCTGGAGAAGAGCAAGATTCTGCAATGGCAGCTATCATTTTCTGTCTGTTTGGCACAATGCCAGGCTCTTTAACTCTATCATTTAATCCTGACAACAGCAATGGTATGAGACTGTCACTACACATATTTTAGACACAGAAATCTGAGACTTAGAATCTAAAATGAACCACGGAAAGTCACACAGCTTGTTAAGGAGTGGATCCAAGATTCAAACCCTGGTCTGCCTGACTTCAAAGCTCATCTTTTCATCCACAACAAGAAATCCTAGAAGGGAACTTGAGAGAGAACAATTCAAGACTGTGGAATCACCTGCACTAACACAAATTTAACTTTATGTTCAGAGTGTGACGGACTCCAGGTGATGGGGTGTGGGGTATGTTTTAGCGCTTCCGACCGGTTGAGGCTGGGTGTGTCATACACAAGATTTCTCCCAATAAGCTTTCCCAAAAATATCAGACAGCTTAAAGTCTTCTTAAGAATCAAAGCAATCTAATTCCCAAGTCCCACGTCTCTGAAAGTTAAAATACTCTGTCCTCTCTATAAATAAAATGAAAAATGCATGATTCTCTGGTCTGGCAGCTCAAAACAGCTGCCATTCCACAAATTTTCTTGGCATCTTCGTTCTACATCTTTGTGGCCTTCATGCAAAAAGGCTAAGAAATAGGTGTCTGGGCACCTGGGTGGCTTAGTTGGTTAAGTGTCTGCTTTCAGCTCAGGTCATGATGCCAGGATTCTGGGATCAAGTCCTTTATCAGGCTACCTGCTCGGTGGAGAGCCTGCTCTTCCCTCTCCCTCAGCCCCTCCCCGCTGCTCATGCATGTGTGCGCTCTCTCTCCCACTTACTCCCTCAATTACTGCTCTCAAATAAACAAATAAAAAAATCTTAAAAAAAAGAAAAAGAAAAAGAAAAGAAATAGGTGTCTTCCTAAAAGAGGATATAGAATTATGTACCCAGGGATAATTCTACAAAAATGAAGCCATGGGGGATTAAGTGACTATGAGTAGAAGCTACTATGTCATCTAAAAATAAGGGAGAATCTTGTTTATCAGATTATCTTTATAGCTATTAGCCTATAAATGGATCCCTCAGCATCTTTCCATCAGGGAACGTGAGGCTGCCAGAGAGGGTGTCAGGGAAAATTTCACTGCTTACAGGAACATTTGAGAAATCTTCGAGCAGTGGAAACAACAAGGAATTTAGAGTCTAAAAAATCTGACTCCTAATCCCTACTAACTAAGAATCTCTGCTTCCTTTTGCGAAAGATAAGAAAAACAATAGTCCTCTCAGATTAGGAACATTATATCACTTCTAAGTCTTAAGATAACCTTCTGAGATGACGATTATATAACTTCTGACATGGAGTGGGGATTCATCCAGATTCTGTCTTCATTTTAGACCCTGTAACGTGATGTTATGAGACGTGAGTTATGTAGCAGTTAAGAGGCAAGCGCTAGGTTTACACTAAGCCTCACCAGTAAAATGGGGATAATTATAGTGCCTACTTCATACCTAATAAATGGAGCTACTGACAACTCAGCAGGTCAACTGTGAAACTGGGTATCCTGAGGCCAGATGCAAACCAGGCACGCTAATGCAACCTAATTAGAAGTCTGCACAGACAAGAAGTGAAGGCAAGAATTAACTGACTGGTAGATCACTCTTTCATTCACTCGTTAAATTCTGGACTGTTTATGCAATA
Organism: Lontra canadensis; assembly: GCF_010015895.1. Taxonomy (NCBI): domain Eukaryota; kingdom Metazoa; phylum Chordata; class Mammalia; order Carnivora; family Mustelidae; genus Lontra; species Lontra canadensis. The sequence goes on from NW_022631011.1 coordinate 11,022,646, forward strand.
AGTGCTGTGGGCAATGAGGAAAGAGTGGTAAGCACACATGCCCGACGGAGTGTAGAGTCTGGTAGGGGAGATGGTCATTAAACAGATAAATAGTTAAAACTCTGATGAGAGCCATGGAGTGTAATGTTCCAAAACATGTTCAGAGGGACCCGACCTGGTCTTGGGAGTTCAAGGAAGGCCTCTCTAAATATATCTCGATTCTGAGTAAACATGTGAGCTGAACTGTGGGGATGGGGTGGGCAGGGGATGGCTTGGGATATGAGGAGAGATGCAGGCAGAGCCCGAGTCACGGGGTTAGACAGAAATGCCAAGATCAGAGCAGCATGTTTAAAAGCTCCCAGGGCATGCAGCAAGGAGAACAGAGGGGGAAGGTGAGGGTGTGTGTGTGTGTGTGGGAAGACCAGACCAGCAGTCTGTTTCAGTAGCCCAGGTGAGAAGTGAGGGTGCCTTGCCCGTGTCTCATGAGTAAGAAAGGCAAACTTAAAGAGTTACATAAAAACAGAGCTTGCTCTGGTTCTAGGGCCTACCAGTTACCACCCAAATAAGAGAGCCAAATAAAGTTATACTAGGGAATTCTCAATCTGAATAAAAGGACTACAGTTCTAACCACAGCAACACAATACCTGGTGGGTTCCCAACCATCAGAAATAGTGAGCCACACATCTGAGGCTTCCCAGGCAGGAAGATGGAGAACCAGACTCCTGACTGGGTCTCTAGGGTAGGACTCTGGGGTCCTGCTGAGTGAACCGAGAGCCCCAAGTAGAACCATGAAGTAGATCTTGGTCCACATTTCTCTTACAGATTTGTACAGGTAGGGTGATTAAGAAGGGCCCCAGTGAGGAAGGGAAATTATTATTAGTATATGTGACTTTGTCAAGTTAGAGCTGTGGGTACATGTGTCTTTGATTAGGTCATGTCCTACAAAAACGTGCTCTTACACACAGCCCTCCCAGGCATGCAAGAGAAGATCAGAGAACACAAAGGAGGAAATGGAAAAATAATTCGCTTCGTCTGAGGAAAAACAGCTCTCCTTGAGGAATATTTAATTTAGCAAATATCAGCATGTAAGTAAAACAAACACAAGTCACTTCCAGGCTCAGTGTTTGTATACATTCCTGCTTCAATGAATTTGGGCTAATTTTCTTAAAGAGGGATTAATTAACTCCTAGCAAACAATTATCCACACGAGGGTTTACACTTCTATTGTCAACAAGAACTCTTTAAGTGTGCTATTCTTAATTTCTAACACCTCACTCATTTTGACATTAATTACATTACATACTATTATTTAAATGCTTTGTGTGTTTATAAATCTTAATCACATTAAGGAGGTAAGCTATATTATTTTTTGTTTATACTTCTACAATTTGGCACAGTGGTAAGATTTAAACTGTTATTAATGTGCAAATTACTCCCCATAATTAAGACATGAAGTGATTGTGATTAAATTTACATACTTAGTATAGTTATGGAGAGAGGGATAAAATACTAAAAGAAAACACCTTAGTAGATGCAGAGAGAGATTTGGCGAGAAAGTTGAAGTAGCAAAAGACCTTGAAATGATGGTCAGAAAGTCTAAGGCTGGTGAAGGAAGGAAGGAAGAGCCATTTTCTGTAGTTCTTCCAAATTTTTCTCATGAGAGCACAGGAACATCGGGCGGATGAACATAAGACACCAATCAATGGTCCTCAACAGTAGTGTAAGAAAAAGCGCCTGGGAAATGCTGGGTATGTCTGAGTTTAACAGGTTTCCCTACAGACGGGACTTAGCAGAGCCTTTTCTACATCGCCCCGTGGTATAAAATCTCTAAGAAGGATTCAAAATAAATAACGTTAGCTCAAGGTACTTTTAAAAACTTTCCTAAGAGAGTGTTTGATGAGGTAATTTGAGAGATTCTAAGCTTGTGAAAAATTCTGAGATTCCTAGAAGAGTAAGAGTCACTGTAGAAATTTCTTATGAGGTCAGAGTCATATTACATACCACTCTCCTAAGTTCCTTCCTCACCCTTTTATATAACTAGCTATAGGTCATTCCTGAACCTAGGAATGGAGAAAATGGGAAAACCTAAGAATAAACTGGAGAACAAAGGCTCACCCAGCTAAGATTCCATTTTCCTGTCAGAGGTACTTCCCACTACACGTGGAATTCAATTTCTCCATCCTGGCTCCAAGGAGGATCCAGTCTCTCTCCATTAACTCATGGCTGCAGCTTCCCACAAGGAAAATTCTAACAAAATCATGTGGGTTTTTTCACTGTTCTGCATAAATGTTTATATTATATACATTATTTTTTTTTAAAAAAAGATTAAACTGTGACACAAATGTTAATTAAGGTAATATTTTAAGTTTCACAAGGGCGTAATTTTTTGCATATGTGAATGAGTCTAAATGCCACCAATACTTTTAGGATAAATTAGAAGTCTGAATAAAATTATTAGGTTAAAAAGGATACCAACGTTTCTTAACCATTAATGATAAAAGCTGTAGCATATTACTGGCATTAAAATTTAAAATTTACCTCTTTCACTGGCATCATCTACTAGAACAATTTCTTCTAGCATGTGTCTTGGTGAGCGATTAATGACACTATGGACAGTTCGCAGAAGTGTGCTCCAAGCCTCATTGTGGAAAACAATCACCACACTGGTTGTAGGAAGATTATCTGGATACACCTTTGTTTTACACCTAGAGACAAAGCAAATGCCTTTATAAAAAGCGACTGTTAAAACAGCATATTCAATGCATCTGGAGTAGAAGAGATAATAGAACAATAAAGACAGTTTGCTCTAGTGGTGGGACTCCTGGTAACTGTTCATTTATTTAAGTTTGGGTTAATGCTGCATGTTTAACAAATAGTACCTAATTAAAGTTATATGTTTCGACTTAAATTGTCTTAGAGATATGAACTATAGTCTTAAAATTAGGCCCCTCTTCCTGATCAGTGTCTTCTGCGGATTCATTTTAATGGACAATGTACTAAGACTGCATCACCAGTCGGAAACTGAATGTCTTTCAAGAACCCCATTAGACAAAAAAAATCAGAAACACTAAAAGTCTATGCAGTTGAATAATCTAAAAAAAAAAACTTTCCACAAAGGAAGAGAACCAATATTTACTGAGTATTTTGTATTAGGTACAGAAGCTTCCTAAGAATTCTGGGAGGTACCTGGAGCCACATTTCACAGAGGAGAAGCTGAGGACAGACATAAGCGGGAGTGGCAGAGCTTGACGAGGACTCACAGTCCGTGCTCTGTTCAACAAATGCTTGATGCTGCCTCCTCCATGGTGAAAATATATGGTAAAAACTACATCTAGATATACAACCAAAGAAAAGATCAAACACACCCAAACTATATGCGCACAAAATCGATGTATTCGTTGTATGTTTCCAGCACTTTGTCAGGCAACATGGTCTCTCCCGCCAGTCTCATCTGCTATGGAGCTACCGCACGGGTGAGAAGGGTAAGAGCAGTAGGCAAGTGGACATCAGGGGATGCGGTTTAGAACATCTGCACTCCTAAAAATGCACATGGAATTCTTTCGTAGGTATCTCCAAACTCCAACCGTTGGTTCCAGCCTTCTCTTTCCACCTTGATTTCCAGCTCTCACAAGCTCCTCAAACCTCATGGTCTCTCCCATCTCATGTTATACCTGCCAGTGGGACTGGAGACAGGAAAGAAGGGGGCAGAAACCGAAGAAAATGCCAATAAGCCCCTCTTCTGAAGCAGCCACGACAGCCTAGCTACTGAAAGTGTTGCCCAAGGGCCGCTGGCTGGCAGCTGGAAGGAAGGAAAATGGGAGGGGAAAGACATGACAAGGGCCAGGGGCTGAAAGAAGGAGAAACAGAAGGAGGAGAGTTCACTGTGGGCCCACCAACACCAGTTCCTCCTCTCTCCAAAGAGGAAAGGAGAAACAAAAACGCTTCCATTGTCCTTCATAACATCCCTCTTCAGCCCCTACCACTGTCTTGATTCTCCCCTTCACAGTGTGCTCTCCATCTCCTACTAGTAACCCCACTCCTACTCACAGACCTACAGACTCCTTTCTACACCAGTCTGTGCCCCTCAACCTGTGTTCACTCCAATCCCCATTAGGAGCCACCACATAGCCTGCGGCTCTGTCTACAGCTCCTTTCCTCCAAGTCCAGGCCATAGAAGTGAGGCCCAGAAGACCAGGTGCATGGCTTTGGGAAGGATAATGTGCCCTTAGCATTCCAAGTAATACTTCTGAGAACAGCTTCCCATTAAAACTGTTATAAACAGAGGCTAGATTATACATTTATACTCAGGACTATATGCTTCAGGTACATCACAGGTGAGCAAGCCAAGACACTCATGTTTTCATCCCGAATGCCTGACTCACAGACTACTGGCACAGGACTTAGAAATCAGGAATGGGCCTGTATATGGGTAAAGGGAGCTCAGAAAAAGAGTTTCTAGTATTATTTAACTGAAGCATACTAAGTCATATATGATTTCTCTTCCCAAATTAATCCCACTCATTACTGCAGGAGAAATGGGAAGCAGAGATCAGCCAGAGCGACTACAAAGCTGCTGGCTTACCAAACAACAAAAGAATGAAATCAAGTGAGAACAGAAGATGACTAGGCAAACTGTGCAGTGTATAAGCAGTACCAGTAGCTGTGTGCACGGCTAGTAAGTGGACAGGAAGAAGAGAAAATTCTGAGAAGAGATTCTGCAGCAGAGAAGAAATAGGCCAGATTTATTTCTTGGAAGACACAGGAAAGAATTCAATTCTCAAACTATATGGAAAGAAAGACCATAAAGACAGTAAGAACACTGGAAATAGAGACTAAAATGTAAATCATTTAGAGAGGATGAAAGAATCACAAAGCAAAGCACAAATCAGGATCCAGACAAAAAGGAAAATAATTTCCTAAATCAAACAGTTAAATTTAATCATTCAGAGAATACAGCGAATTCATAAATATTCTCTCAAAATAGCATAGAAAATATAGAGAGAGTATGAAAAAGTCAACATAACTGATCTCAGAACATGTAAGCCCCACCCCAACCTGGGAAATATATAGGGCACTCAAGGAAAACCAAAGATCCTTTCAGCCTTCTCGTTAAGCTACTTCCATGGAGGGACCAACTGTGCCCACCAGTAGGGAATCATTCTGGGGGTGGGAGTAGGTGGGAGTAGGGGATCATTCTGGGGGTGGGGGACACAGAGCTGAGGGTGAGCAGGAAGGCCACAGCTGTGTTACCAAGCAGCTTTTTTCCACTTTGTCCCAACTGAGTCTTTCATCCTGAGGAATGAAGATTAGCTAGTGTAGGACTGTGCTACTATTAAAAAAAGTTACATGCAGGTTTCACAACAGGGTGTAGGTGGGGAAAGAGGGAAAAGAAGAGGCTGAACTTTTCACTGAAATTATAATACACGTACAAAAAGCAGACAGATCATAAGCATGAATGAGTTTCCAAGTGAATGCATCAGCATCCAGATGAAGAAACAGACTGTGACCTACCCCCCCGAGAAGGTTATTTTGTGCTCCCACCCAAAGTAACCAGTATGCTGGGCCTTTAGCATTACCGATGAATTGTCTTTTGTTTGAACTTTAATTTAAAGGGAATAATATAGAGCAATAGTTCTCAAACTTTTGACTCATAACCCCTTTGTGTTTAAAAACTGATGATCCCAAAGCACTTTTATGTAAAGTACAGCTCCTGGTATTTACGTTACACACGGAAACAGAAAATCTTAAAACCTAAGAATCTACAAACATGTATTATCCATGCTATCATAGAGTGTGCCCATTATGGATTTATTGCCTCTTAGCTCCAAATACACCCTCCACTGCCTGCTCTGTGATCATGCGACTGGCTCCTATAAGCATGTCTTCTTTGCAGCTGGCAAAAGGCATACATAAGCTTTGCACGGCACACACACTCAGGGTGTTGGAGGGACACTGCAGGAAGTACAAATTTCCCTTCCTGGTTCCAGCACACTTTCATTCTTCTTCTTCCCGCTTTGGCGCTGCCTGTGAAGTGGGAGCCGCACACCCAGATGCATCAACACCACTGAGTTTCAGCAGCACCCACCCTCTTAGGCACATTCTCAGTCTCTCAGGTACCTCAGCAGCTGGCTTCCCAGTTTTGGCTTTCTGTACCCCAGAAGCGTGGTTCCTGTTTGTCAGTTCTGGCTGATTTCCTACTCATTAAGCCTGTCTGCCAGCCCTCACTCTGGAGAGTACTGTGTGCCAGGTCTCAGCAAGGGTAACCAGCAAATTTCTCTACCACCCAATGAGCAGCAAATAGGACTTCTCCAATGCGGTCTGAAGCCCAGCATCAGGGAGAAGGCTCCCTTCAACGTTTGTCATTCCCTGGTACTCTCAACCCTAGGATATACTTCATAACTATCTTTACGCCCTCACAGTTAGCCCCATTCTATTAAAATTTTCTGTTCAAATTATTGTGTGATTTCTGTTTCCCTGCTAGATCCTGATTCACACAGCTTCTCAAACCCCATGGTGCGCTAGCTGAAGGGTAAGAGCGAAGGGGGCAAATAAATGTCTTGGTAACACTATGAAAACTTTTTGACCTTGCAGGCTCCCTGAAAGGATCTGAAGGACCTCCAAACGTCCAGGACCATACTTTACAAGAACTACGGATACAGAGCATATTCTTTTGTGTCTCAATTCTTTCCTTCAACACTGCTTGTATATCATCCATGCTGATACGGGCGAGCTTACTTTTACTGCTGCACAGTACTCCTTTAAAGGAATATATGGGTGTATGTGTGATATATGGGTACACAATACCCCCCCACATACATATATCATAGCTTCTTTTCTATTCTAATATTTATGGACATTAAGATACTTTCCAGTCTAGGCTACTATAAACAGTGCTGTGAAAATCACTCAAGTACATGTCTTCTGGTGACTGCATGTATGCATTTTTGTGTTATTGGGCAATAAGGTATACACAGGCTCAGCTTTAGTAGATACCAAGAATGCTTTTCCAAAGAGGATGTAGTAATTCCCACTGTCACCAGCAGTGTGTCATAGTTTCAGTGTTCCACATACCTACCAACAGTGTCATTTCTTTGAAGGGGGTAATAAATTCTCTGAGTTTTAACAAATGCATAGCTTCATAAAACCACCACCACTTTTAGGAAACAGAATAGTTCCACCTCCAAAGAACCCCTTTTATTATCCCTATACAGGGATATACAGTCTCAACCTCCCCTGCATGTAACCCCTAGCAACCAATATCTGTTCTCCATTACTATTGTTTTGCCTTTTCACAAATACCCTATAAATGGAATTACACAGCGTGTAATCTTGGAGACCGGTTTGTTTTACTTGGCATGTCTCTGAGATTCACTGAAGTCCTATGTGTCAAAAGTTTATTTGTTTATGAAGAGTGCATCAGAAATCTCATCTTTCAGTGTCTTCATTCACTAGCTGTTTCCAGTTTAGGGCTGTTACGAAGAGTTGTTAGTTAAATGCATTCAGGTACTGATTTTTATGCGAACATGTTTTCATGTTTTTACCCCTATTTCGCTGGGGTAAATATCCAGGGATGGGCTACTGGGTTACACAGTTTAAGTTTTTAAGTGTAATTCTGAAACTGCTGAACTGTTTTCCAGAGACTGTACCATTCTGCATTCCTACCAGAAATGTATGAGTGCCAAATGCCCTGATCTTTGTCAGCACTTGATACTGTATTTTTTGGTAGCCATTTAAAGAGGCATAGAGTGGTGCCTCATTATGGCTTTAATTGGCATTTCCTTGATGGCTAATGTCTTTTCCTGTGTTCATTTGCCATCCATATGGTATCTTGGGTAAGTGTCAAGTGTTTTGACAACACTTTAGTGTTTTCATTTTTCTTAATTGGGTTATGTTTGAGAGTTCTTCATATATTTTTGATACGAGTCCTTTGTCGGAGATATGGTTTGCAAATATTTTCTTCCACTCTATAGCTCATCATTTCATTCATTTTTTAAAAAGATTTTATTTTTTTGACAGAGACACAGCGAGAGAGGGAACACAAGCAGGGGGAGTAGGAGAGGGAGAAGGAGACTCCCCACCAAGCAGGGAGCCTGATGTAGGGCTCGATCCCAGCACCCTGGGATCATGACCTGAGCCGAAGGCAGACGCTTGATGACTGAGCCACCCATGCGCCCCATCATTTCATTCTCTTAACAGTGTTTCCATCAGAGTGAAAGTTTTAAAATTTGATATTCAACTTAACAATTTTCTATTTTATGAAATGATTCTTTTGGTGTCATGTCTAAATACTCTCTGCCTAATGCCAATCCTGAATATTTTCCCTAAAATTATAAACTTTTAGAGTTTAGATTATCCAATTTGAGTTAATTTTCAAAAAACACCTGAGATTAAGGTTGAGATTCTTATTTTTGCACACTGATGTCTAGCTGTCTCAACACTGTTTGTGAAAAGATAATCTTTCCTCTACTGAGTGGTTTTTACACTTTTGTCGAAAACCAAATAGTCATATTCATGTGGGTCTATTTCCGAACTATCTCTTCTGTTCCACTAGTCTATATGTCTGTCTCTTTGCCAAGAGCACACTGTCTTGATTACTGTAGCTTTATAGTACATCTTTAATTTGGGTACTGTTATTTCATCCAACTTTATTCTTTTAATAAAATATTTTTGCTATTTCCTTTGCCTTTCTGGATATATTTTTAAATATCTTGCTGGGATTTTGAATGGAATTGCATTAAATCTATATACCTACTGGCATAGAACAGCCGTCTTTTACGCTGATGTTCCAACAGAGCTAGAAAGTGGAGGCTTCAGTTCTCTAACTAGGCTGTGCACTGCTGGTGCCTGTGTCTGTGCTCTAGGACCAGCAGCAGGAGACAAGAAAAGAGAAGCATGGGAGATTCTACCCAGGCTTTGGAGACCAGATATCCTCTGGTCAAAGAGATTCCCTTCCCTCAGCTTTAGTTGTTTGCCTGGCACTGCTCCCAGGGCTGGGCAGCCCTGGCAACAACCCTAGGGACTGGGAGAGCAGAGAAGGGGAAAAAAGAAGATACAAAAAGGAGGGGTGGTGTTTCTCCACTAACCCTTAAGAAATCCTGTTCTCATGCCTCAGAACAGAAAGAGTGGGTTTCTCTTGGGGGTTCTCCTTCTACACCTGGTACATACTTCTGAGTTCTGGAATGCCTTCAAGTACAATGTTGAATAGAAGTGGAGAGCATTCTTTCCTTGCTTCTGACCTTAGGGGAAAGCTTTTAGTCTTGTACTATTAAACATAATATGACACTAAAAGCATAATACAAACTAATACATTTGACTTTATCAAAATTAAAAATTTTTGTGTTTCAAAAAGTACCACTAAGGAAATGAAAAGATAAGACACAAACTCAGAGAAGATATTTAGAAATTATTTATCTGATAAAGGAGCTGTATCTAGAATATATAAATAACTCTTAGAGCTCTGCAATAGGAATACAATCTAATAAAACATGGGCAAAAAATCCAGAGAAATTTCACTAAAGATACAAGAATGGCCAATAAATACATGAAAATATCCCCAATATCATTAGTCACAGGCAATGCAAACGAAGATCACAATGAGATACTACTTCACGTGCAGCAGAACATCTCTAAGAATAAACACAGGTACAAAAAAATGTTGGTGAAGTTGTGAAGAAACTGGAATGCTCAGACATTTTGCAGGTGGGAATGTTCATAGTGCAGCCACTTCGGAAAAAAGTTTGCCAATTTCTTAGTTTAAAAACAAAGTTACCATAATGCATAGCAATTAGGAATCTAGAAGAAATATGAAAACATAAAGAATAAAAGAACAGTGTAAAGCTTGTTTTAAAAAGCTATTCTCTCCCCTACCATTCTGTCCCTGTAAGGAAACCACATGCAATTCTTTGACCTCTTTCTCTTGGTATTTACCTCCATAATTCTAAATACTCTATCTGAATTTTTATTTGCTGATTTTTTTTCTAGGTCTAGATATTACATATTAACTTACTGCAGAATGTAAGGATTTATTTCCCTCCTATCCCCATCCTAACACATACAATTGCTACTCCCTCGAGGTAGTTGTATTAGAAATTTGGTTCACTGTTATTTAATGATTATATAAGGACTATGTAAAATGCTACTTATAGCTGATTCGTATAATGTGAATACTTTTCCTTTTCTCCACGACATTGCCTTCCACTTTACCCTAAGTTATTTTTGCCACTTTTATTTTCTATATATCTATCACGAATTCAAATCCAGACTCTCAACAAATCGTTTAAATAGTCCCTTAAGATGTTCCGAAGCACGAGCTGTAATATGAATGAAATCGTCTTAAAGCAATCCCTCCTGAAATTTTCTGGGCAGGTTGCCTGTGTGCCTGCACCACTGTGGTCCAGGGCTTTCCCTCTGCCATCCTCACCGGGATTCTACTGGCTGTCCTGCACACTCAATCTCCTGTCTTTCACACCCCATGCCCTTCTCTTCCCTGGTTTACTCCTGTGTTTGTCAGAGAGCACAGACTGAGAAAGGATGACGGGAGATGGGCAGGTTTTTGAAACTATACCATCACTACCACAGTGGACAGATGCTTTTAGTGGGAGTGAGTTACATACTGGAATGGAGCGGGAGTTGATTGAAAAATCCCTGGTTTTACACAATGAGTGAAAACACAAGTCGTTTCATCTATGTTTCCATGTACAACAGTAATTAAAAGATGGCCTACATAACAAGCATTCTTGTTATAAGTGAGTGAACTACTGAATTAACTCTAATGCATGAAATTCACAATGTGGTCTGAGTTAGTTTGAGTGCCTGCCTGAGTGACTCAGCAGTGTTTTGGGAAATAGAGAGATTATTAAATTTGCTTAGGATAGTTATCATCTCAGCAAGACTGGGCTTACCACAGAATCAATCCACACAAACACCTAACAATTCAGGAATGTAGAACAACAGAAGTGCCATGATAATTACTATTTATACTATTTTGCAACTGTTAAATTCTCATTGTACTTATTTTAGCCCTTCTAGGGCTAAAATGGCATTAGGAATTTTTATGCATTGCCTCACTCTATCCTCACAACAACCGTAAGACAGAGGCACTGTTCTCCCAGTTTTACAGATAAGGAAACCAAGGCCTTGGGAAAGGAAACAGCTTTACACTAAGTCCAGGTGAGTATGTGTATATAATCCAATTCTCTTCTCCATGTTTCTTTCAGCCATGATTTTTAAAGTATTTGTCACCCACTAAAGTTAGCCTATCATTACCATTTACTAACAACAAGTCAGTATTTCTTAAGGTGGGCCACCTGTCTGGCAGTGTCTGGCAACATTTTATAATTTCTCCTCCGTGTACTGCCATTCAGACAAGATCAATGAAGATCCTTCATACAAGTGATGGCAGAACACAGTGATTAAGATTACACGTTTTGTCAATGATAGATTTCACTTGGATCACTTATTAACTGCACTTAACACAAATCATTTAATCTCCCCAAGTCTGAGTTTCCCCATCTGTCAACTGGGCATACTACTATTTTACTCAACTGCTTAAAAATGATAATGTGCGTAGTGCCTGGTACATAATAAGCACTCACTAATTGGTATTACATTTTTTTTTTTTTTAAGATTTTATTTGACAGAGAGAGACAAAGTGAGGGATCACAAGCAGGGAGAGCGGGAGAGGGAGAAGCAGGCTTCCCACTGAGCAGGGACCCGGATGCGGGGTTTGATCCAGGACGCTGGGATCATGACCTGAGCCAAAGGCAGACACTTAAAAACTGAGCCACCCAGGCACCCCTGGTATTATTACTTTTTGAACATCTGAGACTAATTACATAGGATGGAATTGCCACATTAGATGACTTGGAATTTGCCTCAAAGCTCCTTTCCTAAGATCACACATCACGAAAGTTATTCTTTGTTTTTCACTCTTCTTGACACTTGAACAATGTTATTCTTTCCCCCAAGTTTCCTGTAGGAAATGTGTCCTTGGAGATACTGCAATAGAGTAAAGGCTCCTGGAAGGCACAGGATGGTCGAGACACTGCCAACTATACTACCAGGTAAGCCCACGACTTAGGTCAAGCAGGGCTTTTCTGGATTCAGAAAAGGGGGTAAAAAAGCTGCACTCTGGGGGCTGTCCACACCACTTATACTTCCACCTCTGTAAAGTAGTCTGAAAAGTACCTGTTGGCCAGCTTTGTTCATCTTAGTGCAGAGATAAATACACATCTCATGTTTCTTGTTGCACATTTCATTATTAATACACTGCAGAAGCCAGACAGTGCTTAGTAAAAAAGAATGGGGTAGAAAAGCATGCTTGTAATGGCTTTTCATGAAACTCGCACTTGGACCTAGAGCTTATTCTGTGAACACAGGTCTTCTCTGTTTCCTAGGTGCCAGGAAGTATTCAAAGCACCACAAAGCCTCACAACAGCCCTTGTTATATTTCTTACTGTATGGATAAGGATTCTCAAGTATAGAAAGGTCACTACCTCTTCCAAAGCCACAAAGCCAATAAATGGCAGAGCGAGACCTGGATTTAGCCGCTATCGAGATGTTAATGAGAAATTCATTATATATAACTCAAAAAGGGACAAAGGGGAAAAAAAGTATAGACTGGGAAGTTCTAGTCTATGCATATGAATAATTCTAGAAGAACAAGCTGAGGGAACGGTAACACAGCAATATTTAAGATTACAGCCAGAAATGTCCCAGAACTGAAGAATATGAATGCTCAGATCGAGAGTACATGATGTGCAGTGAACATGTAGATAAAAATAAGTCCACATGTCGACAATTACAATATACCCAGGTCTTACTACTAAAGGAATAAAAATTAAATGTGCAGCTTCCAAACCAAGAGATAGAAAAACATGAATACTAAAAATTTTATCAAATTTTGAAACTATATCAATTAGCAAGGCAGGAAGGAGGAAAAAATAAAAAGGATGGTGAACAAAAAAATAAGATTAGGTTGAACTTTATGAAACTCGTTTTCACAGGTCTAACATGGTTGAATATCAATTTCACATGGCTCAACCTAAAAGAAATCCAAATTTAATAGTCACAATAAATGTAGATGCATCAAACTCACCCATTAAAAAATGACTGGAGTGAAATGAAAATATAAATCCAGCCATTTAATAGAGATATACATAAAATAAAATCACAGATGGCTGAAAGAAACAGAAAAAAAAAAAAAAGAAGAAGAAAGAAAAACAGACATACCAGGAAAATGTTAAACAGACTAAAAGTAGTATAGCAATATCAAAACCAGGGTAAAAAAATTAATACAGATATAGTGAACACTGGGTTTAAAAACAAGAATATACTATCAATCACTGCATCCAATGATGCAGCCTTGAAAAATAAAAGAACAAATTGAGAAACTGTCAAATCCATAATTATAGGGGAGGTTTTTTTAAAATACAAATTAATCAGAATCTAACACATCATGTACTAAGAAACAGAAAAAACCCCAGAAGTAACAGGCAACCAAATAGTTATTTTCAACTGCAGAGGAAGCATTTTTAAAAAGCTGAACACTTTCTAGGTCAAAAAGGAGGTTTCAACCCATTTGAAATAGATCATATTCATATACAGGTCATGTTCTCTGACCATGATGAAATTAATCTAGAAATCACTAATAAAAAATGAGCAAATCAAAAAGCAGAAAGAGGGGCACCTGGGTGGCTCAGTGGGTTAAAGCCTCTGCCTTCAGCTCAGGTCATGATCTCAGGGTCCTGGGATAGAGCTCCGCATCGGGCTCTCTGCCTGGCAGGGAGCCTGCTTCCTCCTCTCTCTGCCTGCCTCTCTGCCTACTTGTGATCTGTCTGTCAAATAAATAAATAAATAAAAAGGCAGAAAGAAATGTACCTAGAAACATTTAAATGTATTTCTAGGTCATCCTGAGTTAAGCAGAAATCAAATGGAATTCACCAACTACTTAGGAATAAGAATGAAAATACATAAAACAATAGGCTGCACTGAAGTGTTCATAGATACAGAGTCCTTTTTTTTTTTTAAGATTTTATTTATATATTTGAGAGAGAATGAGAGAGAGAGCATGAGAAGGGGGAAGGCCAGAGCAAGAAGCAGACTCCCCACCGAGCACGTGGGACTTGATCCTGGGACTCCAGGATCATGACCCGAGCCGAAGGCAGTTGCTCAACCAACTGAGCCACCCAGGCAGCCCAGATACAGAGTCCTTAATGACTATTAGAAAACAAAAATATTTTTAAATAACAGATTAAGCATTTAACTAAAGAAGGGAGAGACCAGATTAAACACAAAACAGGAGATAATTACACAGAAAACAAATTTTTAAAAAATGAGATAAAGGAAAAGCTACTTTTTTGAGAATTAAAAATTGCAAATCGCTAGCAAGATTATTTAAAGAAAAAGAAAAGTAATAAAAATATTAGAAATGAGAATAACTACATAATTATATAACTTGTGAAAATGTTCTAAAACTGTAAGATAATGCTGTGAACAAATGACAAAAAAACCCAGGCCTTTCAGTTATTGTGAATTACCCAAATCCTAATTGCTACTGGGCTAATAACTAAAGCTCTTGACCTCTGTGAAAATTAATGGAGAGAAACCTCATGAAAAGTCAGGAGCCTGGCGGGGGCAGGGGAGGAGGCAGGAAAGGGGAGCCATACCACCCAACTTCAGTTATAAGAATGTCAATTACAGACTCCAACAAAAGAATGGTCAAAAGGAATTCACTAACTACAGGTCCCAACAGGGAAAGATGTACACGCATCTTCTACAAGAAATTGAGTATCTCCTGCACCTCAGCAAATGAGAAACCATCATCACCCCGAACTCCTGCTTTTCTCTAATGAAATTTCACTCAAAACAGCTTCTCCTGGGGCACTTGGGTGGCTCAGTCTCTTAGTCAAGAGTCTGCTTGAGATTCTCTCTCCCTCTGACCCCTCAGGGGCATGCTCTCTCTCCCTCAAAACAAACAAACAAGCAAACAAACAAACAAACAAACCCTCTTCCCAATTTCTTCCTCCATAAAATAAGTATTTCCCTTTGATTATTGGATTTGCCTACGGTTTTGTGTAGTTTGTCCTGAATTGCAATTCTCTGTTATTCCCAAATAAACCCCATTTTGCAGGTAAAGTAACGGGCTGTTTTATAACTCCTGCAAACCTTCCACTTTGGTGCAGGGAATTCTTGGTTTTGACACCAGTAAAATGAGCTATATTCCTAATCCCCCTTTTTAAAGAGGTTTTAAATTTATTTGATAGAACAAAAGAGAGCACAAGGTGGGAAAGCAGCAGTCGGAGGGAGAGGGAAAAGCAGGCTCCCCTCTGAGCAGGGAACCTGATGGGGGGCACATTTCCAGGATCCCAGGATCATGACCTGAGCTGAAGGCAGATGCTTAACCAACTGAGCCACCCATGCACCTCCTCATAATCCCTTTTCTGAGTATTCCCTTCATCCTCTAGTACTAATTAAAATATTGCCAAGAAGACCACTTCCTAAGCAGCTTATTTTTTCTAAAGATTATTTATTTGAGACAGAGAGCACAAGTGAGAGGGAGGCACAGAGGAACAGGGAGAGAATCTCGAGTAGACTTCTCAATGAGCATGGTGCCCAACATGGGGCCTGATCTCATAACCCTTGAGAACATGACCTGTGCCAAAATCAAGAGTCGGGCGGTACTAAACCAACTGAGCCACCCAGGCATCCTATAGTAATCTTCAAGAGGAGGATGCTTTTCTTCCCTATCTCACATACCACTCAATCTGGAGGGGGTGGTAGATACATCCCCTGTTCCTTACTGCTGATTGAAGACTGTTGCTTTTCCCTAAGAAGGCCCAAGTCTTTTAAAGAATGTGCCAGTCCATCCTTGTCACTGTCATCTATCGCCTTCCCTACCAGTTCCACTGCTAGTCTTGTCATAACATTCTTGGTCATTTTAGCATCTATGTAGTCCATTTTTCAATACCCTGGCCTCTCAGATCTTTGTTCTGCCCTCCTCCAATGAAACTGTCCTCTACTACATCTCACCAATGTACTTTCATGCTATATCCCTAGACCCTGCCAGTACTGATCATTTCCATTTTAAGCATCACAATCTCTGGTCGCCATCACCCCCCCCACCCCCGCCAATCCTTGCTCTTCCAACTCAATTACTCCAATAATCCTAGATCTTTGGCTTCCTTCACAGGGGTCTCCACTCCAGACCCTCCCTCTTCTTACTTTCTGTTGCCCCCTTCATTTTCTCCAGGTCTGCTACTCTGCTTAGATCCATGGCTCTTTATCATTAGTGTCATCCTGGGCTCCCTATTCTTTTCTCTCACTTGCTGGAATATCCCAATCCTAACTAAATCCAACTTTCTGCTGAGTTTGCATCTCACTTGAGGGGCTGAATATGGCTAAAGAAAACATGAGAGCATGCTGAATGGCCTCATTTCCAATTTATAACCACAAACCTCAAGCAGGCTCTCAGCACTGTGCAGAGTTCTCCTGAATTTCCTACTTGCCTCCTTCAACGTGCTTGTTTTACACGTCCACGGATTTTCAGTACCTTTCCCACCTTCCTCACTCACAGGTGGCAATTTCACCCAAAACACAGAAGCTGTCAGAGAATTTCCATACTCCCATGAACACATTTACCATCCTGTAGGCATGGTGATCGCGAACACTGTGCCTTTTTCCCACGACTCGAGGCCCGAATTATCCCTGTTCCTGTCTGAAGCCAACTACCTTCCTTCTCACCCACTCGAGTTAAATGCTCTTGCTGTTAATACTCCCCTCTCAAAAGTTACCCTGAGTGGGATCATTCCCATCAACACACAGACTGCACTATATACCATCTTTGAAAAAAGAATCTCCTGTAATCGCACAATCCCCCCAGCTAACACCTCCACTTCTCTCCTTTCTCCGATGATGCCTCCAAAGCATTGCCACCCCTACTGCCTCCACTGCTGCCCCCCACTTTGCTTCCCCCACTCTTTTCTCAAGCTGATTTTATTTGAAGTAAAGCGGAGTGCACAAGACATAAATTTAGAGCTGAATGAGTTATCACACAACAAATGCCCATGTAACCATGACTCAAAGGAAGAGAGAGAACATGGCCAGCACCACAAGTCCCCTTGCTCCCATTACGTTTTCTTTCTCCCCTAAGCAATCACTGTCCTAACCCTTACCATCATGGTTTTGTGGTGCCTGTTTCAGGCCTTCCTAGAGACAGCATAATTCCATATATACTCTTCTGTGACTCTAGCTTGGTATAAATGGTGAAATTCATTCACGTTGTGGCTTTTGTTCATTTCCACTGCTTGTAAAGCATTCCATCGTATGGATCTACCACAATCACTGCTGATGCACATTTAGATTATTTCAGTTTGGAGCCAATATAAAAGTACTACCATTAACATTTTTGGCCTTGTCTCCCGAAGCATTCATGCATGCATCTGTTACACACACCCAGGTGCAGATCTGCGGGGTCATGAAGTATGCTGCTGCTCATTTTACTAGATACTGGCATGTTTTTCAATGTGGGTGTAACAATTTACACTGCCACCAACACTATATGAGAGTATGAAGTGGTATTTCATTAGTTTTGTGTTTTCTTGATTACTAAAAAGGTTGAGCATCTTGTCTTATGTTTATTAGTCATTTGGATTATCTCTTCAAGTCTTTCGTCCGTTTTTCTTTTCCTTTTTGATGTGTAGGAGTTATTTATATATTCTGGATCTGAGCATTTTGCTGGTTATAAGTATCATAAATTTCTTCTGTGACTTTCCACTTTTTTTTTTTTAAATTAACAAAAAGTCTTTAATGCAGCCCCATTTATCAAACTTTCCCTGCATTTTTTGGGTGTTTCTAAGTCCTGTTTAAAAAAATCTTCCTCTCTCTCAAGATCATAATAAATTCTGTGTGATCTGCTAGGAGCTTTATTGCTTTGCCCTCACATTTATATCTGTAATACACATGAAAATGATTTTCTACATTGTGTGAGGAAAAGTTAGTTTCAGTTTTGTCTTTAAATTATTATCAGGATGATTCAATACTATTTACTTTTTTCTTTAGAAGAACATCCTTCTACTATTAAGCAGTGCTATCTTTGTCCTAAACCAAGTGTTCAAGTCTGAAGTGTTCAAAAGATATGGGACTGGTTACAGACTCCCTATTTTGTTTCACCAATGTGTGTGTCTATCCTTGCAAAAATATCTTAATTATTATACCTTCTTGAGACATTTTGGTAACTGTTATTGCAAATCCTCCAACCTTATTCTTCTACAAAAATGTCTGGCTATTCTTGGTCTCTGCACTTCCAGTTACATTTGGGAACCAATCTGTCAAATTATACACACACACAAATGTGGTGACTAGAAATTCACTGACTCTATAAATCAATTTGGAGAAAACCAACATTTTATAATATTGAACTGTCCACCCATAAAGATGGGCATTGTTCCATTAATTAGATCTTTAATTTCTCTCAATAACATTTTGGAATTTTCTTTGAAGAGAGTTTCTGATATTTGATATTTTTTATTGCACTGTAAGTGGTATTTTTAAAAAAAATCTGTTGCCCATCTTTTGTTAGAAAACTGACATAGAAATATAATTATCTTCATTATAAGTATCAACCTTAAAACAATCAGTACTTATTGATCCTAATCTTTTATCTATACTTCTGAATTTTCATTATATATATAAAAATGGATTCCATACCCAATGTGTGGCTTGACTGAACTCATGACTGCAAGATCGAGTCACATGCTCTACCAACTGAGCCAGCCAAGTACCTCTGAATTTATATTTTTAAAATTTCTACTTTCTCCACTCTAATATTTATCTTCTTCTAGTGATAACCTTAAAAACTGCAACACACTACCTTGATTTATTAAAGTCTAATACTAATTGCTATCTTTACCACCCACAACTTGACAATACATACACACCCCAAAAAAACCTTACAAATGTTTAACTCCATTTATCCCCACCCAAAGAAAATGCTTTGTTCCGTATTTTTATTTTACTGATATTTTATGTGATAAGATATTCTTTACATAGTTGACCTTCATTTGCCTACATATTTACCAATTCTACTGTTCTTCCTTCATTTCCATACCTGATCATTCCAGTGGGATCATTTTCTTTCTGCTTAGAGAACACCCTTTAGTGTTTTTTAGGGTAATGGATTATCTCAGTTTTGTTTCTCTTATAGGTCTTTATTTTTGAAAGATATCTGTGCTGGGTATAAAATTTTAGGCTTATTTAAAGTTATCTCAGACTCTAAAAGACACCTTGTTATTATCTTTTGGCTTCCTTATTTTTTCTCTTGAGAAGTCAGGTGAGAAGTAGCTGTCAGACTTACTGTTGGACCTTTGAAGGTGATCTTTATCTTCCCCCTCCAACCCTTTGCTTGTTTTTACAATTCTTTTCTCTAGCTCTGGCTTCCAACAGTTTTATTATGATATTCCCAAGTATGATGTGGCAGGTATCCTCCTGAAGGTTCATCAAACTTACTGATTCTGTGCCTTAATGTTTTTAACATTAGTTTTAGAAAATCCTTGGCTATTATACTTTTGAATATTGGTACTCCTCTATTCTCTTATTTTGACTACAATTTGTTGGTAATCCTAGACCTCTTTATCTCCTGTATCTCTTACTATCTCTATTTTCCATCCTCTATGTTTCATTCTGGATATTTACTTCTGATCTATGATTCAGCTCACTAATTCTCTCTTTAGCTATGTCTAGTCTGCTGCTAAACCCATCCATTAGTCTTTACTTTTTATTACTGTACTTCTCCAGTTCTAGAACTTCCACTTGGTTATTTTTTTTTTTAAGATTTTATTTATTTATCTGACAGACAGAGATCACAAGTAGGCAGAGAGGCAGGCAGACAGAGGGGGAAACAAGCTCCCCGCTGAGCAGAGAGCCCGATGTGGGACTTGATCCCAGAACCCTGGGATCATGACCTGAGCCGAAGGCAGGGGCTTTAACCCACTGAGCCACCCAGGCACCCCTCACTTCATTATTTTCTAACAGATTCTAGTTCTCTGCTGAAATTCTCAATCTTGTTTTTAAATCTTGAAAACATTATTATGTACAATCATTTTAAAGTCTATGTCTGATAACTCTATTACTTAGAGTCATTCTGGGTCTATTTTCATTGTCTATTGTTTTGTTTTCTTTCATGTGCCTTGTTTCCTTGGGTGTCTAGTGTAAACCAGACACTGTGTACGAAATACCATTTAAAAATTTACTGGCCTAATAACTTCCTTCAGAGAGGATTTACATTTGAATTTAGGGGGAGCCAGGGCAGCAGTAAATTTGATTTTCTGGATTAAGATGGTTTAAACTTGGGCTTCAGTTACCACCAGGGCTGATCGACTTCAATTTCATCATTATTTCTAGGAACCTAAACTAAAACATGGAGGAAGGGATATGTGACTCTCCCCCCTCAAAACACACATACACAGACTTGATAGGTTCTGGACTCCAGGTGTTATACCCCAGCCCCAAAATGCTATCAAAGGTACTATTTATGAACACTACATCTGAAACTAATGATGTACTATATGTTGGCTAACTAACTGAATTTAAATAAAAAAAATAATAAATCATATGGAATGTACAAAAAAAAAAAAAAAGTACTATTTAGGTATTCACCTTCTGGAACGCATCAAGGTAAAAGTTCCAGGCTTGTTTCTCTGAGTCTTTACCTTCTCCCATAGTTTGGCTCTGAAATTCTTCACTGCCTTCTAACCTCTATATGGTTTTAAGCAAATAATTTATAGAGAGAGAGAGAGAAAGAGAGAGAGAGAGATTTTCCCCCCCGACTTTCTAACTGTCCTTAACTGAAGAGGTATCACCAAGGCTGCGCCATCACAGAAACTGGAAGTCTTCCTCATTGTTTTAAATCAGAATTTCATTCCTATTACTCCACAGAAACAATTTTATCTAAGTTCCAACAGCATCCATATACAGAAATTCATGGGTCAGTTTAGAGACTTCATCATCTCAGAATTTAACAGAGTTGACCACTTACTCCTTAAACATTTGCTTGACTTCCACATACTTTCCCCCTCATACCTCGTTCTCTTACCCTTTTGCTAGATCTTCCTCCTCTTCTCACTCTTCAAAAGCTGAAATGTCAATCATCTGACTTAAACTCTTCTTCATCTCATCCACTCCGAAGGCTATCTCAACGAAGCCCATGACTTTATATTCACTTGTCCAAATTCACAGCTCCAGTTTCAATATCTCCCCTGAACTCCAGGCTTTTATAAATATATGCTTATTGATTTCCTTCCCCATATTTCTATTTTCCTCTTCTCTCTATCTTGGCAAGTATCATTGTAATTGAGATGACTACTCGGGCCTAAATTTACTTTTCCTTTTCTCTTTTACTCCATATCCAACCCAACAACATTCTGATAGGTTCCATCGTAAAAAAAAGGCAGTCAGAATTTTAAAATATCTGCACCTGTGCTAGCCTGGTCCATGCCACTATTATCTTCTGCATGAACTACTGTAGCTTGAAAATGTAAATTGGTAAATCAGTGTGGGAGTAGTTTTTTTTTAAAAATTGAGTGAAATAAAAAAGTGCATACCTCTCAGCACGATTTCACTTCTACTGTCAAACACTTCTGGTCATGACTCTTGATAACAAATACATTTTATGTTAATCTAATACATGCTGAAATAATGATTAATGAAAAAATACTTTTACATAAAACACACCCTGCTATCTTCTACTTCATTAATTAAAGTTCTAAGAGGTATTGACTAAACTGATTTTATGATCCATTAGTGAGTAAAGGGTCCTAAACTGTAACTTGAAAAGCACTGTTCTACAGAAAACTGTTAACATCTGCAGAAGAGAATACATGTAAAAGGATGTTTACAGAGACACTGCAACCATAAAATATATATACAAAAAGCAAAAGAACAATAGATAAATTGTGGCATATTCATACAATGGACTTTTACAAAGCAGTTAAAATGAATGACCCAGAACTACATGCACTGACATGGGTACATCTCCAAATCAATGCTTAGGCAAAAACAATTCTTAAAAAGTTGTATACAAGGATATGTGCCTATGCTCTACTACCACTTGTTAAGTAAAAATACAAAACTATAAACTATATTATTTATATATATGTAGATATGAATAAGTACTTTTAAAGCATGAACAGTAATAGTACGTAGAAAAACCAGAGCAATGGTTAGAGAGAAATGTGATGCAACTGGGAGGAGTATACAAAGAGATTCAACTACAGCCGTAAGGTTTTATTGCTAAAAGCAAAATAAAAAGAAAATATGGCAACTTAAGATTCAATAAAAGGCTGGTGGTTGGAACAAAGGTTTGTTATCTCCTATAGCTTCCTGAATGTTTACACCATTTTTAAAAAATAACAGTTAAAGAGAAGGCTAGTTTTTGCAAAAAAGAAGTAAAATTTTCAAGAGATCCCTAGTAAATGATGGAAAATACATGATAAAAAGTACTTTAAGACAAATATCTTGAAGCAAAAAAACCTTTTTTTTATTTTTAAACTACTTTATTTCTTCAAGAGAGACAGAGCACAAATGAGGGGAGGGACAGAGGGAGAGGGACAAGCAGACTCCCTGCTGAGCATGGAGCCAGACTCAGGACTCCATCCCAGGACTGTGAGAACCTGACCTGAGCCAAAGTCAGATGCTTAACCAACTGAAGCACCCAGGCACCCCAAGCATGTATTTTTTAAAGATTCTATTTATTTATTTGAGAGAGAGAGAGAGAGAACGAGCAAGTGCACACATGTGCTTGGGGGAGGGGCAGAGGGAGAGGGACAAGCAGACTCCCTGCTAAGCAGAGAGCCTGACACAGGGCTCCATCCCAGGACTCTGGGATCATGACCTGAGCAGAAGGCAGGCCCTTGACTAACTGAGCCACCCAGGTGTCTCCACCCAAGCATATTTTTAAACTACTCATTACCACATCTTTCTGAGGCAAAAGATAGAACAAAAACAACAACAAAAATACACACACACATATATCTATCAGGGAATTTTCTAAAGTTCTGTAACAGAAAATTTACATTTCATGAAGCAGGTAGAAACCAAATTAGAAAACAAAGGTATGAAAAAGTAGTATTTATGCTAGAATGTACACAATAAAATTTTATGTAACAGAAACAAAACACCTATCAGCCTTAGAAATACCAATTATTTATAGAGCAAATATGTTACTGAAAACACTTGGGAAAGTTAAAATCTTAAAAATTGAAAGCAAAGCAACATCCACGAATTCATCAAAATCATCCAGAGGAGCTTATCTAAAAAATAAACAGAATTCTACTAAATATGTTATTTAAATCTGTTTCCAGAATTTAACTTAGCATTAAAAGGAATAGTTAAGAAAGTGACAAAAAAATAATTTCCAGCAATTAGGTAAAGAAAGAAGAGAATTTAGAGCCAGACCTGGATCCAAACTCAATTTAATTATCCTGGGCCACAGCAATTTTTTTGAAGAACTTTAACAGCAACACCCTGATTCATGGAACTCATTATTTTTCTTATAATTTATTTATTTTATCTGAGAGATCACATGCATGCATGAGTGGAGGGAGGGGCAAAGGGAGAGAGAATCTCCCAGACTCCCCACTGAGCACGGAGCCTGACGCAGGGTTCAATCCGAGGACCCTGAGATTATGACCTGAACCAAACCCAAGAGCTTAATCTTTAAACTGAGACACCTAGGCACCCCAGAACTGATTATTCTTTAAAAGAAAGTTAAATTTACTTTAAAAACTAGAAAGAGTAAAATGCTATTGTTATACTAAATATCTCACAACCGTTTATATGTATAAAAGTGGTAAAGTGTAGGGTTTTGTGTCTACATTTTTTAAATGTCAGATAACAATGACAAAAACTTAGCAATAAAAAACTTAACAAATAAAAAATTCAAGAGACTAGCTCAAAGATAGTCTAGAAATTTCCCCTGGAAGAAGAATAAAGATAAGACAAAAATATAAGAGACTAAGAGAACCAATTCAAGTAGTCCAAAGCCTGGCTAATCGGAGTTCTAAGAAGGAAAAACAGATGGATGGGACATTCAACAGACCTGTCCAATGGGGATGCACATGACTGACTAGACTGCACAACTTTAGTACCAGAAGTACACAATTCAGCTGACTTGAAGGATACTGGTACAAAATGTCGTTAACCTACCAAACCACAGCCAAGAGAGGGACAGAGGAATAGTTGATGACACTAGTGATGCAGTCCACAAAATGCAGGCTGAGGAAAGATACAAGATACTCTGCCTGGTCTCTGGGGGGAAAAAATGGAGAGGGAACCTGCAGAGACTGAGAGAGGCTTGAGAGACATGTGCACCATTTGCATCGTGTGGCCCTTATTTGGATCCTGATAAAAACACTACAGGAGTGCCTGGGTGGCTCAGCTGGCTGGATGACTGCCTTTAGCTTGGGTTGTGGCCCTTGGGTCCTAGGGTCGAGTCCCATGTAGGGCTCTCTATTTGGTGGGGAACCTGCCTCTTCCTCTGACCCTCCCCCTGTTAATGCTCTCTCTCTCACCTTCTCTCTCTCAAATGAATAAAATCTTTAAAAAAAAACATTACAAAAAAAGAAAAGTATGACATAACTAGGGAAATCTGAACACCAACTAAGTATTTCATGTTATTATGGAGTCACTGTTAAATTAATTTTTTAGGCGTGAAATGGTATCATGACGTTCCTTCCTATATGAGTCTTCATCTTTCAGAGATACACACCGGAATATTTACAAATGGTACACCTTTACCTGGAACTGGATAATATACTTCTAATCACACTTAGTTGGTTATTCACAAAAGGCCACAAACCAGAGGGGCTTTACAATAGGACTGCTGCTGCTGTCAAGTCGCTTGGCTAATTCCAGAGCTAATGACCCAAGTGAGAGTTAAAACCAAATTAGAAACCACAGTGTATTTTATAACCTAATCCTGAAAGCAACACTCTATCACTTGTACTGTGTTCTGTACTTGTAAAGACTTACCCTAGAACAGTAGCAAGATACACAGAGGTATACATACCAGGTGACAGAGATTGCTGGGGGACTATGAGAGGGTGTAAGTAAGAGACAAGACTATTGGGCATTACTGAAGCAAGGTGAGGAACACGAGGGTTCCTTATACTACTGTCTTTCCATACACATTTGAAATTCCCCACAAAGTTACAAACAAACAAAAAACTTCAAAAGATACCTGCACAGAGATGGAGCAAGAAGGTGCAAAAAAGCTACTCAGGGACAGTAGCGACTTCGTGCCAACTTCATAAGCGGCCCACTCCCACAGAGAACAAACGGTTGGCAAGGACTGCATATCAGCAGCTTGTGCGAAGTGAGACTTTCAAATCTAGGCAGTCCTCATCAACCCCAAAATTTAGTGCACAAGCATGTGTATCACACCACTTAAACACTGTTCAAAACATAAATGTTCAATAAAATGTGTTGAGAACAGTAACATATATATAGCAGGCTACTCTACCAGGAACACTAACAATCAAGGCTCTTTTTAGCACAGACACCATTAACATTTCAACCGCAGGCTTCCCTGAAGAGTGCAGCTGTCTGTCTGTATCGTTCAGGAGGGTTAACAGCTTGGGAAAACTTAAGATTATAGCGAAGCTTCTTTTGACTGACCACCACTTAGCCAATCTGCTGGACAAACACACTAATACTCCCCATCCCCCAGATAGTTTAATTTTTTTTTTCACAGTTTAATTTTTATATGAACAATATTAAATGGTGGCCTTCTAGGACGCATTCACAGCTGTGCCATGTACTAAACTATAACTGCTTTTGCTTTCTCTGTACAACTTTAAAAATCTTCCCTGAAATTATAATATTTCCCCTGCTATGGTTTTCTATGCACTTACTAATTGCCTCCCAAACTCCCCATCGTCTAAATCTCTTCCAGAGGCCTTCAGCTGTACCATCATCCGTCTTCTTAAAGTCCTGCTTCCATCTGGGTGGTTACCTCTTGGCCTACCAACTGTCACCGAGGGCTCTCCCTTCACCATCCTCAAGGGATTCCTAAAACATTTGTTTTAGGCCAAATCCCCTGTCTTCCACAACTTCTGTCCATCTTTTTCTGAGTATAGGTCCTCATTTGGTGGATCATAATCTCCAGTAACCTTCCAAGAAAGGGTGTGTGGCAGTTCCATGTTATGAGACTTCTCATTTCCAAAAACGTCCTTTTTTAACCTATGCATTTGATTGCAAGTAAGGACAGATACAGAATTCTAGACTGGCAATTCTTTTCCTCTGAAATTTTGCTCCTTTATTTCCAGGGTTGCTGCTGAGTTGCACTAAGTTTTGCCCTTTTCTTTCTGTCTTTTTAAACTCCATTCTTGGTTTTCCTAATGTATCTTTTGAATAACATCCTATTGCTTTATGGTTGTAATATGCTTTCTTATTTCATTGGGATTAATTCTTTTTAAGTTTTCTTCTCCCTGAAGAGTTTTTGCTTCCTCCAACTTGTGTTATTTCTCTTCTGGGCACTATACTTTTCATGTTTGAGTGTTTCTTGTGATTGTCTAGTATTCCTTGGTTATGTATTTATTATAAAAATAGGGAACCAAAAAGCTGAATATTAGCTTGGAGTGATGATTACTATGAGGTTTGGTTTTTTTTTTTCCCTCTGTGCCTAGTCCTACCCTATCAAGAATGATCCTCCAATCTCTTGCCTGGAGAAAGATGGCCTGGCTGTTGGTGCTAATGGGAGGCCCAGAGGGCAAGGCGACTATGGTCTCAGGAGCCAAATGTGTACGTTCACCTGCTCCATGTGTTTTCTATATAGTTCCTTTGCTTCTAATGGGAAGCTGTGTAATGGGGTCTGCTGTCCTCTAGCCCAGGTACCTTATGTTACCTTCTTCATGTGGGGCAACTGGTCCTCTTACATTGGTAGTGGGAATGTAAATCAGTACAATCATCCAGGAAAAATGTCTGATAGCACATACTAATGCTGTATAAATGTATAATCTATTCCTTTCCCCGTACATACCAAACAGAAATGAGCGCCTAAGTCCTCCAAAAGACATGCACAAGAATGTCACAAATGCTTTACTCGTAAGAGTCAAAGGTGGAGACAACCCAAATGTCTATGAGTGTGTAAATAAGTTATGGAATATTCATCCACACAACACACATATCTTGATGTGGATGACGATTAGACAGGTACGTATGTATATGTAAAAATTTAGTCATCTGTACGCCTATGACTATATACATTACCATTTTAAGTTACATACCTCTTAAAAAAATCTTTTTTAAAAAGCCGATTATAGGAATGTTTTGAGAAGTTTAAAATCCCTTACTAATCTGTTAAGATAAATTATTATTTTCCAAAGCCTAAAATTTATAGCCTAATGATCAGGAGAATTTTTATCAGTATTTAAATTTAAGTGGGTAAGTAATAACTTAGTGATCAAACATTCACTTTAAGAACACTCAACACTAAAGTGTAATTTATTGGGAACTCAGAACACACTTTTCATTCAAATTCAATGCTGTCAGGACCACACCAGATACTTACCCTTCTAACCTGACATCTGGTAAAGATCTGTTGAGTGCGATCATCTCACTCGCCATTAAATTGAACTGATTGATTTTAAACATCTCTTTCATCTTTTCTTGATCCTCTTTAGGAATGACGACTGGTTTCCCCATTTCTCCAGGACCTTCATGAGGCTTTTGTATTGGCTCTAGAACTAAGAATACAAAAGAAAGTTAACTAACATCAATTTTATAGCAATTGATAAATGTTTCTATTTTAATAATATGAGTTTAAACTGTGCCCTCAACAACCAGAGCCATTTCTGAGCCCTTCCTCTCCCAGTCTGTAAAACCTCCTAGCGGCTGCCCTGTCCTCCTCCTCCACACCAGCGTCCTCACTCAAGACCTCCTCACCCTGCACTACTCACCTGCATCATGCACAGCCTTGGCATTCCCATCTCAAATATCGTTACCACATTAACCCTCTAAAGCACGACTTTCATTGTGGTATTCCTGTGAGCTCTAGAGTCTAACTCTTTAATAGGGAATTTAACCTTTCAAAATCGACCATCTGCTCAGCCCTCTACCAAGCCACTCCCCACCCCTACTTCGGTACTTAATCCTTCAGTCAAACAGCAACTTGCTACTTTCCTTCATATGTGCCTCGTATTTTCCTGCTTTGGTGCCTTTGCTCACAGAAGTCCCCTCTCACTGCACCTCCAAGTCTTATTTCTGTAATACCAAACACCTACTTGTCTTTTAAGACCCAGCTAAAAGAGATCCTCTTGTCTGCAGCTTTTCCAAATCTCTCTACAGTGATCATCTACTACTCTTGAATGCCACATCATTTCATCATCAAGAGCTCTTACATCTCTTATCAACTGCTACCTCCTATGATTGCTAACCTGTCCTGTGGGCCCCCCACTAGATTACATCTCTTTTTAGCTCTGGTTTGATTCATTCGTGTACCTTTCGTGGAATTCATAATACTGTCCTATCGGAGTTTTATAACTATATGCTCAATTAAATGTGAACACTATTCAAAATAAGTCAAAATGAAATCCTAGAATCAATTAAGACATTATAATAAGCATTAAGCAAGGTGGAGCATCATGAAAGATAATTCTACCCGGAAGTAATATTATCTCTTGGTATATACATAAAAAGAGTAATATTCAGGGGCGCCTGTGTGGCTCAGACAGTTAAACGTCTGCCTTCAGCTCAGGTCATGATCTGAGGGTCCTGGGATCAAATGCCACGTTGGGCTCCCTATTCAGTGGGAAGTCTGCTTCTCCTACTTCCTTTGCCCCTGCCCCACTGGTGCACATGAGCACTCTCTCTCTCAGATAAATAAAATCTTAAAATTAAATTTAACTTAAAAAATAATATTTAGCAATTTCCAAATACTGTTTCTTGTTTTACACTTTTGAGATGTTCAGAAGTGTTTTCTGTAATTTTTTTTGCTTGTTTTCTATAATTTTAAAGTTATTTCCTTTACAACTTCAAGAAAAAAAAGTTCTCAGATACATTAAACTTGGAAAAAAGTATATTAAACTTCTCATCTAAAAGGCAAAAGGAGAGAATGAGGTAAGGCCAAGAATGGGATAAAAATACCTGTTTTGTACATTACTTGTTTATTTTTTTTTTTTTAAAGATTTTATTTATTTATTTGACAGAGAGATCACAAGTAGATGGAGAGGCAGGCAGAGAGAGAGAGAGAGAGAGGGAAGCAGGCTCCCTGCTGAGCAGAGAGCCCGATGCGGGACTCGATCCCAGGACCCTGAGATCATGACCTGAGCCGAAGGCAGCGGCTTAACCCACTGAGCCACCCAGGCGCCCCTACTTGTTTATTTTTAAAGCTGAAATTTCTATTCTCTCATTGTTTATTTTTTTAGGCACCTCTAAAAAGTCTCTACACAAAAATAGAGACATTGAGACAGTAGACAAACCATCTCTCTTCAGCCAGGTTTCATCTACCCAAGAATATCACTAGCTAGTAAAGCTGACCTGTAAGATGGTTGCTTCAGATGGTGGTACAAAGCAACCTACAAACACCAGGGCTGTAAAATATGAAATTATTGTGTCTTCAACAACTCTATCTAGAATATAAAAACATATCTTAGACAACCATCAAGAAAAAATGGTATAAAATAATTCTGTTCCTGTTCTCAGAATGAACTGTGATTTTAGGAGGGCATTAAAATATTAGGAAATAACTTTACAATTATAGAAAACTCATGTAAAACCATTTTTAAAAACCAATCCTGCCTAATGTTTGCCAAGTAACTAAGCTCTTTATTTTTTTAAATTTCATTTTATAATGTGTTCTTTTTTAAAGATTTTTTTATTTATTTACTTAACAGAGATCACAAGTAGGCAGAGAGGCAGGCAGAGAGAGAGAGGGGGAAGCAGGCTCCCTGCTGTGCAGAGCCCAATGTGGGGCTCGATCCCAGGACCCTGGGATCATGACCCGAGCCGAAGGCAGAGGCTTTAACCCACAGAGCCACCCAGGCACCCCAAAAGGGCGGGTGTGCTGCATGGGCCAGGAATTGAACCTGGGCCTCCCACGTGGCAGGTGAGAATTCTACCACTAAACCACCCGTGCACCTTATAATGTGTTTTTGAGAGGGTATGCATGTGCGCAAGTAGGCAGGGGGTGGGGAGAGAGAGAATCCTAAGTTGGCTCCATGCCCAGTTGGAACTCGAGGTAGGGCTTGATCTCATGACTCTGAGATCATGAACTGAGCTGAAATCAAGAACTGGATGCTTAAGTGAGCCACCAAGGCATCCCAGGGAGAGAGATTTTTTTTTTTTTAATTTTATTTATTTATTTGACAGAGAGCAAGAGATCACAAGTAGACAGGGAGGCAGTCAGAGCGGGGGCGGGGAAGCAGGCTTCCTGCTGAGCAGAGAGCCTTATGTGGGGCTCTATCCCAAGACCCTGAGATCATGACCTGAGCGAAGACAAGAGGCTTAACCCACTGAGCCACCCAGGTGTACGGGGAGAGAGAATCTTAAGCAAGCTCCACACTCAGCCTAATGTGGGGCTTGATCTCATGATCTTGTGATCATGACCCAAGACAAAATCAAGAGTCTGGCACTTAACTAACTGAGGCACCCAGATGCACCAAAGCTCTTTAAATATTAGGGTTGACAGATTACAAAAACTGTCAGTGACAAGTGTAATAAAAACTATAATACAAACACAGATGTATAATCCCCACATATAATTTTAAATGTTTAAAAATCATAAATTATAAAACACTTAGAGTCAATTCTACTTAATTACCTGTCTCTGGGGAAAAAAAAAGAGCAACCAACAGATTTGGGGATTGGGATGTTCAGGGCTTCACAGAAAGCAGTAGAGTTCTGGCGGTGGCAATCAACCTGTGTATTTGGCAGAGTTAACACAAATAGTAGGTAGGAGACATCTAGTGGCCTTAATTATAAATCTCTCTCAGTTATCTAAACCCTATTTTAGTATAAGATAATACTTTAAAGTTAAAATGAGAAAAAAGTTTTTCATGCTGTTTAGTTTTTAAATTAAGAAGAATATTAAGTTATACAGAATGCCGTCTAGAACATATTATTGCTCGGGTGAGGTGACGGGGGTAAGGGTAGATCCTGAACTTATAAAGCATCCGGGCCTACCTACTAAATTCACAGAAAATATAGGGCATTGAAGGACATGACAAAAAATGTTAAAGAGATGCAAATCCTGACTACAGAAAACTGGGAAAAAGAAAACAGCCAATTTCTTCATTAAAAACAACAAAAAGATTGAAAGGGAGGACAGAGAAAAAGAGGTACTCATGTATCCATGCCATAAGACTAGTCTTGAAGAATTGACAACTGCTGGAGCCAGATGGTGGGTATATGGGAGTTCTATTGTCTCTACTTTTTTTTTTTTTTTTCCCTTTCTTCTCCTAGTCTTTTATTTGTTAAACAGTAATCTTTAACAATAAATGCCAAAGGAAAGCAACAAACAAAAGCAGGGATTTGCATAATAGATGGGAATGACTGTGAGCCATGGCAGACCAGAAGTTTCTGTTTTCTTCTGTGGGGCCAGGAGTCCACAATGTGGTGTGCTCATCTTTCTTTTCCCCCACAAAGGTCACAAACAGCTTAGATGGGAGGCTGAACGCGATGACTGGTCCTAATTTTTGCTATTCAACCATTTTTCTTGATCTTGCTCTCTGACTCCGTACATTCCAGACTGTTCAATGGATTTGTAATAAACTTCCAAGATGAAGGGAAATTTCTTGCTCATCATTTGCCTGAAATCTTGGCTTGTGTTCATCTTACTAAATAAAAAATATGCTCCAAAAACGCCCAAGAGTTCAGCTACTAAAACTCCTTTAAAGATCTTCTTTGCCACTGGTTCCATAGTGCGGGCCATCATATAATCAACAGGCAGGTGAGTGGGTGGGGAGAACTGTTTTGCTGTTTACGATGCTGTACCTGAGGTGCTCTATTGTCTCTACTTTTATTTATGTTTGACATTTTCAGTGGGGGTTGGGGGAGCATGAAGGAAGACTCCGGAAATTATTACTGTGAGGACTAGTAATAAACTTGATAGTTTACAGAGTAAGAGACTATATGGTCAGAATGTTAAATGCCCCATCATTACGAAGTAAAACTCTGGCTTTAATATCTCAAAGAAGCAGACAAAACTGTACAACATATACAATCCTGCTGTTGCAACATTTTACTGATTTGACCACTTGGTACTTACTGGTAATCAGAATATCTAGTATAATGCCCACATTATATCATTTAACCTACTGGTACACATGAGATTTCCAAGCTACAGAAGAAATTACCAAGAATTATATGACTACTACATGACTTACAAAATCCACCACAATAATCTAGAGATTATAATATCCTAAAGAATTAAATGGACTAGTCAAATAGTTTCCTTTGGCAAAGAGCTCAGGATAAAATGCATGTGGATAATGAATATATTTTCACTACTAATGTGCTAGCAGATTGCATGGTAAGCATTAACTTCCAGGCATTCTACTTTCCAGTCTTTTAGGTAAATTAAAAGTGAGTTCAGTGAAATTTTTGTTTCAGAGCAACCAAAATGGGGTTTGGATATCATTTCCTGAACTGAAAGAAAATTCTTCTTGGCATAAAATTTTAAATGCAGATCATTTCTAACAAATCCAACTTTGACAAGGGAGATGTTCACATTAATGTTAATCCAAAGTATTATGTCAGAACAAATGCTTTTTATATTTTGAGTAAACTTCATTTATAAGACAATAAAGTGTGTTTTAAAAACTTAATTACCAAGAAAACTACAGATTGATTCTGAATGTCACAAATCATATCAATATACACAAACCACATGATATACCTTTGACTGTACTTTAATAAATCTTAGAAATTTTTAATTTGTGGGGCGCCTGGGTGGCTCAGTGGGTTAAAGCCTCTGCCTTTGGCTCGGGTCATAATCCCAGAGTCCTGGGATCAGCAGGGAGCCTGCTTCCCTTCCTCTCTCTCTGCCTGCTTCTAAGCCTGCTTGTGATTTCTGTCAAATAAATAAATAAAATCTTAAAAAAAAAAAGAAAATTTTAATTTGTGTTTTTCTCATGTAAAGAGAATAAAAAAGTATAAAGTTATAATACCCTTTGGGGGAAAAATACTAATAAAAGGCTAAAATCATTTCTCCCAAATGATTTTATCTTCTTACAAAATTATCATTCTTACTGTTTTTAGGCATATTTTACCTATCCCAAAATGTTTTTCCACATTTTAATAATCTCCGAAAATGGGATGTGGCTTAAATGTTAACTGGAATGTTTCTGCTTTCTTAGTATAAGTATTCTATAAACAAAAATAAGATGGTGATGAAATACAGCAAATTACCTGATTTTTTTAACGTCAAAATTATAGGAGCACCTAGGTGGCTCAGTGGATTAAGTGTCCGACTCTGATTTCAACTTAGGTCATGATCTCAGAATCATGAGTTCAAGCTTGGCATCAGGCTCCGTGCTGAGTGCGAAGTCTGCTTAAGATTCTCCCTCTCCCTCTGCCCCTTCCACTCCCTCCTTGTGCACGTGTGCTCTCTCTCCCTCTCTCAAAAAAAAGTAAATCAAAATTATATAGTAAAATTCACTGATTAACTCTCTGCTACCTCAAATCCTTGTCAGTTTCAACTCTCATTCCAAAGTTATGTTCAATTTATTTGTAATGTGTTCAGTATATAAACCTCTACACATGCAAAAAACCTGTAAGTTTCTGAAAGCCTTTACTAATAATATTTTTTTAAGTTTTTAACCGCCAAAAGGCTTCCTGATGTTTGAAAGTTGAAATAATCCTAGCATACACACATGAAAACTTGAATTATCAACATATTAATGATTGGAAAATTGAGTATAGTGCTGGCATAAAAGTTCAATTCCTACTAGAAACTGCATCTGTAAAAACACTGAATATTTTATACAACATCCAAATCTATAAATTGAATGAACGAGCTAATTAGGAAGGCAGGAGGGCAACAAAAATATTCCCAGGATACAACCCACACTAACCCCAGTTTTTCAAGAGGATCCTGTCTAATTCTCTAGCAAGAGAAGAATATTGCTATTCTCAAACAGCCTGGGGTATAAAATGCCAAGTATAAAAGTATGAGACAGAACTGCTCAGGAAACAAACCAAATCAAAACCAACCTTTCTGTAATCACAAAGACTGGCCCACTATTACGTGAAGTAGGCAAGTAACAAGTAAATCCTAGAAAAGAGATTATCATTGACAATCTTTTAAAAGATACAACATTATGGTAAAGATAATCGATCCATTCCACCTAAAAACAGGACACCTTTATTCACAATATAAAGATCAGAATTGGATAAATTTCAATTTATCAAATGGGCACTGTAGAGCAGTTCCAAGAATGTTCAGAATGAGATCTCTGTCATACTGAAACAGTAATTCTGTTCATTATTTTTTGCCTTATGCGTTTTTGGTTTTTCAAATGCCGTAAAAACCAAAGACCCTAGAGACTACATGGTACTTTCAAGAGCCCTCCACTCTTCCGATCAGCGGGTGCACCTGCTTCTCCACTAAGAAGGTCCGTGACCTTGGTGCTCTCAGCTATGTGTCCTTTCCCAGCGGCTTCAGTGCAAGTTCTCAAGGGCGCCACTGCAAGCCCTTCCCAGCCTTAAGCTGAGAACGCAGGGACTTGAGGGCGCCAGCACCACCCACGACCTCCCAGCTCCTACTGCACTGAAACTTCACAGGGAGCAGATTATTCAAGCCATTCTTAGCACCACCTGTCCCCCTTCCTCCAATCGTCTTCCCCCTTTCCCTTTAACTCCTTGAGGCTACAAGGAACAAAGTTGCAAAGGGATGCTCCACCCAGAACTGCCAGCCTCCCACTCTTGTCTCCTTCCACACTCTCTCCTCACCCTCATGTGTATTGCTCAGTCCTTCTCTCTTGAGCTTCCCTCCTTCTCAGTCGTCCCACCAAACACCCAAGATCCCCTCCCTGGCCATTTTAAGCTGCTTTATCGTCTTTCTCCACAACACACAGGCCCCTTCCACTGGACTTAACTCAACTCTGCCCTCCCCCAGAGCCCACTAGCCTCACAAACCTCTTCTGGGAGAACTGGTCCTTCTTTCCCAGGAGGTCCCAATGAGGGCTCAAAGCCGCCTGCTGTTGCTCCCTGACCATTTCTCCTTTAGGTAGTACTTTTATGCTTTGGTATAAAAGTCATTTCTTGTCTTTGATGCTCATGCCACAGTGGCTTTCAGAACTGTATTAACCTTGGCGATTTCTTCAAATGAAACCCTTTTCTTACGGCTTTGATACCACACTGTCTCATCTGCTAAGAATGTGCTCCTTCAGGTACTGCATTTGTCCCTCGTATTTTAAACCTCCCCCCTTGTAGTACATAAAAATATACACACAGAGATGACTTTGCCTCCATTCCTTTAACCAGCGCACTACACCTTTTCTTCTTCATTTCTTCTTTTTGTTAAGATTTTCTTTTTATGGGGCACCCGGGTGGCTCAGTGGGTTAAAGCCTCTGCCTTCGGCTCAGGTCATGATCTCAGGGTCCTGGGATCTAGTCCTGCATCGGGCTCTCTGCTCAGCAGGGAGCCTGCCTCCCTCTCTCTCTCTGCCTGCCTCTGCCTACTTGTGATCTCTGTCAAATAAATAAAGAAAATATTTAAAACATTTTCTTTTTAAGTAACCCCTTTACCCAATGTGGGGCTCAAACTCAAAACCATATCATGAGTTGCATGCTCCACTGACTGAACCAGCCAGGTACCCCATGCAGACCCCCTTTCCCTCTGTGTGGAAGCTTCCTGAAAGAAGAGGCTACACTGTATCTCTGCTCCTTCATGGGTACATCAAATCCCCTGGCACTGAAATGGCACCTGCCAGGGTCAAAAGAAACCCCATTACCAAATATAAAGAAGCACCTTATCTTCATCTCAGGTAAAATCTCTGACAAACACAACTCCTGGATTTTCATGACCACCCTCCCTCTGGTGTCTCCTTCCACCTCTGACTTCCTGAGAAGCCTCTCTTCCTTTATTGACCTCCATGACGCTCTCCAACCC
Source organism: Lontra canadensis (assembly GCF_010015895.1). Lineage (NCBI taxonomy): Eukaryota > Metazoa > Chordata > Mammalia > Carnivora > Mustelidae > Lontra > Lontra canadensis. Next base: position 11,058,728 of record NW_022631011.1, read on the forward strand.
TGGGTCTGTCTCTTCTAAGCCTACACATGCTCCCGGTGCAGTGTTCTGCACAGACAAGGCTTACACTGCCACCTACATTCTGCACCTTGAACAACTGTCTTCTGTAGAACATTCCTACCAGCACCTCCTATTCAAATACTCCCAAGCCAGCTCATCCTGCCACCCCCATCAAAGCTGCTCTACCTCCAGGGGCCTGCTTCCTGTCAACTCACCAAGCAGGGAAACCTGAGAGAGATCTTAAACTCTTTTATTACTACCTACATTCAGTGGCTCCCCATGTTATATAAATTCCACCCTTTATATACTTCTCATATATATTGTTTTCCTTTCTATTTCAGTATCACTTCAGTGTAGGCCCTAAGAACTTCTCTTAAACTGTCACAACAGCCTCGCAGCTAGTCTCCTCCAGCACATCAGCCACATGACCACCAAACACTTTCTCCTCAGTCTGGATCCCATCAGGTTACTTATTCCCGTTTAAAATCCTTCAATGGCATGCCGCTGCCTATAAAGAAATCCAAAACATTCAGCATGCCAGAAAAGGCTGTCCGCAGTCTGGCCTCTGCTAACCTCTTAAGCTTCATCTGTGCTCCTTCCTGTTTTCTATCCATCAACTCTGTTCTCTCGCTTGCTTATCTTGCGAATGCTTCTTTCCCTTGCTTATTCATCAAACCTAACAAACACCTGCTCACCCTGACACCGCTCAACACGAGCATTATTTCCTAACTACACCCTCTCAGACACGTGTTCCTCCCGTTCTGCTCTTAACGCACATCTCTGGAATGTTATTTATTCTATCAGTATTTTACTATTATTCTTTCTCTCCTATTGGGCTGTGAGTTCCCCAAAGGGAGGAATTTTGTCTTTTTGTTGTTGTTGAGCTGTGTATCACTAGCTCCTAATACACTGCCTAGCACACATCAGCGTTTAAAAACATTCACCAGTGCTAGCCCAGTACTAGCCAATGAGTCTATGAGCCTAATTTTAGGCAAATTTCCCAAGAAGAAATAAACAGGACTGGTTAAATAATCTCATCTATAAAAACTACAGTAAGTAGGCATAGTTAATCAATACAAATAAATATTTTTAGATTATAAACTTTAGAGGACCAGGTGGTCTCATAAAAATAATGAAAAATTAAAATATGATCACATACTCAAAGCTTACATTAGAACAGTAGTCATTCACATATAATTCCTAAAAATATCAGAATCACTACACAGCCGTATTTTCTATAACTAATCATAGAGAGTTCAGAGCTCAGAACAGCTGAATCATTGCCTCGTTTTCATTATGTTAAAAAAAAATTAAAAGCAGGGGCGCCTGGGTGGCTCAGTCGGTTGAGCTTCTAACTCTTGATTTCGGCTCAGGTCATGATCTCAGGGTTATAGATCCAGCCCTAATACAGGCTCCACACTCAGCAGGGAGTCTGCTTCCCCTCTCCCCCTCCCTTGACCCCCTCAGCCTGTGCACATGTGCTCTCTCTCAAATGAATAAGTCTTTTAAAAAATAAAAATAATTAAAAAATGAAAAGCAACATTTGTTTGTTGGTTTGAACACAAGGGGTTCAAAACTGAATTTTCCCTGTGTCCACTGCCAAAAATGTTAGTACTTCCAACCCAGGTCCTTCATATTTGTGTTTCCTTTCTTTTCCACACCAACTATTGCAGTCTCACTCTCAACCTCTATCATACGGCCTCATCTTTACGAAAGCCCTCCCTAAAAGTGCTATCTACAGCATTAACAAAAAGAAGTCTCCAGATCACATCCATCCAGAATGATTTCCCTGAAAACGGAGATGAGGAGGCAAGGAAAAAAAGTCTTTTGATACCAGATATTGCAATTTAAACACCCAGCATTTCTGGCATTACACTAATGCCATACAATTTTGTTGGTTCCAACTACTAGTCCTTATTAGTTTAATAATAGTTGATATTAGCTTTCCTACATTTCTTGGTAATACAACTTGCAGAAAATTAACCACGTGTTTAACACTGAACACAAATAATGAATTTAGCAATTATATACATGATACTTTAATATTTTAACCGTTGGAAGAACTCACTGGAAAACTGGTAATAATATGATCATCATTATTTAGGAAGCCAGGGATTACTATTAATCTAAAAAGATTAAAATTTTGTAGTACCCAAATTGGTGAACAAACCAGTAATACACTTATTAAAACAGATGTATTATTATGAAATATCACTAACCATCCCCAGCAGGAAGTCCTCGCTCCTTTTTTTCATCACATTTGTTGCATTCACTGAAGTAAAGCAGCAGGAACATATCCAAGAGTACCCAAATCAAGGAGGTGGCTAGGACCACCTTGCAATATGCAAATTTTCTCATGGCACTTAAGTCAAATGCAAAATTTTAAAATATATATATATAAATATACAAAGGTCATGAAAATTATTCCAATCCAGTTTCATCAGAAATCACGTTCATAACCTATAGAGACAAAAAGAAAAAAAGATTAACTTAAAAATAACTATAATGAACTATAAGACTAAGACTAATTTAACATGCATATGAAATTTTACTATCCAGAATAAGTTTAAAAATCAGACTTAAAAATACTTATAAAATACAGAAAATTAGTAGTATCAAGAACATACTAATAACTCCTACAAATAAACACTGACTCATCACTAGACATTCAGAAACACTGAGGGAAAGTGTAATGGAGAAGAAAAGAGGATTCTATGATCTGAGACCTAGCCCTGGCTCTGACAGTAATTTTACAGATATCCCTGACCTTTAGTCTCTATTCCCCTACCCCTACCCCACAACCTGTGAAAATAACATGAGAAAATGACTGGAGAGACTGTCGCCAAATTTGGAAAGTCATTTGGGATAGTGTGACCGGTAACATTTCTGCCACACAAGGAGGTCATGTCGGGGCGCTCTGGAGGAGACTGAGGGACCTCAGAGAGGCCAGGAGTCACTGTGATGAACAGCAGACACGGAAGCTCAAAGGCCTAATCTCACTGCTGAGCAGGAAGGAGACAAGCCAAGTGCATTCAGATGAAGGAGATGGAGGAAACCCACACTTTGCACATATGCCTCACAGTGAAAGCCAAATGAGCAGATGTTCTCAAGGACTGGGCTGATGGGCAGCACAGCAGCTTCTCAAAGGGCACCTTAATGTTCCATGGTGGGGAGCAGAGGTATTTACCTGAACAATTCAGGCCAGGCTAGAGAGTTTATCTATGAAACACATAATAGTTCTTGCCTACTTCACGAGATTGCTAGATAGCAACCTGAAAAGCACCCCCCAAAAATCCTAAGGAATACTTAAAAAGTATTATCTGTGCTCTTTTCTCTCTGGGACTTGTGCTCTCTTGCCTATATTCCTTCCTTCATCAAACCAACATTTCCTGACTGGACAGTGAACACGGGATGCATGTTACTGTCACATTCTTGCCTCAAAATCATACCTACTCAATATTTGATATCGAGTCATGTGCAGTGAGCAACTACTGAAGACTACAGTAACCATGATGAGGGGAGAACCAAACACACTGTAGCGCACAGCCTCATTAAACAACAGTTCTCTCCAGAAGAGCTAGATGGATATAAATTTATTTTCTGTGCTATTTTACACGAAAGGCTACCTCTTTTGGTCACTGGCAAAGTAAACAATGGTACTGCTGGTACAGTATATGAAATTCAAAAGTAACTTCATGTTCTCGAAAATCTGATTGTTTTTTTAATGCTTACAGCCCAGATTACTTCAATGCAAATCTCTATTATTTTGCATCCATTCCTATTTAATTTTTCCAAGGCAGTACAGTTCGATTCAAAGAGCACCCTAAGCTCCTAGGATCACTAACTCTGCATCATATGACCCAACAGAGGTAGGAGAGATGGGACATTTCAATAGACCTATTCACTTAATTTGTAGCCGGAACTTCTGCCAGAAAACCTAAAAGACTTAAAAACATGATAATCATTCTCTAACATAGTAAGGAGAGGCTAAATTAGTTTATTTACTAGTTACATATTTTGTTTACTCTATTTCTCAATCAGAACCAGAATCAAACATATTCATTCACTTACTAATTCGTTCAATGCACACAAACTCAGTAAAAGCACGGACTGTGTCAAATGCATGGAATACAAAAATGAACAGAATGCACACCCCTTGCCCTTATGAAATTTAGAGGGGGCTCCTGGAAAGCAGGGATTAGGCAAACAGCCACACATACATAAAATTTCACTGGTGATCATTGTTTTGAAGGGAGGTACACAGCAATATAAACATCTGTATTACAAAGATTGGACTTTGTCAGGAAGGCTTCCCTGAGGAAGACAGGATTTGAGGGGAAAATAAGCATTGGGGGCAGCAAGTAGCAAAGGCTCTGTAGCAGGAAGGAGCCCAGCACTGAGAGGTCAGGGGATCAAAGACAAAAGAGGAAACTGCGATGTGAGATAAAACTGGAGCTGGGTAAGAGTGGCCAGACTCAACAGGTACTCAGGGACAAACTCAACGGGATTTAAGGACAAATTAGATGGGGTGAAAGAGGAGGAAATCCTGGCTTGTACCAATGGATGCAGAGTGGTGCCAGTCATAGAAACAGGAACCAAAGAACGAGGGCAGATCTTTGGAAGGGAGGAAGATGCAAGATGGGAAGAAACTTGTTTGACTTTGGACATGTTGTGTATCAGGTAACCCTGATACCTTCAAGAAGAGATATTAACCGCAGCTAAGGATACAAAAGTTTGGGACCCAAAGGAACGGTCTAAGGTAAAGGTATAAGGACAGAAGCCCTTGCTCCTATGCAACATCGCTGGGGCAGACAGACTTTAAAAAAATCAATATGCAAAACAATTTTTCTGGAGTGTAATTTCCCTCCTAGCATGGGGCTGGACTTGGTGACATGCTTCTAGTCAACAGAATATGGTAGAAGTAATGGTGAGAGATTTCAAGCCTGGTCATAAAACACACATCCTCAGCTTTCTCTCAGCTCACACTCTGGGGAAAGCCAGCACAATGTTGGAAGGACACTTAAGTACTACTACTTAAGTACTACTACTACTAAGCTGCTCCTGCATTCCTGACCCAAGCAAATACAAGATAAAAAATGTCTATTGTCCGAAGCCATTACCTTTGGAGGTAATTCATCAATATAGGATTTCAACAACAAAAAAGGCCTAAAAAGAGAATTCTTTAATCTACAGTAAAGATATTTAATGACACGACTTGTCGACTTGTCATGCACTTCTGTAACATGACATGACTTATGCAACCTTACTTTAATTTCACATCGTACTAGAGTCTAAGCAGTAAGTCAAGAAAAGGAATAAGGATGAGGGGGAGAAAAAGAGACAAAATTATCTGCAGATGACATGATTTCTATCAGAAACTTAAAAGATATCAATAGATAAATCATTACAGCTAATTCATGACCTCATCAAGGTTGCTGAATACAAGGGGTGCCTGGGTGGCTCAGCTGGGTGGGCATCTGCCTTTGGCTCAGGTCATGATCTCAGGGTCCCGGGATCAAGCCCCAGGTCGGGCTCTCTGCTGAGTTGGGAGTCTGCTTCTCCCTCTCACATTCCCTCTGTGCTCCCTCTCAAATAAATAAATAAAATCTTAAAAAAAAAAAAAAAGGTTGCTAAATACAAGATGAACATATAACAATCATGTCCTGTATAGTAACAGTAACTACTCCAAATATATAAAAGAAAACAAATCATATTCAAAATAGCTATAAAAACCCTAAGATATTTGGGGATAAACTTGAACAAAATAGGGGCTCCTGGTGGCTCAGTCGGTTAAATGTCTGCCTTCAGCTTGGGTCATGATCCCAGGGTCCTGGGACAGAGGCCACAGAGGGCTCCCTGCTCAGCGGGGAGCCTGCTTCTCCTTCTCCCTCTCTCAAATAAATAAATCTTAAAAAAAAAAACAAAAAACAAAACACCCCCCCCAAAAAACAAAACCTTTAACAAAATACGTGCAAGACACAGAAAAAGTTGTAGAGCTTTACTGAGGGGTGTAAGAGAACTTGTAAGAGAACTTATAAGGGGTATAAGAGAACTAATGGCTAGTTATACTATGTTTAGGAGAAAAAAAGTAATAGCCTCTTTCCAAAATTAATCTATAAATTTAATATAATTCTAATCAAAACACAAACGAAGCTTTTCGGGACTGGATTTATAATAAAGCTGAAGAATCTAAAACCATGTGGTTCTCTAAAACAAACCCATACATGTACAGAAAACTGGTACTACTACAGATGAGAGTAGAAAACTGATAGAGAGACAAATGGTTTTCCATATGATACGAAATAAATTTAGATCCTACCTTATACCAGTAACAAAGATAATAACGAGGCCAAAGTTGTCAAAACAAAGTCACAGGTATTCTGGCCTTTTACTCACTGGCTGAGGTAAGTATGGCTCTAGTGCTTTAGCTTTTAATTTTATAGTTTCCACTTCCAGTGAAGTGTTTAAGGCCAACATTTCTCCCACTGTCTTTGAGTTGTCAAGTGATTACTTACTAAAATTTGGCAATGAGAAGACTCATTCACCAGCCAAAAACATGAACCAATTTTTAGGTATCAGCATACTCTCATTCTGACTATTTAACAAAAAATTAGTTAAGAACTAGTCTAAAAATTCTATACAAACTAATGTTCACATGCCATATAAATTTAGATATTCTCTTTCTCTAATTGTTTCCCAGGTGTTACTCCAAGTTTAGAGGTTGGGGAAACATGCTTATCATTTGGGGGTACTTGTGGTATAGACTCCTATAAAATTTACCAGTATCTTGAATGGATTGTCAATTTCCAAGGTGATAAACTGACTTAACGTCTAGCAATACCTTTAAAAATTAATATTTTTCCTAATTATAAAGTAATACATGCTCAATTATAAAGTAATACATGCTCAATGCAAAGGATTTGGCAAACAAAAAAGTAAAAGAAAAGATAGAAAACCCCCTGTAAACACTCATCCCAATTGAACACTACCACCAATTGGTTAGGTGTCCTCCCAGTCTTTGGAATACAGGAGATATGTCTTAAAGCAACTTTGTAATGTCTAGTTTGACCCAAACATTTAATGTCTTAAATGTCCTTATCAGGGAGAAAAGAAAGGAATGGCTGTGGCTTTAAAGGGGTAGCAAAAGAGATATTTGTGGTGATACTGTATTTTGATTTTTTTTTAAGATTTTATTTATTTATTTGACAGAGATCATAAGCGGGCAGAGATGCAGGCAGAGAGAGGCAGGGGGAAGCCAGCACCCCGCTAACCAGAGAGCCCAAAGCGGGGCTTGATCCCAGGACCCCGGGACCACGACCCAAGCCGAAAGCAGAGCTTTAACCCACTGAGCCACCCAGGTGCCCCTTGATTTTTCTTTTAAGTTATAGGTTTAACAGACATTTCTAACCCCTATTCCACCTCAACTACTGGATATCACGTTACAGGCAACATCGGATGTCTTAAGGGTCATTTCAAACTAGCCTTGATATTTACAAAGCTATGTCAAGGGGCACCTGGGTGGCTCAGTGGGTTAAAACCTCTGCCTTCAGCTCAGGCCATGATCTCAGGGTCCTGGGATCAAGCCCCACGTTGAGCTCTCTGCTCAGTGGGGAGCCTGCTTCCCTCTCTCTCTCTCTGCCTACCTCTCTGCCTACTATGATCTCTGTCAAATAAATAAATAAAATCTTAAAAAAAAAAAAAAGCTATGTCAAATGCCATATATTAATATACCCGTAAAAAATAGACATAAAATAGATATAAACCAAGGGGGCTTTCTGGTTCATGATGCTGACTCTTGCTCTCACCCTCCCCCAAAGGTTTCTTCTGGTAACAGACCCAGCTCCCTGGTCAGAAGATAGTCAAGTGACATGGCCAGGCCAACCACAGGACCTCACCCCTTGGCTTTTCAAGTCACAGAGCTGGAGGCTATGCAAGCAGCTCTGCAGTCAACCACACTGCCCAACACCAGGAGAAAGGCCACCTTCAAGTTGAAGAGAATGAGCCCAAGGAGAGGCATACAGAACAAGAGGCAGAGTCCGGATGGCGACCAAGTCCCTGACGCTTCCTTCGCTTATTTGTGGAGCATAAGAAATAACACAGAGGACATGGGGAGATGGAGAGGAGAAGGGAGTTGGGGGAAATTGGAGGGAGAGATGAACCATGAGAGACTGTGGACTCTGAAAAACAATCTGAAGGTTTTGGAAGGGCGGGGGGTGGGAGGTTGGGTAAGCCTGGTGGTGGGTATTATGGAGGGCACATATTGCATGGAGCACTGGGTGTGGTGCATAAACAATGAATTCTGGAACACTGAAAAGAAATTTAAAAAATAAATAAACATTTAAAAAGAAAAGAAATCGGTTCCTAACACAACCAGAACACCTGGGATGTGGAGAGGTGGGGAGGAAAGAGGAGGAGACCAACAGGTGAAACCAAGCAGGTTCTAGTCAACTGATGAGGTTCCCTTTTACTAGTTATAAACAACTGTACATCATGAGGCAAACTATACTATTTGAAAAGATAATTTTTAATACTCCAAATCACAGAAATACATCAAATATCAAAAGTATGTAGGAGGAACATCACTGAAATAAAGGATCATAACACAACACATGTATCATGTATCCACCACCCAGTTTAAGAATAAGAAAATAATCTTCAAAGTTCCCTCTCCAATACCATCTCTTTCCCAGCTCCTCAAAGGCAACTTCTATTCCAAACTTACCATTCTCTCTTTTCCTGACAGTTTTACCTCAATGGTAGCCTTAGCAATGCCTTCTTTACATGTGTCTGTTCCTGAAGTGCTCATAAATGGAAAAATCTGTCTTCCTTTTTTCTTTTTTTTAATACCAAGTTCCCGAGAGCCATCGTATGTTGCTTGCAGTTACAATCAATTTGTGTTTACTACTCAGTAGTATTCCACTGGCTTAGCATACCACAGTTTATCCACTTTATGCTTAATGGACATGTGGTTCTTTCTAGGTTTCTATAGTTACAAACAGTACTGTTAGGAACATTCCTAAACATGTTTCCTGGCACACATGTGCAGGAGTAAGGGGTGCAGGGCAAGGGTGGTAAACTTCTGCAAAGGACAAGATGGTAAATATTTTAGGCTTTGCAAGACAGATCTACAGTGTAAGCATTCAACTCTGGTGCTACACCACAAAAGCAGACATAAACGACATCAACAAGTAAGTGTGACAGTATTCCAACTGAACTTTATTTATGGACGGTGAAATCTGAATTTCATATAATTTCCACATTATAAATTACATAATTTTGTTTCACTTCACAATTTTAAAATGTTAAAAATCTTTTTCAACGCACGAGTTGTCACACCAACTCCTGACCTAGAGAACACACATAAAGGTATTAGGTCATAGGGAATGCAAATTTTCAGTAAGACTAAACATGACCAATTTGTTTTCCCAGATGGTTGATGCAAAACAGTAAGCAAAACGAGAGCTCTGGGTGTGCTCCCTGGCAACACTTACTGATGTCAGACTTTCTTATTTTCTGACAATCTGGAGTGTGTAGTTGGTATCTTAATGTAGTTTTAATTTGCACTTCCCCACTGTCTCTGACATTACTGGTCATTCCATTTCTGCTTCTCTAATGTGCCTATGAAGTCTAGGCCACTATTCTATTCGGTGGGTTGTTCTGTCTTTTTCCTATTAGTTTCTAAAGACCTTTGTGCAGTCTGGATTCTAATCTTACTTTGGCTACATGCACTGCAAGAATCTTTTCCCAGCTTATAGCTTGTCTTCTTAATAAGAGGTGGCTTTTGTGGTTTACATTTTCTATGTCTTAAGAAATTCTTTTCTATTTAGATATCATTAAAAATAAAGTTCTAATGTCTAGAAATTTTTAAGTTTTACCTTTCAGGTTTAAGTAGAGATTCAATATCGCTTTCTTCCATGTGGCTAACGAAATGTCCAGCCACACTGTGTGGAAAGTTCATCCTCTTACTAAAGGTGTACATGCAATGCAAACTTTGTCATAAACCAGATTTCCAGGGTTCTAAGTTCTGTTCCACCGACCCTCTACCTAACACCACATTGCTGTCTTACTTACAGCTTTATAGCAATTCTTGATATACACTAAAGAAGTCTTCGCACCTTGCACTACTTCTTGAGGAGGGCCTTGGCTACTTTTGACCAACTGGCCTTCCTTAGCTATAACAACCATAATTCCTAAAAACGATATTCCACCTACTGAAAAAAGAAAATCTAGTAGTTAAAAGTTTACATGTCTATGATAGAATAATCCTACTGTTAGGATTAAATTAAATTTTAAAAATGATACAAGTCATAGAGAAGAAGTTGGTAATGAGGAGTTCAACTCAAGAGCCATTCAAAAGAAGAATTCCAGGGGCAGCTGGGTGGCGCAGTCAGTTCAGCATCCACCTCTTGGTTTCAGCTCATGGTTTCAGCTCACGTCATTACCTCAGGGTCCTGAGACTGAGCCCCAAGTGGAGCTCTGTGCTCACCAGGGAGTCTGCTTGTCCTTTACCCTCAACCCAACTTGTGCTCGGGCGCTCTCTCTCCCTCCCTCTCTAAAATATATTTTTTAAATGCTTAAAAAGATAAAAGAAAAATTCTGAAAATGTCTTACAAAATGATGTCATTATTAAAACGTACAGCACCTAACTTTTATGTCTACTATACTGTTGTTCCTTTAAAAAAAAAGGGATGGGGGTTCATTATTTTAGAGTCACAGTTCATCCCATGCTCTCTGGGTATTTACTGAGTCTTCGCCAATTACATTCTTGATACCAGGTCAGGTACCTAGGTGGTACATGCCTGAAGGCAATGATCCACACCATGGAAGCCCTTATCACAGTTAAACACAAACCTAAGAGATACACCATTCACATTACAAAAGAGAAACATCAACTCAGGAAGCCTGGCAGGAAAAAGACATACAGATAGGGAAGTTTCTAACTAGTTTTTATCAGAAGGCAGTAAGATATTAAACTTTTCTGCAACAAGGTTCATTCTTTTTTTTTTTTTTTAAAGATTTTATTTATTTATTTATTTTTGACTGAGAGAGCAAGCAGGGAGAGCAGGAGGCAAGGGAGAGAGAGAAGCAGGCTCCTAACTGAGTAGGCAGCCCAGTGCAGGGCTCCATCCAGGACCCAGGGAAGGCAGACGCTTAACCAACTGAGCCACCCAGGTGCCCCATCCTATTTTGTTCTAAAGAACACTGCTCTGCAGGATCCACACCTGTGAGTTCTTACTAAAGAAACTCCATGGTCAAGTAAGTTAGAGAAATGTTACAGTCTCTCTATGCCCTGGGAGAGCCACACTGCACGTTATTGCCCTAAAGGTTCTGTGAAGTTTGGCAATAAAGAAACATATCTAACTCTGTTAACTCAGAGAACTTATCATTTTCAAGGACAGAGCTTTCTCCATCTACTTTGTCTTTTTCACACAATACAGATTTCAAATAGCAATAGCTAAAGTAATAAAGATTGGTTTCAAATCCTGGAATCAGCCAATTTTTAAACTATGAGTTATTCTTTTTCTGAAAAACTGGTATTTCTGTGCATCTGCAAATTCCATAAAAAAGAAATCCTATTGTGTTCACAGGAAGATCTTCATGAAGTGAAGGCTAATTTTGTAATATTTTAATTTAACTGTTTACACTTCACATTTCTGCACTATTCTTTAACATAACATATACAACCCACATAGTTGTGGACAAAAATGGTAAATCCAGAAGTCACCATTATATAAATTCCCAAAAGAAAAGAATCTAAAAGAAGTGAAAAGAATTCTAAGAGAAGTGAAATTTAGCAACTATATTTACTATTTTTTTTTCTAAGTTTAGAATATCAGATTCAGAAAAAATGTATCAGCATTAAATGTTACATTTAACAATACAATAGGACACTGCAGGGAGAGAGTTAACACTGCAGGTCTGTTTTACTCAGGCTTTCCTAATCTCTGGGGGATGCCTGGAGCCATGGTAATGACCCCTGGCCAAACTCTGAGAACTAAACTCCTGGAATGTTCAGAGTCACTGGCTGAGGATGTCAGAGACAGCAGGTCAGGATATATCAGACTGTCAGCATTGTTTAAAGTAGGCATCAAGATTTATGATGTGCACCTGGTATCTGGTCAGGGTCCTAAGTTTTAGCCACCAGGGCTGGCCACAAAAAAAAACATGTCCATGTGAGCCTCACAGAGGAAAGACATCAACATTTGTGTCTTATCTTCCTAGCATTCACCTGCATGTAGCTTCTTCCTGCTGTTCCTGTACTGCATCTTTTGCTATAATAAACCTTAGCCAGGAGTACAACATTATGTTAAGTTGGGGGAGTCCAGAAGATCAAAACTAATAGGCAATTATGGTACTGCCATAAAAATAAACACCATTAAAGCATTTGGTTTGCCGTAACACCTACTTCTAAATGCTACATGATCATAATCACAATCTGCTTAAATGAATAAACCAATGTACAGGGTAAAAGTGAACACAGCAGTAACAAGATTACTATCCCTAGAAAGGGCTTGGTTGCAAGGTGGGCCCTTGACTGGCATCTGGTAACTTAAATGATAAACAATTCCCTACACTGATATAAAACTCACCTCAAATGGTAAGTATACCTAACTGTGCCTAACCCATTTGTCAAACAATATAGTTTGCAAAACACATGACTGCCTTCTGGGAGACTGAAATTTTGGTACATGCTAGGCCACAATGACCAGCCCCAATGAAAACACTGGCACTGAGTTTAGTGAGTTTCCCTAGCTTGTAACACTTCACATGTATTGTCACAATTCATTGCTAGAGCACATTGCGAGTGACTCCCCTGGGAGAGGTTCTTGGAAGCTTGTGCCTATTGTCCTCCAGACTTCACACTATGCACTTTTCCCTTTGTCAATACTACTTTGTATCCTTTCACTCTAAGAAGTCTTAGTTGTTCTTATGACTACATGCTGAATCCTGTGAGTCCTCCTAGCCAATCACTAAACCTGGGGTAGCTGTGGGAACCCCAAACACAATCAGCATATTAAAAGAGAAGTGAGTATCTATTAGATCAAATGCTGATATTCAAATCTGGGTTCAAGTTTCAATTCCAACACTTACTAGCTAAGCAATCCTAGAAATGTTACTCTTTATTTGCATATATCCGGGGCTCTTCATTACTTTGAGAAAAACATGCCCACCTTATATCCCATTTCATTAAATTAAATGAGGTAATGTACACAACTTAGATATCAGCACACACTCAGTAAATATTAAATAGTATTTCTAGAGGTACTTTCTTAGATGAAACCAAAAACAGGAACTTTTATACTTGTACTGATGCAATGATTACTCAAATGGTCATGCACAGTACTACAAAAAGAAACTCAGAGGTAAACTTTAACTGAATCTTCAACACTGATTCTATAAGTGTGATTCCCAGTCCACATGACAGGATTCTTGGGTGAGCTCAAGCATGTTAAATCCCATATAAAAATTTTTTATTCCTAGACTGATATTCATCGAGTCTTCAAACTGACCTCCCTGAGGAAATATGAATGCACTAATTAATTAGTACTGGGACCGTGCCTGATGGTTACATTTCTCAAATAATTGAATTTGCATTTTAATACAAGCCATTCACTTACGTATAGATGAGGCAAAAAGTCCCATCAACACAAGTACGAAACCTCCACAGCTGTAAGAGCAAGCCCCAAGGCAAAGAGAAGTGCAACCCTGAAGTCATTCACACCCAGCTATCAACTTACCCCAAAGTGGTTTTTCAAATGAATTCATATCCCAAATCCACATGTCCCACATTTCCTGTTGAAAAATAAATTTCCTAAAATCAGATTATTACAGAATAACTCTATCCTCCCCCCCTTATTACTTCAGCCAACCTATCCCACTGGACTTTAAGTCAGCCATACCTGAGGGCAAAGCTGATGTCTTATTTAGCCAGATCTCTAATGCTGAGCACGGGCACATAACAGGTGTTTCCCCAAAGCTTGCACATAACAGGTGTTCAGTTAATGTCTAATACATGAATAAAATATTACTGAGATCCAACAGCAAGCTCAGTGGAAAAAAAACTATCGTTCTTCCTCTTAGAAATCTATCATGATATTCACTTTCCAGGTGGGAAGGCCAAAGACACAGAGATAGCACCTGCAGCAGGAACTATTTATTCCTTTGTGGGTTTTTTTTGTTTTGTTTTGTTTTGTTTTAAGATTTTACCTATTTGGGACGCCTGGGTGGCTCAGTTGGTTAAGCAGCTGCCTTCGGCTCAGGTCATGATCCCAGCGTCCTGGGATCGAGTCCCGCATCAGGCTCCTTGCTCGGCAGGGAGCCTGCTTCTCCCTCTGCCTCTGCCTGTCATTCTGTCTGCCTGTGCTTGCTCTCTCTCTGACAAATAAATAAAATCTTAAAAAAAAAAAAAAAAAAAGATTTTACCTATTTATTTGATAGAGAGAGCACAAGTGGGGAGGAGGAATGAGAAGCAGACTGTCTGCTAAGCAGGGAACCTGATGCAGGGCTCCATCCCAGGACCCTGGGATACTGACATGAGCCAAAGGCAGCCACATAACGACTGAGCCCACGCAGGCGTACCAGTACTGCGTATGCCTTACCCCCCTCCACATACAACATGCTTCACTCCATTAGATCTCCAACTGAATTCAACTGATCATTCCCTGCTAGACTACCTTTTCTCTATTCATTCAAGCTAGCCATGGCGCTTCTATTCCTCTTCCTGGTGCAAGTGACCAAATCTCAACGAACAGGACCCAAGGGGAAAACTGTTGGGCACATTTGGGAAAAGTTACACTGTCTCAGAGGTGATGAAGGAGAAGTTATACCTATAATAGGGGAGCTATTTATGGGTGGGGGCGGAAAGCACACGGAAGTATCTACACCTTCCTCTCAGTTTTACTCTAAACATGTAACTGCTCTAAAAAAAGTCTTTAAAAATAAAACATGAAAGACTTACACAGAGAAAGGTGAAACCGCTCCTACTGGAGTAACCCTCCCACAAACAATAATTACAAACTCTGGCCCAAACATAAAAACCACTACTGAAAAGCACTGGATAGGTTACACAGGTGATGGGGATTGTGGAGGGCCCTTGTGATGAGCACCAGGGGTTGCACGGAAGTGTTGAATCACTATACTGGACGCCTGAAACTAATATTACACTGCATGTCAACGGGAATTCAAATAAGAACTTAAAAAAAATTTTTTTTTTAATTAGAGAAGCACTAAACAGCAACCAAAACACAGAAAAGAAAAGACAACCCTTGAAAGAGGGGAACTATACTAGGTGAGATTTGCCTTTTTATGGCTGTTTGCCTGAAGGCAGAGACCACCCTGCATCGTGTGCAGCAGGTAAAACTCAAGAAGGAGCTCTCAACTCTCATTGGCTTGTGGCATCAAAGGATGAAGGCTGGGGCCAGTAGAACAACTGGAAAGTAAGGAAGAAAATCCTAGATATATTTATTTAAACCTCACCACAATCCTTACCTAAGCCCTAAACACACAACACAGGAGACTCCAGAGGTCCCAAAGAAAAGAAATGCCTAAAATAGCTGAAAGAACCGAGCAAGAGATCAGGTTGTTGCCCAATGCAGGAGAAACAGTCTGGGATTTAAGTCCAGCCAGTTAACTGCCTGCTAGAACAACAAAGAATCAACATTTTCGAAGAAAACAGAATTATGGATCACAAAAGCATTTATAACATTCAGTATTCAATAAAAAATTACTAGACATGAAAATAAACAAGAAAATGTGACTATGGTTAACAAAAAAAAAAAAAAAGCAGTCAATATACTTTGGACATAAGATTACCCAGATGTTGGAATTAGTAGACAAGGGCTATAAAGCAGCTACTAACCATGTGTTCAAGAACTTAAGAAAAATAAAGGAAGAGAAGTAACTCATCAGGTAAATACAAAGTATAAAAAGGAACCATACAGGACCACGAAGAACACAAATATATGAAGTCTGAAATATAGAATTCACTTCACAGGTTCAACAACACATGAGAGGCAAGAAATATAGGCATATCTTAAAGATACTGTGGGTTCAGTTCCAGACCACCATAATAAAGTAATATTAATTTTTTGTTTCACAATACATATACAAGTTTACATTTTAGTTTATTAAGACGTGATAGTATTGTGTCTAAAAAAACTAATGTACATACCTCAAAAAATACTTCATTGCTAAAAAAATGCTAACCATTATCTGAGCTTTCAGAGTCGTAATCATTTTGCTGATGAAGGGTCTTGCCTCTGCGTTGATGGCTACTGACTGATCAGGGCAGTGGATGCTGAAGTTGGGCTGACTGTGGCAATTTCTTAAAATAAGACAACAATGAAATTTGCCATATCAACTGACTCTTCCTTTCATGAATAACTTCTCTGTAGCATGCTAGGCTGTTTGACAGTATTTTACCGACAGCATAACTTCTTTCAAAATTAGAGTCAACTGGGGTACCTGGGTAAGTCAGTTGCTTAGGTGTCTGCCTTCCGCTCGGGTTGTGATCTCAGGGTCAAGGGATGGAGCCCCACGTCAGGCTCCCTGCTCAGCGGGGAGTCCACTTCTTTCTCTCCCTCTTCCCCTCTACCCTCCACTTTGTGCTCTCTGCTCTCTCTCAAATAAATAAAATCTTGAAAAAAAAATTAGAGTCAATTTTTTCAAACTCTACTGCTGCTTGATCAACTAAATTTATATGATATTGTAAATCCTCTGCTGTCATTTCAACAATCTTCACAGCATTTTCACCACGAGTAGATGCTATCTCAAGAAGCCACTTTCTTTGCTCATCACAAGAAACAACTCCTCATCTGTGCAAATTTTATCATAAAGTGCAATTCAGTCACATCTTCAGACTCTACTAATTCTAGTTCTTTTGCTATTTCTACCGCATCTGTAGTGACTTCCTCCACTGATGTCTTGAACCCCTCAAAGTCGTCCATGAGGGCTGGAATAACTTCTTCCAGAGTCCTGTTAATGTTGATATTTCAGCCTCTTCCCATGAATCACATTATGTTCTTCATAGCGTCTAGAGTTTCCAGAAGGTATTCAACTGACTTTGCCCAGATCCATCAGAGGAATCATTATCTATAGCAGCTATAGCCTTACAAAATGTATTTCTTAAATAATAAGACTTAAAAGTTAAAAATACTCCTTGGTCCCTGAGCTAAAGAATGGATACTGTGTTAGCAGACATGGAAACGTCAATCTCATCGTGTATTTCCATCAGAGCTCTGGGGTGACCAGGTCTATCGTCAATTAGCAATAAAATATTCAAAGGAATTTTTATTTTTTCCTGAGCTGTAGGTCTCAACGATGGGCTTAAAACCATGTTGTAAATAGTAAAGCATGTTGTAAAGAGATGTGCTATCATTCAAGCTTTGCTGGTCCATTTCTAGAGAAAAGACCAGGATTTAGCATAACTCTGAAGACCTGGGATTTTCAGAATGATCAATGAGCACTGGTTTCAACCTAAAGTCACCAGTTGCATTAGCTCCTAATAAGAGAGTTAACCTGACCTCTGAAGCTTTGGAATCAGGCACTGACTTCGCCTGTCTAGCTATGAAAGTCCTAGATGACATTTTCATCCAATGAGAAGACTATTCTGTCTATACTGAAAATCTGTTATTTAGTGACGACACCTTCATTAATCACCCTGGCTGGATCTTCTGGGTAAGCTGCTGCCACTTCTTCATCAGCACTTGCTGCTTCACCTTGCACTTTTACATTACAGAGATGCCTTCCTTCCTCAAACCTCACAAACCACCCTGTCTGCCAACTTCAGACTTTTCTTTGCAGCCTCCTCACCTCTCTCAACCTTCGTGGAACTGAAGAGAATTAGGGGCTTGTGCTGGATTAGGCTCTGACTTAAGGGAATGTTGTGGCTGGTTTGATCTTCTATTCTTACCACTAAAACTTCCTGCATATCAGTAATAACACTGTTTGGCTTTCTTATCACTCTTCACTGGAGTAGCACTTTTACTTTCCTTCAAGCACTTTTCTTTTGCATTCCCAGCTTGGATGGCAGATTATACGGAGCTTTCGCCCTATCTCAGTTTCAACATGCCTTCCTCACTCAGCTTAATCATTTCTAGCTTTTGATTTAAAGTAGAGGCATGTAATGCCTCCTTTTATTTGAACACCGAGAGGCCACTGTAGGGTTAGAATTGGCCCAATTTCCATATTCTTGTGTCCTGGTGAACAGGGAAGCCCGAGGAGAAGGGGGGAGAACGTGAGAGGGGGTAGACGACAGTCGGCAGGTGAAGCAGTCAGAATGCACATAACATTTACCAATTAAGTTCACCAGATCTTATGTAAGTACAGTTTGTGGCAGCCCAAAACAAGTGCAATAGTGACATCAAAGCTCACTGATCAAAGGTCACCATGACAAACATAATAATAATGAAAAGTCTGAAATATTACAAGAATTTGACATAAAAAATTAGACAGAGACTCAAAGTGAGTAAACACCACTGGAAAATAATGTCAACAGACTTGCTCAACACAGGGTTGCCACAAACCTTCAATTTGTAAAAAAACACGGTATCTGCAAAGTACAATAAAATGAGGTATGCCTGTAAAGGATCAGTCAATTTAAAGATACATCAAAAGCAAGTATCCAATCTGAAGATCTGAAAGAAAAATTTTTTAATGAACAGAGAGCCTCAGTGAATTATGGTACAATATCGTAAAGTTTAACGTATGTGAAATCAAAGTGCCAAAAGGAGAAAATTATATAAAAATTATATATATAGAAAAGTATATGCAAAAATAACAGCTAAAAATGTCCACAACTTGGAGAAAATACAAATCTAAGTCCAGTGAACCCTAAGCATGATAAATACAAAGAATATCCCAACTAGAGCTCATCATATACAAAAGCTAAACACTAAAGATACAGAGAATAACCTGAAAGTAGCCAGAGGGAAAAAAGACATACTATATACAGAGGTAAAAAATGGCTGACTTCTCATTATATGAAACAATTTTCAGGTAAAGAGAAGCCAAAACAACTCATCTCTTTGCAGACCTGCACTACAAGCAAGGCTAAAGGAAATTCTTCAGGCAGAGGGAAAGGACACCAGATCTGTAAGGAGAAAGGAAGAACAGAAGAAATGGTAAATGTAGGAGCAAACGTAAAAGCCCGATTCCTCCCTCTTGCTTTTTTTTTTTTTTTTCCCCTTTAATTTTTATTTAGGGATACCTGGGCTCAGTCAGTTAAGTGTCTGCCTTCAGCTCAGGTCATGATCTTGGGATCCTGGGATTAAGTCCCATATGAGGCTCCTTGCTTAGCATGGAGCCTGCTTCTCCCTCTGTCTGCTGGTCTTCCTGTTTGTGTGCTCACTCTCTCTCTCTCTGACAAAATCTTTTTAAAAAATTTTTTATTTATTTGAGAAAGAGAGAGTACACAAGGTAGAGAGTACAAGCAGGAGAAGGAGCAGAGTGGGAGAAGCAGGCTCTCCATTGAGCAGGGATCCCAATGTGGGGCTTGATTCCAGGACCCTGAGATCATGACCTGAGCCAAAGGCAGATGCCTAACCACTTAGCCAACAGAAACACACAGGTGCTCCTCCTTCTTGCTTTTTTAAAAAAGACATACGGCTGACTAAATTAAAACTCTTAACTTTGTAGTGCATTAATTTCTTAATATGAAGATGTAATATGTGAAAAAATTAGAGCAAACAACAAAGGTGGGAGTTAGGTGGAACTACATAGTTGCCAGGGACTTGTCTTACGTGAAATACTATAACCTAGCACCCACTCATGATATTTACAAAGAAATCCCAGGAGATTGAAATTAAGAATAAACTCTGTTAGCCTGATAAAGGATATCTGCCCCAAATCTATAGTAAACAAAACAGTTTCTCATAAAGTGTTGGAAGCATTCTCTTTCAAGTTAGTGAAAGGATAAAAATATATTCTGTCACTTCTTCCTGTTAAGAATGTACTAGAAATTCCACCCAGAAGAGTAAAACAAAAGATTTAGGAATTGGAAAGAAGAAGAAAAACAAAGAAAATGATAGAAAAATCCAAAACAATAAAGACAATGAGAACTAATGAAAACTTTTGGCAAGACTGCTGGATACAAGTTTAACAGGCAAAATTCGATAAATTCTTATTGCCAATAACTAGAATATTGTTTAAAAAGTTCTTTACAAAATAAAAACAGCATGGTCAAATATGGATAGTTTATTAAAGAAATAGATTCTCTCAATATTAATCTATATACTTAATACTCTTCCAATCAAAAATCTCAATAAAATTTTCTTTACAGAACTGTATTAAAATCACATGGAAGAACAAAGACACGGAAGTCAATAAAATTTTGAACAGGGTGAAAGTACTTTGTCTACCATATACCAAGCTACAGTACTTAAGTCAGTGTGATACATGGGCAGAGATAGATTAAGGAACCAGTAAAACAGAAGAGAGTCAAGAATCAGACCCACATGAATATGCAAACTTGATACAGGACAGAGGTGGCACTATAAATCAGTGCGAAAAAGACAGGCTGTTTAATAAATGTTCATCCACATGTAAAAATGAAATAAAACTCCGACTTCACGCCATACAAAAGAACAACTCCACGTGAATTAAAGTTTAAGGATATATGTTCTACAATTTTAAACTAAAATATAGGCAAATATCTTCCTATCTTTGGGTAAGGAAGAATTTCTTTTTTTTTTTTTTAAAGATTTTATTTATTTATTTGACAGAGAGAGATCACAAGTAGACAGAGAAGCAGGCAGAGAGAGCGAGGGAAGCAGGCTCCCTGCTGAGCAGAGAGCCCGATGCGGGACTCGATCCCAGGACCCTGAGATCATGACCTGAGCCGAAGGCAGTGGCTTAACCCACTGAGCCACCCAGGCGCCCAGGAAGAATTTCTTAATACTCAAAAAGCACAAACCATAAAAGGAAAAAAGTAATCTCCACTACATGAAAGTTAATTTTAAAAAAAAAGATTTTATTTATTTGACAGAGAGAGCACACAAGCAGGGGGAGCAGCAGAGGGAGAGGGAGAGGGAGAAGCAGGCTCCCCACTGAGCAGGGAACCCAACATGGAGCTCCATCTCAGACCCTGGGATCTTGACATGAGCTGAAGGCAGACACTTAACTGACTGAGCCACGGACGTGTCCTAAAAATTAATTTTTAAAATATAGCCAAAGATGTCATCATAGATAGTCAAATGATAAACCAAAGACTAGGGGAAAATAATCAAGAAAAGATTAATATCAGAATGTATTAAAAACTTTTCCAACTCAAAACAACACACAAATGAAAAATGGCATGGTAATGGGCAAATGAGAGGCAAGGAAACATATATAGCCAATGAATGTATGAAAATATGCTCAACTTCAGTAGTTTGCAGAAAAATGAATTTGACCTCATTGAACTGGCAAAACACAAGTGTTAGTAAGGAATAAAGAAATGTGACACTCATACAATGTTGCTCCTAGTAATTTGGCACAGCCACTTTGGAAAGCAATCCAGCAATATCTAGAATAGCTGAAGAAACCACTACCCCATTATTCAGTAATTCAACTTCAGGTACGTACCCTGGAGAACTCTCACACATATAAGGAGACATGCACAAAGACTACAACACTGTTTATAAGGGGGGGAAAAAAAAAGGTAACAACCTAGATACACAGCAAGAGGAAATGGGTAAATGAATTGTGTAACAGAATATACAGGCAGTTAAAATTAAACAAGAACTGTATGGATCAACATGGGTAAACACTGTTGAATGAAAAAAAGCAATACATGCAGGATATGTATAGTATGTTCCATTTATAAAGAGCTTTAAGGCTATTAGAATAAGAAATTATTCATAGACACAAACACATATTGTAAAGACAGAATAATATGTAGAAATATAATATACCAAATTCACATTATGGATATTTCTGAGGAGGGAGGGAAGGACTTCAATAATACTGGAACTTTTTTTACATAAAATATCTAAATTGTGCGGGGTGCCTAGGTGGCTCAGTGGATTAAAGCCTCTGCCTTCAGCTTGGGTCATGATCCCAGGGTCCTAGGATCGAGCCCCACATCAGGCTCTCTGATCAGCAGGGAGCCTGCTTCCTCCTCTCTCTCTCTCTCTCTCTCTCTCCTCTCTGCCTACTTGTGATTTCTGTCAAATAAATAAATAAAATCTTTAAAAAATATATCTAAATTGTGGCAGACTGCTACAAGTTGGTTTCTTACCCAATTCCTATTTTCCTATTTGGTCTTACAAATCAAACTGCTCTAAGAGTGGCAATTTACACATCTTGGCTTGCACAGTGGATTAAGGAAGCCAATAAGATAAAATCAGAAATCACTGGATTGGGCCATGGGAAAAATACTGAAAGGGTAAGGACTTCATGGGGACATGGGCCCTTTGCCCTTACTCCCTTTATCCTCCAATCTGGGATAAGAACATGAGTGATGGAGTCACAAGGACCTGCTCAGCAACCATGAGATGACCCTGAGAAAGAGAGCTACAAGCTAAGGACTATAAAGCAGAAAGATAGATGCACAGTCCTTGTTGACCACATAGCTGCCATGTCCTGGGAGGAAAAAAGGCCTCTTTAAAGCACCTTTGGTGGGAGCAGGGAGAGGGTGGGGGTGCGGTGTGGGGATCTTTCAAATGCAGCCAAACCTAATGCTAATTGACACAGAAGAAAGTAGGGGGGCAAGATGTTAAGACATAGGGGAAAGGCAGATTCTGCTACTGTACTTTTCTGTTTTTAATTTTTTATTAAAAACGCTTTCACTGGGCGCCCGGGTGGCTCAGTGGGTTAAAGCCTCTGCCTTCTGCTCAGCTCATGATCTCGGGGTCCTGGGATTGAGCCCCACATCAGGCTCTCTGCTCAGCAGGGAGCCTGCTTCCCACTCTTCCTCTCTGCCCTGCCTCTCTGCCTACTTGTGATCTCTGTCTGCCAAATAAATAAATAAAATCTTAAAAAAACAAAAAAAACTTTCACTTCCCAGATTTGAAACAGAGATTCTCAAATGTTAACCACAGACAACTGCTGGCCCACAGATCAAGAAAAAATACAAAGGCAACACATACAATTTATGAGGTGGGCCACCAGAGTGGATAAAGAACTCACTAGAAACTGGCCAACCACACTTGGGAGAATGCAGACAGCTACTACGGTATTGCCACCAGCACTGCTGCCGCCGGTTTGGATGACAAACAATCCCACAGTCTCTTGGCTCTGGGCTAGGGATGAGAAAAACCAAAAACAATCTGCAGACTAAACGGAAATCTCTGCTGTCATTCCCTTTCCCTATTTTTCCTTCTCCATGCATTCCCCAGAGCTCAGGGCCATAGTATTCTGTCTCCACAACTGGATCATCAGAGGAGCAAAAATATCACAGAACAGTAGTACCTTCAGAGGAAATTCAGTTGTTTTTTACAATCGCAAACAGGAAGGTTCTTTTGAGAACTACTTCACCTAAAACACTGTCTGATGTTACTTCGATATTAACTCAAGTGACCTTCTCGGATCTAAAAGGTTTTAAAATTTGCTCGACAGACCAGATGAAAACGTAAGTTTGGAATGAAGGTAGGTTTTAGATTTCGGCCCCAGATAATGGTCTGAAATAGTTATCATGTGAAAAAGAACAGAAGAAACAACGACAAAAACTCTTATTCACTTACTGGCCTGTTACAGAAAGATAATGATCTATTCAGTCATGATTTATCACAGGTACCACACAGTGCAAAACATGCTCTTCATCTTTTTTCTTTAGCTAGTCAGCAATATGGTACCTTCGTTTTTGTGGATTTTTTTTCTCCCTAATCTATTTCTCACTTTTTGGTTTCTCCCTAATGCCACTTTATTTCGTTTCTCAGCTTGTAACATCAGTGGTTGTTCTGCATTCTCTCCTGCTGATTTTACTCACTTTCTGGCCCCTTGCCTTTTGTTTCTGTGAATAGCTATTCTCTGCCTCACTCCCTCAGTATGATTTTCCCTACTCTCAGATGGCTTCTGCACGGATACGAACTGAGAGCCACCCTAGGTCCTATCATCCCAAGAGCCTTTTTCCTGGAATTTTTTTTAGCCCTTTGGGGGTAGATGATAGGATTTGCTTCCTGATCTCACAACCAAACAAAAACAAAAAACCCACTGTGATCAGGATGTTTACATTTAAGAATGTAATAGAAAGCTAACAGGAAAATTTTTAAAAATCCCTGAAAGAATCTTGCTATATTCACATCAATAACCCAAAACATTTCTGCATTTTTTTTTCAATTCCACTGAATTCTCAAAATTGTATTCTGCTAAAACCTCTGGATACTTGGGTTCTCTCTCCTTCCTACTTACACTAAACAGTTGCACATGTTTTTCTTTATTACCAATAAAAATGTAACTAAAAGATAATTTTTTCTGCAGATGACCTTTTTCCACTTCAGATTTAGAGAATTTAAGAACTGGGTTCACACACAAGCAGATTTTTTTCAAAAACACATACTTTGTTACAGCCTGGATTTAGCTTCCTTCTTATCACTATAAATTCAGAGGAATAAAATAGTGAAGATACATTTAAACATTATCGAAGAGCATATACTTTTTAATGAATATAAAATAATTTTTCAGCTTTAATGAGAAGTACTAACAGCACTGCAGAGAACAGTTAAATTTAACTACAACTCAGTTTTGCATTTTGCTGTGCTGTTAAGTGTAGTACTGCCCTATATACATGAAGTGTGTGATTACCAAAAAAAGAACAGCAAAGAAGTCTTAAAGAAGATGAAAGCTTTACCTGATACAGCAAAGTTTATGGTTTTATGATAAAGAAACTTAATCTTGAGGGAGAGTTATTTTAAAAGGAGCGAGAGAAATAATAAAAACTAGGTATTGTTCTATTTCTCCACACAAGAGTTGTTTGTTTTTGTTTCATAAAAACCAAATGCAATGTGTGGATCTGTTAGATTTTTGAATCTATAAACTAACTCAAGACATTTTAGGGACCATCGGCGGAAATCTGACCACACACTGGGTATTTGATGATACTAGGAATTACTGTTAATTTTACTGGGAATAACAACAGCATTATGGCTAGATTTGAAAAAATTTTCTCATTTTTAAAAGATCCATACTAAAGAATGTTAGAGGTAAAATGACATGATGTATTACTTTAAAATACTTGGGGCTTGGGGGTCAGGGGCGGAGGGATTGAGAGGTGAAGCAAATCTTAATCTTTGCTGAATATCGAAGACGGAGACAGGTTTAAGTGGGTTCGTTTTATTATTTCTTCTACTTTTATATATGTTAGATTTTTTTTGAAATACAAAGAAATAACTTTTAAGTTTATTCCAGATAGCTAAAAGCTAAGTTAGGATTATGAATGGTTTAACATTCTACTCTGGCAGGCCAAATACTGCAAACATTAGTGTTTTGTGAACAAAATCAAGGCATCAATACATTCATTCACTTAACTTCAATTTAGTAATACCTATTTACTATATGCTAAGCATTTCACCAGACCTGAGAGAGCAAAGAAGAGTTAGACAATGTCCCTGTTGCTAGGGACAGGACAGTCACCATGAATACCTGTATATAAGATTCCAGGTGGTCTGGCAGAGGGCACGGAGCACAGCAGCCACAGACAGAAGACAGGGAAAATGTCAGACTGCCTGCCATGTTCCATACACATTACAACGAGGTATCACTGCCGCCCAAATGGGAGAGGAACTGCTCATGAAGATGTGTTTGTCTTCACACAAGACTCTACCCCAAGCATAAATGAATCCGAAGCTGTGGGTATGGGGTTCCTCTACAGATGACTGTGTATGAGAAAACTGTAGCCTAACAACAAACCTTTCAAGTGGGTTTTATATTCATGTTTCAGCTGAGGAAGTTGAAGAGTCATAGGTTTTAAGGGTGAGCAAAACTGCACATGTGAAGACCTGAAAGGTCTAAAAGGTCTAAAAGGTCAGAAAAGACTGTGGAGAGCGGTACATAAAACCAAAAAGAACCAAATTCTCAGAAAGTTCTCCACAAGGCTAACTGCTACAGAGGAAGGTTAAATGACACTGGGAGCTGTGTTTGTCAACATTTAGCAAGCTTCAGTGAGTTGGGTGACTTAAACACGACACTAAAAACATCAGAGGTGGCACCTGGGTGGTGACTCATTTAGTTAAGTGTCTTCCTTTGGCTCAGGTCATGATCTTGGGGTCCTGAGATCACCCCTTGATGGGCTCCCTGCTCAGAGGGGAGCCTGCTTCTCTCTCTCCCTCTGCCCCGCCCCCTGCTCATGTGCCCTCTCTCTCAAATTAATAAATCTTTTTAAAAAATTATAAAAATAAAAAACATCAGAGGGGGGGCACCTGGATGGCTCACTCTGTTAAGCAGCCGACTCTTGGTTTCAGCTCAGGTCATGATCTTGGGCTTGTGCTTGAGCTCAGCGAGGAGTCTGAAGATTCTCTCCCTCTGCCCCTCCCCCCTATTCATGCACCTGCTCTAAAATAAATAAATCTTTTTTAAAAAATTAAAAAATAAAACACATCTAAGTGTCTCATAAACTGTGCTAGGTAAAGAAATGAAACCTTACTCAAGACTTCAGGATATTTCAAGCTTTACTACTAGTCCCATTAGGCATATGCTGTGGAAGGCTGGATAAAACAAAAAATACCTGGAGTTCCTAAAGCTAGAAAGGCTATTCTCTCCTTTAATGGGGATAGAAGTTAAAGCAGAAGGAAAGCACAACAAGGGCTGCTTGGCACTTACTGAGTGCTCGGGGTGTTCAGAGGCACTCTGTAGCACAGTCCTCCTAACGAGTAGTGAGCGAGGTACTCCTCCGCTCATCACCTCATGACAGAGAAAACTGACACTTTGAAGGGGTTGGGTAATTTGGCCAAAGTCACACAGTTTGTCAAGACCAGAATTCAAAATCAGTCAAGTCCCAGTAGTATCTTTACCCTTTACAGTCTACCTCCAGAACTTATATAAATGGAATCATAGTATAATGTATTCTTTTGCTACTTTTTGACCCCAACGTGTTTTTAAGATTTGTCCACATTGCTGTATTAACAGTTCATTAACTTTTGTCAATGGTTCACCAACTCTTCTCTGGTGGCACAGAGCACGAGGTGGCAAACTACTATTTTTACAAACAAAATTTTATGGGAACACAACCACACCTATTCTGTGTCTTTATGAAGGACCTAGAGCTGCTTTGGCACTGTCACGGCAATGCTGAGTAACCACACCAATGGACTATGGGGACTGCAAGGCCTAAAACACTCACTGTGTGGGACTTTACAGGGAGTTTGCGGACTTCTGCCCTAGAGCATTGATTGCAGTGGTACACTTGATATTGTCCAAGTTTACAATCAATGTACTCTTCATATGCATGTCCTTGTTGACAAATATTTAATGCCTATTCATTTTTCTTCTATGAAATGGCTTTTCTATTGCCCATTAATCTTTTCCACACTGGCACAGATGTGTGACATATAGACGTGTGTACAGAGGTTGTGTATGTAGACATATAAATGTGTGTATATTACTGTAATAAAAATTTTTTATCAATAGTTAGAAATTCTTCTATTCCTGTACTTGTGACTAGTCTCTGCATTCTGCCACAAAGAAGAAATAAAAGATCTTAATTTTAACATAGCCACATTTATTAACCTTTTCATGTTAACAATTATGCTTTTAGCAGCTGATTAAGATAGTCTGAGGTTACAAAATACTCTAATATTTTATTCTGAAGGCTTATGTTTTTCATTTCATAATTAACTTTTTAATCCATCTGGAATTCGGTTTTTTAATATGGTGTGAGGTAAGAAATCTTTTTTTCCCCAATGTGGCTAAATAACAATACCGACATCATTTACAGAGTATTCCATTTCCTTATTTGATTTGTAACACTAGCTCTGTTATATATCAGATTTCCAAGTATGTAGAGTTCTATTTTTCACCTTGATTTTCTTCCATTACCTATTTGTCTATCCTTGCCCTATTATTACATGATCTCAATTACTAATGTTACACATTAAGTATTAAAATCTAGTAGGACAAGTGGTCTTCAGAAATATCTTGGTTATTTGTGGCCAAATTTTAGAATTAACTTGTCAAATTCCAAAAGAACAAAGATATAAAAACCATACCCTGTGGATTTTTACTGAAATAGCAATAATTTTTCTATTAATGACAAATTAATTGATAAATTTACAAGACATAGTCTTTCTCCCTATGAGCATGGCTGGCCCCCAAATTTATTTGCGTCTTCTTTAATGTCTTCCAATATAACTTTTGTAACTTTCTATAATAAAGATCTTGCCACCTCTTTTTATATTTATTCCTAGGTAGCTTTTTTTTTTTTTAAACTATTGTGAAATATCACTTTTTTTAATTGTGAGCTGTTAGGTTATAATAACAGCACTAATTTTACTAAATTGATCTTATATTCAGTTAATTATTATAAACCCTAAAGATTTATCTGTGGATTTGAATTTCCTATGACAATATTCATAATGACTTTAAAGAAGACCATTTTGTTCATTCCTTACAGTCTTGTAACTTTCTTTTTCCCACCAGTGCACTGCTGGCTAGATGAGGCAGCTGATTTTTAAAGCAATATTTTAAGAAAGTTATGGAATTTCTCTCCTACTTCTTAGTTTTTTGTATCCTAAAAGAACACTGAATTTTAATCAATTTTTTTCCTGCATCATTTCAGATGACACTTTTTTTTTAATTAAGAAATTTAGAAATTAAGAGGTATTTCTAATGCATGACCTAGCTTGCCTTCTTGGAATAAACCCTTTATTCAATATGTATTTCCTTCATACATTACTGAATTCAGCTTGCCTAATTAATTTTGATAGCCTCTTGCTCGTAAGCCATATTTTTATACTCTCTGAACCTATTAAACATTTATTTTCTATTCTGTACCTAACAACTAGACTATCTGCAGTTTCTGAATGCCATACTATACAGTTTCCTAGTTGAGCTGATTAACTCATGGTGACTTATTTGAAGTGTTTTTGATTTTTTTAATAGTGAGCTCATGTTCCTAGAAACTTTATCTGTGTCAACTCCCTGAGGTGTGTGTTCCCCATACTCCTTCACAGACAATTTGCTTCACAGGCCTAACAACCTGAGACCACTTTCACAAAATTCCTGGCTTGGGTTTTTTGGCTCCATTCAAGTAGTATGATCTCCAACCCCAAATCCAGTGAAAGTAAACTTGTCATTACTCTTTCTCAAGAAAGACTTACCTCTGCAGTGAAAGACAGACTGAGACAGGGAGCCTGCCTTACCCCCACTAAACCTCTCTCCCCGCAGTGTGGGACAAATGTTTCATTTTTTCCCCTAGTTTACCTATCAGCACCTTTCTAGGAGTTTCAGCTTTATACACAGTCTCTGCATCTTCCCACCTTGCTTGATCCCTAGACTCTACCTAGCACCCCATAGTCACTCTGCAAAATCCAAAGCTCTAGGCTTCCCGGGATCTGCAGATACCGGAACCCCCAGCATAACGGCCAGCATCACTTTTAGTTTATCTCTCCGGATTCAAGATTTCTTGTTTTTGACCCCTGAGGAGTTCCTTACTTGTCAGTTCAACTCTACGTTTTTAAAAATATGTTGAATATTTAGTCCAGTATTTTTAATGTTTCATAAAGGGAACTTTAAAAAAATATATTTAATCTGTCACAATTCCAGAAACTGAATCCTCTTAACATTTTGAATAGTCTGCTAGCTGAGCACTTTTCCCCAGAAGAAATGTATCTCTACTCCTAAATGCCAAAGGAAAAATAATTCATATTCAGTTCACAAATATCTATAGAACACTACTATAGGCACTTGCATAAATCAGTAAATTAAACAGAGATTTATGCTTTCAAAAACTATGATGGAGGAGAGGTGCAGACAGCAAACAAAAAACGTAAGTAAAATGAATTATATCACAGAAAGCAGTAAGAGCAATTGGAACGAAAGAGGAAATCGAGGGACTGGGTAGAAGGATCAGGAGTAAGGGGTTGGGGGCACTATCTTCAACAAGGCATCTATTACTGTATTTCCCCACAACATTAAAATAATTATTTTGTATTAAACATAAAATTACAAGAAACTATGAATATTCTTCTCTTCTCTTGATGTGAAGTACGATGGTAAGCAACCTACAGACTTGTTAATACTATATGACTCCACCGACTTCAAAGAAACTGTAGCACATTTTAATATCAATAACTGGAGATGATGCTCAAAAAGTTATGCTGCTACCTATTCAAAAAATAAAAATGAAATAAAGGGAGTTTAAAAATAAACTTATGGGGGCACCTGGCTAGCTCAGCTGGAAAAGCATGTGACTCTTCATCCTAGGGTCACGGGTTCAAACCCCTCACTGGGTGTAGAGATTACTTAAATAAACTTATAAAAAAATGTTTTAAAAAATAAACTTATGATAGGATAAAAGGAGACACTTAAATATTTACTGAAAAAAAGTTAAATGAGTATAAACTTTTATATTTTTAAAGATACTTAAAATTAAATTATCACCATTAGGCAGTTCTTATAAATGTTAAATTTACCCAACCCAGAAGGCAATTAGTCCAATTATATCTGCTTGTATCTTTTATGGAGACGTACCCTATTTATAACTCTTTAAAATGGGCTTTTCTCTTTCCGTAAGAATCATGTCTGAAGTTGACTTATTAAATCATGCCTTAAAATATTTAACTCCAAGTCCAAGACAGTATTTTTCAGTTCTGTAATTATTTTATTTATCTATTTGACAGAGAGAGAGAAAGAGAGCAAGCACAAGCAGTGGGGGAGCAGGAGAGGGAGAAGCAGGTTCCCCATTGAGCAAGAAGCCCAATGTGGGGCTTGATCCCATGACCCTGGGATCATGACCTGAGCCGAAGGCAGATGCTTAACTGACTGAGCCACAC
Source organism: Lontra canadensis (assembly GCF_010015895.1). Classification (NCBI taxonomy): domain Eukaryota; kingdom Metazoa; phylum Chordata; class Mammalia; order Carnivora; family Mustelidae; genus Lontra; species Lontra canadensis. Next base: position 11,089,627 of record NW_022631011.1, read on the forward strand.
AGGTGCCCCAGTCAGGTGATTATTTTCATTGCTTTTCTCCACATCACTCAATTTTTCCTTCCATGTCTTGTAAAGTAGACAATAAAGCTGGAGCTTTATAAACACTGTGTTATAATTATATACAATAGGTGATCTCTCTCTCTCTCTCTCTCTTAATGATAGAGGTAATAAATACTGATGGTAATGAATGAATGTTCTAGCAAAGCCACTTTCATTTGTCTCTCAAATAAAACATCCTAAGGACAGGACCTATAAAACTTAAAGATTTACTTGCAACAAAAGAACCTTTATAGGAAACTTGCAACCCTCTTTTTCAAGACAAAAAATTAGAAATGGTTCCATGTAACAAAATAAACTAACTTGAAAATGCTGCCTGACGCAGACAAACAACAGCACTTTAACACAATACCATACAAAAATCAGGGGAGAAAATGATGCTTAAAGTTCCATCCAAGCTCTGGTCTCACTCCTGCTAGCTGCTGACCATTCTCTTCCCTTCTCAAGATAGTAAGTACTCTTCCTCCTTTTGACAACTAGAATGAGTCTTCCTCCAGCTCCTTACTTTCTTCCAGCTCCTTACCTTGATTGAGCCTTGACTAAATTTTATTTTATATACTCTCAGGTGTGCAAAGAGAGCAAACTGTCCAAAAAACCTGAGTTAGATGTCTAATGATGAAAATACTTTTATAAGGTTGCTGCAAATTTCAGTTACACTTTCTTACTAAAACAAAATTGAAAAAGTAAACCTCAGAAACAAAATTAGGCCTCTGGTTGCAATTAAATCTTTTTATGAAAGTAAACCTATGACACTGTACTTAAAGGAAACTGGACTTGATAAAATATTAATACAAGTATTTCAGTGCTTTAAATGATATAAAATTGTGATATAAGGAGCCACAAAAGAAATTACTGAAAGCTAAGCTAGGGTAAAGTAGAAAATCTCCAAGTATGCTCACCTGCTTCACTCTCTCACACACAATATTCCCCCGCTGGAGGTATCGAACCCTTGGTCCAATTTAACAGCTAGCCAAGGAAATGAGAAAAGAAAAGGAGAGCCCCAAGGACCTCCCCCCTCCTCCCTAACTTCCAACACATATGCACCTTTATCTGCCCCATATGCTGAAGCTTGGTAGAAGATATCTGCAAATGTACTCCTGCTACCAAAGTTTCAAAATCATCTACCTACTGCAGCAGATCTAAAAATGATCATACAGGGACCACCTCCTGGGGTCCTCAATATCCTTTTAAGGGCTCTTCAAGGTCTAAACTATTTGTAAACTAATACCAAGTATGGCATTGAGGACACTGTCTGATTCATAGTGGTAGGTGCCTATTAACTATCAAACCATGACTAAATCACTGAATCACATTTGTTATTCTAACAACAGCTATTTTTATGTTTAATCTCTTAAAGGTGGGCATTATGTGCTATCTTTCTATCAGCCACTCAGTCTACCACTGGGCCTTATATATCATACAGATTTCTTAAGTGTTTGTCACATTTCTGAATTTCATCTGTAAAGCACTTAAAAAATTTCAAAGCCTTTTGTAAAGGGCAACATTCTCCAACAGGAGTATCTCCTGTTCAGTTTTTACCCCAGTGGTAAGAGGTAGCCAGAATCCACACCGCTGGTCTCAGCTCCCAAAGAAGCAAAGGCTCGTTAGATAAACACCAGACGGTAATAAAAGTCACTCAAAAACAGAAAGTTAGGTAAAGTGGATTCCACTTTTCTAGCACGCAACTGCACACAGCAAGCAAAACAGTAAAGGATGACCCCCAAACTATTTCATTTAGAAGGACGTCTGTTCTTCCTGTTGCTCCTCAGCTAAACTGATTTCTGTGATGTGAGAGGCAGCTCTACCACACTGTAGCTGTTTACGTTACAAACTCCCTAACCTCACTGTAGTCCCAATTCTCGAGTGCTACGAATAATCTGTTTACTCATAAAACTTTTCTGCAAGTTCTCTTCAGTTGGTTATCTGAGCCTGCAATGCTAGAGGAGCAGGTCTTACTTGCATTTTATTGTCTGTGAGTGAAAACCTCATACAAAACTGTGTAAGCTAATGAAACAAAAAAGTGCCCCCCCAAAGTAGCGATTATAGGGTCAATTTTCAAATTTTAAAGTGATTTAATCATGAATCACGCTTAAGCAGCAGGTTGCTTCCATCTATTTCTATCAGCAGTCACAATTAAAGTGATTCTGCAGAAGGTGTGACTAACAGCTGAAACTATAGCAACACGGGTGTATATACCAGGTTTTCCCCAACAAATACATGCTGCCCATTCTTCCATTTGTCCTATGCGCAACAGGACACCTGCCACAGTGATACAGGCACCACTCTCGGCTATAAATTGTGCATCTACATTGGAGCTTATAAACGCCCTTTGCTTCTCTTTGCTCCCCTTCCTGTAGGTCCTTTCAAGGCCCGTTAGAACTCTCAGAGAATTTACAAGAAAACAAAGAAGTTTAAATCTAAGCCAATAAATTTTGCAGCAGGACAAAAACTGATCGATTAAAAAACAAAAGACCTTGTTGGATGGAGAATTAGTAAATAATTCAGGGTAAAATTCTTTGGGATTATTTATTTCAATTACCCACACCATTGCTTTTATGACCACTGAGAAAAGCAGATAGTAATTTTAAATTACACTAACTATGGCTTCAGATTTAAAGGTAGCAAAAAATTAAAACTTTCAGAAGCATCAGTTCTTTAATGCTGAGGTCTTGATCCTGCTATACAGGAATAATTTACCGGCATTTGGTTGCATATAAAGGTAACATATCCTTATCAATAAATGGGCGGACCTGCGCTAAAAGAATTCTGAGTTCCTTACAGTGCAGCTTCATGGACCCTGTGACCTGTGCCGTCACATAGAAGGGCCCTGCATTGGGTTAATGCTCTGCCATCACTGTCTTCAGGTTTTCAACAGTTTTTTTGTTTTGTTTTGTTTTTTTAAATAAAAAGTGGTCCCATGTCTTTCATTTTACACTGGACTCATATTATATAGCTGGTCTACTCCCTGAAATTCAAAGACTCTTGTTACTTGTTGAAAGCACCCCTCTACCACTCCAGGCACAAGAAAGATAAAAAACAAAAAACTGAAGGGACCCATGTTCCATTTGTTTCAGAATAATGACTCAGAACTATTTTCTACCTCTGTCAAAAAGAAACAAATGTACAGGGAAGACAATTCAAATCCTAGGGATTGGGGTGACTAGGTGGCTCGGTCGGTTTAACGTCTGTCTTCTGCTCAGGTCATGACTTCCAGGTCCTGGGATTCAGCCCACGTCAACCTCCAAGCTCACTGGGGAGTCCACTTCTCCTTCTCCCTCTGCCTCTCCCCCTACATGTGCTCTGTCTCTCAAATTAATCAATAAAACCTTTAAAAAAATCCTAGGTGTTAATTTCATTTTTAGACATGAAAAGTATTAAATATTATTTGGAATCCCATTATTAAAACATATGTCATTCAAAGCAGAGAATCTGGGGCGCCTGGGTGGCTCAGTTGTTAAGCGGCTGCCTTCGGCTCAGGTCATGATCCCAGGCTCCTGGGATCCAGCCCTGCATCAGGCTCCCTGCTCACCGGGGAGTCTGCTTCTCCCTCTCCCACTCCCCCTGCTTGTGTTCCTCTCTTGCTGTCTCTCTGTCAAATAAATACATAATATCTTAAAACAACAATAACAACTACAACAAAAAAAAACAAAGCAGAGAATCTAAAGGGATAAATACTAGGCACAGAACAGATCATAATCAATACAAAAAAATAATTCCCTTTATTTATTTGAGAGAGAGAGAGAACACGAGTGGGGTGAGGGGCAGAAGGAGAAGGAGACACCACATTGAGCAGGGAGCCCGATGCGGAGCTCAATTCTGGGACTCCAGGATCATCACCTGAGCCAAAGGCAGATGCTTAATCAACTGAGCGACCCAGGCGCCCCTCCTACCTTCACTTTTGAAAATTCAGTTGACCCTTGAACACTATGGGAATTAGAGGTGCCAACCCCCATGCAGTAAAAAGTCAGTGTATAAATTTTGATTCCCCAGAAACTACTTACTGGTAACAGAAACATTAGATCAACATATATATCTTGTATTGTGTTATATACTGTATTCTTACAATAAAATAAGCTAAAGAAAAGAAAATGTTACAATCTTAAAAAAGAAAAAAAACACATTCACAGTACTGGACTGTATTTAGTGAAATATATGTGCATTAAGTGGACTCCCACAGTTCAAACCTATGTTATTCAAGGGTCAGCTATAATTCTATTATAGGAAAACTTCTTAGGGAGACAGTCCCAATAGTATCTATGATATCAAGACAGTAAAGAATTAAAATTTGGAGCTATAATTAATCCAAATAATCTACTACGGAAAACAGTGTTTTCAATGCATACAATGAACACAATTTGACAGAGCAAACAGAGAGGAGGCTCAATGGTAGTAATGGGCTCCAAGTAAAATAATCAAGGAGAAAAGACCATTTCAAGGAAGAGGTCTGAAAAACAAAGTTATTTCCACATTCCAGGAGATGGGCTGCAGAAACAATGCTTTATTAATCTCATCTTATTCCATATATTCTGTATAAGCTGACAGCATTTTAACCAGCCTGAATTTTTTTGGTATAAAAATTTCATTTCAATCTAAGCTTTTGTGTAGATATCCCCTAAAGCACCACTAATATCAAAGATTAACTTTTTAAAGACATAAAAGACATTAAAAAAAAACCAAAACCTTGAGATTTCAAGTCAAACAAAACACCATTGGTAGTAAAGACTGTACGTAAAGACATGTTCAAAAGAAAACCTGGCTTTCATAAAACTAGGTAATTGGGGGGTACCTAGGTGGCTCAGTCGGCTGAGCGTCTGCCTTGGGCTTAGGTCATGATCCTGGAGTCCTAGGATCGAGTCCTACATCGGGCTCCCGGCTAAAGGGGGAGTCTGCTTCTCCCTTTGCCTCTGCTCCTTCTCTCTCCCTCTCTCTCTTTCTTGCTCTTTCTCTCTCTCAAATAAATAAATAGAAGAATTAAAAATTAAAAAAAAAAAAACCCACAACACTAGGTAACTAGATTATGTGGAAAACTGGGATTTGTAATGAGAAGAATTTTCCATGGCATAAAGCACCGTACATACAGTGTTATGTATATTGCTCTTTTACTGTTATAGGCTTAGAGATTTGTTTTTAAAAAGCTCCATTCTGGGAGCACCTGGGTGGTTCAGTCAGTTAATAGGCTGACTATTGACTTTGGCTCAGGTCATGATCTTGGTCATGGTCCTAGTGAGCTCCCAACTCAGTGGGGAGACTTCCTGAATATTCTTTCTCCCTCTCCCTCTGTCCCTTCCCCTACCTGGGTCTGCTCTCTCTCTCTTTCTCTACAATAAATATATCTTTAAAAATAAAAAAAATAAAAAGCTTTCATTCTGTTCACTGATAGGGAAGAACTGGGAAATTCTTGTAAGAAAGAATATCCGAGTTCGGACTGACACCACCGGTCATGGTTATGCTTAGTCAGAGCCAAGGCGTGGGTCTTCACGTCACAGGACTTGAAGAAAAGAGAAGATACAGCCAACATTCTTTGTCAGTCTAGTAGATATATTTTACACCTTTGACAAAAAACTTCGACATTACATTTATCATACTATACTGTTACTACTTACTTACACATCTCTTTCTCTCTGTCAAAATGTGAGCTCCTTGAGGGCATTAATTATACATTATTTTTGTGTCTTTTCAATACCTAGGGCCATCCCTGAAGTACACAGACATCAATAAAATGTTTAATAAATGAACACACGAGTAAATCTTGGTTTTGGCTGAACCAATTAATGGAGCGGAAACTCAAGTACAAAAGGGTATAAAATGAAAGAAGGAAATGCTAAGAGGTAATTTAGACTCTCTTCATACCAGAGCACAGAGACCACCTCAAGCAACAGAGTTTTCTTTTAAGATACATAAAGCAGACTGGGGCGCCTGGGTGGCTCAGTGGGTTAAAGCCTCTGCCTTCCGCTCAGGTCATGATCCCGGGTTCCTGGGATCAGCCCCGCATCAGGCTCTCTGCTCGGCAGGGAGCCTGCTTCCTCTTCTCTCTCTGCCTGCCTCTCTGCCTACTTGTGATCTCTGTCTGTCAAATAAATAAATAAAATCTTAAAAAAAAAAAAAAAAGATACATAAAGCAGACTAGGAGTTGTCACTCAATATTCATGCCCAACTTTTCTGCAGTTTCAGTCCCCTGATTTTTAGCAGACACTCAGACTGCTGGAATGAAGATATGTTTCCCAATATCCCTTGCAACGAAGTTCTAGTTGATAAAATATGACCGAAGTCTCATATGCAACTTCTAGAGGTGTCCAAAAGCACCGCAGAATACCCCTTCTTCCACTCTTCCCACAGCAATTATTCTGCCTCTGCCCTGGTACACTGTATCACCTGAGAGAACTAAAAAGTCTATCTTCCAGAAAGAACCAGGGATCCAATTCTAGAAATTGGCATTTTCTCTCTTGAGGATGTTTTCTAATTATCTGATCTAAAAGTGGATTTAATAAGCAAGAGCTAGGACGCCTGAGTAGCTCAGTCATTTTACCATCCGACTGGATTTTGGCTCAGGTCATGATCTCAGGGTCGGGAGATCCAGGCCTGCACTGCACGTGAAGCCTGCTTTAAAGGTTCTCTTTCCCTCTCCCTCTGTCCCTCCCCCTTCCCAACACTGCATGCACGTGCATTTCTCTTTCTCAAATAAACAAATAAATAAATAAAATAAGCAAGAGTTAAGAAAACACTAAGCTTAATTTTAGTAACACTGCCAATACTTGGTCTTAAAAGGTAAACGGGTCTTGAAGCCTGAGCTGTTAACACGTAAAGTTCCAAAGGCAGACGAGATGTTGTATTTATCACAATGCTGTGACAGTCATTAGTTCTAGCCACCAAATTTTTCTGGTTCTCTTCAGACACATGGCAGTTTTGCATTCTTCCATCCCCTTGTAATATGTTTAGCCATGTGACTTTCTTTGACCCATGACTAGAAATGACATGCCTTAATTCCACAAAGAAGCTTAAAGAGACAGTGCTGCTCTCTATTTACCCTGCTGTCTATCCTTCTGTGACAATGTTGCCAACATACAGGGCAGTAACTGTTCCCTTAGCAGGGGTCCCTGAGGACGGAGAGGCAGAGCAGAGTGCCAAGACAACCAGTAACATAGCCAACAATTTGCATTGTTGTAAGACCCAGATTTGGGGGGTGTAGGTTAGTACTGCATAACTCATCCTACCTTGACATGTACAAATATGAATGCCTAAATACTCACAATTGTTTGCCCATAATTGCTAATATAAAGTTTTAGTTTTCAGTGTTGTAACTTCTTTTGATGGTGAAAAGAACAATATTAAATAAACACATGCAGGCAACTGAAACCCTAAAAGCAAGGGAGACCTAACTTAGCTCCAAAGTTTACTTGGGAAAAAGTCTCTGTCTAGAAGAGCAAAATGTAAGCACTTAAAAGCTACTGGTTTCAAAACTGTCAAAATGCTGATAATTCCCAAGGTGAGAAGATGAATATATGGGAAGTTCATTATACCATTCTACTTCTACATATAAGCCACAATAAAAGGTTACACAGAGACAGAGAGAGATTTTCTGTCTGAACATTTGGAAGAATCTTAAAGCAAAAGGAAAAAAAAAATACTGATTTTTTAAAAAAGATTTTATTTATTTATTTGATGGAGAGAGATACAGTGAGAGGGAACACAAGCAGGGGGAGTGGGAGAGGGAGAAGCAGGCTTCCCGCTGAGCAGGGAGCCCGATGCAGGGATGGATCCCAGGACCCTGGGATCATGACCTGAGCTGAAGGCAGATGCTTAACGACTGAGCCACCCAGATGTCCTAGTACTGCTGATTGTAAGCCCTCAGGATTTAAAAAAAAAAAAAAAAAGCTTTAATAACACCGTTAAAAGATTTTGCCGGTGCTACTTACAGACAAGTTGAACAAATCGAGTGTCTTGGCACTACTAGATTATAGTACAAATCTGAGATGGCTCACTGCTTTTCAGAAAACATCTTCTTAATTCCTAATTAAGTTCAGCTAGATATTTTTCATGGGTTCCAAAATTAAAGAATATTTGAGATGAAAAATACAATATAGCATCTCCGGGGCAATCTCCTTGTTATTACTGATAAGGAAATTTAAATCCAGTGACATAGGTAGTTAATGGCAAAGGAGAAACTAAAACCCAGGTCCTTGTCGACTCTGACTCACGCAGTTACTACCTTGCCAGATTAGGATACTAGCCTATTTAACAGTATCTTGATGATTTTACTTTGAACATTCAGCAGAAAAAATCTTCTCTCTTCCTATGCAATTCCGCATCACATCAGTTGGGACACCATTTGCTGTAAAGTGAACAGCAATCACGCCTCAAACTGCTTCAATGTGAAAACATAACTGGTAGGCCATGGGTCGGACGAAATTCAGGGTTGGCTTAACCAAAAGCAGCTTTAACTTCAACCCTCTACAGTTCTCCCAGTTCTGCCATCTTGTTCAGCTAGTTTCCCCGTTAGGTCTGATAACAAGATTGCTGTAGCAGCAGCTCAGAGCTCATTTTCTTTTTTTTCTTTTTTTTTAAAGATTTTATTTATTTATTTGAGACAGAGATCACAAGCAGGCAGAGAGAGAGAGAGAGGGAAGCAGGCTCCCTGCTGAGCAGAGAGCCCGATGCGGGGCTCGATCCCAGGACCCCGGGATCATGACCTGAGCCGAAGGCAGCGGCTTAACCCACTGAGCCACCCAGGCGCCCAGAGCTCATTTTCACATACGGCAACGTCTACACGGAGAGGTGGCCTCTTCCCATGCAAAAGTCAAGGAAAAAAGTCTTTCTTAGAAGCTTCTGCAAACTTTCTTCAGCCTAAAATGGTAACATCCCTATTTCTGAATCAATCCCTCACAAAGGGAGTAGGATTTCCATGATTGTCTTAGATTATTTTGGGTCCAAAAATGATTGCCACACGGGAGGGAAGAATAGGAGACATGGCTGGGAAAGAACTACCCACGATTCCTAATCTACAGCCCAAAGAGCCTTGGGAAGTGGAAAAATGCCTAAGTCTTTGAGTAAATTATATAACATGCTTGTGTATATTAAACAGAGAAACATGTTTTCAAAACTGCTTAAAAGTATGTACAGGTACGCTAGAATAAATAAAATCCAAATCCAATTAAAAGTATTAACTAATTCGAGGCTCCTGAGTGGCTCAGTGGGTTAAGCATCTGCCTTGGACTCAGGTCATGATCTCAGGGTTCTGAGATAGAGCCCCACATCAGGCTCCCTGCTGAAGAGGGAGCCCACTTCCCCATCTCCCTCTGCCTCTCCTGTCTCACTTATTCTCTCTCTCAAATGAATAAAATCTTTTAAAAAAAAAAGTATTGACTAATTCATGGAAATTTTTTAATTAGCATAGAGGCAATGCAGCACCAGACTACCTGGGTTTGCAGCTGGCTCTGACACCTGTATCAAGTTCACACAAGTGATTACCCACAGCACAAGATTATCGTGACTATTAAAAGGGCAGTATGTAAAGGGCTGGGATCAGGCAGAGTATAAATCGTATCTAGCATAGTACTAAATATATTCCTGCTATTATTTGTCTCATACAAGTAAACTACTATGACGTGGAAAAAAAATCATAAATTTTTTTTCAAATGCCAAAAATGGGCCTGTAGAAGAGATTTCTTTTTAGATGTCCAGCATCCATCTGCCTCCCCTTCCTAATTTCCTTTTGAAGAATTACATCTCCCTGGTCTTGTACAGTCTTGCTGACATGCAAACCCATCCATCTACCTTCCCACTACGGAGACCACGGGGACTCCAGGCAGCTCCTACCACTAAATCCCTCCCTTCACCACTGAGCAAGACCTAGGCTCAGCCAATCAGATGTGCTCTCCAGGGGTCTGAAATCTTTTTTTTTTTTTTTTAAGAGTTGTTTTTTTGTTTGTTTGTTTGTTTTAAATTTGACAGAGAGAGAGATCACAAGTAGGCAGAGAGGCAGGCAGAGAGAGAGAGGAGGATGCAGGCTCCATGCTGAGCAGAGAGCCGGATGTGGGACTTGACCCCAGGACCCTGAGATCATGACCTGAGCCGAAGGCAGAGGCTTAACCCACTGAGCCACCAGGAGCCCATGGGGTCTGAAATCTTGAGCAAGTTACTTGCAAAGATGAAAGAAACAAGTGGAGTTCCTCATCCCAGTGGTGACATCCCAGGCGAGATCATTCCTGTAATTTTGTTTCCCAGTCCCCCAATCTGGGTTCTCTAGTAGTCCTGTCAATTCAGTTTCTAATTCCTTTCCAATAATTTACCTCTTGCTTAAGTAAGGTAGAGCTGAATTCTACTGCTTGCAGCTGAAGAACCCAACTGAGAGGCCAACTAAGATCAGTCACTGGAATACAGCACAAAGGTACTGTGCTGAGACTCAAGGAGAGTAGAACTGGGACTCTGTAAGGATAAAAAAGGAAGTCTTAGAAAAGTGTTTCTGGAAGTATGGGGGAGGCCAGAAGGCTAAGTTGTGAAGCAATGGGGCAGTTTTTTCCAGTGCAGGGATAGGAAGGACTGCCCCAGAGATCTGGTCAACCCATCATTGGAGAGATTCAGTTACATGGGAAGGAGAGAGCCCAACTACTTGCCCAGTGACACTTTCTGCCTAGTGAAATGACAGGGCAAGGAGTTTTATGAGACCTCTTTCAAAGACTTATATGATAAAAAGCATGACCTCAGGTACACTGGTGACATCTATACAAGAACACAAAGGGGGAGGCCTTCCCCCTCTCACTCTCTCTGGTGGAAATTCTTTTCCCTAGGTCAGCACACTTTGGCCTATAGAAGGTAAACTCTGTTACAGCTCAATAGCAAGTAAGAGCAGAAACTATTCAGAGGTAACAGAACAGTATAACAGTTATCCAACGGGTCTGGTTCAGGTTTAAAGTCAACATTTTCCAAAAATTCTATTTTTACTATCCAAGTCTAAATCACTAAATCCCATCCGCTTTGACTTAACTACCTATTTCCACCTTCCCCCCAATCTGAACCAAGCTACTGTTTTTAGCTTCCATGTTGCATCACTGAAGAAAAGGAGTTTAGCCCAGTTCAGGACTCAGATAAACTCATGTTAAATGACTTTGTACTTCTCTCCACTCTGACATAATCTACCCTAACCTCTACATCCAGCACTCAGTGTCCTAAGTTTTCCTCAAATTCCCCCCATTTCTCTAGTCTCTGTAACATCTTCTCTTTCTAAAATACACATTCCCTACTTTCTACCATTTCTCAAAATGCATCCCAAATTTAACTTTTTTTAAAAATGCCACTAGCAAATCACATCCAATTGGTGGGTTTATTTCTCCTCTGTCTTAATTATCATATTCCTTCGTAATATTCTAATTCACACAAGAAATTTTGAGTCAACTTTCATCTGGCCCAGAAATATAGGTATCTTCCATTTACAATGTTCAAATAAAAAAAATAAAAATAAATAAAATAAAATAAAATTTAAAAAACCCCAAGACGGAAGAATTACTTTTCACTGTATACCTTTTGGTATGGTCAGGATATTTTACCACACAAACATATTACTCTTTTTCTATTAAGAAAAATTCCAGTTAGATTTAATAATGCAAAGAAAATTTTTACCTTATTCTTAGTTTCTCAGTAGTATTTTTTATACAGAAATATATGGACATTAGAGGAGGAGAAGAAAGCATCCCTAAACTCATTATTATTATTTTTTTTTTGAAGTTTAGTTTTTGTTTGGATGGTGGCGAGTGCAGAGGCAGCAGCTTGTCATCACTGATTTAAGGGTGGGTTATTAAACAAACTGGTGGTCTTGCACTGCTGAAAGTTTAAGAGAAATTTGAAGACCTTTTTCAAGCCCCTGACCACTCAGAAAGCGATACTGCAAGTACTTTAAGGTTCCCAAATGAGGGCATGACCATGTTAGTCAATCCCACTTCTCACAAGTCTGGGAGCTGCTGGTAAATGAGAACAGAACAGGTGAGGACCAGCAATCGAGCACACCTGTGGGTGTTAAGTAAAATGAATCCCTGGTAGGCGCCACCTTGCCAGCCCTAATCAAAACGGCTCAATCCAAATCTTTTCATGTATTATTTTATTACTTTTTGTTATACAGAAGAGTATTTCACATAGGATATTTCATATATTACACAACAGCATATTGTGATAGTTAAATCTGAATTGTAGATTAGTCAGATTTGCCACATAATTTAGCAAAAAAGATGTACCCTTATATTAGGAGACTGATCTTCAAGGGATCATCCAACTTCCTCAGTGAGCTGATGTTGGCACTGAATCCACCATCTTCCTCTCCACCTCCTACCTCCCTCAATCCTGTTGTTCCAGCGATCAAGGCAACTTCTAACCACTTCGTCCTCAGCAGCCTTGATCCTGGTGCTCTGTGTTCTGTCTCAGGGCCCAACACCAAGCTGCTTATCAACACTGTAAACTGACACTTCAGCCAAAACCAAAGCCAGATGCAAACCATCACTCAACCACCATCTCCTGACCACCTGCTGCTTAGACCTCCCCTATCCTGCCAAACTGGCTCTCCCCCAACTGCTTCCAAGTCCTGTCCTGTCCCATCTAACCAGGTTTCTAGTTTCACGTGCTTAGTTGGCTTCCAACCTAGAAGTCATGTAACTTTTGCGATTATGCCCTTTTTGACACACACACAAAACCTGTCACCCTTTGGACATCTTCAGCCTTTCAATCCCTCACCCTAGACAAGTCCCACCGTCCACTTTTCCTGCTTCAATATCCAGGATGTTAGCATCACAAAGTTCTGACAAGGCTGACTGAATCAACCGCACAGCCACGCTAAGTAGCCAGGCGAGGCCCTCATGCTCTCTGAAAATTCCTCTCCTGCACTGCCCTCACCACCCCCTTCCTGTATGCGCCCTGGAGACAGCTCACCGTAGTCCTGGCCACTGACTCTACCATCTCACTTCCTGGGACTAAAGTCCCCTGACCTCACTTTCACCTCACATTCCCTTCACTCCTCTCTCAGAGTCCTTCTTGCTTTCCAAGGATCATGTTCCTCACTTACCTGCACCCCGTTCCACAACCTTGGAAGCCTTGTTGCACAATTCCCCCTCTCCTCTTTCACACTCTCCAACCGACTTCACTAGCCCGTTTCCCTGCGGTAACTTTCAAGTGAACCGTGCCCAGAGAAGAGCTTTTTGTCTCTCCCCTCTCCAAAAAAATATTCTTAAAAACTGACTTGTCAACATTTACAAATTGGTACACTTTGCTTGACAAATCAGGATTCCTGGCTTCTCTGATAAACTAGGATCCTCTGCCACCACTGAATGAGCACACCCAAATGGCAAAATCCTAGGACCCCCTCTTTCAATGGGTATTTATCCTCTCCCATGCACCACACTACCCTTCCCCTGCCCCGGGCCAACTGACTCTCATGCATCCTACTTCCCTGACTCATCGGCCACCACCCCCCCACTGCTTACAAAGAACAGGCTCTGCTCATTCCTGTCCTAAAAAACATGTCCCTCAACTACCCCAATTCCAGCTGCACTCTCCCCTTTTCTCCTCACAATACTTCCTTCAAGGAATGGTTCACACTCACTGTCCCCACTTAGCACATGTGATGTGATTTCTGTTCCTACCTCTCTGTTAAAACTGTAGAGAGCAGAGACAGCAAGAGGAAGAAATCTTTCACATTCCTGCCTGCTCAGCAGAACTGGTATCAGTACCTACCATTCTTCATAAGGTCTCCCTTGGCTTTCTGGACTTTTCCCACTTCCAATTCTCCTGCTATGGAAATCACACACACCTTCCTGCAGTTAGAGACCTAGAAACACCTCTGAATGACACACAGGCCCCAGTCGGCACATGCTTTCCCTGTAATGCTGCCACCAGCCAACCCAGATCTCAGAGTTTCTCCCTGGGAGAAAAACAACAGAAGAAAGACTCACTCTGAAACCTTACCATAGTCTTACACCTTTGAAGATAAGCACACTGAATTTCTCAACACTTATTGATCACTTCTCAGTAGTGGGGACTGGTGCTTAACAGACCAGTAAAACAAGCTCCCTAAGGAATTCAGTCCTGCCCAAGGAATTCAGTCCAGAAGAGACACAGATAAACTGATAGTGTCAACCTGATACATGCTAAGATAAAGAGAGGAGTGGGGTGGGGGGGAAGGGAGGCACCAAGGGAAAGGCCCGGGAGAGCCAGAGCAGCTTGCTCAAAGAAACCCTAGTGCTGCCCTAGACCTCAGATCCACTGTCACCATTTTAGCCCAGCCCCCTGCAATTCTCCCAACTGGTTTCCTTGTCTCTCTTTTAGTCATCTTATCCTCTTGACCAAATCCATTCTCCACATTGCAGCAACAGGGGTCTGCTTAAAATTCAAAACAGCGCTCACTCCTGCTCAAAACCTTTCAAGAGCACTGAGACTACAGTCCTGCATCATCTCCCCCCAACATCTGTCTCATGCCCACTTTTCTCCCTTCAGCTCACCCTCTTTCCCTTGCACCAGTGGCCCTTCAACCACACTGATCTCACAGTTCATTAAACAGAATGAGTTCTCTTCTGCTACAAGGTCTCTCCACACACTATTCTTTTTAACTTTGCTACCACTCCCTGTATTAAAAATATTTTGAACTCCGGGTCTCAGCTAAAATGTCATTTCCCAATAAAATAAAGTAAAATAAAATAAAATGTCATTTCCTCTATTTACTTGTTTCTATTTCTGTCCACCCCACTGGAGCGTATAGCCAGTACAAAACCACGTCTGTTTTAGTCACTTTGTACTCACAGTTATCTAGCATGTAGAGCTCAATAAATATTTACTCGATGAGAACATTAAAGACTCTTTCCTCCTCTAGAGTCCTAACTGTAAGCATTCCCTCAGGTTCATTTCTTAGTCCTCTCTACCACTCTCTGTTTTCACCACCCCAAAGCTGATCATGCTCATCTGTGCCTCCAGACATTACCTCTTCTCCCAAGATCAAGTCCTGCAACTATGATGCCTGCAGGGTAACTCCACCTTTCTGGAGTCCCTTTCGGATACCTGCAACTGGACATGCCTCAAGACACACTCATTAACCATCCTCAAACAAACTGTTTATTTTTCTGTTGCTGGTAATGGTGGCATCCTCTTACAGGTGGAGTGACTGACTTCTCTCTTTCCTTAACCCACTGACAACAAGTGCTCCCATCTCTAAAAACGCACCTGTGTTTTCTTAACCTACACAACTGACCTATTGCATCAACCTCCTTTCCTACCTCTAATCTTTTAAAATGTGTACATTAAAGCTTAATTCTGATGTCGACCAATACTCCCATCAAAATCCCTCAATGGCTGCCTTTCAAATAATATCCACACTCTTCTGCTTGGTATTCAAAACTCCTATCAATCTTGTCCACCCTATTCTAACAAGGCAGTAGTACGGTGGTTATGACCAAAAGCTCTGGACCCAGACTGCCATGCTAAACACACAGGAACCGGAACAGATGCAGAGCCCAGATACGCCACTTTAATCTCTGTGCTGCAGTTACTTCATCTGTACATTGGGGATAATGATAAAAGTATTTACCTCCAAGGGTTGTTATAAAAAATTAAGAGACTAATATAAGCAGAAGTCTTAGAACAGCACTTGGCACAGGTCAGTGCTATACACATTGTGTTTCAGTGCCCCATCTCCAATTAGCAATAGCCTACATCCCAGTCTTTCTGAACCAAATCACTCTTCCCTTAATGTTCTTCAAACTTTCCCTTCTGAGGCAATAGCACACACCACCAGTTGATAAGCACCAGCTTAAGTTACCAGTATTACACCCTCCCTCCTCAAGGGCATTTCCAGTCAAAAGCTTCCACCACAAAGCTCCTTTCTCTCCAGGGGCATCCTTATAGTTCATGCACTAAAATTCTCCAGAGGTTGCTCATCAAAGGATTTCCAGCCCTGTTCAAAGACTGTTAGCCTACAATTAGCTATCCTCTTCCTCCCTCTACTTTCTCAATCTCCTCCCAAGTTTCAGATCAAAGACCATCCCAGCCCCATTTTCCATGGGCAGTGGCAAAGGTGTTTTAGTTCTCTTATGTCTCTAATTTGAGTAAAAGTTGAAACCCTCATGACTATTACCCCTACAACAGTTTAATTATAATAGATAGTGCTCTCTTTGCACAAAACACCTAAAATAATTAAGTTCTGTGAAGCACCTGGGTGGCTCAGTCATTTAAGCATCTGACTCTTGGTTTTGGCTCAGGTCATGATCTCAGGGGCACTGGGCTGTGCTCAGTAGAGTCTGCTTGTCTGTCTCCCTCCCCTTCTGCCCCTCCCAGCACTCATTCGCTCTCAAATAAATAAATAAATATTTTTAAAGATAATAAAAATAAAAATTAAGTTTTATAACCTTATTATGAGAATATAGATGGACTTCACTCTCTGAAGCAGCCAGCCCTCACGACAGTGCTGCGCTCTTACCCCCTGAAATCCCTGCAATGCACAGGAACTTAGGGATAACAGTAAAGTTTGTACTAACAACCCAATTATTCCTAGGGATAGAAAAATGAGAGTTACGACATTGCCAGAAATTTTAACTAAGGAAAACAATAAATTATAAAACACAATGTGTAGTTTTCAAAGAACAATTCAGTAACTGAACATGTGGGTCTCCCAATGGAATATAAATTCTGCTCCTTTTAATAACTGAACTGATATTTCAAATAAACTTTTTTTTAATGAGAAGGAAGTCATAACTAGCAAAGACACAAAAATATACTGAAAATCATCCTACCCTGAGGAATGGTCTTTAAATCACCTCATGGCTCCCCAGAAGGCTTTGCCTTGTACCCCTTAGTGTCTGTCCTGCAGCTGAGGTTGTCAACAACAACAAAAACATACTGAAGTCTATACTTAGACATCTTTACAGAACCGAAAACAATCATAGGTTCTCTGTGTAACCTCAGAAGTCATAAATTGCAATGACTGCAAAAGGTTTTTACAGGCATTTACAAGAACTTATTTTATAACAAATTTGAAGGATTCTAAAAATTAAAGGAGAAATGGGTCCCATAAAACCAGAGACACACTCTCAACACTCAACACCATTACTATAGCTACCCTGAACAATCCCAAGCATTCCTTCTCCTTAAGGACTAAAAAGGTTTCACACTGAGAACATACCTACAAAAAATACAAGGAAAACAGCAGAGCAGAACTAAGCTGAACTGCTAATCACTGATTTATAACTTAGGAAAAAATCAAGTAGTATACCCAAGGCAGTGCTAGTCTAAGTGTAGTCCCTGGAGAGCAAATCGCTTGTGCCTACTCCATGAAAAGGGATGTGCAGAGATTGAAAGAAAGCATTTATAAACTCACAGCAATCTAACAGAAATTTTACATCTACAAAATCTAATGATTTTAAAAGTTTGGTAGTTACATATCAGAAGTTTTTTATTTCACTTATCATATAAATCATTTTTTACATGTTGGAAAAGAATCAGCCCACGACTAAGGGAAAATGTTAAAAACTGATCCTTTAGGGATGTTTGCTTCTGGGAAGATGAAGTAGATGTATTTTTCTCTATTCCTCCCATTAAGTATGATTAAAAATTCTGAATATTACATATAAAACAAATAAGACTATTAAGTGTGCAGAGAAGAAGGTAAGCTGGCTAGGGACCTCAGGACCTGAGGAACAACACAATGGTGAGTTTTCTGGGTTTTATTTTTGCCTCATATATCCCAGACTTGGACCCGAATAAGTTGGCAACCTGGAAATGCCAAAAGGTGCAGACAAAAAAAAAAGCCCCAACAAAAGCCTGCTCCTTCTAACCAAAGGACCAGAAATGGGACATCCTAGCAAGACAGGACACTCTTACAGAAAAAAAAACAAAAAACAAAAAACAAAAACCACTCTACTTCAGACAAACACCACAGGAAAAACCGAGATCCCACCTAGGCCAGGTGGGTAGCTTAGCCTTCCATATTTTCACCAAGCTGTAACATTAGAGTGATGCTGTGATGGCCGAATAGGGAGCCCAGGCTTTCATCCATGTCAGCTGGGATCAAGGCACCTTTCCACACCATCACCCCAGAAATCCTGGATCTCTATCCTCACCTGGCAAACAAAACACTCCACTTCTGGGTGAAGAAAGGCCAAGTGGGGAGCCTGCAAACCTAATTCTTCTAAGCAATAACAGTGGAGTACCACATGTTGTCTGTCTCTTTCCCCTACTGGAGTGGTGTCAAAAAAAAAGCCAGCTAAAACAGAGGCTTAACTAAGATCCAAAATTTCGTGGACTATGAAAATTTCCAGGTTTTAATTAAAAAAAAAAAACAAAAAAAAACAAAACAAAAAAACACCACCTGTCAGACCAAAATAGGATAAACTCAAATTCAATGAAAAAGACAACTGTGGACACCAAAACCATAATCACAGATTTGTTGGAAATATCTGCTAATGATTATAACACAGCTATGGCAGAAATGCTTTGACAATTTCAAACATGTTTGAAACAAATTAAAAATAAATAACCTTAGAAAAGAAACAGAAGATAAGGGGATGGGCTCAAAAGCAGAATGGAAGGAACAGAGAAATTAAACTAGAAGATAGAGAAACAGAAATTAATCTGACCAGAGAAAATAAAGAAAAATAAACAGACCTGTGGGACCATAATAAAAATTTACCATTCAAGTCATCAGTCTTGAAAAGAGAAGAGAAGGAGAGAGGGCTGGGCTGAAAATGTACTCAAATAATGGTGAAAATTTTCCAACATCTGGAAAAAGACATAAACCTACAGATTCAGGAAACTGAGTGAACCCCCAAAAGGATAAACTTAAAGAGATCCACACCAAGATGAATCATAATTAAACTTCTGAAAACTAAAATTAAAAAAAAAAAAAAAAAAATCCTGACAACAGTGACCCCCTAACCACAGAGGGATAAGTGAATGACAATGAATTTCGCATCAGAAACTACAGAGGCCAGAAGAAGTGGTAACATATTTTTCAAGTGCTGAAAGAAAAAACAAGACAGAATGCTATGGCCAGGGACGCCTGGGTGGCTCAGTTGGTTGGACGACTGCCTTCGGCTCAGGTCATGATCCCGGAGTCCCGGGATCGAGTCCCGCATCGGGCTCCCAGCTCCATGGGGAGTCCGCTTCTCCTTCTGACCTTCTCCTCGCTCATGCTCTCTCACTGCCTCGCTCTCAAATAAATAAATAAAATCTTTAAAAAAAAAAAAAAAAAAATGCTATGGCCAGAGAAAGTATTCAGGAATGAAGAAGAAATCAAGACATTCTCAAATAAGGAAAAACTAAGAATTTGTCACTGGCAGACTTAACCTAAAGAATGGCCAAACTTTTAAAATGAAAAAAAAAAATGACAAAATAATGAATCTTAAGAAATTAAGAGAAAACCCAGTAAGCAAAAATAAAGGTAAACAGACTTTCCTCCTCCCCTTGAGTTTTCTTATTTATGTTTGACTGTAGAAGCAAAATCTATAACACTGTCTAACGTACTTCTAATTGTATGTAGAAGAAATATTTACAATTTTATTAAAATTGGGGAGGGTAAAGGGATGTAAGAGGAAGTAAGGTTCCTATACTTCACTTAAACAGGTAAAATGATGACACCAGTACACAGTAAGTTGTGTATGTATATGATAAAATATCAAAAACCCTTAAATTTTTTTAAACTAAAAAAATACCCAAAAAATGCTCAAAAACTATTCAAAACGGATTTTCAAAAAAATGTTCAAGCAATCCACAGTAAGCCAAGGAAAAAATACCCAGAAAAACAAAAAGGAGAAGGCACAAACAAAAAACAAAAAAAAATAGCTGACTTAAGTCCTAACAGAAAAATAATTACATTAAACGTAAATGGCCTAAAGCGTCAATGAAAAGACAGAAATTGGCAGAATGGATTAAAAGACATGACCTGGGCACCTGGATGGCTCAATCAAGGGTCTGCCTTCGGCTCAGGTCATGATTCGAGGGTCCAGGAATGGAGTCCCTAGTTGGGCTCCCTGTTTAGTAGGGAGTCTGCTTCTCCCTTTCCCTCTGCCCCTACCCCTGCTCATGTGTGTTTGCACATGCACATGCTCTAATAAATAATTAGATAATCTTTTGATTGTCCAGGCACACACCTGAAATCTTTAAAAACTTTTTAAAAAAGACATGACCAAACAGTATGTTGTCTACAAAAAACTTACTTCAAATATAACCAAGCATGTGGGCTAAAAAGTAAAAGGATAGAAAAAGATATATATCCCAAACAGAAAAAAACAATCAAAGAAAAATAAAAGTAGTGGTAGTATTATTATCAGATAAAATAGCATTCAGAGCAAAGAAAATCAATAGAGACAAAGAAGAACATTATGTAATGATAGAAAGGGTCAATCCACCAAGAAAACAAAGCAACCCTAGATATGTATGTACCAGAGAGGTGCAAAATATGTAAAACTAAAAATGTACAAATACAGTTAGAGGCTTCAACACCCTTCTCCCAAAAGCTGACAGACCAGCCAGAAAACCAACAATGGTATAGAAGAAGTCAACAACACAACCAACAGGTTCTAACTGAACAATCCACTCAAGAATAGTAGAAAACATACTTTATTCAAATAGCCACAGAACATACAGCAAGGCAGACCATATTTTGAGTCATAAAATGAGCCTCAACAAATTTAAAACTGAAATCACAACATCATTCAGTGTGTTCTCCAATCACAATGGCATTAAACTAGAAATCAACAGAAAGATAATAATATATCTCTAAACACCTGGAAACTAAACAACACACTTCTAAATAACCACGGGTGAAAGAAATCTCAAGAGAAATTAAAAAAAAAAAAAAAGGAACCAAATTAAAAAAAAAAAAGT
Source organism: Lontra canadensis (assembly GCF_010015895.1). Lineage (NCBI taxonomy): Eukaryota > Metazoa > Chordata > Mammalia > Carnivora > Mustelidae > Lontra > Lontra canadensis. Next base: position 11,110,528 of record NW_022631011.1, read on the forward strand.
ATCACTATTTGTGGGACAAATTCAGCTGAAACAATGTGGAGATGGAAAGGTATAGTGCTGAATGCCCTCATGAATTTAACGCAAAAAATCCTTAACAAAATATTAGTAAAAAGAATTCAGCAATATATAGAATTATACACCATGACCTTGGGGCGCCTGGGTGGCTCAGTGGGTTAAAGCCTCTGCCTTCGGCTCAGGTCATTATCTCAGGGTCCTGGGATCGAGTCCCACATCAGGCTCTCTGCTCACTAGGGAAGCCTCCTTCCCTTCCTCTCTCTCTGCCTGCCTCTCTGCCTACTTGTGATCTCTGTCAAATAAATAAATAAAAATCTTTAAAAAAATATTTAAAAATTAAAAAAAAAAAAAAAGAATTATAAACCATGACCAAGTGGGGTTTATTCCAGGGATGCAATGTTGGTTCAACTCAAAAATCAATCAAAATAATCCACTGCATTCCTATGCTTAAGAAGAAAAATCACATACTGTATAAATGCACAAAAAGCACTTGGCAAAAATTCAACACCCACTCATGATAAAAACTCTCAAAGACAGGAATAGTGGGCAACTTCCTCAACTTTAGATACCATATCTACCAAAAAACCTACAGTTAACACTACACTTAATATAGTGTAGGTGCCTGATAATTAGTTTTTCAATAGTATAAATGCTTGACATTAAGCTTTTGATTGTCCAGGCACACACTTTAAAGACATGCATCTTGAATAAACACAATGCCAACTACACAATTAGATAAAGAGCCAGGCTGCCCCACCCATGAAGTCCCCATCAGCCCTTTTTTAGTAAGTGCTATCCGACTTACAAAACTAACCATTTGGCAGCTTTCTTTCCCTTCCCATCCCTAATTTTCACTTCTATGTTTTAAATTCACCAATCAAGAGTGAACCTGCAAAACCCTAGACACCTCACCCTCTACCCCATTAAAAGCAGAACCCCAGGTCTGCATGTTCTATCTGCAACCTCACTGTGTGGCCCCAGGCTTGTGGGGTACCACAGGACCTATGTGTAATAAATCTTATCTTTTCCACCATTCACCAATGGTTGTTGCTGAGGTGTGTCTTGCAATCAAGAGAACCACAAGGGCCGGTCCAGCCACAGCTCTGGCTCCCAAAGGGGAAATGTCTGCAGCGGCTCACCAAATGAGTGGTCCCAGGCATTTCTAGTCAATAGTACCACTACAGATAAGCTGATGATGTCCGAAAACATGGTGAAAAACTAAATACTCTCCCCTAAGATCAGGAACAAAGCAAAGATGTCCTCTTCACTATCCTTATTCAACACAGTACTGGAAGTTTTAGGCAGTGCAAGAAGGCAAGAAGAGGAAATCAAAGGCATACTGAAAAGAAATAAAACTGCCACTATGTACACATGACATAGTTATCTATTTAGAAAATCACAAGGAATCTACAGAAAAACTCCTAGAATCAATGGGTTCAGTAAGACTGCAGAATCCAAGATCGACCCAAGAAAGTTAATGTTTCTCTATATTAGCTATCAACCCATGGACACCAAAATTTAAAATACAGTATCATTTTCAACTGTTTGAAATAAAGATGTAAACCTAACATAACAAATCCAAAAAAAACTTAATAAAGCAGACTTGTATGGTAAAACTACACAATGCTATGAAGATTCAAATGGAAAGACATACCATGTTTATAGATTGGAAGATACAATATAGTAAAATGGCAATCCTTCCCAGATGATAAACAGGTCTACTACAATCCCTATCAAAATCCCAGCAAGATTTTTTTGTAAATACAGACAAGATTACTCTACAAATTATATGGATAGGCAAAGAAACAAAAGTAGTTGAAACAATTCTAAAAAAGATGTGGGAGGAAATCAGTCTACACCAACTTACAACTTATTATACAGCACCATAACCAAGACTGTGTGATAGTGGTGGAGGGACACACAGATCAATGGAACAGAAGAGAGAACCCAGGAATAGACTCACAAATACACCCAACTGATTTTTTTACAAAGATACAACCAATTCAATGGAGGAAAGATGTTGCCTTTTCAACAAAGGGTGCCGGAACAGCAAAAACCAGAAACAAACAGATGTCCTTCAAAAGATAAATGATTGAAAGAACCATAAAAGTACATCCATACTGTGAAGTACTACTCAGCAAGACAGAAGAATCAACTATCAGTACACACAACAACCGGGATGAAACTCTAGACAATTATGCTGAGTGATAAAAAGCCAATTCCAAAAGGTACTTACTGTATGATTCCATTTACAAAACATTTTTGAAATGACACAATCACAGAAATGGAGAACAGATGAGTGATTGTCAGGGCTTAAGGAGCAGGTAGCAGTAGGAAGCAAGTGGGTGTACCTACAGAACAACATGCAGAAACCTTGTAAAGGAAACGTTCTGTATCTTGACTCAATCAGTGATACTGTCATGGGGCTGATATTGTACTATAATTTTACAAAATGATACCACTAGGAGCAACTGATAAAGGGTAAATAGAATGTTTCTGAATTTTTTTAACTGCATGTGGATCTACAATTATGGCACAAAAAGTTTAATTTTAAAAAATTGGGGATGCCAGGGTGGCTCACTTGGTTAAGCACCTGCCTTCAGCTCAGGTCATGATCCCAGGGTCCTGGGATCAAGTCCCTCACTGGGCTCCCTACTCAGCAGGGAACCTACTTCTCCCCCTGCCTGCAGCTCCCCTGGTTATGTTCTTTCTCCCTCTCTGACAAATAAATAAATAAAATCTTTAAATTAAAAAAACAAAAACAAAAACTGAACCTTCACTCACTGCTCTAAGGTTTATCACCCAAATATTAACAGAGAGAATGGATCTAGCCTCTTAACAACCCTTTATAAATCCTGGCTTTGTGCGGGACTAAGTGAAGACACACAGATATAAACGTAAAATATTATCCCTACCCTCAAACACCATATTCACTTAAGCAAAATGACAAACAGAGGCATAAATCAACAGTGGAAGACTTAATAAAAGAGATGGGATTCGAGCAAATACTTGAACAAGAGGTAGTACTTCAACACGCAGAAGAAAGAGGGGCACCTTGGGAAGAAATCATATATAAAGACACAAAGCTGAAATAAGCATAGTTCCTATGGAGAATGAGGCATGTGTGTGTGTGTGTGTGTTGTGAAATAAGAGAACTATGGAACAAACAGTGTAGAGTAAGTATGGAAGGTCCCCAAAAGTTACAGAGAGGAGTTCAAATGTCATTTACTCAAAGAAGCCTTCCTCACCAACCCAGCCAACCAAAAGCAGCAGTTCCCCCACCCACATTCTCTCCAACATCCTTTACTTTTTCTTTATAGTACTCATCACAAGTGGTAATTATTATATACTTATCTTCATGTTTATTTGCTTAATGCTGCCCACTTTCGGATATCTTGACTAGTACTGGGACCAGCACACAAGAAGCATTCAATAAATATTAACTGAATAAGTGGGCAAACAGTAAGTACTCATTCCTGGTTCTCTTCTGTGCAGATGCTCACTTGTCTTCCTCCATTATCTGTCACTCCATTTGCCTTGGTCCCTCTCTAACCTACTGTCTATTTCAGACAATCTCCTTTTCCCTTGTTCCTCCACCTCAGCCCAGCTCTTAATCCCAACACAAAAATAAAAACTCAGTGTATTTTAAAATAGTGGATCACAACTGCAATGCTGTAATACTCTACTGAATCTCAACAAATGAGAAACTGCATCCCAAGAAATCTGTTAGTGAATCTGTTAGTGAAAAGAAGTACTAAAGTTGTATGTTGTTACATAAGCATAATAGATGTATATATATTACATAAACAAACAAGAGCAAAGAGTTATTCCTTTCACAGCCTTATTTTCCTGAATACGAGAGACTTTTCCCAGAACTTCAGAATGATCCTATCTGGTCTACAGAAAGCTGCCCATCAGAGAACCAGGACAGTACTCCTCAAGACAACCAAAGTTATAAAAAACAAGAAACTGCCACATACCAAAGACTAAGGAGACATAACTACTAAATGCAATGTGGTACCTTGGACTGGATTCTGGAACATAAAGAGTATTAATGGAAAAACTGGTGAAATCCAAATAAAGTGTCTGGAATTTGGTTTAAAAAAAGTATTTACATACATATGTATATAGAGATTTATGCCTATATACAGGATTAACAGGTGACTGAGATTTAAATACGTAGTATTATATTATTAAAAAAAGAGAAATAGGGCACATGCAAGTGAGCCAAGAGTAAAACTCAGGCCACGGCAATCGGAGCTTGGAGTTGAAAAGCTACAGAGAGCTTTGTTTTTGACTCTGGTCCCATGCTCTTACCTAGGGCCATGAAAACTAACTTGATTGCTATTGCTTGAGTTTAACAACGGGTTCTGACTTCCTAGCAAGACCATTCATACACTCAGCAAGCATTTACGGAGTGCCTACTGCTTACCAGGCACTGTGAAATCTTTGGGGTACACGGCTAGAAAAGTAAGACACAATCTCTGCTCTCATGAAGCCTGTATTCTATTGGAGAAGCCGGGGATTTGATAAGTATTTACATAAATGGTGAGTGGTCCCAAAAGTTTTAGAACCTGCTTCTTAAAAGCCCTACAAAGGGAAGGCGTGCCTGGGTGGCTCAGTTGGTTAATCATCTGTCTTCTGCTCAGGTCATGATCCCAGAGTCCTGGGATCTAGCCCCACATTGGGCTCCCTGCTCAGGGGGGAAGTCTGCTTCTACCTCTGCCATTCACCCCACTCATGCTTGCAAGCATGCTCTGTCTCAAGTAAATAAATAAGATAAAAGACCTACTCAACAATCCATCATGACATTTGTTAAACCTGGGTATCACTGGTGTTCTGAACAAATCACCTGAAACAGATCTGTAAGCTATCAGCTGTGATCTGATAAATCACTTTAACAGGTACTCATTTGGTTGATGTGGTTTGGGACCTGAGATTCTGCATTTCTTCCAAACTTCCAGAAGACAAGGATCCTGCTGCTGGTTCACAGATCGCACTTTCAATTAGTAAGGTTCTAAAGTACCATGGAAACATCACTCAAACTGTCACGTAAAAAGCAAGCTCCAAAAGGCAAGGACATTCTGTTTCTCTTGTTCACCACAGTACACACAAGACTTAAAATTCTGCTTCATAGATGGCACTCAGTAAATACTTATTTTCGTAATAAAATAAATGGATATAAGGTCCTGATAAGCACTGGTCAATAGCAGTCACCAGCCACATCTGGCTACTGAACACTTGAAAAGCAGCTAGTGCAACTGAGGAGCCAAATGATTTTTCTTTAAAGATTTTATTTATTTACTTATTTATTTATTTGACAGAGAGAGAGAGGTCACAAGCAGGCAGAGAGACAGGCTTGGGGCGGGGCAGGATTCACGCAGAGCAGGGAGCCCAAAGCCCAGGACCCTGAGATAATGACCCGAGCAGAAGGCAGAGGCTTAACCCACTGAGCCACCCAGGCGTCCCCAAATGATATTTAAATTAACTTTAATTAAATAGCTTTATGTGGTTAGTAGCCACCACAATGGACAATCCAGGTGTAGACAAAGATATGATGTAAAGAGTATCGAATTAAAAGCCTAGGTTTGAATCCCAGCTCTGCCGCTCAGCTTGTGACTGTAAAGTTACAACTTCTTAAGGCCTCAACTTCTTCCCCTGTGAAATGAGGACAAGACCCCCTGCCCCCATACACACGCCCCTTCTCAGGGTTCCTGACAGGAATTATTACAAATTAATGTATGAAGCAAAAGGTATGATTAAAGGAAGATTCTCTGCCCTCCAGGAACAGTACACAATCCCAAAGACTACTTTGCCTATTGTCCATGCTTGCCAGAAAATGCCAAGCGCTTTTGGTTGAAGGGCTGGTTAGTTCAGTGGCTTTGAAAATGAGGCCAAGGTCATAAGTTTGAAGGAGGGAGGACCCTCATTTAGCCAGAGTGATCAGGTAAGAGAGGCAATGACAATGCACATCATCACGACTCCAAATCTTTAAATGGGCATTGTATTGACTGTATGAGTAAATGACATTTCATTCATTCATTCTTCCAGGAAGAGCTGCCACATTACCTAAAGCCCGCTACTTCCATCCAGACCTTGCTAAACTAGGGCCCGGTCCGCTGCGCGGGCAGTGCGCCGGGAAGCCCCCGCCCCGGGCGGCCCGCGTGTCCTCCCCTCCCCCGTCGCGCCGGCCCGGCGAGGGTCAGCCCGGCACCACCGCTCCAAGTACCACAAGCCGGGCCGGACCCAGAAGCCATATTTAGCTGGATTTTTGGTCAATAAAACAAACTTCCGTCTTCTAAAGAAAAACGGTTCTAACTCAATGACAAACTAGGACGGAAACTCGCTGCTCGCCGCAGTTACCAGCCAGAGGCGCCGCGTGTCAGGCAGCCCCGGAGTCCCCGACTCGGACCCCGCGCCCAGCGCGCCCGCGACCCGGCCCCGGCCCCGGCGGCCACAAAGGACGGGAGTCGCGGACGCGGCCCGGCCTCCTCCTCCTCCTCCCACCCCCCCGCCCCGCGCTCGCGGCCCCGGCTCCGGGACGGCCCGGGCGCGGGCAGACACTCACCTCGCTCCGCGCGCGGCGGCGGCGGCGGCGGCGGACGCTCCTCGGGGCCGGCCCGGGCGGTCGCGGCGCGGTCCCGCGGGCCGCAGCGCGGGCGCTACTCTCTGGCCGCCGTCCGCCGCGCCGCCTCCTCGGCCACTGCCGGCGGCTCCCCCGGCGGGCGGGCGGGCCCGGCGCGGGCCCCGCCTCCGCCGCGCCCGCCCCCGCCTCCGCGCCGGGCCTTTGGGGCTCGGCGCGCTACTCCGGGCCGCCCCGCATGTCGCCGCTGCTGCTGCTCGCTCGGGGCCGCCTCACGCGGCGGGCCGGGGCCGCAAGGCCGCTCGGGCGCAGGGCTCGCAGCGCTTGGCGTGCTCGGCGGCGGCAGCGGCGGCGGCCCGTGCGGCTGCGCGGGGGAGGCGGGGGCGCCTCGCGCTCACCCGGATGCGCTGTCCCCCGCCCCTGCGGCGAGCCCACCTCGGGGTGACGGCGCTTCCCTCGGGGCCCGGGCGGGGGGTGGTTCCGGCGTCTCGGCGCCTCCACCCCTGCCTGCCGGACTTGCGGGGAGGCGCGGAGCCGAGGCGCCGCGGCGGGGGCCCTGGGCCGCGCGGCCGGCCTTGTTCCCGGGCGCGAGGCTCCGTCCGTGACCCGTGCCGTTCCGGCTGGTGGCCTCCACCTAAACCTGGGTGCGGACAAAGAGGCTACCGCAGCAAGTAAAATAAAACTCGGGCCGTTTCACGTCGAGCAGATCATGGGGTGGGAGGTAATGAAGGTGCCCTCACCTCGCCGAGGAGGTTCTGGATCGACCCCGGGCCGAGCACAGGCTGCTCTAACGCGGGTGCGGCCGCCGGGGAGCCGCCGAAGAGCGGTTGGAGCTGGAGGACTGCCGGAGGCACCTCCGTGCGGCCCTTCTGAGTCCTTCGCCAAGCGACGGGGACGCAGGAGGTCCAGGACCAGGGTGGGCGGTGAGAGGCGAGGCCACCGACCGGCACCGCCGGAAGAGGCAGCCAGGCCTCAGGGGACAAAAACGCCCTGGCCCCCCTGCGGAATGGGGATTGTTTGGGGAAGAGTCTCCCGTATCCTGCTCTGAGAGGGGCCCTTCCACGGTACCCCCTTGGGGAACACTCCTTTCTAGCACTAATTCCATTACCCAGCCGGTACCTTCCTCTGAAGAGAAGACCCAACCCTCGTCCTCTATCACTAACACGAGGCATAACCAAGAGTTATTTTAATAAATTAATCTGTTATTTTAAAATCGTACAGAGGTCTTTGTGTCTTGCTTCCCATCCAAGACCCGGAATGATTGAGACTAATGTTGGTACTATTATTTAAATGACCCCATTTTTATTTTTTATTTTTTAATAAATGCTGTATATGTCACAGAAATAACCAAAAGGATATAAGCAAAAAGATGTCACCGAAGATTATCTCTGGAACGACCTTGTTTTGTGCTTATCTACATTTTCCAAATACTCAAGGTACTTATATAATTATTGTGAAACAAGGTGAATCATGGTTGGCCTGGTAAGAGTACCTCACGGAAACTTCACTTTGATGTTTGCATCTCTTAAAAATATTATAACAAAAAAATAAAGTACTGTATCTAGGTGGAAAAGACTTGTAAATCATATATCTGATAAGGACTTGTATTTAAAATACATCAAGGACGCCTACAACTCAATAAAACTAATAATCCATTTTTTTTTAAACCAGTTAATTTATTAACACTTTTAAATGTTTTTTTTTTTTTTAAGATTTTATTTATTTATGTGTCAGAGAGAGAGAGAGAGACAGTGCGAGTGAGCACAGGCAGATTGAGCGGCAGGCAGAGGGAGAAGCAGGCTTCCTGCCAAGCTAGGAACCTGATGCAGGACTCCATCCCAGGACACTCGGATCATGACCTGAGCCAAAGGCAGCCGCTTAACCAACTGAGCCACCCAGGCGTCCCAATAATCCAAAATGGGAAAGAGAGTTCAATAGAAACCAAAAGAAAATATTTCAACCAAAGAAAATATTTCGATGGTCAAGAACAGCATGAGAAAATGCAAAACACAGTCGACAAAGAATGGCAAATCAGAACCACAGTGAGAATGCTCTTCACACCCACATCAATGGCTGTAATAAAAAGGACTGACCAGGATAAGTGCTGATAAGGAGAAAGAGAAATCAGATCCCTCCTACTAGGCAGATGGGAATGTGAAATGGTGCAGTCACTTTGGAAAAGTTTTTAGTTTTTTAAAAAGTTATATGTAAAAGTACCGTATGACCCAACAATTCCATTTCCTAGGTATGTACCCAAGAAAACTGAAAACATGCCCATATGGCACATTGTGCAGAAATATTCACCAGCAGCATTATTCATAACACCCAAAAAGTGGAAACAATCCAAATGTCCCGCACCTGGTGACTGGGTAAAGGAAAGGTGATATATCCATACAATGAAATGCCTTTCAGCAATAAAATGGAATGAAATATTCATGGAGGATACAACATAGGGGCACCTGGGTGACTCAGTCAGTTAAGTGCCTGCCTTTGGCTCAGGTCATGATCTCAATGACCTGAGGTCAAGTTCCTGGAGGCCCTCCCTCTCCTTATGCCCCTCCCCCTCACTTGTGCGCGCGCTCTCTCTCTCTCAAACAAATAAAATCATTAAAAAATGGTATTGGAAAAAAGAAGATACAACATACAGGACTCACTGCATCTTCTGGTTGTGGAGATGTTTTGCTTCAGGGGACCGCTAACCTTGGGCCAGTTAATGTTATAATTAAGGATTTTTTCATGATTTTGTGGGTTTTTCATGAGTTCTATGAGTCTACAATGGAAGAAGTTAACCTTTAGAAGATTAGTGGAGACAGAGAGTGGAGTAACCTACGTGAACTAGTCTACCGGACCTGACCTTTTCTCATTAAGTCCCCTGAGAAGCAAGCCAGAGGAGCAGCTCCATTGAGTGAATGATTAATTCAGTGCCTTGTTTCTGCCTGACCCTCCCTGTTATTTGAATAATGCTGATATTCTTTTAACTTGTGAAGGAGGACTAGTTGTTTGTCCCCTATTAGCTAGAAAGAGAATAGCACCTCGGTGGATTCATTGTAATGGGGAGAAGTGGAGATTGCCTAAAGCAGGGTAAACTGCCCAAGGATAATTGAACCCACTGTAGTGGGTGGGAGGAGGAGGGAGGGGATTCCTTACAAAGAATTGTGTGTCAAACATCCTGACTGGATGGAGAAGAACAGAAGAAGGTGACATTGAAAGAGGGGTAGGCAAACATGAGCCCACACAGGAGCCAAATGACATGAAGTAGGAGGTAATTATGCAGAGCGTGTAAACAGTATCTTTTTATGATTTTTTACTCCTTGTTTTTCTTTCCCCACCAAAAGCCCAGCTGCCTTGCCTTAGGCTTGAAGCCTCAGGAACAGGTTCCCTTTCTCCTCTCCACATGTGGTGGATTTCGCATGGTCTCTACACTTCCTCCCCAAGTGTCTCTTTTATGCATGCGTTTCAGTGACCAAATCAAATCCCATTCCACACCTAACTTCCGAAGGAGCAGGAAAATGCAATCAATTCCAGCATTGTCCCCAGAAGGCAGAGCACTTCGAAAATTTGGATTGTAACATTAATGACTTGTTATGCCCAAGTTTTCGCGTCTGAGAGACCACCAAGGAGCCAAGCACCAACGCAATCACACAAGGGTTTATTTGACAAGCTTAAGCTTGCGCCCAAGTATACCCGGCACAGCGGAGTAGGGACTTGGACCCCGAGCTTAGTTAAGGCAGGGGTATTAATGGGTTCTTGTTACTAAAGCAGGGTGGGGGTCTCTGGAACTAAAGCAGGGTGGGGCTTCTTAGAACTAAAGTAAAGTAGGGGAAAGTTCAGCCCTTGGGCATAGGGGTCTGAGATGGCTGCCGGAGCTAAGATGGCCGTACTTATGCTAAAGCTAAACCTGAGGTGGGATGGCCTTAATTTTCTCAGCTTCCACATTTCCCCCTGAACAATTTTGACCCTTAATCTTTAAGGTTGTTGAAGGTGGAAGGTCTCATCTTCTGTAACTTCTTCCTGCTGAGTAGGGGTGTAGAGTTGTCCCTACCTACTTGGATCAACATTGATCAGTTGGGGAATGTATAGGGGAGTTATGAAAGACAGAGGCAGCTGAGTCCAGGGGTTTAAATCAATCATTAAAGGAGAGAAGGACTGTTTAAAGTGCTAACCTGAGTAGGTCAGAACCCAAGAAATATTTAGTGATAATCTGGAACATCAAGATGGCTGCACTTATGTCAGGGCTAGACTCGAGATGGGTACAGCCTTGTTTTTCTTGGCCTCCACAGACTCTCAGAAGTATGAAAATCAGAGGATAACACTTCTTTAAACTTTTTATTTTGAGATTTTTTTTTTTTTTATTTGACAGACAGAGATCACAAGCAGGCAGAGAGGCAGGCAGAGAGAGAGGAAGGGAAGCAGGCTCCCTGCTGAGCAGAGAGCCTGATGCGGGGCTCGATCCCAGGACCCTGAGATCATGACCTGAGCCGAAGGCAGAGGCTTTAACCCACTGAGCCACCCAGGCGCCCCAAACTTTTTATTTTGAAATAATTTTAGATTCATAGGAAGTTGTAAAAAATTGTACAGAGCGGTCCTTTGTACCCTTTGTCCATTTCCCCCTTTGGTTTACACATTTTTTTTTTTTTTTTTTTAAGTAAACTCACTCCCTACCTGGGGCTCCAGCTCATCACCCTGAGATCAGTGGTGATATGCTCTACCAACTGAACCCAGTGTCCTCCTTTGATTACATCTATAACGTGAAAAGAATTATATATATATATGTATATATATATATATACATATATATATACACACACACACACACACACATATATATATATATATATATATATATAGTGTAAAATCAAAACCAGGAAATGGACATTGGTACAATGCATGTGTATAGGTCTGTGCCACTTTATCACTTGTACAGGTTCCTGTAGTAAGTATCAGAATCAAGATATAGAACTATTCTGTCATACAGTCTCTTCAGTAAATGGTGCTGGGGAAATTGGACAGCTATGTGTAGAAGAATGAAACTCGACCATTCTCTTACACCATACACAAAGATAAACTCAAAATGGATAAAAGACCTCAAAGTGAAGCAGGAATCTATCAAAATCCTAAGGAGAACATAGACAGTAACCTCTTTGACATTGGCCACAGCAACTTCTTTCAAGATATGTCTCCAAAGGCAAAGGGAACAAAAGCGAAAATGAATTTTTGGGACTTCATCAAGATCAAAAGTTTCTGACAGCAAAGGAAACAGTCAACAAAACAAAGAGGCAACCCATGGAATGGGAGAAGATATTCGCAAATGATGCTACAAAGGGCTCATATCCAAGATCTATAAAGAACTCCTAAAACTCAACACATACAAAACAGATAATCACGTCAAAAAAATGGGCAGAAGACATGAACAGACCCTTCTCCAAAGACATGCAAATGGCTAACAGACACATGAAAAAATGTTCATCATCATTAGCCATCAGGGAGATTCAAATCAAAACCACATTAGAATGGCCAAAATCAACAAGACAGTAAACAACATGTGTTGGAAGGATGTGGAGAAAGGGGACTCCTCTTACACTGTTGGTGGGAATGCAAGTTGGTGCAGCCACTTTGGAAAACAGTGTGGGGATTCCTTAAGAAATTAAAAGTAGAGCTACCCTATGACCCTGCAATTGCACTACTGTATTTACCCCAAAGATCCAGATGTAGTGAAAAGAAGGGCCACCTATACCCCAGTGTTCATAGCAGCAATGGCCACAGTCTCCAAACTGTGGAAAGAACCAAGATGCCCTTCAACGGATGAATGGATAAAGAAGATGTGGTCCATATACACAATGGAGTATTATGCCTCCATCAGAAAGGATGAATACCCAACTTTTGTATCAACATGGACGGGACTGGAGGAGACTATGCTTAGTGAAATAAGTCAAGCAGAGAAAGTCAATTATCATATGGTTTCACTTACTTGTGGAGCATAAGGAATAACTCGGAGGACATTGGAAGAAGGAAAGGAGAAGGGAGTTGGGAGAAATCAGAAGGGGAGACAAACCATGAGAGACTGAGGACTCTGAGAGACAAACTGAGGGTTTTGGAGAGGGAGTGGGAGGGGTGAGGCTGGTGGTGGGTATTGTGGAGGGCACATATTACATGGAGCACTGGGTGTGGTGCATAAATAATTAATTTTGGAACACTGAAAAAAATAAAATAAAATTAGGGGGGAAAAAAAGAACTATTCCGTCATAAAGATCTTCATGCTTTCCCCTCATAGTCACACCCCCCCAACACACACACACACCCTGCTCTCTCTAACCCCTCGCAACCACTGTTCTTCATTTCTATATTTTTGTCATTTCAAGAATGTTATGTAAATGGAATCATACAGGATGTGACCTTTGGAAACTGACTTTTTTTTTTTTTTTTAACTCAGCATAATGCCCTTGCATGTATGTGGGTCATTTTGTTTTGTTTTGTTTTGTGCTAATCATTCTGTCAATTGGGTCAGGATGGAAGTCATTGGTCTTCTCTGCCACCACCCCAGCCAGGGAATGGGGAGTCACTAGGGGTGTCTTGTCACAACAGTGTGAAGGAGGAAGTAACAGGCTCTCTCTTCAGCCTTCACTAACTGGGATGGGGTGAGGTTGCATTTTTTTCTGCAGAGGTTAGCTGGAATTGGGTAGTTGCTGTGTAAAAGTTTTCTAGGTTGCCCCTTTCCTGGTTCTTTAGCTAGCAAGAGCAGGCATTTCTTGGGTTTTGGGTTTTTATTTTGTTGTTGTTGTTGTTGTTGTTGTTTTTAAATCTGTTTCCATGGTGTCTCCAGGTTGCCAGCTTCTCCAGCACTCAGACCAGGATATACAAAGCCAGAGAAAATTCAGAGGATGCACTGCCCTGTCATTTCTCAGATTCCAGGGGCCATAAGAAATTGCTTTCTTCTCCTTACCTTTCAGAGTCTTCTCATGTTTATTTTATATACAATGTCCAGGGCTTTTAGCTGTTCTTAATAGGAAATGTACTTCATTCACCATTCCATCTTGTTCTGGAACCAGAAGTTAAGAATAAAGTTTTAAAACATAAATCAGAGTAGATTGCAGATTATCCCTACAAAAATGTCACCCCGAGTTTCTTGCATTCCAAGAGGCTTTCTTGAGTCAGAGAGGAAAGGGAAGATTTACTACAGGTTTACTGGGAATTCCACATACACTAGGGACAGTTCTATGGGCTACAATATTTACTATATGAAAACAAATGGGGGAAATTTTGGGAACTGGTAGATCAGGGACTTAGTGGAGCCTGAGGTCAGTTAAGTACGGAGGAATGAAAATGTTGAGAGTGAGAGCCCGAGGCACTGCCGGTGGAACAGGCCTTGCACAGATAAGGCTCAGGAGACACCATTTGGACATATGGCCAATGATGGCAAAGAAGGAACTGAGAAATTGAAAATGAAGATGAAACTACGAAACTGAAGATAAAAGAGTCAGGGGCACCTGGCTGGTTGGTTCAGAAGAACATGTGACTCTTGATCTCTGAATCATGAGTTTGAGCCCCATGTTGGGTGTAGAGATTATTTAAATAAATAAACTTTAAAAAGAGTCAGAAAGTGATCAATATAATTTTTTAAATTTTTTTAAGAAAAGCTGGAGTCAAGGTAGAAGGAAAACCTAAGCTGGGGACAAAAATCATAAAGGACAGGGCTCAGCGGGTTAAGCCTCTGCCTTCTGCTCAGGTCATTGTCCCAGGGTCCTGGGATCCAGCCCCACATGGAGCTCCCTGCTCAATGGGAAGCCTGCTTTTCCCTCTCCCGCTCCCCCTGTTTGTGTTCCCTCCTCTCACTGTGTTTCTCTCTGACAAATAAATAAATAAAATCTTTAAAAAAATAAACCATCAAAGACAATAGAAGCAAGTTGGCAGATTTGGGTAGTCATTTCTTTCTTTTTTTTTTTTTTTAAAGATTTTATTTATTTGACAGAGATCACAAGTAGGCAGGGAGGTAGGCCAAGAGAGGAGGAAGCAGGCTCCCCGCTGAGCAGAAAGCCCGATGCGGGGCTCGATCCCAGGACCCTGGGATCATGACCTGAGCTGAAGGCAGAGGCTTTAACCCACTGAGCCACCCAGGCGCCCCATGGGTAGTCATTTCTTATAAGGAAATCAAATCGCATGAACCTGAAATGAAGAGAAATGGAAGAAATGTTGTGTTTGGGGCTCAAAGAGATGTTATGGAGTAAGATGATACAATTTTAACTGCGAATGCATAGTAATACATGTATGGTTAGATGGCATTTAGGAAGAACCCATAAAAGAAAACATGTTACAAAGCACAGGGCTGGGGAGAAGACTGCAGAATTTTTCCAGTCAAGACAGACTTTTAGAGATTTATAAAATACATGTTCTTGGGCTCTTCCATTCTCTGTCTACACACATCAGCCAGGGATTCCAGGCCCTGCACAGTCTTGTCCCATTTCCACCTGTCCCAATCCTCTTGCCCTCAGCTCATTCATAAGCCTCTGCTCTAGTCACACACTCACTTCCCTGTTCCCTCCTCCCCACGTTCATTATGCTATTTGCTTCCTTGCCTACTTTCCTCCATCCCTAAGGATGCTCTTCCACTGCAACTTTCATTACCTTCTACAACTTCTTCAATCAGACTGATCTTTTCTTTTTTCTGAATTCCTATAACTTCAGTATCTGTAGCATTTCCTCCCGAGCACAAATTAGCTGCCTCATCACATTGTTGCTATACTGTTTTATGTGTTTAAGTTTCCTATCACCTCCTGGATGATTTGCACTACACTTTGTACATTTTGAATATAAAAGAAATACATACATAGGATACAAAATTCAAATAGGACAGTAAGATATGAAGCAAAAACTTACAATCTCTGCCCCAACAACATCCCCAGTGGTAACTACCTTTCATTTGTTTGGTGGTTGCCATCCCTGCCCCTCCTGGTGAATTAACTCTCCTAACTCTATATAGTACACTTATAGTTCCAATTCTTGATTTATCCACTTTAGACTGCGTTTGTTAGTTTTTGCTGTCATACAAACAATCCCCAGATTGTGGCTTTTAACAAACACTTATTGCAAGCTCACGAACAATTGGCTGCCACTATGTTGGACTTGACAAGGCTTGGCTCTATGGGTCTTCTAATTTGGGGACTTGGGCTAAGGGAGTGTCTACCACTTGGGGTGTGCTCTTCCTGTGGCAGAGGGCCATGATTAAAGAGAAGCAACCAAAACACACTTCTTTGTTCAAAATCATTCATATGGCTAAGCCCAGAGTCAACAGAGTAGTGATGACACTATTTATGCCCTATCAGGAGGCACAGCAAAAATCATATGGACAAAGGATATGGATGTATAATCTATCACAAAGAGGGAGGAGAAAGTTGGGAATAATGATCCAATCTATCCCACAAAAGTTTCTATTGATTCCCACTTAATCGGAGGTAAGGAATTGGGATGACTGCCTGGCTCAGTCAGTTAAGTGTCTGCCTTTGGCTCAGGTTGTGATCCCAGGGTCTTAGGACAGAATCCCCCATCAGGCTCCCTGCTCAGCCAGGAGCCTGCTTCTCCCTCTGCCTGCTGCTCCCCTGCTCTCTCTAACAATAAATAAATAAATAAATAAATAAATAAACTTAAAAAAAAAAAAGATAAGGAATTGAGCTCATTGACACCATCTCTGATTCCCTCCTTTCCCCCAAATTTTGTTAGTTGTATTATAAGTAGTTCTACTTTATAACTTTATAGGGAGAAAATACTTTCCCAATCATTCAACTTCGGATAGTGCCTCACGTATCTAAATTTAGTTAGTATCTTCAAGTCCTCATTATAAAAAATGAGGATATGTATACCTGTACTCTTTCATACCTTTTCATACCTTCTTTTTCCCTTCTATCTCATAACTCACACTTTGTGAAGTTTCATAACATTTCCTTTCTGTTGGGGAACTATAATTAAATCTTCTATGGATCATATATAAGCTGATTCAAGAAAACAGAAATCCAATAAGGAACACTTAAAAATACTCTAATTGTTGTAGATATTATTTTCTGCAGAATGAAGAAATGTAGTTGGATTTGTAATGAAGGAAATGGGGTTGCCTGGGTGGCTCAGTTTGTTGGACATCTGACTCTTGATCTCAACTGGGGTCTTGATTTCAGGGTCATGAGGTCAACCCCATGTTGGGCTCCACAAGCCTATGAAGAAGAAGTAGTAGAAGAAGGAGGGGGGAGGGGGAGGGGGTAATGAAAGTCTTTTCCTAAATATGTATAAGTCCAAAACAAATATTTCCAATACCAAGATTGAACAGTTTATCACTCGTTATACTCTATATGCTATTCAGAATCATGCTACATGTGATTTGTTTTATAGAGGTCATGATTTTGTTGTAGAGGTTTTCATTTTACAGGGAGTATCTGTTTGCCTTACTTTTTTCTCATTGACAGAGGAAATAATCACCTTGACTGTATCACTAAGTTCATACAGCTCTTAAGTCATATTATTTGTTGAAGCAAACCCATTTTCTTATCAAATACATTCGTCTTCAAGTCTTCTGACTATGTATTTTGCTTTTATGCCTGCAGCCCAGTCAACTGCTTAGGGATTCTTTTTATTGCTATTCCTAGCTGTGACCATTATTTCTTGGATTCCGTATATTCATCTTTTTTTTATTTCTATTTTCATTTTCTTAGAGCATATGCTCAAGTGATTTTTTTTTTTTCTTCCACAAAGGGAGGTAAATATTGAGTTTGTTCAGTCTGACTTGCAGACTGATAAATTGGCTGGGTTTAGAATTCTATGTTCCAAGCCACTTTCTGTTCACATTTTGAAGGCATTATTCCATTGTATTCCAGCCTAAGGCTGGAGAATCTGAAAGCCAATATGATTCCCTTCTCTGCAAATGAGTTGTGTTGGCTCTCAGGAAGCTTTTAAGAGTTTTCTCTTTAACGTAGTGCACAGAAATTTCATTAGGATGTGTGAGTTCACGGTGAATGCTTTTTGAAAAGCATTCAATTATTTAACCAACAGGCATTTTTGATATCCTATTACATGGTCAGCAGTGCTGAAGACATATGGGGTACATATAAAAGGAACACAATTATTTCTCAGAGAACTTTAATCTATAGGAGAACACTTGGAGACTAGCTGAAGAATGAATTCTTAAACGGCTCTTACATAACGAATTCATAATGAGCCAAATTGGATTCAGACCTTTATTTTGTGTCTGATGAGATTGTGTTTAGTAAAGTATTTATTTTTGCACCTTCTGGTAAAAATATTAAATTCCATGACTTTGTGACGAGGGAAAAAAGTCAACCATTCCCTTGCTCGATGCCTCTTTTTGCTAAAACTTAGTTACCTTTTCTACTAATCTTTCCCCATTACCGTCATGAAAAAATAATTTAAAATAAATATTTCAAATCATATTATGACAGGCCACTTATTTAGCAAACGATGATAGAAGTTGAAATTTTTTTCAATTCCTCTTTTTGGCTTGTCCTACAGCTTGGTCACATCTGCAGTAAGCTTTTTGCTAGTTTGGTTTATGTATACTTTTATATACAAAATATATAATAATAAATATATATAATGAAGCATATTATTATACTTTCTTTTATGGTCATAGAACCCACATTCCCTTACCTATGTATCTATACCAGCAAAGAAAATAAAACCATGAGCATTTTTGTCTTTTTCTTGTGAGTACATTCTTAGATCACTTAGACCACAGAGGCCAGACTCCCGCCATCACAGTGAGTAATGACATTATCTCCTTTCAAAGTAGATAAGAATAAATGAAAAATGACTGAAAATGAAGAACTGAGATGGTTTTCCCCCAAAAAATGAATAAAGTGGGAATACTACCTCTGAATGTCTTTATAATCTCCGTGTCCCCCAAAAAAGAAGACGATCAAGGAATATTCTAGAGAAATGGTATTTAAAAGCCTGGGAAAAGAGCTTACTTCTTTTATGAAAAGGCCTTGAGTTACCTTAAATTTGTGTTTCTCAATCCTAGTGTGATTCAGAATCCTCTGGAGATGCTTGGGCAAAATACTCTGGGTCCCACCCTTGGAATATCTTGGAGCAGGTAGTGCTGGCTTTCTCCACTCCCAGCCCCAGAGACCTTCCAAAAAATTCTTTGAGTTGTTTTTTTTTTTTTTTTTTTTTTTTTTATAGATCTTGATCTGGCAGTTAAAAACCTGAGGATATGTATTGCAAAAGAACAGCTAACTGCTATTGCCAAGTACTTGCCACCCACCCCGCCCTGGAAAGATGTTGCTCTGTTCTGTTTATTTTTCTTTGCTTATCTATTACTAACTCTGACTACTAACTGCTGTTGACTTAGTTAGATGATATATGACATTAAAATTTTCCTTTGGGAGGTTTTCTCAGACAAACGGTGGGAAGACAAATCTTACCTTTTTTTTTTTTTATAAAGATTTTATTTATTTATTTGAAAGAGAGAGAGAGATCTCAAGTAGGCAGAGAGGCAGGCAGAGAGAAGGGGAAGCGGTTCCCCACTGAGCAGAGAGTCCAACATCGAGGCTTCATCCAAGGACCCTGAGAGCGTGACCGTGACAGAGCCGAACGCAGAGGCTTAACCCACCAAGCCATCCAGGCGCCCCGGAAGACAAATCTTAATTAAAGCTGAGGAAACTGAAGTCCTAACCATGGATGTGTGGGTACATATGCGTTCTAACACACACAGAAATCACCCTCTTACGTACACACACATGCACGAGATTGTTACTTTAAAATGAGGCTTTTCAATGAAATGGGAATGTCAGAATCTCCTTCTGATGTATGACTAATCAGGAAGTCATCTAGCCATGAGAGGATGAAACAGTTTGAAAGACAATGGGAAAATGAGATAAAATACCAGGATTTCAGGATAGAGAGGAACTATATGGTCATTAAGTCCCATCCTTTCTGTGGTGGTTTAATGTCCCCCACTAACCCACTAATCAAGTGGTCATCACCTAAAATTTGAATTTTTCAAGGGATAGGGAATTCAGTGACTCCAGAGGTCATTCATTCCACTTTTGTACGACTCCTTTAGAAATTTTTTCTTTACAGGGCACCTGGGTGGCTCAGTGGGTTAAAACCTCTGCCTTCAGCTCAGGTCATGATCCCAGGGTCCTGGGATGGAGCCCCGCCATCAGGCTCTCTGCTCAACGGGGAGCCTGCTCCCTCCTCTCTCTCTACCTGCCTCTCTGCCTACTTGTGATCTCTTTCTGTCAAATAAATAAATAAAATCTTAAAAAAAAAAAGAAATTTCTTCTTTACATTGACAGGAAAATCTGTGTCCTTTACTTTCACTTTAACATCTATTTTTTCTGATATTAATATAGTCACACTACCTATTTTTTTTTGCATTTTTCCTATCTTTCCATTTTCTTATTTTTTAAAAGATTTTATTTATTCATTTGAGAGAGATACAGAGACAGAGAGCGAGAGAGAGAGTACAAGTAGGGAGAGAAGCAGAGGGAGAAGCAGACTCCTGCAGAGCCAGTAGCAGGGCATGGGGCTCGATTCCAGGACCTGGAGATCATGACCTGAGCCGAAGGCAAACGCCCAACCATCTGAGCCACCCAGGAGCCCCTATCTTTCCATTTTCAACTCTGTTTTAGGTATATCTTTTGAAAATGACATATATGTAGATTTTTTAAACTCTGTGCAACTAACTTTGTTTTTAAAACTGTGTGTCCTATTTAGAATTCTATTTGAACATGTTTCTGCTGTTTATTTCATACTTTCTTTTTTTTTAAATTATTTTATACTTTCTATCTGTCCTATCTTTCTGTTTTTATTTCTTGTGTCCTTTTTTGTCTTTTAAAAAATTCATTGTGCTTTTTCCTCCCCTTCATTTTATTTTTACCTATCTGGTAGTTTGGAGATTATATATGCTATTTTTATTTGTTCTAGAAAAGTTACCAATATTTAGATTCACTGGTAATTTTATTGATGTATTTTTCTTTGGAGACACCTCTAGTCAAATCCCTTATATATATTTTTTTCTCCCCGTCCAATTTTTAAAAATTGGGTCATCTGCCTTTTTATTAATGAGTTATAAGAGATTTTATATATTCTGGATACAAGACCCATTTTTTCCCTAAAGATTTTATTTTTAAGTAATCTCTACACCCAACATGGGGCTCAAACTCACAACCTTGAGATCAAGAATTGCACGTGCTACTGACTGAGCCAGCCAGGCACCCCTGGATATAAGACCCTTTCCAGATATATGATTTACAGATATTTCCTCCCATTCTGTGGGTTATCTTTTCACTTTCTTGATAGTGTCCACTGAAGCACATTTTTTAGTTTTGATAAAGTCCAATTTATCTACTTTTTCTGTTGTCACTTGTGATTTTTCATGCCATACATGAGAAAACATTACCTAATTCAAGGTCAAAAAGACTTGCTCCTATGTTTCCTTTTAGAATTTTATATAACTTTTACATTGAGGCCTTAGATCCATTCTGAGTTCTTTTTTTTTTTTAATATTTTATTTATTTATTTGAGAGAGAGAGTGTGCACATGAGAGGGGGAAGGTTAGAGAGTGAGGGAGAGAGAGAATCCCAAGCAGACTCAAATATCATCATAAAATACTAGCAAACTGAAATAAGGTCTTATACACCAAGACCAAGTGGGATTTATCACAGGAATGCAAAGTTGGCTTAACATATGAAAACCAAACAAAGTAACAGACTACGTTAACAGAATAAGGGACAAAAACCACATGAACATCTCAGTAGAAATAATATATACTTCAGAAAGAAAGAAACTAGGACATGTAAGATTCTAAGGACTTGTATAGAAATAAAACTTAAATCAAAATATCATTGACTAGGGGCGCCTGGCTGACTCAGTCGGTAGAGTATGCAATTATTGATCTCGGGGTTGTGAGTTCAAGCCTCGTGCTGGGTGTAGAGATTATTTAAAAATAAAATCTTAAGAAAAAAAAAACACGAACTATTGTTGACTAGAACAAAAAGCGTATGAAAATCAACCAAGAGGAAGGGTGTTGTTGGCTCAGTGTTTTTTACAGATGACCTTTAACAAACTGAGGATTTTTTCTTGTATCTCTAGTTTGCTAAGTGTTTTTCCATGAAATGTTATTGGATTGTGTCAAATGCCTTTCTACCTCTGTTGAGATGATCATGTGGTTTAAGTCTGTATTCATAAGAGATTTTTGTCTGTAGTTTTCTTCTGATACCTTTGTCTAATGGTATCAGGGTAATACTGGCCTCATAGAATGAGCTGGGAAGTAAATCTATCTGTTCTATTTTTTGGAAAGAGTTTGTAAAGAATTGATGTTAATTCTTTCTTAAAGGTTGGTAAGACTGGGGCACCTGGGTACCTCAGTGGGTTAAAGCCTCTGCCTTTGGCTCAGGTCATGATCTCAGGATCCTGGGATCAAGCCCCGCATCGGCTCTCTGCTCAGAGGGGAGCCTGCTTCCCCTCTCTCTGCCTGTCTCTCTGCTTACTTGTGGTCTCTCTCTCTGTCAAATAAATGAATAAAATCTTAAAAAAAAAAAAAAGGTTGGTACGACTCACTAGTGAATGCCATGTGGGCTTGCGTTTTGCTTCATGGAAGG
Source organism: Lontra canadensis (assembly GCF_010015895.1). NCBI lineage: Eukaryota > Metazoa > Chordata > Mammalia > Carnivora > Mustelidae > Lontra > Lontra canadensis. Next base: position 11,132,728 of record NW_022631011.1, read on the forward strand.
AAGTTTTTTATTGTTGCTCATTCAATCTCCTTACTTCTTATAGCTCTATGCAGATTCTCTCTCTCTCTCTCTCTCTCTGTCTGTCTCTTTTGAGTCACTTTTGGTAATATGTGTTTTTCTAGTAATTTGTTCTTCATTTAGTTTATATGATTTCTTGACATACATAGTAATTCCTCATAGTGCTTTTTATTTCTAAGCTGTTAGAAGTGATATACCCTCTTTCACTCTTTTTTTTTTTTTTTTAATTAAGCAACCTCTACACCCAATGTGGGGCTCTAACTCATGACCCCAAGGTCAAGAGTTGCATGCTTTACTGACTGAGCCAGCCAGGAGCCTTTCTTTTCTTTTCCTTTCTTTTCTTTTTCTTTTTTTTTTTCCTCTTCTCTTCTCTTCTCTTTTCTTCTTTTCTTTTCTTTCTTCCTTCATTTCTTTCTCTTTTGAGAGTGAGCAGGTGGGGAGGAGCAGAGGGAAGGAGAGAGAGAGAATCTTAAGCAGGTGCCACACCCAGCGTGAAGCCTGACACCAAGTTCGAACTCACAACCCTGAGATCATGACCTGAGCTGAAATTGAGAACTGGATGCTTAACCAACTGAGCCACCCAGGTGCCCCAATTTCATACTTGACTTTAGCAATTTGAGTCTCTCTTTTTTTCTTTGTCAGTCTAGCTGAAGTTTTGTCAATTTTGTATACCTTTTCAAATAAGTGAAGCTTCCAGTTTCATTAATTTTATCCATTACTTTTTAAAAATTCTCTGTTTAACTTATTTCCTTGCTAATCTTTATGATTTTGTTCCTTCGCTTGCTTTGTGTTTAGTGTGCTCTTTTTTCTTTTTTTTCCTAGTTTCTTAAGGTAGAGGTTTAGGCTTTTGATTTGGGAATTTTCTTTTTCTTTTCCTTTCTTTTTTTCTTTCTTCTTCTTTTTTTAACCTGCATGTTGTTACTGTTTTATTATTTCTCTCTCTCTCTCTTTTTATTAACATATAATGTATTATTTGCCTCAGGGGTACAGGTCTGTGAATCATCAGGCTTACACATTTCACAGCACTCAGCATAGCACATACCCTCCCCAATGTCCCTAACCGAGCCACCCATAAGCATTTGTAAGTATAAATTTCCCTCTTAGCCCTGTTCTTGATGTATCCCATAAGCCTTGGTATGTTGTGTTTCATTTTGATTCATGTCAAAGTATTTTTAAATTCCCCTTGAGATTTCTTTTTTGATCGTTTGGTTATTTAGGAATATATTATTTAATTTCCATATATTTGTGAATATTCTAAAGTTCTTCTGTTATTGATTTCTAATTTTGTTCCATATTGGTCAGACACACACACACACACACACACACACACCCCAATTTTAATACTGATTTCTTAATTTACTGAGACTTGTTTTATGCCCTAGCATATGTTCTATTTGGAGAATGTTCCAGGTGCACTTGAGAAAAACAACAATCTCTGTTGTTATTGGATGGAATGTTCTGTATATATCTATAAGGTCTAGTTGATTTATAGTGTCATTTACTTTTTTAGTCCTTTAAAATTATGCTTGGTTCTTTCCTTTCTTTCTTTCTTTTTTTTTTTAAGATTTTATTTATTTATTTGACAGAGATCACAAGTAGGCAGAGAGAGAGAGGAAAGCAGGCTCCCTGCTAAGCAGAGAGTCCGATGCAGAGCTCGATCCCCAGACTCTGGGATCATGACCTGAGTCAAAGGCAGAGTCTTTCTTTCTTTCTTTCTTTTTTTTAAAGATTTTTTTATTTTTAACTAATCCCTACATCCAATGCAGGGCTTGAACTTACAACCCCAAGATCCGGAGTCAAATGTCCACTGACTGAGCCAGTCAGGCACTCTGATATGCGTGGTTATTTTCAATTAGCTCTTTCTCTCTAAGCATAGTTTGCCTCCCTTTTTTATTTCTATATACATGTTAAGAAAACTTATTTTATATTTAGTATCATAATTCCAGTTAATGCAAATTTTTGTAGAGAGAGTCTGCTATGGGCTCTCACTCATGTTGCTTTGTTTTCTTGTATATTATGTAATACTTGCCAGAGAAGTCCTGTTCTTCGGAACTTAATCTGTGGAAATTCTTTAAGGCCTTTCGGGTATGTTCTTTCATAAGAGATTTGGCTTGCTTGTCTGGGTGCCCAAGGTTACTTTAACCTTTTAGACTGAGATTTTTTAAAACTGGTAGGTAGTTGGAATTGAGGCCAAACCTTCCAGGAGGCCTCCTGAGGATGACATGTTAGCAGGGCAGATTTTCCCTGCTCCATTTAATGCTGAAGTCACTGTAGCAAGTTTCCTTATTGTCACTTTCATCAAAGCAAATTTATTTGTCATTTTTTTTTAAAGATTTTATTTACTTATTTTACAGAGAGAGAGAGATCACAAGTAGCAGAAAGGCAAGCAGAGAGAGAGAGAGGAGGAAGCAGGCTCCCCACTGAGCAGAGAGCCCGATGCGGGGCTCGATCCCAGGACCCCGGGATCATGACCTGAGCCGAAGGCAGAGGCTTTAACCCACTGAGCCACCCAGGCACCCCTTATTTTTCATTTATCATGACATCGATACCATAGTCCTCGGGGTTCCCAGCTTTATACATGGTATCATTCTAGATTCTGCACACTTTGGGCCTGCCCTGGAATTTAGCTTCTAATTTTTGTACCCTGAAGGACTGGCTACCAAAGGAAAGCTCAAGGTCACTATAGTTGGGCAGATGGCCTCAAGGTGAAAACCAACCTCAGGGCTATTTTTCCTATCTGTATTTCAACTTCCATTTCCTTTTTGGTTTGTGAGGCTTTTTTACTGCAATTTCAGTGATGCATTTATGAATACATTTTTTTAAAATTTTTATTCAGCAGTTTTAGTTATTTCTTTGGGAGAGCTATTTAAGGTATACAGTTCATCATACTGCCCTATATTACCCATTAGTCCTCAGAAACACAGCAACTTCTACAATTCGGAGAAAAGAACCTATTAAAAAGTTGCAACTTTTGACTACCTTTTTCATGCATCTCACAATCTAAAAAAACACCTTCTTAAGAGGAAGTGCTTGGGGAATGATCATTCCCACCGCTCACCCTTAGCTCCTCCACTCCTGTGTCCATTCAATCTCCTTAATGTCAAAGTCTTGGGTCAGAAAGAGAGTGTTTCCAAGGCAGAGGGCAGCAAGAAGAATGAATATGTGAAGATATGGGGTATCTGGGGGGCACAGTCAGTTGAGATCCAACTCTCGGGTCATGATCTCAGGCTTGTGAGATGGAGCCCCCAGTCAGGCTCGGAGCTCAGAGTGGACGCTGCTTGGAGTCTCTCTCCCTCTCCATTTGCCCCTCCCTCCCCTCTAAAATAAGCAAAGGCTCTTCAGAAAAATATATGTGACCATCGGCAGCAGGAAGAGAGTGCCAAGTTAAAGGTCAGGAGCAGGTGGATAGTCAGGTAAAACAGAGAAGGAAAATGTAAGCACGAGTGAGAGACAGAGTACATGGCTATGTAGAATTAGAGTGCCCCAGGAGAGCCCTCCAAGATTTGAGGTCAGTTTCATGTCTCCCCCACTTCCTTAAGCAGTGCCTCTGTATCTTTCCCACTGTAGTATGAGAATTTCACTTTGAAAGTTGCCAGCAGAGCCATTCCCACCTTCCCACCCTCCCTCCCTCCATGGCAGACCCTAATGCAGTCAGTCAGCACTGCTCCAACTTTGCCCTTTGACTCATTTTGAGTCAACTGGAACATTCCAATTCTTTCCCACAAATAACACTCAATCACATGTTCCCCCATTTCTTATCTTATTAGATGTGCTTTTAAAACAAAAACCAAAACACAGGGGCATCTGGGTGGCTCCGTCGTTACAGCATCTGCCTTCGGCTCAAGTCATGATCCCAGGAATCATGTGGGATGGAGCCCCACATCAGGCTCCCTGCTTGGAGGGAAGCCTGCTTCTTCCCCTTCCACTCCCCCTGCTCGTGTTGCGTCTGTCGCTGTCTCTCTCCCTGTCAAATAAATAAATAAAATCTTAAAATAAAATAAAATTTTAAAAAAGCAAAATAAAATAAAACTGAGTGCATGAACACACATTCATCATCTCACTTAATTAGTTTAATCCCACCACTCTGGCCAACAAGAGCTCTTAGTCCTGATTCTGTCTTCATCAATATTTCTTCCTTTCCTTGTCGTTTGCAGCTTTGATGAGTATTTTGCTATCTATCACTCCAAATCACTGATGAAATATTTAGCTAGATCAAGGCTTATGATCTGGAAATTTCCTTCCAAGCTGACGTGGGCGCATTACTCAATATCCTTTTTTTTTTTTTAAGATTTTATTTATTTATTTGACAGACAGAGATCACGAGTAGGCAAGAGGCAGGCAGAGAGAGAGAGAGAGAGAGGAGGAAGCAGGCTCCCTGCTGAGCAGAGAGCCCAATGCGGGGCTCGATCCCAGGACCCCGGGATCATGACCGAGTTGAAGGCAGAGGCTTTAACCCACTGAGCCACCCAGGCGCCCCTACTCAATACCCTTTAACAGGTATGATTGTTCAACCAGTTATTAGTCCACCTTAGTTGTATTTGTACCCAGAACGAGTCTGCATGGATGATGTATGTTCTTGTCAGTAACCTTGTCACAAGTACCTGTCTGCCTACTACCAGTACAGCAACCAGCTCAGAAGAACGAAACCAAGACAAGTTCAACGGGACTTATTCTTTGTGCAACCAGTTTAGAGCCTGGCAATCTCTGCTACCTTTTGAAGTGACTCACCAACATCCTTTACTTAATCTGCTCCAGAAGATGACCCAAGACTGTCACGGAACTCACCAGTGTAGGGTTATGGACTGTGCTTTCTTACCTCTTTTGAAGATCAGAAAACCATTTAAGCCCATTGAAATCATTTAGCTTACCCGGTTGAACTCTTCTATTAGGCAGGCAACTCTAAAAGGAGACCTAAAGCACAGGGGCTTAAGCAGAAACAGACGTTTCTTTGTCTCTCACAGAGAAGCTGGGTAGGTATTTCTGCTTGTTATGGCAGCTTCATAGGCATCAGGGACCCTGCATCCTCCTCTCCTCTTGCTCTGGCATTTTTTTTTTTAAAGATTTTATTCATTTATTTGATAGACAGATATTACAAGTAGTCAGAGAGGCAGGCAGGGAGAGAGGAGGAAGCAGGCTCTCTGCTGAGCAGAGAACCCGATGCGGGGCTCGATCCCAGGACCCCAAGACCATGACCCGAGCCGAAGGCAGAGGCTTTAACCCACTGAGCCACCCAGGCACCCCACTCTGGCATTTCTTAACGGGTGGCTTTGACTTCACAGTTTAAGATGGCTTTACCTGCTCCTTCTCTCTTCTTCCTTTGAGCCACTGGGAAGACAAAAAGGAAGGAAGAGAAGGGCATGCTCTTTCTTTTAATGTGAACATCTCAGAAAGTATAGACATCACCTTTGTTTTTATTTCATTGGTATAACTTAATCTCAGAGCCACATCTAGCTGAAAAAGAGGCTGGAAAATGACTGTTTTCATCTCAAATAGCTGAGGACCTGCCTACAGTGACCAACTCATCCCAGCTTACTGGGTCTCTTCCAGTTCTAGCACTGAAAGTACTGCATCTTGGGAACCTTCCCAGTTTGAGGCAAACAGGAAAGATGGTCACCCTATATCTACCTAAAACTTGGGGTTTCTTAAGAAACAAGAGGAAAATAGTTATTGGTAGGCCACTAGGTCTCTTCTGTACTCCCCGATTTGTCCTATGGACCCACTATTTCTTGCTATATGTGGGGCTGTCTTTCCTTTTTTTAGTTTCAAGATTTTTCTTTTTTCTTTTTTTTTTTAAAGATTTTATTTATTTATTTGACAGAGAGATCACAAGTAGATGGAGAGGCAGGCAGAGAGAGAGAGAGAGAGAGGGAAGCAGGCTCCTTGCTGAGCAGAGAGCCCGATGCGGGACTCAATCCCAGGACCCTGAGATCATGACTTCAAGATTTTTCTTCATGAAAAAGGAGACTGGGGCATCTGGCTGGCTCAGGCAGTTAAGTATCTGACTCTGGCTCAGGTTGTGATTTCGGGGTCTTGGGGTTGAGCCCTGCGTTAGGTTCCAAGCCCAGCAGGGAGTCTGCATCTCCCTCTCCCTCTGTCCCTAACTCCGGCTAGTGCTCTCTGCTGTCTCTCAAACAAATAAACGAAATCTTAAAAAAGAAAAGAAAAGAAATGGAGGACTTAAGCAGAATAGGTGTTAGAGTCTGCTTCTCCTTATTATCTGTCCCACGGCATCTACTTTCCATTCTTCCTTCTGTTGCCTCTCCCTGAACAGTTACTTACAGTCCCTTTTGCTGATCTTGGCATTGAAAAAAAAAAAAAAAGGCCTTTACACAATTCACAAAAGAATACATAAAAATAGCCAAGAAGAAGATGAATAGGTGCTTAATGCCACTGGTAATTAGGAAAACTGTCTGTCTGTCTATCTATGATCTATTCATTCATCCATCCATCCTGTGTTGCTTTTCCAGAAGGTTTTATAGATTCTCATTCAGTTGGGTTTCTCTAGCATTACACTTGTTGTACACTTTTTCTTTCTTCTTCACTACTTTTTGTTCTAGTCAACAATAGCTTTATTTAAGGATTTTATTTATTTATTTATTTTTTAAATATTTTGTTTATTTATTTGACAGAGAGAGACGTAGCGAGAGAGGGAACACAAGCAGAGGGAGAGGGAGAGGGAGAAACAGGCTTACCACTGAGCGGAGGACCTGATGAAGGGCTCGATCCCAGGACCCGGGGATCATAACCCAAGCCGAAGGCAGATGCTTAATGATTGAACCACCCAGGCGCCACTTCAGATTTTATTTTTAAGTAATCTCTACACCCAGCAAGGGGCTTGAACTCACAACCCCGAGATCAAGAGTCACATGCTCTACCAACTGAGTCAGCCTGGTGCATCTAGTCAATGATATTTTGATTCAAGTTTTATTTCTATACACTTCCTTGGAACCTTACATTTCCTAGTTTCTGTCTTTCTGGAGTGTATATTATTTCTTCCAATGGATCTAGGAAATTTACCTTTTCTCTCAAGTGGCATCAGAATAATATTAAATCGTTCTTTTGGCAGGAAAAATATGAATGCGGAAACATGAGTATTCCTTTAAGAAGGAATCAGCTTTTGATGAAGGGAAAGTGAGGAAGCGATCTCATGACTCTTTGTTTATTCAGGTGCTGTATAGTAAATCGCCTCTGTTCCAGAATATTTTCAAGGCTCGTGAGTTACATAGCTCATTTCAAAGCTTGCCTGGGCAGACTAAGATCGAAGGTCCCTGCAGACAGTGTCCGGCTCTACTCTGGCTTTCCTTCCTGAAGTTATTTGCATTTTGCTTATTGTCACTCAAGTTCCAAGGAGATGAGAACTCTCAGACGTGTTACAGAGTCAGGCTTTATCTCTTAAAATGAAGCACTATCCTTCATGCACTTACACACCTCTAGGTTTGTCAACAGTGTCTTAGATAACCTCCCAGAGCATATGTGGTTGCACAAGAGAATGAGAACCTACTCACAGGCAGAAGCCGACAGATGAATGGAAAGGGAACATGTTACTCCTATCTCTGAGGCCGGCTCTATCCTGCCTTGTCATAGATTATTTACTGTAGCCCAAACTTTTTTGCTTACTCTTACAGGCTCTGGGCTTCTGTACTAGTATCCAACAAAGCCTCGGGCAGTAAGGGTGTCCCTCATGTCGGTGGGTTCCAGGTCAAGAACAGCTCTTGTCAGTAACCGGATTTTGAGAAGGCAAGATCAGATCTGGACCTTCCATATCCGCAGGCTAGACTTGGAACGCCAGGCAGCAGGGAGGATAGGAAAGAAGGCAATACAACCAACAGTCCAGATGTGGAAACAGTGGTTGGTCCCTCCAGACTCTGGGCCAATCTGGTAAACCAAGAGATCATTATCTACGGAAGGCAAAATCAGAACAGTTCCCAAGATTCTTTGGTTGGGTCCGTCCCCACAAGTCCTCCTTCCCTGGAGTCTCTTCTGGAGAGTTGGAACGCCCCCTCCCCCAATGCTTTTAGAAACCTTGGGAAAAAACTGAGAGAAAGGTCCCTATCATTCTATAATAAAGCCTACTGTTCCATGCACTCTGAAGCTTTAGATAATTTTTGAATATAAGTAGTCCCTTCTAATCAAGGCTTTCATATATTTCAGGAAGGCCCCTCAATTTGATTGCAAAACAAATAGGAGGGAAGAAAAGAAACCTGGAGAAAAGTGACAATGGAGAAAGCAATAGAAAGTTTAAACCAAAAAACCCCCTGAAAATACCTAAAAAGATGAAAGGGGACATTTCACTTTACAGTAAGAACAGGAGATTCTGAAAAAAAAAAAAAATTAAAGAACAAGAAAGAGCATATATTTAAAATGTATCGTCTAACTATACTATATAAATATAATAGAAAACATAGAAGATGATGTTGAAAAAAACTCCAAGAAGGTAGGTTTAAAAGGCAAAGATGGAGAAATCAGGACGATAGGAGGGATAAGACGAGAGCACTGGAGGCCTATTTTAAAAATCCAACCTCTGCTAAGAGGAATTCCAGAAAACAGCACAAGGAAACAGAAGGGAAGGATCTGTATCTCTAGATTACATGGGCCACCCAAATAAATGCCCAGCCAAACAGATGAGAAAGGCTCCCATGAAGGACCTCTATCATGACATCTCAGAACCTGAGAGAGAAAGAGGAGATCCTACATGCTTCCAGATTGGGATGGGGAGTAGAGGGGAATCACACGGAAAGTACGAGAAAAATAACTGGATATTAGAAAGGTAACGGAGGAGGCTGAGGAAGAATGATGTGGTCAGTTGTGTTGTTCACGTCTTTTTTACCTTTATGGATCTTCTGACTATTTTTTCTGTCAGTTACGAAGAAAGAAGAAAGTTGAAGTTTCCACTACAATTGGGAATGTGACTATCCTTTCAGCTCTAACAATCACTGTTGAGGACTGCTGCATATTCTCGGAGAATCTACCCCTTCCCATGATGGGATAACTCTCCGAGTCCCTAATAACACTCCTTGCTCCGCAGTCCAGTTTATCTGGGTTAATATGGCTATGGTGTCTTCCTTTTACTTCCTGTTTATTTTCATCTTTCTCCATCTAAGCACGTTTGTTTAAAAGATTTTATTTATTTATTTGATAGAGAGAATGATCACGAGGAGGCAGAGAGGCAGGCAGAGAGAGAGGGGGAAGCAGCTCCCCACTGAGCAGAGAGCCCGATGCAGGGCTCGATCCCAGGACTCTGAGATCATGACCTGAGCTGGAGGCAGAGGCTTTAACCCACTGAGCCACCCAGGCGCCCCTCCATCTAAGCACATTTAATGTGATTATTGGTATGATGCAACAGGGTTAAATCCTACTATCTTGCTAGCTGTTCTTTTCTACCTGTTCTTTGTTTCCTTTTTCCTATTTTTCTGCCCTCTCTTCGGTGATTCGAACACTCTCTGGGATTCCATTTTATCTCTACTACAAGTATTAGGGATACTTCCTTAAAAATTTTTTTAGTGGCTGCCCTAGGGTTTATAATATATATTTTTAAATTAATCAGAATCATCTTGAACTATCTAGAGCACTTCACATAATGGCTTTACAATCATGTATTCTCAATTTCTCCCTCCCATTCTTTGTGCTATTATTGTCATCCTTTTTTACTTTTACATTTACTTAAAACATGTAATACTAGACTACTGTTTTGCTTTAGGCAGTAGGTTATGTCTCAGAGTAATTAACAATAAGGAAAAAAGAATTTTATTTTCCTTGATTCAATTTCTTCTCATTTGTGGGTGTAGATCTAGTTTTCAGTCTGATATATATATATATATATTTGGCTTAAGAACTTCCCTTTACTATTTCTTGTAGACTAGATCTGCTGGCAGTGAATTTCCTCAGTGTGTGTTTGTCTGAGAAAGTATTTATTTCTCCTTTTTTTTTTTTTTCCTTCCAAAGATATTCTTGCTGAGTATAGGATATTCTGGGCTGAAAGCTTTCTCTTTCAGCCCTTTAAAGACATCACACCATTGTCTTCATATTTTCTTATGAGGAATCTGCTGTCAACTCTTACTTTTATTCCTTTGTTTCTCTCTAGCTGCCTTCAAGACTTTCTTTGTTCTTGTTTTCAGTAATTTGGATAGGATATGCCTGTGTGTGTGTGTGTGTTTTGCTTTGGTTTTAGTCCATTTTGGTGTCCTCTGAGCTTCTTGAATCTATGATTTAGTGTTAATCATTAATTTTGGGAATTCTTGGGCAATATTTATTTACTCATATATTTCTTCTGCCCCATTCTCTCTCCCTCTCTCTTTTCATTCTGGAATTCCAATTATGCATGTGTCAGAGTGTTTGATAGTGTCCCACTGCTCTTTGAATGTTCTGGTCCCCTCTCCACTCCACCCCCCCAACACACATACTCTTCTATTTTTTTTAAAGATTCTATTTTATTTATTCATTTGAGAGAGGCAGAGAGAGCATGAGCAGGGGGAGGGTCAGAGGGACAAGCAGACACCCAGCTGAGTGTGGAGCCCAAGTAGGGCTTGATCCCAGGGCCCCTGATAACATGACCTGAGCTGAAGTCAAGACACCCAACTGCTGAACCACCCAGCTGCCCCCCTTCTTTTCTATTTCTATTTCAGTTTGGGGAATTTCTATTAACCTATCTTCAATCATACTCATTATTTTCTCAGTGTTGTTGAGTCTACTCTGCTTTTCCTTTCTAGGATTTCTATCTGATAATTTCTTACAGTTTATTATAGTTTTCATCTCTTTGCTGAAATTAGTCATCCCATCTTGCATGCTGTCAACCTTTCCCATTAATCACGCATTAATCAGATTTATTTTAAATGTTCTGTCAGTTCCAACTTCTGTGTCATATCTGAGTGTGGTTATGATTTGTCTCTTGGGAGTATGTTTCTTCATATCTCTTTGTATGCTTCATAATATTTTATTGGAAACTGGACATCTCGTGTAGGTCAAGAAGACTGAGGTCATCATTTTTATGCCTGGCCATTGGCATGTTTTTCTTTCAGTGAGACCTTCAGTATGGAGTTTTGAAGTAACGTCGACAGAAAGACATGGAACTGGATTTGAGATGAGCCGTGGCTGTGGTTACCTTCTGTGGGTCACAAGCTGCAAATTCCAGTAGGGACACTTGGTGGTTAGGACGAGGATCGCTTTATCAGATCGATGCCTGCTCCAACCTGAACTTAGGTCTTCCCTTTGTGCCCTGCATCTCAGAGGGTCTGTTGGAACACTCCATTGCTATCCTGTCTCTCTCCAGTATTCTGTGGTTACTTATTATTTACAACGTGCTGGTTTAGCAGTGGTGGGGGCATACAGGGAGTGTATTCTGTATTTTCTATGTTGGTCTGATTGAGCCTCAGATGTAGGCATGCACCATGTCCCTGGGATTAGGAGTGGACCAGAGGCTTTCTTAGTTCTCCTGCCTCTTTCAGTGGTGGTTGTGGACCCTGCACAATCCTGACCCTCACATAGTATGGTTTTATTTTCTTTCTTTATTTATTTAAAAACAATTTTTAAAAATATTTTATTTATTTATTTTACAGACAGCGAGAGAGTGAGAGAGAGAGAACAAGCAGGGGGGAGCAGTAGGCAGCGGGAGAGGGAGAAGCAGAATCCCCGCTGAGCAGGGAGCCTGATGTGGGACTTGATCCTAGGAACCCAGGATCATGACCTGAGCCAAAGGCAGACACGTAAACGACTGAGCCACCCAGGTGCCCCTGTATGGTTTTCTTATTAACCTGTTCCTAGTTACAGTGAGTTTTCACAAATGGTTGAAGGAAGCTGGCTTTGTTGCCCTCCCCCATCCGCACCTCCTTCATGTGTATGTGTGTGTGTGCGCGCACACATACACCCTGCACACGGATCAAAGCTTGTATTCTGTCTTAAAAGATTGAAGGGGGAACACCTAGATCGTTCAGTCAGTAAAGTGTCTGACTCTTGATTTCAGCTGAGGTCATGATCTCAGGGTCCTGAGATCCTTCCCTACATGGAGCCCCTTATCCAGCCCCACAGAGAGCCAGGGGCAGGCCCTGTGTCAGGCCTGTGCTGGGCATGGAGCCTACTTAAGATTCCCTCCCTCTCCCTCTCCATCTCCCCGCCTACCCCAGCAACTCTGAAAGAAAGAAAGAAAAGAAAGAAAGAAAGAAAGAAAGAAAGAAAGAAAGAACGAACGATTGATTGAGGGGAGAGAATCTAGGGTAAGTTTTTTGTCTCTCCCACCAGGGCTGTTGTAAAGGAGGTTACTGGGTTAATGGAGAAAGTGGTGATATGTACCACAGAAGAGATAGAAGTATTGTGCCAATGTTTAATGTCCTCAAGTTGATGACTGTAAGGAGAGTGTTATAAGAAAATAATCTTATTCTGGGGAAATCTACAACAAAGTATTAGTAGGTGATGGGGCGTGGGGCATGAAGCCTACTCTCTAATGACCTGGGATAGACAGATAGAGACTAATCCAACAGATGTGGCAACATGTTAAAAATGAGTGAATTCAAGTAAAAAGATTTTGCATCACGTAACTGCAACTTTCCTGTAAGTCTGAAGTCATGGCAAAAATAAAAAGTTTTTTAGAAGGATCAGTTTGTTCCACTCAGAGTGTAGAGAGCTAGGAGAAACATCATGTTCATCCTTAACACACAAAAATGAGGCCGACTCACTTCACACTCACAATGTTTTTGAAGCCGTTGGAAAGCTGCAGTTGCACACCCACTCAATAGCCCATCATCTAAGGGTGACAGGCACCTTCAGGGGAGGGAGGCCCAGCCACTCCCTTACGTGGGGTGGATGTAACACCTGTAGGAAGAGATCAGCTCCAGCCGCTGATGGACTGAGGAAGGGCCAAGTGTGAGTTGATGGGACAGTGTTGAAGCTTGCTGGCATTCAGCTGATTCTTTCATTCAAGCTCTCAAGAAAAAAAGAACAGTTAAATCCCAATGAATTATCTAGAACTCTGGGGGTAGAAACAGCAGCTGCAGTCCCTCTACTGCAGGGAAGGAGGGCGCTGTCATTAGACCCAGGAGGTGGAAGGGGTCAGTGTGGAGAGAGCTCCTGACAGGAGATGAAATTTTTCTGTCTGGGACTGGTGGCAGAGGAGGCCAAAGGGAGCTTGGGGCAGTGTGTGGGAGAGGGGTACCTAGAATTCATTCTCTTCCTGTCTCCCACTAATCTCCTGCTGGCCTCTCCGTAGTGACTGAACCCAGAGAGCCAGGGAGCTGGTTGACACAGGCTGCCTCCTGGGGTGTGCAGCTGTTGGGGGAGCAGGGGAATGGGTAGCAGGAGCAGGCAGAAGCTGTCCATTGTACCTGCCAAGCTGGCAGGTGGTAGCGCAAAAGCACAGAAACTAGATGTTTGGAGTCCTCAGTGCCTCTGATTAATGAGATGCCTTTGGGTAAACTCCTTTCTCTCTCTGATCCTGTTTGTGCATTTAGGAATACTAAGAGTACCACCTTCCTGCCGGATGGTTGTGGTTTTAAAGAAAATAAAGTAGGTATGTGTAGTGCTTGGTCCCCGGTTAGTTTTCAATGACTAAGAACTTAAAAAAAATTTACAGTAATCGTCATCCTAAGTATAACTGTTAGCATATGAAAATCTTAGTCTCTCCCTGTGGACATGCCCAAAAGACTGGGGATCCTACAACGTCAATGAACGGAGAAGTTAAAACGGGAGAGACTGGTGGAGGGTTTACCAGGAATAGTCACATGCCCCTACCTTTCAGCCTGGTAAATGCCACTTCTAGGTATTTATCGTGAGGAAATATCATTTGAAAAGTAAATATTGCGATGGTCCATAATCTTGACTCTTCAGGCAGAGAGATCTAGACTGCAATTCCTGTTCTGTCACTAGTCATATGATGCCAGGTAACTTACCAACTTCTCTCAGCCTTTCTTTATCCTTTCATAAAAGGGGCATGAAAGTAGTGCCTGCTGGATAATTCTTGTAAGAATGTATGTAAAAACTTAACACAGAGACCGGCCCCCGTGAAACAATAAGCTTCAGCACTTTTATTTACAGTAGTGGAAAATAAGATACAACCTAAGTGTCTCAAAATAGGAAAATGGTCAATTTACGAAACGAAATAGTATGCAACCATTAAAAATGATGTTTCAGGAAAATCGTCTTCATGGTCTGTTGTAGGCAAAGATTTTTATTTATTTATTTATTAAATTAAATTAAATTTTATTTTAGCTTTTGAGAGAGAGAGAAAGAGAGCTCGAGGGAGGGAGGGGCAGAGAGAGACTCTCAAACAGACTCGGTGCTCAGCACAGACCCGGATGTGGGGCTCCATCTCACAGCCCTGAGATCTTAAGTTGAGCCAAAATCAAGAGTTGGAGGCTTAACTGACTGAACCCACAGGTGCCCCTAGGCAAAGATTTTTTAAACAGGATACCAAGAGCTCTCAACATCTAAATGGAGAAGGTGTTCCATGTTTTTAGTCACCAGGAAAGTGCAAATTAAAATCACAATGAGAAACCGTGACACACCCAGGAGAACTACTAAAATTAGAAAGACTCACAATGTGAAAGAAGGAAAAACAGACTGACAATGTCAAGTGTTGGTGAGAATGGGAATAATGGGAACTTTCTTCTGGTGTTGGTGGGAGAGTAATCAGTATATCGCTTTACAAAATGGTTTGGTGATCTCTACCAAAGCTAAACGCACATTTATCGTATGACATAGCAATTCTATTTACATCAAGTTCTGGATGTACACCCAAGGGAAACGGGCACGTTATGTCCATAAAGAGACAGGTACAGGAATGTGTAATACAGGTATTCTTAATAGCCTTACATTGGAGGAAACGGTGATGTGCATTCATGATAACATAAATAAGCAGACGTTAATACCTTCATATGATGGGATCAAGTCTAGCAATAAAAAGGCATAGACGACTGGAACACTCAAAAACACGGGTGAATCTCATAGAGCAATTAGTGAGAAGTCAGCCGTGAAAGATTACGTGCAATGTGGCTCCACTCAAATCAAGCTCAAAAACAGGCCAGATTGGAGGGGGCAGAAGTAGTGGAAGTGTTTTCTGTACACGTGTGGGTGATGGTTACGCAGGTATAGGCATAGGTCCAAGTTCATCAATCTGTACACTTAAGATCTGTGTATTTGTTGAAATAGCACAATAAACAAGTAAATGAGAAGGGAAAAAACGATGTTTACAAGGAATTCTAATGGCATGAAGAAAAGATCTGGTATAATGCCAAGTCAGAATTAAAATATTGGGGCACCCAGTTGTCTCAGTCAGTTAAGTGTTTGCGTTCGGCTCAGGTCATGGTCCCGGGGTCCTGGAATGGAGTCCCGCATCAGGCTCCTTGCTCAGCAGAGAGCCTGCTTCTCCCTATACCTCTGTTTGTTCTCTCTCCCTTTCAAATCAGTAAGTAAAATCTTTAAAAAAAAAAAAAAAGAATCAGAATATTGTACGGATAATAAATACAACATTACCTGAAATGTTACAATAGACCAATGGAGGGAAATACACCAGAAGGGAAACAGTGGGTCTCTCTGAGGGTGGGATTAAATGTTTTCTTTATGTTTTTCTGTCTTCAGAATGTTCTTCAATAAGCATTTGTTACCTTTATAATTAGGAAAAAAAAATCTTAAGAAGTTAAAATGCCTTTTAAAGTTTGCAAGCCAGAAATTAAAAGGAAAGAAAAGAAATAGTGTAGCAAAACAGCATTTATCTGAAATGCTTTAGATATTGCTGTAATTGCCTGATTTTGAGGCTTTAAACATAATCTTGAAATAGGTCAGATATTCAATAACTTCGAATTGCTTCATTTGCTCTGATTCTTTTATATCATAGGCAAGGATCAAAGGAATAAATGGTTCTGCAGTTAAGTAGTCACATGTTTTCAAGATTGAAAGGATCTCCTTTCGCATTTTTTGTTAGAGATATGCTCCTGCTTCATTTTGGTAATTAGTGTGCAAAGCTGAACTAAAGATGCCTCATTAGCTTTTAAACATTTCAATGGAACCCTCATCTGTTAATGATACCTCCCGTCTCCTCCTTACCTTTGAGAAGGTGGGTTCGGAGTACTCAGTCATTAGAGGTGAAGTGGGCGATTGTGGTTGGAGAAAGCCCAGTTTAGGGAATGCAGGGGCCGGTCACGCCATCTTGAACCCTGCCTCAGGCGATGCACTCAGTCTTGTCTGATTGTTACCAAAATGTTCCCGGTAAATCAGATCATGTGGCAGAGCCTGTCAGACCTGTGGTGGCCTTAAAATCCAGCCCTGTCTTGGTCCCCTTGTTGTTCTCCTGCTGACTATCCCCCAAATGGCGACAAACTTAGCCCACTGGCTGGAGGAAAGGACCCCTGTCGTTAAAAATACCACAAGAAGACATGAAGGGCTGCTGTCTTCTAACTGATGTCTTCTAACACTGATTCACTGAGTTATCAAGCTCATTTTCTGGGCACTCGATCAAGTGCTGGGAATAGGTCAGTATCACAGGCTGCATTGTGTCCCCCGCAGAATTCCTATGTTGAAGCCCTAACTCCCAGTTCCCCAGAATGTGACGGCATTTAGAATCAAAATTACGTTGAAGAGGTAATTAAGTTAAAAGAGGTCATTAGGGTGGGCTCTATTCCAGCAGGACTGGTGTCTCTCTAAGAACGGAAGATTTGGATACAGACACCAACAGAGGCACTTAGTGTGAAGACCCTGGGAGAAGATCACCATGTACAAACCGAGGAGGGGCTGGAACATATCCTTCCTTCGTGGGCCTTAAAAGAAACCGACCCTGCTGAAACGTGGATCTCAGACTGTCGGCCTCCTGAGCTGAGAAAAACAGCTGTGGCTGCCTAAGCCTCCAGTCTGCAGTACTTTCTTATGCCAGCCCGAGGGAAACTAATATGGAAGAGGAAGATACAAGGTGCTCAGCCTCCTGGAATTTGCTTAAACAGAGAGAGAGAGAACAGAGAACTTTTTATTATGGACATATTCATCCTACATAAAAATAAAGAGAATGGCACAGTGAAGCCCAAGGTACACATGACCTAGCTTCAACAATTGCAACCAATGGCCAATCTCTTTCTTCTATCCTTCCCGTTCCCTCTGCATCTCCACTCATTGTTTTAAAGCAAATCCCAATGGACATCTTATTTCATCTGTAAATATTTCCAAATGTATATCTAAGAGATTAAAAATCTCTTTTTAAAACAGAACAGTTACACCATGATCGTATCTTTAAAGCTAATGATAATTAATATCTAACAGCCAGCCACTGTTCAAATTTCTCTATTTGTTCATCAATAGATTTTTTTTTTTTTGCTTGATATGTTGGAAGGATGATCCAAACAAATTCTACCTACACCAATTGGTTGCTAGATCTTTTAAGTCTTTTTTAATTTCTGAATTTCCCCTCTCCCATCCCCCCTCTTTTTTCTTGCTATTTACATATTGTAGAAACCAAGTCATTTTTCCTGTAGAATTTCCCAGATGCTTGTTTTGGCGGATTGCGTCCCTGTGGCATCATCTAACATATTCTATTCCTTATTACTTATAACCTGGTAGTTGGGTCTAAAGGCTTGATAAGATTTAGTTTCCTTATTTGACAAGAACACTTCTAAGGAGGTACTGTGAGTTTCCTATTATATCACATTGTGGAAAGCATGTAGTGTCTGGTTATCTGGTTTTGTGATGATATAAGATTGATCAGTGGCTTCAGGTATATTACCCTGATCCATTATTATTAAGTTTTTATGAGATTGTAGAGGAAAATATGTTTTTGCACCACTGGGGCTTTCTGAACAAATTTTACTGATTTTTTTTTTCCTGATCGGAGAGCCAGCTTAGAAGGCAACTTGTGACTGATGAGATAGTGAGATCATTCCTAAGAGATCTTCCGCACTCTGGTGGTAAGAGGCCAGGGGCCTTGGAGAGATCTCGGAGTTGTAAAACTGGAGACACTGGCCTTATCTTTCCCTGCAGATTTATTTTCATACAAAGGGGTTAGGGTGAGGCACTCTTCCATCTAATCCCCAAGGACACTTTCAGAAGGTGATGGGGGGAAACTGATGTGTTTGCCCTTCAGAAACCTAATACATACATATTTCTCTGTATCTCGCCTATGGAGTGAACCCCCCAGTGGGGCGTGGTTTGTTTGTTTGTTTGTTTGTTTCCATCTGGCCCTCCCCGGGCAAGGGGGAATACTGCTACAGTGTTCCTTGGGCTGATGATCTTGCTGTGAGTAGGAAAAGAAATCTGCCTTTGGACCAAAAACCTCATGGGCACATCGAGGATGAAATTAATAAAGATGAACATTAAAAACCTAGCATCTCCTTTCTGGCCTTTTACCCTAATGCTTTTTTAGCAGTTACTGTTGATCACTGCCAAGACACATTATTTCATTAAGGGTGGCGAAATGGCGATCTTCTAGTTGTACCATTTATTTTATATTTAAGAGCTTAAATCTCTTATAAAGGAGAAATTCCTCTCTTTTAACCATAGGGTTACTTTAAAGTACATTTTCTATAGGAAAAGCAGGGGAAATGCAGTCAAATGCTCTGCCACTGAGCTATACCCCCAAAAGCAGGGGAAATGATTCCTTCCAATTATTTGCCAATTTCTAGCATCTTCCCAAGGTGATCAGTGGGGCTTTCTGAAAGTATAATTATAAGCACGCAGATTTAATAATTTTGTGTTTCAACCTACCGCAGGTGTTAATTTTTTTTTTTAAAGACTTTATTTATTTATTTGATAGAAAGAGCTCCAGCAAGAGTGGGGCAGAGGCAGAGAGAGAAGCAAGACTCCTGCTGAGCCGCGGGGCTTGACCCCAGGACCCTGAGGTCAGGACCTGAACCAAAGGCACAGACTTAACTGACTGAGTCACCCAGGGGCCCCTACTGCAGGTGTTATTAACGGCAAATTGCTCTTCTTCATCCAGTGACATCTTTTAAGGTGACTCCTGAGAACTGTGACACGACTCTAGCAGCCCTTGTTTTCTATTATGAAAGATGTTTCTGGTTCCTGTTGTATGTGTCGCATCCCAGACCTGAAATCACCTATTTCTTCATAGAGACCTAGTTCCTTTTAGTGAGAAATGGTCTGTAAAGACTCCAGTCTGAGTGTTAGTGGTGTTTACTGCTACTGAGTTGCTCATTGCTTTTTATACCTTTTAGTGGACAGAACTGAGGATAATATGTTTTTTGTTTGTTTGTTTGTTTGTTTTATTTGACAGAGATCACAAGTAGGCAGAGAGGCAGGCAGAGAGAGAGGAAGGGAAGCAGGCTCCCCGCAGAGCAGAGAGCCGGATGTGGGACTTGACCCCAGGACCCTGAGACCATGACCTGAGCCGAAGGCAGAGGCTTTAACCCACTGAGCCACCCAGGTGGCGGAGGAGAATATGTTTAAGAGTAAATCATCATGATTTCACGCTGCTATTTCCAAACTTAAGATCACAGAAATTTCATTCAACTTCTTTGACTTTATGTTTGTCTCTTTTTCTGTGTGTGCCAAAAATCTAAACTCTTAATAATATTAATACATTTGCTTATTTGCTTTATCTCCCTATATATGGATAATAGCTTACAAACTGCACTAATAATACTATTAAAAGTATGATTATTGAGTATTGTGTAATTTTGTGTGTGTACATCTCTTTGATGTGAGAATCTACATGGCTAGTGAAATACAAATTACTGTGTTTTATCTATTTTATTTTCTTCAAGATTTCATTTTAATTCTAGTTAGTTAACATACAGTGTTATATTAGCTTCAGGTGTACAAGATAGTGATTCAACAGTCCCATACTTCCTTGGTGCTCATCATGACAAGTGCCCTCCTTAATCCCCATCACCTATTTCCCGCATCCCCTTATCCCTCCCCGCCAAATCACTGTGTTTTAAAGTCACAATACTACCTGTTAGATTACGTGGTTAAACCATATCATTAGATTTGGTTCATTTTTATTTTTGTTAACTTTTTCATTTTGTTTTATAATTGCACAAAACATTTATATAGTTCCAAAGTCAAAGGCTTTAAACAAGACACATTCAGTCAAATATAGTTTTCATGTCTCTTTATTTCCTCCCTCCCCCATAAGTAATACTTTGCAATAGATTTTCTTTATCATTTATTTTAAAAATTTTATGCAAAAATGTGAAAGCTGAAAATGGGCCTCAAAGATATCCAGATCCTTAGGAACCTGTAATCAATGTTACCTGACATGATGAAAATTAACATTGCAGATGTGGTTATGTTAAGGCTTTTGAGATGGGGAGATTAGCCTGCATGATCATCCAGGTGGGCTCTAAGCATAATCACAAGGATCCTTATACCAGGGCTACAGAGGGGTACTTGATACACACAGAAGAGAAGGCGGTATGAGGATGAAAGGAGAGAGCGGAGAGATGCGCTCTGAAGGTGAAGGAAGGGGTCACATGCCACGCAACACAGGCAGCCACTAGGAGCTGAAAAAGGCAAGGAACTGAATTCTCCCCTCCAGAAGGAACCAGTCCTACAAGCACCTTGATATGAGCCCCACAAGACTCCTTTTGGAATTGTGGCTTCTAGAACATATTTATGTGGTTTTAAGCTACAAAATTTGTGGTAATTTATTGCAGCACTAACAGGAAACTAAGTTTGTGTGCATAGCTGATTCTATATATATACTTACTATTGCTGTGATTGCTTATGGACACAGGAGGAAACGGGACGGAGAGGGGCAGCTGTGGGAAACTAGATGTGACTGAAGTTGTCTTGTCTTCTGGTTTTGACTTTGGAATCATGCACAAACACACACTGCTCCGCCCCTTGACTTTGTTTACTCAATACCATACCCTCGAGATCACGCTAGAAGTTTATAAAAATCCTCCTCATTCCTTTGCACAGCTGTATTGTGCTCTGGGGCACAGATGTACTATATTTTCTGCATTCTGGTTCCCTCCTTATAGAAGACTGGGCTGTTTCCAGGCTCTTGCTACTTATGACGAACAGTGCAATCATTCATAGCTTTATGCTTGGGATAGGGCCTATTTTTGTCAGTATATCTGTGTGAACGATTCTTAGAAGAGGGATTGCTGTGTCAAAGGTGTCAAAGGTCACAGCACGTGTACTTTTGCCGGATACTCCAGATTCCCAATCCCTTTCTTGGCGGTTATACCTTCTTTAGCTTTCCAACCAGAATGCGTGAATATGTTAGCTCTTCCATTGCCTCATGAACAAAATACCTTTTCCAATTTTTTGATTTTTTGGTCAATCTGGCCAGGAGAAAGGGTATCATGGTTCTATTTTTTTAAATTATTTTTTAAAGGTTTTATTTATTTATTTGACAGATAGAGATCACAAGTAGGCAGAGAAGCAGGCAGAGAGAGAGGGGGAAGCAGGTTCCCTGCTGAGCAGAGAGCCCGATGCGGGGCTCGCTCCCAGGACCCTGGAATCATGACCTGAGCTGAAGGTAGAGGCTTTAACCCACTGAGCCACCCAGGTGCCCCGGGTATCATGGTTCTAATGAATAATTCTGTTCCTGTGAGAAAGATTGAACATCTTCCCAAATGTTGAAGGACCATGCGTTTCTCTTTTTGGGAAATGCCCTCTTATTGAGCCCATCATTTCCCACTGGGTCACTGGTCTTTTTTCCCTTAGTATTTTAGAATGAACTTACTTTTGAGAGGGAAGACAAAGGAGTGAACATGATAGATGAATGAGAGGCATCTGACTTACAATAAATTGAAGCAGAGAATGAACAGGCTGACAGAATAGAGGTGACAGGGTACGGCAACTTCTCCTTCAGCTGGAGAAGGCAAGGGAAGTCTCTTGGAAGAAATGACTTTTTAGGATGAAATTTTTTTTTTTTTTTTTTTTTTTTTTTGTCAGAGACAGAGGGAGAGAGAGTAAGCGAGCACAGGCAGACAGAGAGGCAGGCAGAAGCAGAGGGAGAAGCAGGCTCCCTGCCGAGCAAGGAGCCTGATGTGGGACTCGATCCCAGGACGCTGGGATCATGACCTGAGCCGAAGGCAGCCGCCTAACCAACTGAGCCACCCAGGCGTCCCTTAGGATGAAATTTTAAGAGAAGCAGGCGGGTAAAGAGTGGGTGAGTAATTATGTAATAAAGTGGTAAAGCCTATGTTCTTTTTCTAAACAGTCCAGTTTCCCAGTCCTTTCCACAGGGTTGTACTTTTTGCGTACTTTTTGCATCAGCAATGCCTGGAGTGTAACTCTATAATCGGTTCCATCTCAGGGAGTTCATGGCTGACTCATGAGATCTGCCTGCCTTTGCCTCTGGAAGTACAGCCGGCTCCCCTTCTTCTTCTTCTGCCATGAGGAGAAGCTTTCACTGCAATTTCTCACCTAGATTTTCCTAAAACATTCATCTACCACCTTCCAACAACATGTGTCAAATTCTCTGTCCTGCTCCCTGCTCCCTCCGCCTGGGGAAACAACTTCCACAGAAAGAGCCATCACTAGTTTTACCTGATCTTCTCCCAGCCCTTCTTATATAGCCTAGAAGGGGGTCTTGGGTAAGTGGTTGCTTTTTTAAGTATAGTCTCAGTATAGACAGTCCTGCTGATCTGGCCCCTGCTGTCCTTAGCCTCGGGAAATGTCTCACTGTCCATCCTGTTCTGTACTCAAGTTAAGACTCTTCTGCATGCCATCTTTTTCAAGTTGAAGGTTCAAGCCTGGGCACCAAACCCAGTTCATGCCCAGGTGACTGGCCCCTTTTGTATTTGCTCAGCCTTCTTTTCTGGGCCTGAGCAGGAACTCGGCTCCAAGGAGAAGTGGGGGAGGACACTGAAAGCAGTCAGTGTATGGTTCCTTTGCTGGGCCGACTTCCCCTCCTGACAACTCTGGGATGTTGCTCTTGTAAGAGGACTTGAGGGGACTCTGTGGCTTAGCGTCTCAGGACAGCTCACATCCTGAACATCGATGTGCTCAGACCATGATTTCTGGTCGGATTACCAGCTACGGAGCTAGCCTGATTATTCTGTAACCTTGGTGTTGGCTTCTTGTGCTCCTGCTCTGGCTTTGTGC
The DNA here is from genome assembly GCF_010015895.1 of Lontra canadensis. Classification (NCBI taxonomy): domain Eukaryota; kingdom Metazoa; phylum Chordata; class Mammalia; order Carnivora; family Mustelidae; genus Lontra; species Lontra canadensis. The sequence continues at coordinate 11,155,729 of NW_022631011.1, forward strand.
CTCGATGCTGCCTTGGGGGACTCTGCTCAGGGTAGGGACCATCATAATGGCAGCTGGTCTTTTCCAAGTGTGCTGAGAACTACTCTAGGTCCTTCTACATACTCAGCCCATTTATTTCTCCCTATAACGTGAAAGATGGACTACTGGGATGATGCAGGGAGGGTAAGGAACCTGCCCAAGCTCACACAGCACAGGTAGTTCAATAACAAAGTTGAGAATAACACTCAGTTCCACTTGATTTCAAAGGACATATTATTTCCTCTGCAACAGATTTTGACCTTCTGCTCAGCAAGGGCCTGGAGGGGATACTGAGTCCTGGGTGTTTGGGGGACTGTTTTCACAAGCTCTTGCCTGCTCCAGATGGGCTGGACAATTGCCTGGGAGCAGTCTTCCGGTTTGTTCCTGCCTTCCCTCGGACGCATCAGTGGTCCCATCAGAACCGGTCCTGCTCGGTGTGCACAATTCAGCTCCTTCCAACGCCTCCGCACAAGGACAGACTCAACTTGTCCACTAAGCCAGGTACACTCCACGGAGAAAAGTGGACTGATGTACTTGGAATTAACTAAACTGATGACATTATATCTAAAGTTACCCAAAAGTGCATCAAAAATAACGTAAAAGAGATATGGCTGTTTAAAAACATGAAAGAGGGGCACCTGGGTGGCTCAGTGGGTTGAAGCCTCTGCCTTCAGCTCAGGTCATGATCTCAGGGTCCTGGGATCGAGCCCCACATCCGGCTCTCTGCTCAGCAGGGAGCCTGCTTCCCCCTCTCTCTCTGCCTGCCTCTCTGCCTACTTGTGATCTCTGTCTGTCAAATAAATAAAATCTTTAAAAAAAAAAGTTTTAAAAAAATAAAAAATAATAAAAACATGAAAGACATTAGAGAATCTGGGGCTGGAGTTCTGCTGAAACTGGCAGTGGCAAGTGGGGAAGGACAAGATGTAGCATGCAGATTTTCTATTTAAAATATAGGGGAGAAGTGACTGCTGAAAAGCCTTCCTAGCGGCGGGTTGCCATGGTAACACGGGAACACTGATCTGAATTAGGCACAGTTACTATAGGTTGGGCTTTACCAGAAGGAGCCGGTAATCTTGTGTGTGAAGAGGGAGAGGAAGAAAGGGCAGAGAGTGTAAGGCTGAGAAGGAGGGAAGGAGGGGGAAGCAGTAAGGAAAAAGAAGAGGAGGAAGGAAGGGGGCGGGGAGAGGCATTGGGGACCTTATCTAGAAGGGAGGGGAGGGAGGGATTGCTTCAGACTCTTCTTAAAAAAAAAAAAAAATCCTGTAACTACAAGTAGAAAAGATTGGTCCTGGACCCACAAGTGAGGCTCTTCTGCATCTTGGATGGGCTACCTCACTCACTCAGCTGGCAGTCACGGTTGGGTCACACCAGACCTGCTGCCTGCCCTCTGGGACAGGAGGGCCAGCTAACCTCTCGGATTCTGCTCTAAGTCACTTGCAGTCTGGAGCTGGGCCGGCATTGGCTAAATGCTGGCTGACACTTCTGGAAAGCTCTCATTCAGAAGCCGCCTGGAGGGAATGGGTCATGCTCTTTCCTGTTTGTTTTGAGCTTTAGAAAAGATAAAGCAAACAAGAAATAAAGAGATGAGTAAGAAGCACTTCCAATCCTCTAAGAGCTAAAATAGCATGAGACTAGTTACCGCCCAAGTAACTGCCAGGCCACAGGGCCCCTGAAGCTCTGGAGGAGGAAGAGGAAAGGAAAGGAGGCCCAACAGTCTCTTAACAGCTACTAGAAGGCCAGGTCTAAAAGGGCACAGGCTTTTGGAAAGACAAAAACAAAAACATTTGGGTTCAAGCCACATAACTGCTGCTCACCCTCTGTGTGACCTTGGGCCAATTATTTGACTTCTTAGGGCTTCACTTTTCCAATCCGCAAAGAATTAAGAGTTGTTCCCATCTCAGGGGGCTGCTGAGAGGCTTAAAAAGGATATAAAGCGTTTAAAACTATTAGCCCTTAAATTATAAGCACTCCATGCTGGATAATTCATGATGGGGTATGTTATTATTACAGTCTATCTGTGGAGCCACAATCAGGCCCCTGGCGATCAAGCAGAATGTCACCGAACCTATGGAGGGCACTGGGCACACGGCCTTCTGTTCCTCTACTGCACAGTTTGAGGTGTTGGTGTTCTGATGTGTAACAATCCATGACCCAAATGTACTGGCTTACAAAAACAAGCATTTATTATTGTTTTTTAAAGATTATATTTATTTATTTATTTATTTGAGAGAGAGAGCGAGGGCGCGAAGGAGCACAAGCTGGGAGGAGGGGCAGAAGGAGACAGAGAAGGTGGCTCCCTGCTGAGGGACTCGGTCCCAGGATCTTGAGATCATGGCCTGGGCCAAAGGCAGACACTTAACCAAGTGAGTCCCCCAGGGGCCCCGCAACTGTTAGCTGTTTACCAAGCTTTATTCCCGCTATAGTGAGTCCTTCCTCTAGAAAAGTTTTGTTGAGATAACCAGTCACAGAATTGTCTCACTTTCCGTTCTCACCTTTTTGCACAACCCAGGATCCTGCTCAAATACCCACCAAAGCCCAAATTCTACTGCAGTTCTTTCTAATACCCTCCTATGTAGATGCCCCACAGTTCCCCATGGTGAACATTCTCTCCAGTTGATGAGTATTAAACCCACACAAGGTCAACCGCAGAGGTGTTTCTTGGTGGCGTTTGGCCACTTGCTTGTCCTTATGAGCAATTTCAACTCTAATTACACTTTTGGGAAAAGCTGGGTCTAGAAGTCAGAGCTCTCCAGAGAAACAGAAGCAACAGGACAAATGCGTACATATTCATATCCTTTTGACATATAAAAACAAATATTTATTTTATAGATATGATAGATAGATAGTAGGTAGATAGATAGTAGGTGGATAGAGATTTATTTATTTATTTATTTTAAAGATTTTATTTATTTGACAGACAGAGATCACAAGTAGGCAGAGAGGCAGGCGGGGCGGGGGGGTGGTGGGGAGCAGGCTCCCTGCTGAGCAGAGAGCCCGATTTGGGGCTCAATCCCAGGATCCTGGGATCATGACCTGAGCCAAAGGCAGAGGCTTAACCCACTGAGCCACCCAGGTGCCCCTGGATAGAGATTTATTATAAGGAACTGGTTCACATGACTATAGAAGCTAACAGGTCCCAACCTCTGTAGTCAGTAAGCCAAAGCCCCAGGAGATCTGACAGTGGAAATCTAGTCCAGAAGCCAGCAGCCGGATACCCAAGAGGATCCAATGTTTCAGTTTGAATCAGGTGGCCGAAGACCAACGTCCCAGCTCAAGGCAAACAGGCAGGAGATGTTTTTTCCCTTAGTCACATGAGGGTCAGTCAGCCTTTTTGTTCTCGTCAGGCCTTTAGCTGATTTTATGGTGGCCACCCATGGAGAGACAACGCTCTGCTGAGTCAAATGTTAATCTTGTTCAAAAACACCCTCACAGAATAATGTCTGACTGAGTATCTGGGCATCCCCACAGCCTGGTCCAGCTGACACATAACATTAACAATCACACTGGGGTTTAAGGTTGGCTGAAGGACTGAAGAAAGGCCTGGGTACAGCCAGCATGCTACATGTGAACAAATGGGGGCTGAAACAGGAAGGACCCAGTGACTCAGTGACCCCTGAGGCCACAGGCCTATTGCCCTTGCCCCAGAGCACTATGTTCCAATTTTTGGAAGCTCGTATTAGGGGAAGTTTGCTACAGGGCTCCCGTGAGAGATGGAATGGAGGAAGGGACATGCTGGGTTGGTGCGCTGCCTACTCAGCCAGATAGACTTGGGGTCTTGGAGGCAAAGGGAGTCTGTAAGGCCAGGAGCCAGGGGTGCCTCTCTTAAGGGTTCTTTGCATAAATAGTCCACGCAATGGGAGGAGGCTAAAGAAAGGCACCTGGGAAATCTGGACAGGACCTGGTCATGACCTAGCAGAGTCAAGAACCATCCAGCAGTTAGGAGCCACACTCAGGATAGAGGCAGCCTGGACAGTAACACGGCATAGACGCCCTGGGACTGAAGACAGACCTCTGTGGTCATGGTCTTGAAATTCTTAACAGCTTTTCTTTTTTTTTTTTAAGATTTAATTTATTTATTTGACAGAGAGAGAGACAGTGAGAGAGGGGACACAAGCAGGGGGAATGGGAAAGGGAGAAGCAGGCTCTATGCTGAGGACCCTGGGATCATGACTTGAGCCGAAGGCAGACGCTTAACCACTGCGCCACCCAAGCGCCCTCTTAACAGTTTTAAACAAGAGGCCTCATGTTTTTATTTTGTACTGGGTCCCACAAATGACACAGCCTGTCCTGACCACGTGGTCTGCAGCCCTACGTGGGCAAGCCCACGCTAGATGCCGAGAGAGGCTGATTTAGGCTGGACCCGTAAATCCCCTCGCCCCAGATGTGGGGCCGCCAAAGCACCTTTAGCCATTTCGGATCAGGCTAGGATAGAAGCTGGCAACTGAGGGCCTGTGACTTTCTTTTCTTTTCTTTCTTTCCTTTTTTTTTTTTTTTTTTTGCAGTTAACTTAGCTCAGTAAGTGGAAAAAATAGAAGTGACCACCTCTCTCCCCAGAAACCCTAACACCTTGTAGGTGGCTGTCCTTCATGCTAAAGGAGGAGGAGGAAAAGGAGCTCTGTGTCGAGGGTGGGGTGGGGCCAGGAAGTGGTCAGTGGATAGAGATGGTCGCGGAGGCTGGCTCTGGAAGTCCAGGAGGGGAAATGTGTGGGTTACTCTGACTTGCCAAGAATTCCATCACAATTTTCCACATCTCCCCTTGTTTCATCTTTCTATCCAGCGCAAGGCTTCAAGACGCAGGGAACAGCAACATTCAAGTGTTCGTGGAGACATTTTTAAGTACCTGGGTTTGAGCCAGTCGGTGTACTAGTCCTCGGTCATTTTGAATAAGCAAGTTTTTTTTTTTTTGTTTTTGTTTTTTTTTGTCTGCTTGGCTTCATTACCAGGTCGCGACAGTATTGTTTTGTACCCACTTGACAGCACATGCTATCACAGATTGGTTTTCGCCTGGTTTCTGTGTGCAACTGAATTCTGAGAGCTGACAAACCAACCTGCATGTCTACTTTTGGAACACAACTTGTTTGTAAGCTGGGACTGCGTGTGTTTAAAATTAGCAGAGCACTGTATTATTGCAAAGTTCCAAAGAGAGTCACAAAGCAAGCACACCCTAAATTTATCTTTAGGAGAATCACAGAGGTAACCTGGCTCCATCAGGGCCTCTGTAATTGACACGGATGACGACAGGGGACATTTTGGGTATAGGGTGGCCTGATACAGTTTTCAGAGTGTTTTTATCATTTAAGGCCACAAAATTGTATTTGACTCCATGCCATTTGTGTGAGGTTGCTGGAACCAGCCCTGGTGTCTATTTGGATGGTAGGGAAAACTGAGCCCTAGATAGAGATTCCCTGGCTGGTCTAATGGCCAAGGGTGTGTGTGAGGGGAAGGAGCCATGGTGTTCCCTGTCACTTTGGGAAGCTGAGGATGCTTCCTTGCTTGGGGAGCCCCCATATACTATTCTGATCTCGGTTTTTTCTCTTTTCTTTTTTCTTTCCTTTTCTTTCTTCTTTTTCTTTTCTTTTCTCTTTCTTTTTTAAGATTTTGTTTATTTATTTGACAGAGAAAGAGAGACTATAAGGGGGAGTGGCAGGCAGAGGGAGAGAGAGAAGCAGACTCCCCACTGAGCAGGGAGCTCATTGTGGGGCTCGATCCCAGGACTCTGGGATCATGAGCTGAGTTGAAGACAGATGCTTAACTGACTGAGGCACCTAGGCACCCCAATCTCTGTTTTCATTTGCTCATTTTGTTTTTACTGATGTGTCCTGACTGAGGGCTTCTGAAAGTAATCTCTACACACATTTTTCCTTCTTATATTTTCCCTTTGCCCAGCTTCTTGTCTGAGCTGGGGTCAGCCCTGTCCTCACTTTCCCTTGGAAAGCAGTCAGCAGGCAGGTGAGTAGCGTGGCCTCTAAGCCAGATTGACTCTATCTTCCTAAAGTCTATGCTCCAAGTCAGATCCAGATAGTCTAAAACAAACCAAAAGCAAGAAGGATTTCCCCAGTGGGGAGTACAGCATCTCCTGGGCATGGAGGAAACTGACCTATTTAGGCTGAACCTGCAAGGGCACAGACAAGAAATGGCTTTAGTTTGCCTTCTGTCTTTAAACATACTCACCTGAATTTCCATTCTTGACTCCTTGCCATCTTAGACTTACTTTTACTTTGAGGATTGGAAACATCCCACACCATTTATTCTAAAATTTCAACCCTGGGAATGTCTGGGTGGCTTGGTCAGTTGAGTGCTGGACTCTAGATTTCGGCTCAGGTGGTGATCTTGGGGTCCTGGGGTTGAGCCCCACATTGTGGTCCACGTTGGGCATGGAGCCTACTTGGGATTCTCTCCCTCTCCCTCTGCCCCTCCCATTCGTGTTCTCTCTTTCTCAAATAAATAAATACATCTTTTTAAAAAATGTCAACCCCTCCCAGATTTCATCCCAAATCTCTCCCCTCCTCAGATGGAAGCGTGACAAGGAGGAAGGGGTATGGTCAGTTGCTTTGCTCCTCTCCTGTGGCCCCCACATCTGTCTGCCTTGGTGGCTAGGAAAGGCCGCCTCTTGAGTCATGGACAAGACTTCTCAGTGAGCTCACTTGCTGAATGTCTGTCCTCTTTCATCTAGATGTGGACTGAAGGCGCAGGGCTGGTTTAGCCCTCTCTTAGTTGGATGCCGTTGAGGATGATTGTGTGGAAGGGAAGGCAGGAGATATAAAGAGAGATGCCCATGCACAGGTGCTCCAAACTGCTTGGCTTCCTGCATCCTCTGTCCTAAATCTGTCCTTAGGAGAATTACAAAAATACCCAGTCTTCTCGGGGCTTGAGTCCTTTGCTAGAGAGGCAAGGCTGGCCACTGGAAGCCACAAGCCAGACCAGGTGGTAGGGACCATGTCTTGTTGAGCACGGTACTGTAAATAATCTGAACATCACTCCAATTTGCTGTCCCCCCGATGCCCTCTAGTGCCTGGCCCTAGAGGGCCCCACTCATGTCTACTCCCCGTCTGGATCCCGGACGCCCAGACCCTGTGACCCTGCTTGGAAACCTGAACCACAGTCTGTCTTGACCCACATGGCCACTCCCCAAGTTGCTCTTGGAGCAGATGCTGCGGAGAGACCCAGTCCTGAAGAGGCCATCTGGGCGCAGAGGACAAGAGCTGGTTCGCCCCACCGCATATATACCTGGTGCTTTGTAACCTGGGAAGGAGGAGGACAGTCCAGCAGGGAGAGCTCATGTTCTTCACCAGCCAGGAAGAGCCGCGGCTAGGAGCCAGCAATTAATTTATTTCTTATAAAAAGAAAAAAATCGGGGCGCCTGGGTGGCTCAGTGGGTTAAGCCTCTGCCTTCAGCTCAGGTCATGATCTCAGGGTCCTGGGATCGAGCCCCGCATCGGGCTCTCTGCTCGGCGGGGAGCCTGCTTCCTCCTCTCTCTCTGCCTGCTGCTCTGCCTGCCTTTCTGCCTTCTTGTGATCTCTGTCTGTCAAATAAATAAATAAAATCTTAAAAAAAAAAAGAAAAAAAAATCAGTGACTTTTCTTTGTGTACTTGAGTGGCTCAGAGAAAATAGTGAAAAGGTAAAAGTAACAATTTATCAAGTTATCTTATTTCTCATAATATCTTCCATCCATCCTTTCATATATCTATTTTTATGGTCATCTTCACCATTATTAACTGTCCTGTTTTTAACGAATGGATTTGTTTATCCATTCATTAAAATCAGGCACCTGCCACCTGCCTGTGATTGGGACTTAGGACAAAACAAAACAAATCATCAAAAAATAAAAATAATGGGCGCCTGCCTGGCTCAGTCGGTGAGCGTCCAGCTCTTGATTTCAGCTCAGGTCATGATCTCGGGGTTCTGAGATGGAGCCCCGCGTTGGGCTCTGTGCTCAGCAGGGAGTCTGCTTGAGATTCTCTCATCCTCCCTCTTCCTGTGTCCCTCCCCCCCCCCACCGCCCTCTCTTCCTCTCTAAAACACAAAAGTTAGATAAAAATCAAAATCAAAAGCCTCTCTTGTCCTGGATGCATCCAAAGCCAGAGGGAGGAAAACATGCGATTCTCAGAAACACACCTGGGCCACAAGCAGACACACCCTAAATCCTGGCCAATCTGCTGCTTGAACTGGAGGTTGTTAACTGAACAGCACCTCCATGTGACAGGGGTGAACTGGCCAGTGGCCGCTATCCCTGCACCCCCAGCTTCTCAGCAGAGGAAGGTGGGGGATGGAAAGCATTAAATCACAACTGGTACCATCCTGCCTGGGCAACAGAGAGAGCCCCTCCAGAAGGCTGGTTTTGTGTGCGTACAGATACGTATGCGCATGTGAGGGTGTGTGTGTCTCTGTGGTATGTATGCACAGGCGTATGAGTAAGTACGTCCATGTTATATGTAATGTGTGTGTATTTATGTATGAATGCATGTGTGATATGTAGGTATAGAGTGGCATGTATTTTGTGCATGATGTGTGTGTGTGTGTGTGTGTGTGTGTGTGTGTGTAAGTTAAGATGCCAAGCCCTGGGAAGAGGTGGGTGGTGAAGAGCAGAATGCTTCTCCATCCGGAGTCACACAAATACAGCCTGGGGCGGGGCTGTGGGGGTGTTACAGAATTAGGGAAGACGGGACCCATACCAGTAGGAGCAGCATTGTCTCTTTTTTCTGTGGATTAGACCTGGTGGCCTCTGAGAGCATGATTACTTCTCTCTATGCACTGAGTGTCCTGGAGGGGCCAACGTCCAGCTCCCAGCACTCCCGCAACCCCCCCCCCCCAACAAAGTGCAGCAGGGAACCTGGCTGGGAGGGTTGGCTGAGACGGGCTGCCTGCTCCAGAGGCCGGATGGAGAATCTGGTGTGCAAGGGGTCATGAACCCAGGGCAGGAAAAGAAGGGTCCGAAATCATTTGCAGGCCTCAAAAGGCTGCCACCCACTGGGGCAAAGGAACACTGGGGCTGCTGGGACCTTCGGCTTTGCTCCCTGTTCATTGGGATGCTGTCTGAAACTGCCTGCCTCAAAGCTAATGTTTACACAATAGCACCTGCCATAATGCTATGGGGGTGGGCAGGGCTCTCCAGAATGCAGTGTTGTAGAATACAGGGTCAAGTTACAAGGAAATAACCATGTAGTCAGAGTGGCCTGTACAGCTGACTGACAACAATCCAACCTGGCTGAGATTCATGCCCTGTGCTTTCCTGGCTTGGGGGAGGGGTTACCAAGTCCTCAGACACCCTGGCCTAGCAGCGGCTGGGGTGGGTGGAGTGGGCAGGTGGGCTGGGAGGGGCAAGGAGCTCAGTTCCTCACAGGCACTTGTGTGGGATCACCATGGTTTTCTGTGAGAGCCCCAGAGCTACCCCAAAGCCTGTGTCTATGGGCGACAGTAAGATTCTACTTCCTGTTTGCTCCCTGAACTGTCACACGTCACTCTGTGGGAAGGGAGATAGGAGCACACGTTCTTACAGAGACTGTTTTCCCTCCATGGGACAAAACAAATGCAGCATCTGGTTTCTGCAAGCCATATCATGGAATGGGGAGGAAGTGAATCACCCCACTGTCACGGGGCAGTCCTGGCTCCTGATGTGGTGGCCTGGGTCAGGTGAGGTGACCTGTGGGGAGGCCCGTGTGAGTCATTAATGGCATCCCCTTCGTGTCTTCTTCCAAGGGAGAGGTTGTCTCTTTGCCTTTGGAGTCTGCTGGGACATCATGAAATTAAGGAGCACAAAGCAGAGCAGGTCCAGGGACAGGTGAGGGGAGAGACCTAGTGGTTACACGGGGCTATAAGTCTCCTCCAAAAGACAGAGCAAAAGATGGATGAAAGTGCACGTGACATGTTGGGCACAGGCCCCGCCCTGCAGGATATTTCCAGCACGTTGAATGTCTAAGGACTTTTGCAGGCTTGGTTCTCAGGCTGAACCTTGCCCTTCCCTACACACCAACTGGCTGAGCAGAGTGGAATGGAGTTATTTATACCGGTAGCACAAAATCACGGCTCAACTTCCCTTTACCCTTCTTGGAGACAGAGGGAAATGGTTTAAGATTCCAATTTTTAAGACTCCCTTTCCGAATTTCAGGTGCCATTTAAAACACATTTTAAAACAACTTTGACAGTATGTACTCCTTTTATAGTAATTTTGCCATCTTCAGAGTTTAATTAAAAGATGCTGAATAGCCAAAGCAATCTTGAGAAAGAAAAAGAAGGCTAGAGGCGTCACATCTCCTGATTTCAAACTATATTCTAAAGCTACAGTAATCTAAACTGTATGGTATTGGCGTAAAAATAGACACATAGATCAATGAAACAGGACAGCCCAGAAATAAACCCACGCATATATAGTCAATTAACTTATGACAAAGGAGGCAAGAATACACAATTGGGAAAGGGCAGTGTCTTCAATAAATGGTGCTGGGAAAACTGGACAGCCACATGCAAAAGAATGAAACTGGACCACTATCTCACACCATACACAAAAACAAACTCAAAATGAATGAAAGACTTGAGCGTAAGACCTGACCATAAAACTCCTAGAAGAAAATATAGGTGATATGCTCCTTGACACTGGTCTTGACAATGATTTTTTTGATTTGACAGTAAAAGCAAGGGCAATAAAAGCAAAAATGAACAAGTAGGACCACATCAAACTAAAAAGCTCCTGCACAGCAAAGGAAGCCATCAACGAAATGTACCTTGTGGGCTTGTTTGGAGGTTATAACAGAGGATTTCCACTACGCATATGCCCTTGACTCAAGAATGACCCTCCTCTATCAGGGAAGGTCGTGTGCTTCAGGAGGGACACACATGGAGTGGTGAGGGAGGAAAGGAAGCCTTGTCCATCCAGCCAGATCAGCCAAATCAACCCTGGTGACCAGTGGGGTGACAGATGTCCCAGCCAGACTGCCCTCACAACCACATCAACAAAATGAAAAGACAGCCTACAGCATAGGAGAAAATGTTTGTAAATCATATATATCTGATATGGGGTTAATATCCAAAATACACAAAGAACTTTCATAACATATAATCCAATTAAAAAATGGGTAGAGGATCTCAATAGACATTTTTTCAAAGAAGACATACAGAAGGCAAACAAGTATATGAAAAGGTGCTCAGCATGACTCAGCATAAGGGAAATTCGAATCAAAACCACGAGTCCTCCTTTTACACCTGTCAGAATGGCTATTACCAAAAAGATGAAAAAAACAAGTGTTGGTGAGGATGTGGAGAGACCGGAACCATCGTTCACTGCTGGTAGGGATGTAAACTGGTGCAGCCACTGTGGAAAACAATCTGGACGGTCCTCAAAAAATGAAAGAATAGAACTATCCTATGATCCAGCAATTCTACTTCTGAGTGTTTATCTGAAGAAAACAAAAACACTATCTTGAAAAGACACATACATCCCCACGTTTATTTTAGCATTATTTACAATAGCCAAGATATGAAACAATCCATCTATCAATGGATGAATGGGAAAAGAAAATGTTGTGTGTACACACAAACACACACAAGGATATTATTCAGCCATAAAAAGGAGGAAATGTTGTCATTTTTGATAACACGGATGGACCTTGAAGACATTGTGCCAAGTGAAATAAGTCAGACAGAGAAAAGCAAATACCGTAATCACTTGTTGAATCTAAAACCAAACCAAACCAAAACAAGCCCCCCCCCACCACAAAACACCCAAAATTGAACTTGTAGATCCAGAGAATAGACAGAGGGTTACCAGAGGGTGGGGTTTAGACAAAATGGGTAAATGGAGTCAAAAGGTATAAAGTTCCAGTTATAAAATAAGTCACGGGGGTGGGGGCGCCTGGGTGGCTCAGTCAGTTAAACATCTGCCTTGATCATGATCCCAGCATCCTGGGATCAAGCCCCGCATCAGGCTCTCTCCTCAGCGGAGAACCTACTTCTCCTTCTCCCTCTGACTGACGTTCTGCGCACTTGTGTTCTCTGTCAAACAAATAAATAAAATCTTAAAAAAAAAAAAGTCATGGGGATGTAATGCATGAGGACTATAATTAATAATACTGTATAGCATGTTTGAAAATCGCTGAGAAAGTAGATCTTAAAAGATCTTAAAAGTTCTCACCATGAGAAAAAAAGTTTTCTGACTGTAAATGGTGACAGATGTTCACTAGACTTACAGGAGTGATCATTTCACAATACATTCAAATATCAAGTCATTATGTCATACACTTAAAACTAATGTGATGTTATATACAATTATACCTCAAGAAAAAAATAAAAGAGAAAAGAGAAAGAACTACTTTAATCAATACCAATACAGGATGTGCAGTTGTGGGACACTGAGTCACGATCATTTTGGGCCCGTTGCATTAAATAGGTGATATATTTGAGAAGCAACTGCCTTGAGTAAAATCAAAGGATTTTCCAACCATGCTCCCATCTGAGTTGATTGCTTTCCTTTGTTACAAGATAACTTCAAGGCGCACACACTCAAATGTGGTGTGATTTTTTTTCAACCTGTCATTAGTTCTACATAGGAATTTCAAACACTTTTCAAAATCTATCAGCAGGAAATTGAGGCAGGAACAGTTTAGAAAGGGGTGGTTGGGTGTCAGGAAACCACAAAGAGGACTGTGGCTCCCGGGAACTGTTATGGAAACCTGGAAGGCGAAGAGAAGAGGCATAGAGATGGCTTCCTGGAGAGGACCTGGATCCTCCAGTTGCAAGTTCCAGCTTACTCAAAGTGACCTTGCCCAGAGGGAACTCGGGTAATAAATACCCTAATCCACTCTTCCTCACCCATCTCCTGCTGAAGCTCCCCATTGGGGGAACCCACACGAGCACCAGAGGATGAGAGAGAACTTGGAATGTCCATCCGGGTCAGAGCTTGGGTAGAAAGCAGGAGCAAGAGCAGGAGATAGGTCTGGAAGATCATTTGTCAAAGGAAGGATCTGGAGTAGAGAATTGAGTGACCTCTCTTCAGGTGGGTAAAATATATAGAAAATGACATCTAAAGAGGAATTAAAACATGAATGTACAAAAAAAACACATGAATATACGGTAAGCTGAAGAGTTGTAAAAAAATGTAAAAAACACAACATTAGACTTTAAAGTCCAAAGTGTTGTTTTATCCCCCCAAATCCTTTGTAATAGAAACAAAAATATAATCACATAAAATCCATGTGATCATAACATCAGTTAACCTGCCCGGTGATCTGGGTATGCACCGGAACTGGAGGTGTGTATGAGCTAAGTGCCTCTGACACGCAGGATGAGGGGGATTCAAGACACTTGCAGTCTGTTACTCAGTCCTAGGCTAACAGTTGGTCTGCAGATTAGAAAAGAAGGGGAAACTGAAGGCACATGATTGAGCCAGCTTTCTCTGGGGCGAGAAGTGAAAACATGGAGTCTTCCCCAGTGTCTCACTAGAGCTGGGCTCTGTGGCCAGAAAGGCTTGTGAGACTTACTCTCCTTTTGACTCCTGATGGCCGGAATGTGGTCTGACCTAATGCTGAGCCAGCTCAAGTCTGGCAACAGCCAAAGGGCGAGGAAGGCCATGAGAAAGACCGGATAAGGGAAGAGAAACCAAACAGCCAGGAGACCTGCGCCAAGGCGGGACCATGAGCAGATTCAAAGAAGACATCAAGATTATCTATAGAGAAGCAGGGGCCAGAAAAGTGGGGAACTAGAACACAGGGAGATGATATTTTGAGACTGTGGGTTTGGGTAGTAAATGTGTTTATTTTAACAACTGCTGATAGGTTGGTTTTCGGCCATCAGAACAAATGCTCACTGCCCTTTGAAATCCTGACCAACTCTCCAACGATAGAGATGACTTTCCACTTCTTTATTTTTGAAAGGAAGGTATTTTTTATTAATGAGTTCTAAAGATTTTTTATAAAAATAATACGTGATGAAGCAAAGAAAAGTATGGTTTTAGAAACAACCCTCAAGCATTTAATTCTGCTTAGGAGTGGAAGTGGATAGCATTCACTTGAAAATATATCTGAATTGGACCCCAGTGGATTTCCAGGCTAAGGTCATGGAGGCCCAAGGAGTGAGTGGTGAGACCAAGCACCGAGGAAGCGTGACAGCTCCTAGGCTGGAAAAATGGGCCCTGGGTCAGGTGAACACAAGACTTGTTCCCTCCACTTCATGGTGAGTGTGATGAAATGTAGGCAAAAGTGCTTCAGGTAGGGTGCCTGGGTGGCTCAGTCGTTAAGCGTCTGCCTTCGACTCAGGTCATTATCCCAGCGTCCTGAGATCAAGCCCCCCCATCGGGTTCCCCGCTCAGTGGGAAGCCTGCTTCTCCCTCTCCTACTGCCCTTGCTTGTGTTCCTCTTTCACTGTATCTCTCTGTCAAATAAATAAATAAAATCTTTTTAAAAAACGCTTCGGTTTGGGAGGGTACAATCTTGTGTCATACATGGGCCAAGAGTTTTTATTAAAAAATCAGGTCAGTTAATTTGCCAAGAGGAAAACCAAACAAAGTTTAGAAGTGGGCAGATCTGAGATACAAATAGGCAATCATTTATGAGAGAATATTGTATTTGAGAAGATATGGTTCCTGTAGTTTGTTTTCTAGGGGAGTGATTGCTAAATAAGCAGGCAATTGTGAAATTAGAAATTCTTGTGCCATATGCTACAATGCCTAGGCTTAAAACAGCCAACCTCTTGTCACATGTTCTGAGGCTATCTAAGACAACTAGTTTATAATCTAGTTAGAGAGCAACATGGAGGGATGAGAAAATAACACAAGGCGGAATTTAATAAAAGGCTTAACTGTGTAGTTCTGGCTGTCAGCGTGACAAGAATTCAGAGAAAGGCCCGTGTGGTGTTGACAGGTTCTCAAGAAGTTGGGAAAGATGCCAGCTGGGCCTGGAAGGACAGAGAGAATGTCAACAGTGCAAGAGAGAGAATGTGCCATTTGGGGAGTGCGGGCAGTGGAACCACAGACTCAAAGGAAGGAATGCAAACCAGGCCAGAGCACAGGCCTGGCTGAGGGTCCTGAGCAAGGTGGCTGAGGGGTCAGGGTCTATGGGATCTGGAAACACCACTAAGCCATCTGGAATAGTTCGTACTAACTCTCAGAAGCCACTGGTTTCTGAAATATTTGGGTCACACAAGAAAGACAGTCTTTGTGAATTCGGCCCCATGAGGTACTCCCAGATGCTGGCCCCATTCTTCCCAGAAGCTAGAGAGGACAGTCAACAACCATGACACAACCCTGTTGCTGGAGAGGATGTCGATGCTGACAATAGCAAGTAGGATTGTCAGTCACTGAAATTTCTTGGATTATAATTTTTTTTTTTATTATAACTTTTAAAAAATCACTACCAAAGAGTTTTAAAACGGCTATAGATAGCTTCTTTGCAGGTGAATTCAACAAAATATTTGTGGAAGAAACAATATACAGGTCTTCCCGGAAACGAAGTGAATGGAATATTCCAAACCCAATCGATGAGGCCAGCATTACCCTAATACCAAAACCAGGCAAGGTCACGACAAGAAACCACAGACCAATATCCCTCATGAGCATAGATATAAAAATTTTTAACAGCATTTAGCAATTTGAATCCAACAATATGCTGAAAGAATATTACATCATAACCAAGTGGAATTTAACCCAAGAATTCAGGGTTGGTTAAATATTCAAAACCACTCAATCTAATTATCCATATTAAAAGATGAAAAAACCCTGCATGATGTCCTTAATAGACGTAGAACTAGCATTTGATAAAAACCTTACCTCCATTCCTGACTAAAAACTCTCAGCAAGCTAGGAATAGAAGGGAACTTCCTCAGTTGATAAATGGCAACTATGAGAAAGCCACATTTGACATCACGCTCAAACGGCTGGAGATGACCGCTCTGCCGCTATGATCAGGAATGAGATAGCCATCTGCTCTCAGGCCTCCTACTCCGCTCGGCCCTGGAGATGATGGGGAACTGCAGTGGTTTATTCCCAGCGCCCCTTGGTTTGGCCCGTTCTCCTGCATACCTTGCATGGTT
The DNA here is from genome assembly GCF_010015895.1 of Lontra canadensis. Classification (NCBI taxonomy): domain Eukaryota; kingdom Metazoa; phylum Chordata; class Mammalia; order Carnivora; family Mustelidae; genus Lontra; species Lontra canadensis. The sequence goes on from NW_022631011.1 coordinate 11,171,763, forward strand.
TTGAGAAGCTGTGTCACTTCTAAACAAGGGATAGTTATGCCCTTTGGGGGTGGAATTGGTCTAAGTTGTGGATCTTGGGAAATTTAACTACAAAACTAATGAAGTATGTTTTGATATTCTTTGGTTGTGATAAAAAAAAAAATCCAAAAAGAACGAACAACTGGTAATTGACTGAGCTCCCTAGTAACCATATCCCTCGTGAGCCCATTTCCAAACCCCTTCCTGAGTTTGGGAACCCCGTCCCTCTACAACAGCTGAAAATGCCAGATCCTTGTTCTCCAAGTCTCCCCTTTGCTGCTAGGGCCTGAGCCTAGGTCATAAGCTTCATCCACCCAAAGGCCCAGCCCAGATTCTGAAGCAGGAGGGCATTGCAGGCAGGAGGTGGTGGGGGCGGGGGGGGGTGGTGGTGTCAGTCACCTGCCCTGCCCAGCCAGAAAGGAGATAGGGCTGTCTGCTGCTGAGCGGTAGGGGGCTGGCCCACAGTGCCCCAAGCACAGCCTTGCCCTTGGTTCCTTCTGGACTCTGCCAGCTCAGCTCTGCGGCCTGAATGAAGTAATGTCACTCTGGGGCAAGAAATCCTCTTGCCAGTTTCTCTCGGTCATTTCCTACCTGCCCTTCCTAAGCCTTCAGCTGGTCAGCGTCCTTGCTCCAACTCAAGCCCTGCATTTGAAGCGGTGTGCCCACAGCACACACGTCTAAGTCTGTGGTTTAGCTTCCATCACAAGCTGGGCCTGGGCCTGGCCCAGGAAGATGCCAGAAAGAACGTGAACAAAGCATTTCTCAAATAGCAGCGTGGCTATGGGCACACGAACACCACGAAATATGAAATATCATATGCACATTTTTAAATGGAATAGGTCCAATCTCAAGTTATGGAATTTCATAAAATGGCCAAGATTTTATAACCGAAAGTCGTCTTAAAATCAGCGGTGCTTCATAACGAGGACATCACGGACCAGAACGCCTGTGCACTTCACCTGAGGTCTCACTAGGGTGTGATTGCTGCCATGCTCCACTGCTCCTCCCCTCGCTCAGGGTGTTTATTTGACAAACATAGTTATATTATCAAGTTCAATAAAAAATCTCTTGATCATTTGAAATAACCAGAACTCTCATTTGCTGCTGGTGGGAAAGTAAACTGGTACCATCACTTATCCAAACTACTTGGCAGTATCTACTAAGCCATAGCCTAGGACCCAGCAATCCCACTCCTGGTGTGAGCCAATAGAAATGTGCATATACATGCACCAAAAGATATGCACAAGGTTCGTAGCAGCTTCCAAGGGCCCCGGAGACAAGCTGAGGGTCTACCAGCAGAATGAACATGGGTGGTGGGTTCTCACCATGGAAAACTAGACAGCATGAAGACAAAACACGGCTATAGGACACAAAGCTGAGTGTCACCAAAGAAGAGATACCCGACAGAAATACAGTGTGCATGACTGCATTTATAAGAACTTCAGGACATGGGGCGCCTGGGTGGCTCAGTGAGTTAAAACCTTTGCCTTTGGCTCAGGTCATGATCCCAGGATGCTGGGATCAAGACTCGCATCGGGCTCTCTGCTCATTGGGGAGCCTGCTTCCCCCTCTCTCTGTCTCTGCCTGCCTCTCTGCCTACTTGTAATTTCTGTCTGTCAAACAAATAAATAAAATCTTAAAAAAAAAAAAAAAAGAACTTCAGGACACATCTCTGGTGTTAGAAGCCAGGACAGGGGTAACCACAGGGGAGTAGAAGGGCTTGGGGATGGCCCTCAGACAGGGGATTTTCAGATGCCAATCCTGTCCTGTCCCTTGTCCTGGATTACCAAGGTGTTTACTTTGTAAAAATTCATCTGACTGTATACTTATGATTCTTAATACCTTTTTTTGCATGAGTTATGCTTTAATATTTTTAAAATGTCTGAAAACTTAGATAAACAAGATAAGTGAATTTATTTTACATATAAGGAAACTGAGGCCCAAAAAGTACAAGACCTAAAGATAAAGTCTTTAGTCGGTCAGAATGAATCTCCCACAGTCCACACACGAAAGCACAAGCCCTGGACGCCCACGCTGGCCCCACCAGGGTCGCACTCACAGACACCTGTAACAATTTTAGACATACTTCTAATACCTTTGCGGCTCCTTGACTTTAGTCCACAGCATATTAGAAACAGGAAATCTTCTAAGTTTATGATGTGCTGGGACAGGTGTCTAACGCCAACTTTCTAACGGCGGAAATGAGAATCAGAAGGCAAGAACTATAACTGCACATTGGTGCAGGGCCATTCAGTATAGGGAAAATGCCTCATACACCAGCTTGGGGTTTCTGTTAAAGATTTGTTTATTTGAGAGAGAAAGAGAGAGAAAGAGTGTGGTGGGTGAAGGGGCAGAAGGAGAGACAGAATCTCAAGCAGGCTCCACACCCAGTGTGGAGCCCGACACCGACCTCGATCTCAAGACCCTGAGATCATGACCTGAGCTGAAATCAAGAGTCAGATGCTTCACTGACTGACCACCCAGCTGTCCCACCTCACACACCAGTTGTAACTCATGAGAACTTGCTTGTATTAGAGCAGAGTACAAATATTCAGAAGTTTAATTCACTGATGATTCCCAATCCTTATGAAAGGTTTGGATTCTTAGTGCATGTGGGTGGAAGCAAATAGACTATTTCAGAAAGAGACCCACAAGAGTCAGAAAGTTGCTAAGGCAAGAGGCCAGAAGCCATCTCTGCACACAGGTCAAGGGATTGGGCTCAAAGGAGCCACGGCAGGAATGAAGTCAGACTGGGGTGACGGGAGTGGCTCCCCAACAGCCCCAAGAGATGCGGGATGAAGGGCAGGGCAGCTGGGCTTGGTCAGAACCCATCTAAGTGTCCCAGTGTGAGTTAAAGAGTTAAGGGAAAGATGCAGATCAGTCATAGTACATCAGAAGTAGCTGGAGACTTTTTAAAAAAGATTTTTATGTATTTATTTGAGAAAGAGAGAGAGAAGAGAGAGAAGTAGCAGAGGGAAGGGCAGAGGGAGGGCCAAGCAGACTCTCCACTGAGGAAGCAGCCTGATGTGGGGCTCAACCCCAGGACCCCAGGATCAGGACCCAAGCCGAAGGTAGATGCTTAGCCAACTAAGTCACCAGGCGCCCCATAAATAGTTTGAGACTTTACAGAATGAATGGTTTTCTAAGAAGCTGAGAGCACAACCACGGGTTCCATTTCTTGCTCTTTGAAACAATAGCAGGCAGAACACTCATCAGCAAGCCTAGCTTCCCCAGGACAAGGCATGGGGTGGGGGAGTGGAGGATGAGGGATAGAGGGGTCTCCTGCTCCCACAGGCCTCTGGTCTTCTCCACTGTAGTACTGGGACAGAAGGTGTCTGACACTATCCTTTTGCTCAGAAAATGTGTCCCTCCCTTGGGTGGCCAGGCCCTCTTCTGTCCCTGCCCCCATCCCCAGGGCTGAGGCACACTCTGGGAACCAGACTGGTTGGTTCACCTGCCCTGGGGCAGGAGCAACGTCTTGTGAGGACATGGAGTGAAGGGCACCATGGAGGAAGACTCAGCTTCTCAGAATCTTTGGACAGTTTCTTTTTGAGCTTAGAAAATGAACATCTCTGAGCCTCCATGCCGTCTCTGCCTTATTCCACAAGACAACTGTCCCCTGGGCTTTTTGGACTGACTTTTTCCAGCACTTTCTCAAAGTGCAAGTACTGCTGGTGGAAACACAATGTCACGGGTAAATAAGAACAAACAAAAATCAATAACATGGCAGCAGAGTGAGGAAGCAGGCTGGCAATTTAAGCAGGCAGGCGTTGTCATAGCATGGGGATTAGCAAATTTGAGGTTTAGGGAGAGCAAAATAGGGAGGGAATCTCAGAGATGGGAGAATTATAGTAATTACAATTGTTTTCTTTCTCAATGGTATGCACACAGTGTTAAAATAATAATTCATTTTAAGTAATGGGTAGGAGCTCTGTTGAGAGAGGAGGGAAGGACCAGTGCTCAGGGGGACCACGTTCACCAGGGTGGGTTACTCGGACGAGGAAAATACTATCCTGGGAGCGTGATCCTGCGACTCCGAATTAAAGGTAAGCGCCCCACTATTTAAGAAAACCTTTGTCAGCCTTTTGAGGCCATATCTGTAATGTTAAATTAGTGTTTACATAACAGTCCTGGACTTAAGAAGTAATTCCAGCAACCATAAGGGCCTGTGAAACTATTTTCCCTCATTCAGACTCTGCAAAGTGGTATTAACTGCTGAGGTCACACTTCAGAGAGGAGACTGTGAGCCTCGGTCCCCCAGGTGTGGCTCTGCAAGAGGCCTGAAACCTGAGTCAAACCTGAGTCAAAGGTTGCCCTTCCCAGTGGTGATGTTAACAGTGCATCCTGGCGGGGGGGGGGGGGGGGGGGGGGGGGGGGGGGGCTGTACCCTACCTGCCCCCGTGAACCCAGGCAGCCATGGCAGGCCCTCAGCATTGTCACCAAGTTCCTCACAAAACCGGTATGGTAGTCACTGGCTTCTCCAATCAACTATGATTCTCCCCAAACCTCTGTCCCTGTCCCTTCACCTATAAGGTGATGCTACCACCCCTTCACTGAGAAAACCCAGGCTGAGAGATGGAAATCACAGCAACTTCCTGCTACCTCCTCCAGAAATGGGTTGCTACCTCCTCATCGTCCTTTCCCTGTCCCATCTCTCTTCTCATCACTCGAGCTCCTTATCTGATGTCTTCTTGAGACTGGGGCCTCAGTATAGGTTCATCCCTGGACCACACTTGAGCACTGAGCAAGGAATCTATGCAGAATCTATCCAGGATATGTGGCTCCCTGGGTCCATGCTGTGCCTCTTGTAGGACATGCTCTGGGTGCAGGGGACCCCATTATGTCCTTTCCAGATGGCCCTGTGGGACTTTTCCCTGGGCCCAATATGTATAAGGTATGGTAAAGAGGAAGGTGTTGACGAGGGCAGGGGAGAAGATGGATGATGGAATGTCTGGATTGGGGTTTCCACAGGGGCACACTGGATGCCTCAGGGTGCCCGTGGAGTGAGGGCTGAAAGGGAGCAGATCAGCCCCTGGAATGGGGCTCCCCTTGTGACCACATCTGGAGCAGAACTCCAAGCACTCTGAGAATACTACATCCAGAATATGTAAGGATTCATTCTGAGTTGTGAAGGCACGTTTGCCGAAACAGAAGGGTTTTATAGTCTAGTAGCTTTATAGTCTAGTAGCTCACTCTGTTTTATAGTCTAGTAGCTTGCTCTGTACATGGAAATCTCAAAATATACATTATATAGGTCTCCGTGTGTATTCTTGTCCCAGACCCCCAAAGGTTAGGGTCAGGCCTATTCTCAATCACTCATTTTTTCCTGCTTTGATATATTTCCATGCAACTGTCAGGGGGAAAATAAGCAGATAACCCTGTGAACAAAGCTCCCTCCCTCCCAGCCCCCACTTCCCTGGCTCTCTCCTTCCAGACAATGACTGGTTAAATAACCCGGCACTCAGCAGATCAACCCCAAGGGCCTGATGCTCAAAATACAGTGAGGAAGAAGAAACTGTCTCTGCTCCAATGTGTCTACAACCCACAGGCACTTACCACACCACGTCCATGGATCTGGGATGGAGGAGACACGTCCCCACGGTTCAGAAAATGCAGGGCACACTCAGCTGTGTCTTGCGGCGGCTGTGAGGCCAGTCCCTTGAGGGTCTTGACTGGCGCTTCAGGGTTTCTCCACATCACCAGGGAGGCCCGTATCAACTGGAGCAGCCATCCTCTGTACGGTGAGCAGGGACTATCACACTGGACCCAAGTTACCCAGGGAAAGTGAGCAGTGTGTCTTCCATCCAATAGCGTGGCCCCAGATATCCACCTTGTTTCTGGAGATTTTCAAGACGATAATGTTTGTGTATCAAACAACAGAGGAGAGCTTAACAAGTATATTGTTCTTTTTCAATCAGGAAGTCTTAACTGGGATCAGGACTCCGGCTGAGGCTGCCCTCCCGGGGAGGCTCCAGCAGCATCAGCCCGGGTTGGTTTGGGCGGTGCAGGAGCAGCAGGGGGCAGCAAGGAGGCCAGAGAGGAAGCACCTGAGAGGGGTCCTGCAGCAGAGGTGAGATTTGCCCCGCAGGGTCTCAGGAATCACCGGGAGGGGACTTGGGAAGGCTCTGCCTCAGCGGGCAACCCAGAACAGGGTGGCTGGTCAGTGTTCATTTACCTTCAGCAATAGGTGCGGGAGCGTGGGTTGCACATGCGGCCATGCACGGAGTCCCTACAAATGCTCACAGTGCCCCGCCAGGTGCTGCCTAGGTGGACACGGAAGAGGATTCTCCCCAGCCCACAGCTTCTGCTCCCTTGAGTGGCCATCCTCCCGCCTTCCTCTCACTCTCCTTGCTTGTATCCTCTGTTGGTGTTCTGCCACTCAGTGCTGCATGACTCTGGCAATGGCCTACAGGGGGTTTATGTTGAGCCCAGAAGACAAATCGAGGGGCACCTGGGTGGTTCAGTCAGTTAAGCGTCTGCCTTTGGCTCAGGTCACCATCCCAGGGCCATGGGATCAAGCCCCACACAGGGCACCCTGCTTAGCGGGAAGCCTGCTTCTCCCTCTCCCTCTGCTGCTCCCCCTGCATGTTCTCTCTCTGTCAAATAAATAAAATCTTAAAAAAAAAAAAGACAAATTGAATGTCTCTCTTCCTATATATGACCTTGTCTCTGTCCTCAGAGCTCAGCACATAATGCACAATCAACAGGTCCTAGAGGGCCGACGCTGAAAGAAACACGGAACAAGTGGTTTTAACCAGAACCGAGGGGGTAGGAGAAGCTGAAAAAAATAGCATGTCAACCGAGATAGGAAGGGTGGGTAGAAGTAAATCAGACAGAGGTGGGCTGCTAGGGGAGAAAAGCAGCTTCCAGGCCCCAGCAGGAGCAATCTGTGTCAAGGCCGTGAGGGAGAAGGGAGCACAGCTGGCCTTTGGAACCTACCGAAGTGAACACTGAACTGGAATGCAGAGTGCTGGGCCAGAGGCAAGGCTGGAGGATGGATGGGCGAGTCTCCGAAGACCTGGAACCATGTTAGGGACACTGGACTTCATTCTAGGAGATACAAGAAGCCACTGAAAGGGTTCAAGTAGAGGGCGTGATCTCAATATGCGTATCTGTATTGTCTATGAGCCCACCAGGAACCACGAAGGGTGACTGGACGGACCGGAGATGGAAGCGGGGAGACAAATAAGGTGATGTGCGAATCTGAGAGACAGAGGAAGGCTGGCATGGGTTACGGCCTGGAGGTGGATGAAGAAGGGAGGCAAAGATGACTCCCAGGTTTCAGGTTTACACAACTAGTGTATAATGGTGGTATTTGCTGATAGGAAAGATGGAGGAAGAGCACATTTTAGAGGATCAGGGAGGATGATGAATTCTCTTTTTGCCATGCTGGGTGTGAGATCCTGTAAGCATCCTGAGTTTATACCTGGGCTGGGGATTTTATATCTGGGTATGCATCTTTGGAAGAAGATCCAGGTTACAGAAGCCATTCTGAAAGTGGTCTGCATTTGGATGGTACCTGAGGCTCCATAAGTTGGAGAAACAGCTGGGGAAAGTATAGACTGAGGAGGGCAGAGAGACTTTGACCAAGCACTGAGAACTCTCAGTGTATAAGGAGCAGGCAGGGAGGCCCTGGTTCATCATTAGAATCATCTGGGAAGCTTTAGGAATTGGTATCTGCTGAGGGAGTAGGACCATAACCGATATTTTGAAAAACCTGCCATAGGCCTAGAACCCACTTGGTAGAAGACAATGACTCTAAAAGGGGACAGGTGGTTAGGAGAGAGGAGAATAAAGGAATGGTGGCCTTCCAGATCCCAAGGGAAGGGCTTCAGAAAGAAGGGCTCAGACAAGATCAGGACTGAGTTTACCAACAGGAAGCCAGATGGTGGTGCATCCACGGGCCTGACTCCTTGAAAGTAGGGAATTGGTGTTTGAACTCCAGAAACATTTACCAAGGGATTACAGGAAGGAGTGCAGCAGAGCTTCTGGTGCTCAAAGCTCTCAGAGAAGGGTGCAAAGGGTGGGAGCAGGGGAGGAAGAGGGAGAAGGGTGCACTAGATGGCAGAAAGCTTTGCACTGGAAGTAGCATTTGAATCAGCAAAAGGGCTGAGAAGTCCTGGGAGAGGAAAAGAGGGAGAAGTCCTGAAAGTGAAAGTATGATGAGTTAGCACTACCTCCAATTTAGGAAACAGACTTAGTCCCTGACTGTAGCACAGTGGATTAAGCGTTGGGAAGGAAGCGAGAGAAGGGGGGTATAGGGAGTGCAGAGCCCAGTTATCCACCAAGGTAAAAATTCTTTGGATTTCAAGGTAGAAGGTAAATACGCTATTCAATAGCATAGTTAGATTTGTGATTTAGAAGCCCACTTGTGGCAGCCAGTGTGAAGGATGGCTTGGGGTCAGGGAGGATTAGGATAAGATGGAAACCCAAACTTCCATTAGGAGGCTGTTGCAGGGATCCAGATGAAGGGGGATGGAGGCGTCAGGGTAGGAGTGAAGGAGAGAAGTGAGCTGAGCGAGTGGGATACTAGAGAGGCTGCCTTGGGTCAACACCTACTTTCTGGCTCAGGTGACCCATTGGTTTGAGGTGTCAGTCCCTGAGAAAAAGAACAAGGAAGACTCGATTTAGATGAAGATTGAGTGGCTACTGGGGCGTGGGAGAGGACATTTCAACACTGGTTGGTCATTCCTTTCTCCAAAGGAGAAAAGATGTAACATTACTGCTAGTTTCCCTATTTATTCTCTCTCACCTCTAAGTCTTTCTGCAGCCGGTTTCCTTCACATATCCAGATTCATATAGGCACCTTTCCTGTTTTAGAACACAGTAGCTTCAAGCAGTTACTGCAGGGGACTTGTTCATTTGTGAATTATTTCATTAAGAACCAAATAAAATTTGTTCCGAAGACTTGCAAGGTAGTATCACCCAGAAAAGGTAAGTGAACAAAACATTACCAGCCTCCCTCTCATGGAACTCACGTTCTAACAGGGGCCAAAAAAGACGTTAACCAATTTACAATCCACGCAGTATGTGGCACATAACAAGGGGTGGCTGGAGAGGGTGTCCCTTCGAAGTTTGTAATTAGGTTTTAGCAGATCTGTGAATTCCCCGAAATCCACACGTAAAATTCTGTCTATACCTGCATACATTTGGTGGGGGCAGGGGAGGGGCTTACATGCTCCAAGGGGTCTGGGACTCCTAAAAGGTTAAGAACCACTCTTCAAGTCCATTTGGACTCCCAGCCAATATACACAAACTTGTTCCGCACGCGAAGGCAGCGACCAAGGGAAAGCCAGCTGTTTGACAGTCTCTTCAATCCACTCAGAACAACACTAACTTTACTCAGACATTAAAAGTGATCAGTCTTCCGACTTAATGTGAGAATGACAACACGGTTATTTATTTTTAAAAGAACCCATTGTTTGAAAAAAAGGTCACGAGATGTTCTGTTCCTCAACCACGGCGGATTTCCCAGCACGTGCCCAGGCTGACTGCGGGACACAGCCTGGCTGACACCCTCCGGCCTCCGCGGATTGGGCTGCTCCGACCTCCGCCTTTTAGAATTGGCCGAAAGAAGTTCGCGAACCCGCTGGGAGTCCAGGCCGGATTTTCGCGCCTGAAGGCGGAAGTAAGGGCGAGCCGGAAGTTCCAAAGCCTGTACCGAGAAAGTGGGGGCGGGGGAGGAGGAAGACTCAGGGTAGGAATGGCGGCTCAAATTCCAATTGTGGCCACTACTTCCACTCCGGGGATAGCTCGGAACAGCAAGAAGAGGCCAGCCAGTCCTTCCCACAACGGCAGCAGCGCTGGCGGTTACAGCGCCAGTAAAAAGAAAAAAGTGTCCGCCGCCGGCTTTACGCAGGTATACTTAGGCTCGTCTAGTCTGCGCGTGCGCGGGGCCGTGCGCGGCGGAGCGAGGGCGCGTGCGCAGGGCAGGGCGGGGCAGGGCGAAGGTTCCGGGCCTTGAAATACCGCTTGGGGTGGGTTCACATCGCTGGCGCAAATGAAACCTTTTTTCCCAAGTGTGGACGAGTGGGCTTGGGTTCAGGCACCACCCGCCTTGCATTGTCTTTGAGAGCGGGAGAGGTGGGGATGTTATTACCGAATCTCCCTTCCTGTCGCGTTTAGGTTGAGGCTCAGGACTTTTCTGTGTGAGTTTCAGTGAAGCTCAAGGCCGTGTGTCTCACTTTAGTCCTTTCTGCATATCTGTACCGAGTGTCCGTGAGGTGCAGAGCACCCCAATGTCCTAAAAATGGGGAAATTCCAAGATGTATTGATACCGATGGCGTCCCTCATTCTCAGGAAAGTACTTTGTGAACACTCGGTTTCCCCGTCCCAAAGTGGTTTGGTCTTACTCCATGGCGTTGGTAAAAGGATTCCAAGAGATCATGTTGGGAAGGCACTGAGCACAGTACCTGGTACAGATCTCATGGTATCTGGATAATCTAGGCTTCACAATTCCAGCAAAAGATTTTCTGCAGAGGAGTGATTTGGTTAGATTAGTGTTTCTCTTGGCTCCTGCATTTTATTTCACGCAATTAGAGAGCACTGTTCTAAGCACTTTCTAAATGCTATCTCCTTTAATTCTTTTTTAAAAAAGATTTAAGTTATCTATATATCCAACATGGGGCTCGAAATTACAACCCCAAGATCCTAGAGTCACCAGCCCCAATGAAGGAGACAACCAGGTACCCCTTTCTCATTCATTCTTTATTTTTCATTCTTTTTAAATTTATTTGACAGAGATCACAAGTAGGCAGAGAGGCAGGCAGAGAGAGAGGGAGAAGCAGGCTCTCTGCTCAGCGGGGCAGAGAGCCTGATGTGGGGCTTGATCCCAGGACCCTGAGATTATGACCTGAGCCAAACCCACTGAGCCAGCCAAGCACCTCCATTCATTATTTATTTTTAAGATTTTTTTTATTTGTTAGTGAGAGACTGGGAGAGCATGAGTGGGAGGGGCAGAAGAAAAGGGAGAGGCAGACTCCCTACTAAGCAGGGAGCCCTAGGCAGGGCTGGATCGGATCACCCTGGGATCATGACCCCAGCAGAAGGCAGAGGCTTAAAGCACTGAGCCTCCCAGGCGTCCCACCCTTATGTCATTTAATTATTAAAATAAACCTCTGTGTTTTGCTTTGTTTTTAAAGATTTATTTGAGAGAGAGAGAGAAAGCGCACACACAAGTGGGGGGAGGGGCAAAAGGAGAGAGAGAGAGAGAATGAGTGCAGAGCTGGATGCAGGACTTGGTGCCAGGACCCCGAGATCAGGACCTGAGGCAAAATCAAGAGTCAGATCCTTAACCAACTGAACTACCCAGGTGCCCTTACCCTAGCTTTTAAAAAAATATGATAATGTTAGTTTTAGAAATTCCTTTTTTCTATTTTTAAAAAAAAAATACTTATTTTGAGAGAGAGAGTTGGGGGAGGGGCAGAGGGAAAGAATCTCAAGCTGACTCCCCTCTGAGCACACAGCTGATGGGGGGCTCATTCTTATGACCCTGGAATCGTGACCTGAGCTGAAATCAAGAGTCTGACTCAAACAACTGAGCCACCCAGGTGCTTACCCTCCCTTTTTTCTATTTTTAAAATGGACGTAAGAATCATCCACTTCTCCCCGGACAACTGTTATGATTTGTCTTTTCTATATGGAGGTAGTTTTTCATTACTGTCCTCAATGCGTAACATTGTGTGCCCTGCTTTTCACTCAGCATTATTTCACGGCTCTCCCTATGTTGACTGGCTTCCCAAGAAATCGAGTGCTCTTATTTAATTGACTTTATCGAATATTTAGGTTGCTTCTCACAATTCTATCTTAAGTCACCCTACTACAACACTGCAGTTCTAGATCAGGCTCAGCGACTTTATTCTAGAATACTGTTAGATCGATGTAACTGGGCATTCGGTTTTCCAGTGACGAGACAAAGACCATTTGTCTCCCTTCTTTGTGACCCCACTGTCCTCACGTCTGAGTCAGTTGTGCAGGTTGCCGTTTGGAGACGCAAAGCTATTTGGCGGGTGGAGGTCTTGGCTGACTGCAGTCTCTGTTAGAGGCAGGCCTGGGCTGCTTTGATAGGGCCAGGTTTCTGCTCCTTGAGACTTGTGTTGTCTATTCTTGAGCTGCAAAGAGGGGACAGCCCTGAATGCTGAGCATTACTTCTCTCCTCTTCATAGGGTATTCGTGTCTCGGGGATGGGCTGGTTCATCTCAGAACGTCTCTTAATGTTAACAGTGGCTGAGTAATGTGGAAACTGTACGTCATTTACAATTTTATTTTCTGGCGTTCCAGCCTCACAGACTTGATCCTCCCTTTCACTGAGGGCCGCTCCCTCTCATCCCGTCGCTAATAGGCAGCGGAGTCTCAGCATGGCTGAAGCCCAGGGTGCGGGATCATGCAGGGTGGGGTTCAGGAGGAAGGAATGGCACAACACCCAGTTCTGGGCCCAGGATCTTGGATCCTGGTCTGGGAGGGAAGAGTCCTCACTGTTTCACAGGCAGGAGGCAGCTCTGGAATGATGGGGCTCAGTTTTTGTTGGGATGCCTTCCTTCCTCTGCCCCTTCCTCAGCAAGCGTGGCTACTCACTGGCCCTGCTGACAGGGGAAGGACAGAGGTTGGAGGGACCAAATGAGCAGGAGGGGTCCGCTATGACTCTCGGTGCTGGAGCACATCCTCTCCGTCCCCTTGCTGCCTCTTCTCTGGCATGCTCCCAGAGTGGCGGTGCAGACTTCTGGCACTTTCTCCCACACCTTCCCCTTCCTCCCAGCAGATGCACCTGTCTGACAGTGCGTCCTCTCCCCTGGCAGAGGGCCCGGACCTCCCAGCCCACACACACTGGCCGAGGTACCTGCTTCTCTCGGCGGCCTCTGGGGCAGCGCCGCCTCCCCAGTCTCCACCAGGCCTTTCCGCCTGCCAGCGTTTTCCCATCTCTTCCTGGGACCTGGGAATGGCCTACATCAAAGAGCACCCGGATTCCTTCCCAGGATTTCACTGTGCGCACAGCATTGGGAGCTTACCCACTCGGCATCAGGGACGGGGTCTCCGGAGAAGGGGAGAGATGCAGTCTCTCTGGCCTTCCTGCACGAGAAGAAAAGCTGAGACCGTCATTTGAGGATGGTGGCTGCCAGTGGGGCACATTCCCTACGTTCTGTCGGGCCTGGAGGCCTGCTTTCCCCATCCCCCGCTGGGATCTTCCCTTGCGTTGTTAGCATTTCCGTTTGCTTATTTTCTCCCAGATGGGAACATTACATAAGCAGTCATTTTCTTTATAAAAAACTGCAACAGTGAAGTTGCAACTTAAATGTGTGTGGCCCTGGGAAACCTCTCCCTTTCTGCCTGTTTCCCCTGAGCTGTCCCTAGCGGTCTGGCTTTTCTGTTCTGACATGATACTCCCTGTGTAGTTCTCAGGCTGTCTTTTCTCTCTCTCACGTACTCGAGGCCACCTGTAGGCCAGCCTCCCCACTGCCCGAGCCCATCGGCCCGTCCTCGCTGAGTAGTCCCAGGGCCGCCCTGACGAATCCCTAGATTCCTTGGGGAAGAGACCACTTTGCTGCTTCTGACACTGGCCAGTTTCCTTGGACCTGTTCATCTCGTGTGCCTTCCAGCCAGTGAGCAAGGCTTCTTCCTCTGCCCTTGAACCACAGCCTCTCGGGAGAGCAGGTGGCGGTCACTCTTCCTGACCCGCCTGCCAGCTGTAGCTTCCTCTTGGGGGCCTTGGAACCCCTGGCTCATTTGCTGTCAGGTTAGCAGCTGGGCGAACCCCAGGGGAGAGGTTTCTCTTGGCCACTGTTATTTATTTATTTTTTTAATGCTCTAAACATTTCAGTGTGAATTTCCTAAAATCAAAGTCATTCTCCTACATAACAACAGTACAGCCATCAGATTTAGGGATTAACACTGAACCAGCACTGACCCCTAACCACGGATGGCGTTCTTATCTTTGATTGAACCCAGGATTCCGGCCGGGATCACACGTTTGTGTTATCATGTGTCTTTAGCTTCCTTTCTATAGGATAGTTCTCTGGTCTTTGTCTTTCACAACCTGACGCTCTTAAAGAGTACTGGTCCCTTATTTTATAGAGTGTTCCTGAATTTGGGCTTGTCTGATATTTCCTATGATCAGATATGGGTAATACATTCTTGACAAGAGGACAGAAGTGACGCTGTCCCCTTCTCAGTGCGTCATATCATAGCACATGGTGGCCCGTGTTCTGCTACCAACAGTGTTCGCTTTGACCACTTAGTAAGGTGGTGTCTGCCAGGTCTCTCCACTGTGAAGTTATTATTTTCCTGTTCGTATTAAAGAATCCTGTGGGGGGGATACTTTGAGACTAGCTTTATTCATTCATCCATAAATGTGTTTTGTTTGTAACTGCTTTATTGAGTTATAATTCACATCTCATAAAATTCACCCTCTTAAAATGTGCGCTTCTGTGGTTTGTAGTATATTCCGAGTTGTGTAACCACCCCTACCATCTACTTTTAGAAGATTTCCATGACCCCAAAAAGAAACCCTCTACCTATTAGGAGTCACTCCCATTAACCCTTCCTCTGAGCCTGTGATCGCCTCTGATCTTTGACTGCTGTAGTTACCTCATGCGAATGGAATTATAGAATATGTGGCCTTTTCTGTCTGCGTTCAATTACCATAATATTTTCTTTCCTTTTTTAAAAAGACTTATTTACTTATTTGAGAGAGAGAGAGCATGAGGAGGAGCATGAGGAAAGGGAGAGAAACTCAAGCTGACTCTGCTCTGAGCATGGAGTCCAGTGCAGGGGCTCGATCTTATGACCCTGAGATCATGACCTGAGCTGAAAACAAGAGCTGGATGCTTAACCGACTGCGCCACCCAGGTGCCTGTCGGTTAGTGTAGTATTTTCTTTTTTTTTTTTTATTTTTTTTAAAGATTTTATTTATTTATTTGACAGAGAGAGATCACAAGTAGACAGAGAGGCAGGCAGAGAGAGAGAGAGAGAGAGAGAGAAGCAGGCTCCCTGCCAAGCAGAGAGCCCGATACGGGACTCGATCCCAGGACCCTGAGATCATGACCTGAGCCGAAGGCAGCGGCTTAACCCACTGAGCCACCCAGGCGCCCCTAGTGTAGTATTTTCAAGGCTTATCCATGTGGTTGCATGGATTAGTACTTTATTCCCTTCTGTGGTTGAATGCCACTCCATTGTACGGATATACCACACCTATGTATTCGTCCGTTGATGGCCATGTAGGTTGTTTGTACATCTTCGCTTTCATGGGAAATACTTATATGAATATGCACATATTTTTACAAACTGTTTTTTTTTAATTCTCTGGGATATATATTAGGAGTCGAATTATTGGGTCATATGATAATTCTGTTTAACATTTTGAGGAAACACCAACTGTTTTTCGAAGTGACCACACTCTTTTCGTTTCTCACCAGCCATGCATGAGGGTTGCAGTCGCTCTGCATCCTCACTAGCGCGTTATTCAATGTCTTCGATCATGGCCATCCCTGTGGGTGTGACGTGATAGCTCAGTGCGGTTTTGAGGATGCCGAACATCTTTTCTGCTGGCCATAAAAGAGGAAATGTTGATTGGAATCCTTTGCCCTTTTTACAGTGGAATTTGCGTTGTTGTTGAGTGATAACAATCCTTTATATGTTCTGGATTAGTGTTATTTATTTTGATGCTGAAATTGTCCTCTGCTAGTGGGAACCTCTTCAAACCTCTTCTTTGTGCTTTAATAGACCCCCGTCATTTTCTCAATGCTATTATGTACTGTGGTGAACTGAATTGTTTCCCTTCAAGATCCATATGATGTCCCCCCCACCCACCGCCCTGTACACCTCAGAACATTACTGTGTTTGGAGATAGGGCTGTTACAGAGGTAATTAAGGTTAAAGGAGGTCAATAAAGTCCAATAGGACTGTTGTCCATATGAGAGGAAGAGACACCAAGGAGGAGAGTATACAGAGGAGAGGCCCTGTGAGGACACAGCAAGAAGACAGCCATCTACAAGCCAATGACCCAGGCGTCAGGAGAAACCAACCCTGCTGATACCTTGATCTGGACTTGTAGTTTTCAGAGCTGTGAGAAAATGCGTGTCTGTTGTTTAACCCACCCAGTCTGTGGTATTTTGTCAGGACAGCCCTAGACGACCAATACAGCTATTTTCTTACTTTCTGAACCACAAGGCTCATCCTGTACTTTTCTGCCCCAGCCCTGGAACCAGTTACTTTTTTAAGGATCAGTGGTTCTTGGAGAATCACATTTAGAAACCAGGATCTGAGCCCAGGTGTACCTGTTGTTTCCAGCTGTCTCTGTGGAGAGAGCTAGGAAAGATGGGGGTGTGTGTACCCACCCTCCCCATACTCTCTGTATCAGTTTCTCTGTTTCTCTGCCTGAGCTGTATTAAAGCCTTGAGTACACACTGCGAACCTCTGATTTCAGTCCAGTAGCACAGGCTTCGCTCTAGCCTCCCCTTGGTCCTTCCATGCCCCTCTTCAGGATACATATACACTATTTCTGATCCAGTTAGATGTGGGGAACAGAAGGCTGAGCCACACTGTGGGGCAGGGTGTGCACCCGCTCGGAGATGCTCTTTCCTTGTCTGGTCATCTCTCTTTCATCTCTCCTTCTTCTGGCCTGTGGTTCCCTGTTTCATAAAGCTGCTGTTTTTTTTCCTTGACTAAGACATAAATACAAACTATCCATCATATATCTAATTTAAAATAGATACTAGTCAACCCAAAATAACATTGACAACTGACTAAAACTATACACAGTAATGTTGGTTATTGATTAAATGTGATGGGAAAATCAAATTTCCCTCATCACATTGGGCCTTCTAGGATACATGTACCTGGCAGAAATGCCATGGCAGGAAGGAAAAATTACAAGGGCAGTAAAAGTTAGTTATATACAAAATGCTAGATCTAATCTTTGTTATAAAATTAAAGCTGACACGAATTAATCCCAATGAAAATAATCTTAGTAAAGTATAAATGAAAATGGGAAAATTGGAAACTATTTGTGCCATATAGAAAATGACTCAGTGGATTTTGTACCAGAAAATACAAAATGCAGTAAGGAGGGATAATGAAAGGTAAGGCTGGAGAGGAGGCCAGATGTGTTTCTCATCTCAAAGTCTGTGGGGCCCACCGGTCTGCTGGAGAGGAGGGGAGCCCCATCAAGCTTGCATTTAAGAGGGCCTCACTGACTGTGCTGGAGAGAAGGGAGTGGGCAAGGTGTGCACCGCAGAACCCCTCCTCTGAGGGGCAAACTGAGGAAGGTGCCAGGTAAGGGAGGACTGTGGGAAGGATGGCTGGGGAGGGAGGGAGGGAGGGAGTGCGAGAGGAAAGAGAGATGCAAGAACACTTGTGGCTGTGGCTGGTGGGAAAAGATTGAGAAATTGGAGGCCTCTTACTTCTTACAGGGTTGGCATTGAGCTGGGCTTTGGAAAGATCATGGGCGGGGGGAGTTGAGGGGCATGTCAGACAAAAGAGGTAGTGTGGACCAAGGAGGTGCCCAGGCCCACGTGCAGAGACTGGCAAAGCCTTTGAGAAGGTGTCTGAGAGGAGATCATTTGGAGAACTACGCATCAGAGTGGGTGCCCCCTGCGCCCCCCACAAATGTCACTGCAGGGGTGGGGATGGGGGTGATGGACACACACACACACACACACACATCCAGCACGCTCATACACTGCTGCTGGGAGTGTCAAATCGGGCCACCGTTTAGGAAAACGAGTTGGCAGTTTCTTTCAGTGTTAAATACACTTACCCGGTCATGCAGCCATTCCGCTCCTAGGTGTTTACCCTAGAGAAGTGTAAACACAGGTCCACACAAAGCCTGGTATGGAGTGTTCACAGCAGCGTTATTTATACTAGCTGAAGCCTGAAAATGGCCCACATGTTCATCAACAGCGAGTGGGTAAACACGTTGTGGTACATCCGTACGGGGGATGCCTTTCTGCTGAACAGACACAGATACAGAGAAACAGATTACTGACCTCTGCGGCCACACGAGAGATCTTCAAAGCTCTGCTGCACTAAAGAAGCCAAACACGAGTACGTGTCGTCAGATTCCCTTTATATGAAGTTGTAAAAGGGGCAGAAGTGGGGTGGGAGTAACCACAATAGCGACTGCCCTGAAGGTGGAAGGTACTGGCTAGGAAGGGAATGAGGGAACCTTCTGGGATGTCGGAAATGTTCTGCAATCCATAGGGACATGGATTAAACAAGTGTAAAGATTTGGCAAAACTCACAAAACCTACACTTAAGATCTGTGCATTTCGCTGTATGTAAATTATATATCAATTAAAAATAATTTATTGCAGTTTGGGAATACTGGAAATTGCATTAAAAATCAGAAGCCATTTCTTACTTTGGCTTGTTTTTTCTTGGTGATGGTGAGCTTGAAAGGTTTTTTTGTTTTAAAGAGTTTAGCCTGGGGCGCCTGGGTGGCTCAGTGGGTTAAGCAGCTGCCTTCGATTCAGGTCATGATCTCAGGGTCCTGGGATAGAGTCCCGCATCGGGCTCTCTGCTCAGCCAAGAGCCTGCTTCCCTCTCTCTCTCTCTCTCTCTCTCTGTCTGCCTCTCTGCCTACTTGTGATCTCTGTCAAATAAATAAATAAATAAAATATTTAAAAAAAAAATAAAGAGTTCAGCCTGCTATTGGGGGCGTTCTGGCGGCAGGCGGCTGACCTGTGTCTACCCAGCCCCCTCTTACTCTGCTCTCCTCCTTCAGAATGACTGTTATCCCCTTGCTCGGCTGGCGCAGAAGAGTTGTAACCTGGGTTCTCTGACTGATGACACCCTTACAGGGGCTGGTCCTTTTTTGTCTCAATGTTTTAAGGCACAGTGTGACAAGGTCAGTAGGAGTAGGGACACTGTGGTGTTGTGGAGATGGTGAGGGCTTTGGAATTGGCTCCACCTGGGTTTGAATCCAGAGGTCATCACTGTGTGGTCTTGAACTCATACCTCTGAGCCTCAATTTTCTCTTCTGAAAACTGGGGATAACAGCAGTTGTCAGAGTTCAGTGAGCTGGCTCATGGGGGACAGCCATCCCTCCTACTTGGCACATGGGGGATCCAGGAAGCCTGGAAGCTGGGATCCTGGCTCTCCTTCCCATGGCTTCCACACAACAGGTGTTGCTCCCAATCTGGCATGCCCTTCTCTGGTGCAGGCCACCTGCTAGGGCTCTGGGGCACTGTCTTCCTTCACATCCCCCATGGCGTCATCTTGTTAGGAGCAGAGTTAGGGACCTCACCAAGAAGAAAACTGACCTCAGACTATCATTATGCTTTAAGGGTATCAGCATGGAAGCCATGAGCGAGAATAAGATGGTGCCCTCTGACTTCAGCGCAGGACCTATGGAAAAAGCTGCCAAGCCATTGCCATTTAAGGATCCAAACTTTGTGGTAAGCTTCTAAGGTATTTTAGAAATGAAAAAAAAACAAAACGCAAAAACAAACAGCCATACCCCAGCCTCTGATCCTGCTGGGCCGGCAGCCCGGGTGGCCCTGGTGGCCCTTTCTCCATCAGTTCAACTCACCACCACCTTTGCCAGGGGCTGTTAGGAGAGGGTGGTGGCAGGAGGAGGGCCCTACCCGTTGCTCACCCAGTGGGCCCGTTCCCCAGGATTTAGGTGCTCCTCGTGGAACTGATCAAAGGATACTCTTCTGAGGGTGGGTCATTTCCATGATTGCTCACCGTCCCTTTTCACTGGGCTTAACGTAAGTTTTCGTTGAAAACAACTAACTAAAAGAGGAGTTCTCCTCATTAGTTTAAGTAAATCTAACTTTTGTTGTAAAGGAGGAATAGGCTACTCTTCCTTTCATTCTTGAGAGCTATAATAATTGCAGAGATTGAGATGATATCATTAGAAGTTTGTTTTTCATTAGTTTTAAAAATACAGTATTACCAGTGCCTACAGCAGATTTTGGTATTCTTTTCCATTTTATTTTATCATTTTTATAGAACAAGAAAGAAAACAAATTTCCAGAGGGCTTGCCATGCCATGATTGAGGCTTTCTTGGGTTTCCCAGCATCTCCAGTGACTTGCCAGGCAGTGAGTGAGTGACCAGCCCTAAAGCTGACTTTGTAATAAATTTATTTTAAAGTGATGGAGGATTCATGAGTGAATTCTCTAAAGTTAGTCCCAAAAAGGATGTGATTTTTCTATGAGCATATAAAAACAGACAATAACAACAAAAAACCAAAAAAACTCTTTTATTTCTACTCCATGACCCAACTACTTCATGGGTTTTGATAATCCAAAAGCTTTGTGTTTTTATCAGTAAGATTAACGTGTACAGTGTAATACTTAAAAACAAACAAACAAACAAACAAACCCAGCCCTTAGGGGTACAAATGAGCTGACAGAATGAGGGGCGTGTTACTCTTAGGGATGCGCGTCATTCCGATCCTGAAATGATGGCCTCCGCTGATTCCTGTCGCTTCCACCCCCATCTTTCACTCCAGCACTCTGGCCACGGTGGTGCAGTCGCCGGCAAGAAGAACAGAACCTGGAAGAACCTGAAACAGATCCTCGCCTCTGAAAGGGCATTGCCGTGGCAACTGAACGATCCCAACTGTGAGCTGTCTAGAGCCTTCTGTGTGTCGATGATGCTCAGAGTAGGAACTTGTAACAAACCTGCATGTTTGTGTTAGTGTAGGAAGCGACCCGTAGCTCCAGGGTTGGAGAGGTGCGTCAGCCTCGGGAGACGCCATGCGTGGAGCTGGGCGCTGAGCCCTTCTGTGCGACAGGGTGTGTGCTTGTTCGTGGTGCTGTGACATTTCATTCTGGAGAAGTCGGTCCTGATGTGCTAATCCTGGTGTTTCTGTCAGACAAACTTCTTTTCAGGAATCTACTCTTAAAATGTGTTCCAGAACAGGGTTTCCCAAGATTTCAGAGGGTTTCTAACCACCATCTTAAAGGCTAACTCTGTTTTACTCTGTGCCATTGTTAGAGTGAGTGCTTTCTGCTGCAGTGTTTTCACATCTGTGTGAAGCACTGTTCTGTGTTCTGTTCGTCCTCCCTGGAAAGTACAGTCAAAGTTTCCCTCACCTCCTGTCCCACAGCACATCTTTCATGGGGTGACTCAGATGGGTGACCAGTGAGCTAGTCAGGGTCTGGGTGTGGACACTCCAGTGTCCGGATGCTCCGATCCCATTAGAAGGTTATTGGGTTTCGCCCACAGCCTGTGTAGCCTGCGATGGTGAGAGTGGCCTGTGGGCAGAGGAGCTTTCCGGGGGTTCCGCCAGAGCAGAGGGGCCCCAGGGACGGGGCAGAGCTCGAGCTTGTGCCTGGTCTGCGACGTAGTGCATCACTCCCCCAGAGAAGTGTCTGAGGACTTAATCACCACATCAAAATTTCAGAAATATTATGAGACAGCACTTTCAGAGAAAGAAGGAGAGGGATCTGAATATTTTAAAGCCAGCTTAGTTATCTTCTTTCTTTTTTTTTCCCCCCCAGACTTCAGTATTGATGCTCCTCCCTCCTTTAAACCAGCTAAGAAGTATTCTGATGTTTCAGGTCTTCTTGTGAGTATAAATCCCTCTCTGGGTCTCATAGCATTGAGCTGGAAGGGAGATTTCATAATACTGTCGAAGGAAGTGTTGATGGGGCTGCCCCTGACCCTGCCGGGAGCCTGCGCACTTCGACAGGTCCTGGGTTTGTGCTGAAGAGCTCACACGCTTATCTCAGAGTGGCTGCAGCCTGGGACCTCCATGCAGGCAGCCCGGAGGGAAGACTGCTCCAGAAAGTAGGAGACCCGGCTCTCACCTCCCCTTCCTCTGCTTGTTAACACATGAGATAACATGAAAGAAACAACAATTTCTTTTTTAACTGCTGAAATTTAAAAAATTTCTTATATTTTGGAGATGATTGTACTTTCCAAAAATGTAGTTAAACTAAAATGGGGCACTTCACTTTTTAAAACTCATACATATCATTTAAATGCTTTACATTTTTATGAAAATGGATGACTCCAAACTTCCATGCCAGACCGACTAAACCAATGATACGCGTTTTGTGCTGGGAAAGAGTTGAGTTCTTTTATACTTTTGAAAATACTGTTAGTTATTGTCTCTGAATCAGTTGTATGTTGTAGCTTCTCCTCCGCAGACACACATTCCTCCATGTACTACAAACCTTTTTTTTTTTTTTTTAAAGTAGGCTCCATGCCCAGTGTGGAGCTCAACATGGGGCTTGAACCCACAACCCTGAGATCAAACCTGAGCTGAGATTGAGAGTCGGACACTTAGCCGACTGAGCCAGCCAGGCGCCCTGAACTACAAATTTCTTAACATAGATCACATAGTGATCGTAAAAAACAACAGGCAGAATAGAGGTGCTGTAACATGGCGTGCGTGTGCATGTGTATGTGTTGTGTGTGTGTGTGCGTGCGAGTGTGCATGCATGGTGGGTTCTTCTGCCGTCCATTCAGGGCACATATTTCCTAACCTCGGAGGGTACTTCATCTGCACGAGCAATGTTGTGGTCTTACACGATCTCTTGTTTCCTGCCTGAAAATAGTCACCTCATCGATTTGACCCATTTTAATAACTTTATGGCAGGAGAGCTAGTGTGGGAGCAGCTGTTCCGTTCCAGCCCCAGATGGGCATTTCTCCATGGAGAGGCCATCGTTTGGGGGCAGACCTAGTGGGTGGTCCCTTAGAAGGTCGCTCTGTCCTCGCCACTCAGCAGCTCATCTGTTAGTGTGGTGGCTCGCACACATTAGGAGGCATGAGAATCACTTTGAGAAGCGTCGTTCCAGGCCCTTTATGCTACAGGCAAGGCCTTGTCATGTCATACATAACCTAAAACCTCTGGCTGCTTGGATCTGCAAAGAACCCTACCAGATCATCGAAAGGCAGACCCCCAGGACTGGCTAGAAGGATGTGAAGACAGTAACAAGGAGGACATACAGACGATCAGTAGATCTCCAGTCTCCCTGATAATTAGGGAAAGGGCTCACCAGCGGGGGAGAAATGAAGATGTTTGATTATAAACATCACCAACACAGAGAAGCAAATCTCCTCAATACACGGCCCTTTGGAGGCGGGAATACATTAGTCTGGATTCTCGGGAGGACATTTGGCAGCACCTGTTGAGACAGAAAAGCTAAAGCTTATGACTTAGCAGTTTGCCTTCCAGGCAGCTCCCTAGAGAAAGTGTGTGTACACGGAGTTTCATGCAGAAATAATTATGAGAAAATGGGGTTATGAGCCAAGTATTGGGAACACAATAAAGGTCAGTCAACCAGGGCTTGGGGGTGGAGATGATTTCATACTAGTCTGTGAGCTTGATGTGTTTGTAACAACAGGGATAAACTTCTAGATGTGTCGTTTACTCAAAGGTGCAAAGCAGCGTAAGCAGCATGCTACCATTTAAGCAAAAACCAACACACACTCACAAAAAAATAGTGGGTAATTTCCCTGGTGTGTTTATATATGTAAGGGTGGATACAAACAAGGTCTGGAAGGGTGCCCAGGGACAGTGGTTTCCTCAGGGAAAGGCAGGGACTTTTGGATGGTAGATGCTTGGAAAAGAGGACTTGAGTCTTATTCATAATGTTTTCTTTCTTTTTTTTTTAAGAGGAGAATATATCCATTTGTTGACTTGAGTAAATTAAAGTTGCATCATTAAAAAATATAGCCCCACTCATGTTTACATGGACACACCTATTCGCACCAAACAGTTGTCCGCAGTGCGTGGGCAAGGCAGGAAGCCACGTGGGGTCACACCTGTGGGCAGTGCTTGTTCCAAAGCTCTGGAAAGAGCCGTGGCTCTGGGTGAGATGGGCAGAGCAGTGAGCGCCGCCTGTCACTTTTGCGGTACAGAAATGGAGCCAGGCCGGAGCTGGTGCTTCTCTGGAAGCCAGATGATAGAAGCCAGCTGCGTGGGCCTGCCCCCTCCCACTCCCCCTGCGGCCACAGGGGAGCCTCTCCTCCCGTCCACGCCTCTGCCTGCCTCCTGGCCAGTCCTCCAGAGGGGCTTCTTGCTGTTTTTCTGTGGAAACCTTCCTACATATTACTGTCATTAAAATGTGGGACAGAAAGGCAAGATCTAGATGAAGCCAAAGGATCAAGGTTTTATTTTATGGAGAGTTTTAATTAATCTGGAGGACTAATCTCCTTTTCCTGCCACGCAGATGTTAACTGCCTTAGGGAGATCCCCTGAGGCAGAATTGGGACTTTGGAGAGTGTGAGAATCCTGTAACTAAGTTCCCCTCCGCTGTTGCTTCTTCAGTCTCCCCGCCCTTCCTCGGTGACACAGCACTGCCACCCGGTGGGGTCCGCACACGGGCCATTGGCAAGGCAGTAACTGGACGTTATCCGTCTAGACTTTAATGGCATCTTGTATAATTTTTTAAAGGAGTTCCAAATGACTCACCCTCATGTTTTCTGTTTCAAAGTCTGTAGAAGCCATATGACTTGAGGTATACAGTAAATGAGTTTATTTTCTCCATTTTGCACGTAGGGAACACAGACCAAAAGAGAGTTTTGATGTCAGTGAGAAAAGAGAAGTCTCTTTTCCGTGATGGTCTTGATTATCCATTGGTTCATTCGTTCTTGTGTTTACTCAGTCCTCACTCATTGCACAAACATTCCCTGAAGGCCACGGCGCACTCTGCACTGCACTCAGAGCAGGGATGCCATGATAAGCAAACCATGGGGTTCCTGCCCCGTGGAGCCGCTCAGCCTAGACCTTACTCAGAGTCATGCCAATAATAAACGGGAAAGCAAGAGAGAGAAGCATTCTACAGGAGACAGATGTGGGAGAGCGGGGGAGCAGATAAGACTTCCCTGATGAGATGCCTGGGGGCTGAGTCTGAAGGATGAACCCACGACTGGGGAGCAAAGCAGCCCCGCCCCAGGGAAGGGTGAGTGGGGCGTGAATGCCAGGAGGGACTGAGAGCCAGGGCAGTTGGAACCAGGGTGGGGACATGCGGCTGAGGAAGAGGCTTGGGAAGGTGGAGGGCCCGGGCTGGCTTGCAGGGTCTGAGAAGCCATGCTGAGGACTTGAGAGGAGCTCCTGGGAGATTTCAAGCCAAGGGAAGACGCAATCAGAAGTGCAAGTTGTGGAAATGACCTTGGTTGCCGTTGTGGGGTGTTGGTCCCTTCCAGTGGGAGGGTGGGAGTGGGTGGCCCATCAGTACTGTGGTGTAGCCCAGGGAGCCTGGGAGTGGCATGGGGAGGGCATAGAACAGGAGAGAGCACTTGGAGCATGTGGGGTGTAGGGGTGTAACAGGGAGGGGTGGGTGTGCCTGGGCAGCCCCTGATCCTGCCTTGGGGGACAGAGCCAAAACATCTGTTGGAAGCAGGTGGGAGTCTGAAGGTGGGGGCCGGAGGGGGAGGATCATCAGGAATTCCATTTTGGACCTGTTGCTCGGAGCCCTTGCAGTGTCCACCGTTCTTACCGGTCCTGGTGTCTGATGTGGTTACTCTTCTTCCTCCCGTCTATACCCTGAAGTATTTCTCAAGTCTTGGAAGATTACCAAGTCCTTGCCAAAGTAGGCAATTTGTGTTCTTCATGACAGAGTAAGACAAGATGCAGATATTTCACTTTAGGTAAAATAGAAAAAATTTGTAAACTTGGACTTCAAACATTCACCATGACCACCAATGTTCTGCTTTTCCCTGTGCTGGTTTCCCACCCAGGCCAACTACACTGACCCCCAGAGCAAGCTGCGGTTCAGCACCATCGAAGAG
This sequence comes from Lontra canadensis, assembly GCF_010015895.1. Taxonomy (NCBI): domain Eukaryota; kingdom Metazoa; phylum Chordata; class Mammalia; order Carnivora; family Mustelidae; genus Lontra; species Lontra canadensis. The sequence goes on from NW_022631011.1 coordinate 11,197,467, forward strand.
TTTTCCTATATCCGGAGGCTGCCCTCCGACGTCGTCACTGGCTACCTGGCCCTGAGGAAGGCCACGAGCATCGTTCCCTGAGCCTGGAGAAATGGGGAGGCGGTGGAAAGCTGTTTCAAAGGCAAACTTTGGACTCATGATTTTGTTTCATGGAAACAAACTCATTCTGCTGTCAATCTGGAAATGTCAGTGCTGTGCCTTGGAAAGAATGTTTGGCTTAAATTTCAGGGTTTTTTTTTTTTTTCTTTTCTATGTTTTCCCTCCAAGTGTGATATTTCCTGTTGAATTAAATTATATTTCAGTTGTTGCCTCAAGTAAAGTTGTTTGACAAGAAAATATAAAATTGTGCTTTTAACTTAACCCATGTAGTTTTTGCTTCAACGTTATAGACGCTCCTATAACACATTTCAAGACTCTATAATGAATCCTGACATCAGGGCTAGATTATTCCTGGTCCTGGTGACTCCCACTTTAGAGCAGATTAGATTTTTTTTTTTTATCAGAATACTTGGAGGAGGTCCAAAATTGGGGACTGGCAAAGAAAGAGCAGAGTACTCTCCCTGCTGCACCGGGCCAGCCTCTCCCCAGCCTCCAGAACTCTCTCCAGAGAGAAATATGTGTCTGTTATGTAAGCTGCCCAGTCTGGCATTTTGTATGGCTGCTTTAGCTGGCTGAAACAGCAGCCCTAGCCCCACTTCTGGGGTGCGAACACTGACACCTGTTCCGAGAAGGGCTCTTGTCTTGGTATAGGCTGCTGCCCCTTTGACTGAAGCCTGCTCGGGAACAGCAGTGTTGGCTTCCCCTTTTCATAGGGGGAGAGCGGGGGAGAGTGTGGAGACACGGCCTGGGCCTTTCTGAGCCCACTCCCTTATTTCTCTAGGGAGGGCAGTGCGCCTGAGCTGCCTCTGCTTTAGGGGATTAGGCGGCCAGGTGCCGGCCTTTTCTTTCTGAGGGAATGCCCCTCATGCAACCTCTCCTGGCCTAGAGGAAAGAAAAACAAAGCTGGGAGAGCAGCCCGCTGAGCAGGTCGCAGCTGCCCGGAACCTGGCAGCCCCTGTGTCACCCCAGTCACCGGTGGTGAGGGCGGGAGGAGTGCAGGGTGGCTCCCCTCCCACGGAAAAGGACTAAGGGAGGACCAGGAGAGGGGGGGAACCTTTCTTAAGCCCATGCACACTGAACATCTGAGGCTCTGGTGCAGGAATCCTCAAGCCTGAAACCGAAGTTTCCTGAGACACCAGAGTCTGCTTCTTGGGCTCCCACACTTACTCCTGCACTGGCTGCCAACAGTCAGCCTCGGAAAATCCCCCAGTTTCCCTTTTGGTGGAAATAAGGAGTAAGTGAGCCAAGGGCCCTTCCTGTTTCACTTCCACCTCCTATTATACAAAGAAAATTGGGAGCAGGTCCACCTCTTTTCCATGAAGACCCCCAGTTGGATAGTGACCCACTATCCAACTTCAACCATTCCTAGAAATGGAAGTCATGATCGTTCCTAACACTTACTGTTGGGCGCTACCTCAGTCCTAACTGTTCAGACTCTCCTGGCCAGGGTCCAGGATGAAGAAGAATCCCTGGCCGGTGTGCATCCCTCATGGGGGCCCACAGACCATTGGTCCCGCAGACCTCTCGGGCCTTCCGGGGGTGTGTGCAGGCCTGCGCATGCGTGCTGAGCGCCCTCTGTCAGGGTTACCTGGGACCCGTTAAGAAGCAGATTCCTGGGCCCCACCCTAGACTTCAGACCCTAGCAGGGAGCAGGACCCAGGCATCTGCATTGGACAAACATCCCCTTGTGAACGTGACATGTCAGAGTGTGAGAACCACCACCCACCACAGGCAGAGGGAAGCACATGTGCGGACACCTGGCTCCCTTCTTTCCTGTTCCCCTGCCAGGCTTTCCTTGCCGGCCTCTGCGCAAAGGGCTGAATTCCAAAGGTCAGGTCGGTTCAGTCCAAGCAACGGGGAACCAGACTGAGCCAAGCTAAGCTTCAAGCTGTGGACGCTTCCAACAAGGGGTCCAGGCAGGTAATTTTGGGCTGAAAGAGCCGTTGCTATCCATGCCTGGCCCAGAACCTCTCAGCCCGGGCTGCACATCAGCACCTCTCTGTTGCTGATGGGAGTGCTGGTGGGGAGAGGTGTAAAAGTACCCAGGGATTCTGACTCAGCTGCCTTGAGCTGGGGCCTGGGCACAGTATTTTCAAACGCCCCAGGCGATTCTAATGTGCAGCCAGAGTTGAGGACTCTTGTTGCTCTAACTACAGAGTGGATATTTCACATGGGGTGTTTTCTAAGCCACAGATCAGCTGGCTCTTTCCATTGCAGGGCCATGGGCCATTTGGAAGGGGATTCTGTGCGTGTGCGTGTGCGTGTGTGTGTGTGTGTGTGTGTGTGTATGCGTGCGCGCGCGCGCGCATGCGTGCGGCTCTCGGTTTCCCACAGCAGCCCAGCGCAGGAGATTCCTCCCTCCTGCCTCTTTCCTGCCCACTCCGTCCGTCCTCATATCCCTTATTCTGCTGTACTGCTCCTTCCCCTCTGTCTGGTCTCGTTCCCACCTGACTCCAGGAGCATTTATCACCTCCTGCCTGGACATTTTCAGTGTCCTCCTAACTGCCCTTTCAAATGGTCTGATCCCCATCACTCCGCTGTCCCCTCCGCTGGCAGAGGGTCCTTCCTCAACTTTGGATGAGAACTTGACCTCACGGCATGTCCACAGCTGATTTGTCTCCTATACCTTATCAATTCTGGCCTTGGCCTGTAGTATCCAAAGGATACACTCAGCCCCTTTAAAAAAAAAAAAAAAAAAATTAGCTGAAAAATCAGATTGTTTTCTTAAGACCAAACTGAAGTCCGGTCTGCTCTGAGTGGAGTTTGACTCTTCCCCAGTGTCTGTCTGATACTTTAAGAGGAGAAGAATCTCTTATTTCATATATATTAGAATCTCTTGTAATGTTGGGACAAATGCCCTCCAGGGCTCATGTGGATGAGAGGGACCCATTTTGCTCCCATCTCCCAAGTTACAGCATACATCCATTTGGATTTTGAATTTTATTTTATAATTGGCCCAAAAGTGTCTTCAGTGAGAAATCTCTCATTTCTGAATCCATGGCCATTAGAAAGAGATATCGGACTCTGAATGCTGCTATCAGTGACTTGTAACTCAGTGGGGAGTGCTTAACTTAGTAAAAATAAAGGGTAACAAAAGAAAGGGAGTAGGGAGTAAAGAACTTGCCCAAATAGGTCAGGTGCTGTGGGAAGAGACTGAGAATGATGTCCTCTTCCAAAAGCGTGAAATAATAACTATTACTTAAAATAATAGGGGTGCCTGGGTGGCTCAGTGGGTTAAAGCCTCTGCCTTTGGCTCAGATCATGATCCCAGGGTCCTGGAATCGAGCCCCACATTGGGCTCCCTGCTCAGCGGGGAGCCTGCTTCCTCCTCTCTCTCTGCCTGCCTCTCTGCCTACTTGTGATCTCTCTGTGAAATAAATAAATAAAACCTTTTTAAAAAATAATGTTCTCTCTGATAGGAATGTGTAGGTCTTATTTGGATACTGATTCAAACAAAAAAGACTTAAAATATTTTTGAGACTATTGGACATTTGATGATTCTTAGGAACTCTTATAGTGTTAGTTGTGATAATGGTCTTATAACGTTAAAAGGAAGGACTGGTATCTTTTAGAAACACGTACTGAAATATTTATGGATGGAAGGATATGATTTCTGGGATTTGCTGTGGGAATGTATGGGAGAGAGGAAGTGGAAGGGAGCAGTGTTGAAATAAGATTGGCCATGAGTCAGTAACCATTGAAGCTGAGTGATGGGTGTGCGGAGGTTCATTATACTATTCTGCTTTCTCCGTAATAAAATGCTTTTTTAAAGAATATAATGCTTTGGGGCACCTGGGTGGCTCAGTTGATTAAGTGTCTGACTCTTGACCTCAGCTTGGGTCTTGATCTCAGGGTTTTGAGTTCAAGCCTCATATTGGGTTCCATGTTGGGAATGGAGCCTACTTTAAAAAAAAAAAAAAAGATTATGATATTTTTAATACTAAAAATTTAAGTACATTTTTACCTAAAATTGGTGGTCTGCTTTAGCTTGGCCTTGTAGGTGCTGGCAGTTGGAGAACCGCTGCCTGAACAGCATGAGATCTTGAAGAGAGGGAATACCCAATTCCTAAAGCCTGGCACAAAGGAAGCGTGGGAGGAAAAGAGCCACAGGGCAGGTGAAGTTGTCCATTAGTGTGCTCTGTGATCCCAGAGCACTATAAGAGTAGTTCCTGATGTAGGCAAGGGAGTGGAGAGACCGAAGACCTCAGCTTCAGGTTTCTCTGGTGTAGAATTTGGTACTAGAGCAGGCTTGGGATGCATTAGAACGACTCACGATGGTCTGAGAAAATACCAGTTGATCTTGGGCCCGGAGACACAGGCCTACAAAAGTGGCTACTGCGTGTGATGCAGGGATACCCCCGTGGGACCCCACTGACCTGCAGGGTGAACTTCCTGTTGAGGCACCCACACACGGAGCCTGATAGGCTGGGTTTGAATCTCATTTCTGTAATTGACTAACTCTCTGGTCTTGGGCAAATTACTAACTTACTCTCAAACTGTCAAGTTTTCTAATCTGTGAAATGAGCATCATAACTGTATCTACCCCACAAGATTGCCAGGATCGAATGAGGAAATGTCACAAGAGCATTTAACTCAGAGTCTGGCTCATGTACCGGCAAGTGTGAGCTGTGACCACTCACCTCCCTCTGGACTCTGCTTTAGAACGGCAGGTGTTCTCCTAACTCACCAATGTACTCCTGCCCAACTTTTTTCTCTGTTGTTTTTAAATTTATTCTTTGTTCTCTTTTCTTAGGCTTCCAGGACTCTTAGATCCATGTTTGCAGCCCCCCTGTAGTAAAAGAACAACATCACAGGATAGATGTTCCCGTGTGCTCATCTTACTACTGGCTCTATCAACTGGTTTCCTTTTCTTCTTCATGGCTTATCTTGGACATTTATGCCATCTTCTGTGTGTCTTTATAGGCTGGTTCAATTTTTTTTTTTTTTTTGATGGTGCAAGGGAAGGAGTAAATACCTAGCTAAATAAATAAGCCACCTGTGATGGAGGCCAGGGGAAGAAAGGAGTCACAGGGGTAGAAGGAGAGGACTCTGATCAATGAGCGCCCCTGGAGTAACAGGGAGAGGAGATACAACTCACTGGGCCTCTTCAAAATCATCGCTGCTTGGGGCACCTGGGTGGCTCAGTTGTTAAGCGTCTGCCTTCGGCTCAGGTCATGACCCCAGGGTCCTGGGATCCAGACCTGCATCAGGCTTCCTGCTCAGCAGAAGTCTGCTTCTCTCTCTGCCTGTCACTCCCCTGCTTGTGCTCTTTCTCTCTCTCTGACAAATAAATAAAATCTTATAAAAAAAGAAAAATCACTGCTGCTTTATGCCTTCCTTGGTATTCATCACGTAGGCTCCCATCATTTGTTTCCCTGTAATAATGGGCCATTGAATCCTTAAACACAGAAAAGGGGCAAGTTGCCTCCCTGTTTGGGTGGCAGGGTTGGGGGTGAAAATGGGGCAGGTTTCTTCCCACTGCAGACGCAGAAGCCCAGGGTTCAGCCAGGTTTTCTTCTCTGACTCAGTGGGGCTTCTGTCTCCACAGCAGACAAAGCCTTTCCTGGGAAGAGGTAGTGCTTTCCTGGCCAACAGGATGCTGACTGCTGACAGGCGTCCCGTGCGCCCCAAACACGCCACTCTCTTCCACTCAGGGTCAGAGAGATGAGTCACCTCCAGCCCCGGGTCTTGGAGCCTTGGATCTTTCCAGCATGACCGCAGAAGGGCAGGGCCTGGGCCTTTGTGATAGGGAAGAGGGCAAGGGCTTTTTTCAGAGATCTAACCAAGGCCTTGGTGACTGATATCTCCCCCCGTAACAACTGGGGAGGAAGCTGCTCACTAGAGATAAAGATGACAGAGTTTCTGGTCTTTTCAAAGAAAAAGTCCCTTTAGAGACAATATCAAACCTTGAAAACAAGGTGTCCCTGAAATACACATGAGCATTTCCCCCGAAACTCCTTGCTTGCCTATCTGGAAGGTTTTGCAAAGAAATAATAACCTAAGTATCTGTGCCACTCAGTACCATCTTCCCTCAAATCTGACACTGCCGTCTCTGCTGGTGGAGTGGCGGGGGCCATCAGCTTTGCTCAGAGACAAACATGGCTACAGGAACAGAAGGGAGAGGCAAGGACTGGAACGTGTCCATGGGAGGTCCGGTGCATGCTGGTTCTAGGCCCTCGTAGTCTCACTGCCTGGACTGGGACCCTCCTTGGAGTAAGGGGGCTGTGCAGTGTGGACACTCTCTCAGGCCTCCGGCAAGGTTTTTCTTTAATTATAAGAAGTTCTTATTTATTTTCCTCATCTTTTTTCTCTAATTTAATAGGAAAAAAAAAACAGGATATATGAAAAGTCAGAGTTGGACACGGAAACCATGAATGGCATATTGCTAAGTGCATGAAAAAAATCACAAAATCGTAGGTGAACCCCATTTTTATAGTAATGAAAACATCAGTAAGAAAGGATGTGAAAGGATTCATGCCAAGGAGTGAATTGTCTCCTCTGGAGAGGGGAGTGGATTTGGGGTAGGAGTTATGAAGAAGGGGAACTTAAACTTTTTCTCTGAAATTGTGGAATTTGGGGGAAGAGCACTTAGTCGATTTAAAAGAGTAAAAAAGTCCATTTAGGCGCTCTGGGTTGGGAGTACTCACCTTCCCGTGGAACACAGGCTTGTCCTTGAGGTGGGAGCCTTCCTCCCAGGCTTCCTGGGTCCATAAAGAAAGCCCCTCACCACCTGCCCTGTCCACCAAGACATGAGACCCTCTGTCCTGCCATGTGTCAGGCCTGCCAAGGCTCCCCAACTGCACAATGGCCGTGTCTCAGGGAATACAAAGCACACCCCGCTGTTATCCTCACATAATGCTGATGGCGTTCCTGTGACGTTGGGACAGCAGTGTGTCCACTCTACACTGGAGGAACCTGAAGCTCAAGGGATGAGACCACACAGCTGCTAGAAGGCAGGGAAGGCACAGAGGCAGGCCCCCTCCACCCACACTCAGGCTTCCTTCCAGCCCTTGCCTCCTCTGGCAGAAGAAGGTTGGTGTGGAGCTACATGAGAACAGCAAGAAGGAGCACAGGGACTCTGCCTGGATAGAACACAAGGACACTGTGTAAGTGCACATGCCCACGTAATTAATGTCCTGGGATGCTTACCTTTATGTGCGACTTGGCTAGGCCATGGTACCCAGATAATTCAGTCAGACACCAGTCTAGATTTGCTTTTTTAGATGGACGTTAATATTTAAACCAGTAGACTTTGAATAAATCATTACTCTTCATAATGTGGGTGGGCCTCATCTAATCAGTTGAAGGCTTTAAAAGAAAAAGACTGAAGACCACCCAAGAAGTGGGAATTCTGCCTCCAGGCTGCTTTTGGACTCAGTACGAATCCTACCCTGGATCTCTTGCCTGCTGGTCTGCCTTTCAAATTTCAGACCTGCCAGCCCCATAGTCCTGTGAGCCATTCCTTAAAATAAATCTCTTTCTCTTCATATATACACACATTCTACTGGTTCTTTCTCTAGAGACCCCTGACCAACACACTTTCCCTAACGGGTGGACACATTCAGTTTAAATTAGTTTTTGTTGCTATTACCATACCTAGCAGTGAGGCTTGCCCATCTTATATGCCTCATGAACATCTGAGTGAAAACCAACAGCTAGACTAAAAACACTCTATGGCTTTGCCAGATGTGATTTTTATTTAAACTATTATTTTATTCCCTTATAGTCACTCTAAAGGAAAGGAACAAAAATTGTCTTGATTAAATTAGAGGCGGGAGGGTGGGAGCAATGAGTGGTAAGATGTCTTCCATTTCTGAAGATTCTGTGACCCATCATCCCAAAAACTAGTTTTTTGTTTGTTTGTTCATTTTGTTTTTTGTCTTTTAAATCAGAGTAAATGGGGACTGGCAGGGCCAGAAGAAGAGCTCAAGGTGCCTCTCACCTTCTCCCTAGGGGCCCTGGACCATCCTTTCTGCAAGGATGTGCCCAATCCCATTCTGTCCACACTCCCCCCACCACCACAGGCAAACACTCTCTTGCTAGCCGACACGCTGCTGAGGCCAGCATGAACTCATTCACATGTTTGCCCAGCAGTGTTTGCATTTTACAAGAGCTGGGAGAAGAACCAAGGAAACAGCTTCCTGCGGGGCAGCTCCACTGCTCCCACTTCAACCAGAAAGGATGCTGAGGCACAGGGATGTTGGGCAGTGAATGCAAGGCTGCACGGGAGTCATGGTTCAGGCTGGTCACGAGGCAGCCAGGAGGAAGAAAAGTGTCTGAGAGGGTGTGCCTCACCGCTCTGGAATCCAGGTTCACTAAGCGTCCCCACTTCCTGGAGAGCAGATCCTGATGAAGGGACTGAGGCTTCACATCTGGCTTCTCTCTCCCCAGGGCCAACCCCTGGATATAGAGGAGTGCTTCTTCATTCCCAGTTACTTTTTGACTTTATGTGTTCTTTCACATAAGTCGTGTTTGAAGCGACGTTCATTTCCCACAACGTGGCCAGTTCATTCCCGGCCTGCTATCACTTGGAGAGTTCCCTCACCCCTCAGCACTTAGCATAGTGGTCACCTCCTCCACAAGGCTTCCTCTGTCTTCCCTGCCCCAGAATTCCCCCAAGGCCACAGTGCACAGGCTCCATGTTTGTTGCCTGGCATGGTCACTGGGCTGAGATCCTTAAGGGCAGGGATACTGACACTGAGTAGTGTCTGGCCCACAGTAGATCCAGTAAAAGTGAGTAAACCAGGGAATATTTCCTTTTCACAGGGGAAAATGACTAAAAATTACTAATACCCTTGCCTGATACATAATGGGCATTCCATATTTATAGGATAGTTCTTAAGAGTGCTTAGAATAAATACCCCTGACCTAAGTAATGCTATGGGCATTCGAGATACTATTGCCATCATATCTGGGTAAACTGTCAATGGCCACAAAAAAATTCCTTATAGCACATGTGATATTTTAACTTTTTTATTTTTGAGAATGTATTTAATTTTAAGTTTTCCTGCCATAAATTTTCTAAAAACCACTGGGATTCTTTTTCTTTCTCCAGAATCTAGTAATTGGCACAAAATGTAGCCTCAAATTTAGTATTATAAGTATTTTAAACTTGAAATGCTATATGACACAATTCCAGGGGCCTGCCAATTATTTTATTTTATTTTTTTGAAGGTCAAGCAAAGCTTTATTTTGCGCCAAGCATCGAGAATCAAACTGACCAGTCAGGGCCAACTCTTACAAATAGGCGACCCCTCTCAGCCTCACAGACTAACTTTTATAGAGTAAAGGCCATGTGGTTGAGCCTGGCTACACACAAGTGGCCAATGAGATTACAATACACAGAGAAAACTGCACAGTCATGCTAGGAACACATGGGCGGCCAACTGAATTACAATTCACCCTAGTAGATATTTGAACTAGCCTATCACCTTGGTCAGAACTGGCATAAGGCATGGGCCACTCTCCTTGGTAGCTAGGGAGACAGTATGTGTGCCCCACTGATTGGATGTCTCCACCTGGCCTGACCCACCCTTGTATCTGGGCTTTGCAAGTAAGTTCCTCTGGGAGGGGCAGGGTCAATCTAAGTTTACTATATAGGGTCAATCTAAGTTTACTGAATAAACAACAAAATGGCTCCCTCTGGCTAAGTAGGCCCTTACAAGAAGAACTGGCCTTGGCCAGGGAGGAGGCCTTCACACTCTGTCTGCCCTGACTTCTCTTGTGGGCACAGAGCAAAGGGACCTGTAAGGGCCTGGTTAGCCAGAGGAACTTAGCTGCAAACCCCAGATATAGGGGTGGGCCAGGCCGGATGGAGACATCCAATCAGTGGGGCACGCATATATTTACTGCGAGCATATATTTACTGTGGCCCATTGGCCACCTGTGTGTGGGCCGGGCTCAACCACCTATATAAAGGTTAGTCTGTGAGACTGGGGAGTAGTAGGAGTAGTAGGAGGAGTTAGAATAGCCGTTAGGATAGCCGTTGGGATAGCCGTTAGGGTAGTCTTCGGGAGAGTCGGAGCGTCGTGGTCATCCTGGTCATCGTAGTCGTAGGCAGCGGTGCCACGGCAAACAGCCGCGAGCGGCCTCCCCGGAGCGGCATTATTCCGGGGAGCGGCCCTGTCCAGGGAGCGACCTCATCAGCAGCTGCCTTGTCCTGGGAGCAGCCTCGTCTGGAGTGGCCTCGTCCTGGGAGCAGCCTCGTCCAGAGTGGCCTCATCTGTGGAGCGGCCTCGTCCAGAGTGGCCTCGTCTGGAGCGGACTTCTTGGGAGCGGCCTTGTCGCGGTCGTCGTGGTTACCTCTTCGAGTGGCCTCGTCTGGGGAGCAGCCTTGTTAGCGAGTGGCCTCGTCTGTGGAGTGGCCTCGTCCAGAGCGGCCTCGTCTGGAGCGGCCTTCTTGGGAGTGGCCTTGTCGGGGTCGTCTTCGTTGTCGTCTCTTCGTAAGAGACGGCCCCTACCAGTCGGTTTGATTTTCAATGCTTGGTGCGAAATAAAGCTTTGCTTGACTTTCGCTTTGCATCAGTCTCGTTCCTTTGATCACGGACCCTAACAGGAACAGCCCTGCCTTGAGCGCCTAGGTTGGCTGGAGCTCCAGGCGGCCATGAGCCCTTCCTACCTCCCCCAGGGCTTGTGTGGTTGACACAACTTTGTACTGGACAGCAAAGTCAGGAGGAACTGTTTCCTAGAACCTGGCTGGCCTCGCCTCCCCCATGCCCAAATGCTCTGCCCCAGTTGCCATGCACAGGTTGACCTCAGACACGGAACTCTCCACAGGGTTCTGAGTGGTCAGTTGGGGCCCCAGGATGCTGGCACTCAGAGGTGTAGCTGTGGAGCCCGACGCAGCCATGGAGGGCCCTCCTTCGGCCAGTGGATCCACTTGCCAGGTGGTCCTAGAGGACGTGTGGGATGTGCTGCTGATTTCCAGAAGCTGGACACATATCCCTGGGTGGCCCTGGGTGGTGCTGCTGCTAGGGACTGTGGGGCTGCTTTTCCTGCTGAAGAGACGACTCCCTCCAAGAGGTAAGAAGGCTCTGGGACAAAGGTGCTCTGCCCGCCCCGAAGTCTGCGGAGCGGGCCGCCAGGATACGGGCCCAATCACACAAGCCCAGGACATACGCGAGCCACCCGGGGTGGTGGCCAGTCCTCCCTCATTACAAATCTTGTGCTTGTCAGCCATGAATCAAAAGCTGAGCAGGCTGGTCCTTTGGGACCCTGCCGACGTCCTGAAGAAGGACCAGAGGAGCCAGCCCCCTCAACGTCCCCAGGTCACTGGAGAAAATGCCATCATAAGAACACCAGAGAAGGACCGAGAACAACTTGGGATGAAAAGACCGAGGGACTGCAGTGACAACACTCCTTTTCCAGAACCACCAGGACGCTCAACCAACAGGGTTCGAGATGGAGGCAGAGAGGGCAGGAAAAGGAGGAGGAAGAAAGGCTGGAGCTGGTCCCGAAACATCAAACCCACCAGTCACTGTCCAGGGCAGGACCCGGGCTGCAGGCTGAGCCCCGCCTGACCTCCCAGCAGGTGATGCCGGTGCAGGGACCTGCGGAGTCCCGCAGAAGAGCGGAGCCCGGAATGGCGACCACCCCGCCTGTCGGGCAGCCCATCCGCCCGATCTGCAGGCTGTCACTGAGGACGCTGGCTTCCCTGTGTCCCAAGTCCCCAAGTGAATCCGCAAGACAGAGCCACACGCCTGGAGGCAGAAAGGCAAGAGATCGCAGAGCTGGCCCGACACATCCACCGTCTGCACACCCAGGAAGTGGCTCTGCAGCGGGAAAATGCACAGCTGGACCGTGAGATTCAGCAGCTGAGGTGAAGCCTGCAGAAGCCACTGGACGAGCAGGACGAACATGCCTTGCAACTGCATGGAGTCCTGTGTCGAGGGGCAGCTCAGCGCGAGGCCATGCAGAAGAAACTGGCTGGCCTGTATGGATAACTGGAGTTCACGTGCCAGTGGCGCAACCTCCACAAGGAGATGGGCCTGCCAATTATTTAAGATAAATAAGATCCATCTGGTCTCAAAATTTCTGGTCAATGCAACAAATTAAATATCACTTGGTTTAGACATTTGGCATCATCGCAGTTGTTCATTTTCATTCATCCACCCATTCCTATGGGGAATGGAAGCCTCCTGCCATTGGAGGGGTAGTAAGGTGGTCAAAGAGAGAAGACATTGATAAGGAGGAGAAGGTCAGAAGTGCACTGACTGCTGGTTGGGGAGTATGTGGACCAGCCCTCAAAGGACGGGCTAGCCTTTTGACCAAAGTGGTGTTGTAACTGTCAAGGAAAACTAGGGGCAAGTAAGTACACAAATCATGTTATAACTAGGAGTGGAGCCCAGCAGGGATGGGATAGGCTAGATCTTAAGCAGGAGGTAGGAAAGGAAAGGGGATAACTGAAGTATGGAAAATTTTCCTTGGGTACTAAATCACCATTTCATGTAGGCCGTAAAAAAATAAACGTGTAATATTTTTGAAGAAGAAAGGGACCAGCCACAGGATGGACTGGGACAGCAGCTGGTCCCTAGGCCACACTGGAGGAAAGACAGCATGTGGCCTGGGCGGTGACTCAGGCAGGAGGGATGGGGCACAAGTTGCCTGCAGCTGTGATCGGGAGGACAGGATGGGAGCCTGCAGAGGACATCCTGGAGCAGCCTGGGGACTTTCCATGAAGGAACATATGTGGAAACCCACAACCCGAGAGAATTCTGGCCTGCCAGGCAGAGTCCTTGAGTGTGAGCAAGGAGAGATGAATGGAAATGCTAACACTGCGCCACCACAGCACAGGAGAGATGGGGAAGGAAGCAGGGCTGAGGGCCAGTGCACTCTGCAGACAGCTTCATTACAGGCCTGACTGGCTCTGGCCTTCTAGAGCCCTGCCTTCCAGGAGTTGCATGGAACCCTTTTCAGGGTAGCCTGGCTGCTTCAGGCTCTGTGGCTTCCAACACACAGACTCAAACCTCAGACCCGTTTCTCCTACCAGACTGGTTTGTGCCATATCTGTGTCATGCCTGTGCCTCGACTGACTTAGGATGCTCTTTTAAAAAGGTCTGCATAAATATCTACATTCATAAATTACTCCCACCTGAACCACACCCCCCATCCCTGTCCCATCCCCCAACCCACCCTCCCCCAGTCACTGGGCTTCCTTTCGTAGTCAAAACCCTTCCTGGGCAACCAGGTGGGCCTGGGGCACAGGACACCTTCTCCCCCCTTAGAAGCAATCTTGTGACTCAGCAGAGTAAATCACGGGGGCCTCCTGGGAGGCATTGGTGCCTGCCTCATCAGGTTTCTTCTCTTTTTAAATTCTATCATGGAGTGTGGAGCTCTGACCTCTCTCCCTACAACCTCTCCTGGGGACTGGGCTTCTGGCCGAGTCTTCAGGGGGCTCCCTGAAGGAAGGAGCCCCCTGTGAGGGAAAACATCACCCTATTAACGTCCACGGTTGTAAGTCATGTTGATAGCACCCACTCTTAATGAGAATAACACTTCACCTCTGTGGTCTTCCTTCCAAAATCCAATAAGCTCGGACCAGTTACGAGAAAAATTTTAGACAATCCCAATTGAGTGATATTCTATAAAAGAACTTACCAGTGCTCCTCAAAACTGTCAAGGTCATCAAAAATGAGGAAAGCCTGTGGAATCATTACAGCCATGATGACTAAATGTAATATGGCAACCTAAATGGGATCCTAGAACAGAAAAGGAACATTAAGCAGAAACTAAGGAAATCTGAGAAAGGTATGGGCTTTAGTTAATAATAATGTACTAATATTGGTTCATTAATTCTAGGAAATATACCATATTAATATAAGAAGTTAATAATTGAGGGAACTGTGTGTGGGGGGGGGTTACATGGCAATTCTTTATCTTTGCAACTTTCCTGTAAATCTAAAACTGTTTTAGAATTAAAAGTTTATTTAAAAAATAAAAGCTTTTTAAAAGCATCATCCTAGGGGCACCTGGGTGGCTCTGTCAGTTGAGTGTCTGACTTGATTTGGGCTCAGGTGATGACTTCTGGGTTGTGAGACTGAGCCCTGTGTGGGGCTCTGTGCTCAGCAGGGAGTCTGTTTCTCTCCCTCTCTCTTCCTCCCTCTCTGTCCCTCCCCAACTCTCTCTCAAATAAATAAATACATCTTAAAAAAAAAAAAAAGTCATCCGAAAACCCCCAATGGAATGGCAACTGCCAGATCCCAGGTCATTGAAGAAAATTTTATCATAGATCCTAAATGCTGCCTTTCTTTTCTTTTTTTTTTTTTTTCTTTAAGATTTTATTTATTTATTTACAGACAGAGGTCACAAGTAGGCAGAGAGGCAGGCGGGGGCGGGGGGGATCAGGCTCCTTGCTGAGCAGAGAGCCCGATATGGGGCTCAATCCCAGGACCCTGAGATCATGACCCGAGCCGAAGGCAGAGGCTTTAACCCACTGAGCCACCCAGGAGCCCCTAAATGCTGCCTTTCAAGCCACAAGCACAATAGAATATCAACTACTTACGAAGTGAAACTTGCCCACTTTAGCCTCCTTTACTGCTGTTTTAAATATCTATTATACAATCTACAGTCCATTCACTTAAAAAAATACTGGTTTGGGGGCGCCTGGGTGGTGTAGTGGGTTTAAGTGTCCTGCTACTGTTTTCAGCTCAGGTCTTGATCTCAGGGTCATGAGATCAAGCCCCAAGATGGGCTCTGCAGTCAGGTTGGCGTGTGCTTAAAAGATTCTCTCTTCTCCTCTAACTGCCCCTGGCTTCAGCGAGCCTCTCTTTCTCAAATAAATAAATCTAAAAAAAAAAAAAAAAAAAAAAAATCTGGTTCAATTATTTTCTAATTCAAAAAGTAATATGTTACTTGGTGTGACTTGAAAAAAGGGCATTGTTGTCAAAATTGTTTCTCCCTTAAGAAATAGTATTATTTGCACAATTTCCTGTAAAAGCATTTTTGGAAATGACTCCGAATGCTCAGGGGCTCCAGCACATTCCACCTTGTAGGAACCATGGTGATAAGGAAGCAGTAATCTCCAGTAACAGCTAGATGTGGCAAAACCCAAATAAGCAGGTGCCTCATCTTACTGGGTGTCTGCAAAGCCTGGCCCCCTGTCCGCTGGAGTAATTTGTGCGGCTTCAAATGTGTTACTCTGGTTGTATCCATCATGTGTTTCCTGTGCTGTTGTTTAACGGGGAGCGGTGGGGTGGGAGAAGGGGAGAGAGATTATCAAGGGGAGGTGGGGAGAAGCTTTTCTTGTTCTCAGTAGGCATATCTCAAACACTTGTGCTTTGATCAAGTTACGGGAGGCTTCCGGTTGAAAGGAAAATAACGGGCGGGCCCATGGCTTTGAAACCTTGAAATATGCCCCCGACCCCGGCCCGCACCCCTGCCCACCGCCGCGATTCTAGCATCTGCCCGTTTTGTTTTGTCCGCTGTCGCTCCAGCGCTCTTGCCTCTCGGGCGGCTCCCACCTCAGGCCTGTCCTCCTCCTTTTACCCTCTGCCAGCTTCTGCCTCGTTTCCCGTTCTTCCCCGCCCAGCGCACACGCATCCGCTGTGTAGGAGTCCGGACAGAAAGCCGGGAGGGTGTCGGCAGGCCGCGGAACGAGCCCTCTGGGCGTTCCGTTTTCCGTCAAACTCTCCTCACTTTGCTTCGTCAGCGAGCAACGGCTTCGGTAGTTCGCCACGGAACCAGGACTCGAAGGCTCAGATCAGCCAACCAAAAAGCTGCCGGCAACCGTGTGTTCCCGAGTCTCGAAGGCCCACACCCCAGGGACGGCCTGCTGAGATTCTCTCCCGAGGCGGTTTGCTCACTCCTTCTCCGCCGGTGGCTACGGATCCCGGGAAGCAAACCTGGCAGGTCTGCTGCTTCCTGGAGGTCCGCGGGCTGCTCGCTGCCGGGAAACAACACCCCGTGTTCCCAGGAGCCTCCGCGGCCCGGTGAGGGCAGCTCGCACTGCGCCTGCTCACGCCGGGACGGGCAAAACGAGCGACCGCGATCCCCGCTATTCTGAAAATTCTGCTGCGTGCGGCCTGCACACGGGTTCGCCCCCGGTGCTGACGAGCAGAATTAGTGATAAGATTTTCACCATCATCTCACAGCCAGGCCCGGCAGTGAGGTGGGAGGGCTGGGTGTGGAGGCCGAGAGTCTGGGTTTAAGCTCCAGGCCTGCACTTCCGAGTGTGGGTTCCAGGGACGCTGGGAAATCTTCCCGACACTGAAGGTAATAATCCCGGCACGTTGCGCAGCTTATTGAAATTTCATGGAGAATTCTGTGAGGTGCTCCAACATCTGAGGTGCCGTAGTAGTCACGGTACAAATTTTACAGAAGATACTTCCTGAGCAAGCGGAGGTAGGATGCAGGCAGTCTCAGAACTATCAAGTTCATTATGGTATTCAAATGTGAGCCTTAAGGCCTTTTGCGCCTGAACTTGGCTACCATTTGAATATTTAAAAAAAAAAAAAAAGGTGGAGAATAACTGAACTCAAAAAGACACAAAATGTAAAAATTGTGGGCAAGTATGTGGAGAAACAGAAACCCTCATACCCTGTCAGTGGGGATGTAAACTGGTGCGCCACTGTGGAAAACGGCATGGAGATTCCTCAAAAAATTAAAAACAGAAATATCATATGATCTAGTAATTGTACTACTGGGTATTTACCCAAAGAAAACAAAAACGAAACACTAATTTGAAAAAAAAATATCTGCACCCTCATGTTTACAGCAGCATTGCTGACAACAGGCCAAGACACGGGAGCAGCCCGAGTGTCCATCTACAGACGAATGGACAAGGAAGATGTGGTGCATATACACAATGGACTACGTTACTCAATCATGAATAAGGATGAGATCTGTCATTTGAGACAATATGGATGAACCTAAAGATGCTAAATGAAGTAAGAGAAAGACAAATACCATATGTCTCCACTTATATGTAGAATCTAAAAAACGAAAACCAGCAGAAACAGACCCATAAATACAGAGAACAAACCGATGGTTGCCAGAGGGGAGGGTGGTGGAGGGGTGGGCAAAATGGCTGAAGGGGAGTGGGGGATACAGGCTTTCAGTTATGGAATGAGTAAGTCATGGAGAAAAAGGTAGAGCACAGGGAAAGTAGTTAATGGGATTGTAACAGCATTGTATGGTGACAGGTGGTAGCTCCTCTTGTGAGCACAGTGAGATGTAGAGAGATGCCGGTTCACTGTGTTGCATTCCTGAAACTAAAGTTAGACAGGAAAGCTCTTGAACTGGCCGGGACCAGACATATCCTTTATAAACTGTCCATCTGTCACTCTAAGTGAGAAAAGATGGTTGACATGGTCTTTTACATGGTTCAAGCCTTTGGAGGAGGAGGTTGAGATGCTAGTAAAAGCTGCTGGAGGCCGGGGCCGTAGCGGTCTTCTGGGCTCTGCATTCTTTTCATTCTCTGAATGCTCTCTTCTGATGAGCTGAGTTTTAATTTTGATGCCCTCTTTTGATCACTATTTTTCTTGTATGATTAGTGTTTTTTGTATTCTAAGAAATCTTTACTGACCTCAAGTTCATGAAGGTATTTTCCCATATTTTCTTTAAGAACCATTAGTTTTCCTTTAAAAAAAAAAAAGCTTTTATTTATTTATTTGAGAGAGAGAGCGAGCATGAGAGGAGAGAGGTCAGGGGGAGCAGACTCCTCGCAGAGCAGGGATCCCGATGTGGGACTCAATCCCGGAACTCCAGGATCATGACCTGAGCCAGAGGCAGTCCACTTAACCAACTGAGCCACCCACGTGCCCTAGTTTTCCTTTTCTATTTAGATTTGTTATCCATCTTGAACGAGTTACTTTGAATATGAAGCTAGGCCTTGTATAAATGTACGGTGACATGTATCCATCACTATGGTATTATACAGAGTATGTTCAGTGCCATAAAAATCCTCTGTGCTCTGTCTTTTCATCTCTTCTCTCCCCCTGGGCCCTGGTAACCACTCGTCTTTTTACTGTCTCCATAGCTTTGCATCTTCTAGAACGTAGCTGGAATTACACACAGCCTTTTCAGATTGGCTTCTTTCACTTAGGAATATGCATTTAAATTTCCTCCAATTCTTTCCATGGCTTGATCATTCTTTTTTCCCATGCTCATTTCTTTTTAGTAATGAAGAATATTCCATTGGCTCGATATACCAGTTTATTTGTTCACCTACTGAAGGTCATCTTGGTTGTTTCCAAGTTTTGGCAACTGTGAATATAGCCACTATAAAGATGCCCGTGCAGGTTTGTGTGTGGACATAAGTTTTCACCTGCTTTGGATTTGTAAATCCCAGAGAGCATGATCACTGGATCTCGTAGCAGATTTAGTTTTGTATGAAACATCAAACTGTCTTCCAAAGTAACTGTACCATTTTGCACTCCCACATGCAATGAATGACAGTTCCTTTTGCTCCTCATCCTTTCCAATGTTTGGTGTTCTCAGTGTTCTGGATTTTGGTCATTCTAATAGGTGGCTAGAGGAATATTCACCTTTTTGGTGTGCAGTTCCATTTTGCATAGAATTTTAAGAATTGAGATATAATTTATATACAATAAAAACCTTTTAAAAGAGTACAGTTCAGTGGTTTCTAGTATACTCACAATGGTGTGCAACCATCACCCCTATCTAATTTTAGAGCATTTCCATAATGCCACACCCAAAACCGTATTCATCAGCAGTATCTCTTTCTTCTTCTCCCCAGTCCATGGCAACCACGACACTGCTTTCTGTATCTATAGATTTACTGATTCTGGATATTTTCAATCTCTGCAATCATGTAATATGTGACCTTTTGCATCTGGCTTCTTTCACTTCACATCATGTTTTTAAGGTTCCTCCATGTTGTAGCAGGTGTCGCTACTTCAGTCCTTCGTATGGTTGAGTAATAACTCCATTGTATGTTGGATCGTTTCACCTTTAAGCTATCATGAATAGTGCTGCTATGAGCACTCATGTCCAAGTTTTTGCTTGAATACTTTTTCCCAATTCTTTTTGGTATATACCTAGAAGCAGAATTGCTGAATCATTTGGTAATTCTATGTTTAACTTTTTTAGGAACCGTCAAACTGTTTCCCACAGTGGCTACACAATTTATATTCCCACCAGCAATACAAGACAATTCCAATTTTTCCATATCCCCTCCAACAGAGTTTATTTTCTATTGCTGTTTTTTTTTTAATAATTATTATAGCTATCTTGGTGAGTAGGAAGGGATATCTTATTATGATTTTGATGTTCATTTCTCTGGTGACTAATGATGTTCAGCATCTTTTTATGTGCTTTTTTTGGCCATTTGTATATCTTGGTTGGAGAAACGTCTGTTCATTTGAAATCAAGAAGTATGAGTCCTTCAATTTTGTTCTTTTCAAATTTATTTTGGCCGTTGGAGTCTCTTAAGTTTCCATTTAAATTTTAGTTTTTTCTATTTCTGTAAAAAAAATGCCATTGGGATTTGGATAGGGAGTCTGCTGACTCTACATACTGCTTTTGGGTACTACTGTCTGTGTAGCAATATTAAGTCTTCCAATACATAAAAATGGTATATCTTTCTACTTACTTAGGTCTACTTTCATTTCTTTTAGCAATGTTTTGTAGTTTTCAGAATACGAGTCTTTTGCCTTCTTATTCCTAAGTATGTTGTTCATTTCATACTTTTCTAATGGAATTGCTTTCTTTATTTTCAGACTGTGCGTTACCACCATCATAAACAAGATTTCAATACCCCAAAGTGTTCCCTCTGGCCCGTTTCGTGAAATGGTATTTTTTTTAATTTAATTTTTATTTGTTTGCTACAAGTGCAGAGAAATACAGTTTACAGTTGAATCCTGATTTTGTACTCTGAGACCTTGCTAAATTCACTTACTGGTTCTAGACTGTTTCAATTCTTTCTTTCCAATCTTTATGCCTATTTTTTTTTTTTGCTCTACTGTCCCAGGCCCAGTGAATAGTGGTCTCCAGTACAATGTTGAATGGAAGTGGTAAGAGTAGACAGCTTTGCCTTGCTCTTCATTTTAAAGTGAAACTTCCAATATTTCATCATTATGTATGCTGTTAGCTGTAGGTTTTTCGAAGTTTGCTCTATCAGGTTAAGGAAGTTTCTTCTTCTTTTTTTTTTTTTTTTTAAGGAAGTTTCTTTATTTTTTTCTAGTGGCTGAGAGTTTTTACCCTGCAGAACTATTGAATTTTGTACCATGTTTTTCCTGTATCTATTGAGATGCTCATATGATTTTTCTTTTATTCTGACAATGTGATGAATTATATTGATTGCTATTAAAAACTTAAACAACCTTACATTCCTGGGAAAATTTCCTTGGTTTTGGTCATGTTGTATTATCCTTTTAAAAAGAATGCTGGGCTAAATTTGCTAATATTTTGTTAAGGATGTTTGTGTCTGTGTTCATGAGGGATATTGGTCTGTGGTTTTCTCTTCTGGTAATGTCTTAGTATGTTTTTGGTATTAAGGTTGGGCTGGCCAAAAAATTTAAAAATTGGGAAATAGTTTCTCCTCTGTTCTCTAAAAACAGTCTGTGTACAACTGGTAATTTCTTCCTCACAAGTTTGATAGAATTTACCAGTGAAACCATCTGTTACTGGAAAAGTTTCAAGCACAAAAGTGTTTTAGTTGCACACTCAATCTTAAAAATCAACATGGAGAGCTTCAGATTTTCTATTTCTTCCTGTGTCAGTTTTAATAAATATTGTTTTTCAAGGATTTTTTTTATCTAACTTGTTAGTATTTTTTAGCATAAAATTGTTAAAAAAACTATTAATCTTTATTAATCCTTTATGTCTGTAGGACAGACTGCTAGTGAAACTGCCTCTTAATCCTGATGTTTGAAATCTGTGTTTTCTACCTTGTTGACTTACTCAATGAAATCAATTTCTATCAACTTCAAGGATCTTCTTTACATTTCTTGTAGTGTGAGTTTGATGGAGATGATTCTCAGCCTTTGTTTATCTAAAAATGCCTTATTTTACCTTAAATTTTAAAAGATATTTTTGGTAGTGTACTGATCCTAAATTGCAGGTGTTTTTCTTATAGCATTTCAAAGGGTTTGTTCCATTATCTCCTGGCCTTCATTGTTTCTGATGAGATGCCAGCTTTAATTTGTAAGTATATAATGTGTCTTTTCTCCTCTTCCTTCTTCTAACAGTTTTCTTTAAATTTATTGCAACATTTTGACTACAAAGTGCCTGAGTGTGATTTCCATTATATGTATTCTGATTTTGACTTGCTCAGCTTCTTCAGTTTGTGGGTTTATATTTATTTTCTCTTGTTTAATCATAACCTGTCATTTAAATCTTGGCTGCCTCCCAGGAACAATGTCTTCTTCTATAGCAGACCTGTTCTTCTACCTACCTGCACCAGGCTAGGTTGACTTAACGATTAGGAGCTCATCTCCACCTAAAATTCAGTTAATCAGGGCTTCCCTGTATCTACAAGTCATTCACCAAATAGAAATGTATAATTCTTAGTTCATCTAGATTTATTTTGTTGCTGTTGTGGTCCCAAAGGCCTTTTGCGTTCTTCTTCATCCTAATCCTGAAGAAGAACTGAAGGGGTTTCTTCTTATTCTCTTCATTCTCTATATAATAAAGATTCTACTTCCTGCCCATAAAGTTAGATGCGGCCATGTGACTTGACTGACCAAACAAATGTGTGAAGTGCGAATGCTTCTAGGCATATATGCTTCTGTGTGACTGGACACTGTCACTCTGTGTTGTAAGCTGAATAATGGCCCCCCAAAATGTCCACATGTTAATCTTTGGAACCCATAAATATATTACCTCATTGGAGAGAGAGTATACTGCAAATGTGATTATGCTGAGGGTCTTGAGATAAAAGATTATCATTGATTCTCTAGGTGGGCCCAGTGTAATCACAAGGATCCTCCTAAGAGGTAGGCAGAAGAGTCAGAGAGAGAGAAGATGTGACTATGGTAGCAGAAGTCACAGAGAGAAAGAGACAGAGATTTGAAAATGCTACACTGCTTGCTCTGATGGGAGATGGAAAAAGGGCCATGGGCCAAGAAATGCAGGTGGCCTGTAGAAGGTGGAAAAGGAAGGAAGCAGATTCTCCCCTAGAGCCTCCAGAAGAAAAGCAGCCCTGCCAACATCTTGATTTTCATCTCTTTTAGACTTGGACTTCCATAACTAAGTCAGTATCTCTGTGTTGTGTGAAGGCGGTTAAGTTTGTGGTGATTCATTATAGGAGCACTAGGAAACTAATACACTCCATCACAACAACAGTGTGCTCCCCTTTGTAGAGACTATCAGAGGGCATTCCTGAGTGAGCAACACAGCGGAGCAGAGTCACCAGCTGCCCGTGGCAGACTTGGAGCATGAGTAAGAAATAGAACATTGTCCTTTTAAACCATGGAGATTTTGGAAAGGTTTGCTTTTACAGCACAGCTACATGGGGGTGCAAATCCCACATAAAGAACTTTACTGTGTACAATTTTGCTGTGGGGCCTGAAGACACTTCTCCATGGAGCCGGAGAGTTCAGGCCCCTAGAAGTGATGAGACATGGGGCTGTTCTGACAGGAACCTCAGAAGCAGTTTAGAGCTACTTCAGCAGGTCTTCTGAGGTCCTGGTATATTACGGCTCCTCGGTGGCCAAGAAAATACCTGCAGAGGTTTACATGTTCTGCTCCTTCTCTCAGAAAGAGCACCATCTAATTGGAGGGAGAGCTTGTGCGGGCAGGAAGCCCGGACGAGAATATAAGGTGTAGACTGAAGCGTACCTCAGAGGGTCTGGTAATGCTGAACAGGAGTTACTGCGGGAAGGAAACTTGATGACAGAAAACAGCATCTCTCAATCAGGAAGGAATTTTGCTAAATGTTGCTGCTCAGGAGGGACAGAGCTGAGGTCTTCATTCTACTTTGGTGAGGGCAAGTCCAATAACAAAAGAAAAAATGAAGAAAACCAGCTGAAAGCATGTGTTTCTGCAAGCACGTACATGGCAGGGTCTTCCCTGGGGTCTCTCTCTTTGCATCTAAAGAAGAGGGCAATAAATGTTCCCAAGGAGCCAGCTAAATGTGTTAAGATTCTGTAGTATTGTATCACGACTGCGTGTTGCAGGAAGGGTGAAATGTGTTCATTGCCTTGGATTCTAAGGCAGTGAGGAATGTATTACATTTTTAGAGATTTCTCTTGGGATCCAGGAAAGATCTAATGAATCATTTCATCCAATGCCCTGTGAGGGCTAACTGGTCCTGACCATAACTCTGGGCCCAGGAGAACCTGGGGGTGGGAGTGTATTTTATAGATTCTGAAGTAAAAGATTACAAGAGCTGGACTGAGTCAGGAGTCAGTGGGGTTGGAGGCAGCCAAGCAGGGTGTACCTTGAGGAGTATGAACCATGATCAGAGGAGTGAAAAGTAAAGCAGACACAAAGAAAGCTTACCCACCACCGGGGAAGGTGATGCAAGGAGCCGCTGGGAAACGGAGTCCCAATGGCTGAAATTAGAAATCTGGTATCAAGTCGAGACTGAGTGGGATGTGCTCAATGAGATAAAGTCTTTCTTCATGAGGGGTTGGCCTCGTGGCCTGGAAAAGGCCTGTGACTCAGAGAGTCTGGAGGTGAGGGGACTTTTTGAGTTTCACATGGAGGAGGGCCCTGATTTATGTGGACACCATCCTCTTTCCACTCTTCCATAGTGGCCCCATGTAAACCTTACTCATGAACTCTTCCTTATTTGCCTCAGGGCCTTTGCACTGACTCCTTCTAGTTGGAAGGTTCTTCCTCCACATACCCACTTGGGTCACTCCTGTTCCATCTTTTCTCAAATATCACCCTCCCTGGAGGCCTTTCTTAGAGCACAGTTGTAACTCCTCTGCCTGTCCTATCACTGCCCACCTCTCTTCTTTTTATTTTTCTGACTTTTCTTTTTCTGTGGCACCTGACTTCTGGTACACAGTGAAATTTACTGATTTACTCTGTTCGTGGCTCATCGTCTCCTCCCGCTTAAGGGCAAGCTCCATGGAATGGGACTGTGTCTGGCCTGCTATATCTCTAGAGCTGTACTGGCCTAGAATGCCCGGGGGACTCCAGAAACCTGCTGCATAGGTGTCCCATAGAGGGGAGCGTATTCCATGACCAATTCAGGTAACTGAGGGGCTAGCAGACACCATACGACTCAAGTTAGGGCTGGCTGTCAACACTGTATGTGAGACTCCTGACACCCATTAGTGGCTGCCAGTTAAGTAATTTCAATCTTCTTTTAAAATATCATTACCTTTTCTAAAAGCTTGGGTCCTCTTACCTCTTTTCTGCCAAGGGTAGAAGCAGATATCTACATCCCTAGCTACCCAGCTCAGAGCGCTGGCTGCAGAAGGGCCGAGTTGCCCTCCCCACCCCATGTGAGAGTCACATCTCTGCTTCAGCTTCTTCTTGGGTTATCTCAAGTAGGGATCAGTGTTACATACCAACTAACCCCTCCCTCACACATACTCACACACACACTTCTACAGAGGGCCGTGGTTTCTGAGGACACACTGCTCAGACATCTGCCATAATGCATGTCTTCCCCACTGGGCTCCCCAGTCTCTTAGGGTCCTTGTGCCAGGCCAGGACTACAGGCTTTTGGGAACACTGTGACCCAAGGTGCTGAATCGTGCAGTCAGCTTGGGCCATGTTTCCAGCCTCCCAGTGTCATAGCTAATTGCTAGGGCTCACGGCAATGACTCTCATTGCCTGTATACACTCACACACGTGTGTGCACATGCACTCGCGCACGCGCGCGCACACACACACACACACACACACCCTCTTTCCTGAGGCAGGCAGCTCTCTTTTTGGTCCGTGCAGCTGCTAGGTCCACCAAGCTGCCCTGCACTCCAGGCCACATTCTAGATTGTTCTTCATTCAACAGCCACAAGGGCAGCACGTCCCTAATTCTGGTCCACAGGCACATGGTGGCTTTTTCAGAGTCTAGGTTTAGAAACAGATACTAGAGAGGCATCATGTCAGAGAGAGATGGCAGCTAGGGCTGTTAATTCAGGGGCTGGCTTCCAGGGGCACCATGAAAAAATGAGGAGATTAATCTCCTGCCCCTGCCCCCTGATAGCTTCTCTCTGCTTCTCAAGGCTCCACACGTGTGAGCTCGTGAGAATGCCACACAACCCAGCAGGCGCGCAGCATTCACTACGTTCTCCCCACTGCGTCGGGGAGGGAGGTGGGGAGAGGATGCCTGGTCTTCTCATAGGCAGGCTAGTGGGCTATATACAGGGCATCATGGCCCACTCCTTCTTCCTGTCCAGCTCTCTCTAAGCCCCCATGTGAGTGTATGTGGAGATGGGGCCTATGAGGAGGTAAGTAGGGTTATATGAGGTCACAAGGGTGGGGCTCAGATTCCACAGGATTACTGCCTTTATATGAGGAGACACCAGAAGGGCGCCTGGGTGGTTCTGTCAGTTGCGTGTCCAACTCTTGATTTTGTCTTGGTCGTGAGATCGAGCCCTGAGTGGTGGGGCCCTGCACTGCTCCTGGAGCCTATTTGAGATTCTCCTTCTCCCTTTGTCCCTCCCTTACTCACATGCACTCTTTCAATCAATCAGTCAATAAACAGACACCAGAGAGCTCTCTCTCTCTCAGAATACACATGGAGGGAAATCTATGTGAGGACATAGTGAGAAGATAGCTGTCTGCAAGCCAGGAAGAGAGTCCTCACCAGAAACTAGCCCTGTCAGTCCTCGATCTTGGGCTGGTAGACCCCAGAACTGTGAGAAAATAATTTCTGTTGTTCAGTCACCCAGTCTGTAGTCCTCTGTTATGGCAGCTTGAGCAGAATAACACAGATGCCACCATGAGATCAGCCCAGTATGGCTCGGCCTGTGGATCCAGGCTCTGGGGCCTCTGATTCTGAGGACAGCAGTCCCTACTGTGGTTCCCTGACTCAAGATGCAGGCCTGGGCTGGTACCTGCCTGTCCTGGCCTGCAGTGCTCACTAAGAATTTATAGTTTAGTCGTTGAGGACTCTAGAAATGGATTTTCCTTTCTCCACAGGTTGATAATAATCTTCCCCAGATATCATGTTGAAGCCTGCAACAAAACCTCCTTCTTCAGACCCACCCCTCCACCCCAGAGCACTGTGAGGAGACCCTGGTTCTCTGGGGGTACTGAGGAGGCACAGGTGGCCAGGACAAGGTCCACATGGGGCTTGTACAGGGTGGATCTAGGCAGAGGCCTGCTGGTCTCTGCTTGGAGAGGAACACTGAGAACTGCCCCCTGGCACAAGTCACTCCCTGGGCCTAGATACCCTCTCCTCCTTCCTGTTGTCCAGGGCTGAGTTGGGGGGGGTGTTATGGTTCCTGGGTGAGGATGGCAGTTTACAGCACCGAGGCTACAGCTGTATTTCCATTAGGAACTCTGATGCTTTGGGGATGAGGTCTAGTTGGATTACTTGGTTAGTTTAGTTGGTTTAGCGTGGAGTGGGGGAAAAGAGGGAAGAAAAGGAAAGATAAAGTGGAGGAGAAGAAGGGGTCAGAAAGAAAAGGGGGTACAGGAGTCACAGGAATCAAAGCACAGAGATGTCACAGCCCACAGAGCCAGGCTGGGAGGGGACACGGACAGTGACACTCGTCATCTCTCTGAATGATGCTTCAGATGACAAGACATGTGAGTTCCCAATTCAGAGCCTCTGTGCTCCCAGCATCCTCATGGGTTTTGCTGCTGGGGCCAAATCCCAGAGGAGGGAAGTTATGGAGAAAAGTCTTTTTAGAGCCTTGACTCATTTTGGATTGTTTGGGAAGGCTTTTTTCAGCCCTGTGTGTTTTTGAAAAAGCAGCACAATAGTCAGGCTGACATCATCTGGTGTTAATGGGAACACTATAAACATTTCCACTTTGAATTAAAACCAAAGCATTATTTTACAAAATCATTTAATGATTTGTTCCAGCATTCACCTAATCAGTGCAAATGCCAAGCAAGTGTTCAAAATGAAAGAAACCAATGTATTAAGAAATAGATGAATTTGTGGTAATGATAATAATGACAACAAGCCCCCAGTCAGGCTAAGTACACAAGGTTCTGGATTTCTTCCAGGGGCTTCCACAGAACCGAGGAATGTTTTTGCCGTTCACTTACACAGCTGAGCTGGCCCATTGCCACGACGGGCAGCTTTGTTTATTTGGTTTTCACTTTTCAGCATGAAACACCGTCCTGTCTTGATTCTCCTGCCTCTGGGTCTCTCTGAATGCTTTAACTAGAATCCTTTCTGCTATATGCAGAAAGAATCCCTCCCCTGGTACTGGTGGGTGCCCTGAAGCTCGACTGGGGGTAGGGGATCTGCATGGACTGCGGCTTTGCTTGGCCAGGTCATAGATCAGTTTCTGAGTGAAACCTTTCCTGAGCAGGAAACTTTATTTGGGGATAGCACTGATTTGGTTTTTGAGCTCAGTGTGACTTGGTGGTAAGGCTAGGGGACTGCTTTATCTGGGGGATCCATGCATGGGCTCTATCTGGTCGTCACAGCCCCATGACGCCGCTCATGGGCACCTTGGCCTCATTGTGCCCTCATAATCCCAGCAAACGTCCCCCTGAGGAAGGACATTGGCCAGAGGCTTGCCGTCAGGCCTGGTGCCAGAATCAGCGCCTCTTATGCCTGCTCTAGCCCAGAATGACAGCGGGGATGCCTGAGGAACACACAGCAGACGCGATGCATCTCAGAAATAGGCTCTTAGAGTATGGGAGAAGGGGAAATAGGAAAGCAGAGTAGGGTGAAAGATGTCGGGTGTTTCTGGGTGTGCGAGGGTAGTTTACAGTTCAAGATAGAATGATCTGAATTTCTTAAAATATTAAGCATGCAAAAACAGGCAACCTGGAGGTTGTACTCTTGGCTGTTTATCTTAGCGAAATGAAAACTTGTGTTCACCCAAAAACCTAAACAGGAATTTCCAGAGCCCCTCTATTTGTAATAGCCCCAAACTGGGAACAACCCAGCTGTCCTTCACGGGGCCAACGATCAAACAAACTGGCACCTCCTCACTGTGGAATACTTACTACTCAGCAATGGAAAGGAAGGAACTCTATTGAAACACCCACAACCTGGGGGAACCGCCAGAGAATTATTCTCAGTTAAAAAAAAAAAAGAAAAAGTCTATCTCTAAGGGTAGACTTACAGCATACAGTAAGCCTACCCTCATACTATATGATTCTATTTATATGACATTCTTGACATTCTTGAAATGACAAAGTCGCCAGGACTATGGAGGGGGCGGGGCCAGAGGGAAGGGGGCGTGGCTAGAAAAAAGCAGCAGGAGTGATACTTGTGGCGATGGAGATATTTCCTACCTTGACTGTATCAACTGTAAATATATCATATTTTTTTACCTTGACGACAGTGTCCTGGTTGTGCTATGGAGTAGAGGTTTGCAACATGTTACCACTTCAGGACACTGTGGGAGGAGCCCAGGAGCTCTGCCTGTTTTATTTCTGGAAACTACATGTGAATCTACAACTGCCTCACAATAAAAAGTTCAGTGACTCCCAAAATAGGGTGGCCCAGATGGGTCCGCTGAGAAGGTGACATTTGAACTAAGACTTGGAGGTGGCAGAGACAGACATGCGTTCATCTGGGTAGGCAGGGGAGATGAATCACAGGGGTAGCTGTGGCCATACCGCAGAGGCTGTGGTAGGCACAGTGAGGCACGGGGCTTTCACTCCTCGTGGTGAGGGGAGCCATGGGTCATTCTGTGCAGCACAGTGACAGGGGCCAACTTTCATTTTAATAGACCCCCCACCACCACCACCGAGCTGCTGAGAGGAGCCCGAGCAGAAGCAGGAACAGTAAGGGGGCCACGACAGACACCCGGGATGGCCCTAAGTGTCTCCCCTGCCTTGGCAGGCCCTGTCTGTGGCTTTCCTGAGTGAGTGTGCAGTTAGATGTTTGGGAATGCATGCAGGAGCCTCCTAAAGAAGCCCCTGTTTCCAAAGCCCAAGTCTCCATCAGTCACCCATGGAGAGCATACAGCATGGTTGAGAATGAGGATCAGAAAGGTGAAGACAAAGAACCACCAAAGGACAGGATCCATAGGTTACAACTCAGCATTAAGCCTGGGGGCCCATGCGAAGCAGGTCTGGAAGCCCAGTGGTTTAGTGTGATAGAAATCAGAATGCCCTGGATGGCGTCTAGCATGTTTGCACACACGTCACTGAGCTTTTTAAGCAGGAATGCTTTCCACAGGTTCTGAGCACTTGCTGTGTGTTGGGGACCGGAGCCCCGTAAAGAGAGCGTGGGGGTAAACCTGGCATAGCTCTTACACTCAGAGAGCTCACTATGGCCATAAATAAGAGAGCAAATAAATAAATAAAACAGTGACAAATCATAATAGAAGTTAGGAAGCAAACAAAGAATGGGCTGGGAAGGATGTGAAAAGCAAGGGGGACAAGAGAACTCCTGTAGGTGAAAGGTGACACTTGAGTTGAGCTCTTTAGTAGGACAAAGATTCGGGTTAGACAGTCCCCAGCAGAGAGAGTGGCCTGTACGAAGGCCATGAAGCAGGGAGGAGGTGGAACAGGGTCCAGAGAGGCCGTCACATGGCACTGTCACACTGCTCAGCCCACTTCCCATTTGGCCTCTCCCCAGGACAGTGCTTCGTATTCAGGGCACCAGCCTTACACTCCTGCCATTTCTGTTACAGAATCCCAGAGTTTCTTAATAGCCTAAGAAACAGCTGCATGTGCAGTGAGCATGAAAGATACTTTCCTCTATAAGGTATGAGATGCTGATAAGTGTAAGAAATTGTGGGCGATACCAAAAGGCTGTCTTGCAAAAATAAATGTGCCTGCTTCCCAAAGCCACCGGCCCCTGGCATGACCATGCAGTTCGGTGAAGGACACAGTCGCCAGGCTGGCACAGCAGGCTGCAGAACACGCAGGGAACCCGGATGATGGGGTGGAGCATGAGAGAACAGACATACCATATTCCTCCGTTTTCTATGGCTACCAGAACAAAGTACCACAAACTGGGGGGCTTCAACCAACAGAGATGTATTTCTCACAGTTTTGGAGGTTGGAAGCCCAGAATGAAGCCACCAGTTGGGGCATCTTCTCTCCGAAGTTTCCAGATGTGGATCCTTCCTTGGTTTTCCCAGATTCTGGTGACTCCAAGCATTCTGTGGCTTGTGGGAGTGTCACTCCAATCTCTGCTTCCATCTTGCCCTGGCTGTCTTCCCTCTGTGTCTCTATGTTTCTGTGTCTTCGCGTGGTGTTCTCCCTGTGTGTCTATCTTCCCATTGTCTTCCCTCTTCTTATAAGGACACTGGTCATGGTGGATGAGGGCCCATCCGAATGACTTCATCCTAACTAATGACATCTATAAGGACCCCATTTCCAAAGAAGGTCACATTCTGAGGTACTTGGGGTTAGGAATTCAACATATCTTTTATGAGGACACACTCAACCCACAGAGCAATACTGGGTCAGGAAAGGAGGAGTGGTTAGAAAGTACTGGGCAGTTGTTGGAGGGGGTCCCAGATCTCACACCAGAGAAGCTGTTCTGAGCTCACATCCACACCCTGGGTCTGCTTATTCTGAATCATTCCCACTAATGCCTTTAAAAACATGCTTTACCCTAAGCATTTCTGTTATTGATTTTATGTAAAAAGTATTTTTCTGCTGCTGACACTAGGGAATTTTTGTTTGGTGGTGCAGTCATCTACACTTGTGCCCGCCCAAATACCCGGTTTTCTCCCTGTCCTGCACCCATGGCCATCACACTGTCCAGCTGGGAAGTAAGTGGGAGTAGATAAGGCCAGGGCAGATCAAAGAAGACCCAGCAAGCCAGCAGGACCTAGACTAGCTTGGTTAGGTAGTAGGGAGCCATCCAGTCCCCGGCAGAGGACGCTCAGGTCTGGGCAGGGCAGGATGAAGGGGACAAATCAGGAAGCGTTTGGAATTAAAGTATAGGTAAAAGGGTCAAGAACTGGGAACCATCCATATGAAGGTACAAATTACATAAAGCTCCCAGTTTTGTGAAGATAAAGATGAACCTTAGAGCTTCTCCCTAGGAGAGAGTGGTTCTTAAGGAAAGATGGGTTGGTCAGTGATGAAAACAGGAGCTCGCAGAAAGGAGAGCTTCAAGCAGAAGGAGAAGGTCAATGGCTTCAAACTTCACCAGAGACATGTATGTGGTGGTTCTGGTGGGAAGGCCTTCCTTTCCACATACCCTCTTATCCTCGTCAAGCAGGGATGGCTCTTTGTCCCGCTTCCAGGTCCTGGGATGTCTCAGTTATCCCCTGGTAGCCATATGGCCTCTGAGACCAGAGCAGGATGTCCTCAGGTCCTGTAGCCTCTCTTCCCATGTCCTTATCAGAGCTAGGGCAAAAGGGCTGGGATGAAAAGGAGGAGTGGTCTTAAGGACAAGGGAAGGTGGTCTGGCTGAGATGGCCACAGTACTGGGCCATGTGCCGACTTCTTCTTTCTCCTGGTGCCACAGATATTACAGCTGAATCCATTTTAAAGAGGATGGCAAATATATAAATCATGAACCCCCAGAGTTCTTCAACCCCCTGTAGTATACCAGGGCAATATTTATATTATGCCTCAATAACAACCATGGTCAAAAATAAATTCAGGATTCTTTAATTTAGACTCTAGTTTATTCATATGCTTGTTGCTAAGTTAAAAGCTTGAAATAATTTTCTGCTGGAAAAATACAAATCTTGTTATTTAGATAAATAGATTTTTCAAATCAAAGTCTTGGAATCTTAGAAATAGGGTGCCTGTGTGGCTCACTGGGTTGAGCCTCT
The DNA here is from genome assembly GCF_010015895.1 of Lontra canadensis. Taxonomy (NCBI): domain Eukaryota; kingdom Metazoa; phylum Chordata; class Mammalia; order Carnivora; family Mustelidae; genus Lontra; species Lontra canadensis. The sequence goes on from NW_022631011.1 coordinate 11,229,311, forward strand.
GCCTTTGGCTCAGGTCATGACCTCAGGGTCCTGGGATTGAGCCCTGCATCCAGCTCTCTGCGCAGCGGAGAGCATGCTTCCCCTCTCTTTCTCTGCCTGCCTCTCTGCCTACTTGTGATCTCTGTCAAATAAGTAAGTAAAATCTGTTAAAAAAAAAAAAAAAGAAATCTTAGAAATAATTTCAAAATGCCTTTTGGAAAGCTTTTCTGTTTCTGACCATAAAATGTCAAAGTCACATTACAGTTTTTCTATACTTGATCTTAGCCAAAAAGTAAAGAAGCAATCCATTTTTCTAAATGAAGTTTTACATATTAGTATTCATTCACAGGTAAAATGATAACACGTAATGCCTAAAAATAATAAAATACATTTTTTTAGTAGTGTATTGTATGGGGTGCCTGGGTGGCTCAGTTGGTTAAGCATCTGCCTTTGGCTCAGGTCATTATCTCGGGGTCCTGGGATTGAGCCCCACATCAGGCTCCCTGCTCAGCGGGAAGCCTGCTTCTCCCTCTCCCCCTTCTGCTGCTTGTGTTCCCTCTCTCACAGCCTCTTTCTGTCAAATAAATAAATAAAATCTTAAAAAAAAATTGGACATCATTGTAAAAAAACCACCATTTCAGGGCTCTGAAAACTGACCACAGGTTAACAACAAATTGAGAAACATATAATCATGAAAATCTATGATGATTCAGATAAAAGCAGTGGAGACAGGTGGGTTCTTGCCTGAGACTGCCTCCACCCTTTATCCCAGCCCAATCAGCCCCATTGTTCTGCCGGGACAGGACTGGCCTTCACTTGATCTGGAGTAAAGAGCAGAATCCCACAGCAACAGCAAATGGAAAAAGTCTGCAGATCTCCTAACCTGAAGCTACTATCTTAGTTGGGATGAACAATATAAGACTTTGAGACTATAAGAAATTGAACAGGAAATCTTAGAAATGAGATAGCCATTGAGGTCTTGGTAAACATTCCATATGACCCTGCCTGTCTAGGAGCCTGTGCACATGCACAGACAAGACCAAGAGGGCCTAGAGTTAAGGTAACACCAGAGGCAGAGCTGAAATTACCAAATTTGAATACATCCCCCAATTCAAACACAGAGCCATAGTGTTTATGCACCAACTTCGCCAGTCACTGAGTGACCACTAAGCTATGCAAACACAAAGGTGACCTACAAGAAGCCAGACCCACTAATGAAAAAAGTGCAAATAAGAATTTAAGAAAACAACAACTGAGCAGAATCATCATAGATAAACACCGGGTGTGTGTGTGTTTATGTGAGTGTGACAGATTCTATAGATCAAGTCCAGGCAAGTTAAAAACAACAAAAAGCAGTAACAACTAAGAATCTCAGAGGATAAAAAGGATCTAGATTATTTATATGATCTAAAATATTCAATTTTCAATAAAAATGTATGAGTCATGCAAAAAAAAAAAAAAAAAAAAAGGATGTGTTACCATAGTTGGAGGAAAAAGCCAATGGAAACTGTATTTGAGTAGCCCAAATGCTGGATTTAATAGACAAGGACTTCAAAGCTGCTATTTTAAATATGTTAAAAAAAAGACAAACAAAGGAAACCATGTTTAAAGAATTTGAAAAAAATTTTATTAAAGTGACTTGACAAGTAGGAATATCAATAAAAATAAAATAAAATAATTTTAAAGGACCAAATGGAAATCTTAGGGTTGAAAAATACAATAACAAAATGAAAATTTTATAATATGAGATCAGCAGTAGATTTGAGATATTAGAAGAAGGAATCAGTGAATTTGAAGATGGGTCAATAGAAATTCTCCAATCTGAAGAATAAAGAGAAAAAAAAAGAATAAAGAAAATTAAAAAAAGAAAAAAGATCAAATTCTCAGATACCTGTGGAACAACATCAAGCATGCCAACTGCATAACAGGAGCCCCAGAATGAGAGGAGAGAAAAAAAGGGCAGGAAAAAATTTTAAAGAAATAATGGTTGAAAACCTCTCAAATTTTATGAAAGCTTTAATCTACAGATCCAAGAACCCTAATGAACACCAATTAGGAAAAACAAAGATATCTTCTTCAACTAGTCATATCCAACTCTTGGAAGCAAAAAACACAGAATAAATCTTGAAAGTAGCAAGAGAAAAACTAATCATATGTAGGAGATCAAAAATACACAGGATGACTAAATCTTATCAGAAAAAATGGAGACCAGAAAGCAGTGGAATGGCATATTTAAAGTGCTGAGAGAAACAATCATCAGCCAAGAATTCTATATCCAGCAAAACTATCTTTCAAAAGTGAAAGTGAAATAAAGATAGTCTTAGATAAACAAAGACTGAGATAAAGTAAGACAAAGATACATGTCTTACAAAAAAATACTAAAGCAAGCCCTGCAGGATTAAAGAAAATTACTTCACTTGGTAACTTGGATCCATAAAAAGAAATAAGAAATTAATGCCAGAAATGGTAAAAACAAAACAAACAAAAAAAACAGTAATTATAAAAGACTTAATGAATATACATCTTTTACTATTTTTTAGATAGTGTAAAATTATATAGAGCAAGTATATTTGGGGGTTTACAATGTATATAGATGTATCATATATGACACTAACAGCACAAAAGTGAAGGTGGGTAGGGACAAAAGGAAGTTATATTGGAACAAGGCTGCTAGAATTTACTGGATTAAGTTAGTATTAACCTGAGGTAGGTTTTAATATGTTAAAAATGCATACTGTAATTCCTAGAGAAAATACTAAGACTATAACTCAAAAAAACAGTTTAAAAATCAACCAAGGAGGGGCTTCGGTGGCTCAGTTGGTTAAGCATCTGCTTTCAGCTCAGATCATGATCCCAGGGTCCTGGGATCGAGCCCCACATCAGGCTCCCTGCTCAGCAGGGAACCTGCTTCTCTCTCTCCTTCTGCATGCTTGTGCTCTCTCTCTCTCTCTCTCTCTGTCAAATAATAGACCAAAAAATCTTTTAAAAAAATTAAATTAGCTCTCAGGGCTCAGACCTAGTTTGAGGCGACATGGCTAAATGCACCAAGAAGGTTGGAATCGTGGGCAAATACAGCACCCGTTATGGTGCCTCCCTCAGGAAGATGGTGAAGAAGATTGAGATAAGCCAGCATGCCAAGTACACTTGCTCCTTCTGTGGCAAAACCAAGATGAAAAGACGAGCTGTGGGGATCTGGCATTGTGGCTCCTGCATGAAAACCGTCACTGGTGGCACTTGGACCTACACCACCACTTCTGCTGTCACAGTAAAATCTGCCATCAGAAGACTGAAGGAGTTGAAAGACTAGAAGAAGTGCTGCTGCTTGAAACATTGCTAGCCTATAATAAATGGGTTAATTTATGTAACAAAATTATTTTGGCTTGTTAAATTTATTGATTAGATCTTTCACAATTTATGTTGCATTAATTTTGCATTCTCAGAGAACTTGGAAATTAAAAATCTTTCTAATTTTTGTTGGAAAAATTATTTAAAAATTTTCAAAAATCAACCAAAGAATTAAAGTTCTTTTGTTTAACACAAAAAAAGGAAGTAAAGGAGAAATGGAGAAACAAAAAAAGACATAAGGCACATAGAAAATAGCAAAATGACACAAAAATCCAATCATATTAGTAACTGCATTAAATGTGAATAGAATAAATATCCCAGTCAAAACACAGAAACTGTCAGAGTAGATAGGAAAGCAAATCCAACTATATGTTGTCTATAAGACACACACTTCCAATTCAAAGACACAAACATGTTGAAAACAAAAGGATATCTGCTCTCACCACTCCTATTCAGTGCAATACTGGAGGTTCTAGCCTGTACAATGAAACAAGAAAGATTAGCCAGATATAACACACGCAAACTAGAAAATAAAAAGAAAAACTGGTTTTATTCACAGCATAATCCAGTATGTAGAAAATCTCAAGATAAAGATCAATATAAAAAATACTAATTTTTCCAATATACTCACAATGAATAATCCAAAAACAAAATTAAGAAAATCTTGTCCACAACAGCATCCAAAGGAATAAAGTACTTAGAGGAGTATATTTAACTTAAAAACTTCAAGACCTGTATGCTAAAAAGTACCAAAAATTACAAGAGAAATGAAAGATCTATATAAATTGAGATATATTCCATCTTCAAAATGGATTGAAAGAAACGATATTATTAAGATGTCAGTTTTCCCCAAATTGACCAACAGAATCTCCATCAAAATCCTGGTAGAACTGCTTGTAGGAATTGATAAGCCAATCCTAATATGTATATGAAAATGCAGAAGACCTGGAGTAGCCAACACAATTTTTTTTAAAGATTTTGTTTATTTAATTGACAGATACCGCAAGTAGGCAGAGAGGCAGGCAGAGAGAGAGAGGAGAAAGCAGGTTCCCCGCGGAGCAGAGAGCCTGATGTGGGGCTCGATCCCAGGACCCTGGGATCATGACCTGAGCCGAAGGCAGAGGCTTTAACCCATTGACCCACCCAGGTGCCCACCAACACAATTTTTTAAAAAAACAACAAAGTTGGAGGATTCACGCTACCTGATTTCAAAACTTAACTACAAAACCACAGTAACTGAGAAATTGTGGTATTGGCACAAAGATGGACATGTAGATCAATGGAACAGAATTGAGAGTTCAGAAATAAATCTTTATAGTCAACTGATTTTCATCAAAGGTGCCACGGTAGTTTAGTTGAGGACAAAATGATCTTCCGTGAATGTTACTGAGACAGTTGAATATGCATATGCAGAAACATGAACTAGGAACCTCACCTCACAAAACATATAACATTTAACCCAAAATGAATTATAGGCTTAAAACTAAAAGTGACTTCTAGAAAACATTACAGAATATCTTTATGACCTTGGGTTAGGTAAAGAATCCTAAAATATTGCACAAAAAAGTACTGTATGATGCCAAAGAAGTAATACACTGGACTTCATCAAAATGAAAGACTTTTTTTTTTTAATTTTTTATAAACATATATTTTTTTCCCCAGGGGTACAGGTCTGTGAATCGCCAGGTTTACACACTTCACAGCACTCACCATAGCACATACCCTCCCCAATGTCCATAACCCCACCCCTCCTCTCCCAACCCCCCTCCCCCCAGCAACCCTCAGTTTGTTTTGTGAGATTAAGAGTCACTTATGGTTTATCTCCCTCCCAATCCCATCTTGCTTCAAAAATGAAAGACTTTTAATCTTAAAAAGTTACCATAAAGAAAACAAAAAGACAAACCACAATCTATAAGAAAATATTTTCAAATCCATGTCTGATAAAAGGTTTGTATCTCAAATATATGAAGAACTCTTACAATCCAGTAAGTCAAACAACAAAATTTTAAAATGGGCAAAAGATTTTAATAGCTATTTCTCCAAGGAGAATATCCAAATTATTAAAAAGCACATGAAAACATGTGTCTATACAAAGATGTATATGTGAACATTTATAACAGCTGGGCACCTGGGGCTGACTCTGCTCCTGTTGTTGCTTCTAGGGCTTCCTGCAAAGTGGAGAGTATTGGGCTGCCCTGCTGTGCTTCAGTGGATCTGCAGTACACAAACCAAATCAATCATGAGTTGTAGTAATGATAAGAAAAACACTATTATGTAATCTATTTATTCCTGGCAACCACGCCATTCTGCTCCACTCCACACTGGCTCTGCCAGTCTCAAGGCACAGTGATGACCATCATGTTATCTAAGCCTCACTCACCCAGTGGGTAAAATTCTCCCTAAGGCCTTCCCTGGCCACCTAAGCTCCTCACTATCCCTGGCTCACCTAGCACCTCCTCACAGCCTCACAGTATCCCAGGTGGCAATTGCCTAAGCCACCCAGTCTGTTATTCACAATAGGGTGCATCTTGGCTTGTTAAGATAGCACTCCTACTCTCCTTATCATTGTCTCTTTGAAGCAGAAAGATGTCATATCACCCTGGTATGTCCTATAAAGAGAACAAAGGAGAGAGAAATGAGAGCATTTACTATGATTGAGTTCCATTTGCTGGGATTTTAAGAAATCAGTGCAAAACCACAGTAGCCAAGGAGGAGGGAGAAATGTGGTTTACTGAGATTTACTGAAAAGAAGGAATTTCTCTCATGGGACAACTTGCTTGGAAATAGAAGGAGATGAAGTTTAGACATGTGATTCTCATTACCAGCTACATCCTTTCAGACAGAAGGCAGATATAATTGGATCCATTTCTATTTTAATTATAATTCTTTGGCTTTAAAGAAATCACCAATGGAAATTTGCAAGCCACCACAAATGCTGCCATTTCAAATTCCCTGGATTTTAATGTGGCCTGGATTTCCTTCGGCCAGGCTGAGGCTACCCACCACAACTGATGTTTGTTGTTGTTACAGACCTAAAATTTTCCCCAAACAAAGATGAACTTCTCTTTCTCTTCTTTCCTCTCTCCCTCCCTCGTTCTATTTTTCTTTTTGAAGACAGAGAGGTTCTAAATTTTGCCAACCCTTTTCCCTACAAAAAACAGGGGAGAGAAAGAAGTCTTCTGTGATGAATGACAGCAGAGTGCAGACACATAGGGCTTCCTTTTGTTCCCTCCACCCCAACCCGAGCTGGCCAGAGGGGTTCTCCAACCTGTCTAGATCTCAGTTTCAGGAGTAGTCACAAGTCCTGAGACTTGCTTAAAAATTTGGAGGCTTCTTATAAAGTCAAACTGTATAACCAGCACTGTGAAACCCCGGAGTTAAACCTCATTTTAGCTCTTTCAAAGCTACTCACTTTCTTTCCATCAGTCTCTGTCTCAAAGACATTCTTGGCAGAGTTGGAAGGGAACCCTGGCACGAACAATCCTGAGTATAAGTGCTGAAGGCGGTGCTGAGGAGCCATGCAGCCACCAAGAGGATCCCTGCTCCCGGGTCCCTGTTCCCAAGTCCCCGAGAAAAGAGCTGGGCAACTATCTGAGGCCCGATGTCCATCCTGACATTGGACCCAAAGGTGGTTGTTGGCTCACTGCACATGGCCTGCATTGGACAAAGGCAAAACCAGTTTTTCTTTTGAAGCTAAGCAAATAAATATAAGAAGCACAATCCATGTTATAGCCATAGACTTGTTTTAAGCTAAAACTCAGAAGAAAGAGTTATGAGTGTGCTCCAGAGTTTTGCTTGCTTCAGTTTGCCCTGCACTGAAATGTTTTACTCAAATTCAGTATAATTCAACAAATCTTAATAAGTTATGTTAGTGTGAAAGTAGAGCAGTATTTCTTTGTTTATTTGCCTGGTTGATTCCTTTATGCACATATGCAAGTAAAATAATTGGGACTACATCAAAGTAAAAGGCTAATGTACAGCAAAGGAAACCAGCAAACAAAAAGGCAACCTACTGAATGGAAGAAGGTATTTGCAAATGTTATATCAAATGAGAGAGGTTAATATCTGAAATATATAAAGAACTAATACAACTCAACACTAAAAAAATAAAATAAACAATATGATTTAAAAATGGGAAGGGGACCTGAATAGACATTTTCCCCCCAAAAAAAGACATATAAATGGCCAAAAGACACAAGAAAAGAAGTTCAACACAACTCATCATCAAGGAGATGCAAATCAAAACCTCAATGAGATACCACCTTCAACTGCTATAATGGCTAAAATAAAAAACACAAGAAACAAGTATTGGCAAGGATGTCGAATAAGGGGAACCCACCTACACTGTTGGTGGAAATGCAAACTAGTGTAGCCACTATGGAAAACAGTATGGAGGGTCCTCAAAAAATTAAAGATACAATTACCATACAATTCAGTAATTCCACTTCTGGGTATTTATCCAAAGAAAATGAAAACACTAATTTGAAAAGACATACGCACTCCTGTGTTTATTGTAACATTATTTACAATAGCAAAGATATGGAAGTAGTCCAAGTATTTTTTAATAGATGAATGGATAATGAAGATGTGATACACACACATACACACACACACACACACACACACGAATATTACCCAGCCATAAAAAAAGAAGAAATCTTACTATCTGCAACAACATGGGTGGACTTAGAGGGTATTATGCTAAGTGAAGTAAGTCAGACAAAGATAAATACTGTATTATTTCACTTATATGTGGAATCTAAAAAAACAGAACAAAGGAACAATGAACAGCAGAAATAGACTCAATAAATATAGAGAACTGATGGTTGCCAGTGGGTAGATGATAGGAAAATGAGTGAAGGGGAATGGGAGATATAGGCTTCCAGTTATGGAATGAATAAGTCACAGGGAGAAAAGGTATAGAGAACATAATCAATGGAATTGTAATAGTTCTGTATGGTGATAGATGGTAGTTACACTGGTGGTAGGTATAGCATAACACAGACTTGTCAAATCACTGTATTGTACATCTGAAGCTAATGTAACATTGTATATCAACTGTAAAAATGAAGACTAAAATGAGGTATCATTGTACATCAGTTATGATAGCTAGTTTCAAAAAGACAAGAAATAACAAGTGTTGACAATAATGTGGAAAGCACACTTGTGCACTGCTGATGGAAATGTAAATTGGTACAGCAACTACGGAAAACAGTATGAAGGTTCTTTAAAAAACAGAAAGCAGAAATATAATCAAGCAATTCCACTTACGTGTATTTTTTTAAAAGATTTATTTATTTATTTGAGTAATCTCTACATCCAACGTGAGGCTCGAACTCAAGACCCCGAGATCAAGAGTCACATACTCTACCAAATGAGCCAGCCAGGCATTCTCACTTATGGGTATTTACCCAAAGGAAACAAAAACACCAATTCAAAGAGATATATGCTCCCCTATGCTCGTTGCGGCATTATTTACAATGGCCAAGATACAGAAGCAACCTATATGCTAAGTGAAATAAATCAGATAGAGAAAGACAATTAACATGATTTTCTTATATGTGGAATCTAAAAAAACAAAACACACAGAAACAGAAACAGATTCACAAACAAAGAACATAACTGGCAGGGGTGGGGAGTGGGTAAAATAGGTGAAGGGGATTAAGAGATACAAACTTCCAGTTTGTATCTGGAAAGTATGTAAGTCATGGGAATAAAAAGTACAGCATAGGGAATAAAGTCAATTAATACTACAATAACTTTGTATGGTGACAGATGGTAACTATACTGACCATGGTAAGCATTTTGTAATGTATATAACTGTCAAATCCCTATGTTGTATACCTGAAACTAAAATAATATTGTATGTCAGCCACACTTCAATTAAAGAAAAAACATAGAAATTAGGGGTTAGTCCAGAAAAATTTAATATCCAAAGACAAATTTCAGAGAGAACATAGAAAACAGAAGGAAGAACACTGTCAAAGAAAGAATCCAAGGGGCGCCTGTGTGGTTCAGTGGGTTAAGTGTCTGACTCTTGATATCAGCTCAGGTCTTCATCTCAGGGTCATGGGTTCAAGCCCTGCACTGGGGTCCATGCTGGGTATGGAGCCTACTTTTTAAAAAAAGAAAAGAAAAGAAAGAAAGAAAGAAAGAACGAACTGAAGAATCCACATAATATTTATGGAAATTACTTAAAATCTCAAATTTAGAAAACAAAGGAAAGGACATTTGCTTCCACTCAAGATGGATTAATAAGAGTATTAAAAATAGGATTTTACACTCCTGACTCAAATAAACAAACAAACCAAGACACAATATATGAAACAATACGTTTAAAGATATTGGACACTGGGCAATAATAAACATTAACCTGAGAGACAAGAACAAAATAACATGAGCTCTTTTGTCCAGCTTACTGCCTTGAGCTTTCATGCTGCAGTGTAGGGAGAGGGAACACAGGCAGAGACTAGCAGTCTCCCTGAGTTGAGGAGTCACAGCTGAGAGTCATAGGGAGGTCAAGGTGGCTAAAGTGCTTAGGACAGAGAGAGAACCCCAGAGATGTGAGAGGGTCATTCTTGAGTATTTAGCAGAAAAGTATTTACCAGCACAGGAGGAGAGGAACTGCCTAAGACTAAGGGAATAAAACTATCTGACAGGATTGGAGAACAGTGGCTGGCACTGCCACCAAGCTGGGAACAGTGCCTATTCTCACCAGCCAGACTGGAAAAACTCATAATTCACAGAGCATTGAGCAGAATACTCAGAGAAGCCTTGCCTCAGTAATGGGAAATAATTATCCCCAGAATAAGCACTACTCTGGGCTCACTAGAATCATAAAAATAAGACTTGAAAGGATCAGACTTTTTCTAAGAAATTTAAGTACATCCCAGAGCAAACATTAAGAATATTAAGAGTACAACAGTAAAACAACAACAAAAATACCTAGCACTCAACAAGGTAAAATTCAACGTCTGGTATTAAAACAAAGGTCACCAGGCAATGAAGCATGAAAATACAATTCACAATTAAAAAAAAATCAATAAATTGAAACCAAACCACCAACAGCTGTCACAGATGTTGGAATAAGGAAAGCTATTAAAACAATTATTATAATTGTCTTCTCTATGTTCAAATTTTTAAATAGAAATGTAAGATATATATATTTTAAAAGTACCTAAATCAAACTTCTAGAAATGAAAACTATGGTGTCTGAAATGAAAATGCACTGGATGGAATTAATGTCAGAGAAGAAGTAGAAGGTGAAGGAGGAAAGGGAGGGTTAGGGGAGGGGGAGGAGGAAGAAGGAAGAAGGGAACTTTCGTGAACTGCAGGATAACTTCAATCCGCCTAACATACATATAAATGTAGCCTGCATAGGAGAGAAAAGAAATGAGAGGTCAAAAATATTTGATTTCATGGCTGAATTTTTCCCTAGTTTTTTTGCAAATCAGTAACTCCAAAAATCCAAGGAATTCAATGAATCACAAGCCTACGAAACATGAAGAAAACTACACCAAGTCACAAAATAATTTTTAAAAAACAGTGATGAGAAACTCTTAAAGGCAGCCAGAGAAGGAGGTCAGGGGAGTTAGGTAAAGAGAGACAAAGGTAAGAACAAAAATTCTCACTGGAAACAACATAAGCAAGAAGATAGGGAGCAATATCCTTAAAGTACTGGAAGAAGAAACTGTACTTTAAATTCTATACCCAGTAAAAATATCTCCTAAAAAATGTAGGCAAAATAAAGATATTTTCAGACATACAAAAGCTGAAAGAATTCATCTTCATCAGAACTGCACTACAAAAAAATGTCAGAAGCTATCCTTCCAGCAAAAGGGAAATGATGTCAGAAATAAATCTGAATCTACACAAAGAAATGAAAGGCACCATAAATGGTAACTAACTACATGGTAAATATATATTTTGTCTTATTTAAGTTCCTTTAAAAATAATTGATGGCTTAACAAAAGTACTAACATTGCATCATAGGGTTTATAACAAATGAATACAGTGGATGATAAAGTCTAGGAGGGGAGAAATGTAAGTAAAGTATTATAAGTTTCTAATACTGTAAATGAAGTGATACATCACTTGAAGGTAGATTGTAGTAAGTTAAAGATGTACAATATAAACCCTAAATTAACTACCAGATATTAGAGAAGAAAAGATTTATGAAGTTGAAGATACTTGTTTGTGGCCTAACAGTGATCTGTTCTGGAAAATGTTCCATGAGCACTTGAGAAGAATGTGTATTCTCCTGTTTTTGGATGGAAGGTTCTGAATATATCTGTTAGATACATCTGGTCCAATGTGTTACTCAAAGTCACTGTTCCCTTGTTTATTTTCTGTTTGGATGATCTATCCTTTAATGTAAGTGGGGTGTTAAAGTCCTCTATTATTACTGTATTATTACTGATTTCTTCCTTTGTTAATGTCTGCTCTATGTATTTGGGTATTCCCATGTTGGGAGCATAAATATTTACAATTGTTATATCTTCTTGTTGGATTTTTCCCTTAATGGTTATAGAATGTCCTTCTTTGTCTCTTGTTACAGTCTGTTTCAAAGGCTATTTTGCCTAATATAAGTATTGCTACCCTGGCTTTCTTTTTATTTCCATTTGCATGATAAATGCTTTCCCATTCCTTCACTTTCAACCCACATGTGTCTTTAGGTCTGAAACAAGTCTCTTGTAGATAGCACATAGATGTGTCTTGCTTTTTATCCATTCTGCCACCTTATGTCTTTTGATTGGAGCGTTTAGTCTGTTTACATTCAAAGTAATTATTGATAGGAGCATACCTATTGCCATTTTGTTATTTGTTTTATGATTGTTTCATAGTTCTTTTCTGTTCCTTCTCTTGCTTTCTTCTATCTTGGTTTGCTGGCTTTCTTTAGTGATTACTTAGAATCCTTTATCTTTTTTTTTTATTCCTTTATCTTTATTCTTTACATATCTGACTAGTTTTTTTTAATATTTGAAAGTTATCTAAATAAATTATACTTTTATTTATCTTTATTTTTGAAGTATGAAATGCTTCATGAATTTGCATGTCATCCTTGAGCAGGGGTCATGCTAACCTCTGTGTCATTAGTAGATGTGCTGCCAAAGTGAGCACTATTTTTTATATTTTTAAGTTTTAATTTAAATTCCAATTAAAACTGGAGTTTAGTTAACTGGAATTTAAATTAATCCCCTTCATCTATTTAACCCATTCTCCACCCCCACCTTTCTCATCAATCTATGACTGGCTTTTGATTTGTGGTTGCCATTGGGTTTGTATAGAACATCTTATGCACATAGCAGTCTATATTAAGTTGGTGGTTGCTCACATTTTAACACATTCTTCATTCCTCTCCCCTCCATGCTTTGGGTATTTGGTGTCATACTTAACATCCTTTTGTGAATCCCCTGACTGAGTTTTATAGAAATACTTAATCTTACTTCTTTTCTGCTTTTTACTTTTCTTACCCCTACTTATGGTCTTTCCTTTCCACTCAGCATCCCCTTTAATGTTTCCTGTAGGGATGGTTTTAGCAGTCATGATTTCCTTTAACTTTTGTTTGGGTAACATTTTATCTCTCCTATTCTGAATGTGATTCTTGCTGGATATAGTATTCTTGGTTGCAGGGTTTTTGTTTTCTTTTAGGATTTTAAACATATGCCATTTTCATCTGGTCTGTGAAGTTTCTGCTGAAACATCAGCTGATAGCCTTTTGGGGTTTCCCTTGCATGTAACTGATTTCTCTTGCTGCTTTTAAAATTCTCTATCACTTTTTTTGCCATTTAAATTACTATGTGTCTGGACCATACTACTATGGTCTGGACCTCCTTGGGTTGATTTTGGTGTGGCTCTTTGGGCCTCTTGCATCTCAATTTCTGCTTCCTTCTACAGATTCAGGAAGTTGTCAGCTACTATTTCTTCAAATAATTTTTCTGCCCCCTTTCCCTCTTTTCTCCTGGGATCCTTGCAATGCAAATATTATGCTTGATGGTGTCACTGAGTTTCCTTAACTCTCATTTTAAAATTATTATTATTATTATATCTCCCATTCAGCTTGATTGCTTTCCATTACTCTGTCCTCTATGTCGCTGATTTTTTTTTCTTTTGCTTCCTCTAGTCTATTTATTCTGTCTACTGTATTTTTAATTTCAGGTATAGAGTTCTTTATCTCTGATTGGTTCTTTTTTATGTTTTCTATCTCTTTGTTAAGAGTCTCACTGAGGTTTCCACTCTTTTCTCAAGTTCAGTGAGTCTTTATGACTGTTACTTTAAATTCTCCATCAGGCATATTGCTTACCTTCGTTTCATGCAGGTCTCTTACTGTGATATTTTTAGATCTCTTGCTGTGATTTTTGTCCTGTTCTTTCATTTGGGACATATTCCCCCTTTTCTTCATTTTGTCTAACTCTTTGTGTCTGTTTCTATATGTTAGGAGTGTCAGCTATTTCTCCTGCTCTTGAAAATAGTGGTGTTATGAAGACGAGATCCTATAGTTCTCCGTAGTGCAATGTTCCTTGCTCTCTGAAACTTGTCACTTCAGAATTGTTTCCTATGTGTTGTGTGCACCCTGCTATTGTGGCTGAGCTGCAGCTGCCTTCAGTCCTGTCATCTGCAATGACTCTCTGCCTATTGTGGGCAAGCTTGGTCTGTGTGTTGTTAAGGGGCCAGTCTGGGACTGACCTGAGCTTGAGTTAAGTCGGAACAGGCTTTTGCCAGGATGCAGTAGTACAGAACTACAGGGTATTTTCCCTGTGTTGCTCCCTGAGAAGCTTTTATTAGTGAGTGGGGCCTAGAGTCAGACCAAATGTCTGCCCCCAGCCTACAGATGGCAATACAGTCAGACTGGTCTGTAGTGATCCTCCCCTCTCCCTGGGGAAGAATCCCTTTGGAGTGGTGCTGGCCCCTGTCAGGGCTGCTTGTACACTGCTGGCTTGTGGCATCATTTTGGATGGGCATATTGGAGGGAGGGTCAGCAGGAGAATGCAGAGGCAGGACACCCAGTGGCAGCAAGGTCCACACAGGTCCACTGTCCCAGGTGGATCCACAGAAGTATGTGGAGACTGGGGCTGCAGTATTAGCAAGGTTTATGTGGATCTGCTATGGGAGGGGACCTGGAGCCAGGCCTAGCTGCTGGGGGGGGGGTGTGTGTCCACCAGAGAACAAGGGGGTGGGGAGCACTGTTAGCACATTAGGTAGCCATGTTGGTGCAACACTGGTTCCCACTGGTCTCCCTATGTCTAGGCTAGGGGGTAGGGGGAGGGAAATGGCACCTGCCAGCTCATTTGTTCTTGCAAAAGTATCCCAAAAATCCCTTCCCTTCCAGCATACACTCTGAGATTAGTAAACAAATCTCCCTCCCATATATGCCAGGCATTTTTCAAACAGCAGCTTTTATGCTGTATTTCCATTGAGCCTTTTTGTGACATCTCTTTAAGGGTGAGGACTCAGTTTTCTCTCAGCACCTGCCCCCCACTGCTCTCCCAGGACTGATTTTTAAAGTTCCAAGTGTTAAGCCCTGCTGATTGTAAGAACTCATGAAATTATAAAATTTCAAAGCCAAATGTTATGTGGATTCATCTTTCCCATGTGTGCTCCCTGGTGTGAGAGTCTGTTTCTCTCCTCTCTCCATACCTGCAGCATCCCTCCCCCCACCACCCATGGACAGTTGTTGTCCAGTTAGCAATCAAAGCATTCCTGACAGTCCTACCCTGTTCACTGTGACTTCTTCTTTATATTTAAGTGTGGAGAATCTGTTCTGCCAGTCTTCAGGTCATTTTCTGGGTTATTTACACTGATGCAAGTGTTACGGCATAGTTGTATCCATGGGATGAGATGAACTCATCCCTCATGGTGAACTCAAGAGGTGAACTTATCCCTCATGAGGGGGAGTAGGGTCTCCCTACTTCACCATCTTCCCCAGAAGTTCCCCAGATTTCTGTTGTTTTAAGTACTAAATACTAAACATAGACCTAAATGTAAAACCTGAAGTGACAGAACTTGAGTGAAAAATTCTTTATAAATGAGTAAGGCAAAGGTTTCCTATACAACACTTCTTATATACAATTTCTTTATATACAACAATGACCTATAACAATGTGACAAATTAGACTTATTCAACAAAACTTCTGCTTTCAAAAAACTCTGTTATGAGAATGAAAAGACAAGCAAGAAACTGAGAGAAAATATCCACAAATTACATATCTAACAAAAGAGTACTACATGGAAAATATAAAGAACTCTTAAAGCACTATAAAAAAATGCAACCCATTTTTTAAAAATAGGCAAAGGATTTGAATACAGCTCACTGAAGAGGATGTATGGAAAACAGATAAGCAGATGAAAAGATGCCCAATACCTTTGGTAAATTAATAAGGGAAATGCAAATTAAAACCATGAGATACATCTACACACCTATCAGAATGGCTAAAATTATGAAGAGTGACCATGCCAACTGTTGGGAAGGATGCAAAGGAACTAGAACTTATATACTGCTCATGGGAATTTAAAAAGATACAAACACTTGGAAACACAGCTTGGTAGTTTCTTAAAAAGTTAAACATACATCTACCATATGACCCAACCATTTCACTTCTAAATATTTACCCAAGGGTAAAGAAAATATATATGCTTGCAAAAACTTTTACACAAATGGTCATAGTAGTTTTATTTGTAATAGCTCCAAACTGGA
Organism: Lontra canadensis; assembly: GCF_010015895.1. Classification (NCBI taxonomy): domain Eukaryota; kingdom Metazoa; phylum Chordata; class Mammalia; order Carnivora; family Mustelidae; genus Lontra; species Lontra canadensis. The sequence continues at coordinate 11,245,329 of NW_022631011.1, forward strand.
AATAACTCAAATGTCTACCAAGTGTGAATGGATAAACAAATTTGTGGTATATCCATACAGTAGAATACTACTCAGCAATAAAATGGAACAAGCTACTGATTCATGCTACAGTATGGATAAATCTGAAAACTTTTATACTGGGTGAAAGAAGCCAGACAATGTGTGATTCCATATATTAAAAACTTCAGAAAATGCAAAGGACTCTTTCTACCTATAATGAGTAAAAACAATCACTGGTAGCATCATGTGAGGCATTGGGAGGGATAGAACAAATGGATTACAAAGGGGCACAAGGAATTTGAGGTGGGTGAATTTGTTCACTATCACTATCTTGATATTGGTGATGGTTTCATGGCCTCATTCGAATGTCAAAGACTGCCAATCTGCACATTTCAAATATGTGCAGAATTTTGTATGATCATTTTATAAAGCTGTTTTTAAAAATGCTGTTAAACATGATGGGGCACCTGGATGGCTCAGTCGGTGGAGCATGTGGCTCTTGATCTCAGGGTTGTGAGTTCAAGGCCCATGTTGGGTATAGGGATTACTTAAAAATAAAGCCTTAATTAAAAAGCTGTGGAAAGAAAAAGCTGATAAACAAGAGGGAAAAAAACCCAAATAATTTACATAAATAGATATGGATATAATAACAATGCTTTAAGAATTTGGTTCTTCCAAAACTAAACTATAAATTAAATGCAATCCCTATTAAAATTCACCAAAAGTTTTTTAAAAATGTATAAATTTATTCTAAAATTTAACCGAATAAGGCTTCTCAAATAGTCAATTTGATCATGAAAAGCAAAGAAAGACAAATTGTCCTACCAATTAATTATGAAGACATACTATAAACTGTAAAGTTTTAAAACAGTGGAAACTCACATGGGAACAGGCAAATGGACCATTGTACAGAACAAAGGGTTAACAAACAGATCTAGGTATTACTGGACCTGGTATATAATCTTTTTCAAAATGCTTCCACAGGGGCGCCTGGGTGGCTCAGTGGGTTAAGCTGCTGCCTTCGGCTCAGGTCATGATCTCAGGGTCCTGGGATTGAGTCCCACATCGGGCTCTCTGCTCAGCAGGGAGCCTGCTTCCCTTCCTCTCTCTCTGCCTGCCTCTCTGCCTACTTGTGATCTTTCTCTGTCAAATAAATAAATAAAATCTTAAAAAAAAAAAAAATGCTTCCACACTCTTCCAGAAAAAGAAAGCACCATAATGAACTGAGTTGGGAAAACTGATTCATTATGTGCAGAAAAACAAAGCAAGGTCTTCATACCACTAACAAATAAAAGCCTTTGTTGGATTAAAGAACTAAATATTAAAGGGAAAACTTAAAGGTAATAGCAGAAAATTCCAGGGATTATATTTATGATACTGAAGTTTATAGAGAATTCTCCCCCAAAAAAGCCAAACCATAAAGCAAAAGGATGTATGGATTTAAACACATCAAAATTAAGAACTTCTATTTAACAAAGGTCTCAATAGACTAAATTTTTTCAACAGTTGACAAATCAGGAGAAGATATCTGCAATGCCAAAAACTGACAAGGTATTAATACCTAGATCCCACATTGTCCAATGTAATAGTCAGTAGTCACATTTGGCTAGTTACATTTAAATTATAATTAATTAAAATTAAATAAAATTTAAAATCCAGTTCCTTGGTTGCACTAGTCACATTTCAAGTACTCAACAGCCACTCATGGCTAGTGCCTCTCATATTAGGAGGCACAAATAGAACACAATTCCAGAGGTGCCAGCCTGTGTGACCCAGTCATTAAATCAGGTCATTATTTCAGGGCCCTGGTTCAAGCCCCACATAAGGCTACCAACACAGCAGGGACTCTGCTCCCTCTCTCCCTCTCCTTCTGTCCCTCCCCCTGCACACACACATTCTCTCTCATGTAAATAAATAAAATATTTTTTTTAAAAAAGAACACATTTCCATCATCTCATAAAGTTCTACTGGACAGTGCTGCTCTAAAATATATATGGAAATCTTGCAGAACACAAAAAAAGATAGGGCACCTAATTAGAAAATTGGCAAAAGATATGAATAAGGCAAACCCAAGTGGCTAAAAAGTATGCAAAGAAAAGATCAACCTCAGTAATGAAAGAATGAAGCATCACTTTATACTCATTTGATGGGCTAAAATCTGAAAGCTGGATAATATCAAACATTTGCAAACTTGAAGGAAACGGAACTTCCATACTTTGATGGTGAGAGGAAAGACTTGTGTAACTATTCTCAACAGCAAGCTGTTACTATCTAATGCAATTTTATGTGTACATACATCCATGACCCTGGAAGCCCCTTGTATCCACCCTGATTGGAAAGTTCTACATTGCACACAGCAGTTAGAAGCAGAGCACTATACCAAATGTATAGTGGAAATTTTAAATCAGCAAAAGGGCTATAAATTAAAGTTGAGGAATCTTTTTTTTCCCTCCAGCTTTCTTGAGGTCAACTGACACTTAATATTGTGTAAGTTTAAAGTGTACAAAGTGTCAATTTACATATCACAAAATGATTACCACCGTAAGTATTGACTACCACCTTCACCCATCATATAGCTAGGATTTTTTGTGTGTGAATACATTGAAGATCCACTCTCCTAGCAACATTCAAGTATATGATGCAGTATTATAGCTATAATCACCACACAGTTTATTAGGGTCCCAAATTTGTTAATCTTATAACTGGAAGTTTGTACCTTTTATCCACTATCTCCCCACTTTCTCCACCCTCCAATCACCACTGGTAACTAAACACTCTACTCTGTTTCTCTGAGTTTGACATTTTTAGATTCTACATACGTGATAGCATACAGAACTTGTCTTTCACGGATTTATTTCATTTAGCAGAACGTTCTCAAGATTGATCTAAGTTGTCACAAATGGCGGAATTTCCTTCTTTCTCATAGCTGCATAACATTCCATTGTGTGTGTATCTGTATATATTCCTACACTTGCACCTATCACTTCTTTGTCCACTCATGTGGTAAAGGACACTCAGGTTGCTTCCATATTTTGGCTATTGTGAATAATGCTGCAATGAACATGGGAGTGCAGATATCTCTACAAGATCTTGGTTTTAATTCCTTTGGATATGTACCCAGAAGTAGGATTGCTGGGTCATATGGTATCATAACAGAGTCAGACTCTGGAGGAGAGGGACAAATGGGAGTGGCACTCAGAGGTGAGGAAAACACAATTACAGCAAAATGGAGCTCGTGTTGACTGATTAAGACAGTATGGGGATATAAGGAGTATTATTGCCCTGGTGGAGACAGAAAGGCAAAGGTTAGGACTGAAAGTATAGCTCTTAGAAAGAGAGATAGTAATTCAAAAGGTCAGCCGTATGGAAACAGCTTTGAAGGGGAACTTCTGTATTTTCCCTTCACTTACTAATTTATTGTCTCACTCTAGCCCCAGAGGAACAAGTCAAAGAGGAAATAAGATTCTTTGCAATTGGATTCTTTAAAAGTGGTAATCCGTAATACTTCCTCTCAAGGGAATCAAAGTATAGTGCAGGTTGAAGCTGGTACTTATCTAAATTTAATTTCACTCATAGTAAAGTACCAAGAGACAGTATGATTTATACCTATTGGGTCGGAGGAGGAAAATGTGAGAAAGACTTTTAGTAGTAGTATCCTACGAGGAAACAAGGATGAACAAAAACAGCTTCAGTATTTCCTATCACTTGTAGAATGAAATCATTCACCATCCTGCTCCTACTGACCCTTCCAGACTCAATTTCCATCCCGCCCCTAGTAATGGGAGCTCAGCTTCACCCACAGAGACTGACTCACTATTCTACCAGTAGTCCTTGAGATTTCCTAACCACCTGCCTGGAAAACATCCCTTGCTCATGACTCATTAGTGGCCTGTACAATCTTCACCCATCTCTTGTAATTCTTTCTTATCCTAAGTTAATGTCCCACTTATGAACTATTAAAGCACTTGCGGTCTACACCATCTATTGGCTGATATTTTCTTTAAGCATTTTGAAGATATCAGTCTATTGTCTTCCAGATTCCATTGTTTCTCCTTGGAAGTCAGTTATAAATTTATGGCTTAATACCTTTGATCCATTTTTTTTAATTCTCAACTATTAACTCTTCAAATACTGCTTCTGTCCCACTCATCTTATCCTCTCCTTATAGGATTCTTTTCTGTAACTTCTTTGTCTCTTATCTTTAATTCTGCAGTTTTTGTCTTTTCATCTCTCAATACTATATTCTGGATATTATCTTCTAACCCATCAAAAAGTTATTAATTTTCTCTTCATCTATCTATTCTGCTATTAAACCCTTCCACAGAGTTACTAATATCAATTGTTTTACATACAGTTCTAGAATTTCCCTTTGGCTTCTTTTTAATAGTTTATATTTATCTATCAAAATACTGTCACATTTCACCTCTCAGTGAACGCAGCAAGCACAATTATTTTAAAGTCTGAGTTTTATAACTGCATTCTCTAGATCTCCCATGGGTCTCTGGTTTCTGCTGATTGTCATTTACATTGTTTTTTTCCTTTGCGTGCCTGGTCAGGTTTTTTCGCCCAGGTAAAATCCACACAACATCCAAATAACCATTTAATGGCAATTCTGTGCCACTCAATACCTTCACAATGTTGTGTTAACACTACTTCTATTTAGTTCCTAAATATTTTCATCACCCCAAAAGAAAACCCTATACCTGTTAAGCAGTCACTTCCTATTTTCCCTCCTTCCACTCCTGGAAACTACCAGTTTGCTTTCTACCTCTATTTATGTCTTTATATTAAGTGGGTTTCATGTAGGCAGCACATAGCTGGGTCTTACTAGCTTAGGTACCCTTCCCTGTACTGTCACCTGAGAACTCTCAAATAAGCTGGGACACTCATTTGTTTCCTTGATCTCAGGGATCACTGTCTTTTGTTGCCTGGGGTCCAGTCTCTTCAAAACCGTTGTTTCATATATTTTGTTCATTTTTCTCTCTTTGGTTGTTTTGAGTAGGAGGGAAAATGCAGTCTCTTGCTACTCTACCTTGGCAAGGAGCAGAATTCTGCCTTTTATTTTATTGAAGATTTTATTTATTTATTTGAGAGAGAGAGAGAGTACAGCATGGGGGTGGGGGTGGCGGGGGGAGTGGTAGAAGAAGCAGACTCCCTGCTGAGCAGGAAGCCAGATGCCCCATCTCAATCCCTGAACCCTGGGACCTGAGCCCAAGGCAGATGCTTAAATGACTGAGCCACCCAGGTGCCCTGAATTCTGCCCTTTTAAAAGACAATTTATGTCTTTAGTTTATCAGTTAAACTCATCCTGTTCAATTTAAAATTTGATAAATTCAATTTTAATTTTAGTTTTTTTGAGGTATGATGTCATTTGATCATGTTTTTACCAAGACATTCACCATTCTGAAATCATTTTGTTAACTTACATTGTAACAAAATATGCCCATTTCTCCCAAGTTAACCTCCTTTGCCTATAACCAGCAAGTGCCAGACTCCACACTTTCTTTTTCCCTGGGAGCCGGTGCAAACTGCATGTGTTTATGACTCAGTGTCTCTAGTCATCAGACTAGAGCTCTCTATCCTAAAACTGGGGTCATTCCCCTAGAATATCCATGGAACACTTGGCCTCTAGGCAAGCCTCTTCAGAGCTGTGGGGTGGGGAGGGGATTTGGTTTTGTCTTAAAATCCAACATACCTTTTAGGTGTTGGTAGATTTTTAGAACTAATTTTCAATTACATGAAGAATTTTCTGAGTTATTTTCTCCTCTTTTCTCGTTCTTCAATAATCTATTTATTTTTATTATTTATTTATTTTTGTCAACCACCTGTAGTGCTTCCAAATAATCCAGCTCTGTGCACTGCACTCCCCAGCCCAGTCTGTCTTAGGGTGGAACTTTGGCTGAGAACCACTGGCCCTGGGATATACATGTGATAAGGTGCCATCACAGTCTTATCAGAGGTGTCAAAGCTCGTCATGTCGTCCCTACCTATGACTGACTACATACCGCCTTGGCCTTAACATGTTAGAACCAAGGACTGTTTAAACATAAAGTGGGCTTTTTATCGATGCTCAAACCTCACCCATCATAAAAACACCTTCCCTGCAGTTATTGCCCCATTTCTCCCCGCCCTTTCTCAGCCAGAGTTGTTGAAAGAACTGCCTGCACTTGCCTCTTCCATTTTCTCACACCTAAACTGATTGCAATCTGGCTCTGTACCCCACCCCCAGGTTTCATGAGCATCTCTCACGGCCTCCTGCAATTGCCCTGTAGGTCTTGTCCTGCTTGCATGGGTAGTGTCTAATACTGCAGACTCACACCCTTCTCTTCCCCTGCTTCTCCTTTACTCCTCCACTCTCCTTCTGCCCCTCCCTGTGCTCCCTCCCTGTTTTGCTGAAGCCCCTTCTCTTCTTCCAGGAGAACCCAGAGGCTCATGTGGCTTTGAGGACCTCAACCTTGATGGAAGGATTGGGGTGAAGAATGAAGACTCTGTAGACCAGGAGTGTGTGCCAGGCCTTGGACTAGATCTTCAGCAGATTTCTGGGGAACAGAGTTAAGACAGCTGGAGGACAGTGTGATGCTAATGACATGGCAGCTGCTTTCAGGTGTGGCACCGAAACACTGACAAGTCAGGATCCCTGTGGATCCAGAACAGGGCATTCCCACGGAAAAATTATAACATCTGATATTTCATGCAAGCACAGAGCAGTATATCAACCTAGAATACTGAGTAAGGCTTCATTGTCTCAAAGTGCTAAGAGGAGTATGATTTATATGTTGAAACTCCCCTCCCTGGGGGAAAAGAGCCATTCACATGTGTTGTTCCAGTTTACTTTATACACGATTACGTGGTACAGAGAAATGACAGAGGACACTACCCTTCCATAGCTGCTGTTTCAAACACCGGGACCTATTAAACCTGATTGTGTCTAATTACCAGCCTCAGCCATCCATCAGCCATGAACAGCCACTTGGAGAGCACTAATGAGGCACCTTGCTAGCCCTTGCATCAGAAAAATAATTCTCTACCGCAAACGAAAGAGTGAAGGCAGAAGAGCTGAGGGAAAGCACAGGCCATCCAGCCTCACTCCCACTGCAGCATGTCGGGTCCTAAGGGCCCTTGGAGGTGTCAGTGATGGTGAGAATAGGTAAGGTCCGTTTGTCCTAGATTGAGACTGCACAATGGTCCAGACCCTGGTCAGTTCAGGGTGTGTGCGTGCATGCGTGTGTGGGGGGGGTGAAAGGTATAAAGCTTAATAACTGAATATTATACCATAGCATTCCAGTCACTGCAACCATCCAGATCAATTTCCCATCTATTTGTCTTCCCTTGAAGTGGAGCTCCCTAAAAGTTCATGCCCAGAAGACTTTATCACATGTGACTCTACTTCTGGCTGATTTCTGTTTCTTTCTTTCTTTTTTTTTCTTTTAAGATTTTATTTACTTATTTGACAGAGGCACAGAAAGATAGAGGGGACAGAAGCAGGGGGAGTGGGAGAGGGAGCTCGATCCCAGGAGGCTGGGAACATGACCTGAGCCAAAGGCAGAGGCTTAAGGACTGAGCCACCCAGGTGCCCCAACTTCTGGCTGATTTCTACTCACCTCCTTATGCAGCAACTTCAGCACCTGACTGGCTGAACCAGTCCTCTCCACCAGTCCTCTCTCTGCTGTCAGTTCCATGCCATGGATGAGCCACCGCACTCTGGCTTCTCAGTCCTTCCCATCCTTCCCATCCTCTCCCTCTCCCTCCATAATATCTCAGCTACCGTGACGCCCACATCCTAAGGGATGCCCAGATCCCTGTTCTCACAAGTGAATGTACCACATTCAGAAGGCTGCTTCAAAGACTGCTGTTCTGACACCACCATTTCCTGTGCTTCCCACTCTATGGAATCCCAGTTCCAATACTTGGACCCATAGGGCCTGGTGTCCAGGGCCAATGTTTCATTTTCTCTCTCATCTAGCTTAGACAACCTGTGATCCAGCACATCAGCCCTTGTCTTCTGATATCCTTAACTACCCTGCAGCTCTCTTCTACCCCGGCACCAGTTAACCGGAACCATTCAGCCATCAGACCTGAATAGCAGGTACCAGAGACAGGGATGCCATAGCCAGGAAGGTTCTTTCACAAATCTCAAATGACCACTAGTCCTGCCAGCCAGGTTCCCCCCACACCTTAGACAAATCCACAATCCCTTACTCTGAACAGTCTATTTCCCACCTTCCCCTTTCTGTATATTCCCCTATCCCATCTCAAGCTTTGCTGAGACCCACTGTTTCTGGGGGGAAATGAAAGCCCTCTGCTCCTAGGAGTAGGGCCATAACACTCTTGGGCTGGATCCTGCACCAGAATAAAGGCCAAGGCCACTACCACTCCTTATGGCCACTCCACGGACTCCTAACTAACTCTGGCACAGAACACCAGGCTGGCCTTTCTGTGGAGCAAACAAGCTTCATGGAGGTGGGGATCGGAGAGCATCACTCTTTTCCCCTATGACGGGGCTAGTTCTGTGCAGAAATACGGGCAGCAACTAAGATTTTTTGGTTCCTTATGAGTAACAAAGGTCCTCTAGTCACTGTAAATCCAGTAATTCAAGTGTGGTGTCCATAATAATAATAATAATAATTAACTTTTTAAAATTAGTATCAGAGGTAGAATTCAGTGATTTATCAGTTGCATATAACACCAAGTGCTCATTACATTAAGTGCCCTCCTTAATGCCCATCACCCAATTACCCCATTCTCCAGCAACCCTATTTGTTTCCAAGACTTAAGAGTCTCTTATGATTTGCCTCCCTCTCTGTTTTCATCTTATTTTATTTTTCTTTCCCTTCACCTATATTCATGTTTTGTTTCTTAAATCCCACATATGAGTGAAATCATATATTTGTCTTTGACTTATTTCACTTAGTATAATACCCTCAAGTTCTATCCACATGGTTGCTAATAATAGTAACAATTAACTTTAAACTTCATGTTTGGGCTGGGTTTTTCCTCCTCTGCCATGACACTGGCAGGGGGGGGAAGTCCTAATATATTTCTCTTTTCTCTCCAACCTGTTTCATGATTTTCACTCCACCCTTTGCCATGGTTTCTGACCCCACCCAGGGTAGAGGTGAAAGTGGGGCAGGACAGTTCTCACACAATTTGGAATTCTATGATGGTCTGGCATCAGCCCTCCCCAGGAAGTGAGTGCTTTCCTTCCTGAGGTAATTTTGTGAGGTTTTCAGAGATTCCATGGAGTGTGTGGATCTTTTTCTAGCCAGTCACTCAAGACCCCTTCCTCAACCTTTATGTGTCTAATTGAGCCTCATACCTTACCCTGCTGTGGGGTTCTACTCATCAGTCAGCCTTCTAGGTTGGGATATAAAACAGCTTTCTCACTGGAGTGGCCCAAGTCTGGTTCTTGGAAAATACTCACACATTCCCTCTGCCCCTACCAACTGTGGCAGCACAGGCCCCTCCTACACAGCCCCTCTGGTTTCTCCCTCTACTGCACTGGCTAGGACCAGCACCACCAGCAGCTCTTTCCAAAATCCCTTCTCATATCCAGCCTTTTTTCAGTCTTCTAAACTTCTTCTTTAGGTCAGAGATAGGAAGTTAGCTGGGATCACAGAATCAGTCTTTGGAAACCTCCCTTGTAAGTATTCTTGACTATACCTGGGAAAGCAGCATCTATCATTCAGCCCAAACTGGGCCAATTTAGGCTCCATTTTCAAACCCTGCCATGCTAGACTACACGTGCAATGAACCACGGGTTTACTCATGGCTGCTGTTGTTCTAAAGCTGGAAAGCAGGAAAAAGCCGAAAAGCAGAAATGTCCTACGGGGTGCTGGGCAACCTGATCAGTTCAACACATCAGTGAGGATTCAGCCCTCCCTCAGGCCCAGAGAAGCTGCCCCGTTGCAGGCTGTATGAGATTTCGCTCCAGAATAGAAATAAAAACATTTATATACAACAGGTGGTTTGTCATGGCAACCAATATGGCATCTTTTGGCGCGTTTTCATACCTAGAAACTCAAAGGTGAGCAGAGGTGGCAGTGACTCCTTTGGTTTGGCCTGTGTGCCCATTGGTCTGGGGCTGACTACCCAGATGGTGAAGCCACTGCACCCAGAACTGAAAAACTCACTCTTTCAAGCAGAGACGAATTTAGTGCAAAGAGCTCTTTATATAGGTGTTCCAAGGACTGGGGTGAGGTGGAAGTTGCCAGAGAAGGAAAGGAGAGATGAGAGAAGCTATAAGGACTGAGTTATAAACCATGACCAGCACATATGGCAAATTATATTTGAAGACAGAGCCTGAAGGAGCCTCTTAGAGATAATTCAGGCTTCCCTTGGCAATCTCACTTGAGTTTTACAGATGAAGAAATAGTAATAATAATAATAATAACTACATTTTTTTAGTATAGACACTTAGTAAATACTACTTCATTTCTTACCTCATTTATTTTTCGAGACATTCCTAGGAGGTAATTACTACCACTACCTTCATTTTACAGAGGAAGAAACTGAAACTCCAAGAGGTAAGTTCACTTGCCCTAGATGCCCTGGCCAGGAAGGGAAGCAAAAGGAGGACAGCCTATGCATTAGGACCGCTGATTTGGTTTGATTTCCATGACACCATTATATGGCACAAGGGAAAAGCTCAATTAAAAATCCTCTCCCAGGGTGCCTGGGTGGCTCAGTGGGTTAAGCCGCTGCCTTCGGCTCAGGTCATGATCTCAGAGTCCTGGGATCGAGTTCCGCATCGGGCTCTCTGCTCAGCAGGGAGCCTGCTTCCCTCTCTCTCTCTCTGCCTGCCTCTCTGTCTACTTGTGATCTCTCTCTGTCAAATCAATAAATAAAATCTTTAAAAAAAAAAAAATCCTCTCCCAGTAACATTTGAAACATAGTACATACCTTTCTACTTCTCAAGTTCAGTCCAAAGCAGAGCCGCGGCTTTGAAAATACTTGTATTCAATTGAAATGCCAAGAGTAGAGCTTGAAGAAGCCATAAAAGAAAAAATGGGAGTATGGAAACACTGCCAGCTATATTCATGAGAACCCTGTGGTTCTGGGGAGTCAGTCTGTTTTTGGGCCTTCAGAGAGGTTAGCTGACTGGATGACAGATGTGACACCATGGGGAAAGAAGGATGACAATGCTGGTGGTGGGAGAAGAGAAGAGGCATAGAGACCAGGGAAGCTCAAGAAAGGAAACGGGCTAAAAGAGGAGAATAGTTGGTCAGAGAAGCTTAGAGGTACTGCATAAGAAGGTAGCCAAGGCTTCTCATAGGTGAGAGTAAACCTTCAGATAAGTGGGGAGAGTCCTGAAGGAAAACACCAGTCTCTAAGAGGAAAGAGCCCTGGACAAGGAAACAGCCTCTATGAGGAGAAGGTGAAGTACACCAGAAGATAGCCATGGGGTTGTGGTGGGCAGGGCATTGTGGGTGTGTGCAGAGGTCAGGGAGCCTGGAGTGAACATAGAACACAGCAGGCTGCAAGAAGCAAAGAAAGGAGAACAGACCTGCCTCTGCCCAGTGTTTGAAGGCAGAGTCTTGGTGGTGAAACCTTTCCTCCTCACCCCCAAATCTTCTAGAGTACAATCACCTGCATTCCCAGGGCCATCCTGGGCCCTCAGGGTTTTCACAGCTGATATCTCCATGTGCAGGCTCTCCCATCCCCACTGCCTCACCCAAATGCATCACTGACATTTCTCCCAGCTGTGCCCCCCCCCCACCATTCCAGCCTCTCCAGAGGAACACCCCCAACTCATGATCTGCAGGACTCCTTGGGCCCTTAGCGTGCCCTCCAAACGTACTGCTCTTTTCCCCTCTGGGATCCTTGAATCACTCCTTCTTTGTCTGGACATCCCTTTAGTAGTGCCCTGAACTCAAAGATGGTTGTTTAGCAGTTTGTCGGGGCACCTGGGTGGCTCAGTAGGTTAAGCCTCTGCCTTGGGCTCAGGTCATGATGTCAGGGTCCTGGGATTGAGCCCCACATCGGGCTCTCTGCTTGGCAGGGAACCTGCTTCCCCCTCTCTCTCTGCCTGCCTCTCTGCCTACTTGTGATCTCTTTCTCTGTGTGTCAAATAAATAAATAAAATCTTTAAAAACAATAGCAGTTTGACAACAATACCAAAATGGAAGTACACCGTTTGCTGGTAACAGCCAAAGGCCTGAAGTGAAACAATGGAATTGAAAATCTTATTCATCTTGTGCCCTCTTGTGGAAAAGGGGGCAAAGAACACTATGTTACCGCTTGGGAAGCTAGGGATTTACTTCTTTCCCTATCACATCCTTCTTCTTTAAATGTAGTTATTATAAGACAGTGTTAATAAATAAAAATATGTTTAAATATAAACGTACTATTCTATGTTTAATTTTAATGTAATATTGTTCTATATTTAAACATAACTACAGTATATCTAAATACAGTTATAATACAATATTAATGAATCATGATTATCAAATTATGATTTATGAGTTCAAAAATACTGTTCAGAGATGAACCAGGAAGTACTGTATAATTATATGTTCTTTCTGGTAACATCCTTGTATGTTTTTGCTCCTGAAAAATCATTACATGGCTTCATTTTTTTTTTATTTGCTTAGTTTTCTAGGTACTTAACAAAATTAAAGCCCCAACTCTATACTGAAGCTATAAGGTCCTTTAATTTTTTTTTTAAACAAATATGGAACCTCCAACAATACTACTATAAAAGTTGTTGGAGCTCTCTTCAGTGCTGCCGCTCCGATGAGATGAATTACTTATCCTCTCCTTGTTGCACTGCAATAATCATCCTGGGATTCCACGCTTGCTTGCCTTTTCAGTCTTTTGAGGAATAGAAGTTCGGAATTTTAATAAGTCAAATTCATAATTTTTCCCTTTGTGACTGTGCTTTTAGTGTCCTATTTTTGTTTTATGGCTTTAAGATTTATTTATTTGAGAGAGAGAGAGCGTGTGCGTGCGCGCACACACACACACACACACACACACACACACACACACACAAAGGGGCAGTGGGAGGGGGACAGAATCTCAAGCAGACTCCCCACTTAGCGAGAAGCCTGATGTGGGGCTGGATCTCACAACCCTGAGGTCATCACCTGAGCAAAAATCAAGAATCAGAAGCACAACCAACTGAGCCACTCGGGCTCCCATTTCTAAAATCACTCCTTATCCCAATACCTTGAAGACATTTTGCCATATTATATTCCAAAATCTTTATTGTTTTGCTTTCCACATTTAGGTCCACAACTGACTTGGAAATGATTTTTGTGTATGGTGTGAGGTAAGAATAAAATTTTATTTTACTTTTTCTATATATTTAATTGGGCCACATAATTTATTAAAAAGACCATCTTTCACCTACTGTTCTGCAGTGCTATTCATGTCAATCATCAAATAACTGTGTATGTGTGAATCTATTCCTGGAATCTTTAATCTCTTCTGCTGATATGTTTATTATCCTTACATTAATACTACACTGTTCTAGTTACTGCAGGCTTTTTTTAAAAGATTTTATTTATTTATTTGACAGAGATCACAAATAGGCAGAGAGGCAGGCAGAGAGAGAAGAGGAAGCAGGCTCCCCGCTGAGCAGAGAGCCTGATGTGGGGCTCGATCCCAGGACCCTGGGATCATGACCTAAGCTAAAGGCAGAGGCTTTAACCCACTGAGCCACCCAGGCACCCCTACTGCAGACTTTTTTTTTTTTTTTAATTTTTACTTATTTATTTGACACACAGAGAGAGATCACAAGTAGGCAGAGAGGCAGACAGAGGGGGAGGAGGAAGCAGGCTCCCTGTGGAGCAGAGAGCCTGATGTGGGCTTGATCCCAGGACCCTGGGATCATGACCTGAGCCTGAGCCAAAGGCAGAGGCTCAACCCACTGAGCCACCCAGGTGCCCCTTTACTGCAGACTTTTAATACATCTTGACAACCAATAGGGCAAACCCTTCCAACTCATCCTTCTCCTTTAAGTATGTCTTGGCTCTTCTCAACTCTGCATTTCTATATAAATGTTAGTATTAGGCTTTTTTATTTTCCAGAAAAAGTATTGAAATTTTTATTGGGATTGCAATACATCTACAGATAAATCTACAGATGATTTTAGAATAAATTTTCATTTCACAGTATCGGGTCTTCTAATCCTCCTAATCATTCCATTTATTTTGGTCCTCTTTAATTTTTCTCAATAATTTTTCACTGGTTCCTGAATAATCTTCTCTATAAATTTCATTTTATAGACTCTGTTGGATTTTTTAAAATTATGATGAAATATACATAACATAAAATTTGCCATCTTAACCATTCAGTGTATAGTTCAGTAGTGTTAAGCATATGCATGTTGTGCAACCAATCACCAGAATTCTTTCCACCTTGCAAAACTGTAACTGTACCCATTAAACAACAACTCCCTCCTCCCCCTCCCCTAGTCCCTAGCAACCTCCATTCTATTTTCTGTCTCTATGAATTTCACTGCTCTGTTGATTCCATTCATGTAAGTGGAATTATATAGCATTTGTCTTTTTGTGACCGGCCTATTTCACTTAGCATAATATCCTCGATATTCATTCATGTTGTAGCATGTGTCAGAATTTCCTTCCTTTCGGGGTGCCTGGGTGGCTCAGTGGGCTAAAGCCTCAGCCTTCGGCTCAGGTCATGGTCCCAGGGTCCTGGGATCGAGCCCCGCATCAGGCTCTCTGCTCAGCGGGGAGCCTGCTTCCTCCCTTCTCTCTCTCTGCCTGCCTCTCTGCCTACTTGTGATCTGTCTGTCAAATAAATAAATAAAATCTTAAAAAAAAAAAGAATTTCCTTCCTTTCTAAGGCTGAATAATATTACACTGCATGTATAATACCACATTTTGTTTATCCATTCATCTCTCAATGAACACTTGTTTGACTTCCATCTTCTGGCTATTGTAAATAATGCTGCTATGAACAAATAACTCTTCGAGACTGTTTTCAATTCTTCTCAATTTGTACCCAGAAGTAGAATTACTGGATCACATTTTTAATTTTTTGAGGAACTACAGTATGTCCTTTTAACTCTTCTTACATAATTATTTTTAAGTAATGGGAAAAGTCATATTAACAAACATTATAGAGTATATTTTTAAAAGAACTTTATGTTAATCCAAAGTAAAATATTTTATATAAATCACTGCTATATACAAAGCAAAAATTGATGAGTTTTTTTTTTTAATTCCCAAGTGGTTTTGAGACATTGACTTTTTTTTTTTTTTTGAAACATTGACTATTAATGTCACAAGTATTCGTTAGTTAAATTAGGTTGGGAAACACTGTATTACCTGAAAGTGAATTTGCAGCAAGAAGCAGATTAACCAGTGAGGCAAGTGAGTAAGGACAGCTATTTAATTAAGATATATTTATTGAGTGTGTATTCATATGTGTGTTTTTGATGGATAACAAGAAAAAAGAAAAAGAGATGTAGTCCTAAAAGAACTTAGGATCTGGTGGGTTGGGGCTGGTGGAAAGGCAGCATAACACATCAAATAATTGGAGGAAAATTATATTCAGAGTATAATTAGGTGCTAAAGGTGTGATGTAGTCAAGTTCTACAGGGGAGGAAATCACTATAGGATGAGGTCATTGGAAGAAACTTCATGGTAAAATAAGCTGGGCCTCAAATTTGAGCAAAGAAGAGACATTTAAGACTCAAAGAATCAGGGCACCTGGATAGCTCAGTGGGTTAAAGCCTCTGCCTTCAGCTCAGGTCATGGTCCTGGGGTCCTGGGATTGAGTCCCCCATTGAGCTCTCTGCTCGACAGGGAGCCTGCTTCCCCCCCTTTCTCTCTGCCTGCCTCTCTGCCTACTTGTGATCTCTGTCTGTCACATAAATAAATAAAATCTTAAAAAAAAAACATCTCAAAGAACCCCTTTAGCAAAAGCACAGCAATACAACTGAGGACAGCCCTGCGGCTGTTTGGCTACCTCCTTCTACACAGTTACCGACTTCTGTGCATCAATAAAACAACCCCAATTTTTCTTGTAACAAAACACAGCTATCTGTTAAAGGTAAAGTTCTCACCTTCTTCTCAAAATATGGAGATACACAGCCCAACAGTCACTGTATTCATCACTGGTAATCTCAACTACTCCTCAAATTCAGGTGGAGTCCCATTGAATATTGTTACCTAATGAGTACACTGTGAAGTTAACGTTTGACTCTAGGTACATGAAAGAGAAGAAACTGGTCAGCATATAAAATGAACACATATGTTTAACAGAAAATATACAATGCTAACGCTGTCCTGGTTTCTGCGATTTGCTGGGAGGCTGTCAGTGAGAACTACATCTCCCTTCTTCCACTCCCCAGTCCACATTTCCTTCATCTGGAGTGACCCAAGCAGTCACTCCTAGGCACCTCCAGCTAACTCCCTGGGTTTCACAGTGCTTCTTGTCTGCATTTATAGGAGCAACTTGATTTCACCTCACCTAGAGTGACTTTTTTTTTTTTTTTTTTTTTTTTGCAGTTGGTTCAATGGTATAAGAAGTCCAAAATGTCCAGAAGGCATTCTCACTTTCTCATTCAACTGCACCACTGTGTCTGCTAGTGGAAGCATTCCTCCCTTGGAGACTATGACTTTCATAACAGCATTGCTCAAGGTTTCTGGGGCAGGAAAAATAAATCTGCAAATGGGTATTGAGTTTAAGAGTGAGAAAAGCCACTCCCACTTCTAAACCTGGATGCCAGATCCATATGTTCTGGCTATGGGGGCAAGAACACCCCGTAACAGTCGCTGATTCGAAGCATGTACTGTATCCTGTGAGACAGAATCACACTGTTTGGGGGTATTGTCTCCCAACTGGCACCACAAGTGAGTCTTCAATAAGCCATTTCGTCTCTCAGGTAGGCCATCTGCTCCTAGGTGATGGAATATGTGGGTTAAGGCCGGTGGATTCCATAAGCATGAGCCCCATGCTGTATTTCCTTAGCTGTGAAATGGACGAGAAGCAGTGCCGTGCAGAATACCGGCGGATGGACAAAGGATTCCCTAAGTACACAGACGGTACAGCTGGCTGAAGTATTATGTTGAGGGAAGGCAACTCCACATCCAGAAAACATGTATATTCCAGGGAGGATGAATCTCAGCTCCTCTGCAAAGGAGGAGGCCCAGTGTAATCAGTCTGCCACCAGGTGGCTGCCGGTCCCCATGGGAGAGGTGCCATAAAGGGGCCTAGTGTCGGCCTCTTCTGCTGCCAGGTCCGCTACTCAGCAGTAATGTTACATCAACACTGAGTAGGGGAAGCCCATGTTTTTGAATCCCAGGCATAGTCTCCAACCCCAGCACTGCAGCCACTTTGTTGAAGGCTCACTGAGCAATCACTGGGGTGACTTGGGCAAGAGACTGATTTAGACCCACAGAATGTCCCCCTGATTATTAGCAGCCTCCTTCACAGTGCACAGCCGTGGCTCACTGCACAGCAGAGAAGTCTCCATGGTGCCGTGGTAATGGAACTGCTGGAAATCTTTTCTCCAGAGTGCAAGGGAAAGTCATTCACTGGGAGGTACCTCACTAGTGGCACTCTGCTATGAACCTGCCCAAGAGGGTGTGGAAAGAGTCAGGGAAAACGTTCTGCTGGGTCCTGGAGAGCTGCGTGCTGAGCTTGTCAAGCCAGCACACCAGAACCAGGATGGGAAGCCCCTTTCTCTTGTCCTGTCTTTCTGGAGCCTCCTACTGACAAATCTGAACATCACACTTGTTGGTAAAAGAAAAATATTTAATAGGCCCATTTCAAGTTTACAGACCAGGCAAGGGATGAATTTCAATAAACTGCTAGCTGGCAAAGGACTGTAATGGGTTGAATAGTGTCCTTCCAAAATTCATGTCCACTTGGAAACTCAGAATGTGACTTTATTTAGAAAATGTACATTTTTTTTGCAGATATAATGAGGTTTTTTAAAAAGATTTTATTTATTTATTTGACAGAGGGAGACAGTGAGAGAGGGAACACAGCAGGGGGAGTGGGAGCAGGAGAAGCAGGCTTTCTAGTGAGCAAGGAACCTGATGTGGGGCTCGATCCCAGGACCCTGAGATCACAACCTGAGCCGAAGGCAGGCACTTAACTGAGCCCCCCAGGCACCCCTGCAGATGTAATTAGTTAAGATGAGGTCACACTGGATGAGGGTGGGCCCTAAATCCAATGCTGGTATCCTTTTAAAGGGAGATGAGACATGGAGCCACACTTAAACACAGAGAGAAGGCGGCCACGTGATGACAGAGGCAAAGAATGCCAGCAACCATGACAAGTTGGAAGGATACAAAGAAGGACTCTTCTCTAGAGCTTTCTGAGGGAGCGTGGGCCTGTTAACAACTTGATTTCAGACTTGTAGCCTCCAGAACAATGAGATAATACATTCTTGTCGTTTTAAGCCAACAAGTTTGTCGTAATTTGTTATGGCAGTCCTAGGAAACTAATACAGCACCAAACCATTAGTTCCAGTTTGGGGAAAACCAACTCATACATGAATATCTGAAGCCCTATGCATCGGGAGAAAGGTGAGAAGCAAGACCCTATATGGACAATGTGCTGAACACCTGAGATTATAGCAGATTGTGAAATTCTACCATATAGCTTTCCTCTCATTAGGCTTTACTATCTTACCAGACATGGTTCTTGGTACTGAGGGAAATTTCCAATGTCCGTCTCTTCACGTGAAAATGTCATGAAGCCATTATGCTTTATTCCAACGTATCCTCCTGCAGCCTCTCTCTGACCCACTGGGCTCTCCTTCTCATGGGTTATCTGTCTTCCCTGGTAACTGCTGTCCCTTGAAATCTATCTGAGTGGTCTATTAAATTTCAAAAACTGTCCCTTTTATCAGTTTGATCCTCTTTTTATTCATGTGTTTATGGAGCATGAATTAACTAGAGATCACTGTGCCAGCTACCTTAAAGGGAACAAATGACACAGAGAACACAAGGATGAATGGGACACAGACCCTGTATGACCTGCACCTGAGCGACGCAGACACATCTTGGAAGATCCAAGATTTCTACTGGGGAGATGGTGGTGCTCATCCAGGAGATCAGTAGGAAAAAAAGGTGAGTGGAGACGAAGTGAGAAAGAACTCATGTTTAGTTTACATTGCCTGTGAAACAAACAAGGAGTGTCTCATAAAGTCATCTCTATGGGGAGGAGGCTCAAGAAAACACTCGGGCTTAGGATATAAACTGGAACTCATTTGTTTAGAGATGGTATTTGAAGGCATATATGTGGAAATAGAGAAATAGCCCAAAAAGAGCCTAAGCGTGAGAAATGCAGGAACCAAAGGTACAACAATGAAGAATATGAATAATATGTGGGATTGTCAAAGAAGAGGAAGCAGTGTAAGGAGGGCTCAGAAGAAGGAAGAGAACCTAAAGACAAAGTGGTAATGAAGGACAGAATTCAAAGTGGAAGAAGTACTGTAGTTAGTAATGTGAAGTGCTGGGCTCCTGGGTGGCTCAGTTGGTTAAGTGTCTGCCTTCGGTTCAGGTTGTGATCCTGGAGTTCTAGGATCGAGTTCCACATCGGACTCCCTGCTCACCAGGGAGTCTGCTTCTCCCCCGACCTCTCTCCTCTCATGCTCACTCTCTTTCTCTCACACAAATAAATAAAATCTTTAAAAAAATATAATGTGAAGTACTGAGAAGATAGGGACTAAAATAAGTGAATTGTATTTGGCAATAGGGAAGACAAGTGAAGGGCGAAGGGTGCAAGCTCCTTACAGAAGGCTTAAAGGGGACAGGAGGGATGATTGTGGTTTATTCCTGTAACTGATGTTGTAATACACATAATGGAAAAGTCAAATTGGTTTATGAGACCTGGAATGGACAAGGGCAGTCCCTTCCCCCATCCCACTACTAAATCCTGCTCTGCAGAACTACATCCAACCTTCTATTCTTATAGCTGTTTCTATGGGGATTTACTTACATGTTCTAAATAACTTAAGACAGCCATCTCTTTTGATATTTGACTTTTATGTGTTATTAAGTTCATATTATGGAATAGAAGGATTTAGCACTCTTATACAGCCACATTACCTTCATACACAGAATTGTCAAGACCCCCCCAAACCCCCCAATATACTTCTAACTTATTTTGGTTAGATCAGATTTCAGTGTTCACATTATAATGACTACGTACGTATTATTCATAGCTAAGCCTTCCAATGTACTATAATTAAATTTCTTGCACACCATTTTGTTTGCCTGGACTTAATGATAATTGAGTGTGGTTCTCCCCTTTGCTTACTCTTCTATGTACCCATCACTAACCCTGCAGACATTGCAAACTTTCAGTCTAAAGCATGTATCAGCGATGGAACATAACAAACAAACCCAGTACTCTATCTGAAGTACTTTGCCGCTTGGAGGCATGTGCCTTGAGCTCTCCATCTTCTTAGCTCCAAAACTTTGACCTAGGGTCTCCTTTGTCACCCTCTCGAGAATTTCCCTCATTACCTACTTTGTTGAATCTCCCATCCAGCTTTTCTTACTAGGATTACTCTCTCTTTTAGGTAGACCTCCAGTAGCCTCCTGAGAAAGGGTGCATGGGAGATGACTTTTTTTTTTAATACTTCACATATCTGAAAATGTCCTTATTCTTACTTTGAATATCATTCATCAAGGTTTAAGTTAGAAATCAATTTTCCTTAAGATTTTGATGGCATTGTCCATCATCCTCTAGACTGAGAAGTCTAATATCATCCCATTTTACAATTTTTATTTTGCAGTTAGTTAGATTCTGGAAGCTCTTGGGATCTCAAATTTGTCCTATATTTTGAGAAATTTCAGAATGATACAGGTCTTCATCCTTTGTGCTGTGCATGCAAAAGTCTGGCCCTTTTAATCTGTGAATTCTCATGTTTCAGTTTTGGGACATTTTCTTGGAAAACCTTTACTTAAAACTCTGCCTTTACTCAGCACCACATCACCCACAGTGGGGAATGTGGGTCAGAACTCAGCCTTTATGGGTCATTCAAAGAATCCACACTAGGAAAGTGTACATCATCTTTAGGTTGTTTGATCATCTCCAGAATATTTGATAAAATGGTTTCTACTAAGAATCTCAGGCAGACTTCACCTCAGAGACATTGCTGAGTGGGAAGTTAAAAACATCTCCACCCATATCTGTGCAATAATTAAACTAGTTTAAATAGGAGAGGAAATGGGTGAACTAGCTGATGGGTATGAAGGAGAGCACTTGTTGTGCTGGACAACTGGTGGTGTATGGAAGTGCTGAATCACTATGTTATACACCTGGAACTAATATTACTGTTTAACTAACTGGGATCTAAATAATAATGCCCTGAAAAATGAGTGTGGGATAGAGATAAAAATAGAAAGAACAATTGAGTATCTGTTTAAAGATCGTTTAGAGTACCCATTCCCTTCCATGCCTCAGCTCAGTGGATGGCTACCATGTCTACTCACCTATGCAGAAGTCTACGATTTTCTTCTCTGGAAAGGTCTCTGAACTGTAGGACACCTTGCATATATAGTAGCCCTCACCCTCATCCTAACCATCACCCCAACCCAAACCCTAGTCCTACCCATAACTGGAATATCTAAGTGTAACTCTTTCCCTAAACCTAACCATAAACCTAACCCTCTAGCAAAATCTCTGAACTACAGGATACCAGGCACAAACCCTTCCCCTAAACTTAACCCTTACTGTAACCCTAACCCCAATGCTAGAATTGAGAAAGTGGGTTCCTGAACACAAAATAAGAAAAGCTGAGAAGCAGCCAAGTTATTCTGGGGAAGATCTCAAACCTTTAAGAATTGGTAATATTTCTGAAAATAGATGGAAAGGTAGAGATACAAACTGAAGGAACAATTGAATTTCTTTTTAAAGAGTATTTAGGGGCAGGTGGGTGGCTCAGTGGTTTAAACATTTGACTCTGTGTTTCGGCTCAGGTCATGATCTCACAGTTGTGAGATCGAGCCCTGCCTTGGGCTCTCTGCTCAACAGGGAGTCTGCTTCCCCTCTCTCTCTCCCTCTGCAGCTTCCCCAACTCATACAAACACACACACACACACACACACACACACACACACACACACACACTAAAATAAAGAAATAAACATTTTTTAAAGAAACAGTATTTAGAGCTCTAAATCCCTTCCATGCCTCAGCTTGGTGGATGGATGCCATGTAAAATCACACTGAAACAGAAGTCTAGAGAGGCCTCTGAACTGCAGGATACCAGGCTCATACCATAAGCCTAACCTGAACCCTAACACTACCCCTTCTCCTCTAATCCAACCAAATCCTATGGATAGGTCTCTGAACTGTAGTATATAAGGCACATACCCTCCCCATGGCCCTAAGCCTAACCCTCCCCCTTCCCCTAGCTCTATCCTGAACCCTAACCCTAGAGGTGAGGGGGGAAAGAAAAAAAGGTAGGGGTGGCATATATATATATATATACATATATATATATATATATATGTATATATATATACACACACACACACACACACACACAATGGAATATTACTCAGTCATTAAAAAAAGTATGAAATCTTGGCATTTGCAACGATCTAGATGGGGCTAGAAAGTATGATGCGAAGTGAAATAAGCCATTCAGAGAAACACAAATAACATATGATTTCACTTATATGAAATCTAAGAAGCAATACAAATGAGCAAAGGGATAAAAAGAGAGAGAGAGAGAGAGATAAACCATAAAAGAGACTCTTAACTATGGAAAACAAATGGGTGGTTACCAGAGGGGAGATGGGTGGTTGGGAGGATGGGGAAAATAGGGGATGGGGATTAAGGAGCGCACTTATGTGATGAGCACTGGGTGTTGTATGGAAGTGTTGAATTACTATATTATACAAACGAAACTAATAGTACTCTATGATAAGTACTATAATACTACTCTATGATAAAAATAAAACCTTCCAAAAAATTAAAAAAAAATAAGTTTTAATTGAGACAAATTCACTATCAAATACCAAAGAAGCCACTCTAAGGATGGGAAAAGAAATTTCATTTACCAATTGTACAGTAACCTGTCTGACATTTGGACCAGGTTTCTAGTAGCTTGAATTTGGCTCTTCATTAAGTTAGTCCAGGAAATAGACATTGCGTTTGTTTCTTTGTTGCTAGATACCATGAACCACCTCCTAGATTCAGTCAGAGCCTTGCTACTCAAAAAGCATTATTATCACCTGAGGATGTGCTAGAAATGCAGAACCTTGGGCCCTACCTCAACCTTACTGAATCAGAATTTGCATTTTAACAATCTCCTCAAGTGATTGCTGTGCACATTTAACTTTGGGAAGCAGTGATAATGGGTCATGGACATCTTTGAGAATCAGACAGATGATGCAGACCAGAGGTCTCGGACTAGAAACTAATCAGGTGATGGAACTGGAAAGGGGCAGGCGGGGGACCTTTAGCAACCGGGGAAAGCAGCCTCTAAGTGTCCACAGGTAGCAGCTACTTCGCTCCAAGAAACATTCACCCACAGGGAAGGCAGGATCAGTATTCTTAGATTTTTCAGTTTTCCAAAACTGATTAGTGTGGATTTTTAAAATGTATTGAATTAAAATTTAAACTTTCAAATTGAATTTACAATCCAGTTGCAAAACTGCAGGGCAACTAGAACACATCAACAGGCTAGTCTTTGTCAAGGTCAGTAGCTTGTGTCTTCTGTTAGACCCTGTCCGCAGAGAAGTACACATATACCCCTAGAAACACATAGTTCAGTAGTGTCTGTTAGAGCTCTGTACCATGATGCTTACGCTGTCAGTATGATAGTCATTGGCCCTATGTGGCTACTGAGAACTTGAAATTCATAAAAGTGACTGAGGTATTGAATTTCTAATTTTATTTAATTTTAGTAAGTTAATACTTAAGTCGCCACATGTATTTAGTGGGAACCACATCAGGCACACAGATACAGAGCCCAGAGACCATGGGTTAAAACTCCTCTCCGGGTGGCAGGAGGGGTGAAATAAAGGGGATTACAAGTGCACTTCCCTTGATGAGCACTGAGTAACATATACAATTGTTGAATCACTATATTACACACTTGAAACTAATCTAACAGTGGATATTAATTATACTTCAAAAAAACCCGAATAAATAAACCAAAAAACTTTCCCAAACAAGCTTTCCTTTTGAGGCAGTTCTCTATTTAGCTAGTATGGAGGTTCTCAACCTCAGCTGGTGTGGGAGACCAAAAAATGGTCACAAAGACATCAGGTCCTTATTCCTGCAACCTGTAAATGTTACCTTATTTGGGGAAATGGTCTCTGCCGGAGTGGTTAAAATAGGGATCTTGGGATGGGGGGATTATCCTTGATATTTCGGCTAGGTCTTACATGCATTTACATGCAGCCTTACCAGAGGGAGAAATGGAAAGACATGAGGATGCTGGCCTTAAAGACCAGAGTGAGGCAGTCACAAGCCACAGAGTGCTGGCAGCCACCAGAAGCTGTAAGAGGAAAGGACTGGATTCTTCCCTTGAGCCTCCAGAGGGAGTACCGCTCTGCTGACATCTTGATTTTGGCCAGTGCAACTGATTTCAGACTTTTGGCCTCCAAAACTGTTGTTTTAAGGCACCAAATTAGTGGATGTTATAGCAGTCCTAAGGAACTGATAGAGCTGCCCACTGGAATTGCCTGGGGAGCTTTACCTACCTACATTAGTTTATTTAACCTTCTTCCAACAAGATGACTATTGTGATCCCTAGTTTATAAATGAGACAAGGATTGGCAAATTTTAGGAACTTACTCACAGTTAGCTTGGGGCAGAGTTGAGGAGAGAGCCCAGGTCTGTCTGCTCACTTCCGGAAACAGTGAACAAAGAAGAGGGAAATGCCCAAGATGATTTCTAAGACTTCTGCCTGCAACATGGAGCCAAGAGTAGTTTCACTATCAAAGCAAGGAATCTGAGAAGTATGGCAGTTGAAGGTGTAAGTAGGGAAAGATAAACTCAGTCTGGGATGCTTCCTTAATTGTTTTCCTAACTCAATACTTCATTCTTGTCTTCATGACAAGAATGGTTTGCATGGTTTGCTCATCCAAACTCCCACAGCTACTCAGTGTGCACCCACAATTGGACTTCCTACACACACTCTCCACCACTCTCTTGGAAACCATAGTTCCACTGCAGGCAAATTGCCTTTTATTTCTAAACCTCTAACTAACTCGGTATCCTTGTAGAAACATGGCAGCTTGTCTCTAACATACCTGCTTCATGAATCTCAGGGCAAGGAAAAAAATGAGTGTGTGTACAGATGGATAACAGATCCACACCCATGATAGTTTCTAACCATATGGAGAGGAAATATGTTGGGATAAAGAAATAGAGTGACTGGGGCGCCTGGCTAGCTCAGTCAATGGAGCATGCAACTCTTGATCTTGGGATTGTGAGTTCGAGCCCCATGTTGGGTATAGAGATTAATTAAAATCTTTAAAAAAGAAAGAAAGAAAAAAAGAAAGAAAAAATACATTGATGAAGAAGAAAAGTAGAAGAGTGCATATAATATTATTACAGGGATGACTGGGTGGCTCAGTCAGTTAGGCATCTGCCTTTGGCTCAGGTCATAATCCTAGAGACCAGGGATGAAGTCCCACTTTGGGCTCCTTGCTCAGCAGGGAACCTGCTTCTCCCTCTACCTACTACTCTCACTGCTTGTACTCTCTCTCTCACACACACAAATAAATAAATAAAATCTCAAAAAAAAAAAAAAAAAAGAATCTCTGGGTGGGTCCAACAACCTGTATCTTGGGCGTACATTTTCCAAGAGTCCCTATGGAAAGTGGGTGGAAGAGGAAGCCAATATGTGGGGTTGTGGCCTTGTAGCTCATTCAGCCCCCAATTTTTTTTATTTTTATTTTTTTAAGATTTTATTTATTTATTTGAGAGAGAGAGAGAGATCACAAATAGGTGGAGAGGCAGACAGAGAGAGAGGAGGAAACAGGCTCCCAGCCCAGCGGAAAGCCTAATGCGGGGCTTGATTCCAAGACTCTGAGATCATGACCTGAGCCAAAGGCAGAGGCTTTAACCCATTGAGCCACCCAGGCGCCCCTCAAATTTATTTTTAGAAATTGACTTAAGATTTACCTGAGGAAAAAATATATATATATGCCAAAATACGTGTGCAGGTGGGTTCTCACCTTTCTAAGGGCCATTAGGTTCTCCCGTGAAATCCTGGGGCCGAGGTTGGGGGGGGGTGTCAATCCCGTTCCTTAAAACAGCACTGTTTGGAGCATAACCCCAGGGGAGCGGATGATATTAGGGGAAAGTTGTACTTAAAGGTAGGAAGTGCAGGAGTCTTTCCCCTCTGTGATCGTGGGAGAATCACGGAACTTTGGGGCTTATTTCTTGTAAACTGGGAATAACCTTACTGGGTTATTGAGAGTAAATGGAATAACCTAAGGAAAAGCACCTGGAGAAATAACAACGCCGGTTTATGTGAACAGTGACGCCGAGCAGCGGGATTCCTACCCGTCGGGGTTCACCCCTTCCCCTAACTCGCGTCACACTGAAAGCCGGCGGCGGCCGCGGCTCGTCTCCATGGCAACCGCCGCTCCATCTCCGGCTGGCCCCAGCCCGCCACGGGGACCGGAAGCAGCTTCCAATCGAGCGCTTCCCCCGCGTCTTCCGGATAACGCGGGGTCGCTTTTGCCGGTCGGGAGGTGAGAACCGAGGCCTCTTCTGAGACTCTATGCCGCAGGGAGAAGCGTCCTCACCCGGGGGTGGTCGGAGGCGGCCGCGGACGTCGGCACCGCAGCCGAGCAGCCCACCCGGCTCCTCCCTCCGCGCACGTCCTCTTTATTCCCGCCGCGACTCCTGTCGCCCCCTGGCGCTTCCCGCGGCCCCTACCTGGCCCCGCACCTCCTTGCCCCTCACCTTGTCGGCAAGCTCTTAGCTCCGACCTGCCCGCGCAGCCCCGCGGCACCTCGGCCGCAGCCGAACTCGCTAGGTTCCCAGCCAGCGCGCGCTCACCTGCGCTCGGCGCAGCGTCCTCAGCGGCCACGCGCCGCCCGCAGTCTCGCGGGGCCGGGACCCACGCGGGAGGGGCGCTGGCGGGGCAGGTGGGTGACGCGTCCGGGGGCCCTCGAGTACCGGGCCTCAGCGAGCCGGCCCCCAAGGGGTGGGATTTTGGACTGAGAGTCCGTCCTCCGCGGAAGGACCCCGGATTCGGGCTCTCGGCGAAGCCCCTGCAGGGATCCCGAGGGCTGCTGGCCCGCGTGCGGTGTTGGGGGTTCGGTCTCTCCGTCTCCCGAGTAGCGCCGAGAGCTAGTGTGCAGGAGGCATGTGTCGGCTGCGGGTGCTGAAGAGGCACAGTGCACCGCGGCCGCCCCTCTTCTCCGTGACTTCCCGAGGCTGCTTTAGTTTAGGGTCCCTCAATGTAACGCCCCCAAACGGCTTCCAAACTCATGGCCTCAACCCTTCCCGCCGTTCAGGTCTCCACCCTACATTCTGTTCTGGCCCAGTATATCATCCAGGTCTGCTGCTCCTCTGCCCTGGGACGTCTGGCCTCCTGACCACGCAGCACCGTGGGTAAGTGGATGGCCTGGATTCAGACCCCTTGCCCGTGCTCTCGCTCCCTGAGCTTGCCTTGTTCCTCATCTACAACGCGGGCAGGAAAATTACCGAACAGGGCTTTTGAGAGGATTTAAATAAATTTATATTTAGGTGCTGAGAAGCGTGCGTCGGACATTCTCTGTGTCATTTGCTACATCGCAATCACTATCGCATCATTTATTTGGTAACATTGTTGTCTCTCCTGCTAGAATATAAGCTTTAAGAAGCCACAGGCTTTGTTCAGGTCACTGCTGTATACACTGGTGTCCAGAACAGCGCTTGATGAAGTCGGAGGGAAATGGTAGACTGCCTAAAGAGGAAAAACGGGCACATACAAGATTTTTTAATTAGCCATCAGTTACCAGTGATGCATATACTAAAATGGTGCTAAAAGTGTCTTTCAACCCCCCCACCCTTTCTGCGAACTTGGGGAAATTACTGTCCTCATACATCACTAGGCTGCTGTTGACACTGTGGATGGATAAACAGTCTTTTCGGTAATTCACTTGATAATACATAGCGATACATTTGCCACTCTGCTTAGAGCCGGATAAGCCAAGTCCTTGGGATATCCTTGAATAACTTGAGGGAAAAAGAATATATTCCTGAAAATGTGCCTCCCAACATTATTTATGATAGTATTTATGCTAGTAATTTATGCTAGTAAAAATTTATGATAGTGAAAATTAGAAACAAATATTCTCTGATGAAGGAAGGTAAATAATAAAGATAGTACGGATCAGAAGCAGAACATGAATAAATGGAAGCACATTAAGATGGAGGAATATGCAATTATTTTTTAATAGTTCCTTTACTGTCAAAATAGTATTGTTTTAATACTATTTGATAGTATGAAACATGTTATATTTAATACTGTTTAATAGTAAATGTTGAAAAAAAATCCACACGAAACGACTTTTCTCATGAGACTGTTTCTTAGCACTATTTGCGGCAGGCTAGAAAAAAATTAATTAGCTCCTTGAGCCTGCCCCAGAGTCTTAATTTTTCTCAAGCTTCCCTTATTTCTGCTCCCTAGGAGTTCCTGCACAATCCTGGCTGATCCCTTATTGTTATACTTAGTCAGCCTCGTGTGCATGATTTGCAGAATAAATTGGGAATTACTCATGCATATGAATTAATGCATCTTAGCTCTTCGATTCTCTTAAGGAAGGATTCTTTGAAAGCGTGGTTTATACTAAGATTAAGGGCAGTACTTTCTGTATAGTCTGTTACTAATCTTAGATGTGTTGTTCTAGGAAACATTTGTCTGTGTCATGTTCCCACTTGTTTCTTTAATCATATTTAAGGAGTGTCCTTAAGGAAAACATCACCTTCTTGGAGATTAAAGCCTAGGTCTCTGTTCCCAGTCCAAATGTCTGCAGAGCTGAGAAAGTCATCACTCCTTCCACACACTTCAGAGGGGTCTGACAGCGCTCTGAGAGTGAAGATGGAAGAGGAAGAGCAGACCTGTGATCTGGACTCCCGCCTCCCCTGGAGCAGCTGCTGCAGCCCAGAGACCTTCCGCCAGTGGTTCAGGCAGTTTGGCTACCAGGAGTCCCCTGGGCCCCGGGAGGCCCTGAGCCAGCTCCGGGAGCTTTGCCATCAGTGGCTGAGGCCGGAGGTGAACACCAAGGAGCAGATCCTGGAGCTGCTGGTGCTGGAGCAGTTCCTGGCCATCCTGCCTGACGAGCTGCAGGCCTGGCTTCGAGAGCACCGGCCTGAGAATGGAGAGGAGGCCGTCACTCTGCTGGAGGAGCTGGAGAAGGAGCTTGATGAGCCAGCTGAGCAGGTAAAAAGGCATCTGGTGGGGATGAGTGACCGGGTTAAGTCAGGAGCTCTGGGGCATCACTGGGGATAGAACTCTCAAACTGTACTCCTACTTAGCACACTAAACACGGAGGGCAGTGAATGTACTTCCACCTGTGCCAGAAAACAGACTGTGGCTCCACTTTCTTCCTCCCTTTTCCTGAATCCCAGGGTATTTTCCATGTAGTATCCTCTCTATTATTTTTTTTTTAAGATTTTATTTATTTATTTGAGAGAGAGAGAGAGCCCAAGCAGGGGAAGTAGACAAGGGAGAGGGAAAAGCAGACTCTCTGCTGAGCAGAGAGCCCAAGGGGGGCTCAATCTCAGGACCCCGGGATCATGACCAGAGCCGAAGGCAGACACTTAAGCCAGAATCACCCAGGCACCCCTCCTCTATTATTTTATCCCAAGACCCAACAAGATTCCCTTCTTCAGTCTCAGTTATACCTAACTGCTTCCAGGTCCTTTTTGGACAAAACGAGGACACTCTTGCAGAGAAACTGGCATCTTGGGAAATCACTCAGGAGTCACCATGCAGCCAGATCAAGCCCGTAAATCAGCAGCTGCCATTGGCTTCAAGGGAGTTCTACTCAAGACAAAAAGGTGAGAGACGGGATTCAATTCATGGGGAAAACCCACCATGTGTCAGCCCACCACACACATCCCGGCTGCTTTCGGCAAGAAGTCTCCAATCTCCGCTCCTGCTTCCTCTCACCGTGGGGTCTTCCACCATTAGATGTTGTGCGAATGATCATTCTCAGTGTTTTGTTCTTGTTTCTTTCCCAGAGAGTTTCATAATCTCTTTCAGATTTTTAAATCTTGACATCATCTCCATGGGGATTTTCAAGCCTTTTATAAAGGAGCATGACCCTTGGGGCTCCTGGGTGGCTCAGTGGGTTTAAGGTCTGCCTTCAGTTCAGGTCCTGATCCCCATGTCCTGGGATCGAGCCTTGAGTCAGGGCTCCCTGCTCAGTGGGGGAGTCTGCTGCTCCCTCTCCCTCTGCCCCTCTCTCCATGTGTGCTCATGCTCTCTCTCTAATAAATAAAATCTTTAAAACAAACAAACAAACAAACATGACCCTTTTCTCAAATGAAATCTTGCACGGAGTTCCAGTACATAAAATAGATGAAAACACAGCTACCCTCACTGAAGCAGGAGCAAGCAGCGTCCATCCACAAGGGCTCCAACTTGGCCTGTTCCCCCCATGGTACCTTCGGGCAGCCCCGAGGGACCCCAAAGTCGCAATCTAAAGACCACTGGTCTACCTCCTCATTTTCTGTCTAGCTTCTTGCTTGGTTACTGGTGCCATGTAGTATGAAAATCATCATATTCCTACTCAGATGACTTTGCCCTCTCATGATGACTTGAATATTTTCCTCTTCTCCCTCACATCCTAAACTGGCCTCGGTGGCTGCTCGCATCACTTTTTACAAACGTGCTCCAAAACGGCTTGCACAGCAGTCTGTTCTTTTGTTGCAGATACTCAAAAAAATAAGAGCTGTGGGGAAAAAGCAAAGCAGAAGACGGGAGCGAGGTCTTACTAAATAAAGTAGGGACAGAGCCTTATTAAATAAAGTGGTGGAGAAGGCCTCTTTGGTGAGCGACATTTGAGCAGAGACCTTTCTTCTAGATGACCGTGCTGGATGAAATGGGATTCAGAAATGAAGAGGGAAACCCCACTT
This sequence comes from Lontra canadensis, assembly GCF_010015895.1. Classification (NCBI taxonomy): domain Eukaryota; kingdom Metazoa; phylum Chordata; class Mammalia; order Carnivora; family Mustelidae; genus Lontra; species Lontra canadensis. Next base: position 11,276,364 of record NW_022631011.1, read on the forward strand.
GGGGATCTCCCCTTCTCCCCCTCACACGGCTTCCACATTCCACAGGTTAAGCTAAGTAAGGTTAGAGTTTTTCCAAGATACTTTTGGTAAGAAAATCCAGGGGGGAAAAATACAAAAATTTAGAGACTTAGAAAATAGTTCTCTTAGTTGACAAGTACCTGCTCCCAAGAGGCTTGCGCCGGGCACTTAACATCTCCAGCGTAGCGAGTGTCTTGGCTTAACTAGGGGAGAAATGAAAGTCCTTTCACACTCCATCAGCATCGGGAGGGAACCGCCCCTACCCCGCCCCTACCCCAGCAGCTTTTTCTGGTAATGACAACAAAAGTAATCAGCCTCAAAGCCAGGTCTTGGGACCCCATTGTTGACAAGAACTACGTTCTACCTCTGAATTCCCTCACAGAGGCCTTTCTTATATTTGTTGTTTGTTTTTCATTTTATTTTTTTCATCATAATAACTGTACTCTTTAATCGCCATCCTCTATTTCCCCTATCCTCCCAGTCCCTTACTGTCTGGTAACCATCAGTTTGTTCTCTGTAGTTAAGAATCTGTTTCTTGGTTTGTCTCTCTTTTTTTTTTTCCTTTCCTTGTTTTGTTTCTTAAATTCCACATATGAGTAAAATTATGTGGTATTTGTCTTCCTCTGACTGACTTATTTCACTTCCCATAATACCCATAATACTCTCTAGCTTCATCCATGTCATTGCAATGGCAAGATTACATTTTTATGGCTGAGTAATATTCCAGTGTGTGTGTGTGTGTGTGTGTGAGAGAGAGAGAGAGAGAGAGAGAGAGAGAGACATCACATCTTCTTTCTCCTTTCATCTACAGATGGACACTTGGGCTGCTTCCATAGTTTGGCTACTGGAAATAAATGCTGCTCTAAAATAGGGCGTGCATGTATCCCTTTGAATTAGTGTTTTTGTATTTGTTGGGTAGATATCCAGTAGTGCAATTCCTGGATTATAGAGTAATCCTATTTTTAACTTTTTGAGGAACCCTCATACTGTTTTCCACAGTGGCTGCCCCAATTTGCTTTCCCACCAACAGTGCAAGAGGTTTCCTTTGTCTCCACGTTGTCACTAACACTTTTTCTTGTGATTTTGATTTTAGCCATTCTCACAGGTGTGAGGTATCTTACTATAGTTTTGCTTGGCATTTCCCTGATGATGAGTGATGCTAAACATCTTTTCATGTGTGTGCTGTCCATCTATATGTCTTCTTTGGAGAAATGTCTATTCTTGTCTTCTGTTCATTTTTAAATTGGATTATTTGTTTTTTTGGTGTCAGGTTGTGTAAGTTATTTATATATTTTGGATACTAATCCTTTATCAGATATGTCATTTGCAAATATCTTCTGCCATCCAGTAGGCTGCCTTTTAGGTTTATAGATTGTTTCCTTTGCTGTGCAGGAACTGTTTATTTTAATGTACTTCCAAGAATCGATTTTTGCTTTTGTTTCCCTAGCCTCAGGAGACATATCTAGAAAAATGTTGCTTTGGCTGATGTCAGAGAGATTACTGCCTTTGTTCTCTTCAAGTATGTTTATGTTTTCAGGTCTCACATTTAGGTCTTTAATGCATTTTTTAGTTTACTTTTATGTATGATGTAAGAAACTGATCCAGCTTCATTCTTTTGCATATAGCTGTCCAGTTTTCCCAACACTTTGTTGAAGAGACTGTCCTTATCCCATTGTATATTCATTCCTTCTTCATTGAAGATTAATTGACCATTAAATTATAGGCTTATTTCTAGGTTTTCTATCCTCTTTATTGATATATGTGTTTATTTTTGTGCCAGTACCATACTGTTGTAATTACTGTCACGTTGTACTATAACTTGAAATCTGGAATTGTGATACCTCAAGTTTTGTTTTTCTTTTTCAAGATGGCTTTGGCTATTTAAGGTCTTTTGCGATTCTGTACAAATTTTAGGATTGTTCTAATTCTGTGAAAAATGCTGGTGGTATTTTGATAGGGATTGCAGTAAGTCTGTAGATTACTTTGAGTAGTATAGACATTTTAACAATATTTGTTCTTCCAACCCATGAGCATGGAACGTCTTTCCATTTCTTTGCATTGTCTTGAATTTCTTTCATCAGTGTTTCATAGTTTTTAGAGTACAGGTCTTCTACATCTTTGGTTAAATTTATTCCTAGATCTTTTCTTCTTTTTGGTGCAATTATAAATGAGATTTTTTTTTTTTTTTTAAGATTTTGTTTTATTTATTTGACAGACCGAGATCACAAGTAGGCAGAGAGGCAGGCAGAGAGGGAGGGGGAAGAAGGCTCCCTGCTGAGCAGAGAGCCTGATGCGGGGCTCGATCCCAGGACCCTGAGATCATGACCTGAGCTGAAGGCAGAGGCTTAACCCACTGAGCCACCCAGGAGCCCATGAGATTGTTTTCTTAATTTCACTTTCTGCTGCTTCATTATTAGTGTAGAGGAATGCAACAGATTTCTGTACATTGATGTGTATCCTGTGACTTTACTGAATTCATGTATCAGTTCTAATAGTTTTTTGGTGGAATCTTGACAGTTTTCTAGATAAAGTATCATGTCATATGCAAATAGTGAGAATTCTACTTCTTCTTTACCAATTTGGAGCCTTTTATTTCTTTGTTGTCTGATTGCTGTGGCTAGGACTTCAGTACTATTTTGAATATAAGTGGTGAGAGTGGACAGACTTGGATTTTGAAGGTAGAGATCAGACATTGAAATCACTTTGGAATTTGAGCTATCAAAAATGAATTTGATGGGGTGCCTGGGTGGCTCAGTGGGTTAAGCCGCTGCCTTCGGCTCAGGTCATGATCTCAGGGTCCTGGGATTGAGTCCCGCATCGGACTCTCTGCTCAGCGGGGAGCCTGTTTCCCTCTCTCTGCCTACCTCTCTACCTACTTGTGATCTCTCTCTCTGTCAAATAAATAAATAAAATCTTTAAAAAAAAATGAATTTGAGAGAGAATCCTTACCATTTACAAAATGATTTCTATTTACACCAATAATAATGCCATTCACCTAGTACTATAAAATACATATAAGAGTAGAAGTTTTTTGTAAGTGGGTACTCTGTGCTACCCTTGATTCATTTGAGGTGACAGTTATGCTAGTCTATAATCCTCCCCTTTCCCCCCCTAATTTGTATTTCTGACCTTATATTCCATATTCATTCTTGACCCCTTGGCTTTCTTCATTTATCGTTATTAAACTTTTATTTATTGACCTTCATACTAAGTCTTGGCTATTACTACCCACTGCCACATCTGGCTCCTCTCCTTTGGTTGCTTCTCTGCTTCTCCCATAATTGCTCATCTTCTAGTCCCTTTTCTTCCAGATTTCTTTTCAGTCTCTGATACATCTTTTTACCTCTAGCTTTTGCATGGAGATTTTCATCTTTATAATTGACTGTCTCCTCAGTATATAAATCTTTCCTTTTTGCCTTATGATCTTGTTAATGTTTTGTGACTTACCATCACAATCTTCCACATTGTGGTGCTATTTTATAAACATGCTAGCAATAAATAATTGGTATATATATATTTTTGATCATTCTATTTGCCTTTCTTTCTGAACAGAGAGCAGTGACATCGCTTTTCTGTGTATTATTTCAGCTAAAGACACAAAAACTACAAATGTGAATTCAGCTTCAACACAAAAGACTTCTCCAGGTATGGAACTGCATTCCACTGTTTCCAACACCCTTCATCTGGACGCTCCCCAGAGTTGCACGTATAGAAGAGCCTGTGAACAAGATGGCAACTTTGAAAGAAGACGGAGAAACCCTTTTGGAAAAAAACAACACAAGTGTAATGAATGTGGCAAAGTCTTCAGTCAGAGCTCAGCCCTCATACTCCATCAGAGAATCCACAGTGGGGAGAAGCCTTATGCGTGTGATGTGTGTACAAAGGCTTTCAGCCGGAGTGCCGTCCTGATTCAGCATCGAAGAACACACACTGGGGAAAAACCCTACAAGTGTCATGAATGTGGGAAAGCCTTTAGTCAGAGCTCAAATCTTCTCAGACATAGGAAAAGACACACGAAAGAAAAAGTCCCATTGGTGTTGTAAGGAAATCAAAGCATTTGCTCAGAGCTTTTTCATTGGGAAAAGACACAAAGCACAAACACTCTTTTAGTATTTCAGTGGTTTTAGTGGGCACTAGTTTGCTTTCAAAAGTCATGAAAGCTGCAGGAGAGAAAGTAAAATATCTTCTGTCAACATTGTTTGCTCTTCTGCTTGTCAATACAGTGTCGATTCAGATGTTCGAGATTCGAAAGCTTAATTCATATTTCCTTCCCTAGGACAGCTCTTGAACAGACATTCCCAAACATGTTCTATCTCCATTACTAACACAAATCATGAACTAGCACATTTCTCTTTAGACGAGTTTTCCCTGTTGAGAAGGAATGTGTGAGTTACTCAGTATAAAAATAAGTATCTTCCTCCATTCCATAACGAACATTGGAATTCCCAGACCAAAGATTAGAGCATGTTAAAAATTTTAACCATTTGTTTTTCGTTACCAGACTCAAAATATGAGAATAAGGTTGAGGAGAGGCCCAAAAGAATGTGTATTTTCAGACCAAATTATTGTTAGGGGGTAGATGAATAAAGACATCTACTCTCTTATGAAAATTCACAAAAGCCTACACTATTGATGATACTAAGTAGTTTGGTTTTTTTTTTTAAGACTTACTTCTTTTTAGAGAGAATGTGTGTGTGAGTTAGGGGGAGGTGCAGAGGGAGAGAGAATCTCAAGCAGACTCCCCTGCTGAGCGAGGAGCCCACGACCCTGAGATGATGACCGGAGCCAAAATTAAGAATTAAATGCCTAACCAACTGAGCCACCTAGGGGCCCCTTAAGGAGTTTTCTATGTAGGAAAAAAATAATCTCCTTTACAATGTAATTTAGAAATAATTCAGTGAAAACAGTAGGATGTCTCTACATGTCTTAGGGAATGGCATAGGAATGTTGTAATAAACAGGGGTATCTATGGGTGCTTATATAAAGTTCATGAGCATGTTAAAATAAAAAAGATGAAGAAAGACTGTCCAAATAAGACTGATAAACACGAATATGAGCCAGCGTGGTCTGTAATGGAGACTTGTGCCACAACTTACGTGGAAAAGGAAACCCTCAGCAGCTGACAGGTCTCCTTTGGTGTTCTTCAAGGCCCCTTTTCTGGCATAAATCAGCTGTGAGCATGTTTCAGGCATCTCAAGACAAGCTTTTCAGAGTCTTATGTACATTCTCAGTAAGGTCTGTTTCTAGACAAACTGTCTAGACACCAGCCCCTGGGTTTTGATGCTCTTCCACAAAATTCTAAAGTTTAGTTTTAAGAGTCCATTGAGTTTTGCCCATATTTATGTCAATCAGATTTCCTGTTTAAAATGACTGATTATATGTTATTACAATTATTCTGACAGTATACAATATGATGTTCCCTTTTCTAGGGAATCTTGATAGAACTGTATTACAAGAATACATGCATTAAAATGTGTTCTATGGGGCACCTGTGTGGCTCAGTGAGTTAAAGCCTCTGCCTTGGGCTCAGGTCATGATCCCAGGGTCCTGGAATCAAGTCTCACATTGGGCTCTCTGCTCAGCAGGGAGCCTGCATCCTTCTCTCTCTCTCTGCCTGCCTCTCTGCTTGCTTGTGATCTGTCTCTCTGTCAAATAAATAAATAAAATCTTTAAAATGTGTTCTATGTTGCCACAGTTATCAATATGAAAGCAGATGTTAGAAATGAAGGTCCTCAGGAGAAGGGAAGAGGGGGCTCATAGTGGACTTTGGAATCTTTGTGATGTATTGTATTATCAGAAAATCCAACCACATCTAGTGCTTAGAGTAACTCCAGAAACAAATATGGGGTTACTGTGCTCTACTTAGAATATTGATAATGTAAGATTGGTAAGGGGAGAAGTAAATGTAAATTGTAATTATAGAATTTTCTGATAGTGATTATACTTTGTAGCTCTAACAATATGTGAAAATGTCTTTGGGCTCATTCTCTGTAATTAAAGGAACAAGCCATCTATGAAAGCAGCGAATGCCTCAGATATGTGTATTGTGAATATTGCTTAATTATGGAAAGACAGAGTTTCTTGTTATTATGAATAAAATGACAGAATGTCAAGTGTGCTGAGGAAAGTTGTCTTCACTTGGTGCTGTCATAAACCTTAAGAGATGACATTCTCTGCATTGTGAATAATCTGAATTTCTCCCTGAGAAGGTGGTATGAGTCATATCTAAGTACATGACAAGTCTTTAAAGGGTGTTGTTGTGTCCTAGAAGTTACTCATGGACTTACATAGTCTCCTAATGCTAGTTCACTCAAATGGAGGTTTAATATGACTTGGGCTAACCTTGATTTGAAAAACTAGCATGATGTTAGCAACCCCATTAGATTTATTTCTGTAGATAGTAAATACTCCCAAATGAAATTGATATTTTTATGAATTTCACTTCATCGTGGCCTTTAATATTAGCTATAATCCTATGCTCTCTCTTTACCTCTCTCTCATTCTCTTCAGAGACCAGATCACATGTTGGTCACAGCCCTTAAACCTTCCGGAACTGGGAATGCTTCTGGATGCAAAATCCACGTGTGATGGTTTAAACAAGTAAGGCTTTGTAGCCAGAAATCTGGAGGTGAGTTGCCGCTGGAGGTCAATCAGCAGGTGGACAACAACTGGTCTGGATGTGGTCTCTGCCCTTTTGGCCTTTCCCTTCTGCTTATTTTCTCAGGCAAGAGAGCTGTCCCAGCTCCAAGAATGACATCCTGGGCCAAGCCAGGAAGGAAGAGGAAAAGGAGCTCCAGTCATGGCCATCTCCTTTGCTAGGAAAAGTAGAAGTTTTCCATGAAATCCCAACAAAATTCTGCTTACGTTTCCTTGTTGCAAATGTTTGGTAAAGCATGAGTTTTCAACCTCTAGAGGGAAAATGGCAGGGCAGGTCGGTTTTTGCAATGAGCTGGGTCAGCCAACAGTGTTTGCCACACTCCTTGGCCACCTTCCTTTTCATGGGAAGATGGCTGTTTTTGCCTCCTGCGTTATGGAAAAAAACCCAAAAGTAAGTTACAACCTCCTGCCATCAAATTTGTCAAAGTACCTACACCCACCCCTCATTTCCCCTCCAAATGAAAGGGGTCTCTCTTCTCCCTCACCATTCCTTCTCACCTCTGAAGGAGCTTGGCTGCCATCAGTTATTACCCTTCTATTTCATCATCCTTTCCCCTCTTTGAGGATGCATCTCTCAACATTTAAATACGGTGATGTGACTAGCCCTCCAAATCTATACTTTTCCGGTGTATCTTTACAAAATTTTACAAAATTCTTCCCCCTGATGGGGAAGAAAATGGCCCTTAGCTTTGACTTCTTCATATGCATCTATTTCTTTCAACCAGAATGATCTTTCAAAAACAAACATTTGATCATATCCCTTCCTTGCTCAAAACATAGGCTTCCCATTGCTTTTTAAATTTTTTTAAAGGTTTTATTTATTTATTAAACAGAGATCACAAGTAGGCAGAGAGGCAGGCAGAGAAAGATTGGAGGAAGCAGTCTCCCCGATGAGCAGAGAGCCGAGAGCCCAATGTGGGGCTCGATCCCAGGACCCTGGGATCATGACCTGAGCCGAAGGCAGAGGCTTTAACCCACTGAGCCACCCAGGCGCGCCCCCCCCCATTGCTTTTAATATAAAGTTTTTGAGGCTTTTTGTGATCTGACCACAGCCTAGCACTTCAGCTTTATCCCTTGCCATTGTATCCTTCATTCTCTATGCCAAAGCCATTCTGGATTAGCTAAAGTCCTCCTGCCTCCAGGCCTTTGCGTGGGGTCCTTTGGAACTCTTACGAGCTTCTGCACTTCTGAATACACTTCTCCTGTGTATTCTAGCTTAAATGCCAATTCTTCCAGGAAGCCCTCCACCCTAACACACCAACAACAGATTGGGGACTACTCCCACACCCTTCTATTCATTACATAGCAGTCTGTTCTTAACTGGTATTACATTTATCACACAAAATATCAAGCTGCAAATGTGGTCCCAAGAAGAGGAAGATGAATGACACTTTGGAAGAAAGAAGTCATGAGATAGCAAAAGAAAAAAGTGAAAAATCCCTCCCATCTCCTGGAAAGGGTGAGGCAAAGAGAAAGTCAGACACAGGCATCCCTCTACCTCTGCGTCCAATCCCTACAGAAATGCCAGAGGGGATTGGGAGAGAACTTGAAAGGGGAGAAGGCTGGGCCCACCTGCTATTGAGTGCATTGGCAGAGCAATTGCTGAACAGACCTCCCATTCTCCAATACTGGACTACTGTAAAAATGGCAATGCACCAGCTAACATATGACTTAGAAGATCTATGGCAGTTCTCCATGCTCATTGGGAGCCCTGGAAAAGAGCTGATTGCACCAGCTGGAGAGTTGGGACCATTGCACAAAGGAATTTTGTGGATCTTATAGCTAACAGCTGCAGGACCCAGCTGGGAGTCTCACCCATACTTTAGAGGGTGGCTAGAACCAATGTAGAGATGACAAATGAAGGGAAAGATACTGGCCTCTAGCCTAGCCAAGAGAACAAATCACTGGTTGCTGTAGGTTAGGTGAAAAAGCACCACAGCAGACTACCTGCGAAGGCTAGAGACCAGAAAAGAAGGACAGCAAGCCCATCTGAGACCCAATCCACAGCATGACCTTACCTAGGTGAATGTAAACCCCCTCCCCAGATATCCAGATGGCAGAAAAGGGCAGAGGAAGTAAGAGCCATGTTAGGGAGTTGAACTTAAAATAGACTGAATAATTAAATTCTTTCACCACCGCCCACCCACCCAATGGGATGGGAATTCAAGCAGCAAAAATATCAGTTATAAGAATTTAGTTTCATTTTCCTTTGCATATTTGAGAAGAATTGTGATAACTTTTTACCCCGCCAAATGGGCACTTATATCTGCTTCTGTGTTGGTGCTATTTTATGTTTCTTGAAAACATGAACTGACCCATTCACTGGTGTTTCTGAAGCATTTAGCATAGTACCTGACCCATAACAGACACTTAGATACTTGTGGAATGAGGGGTGCCTGGGTGGCTCAGTCAGCTAAGCGTCTGCCTTCAGCTCAGTTCATGATCCCAGGGTCCTGGGATCGAGCGCCAAGTCAAGCTCCCCACTCAAATGGGAGTCTGCTTTTCCCTTTCCCTTTACCCCTCCTCCCCATCTGTGCTCTCTCTCTCTCACTCTTAAATAAATAAATAAAATAGTTTTTAAAAATACTTGTGGAATGAAAATATTTGCAAATTGTATATCTGATAAGGGATCAATATCCAGAATATATAAAGAATTCCTATAGCTCAGCGAGAACAAAAACAGCAAAAACAAACAATTTACTTTAAAAATGGGCAAAGGACATGAATAGATATTTCTCCAAAGAAGACATACAAATGACCAATAAACACAGGAAAAGATGTTTAATACCACTTATCATTAGGGAAGTACAAATTAAAACCACAATGAGATATACCCATTAGGGTGGCTTTGATTAAAAATAGAAAAAATAAGGGATATTTCGGTGGCTCAGTGGCTTAAGTGTCTGCCTTCGGTTAGGTCATGATCCCAGGGTCCTGGGATCGAGCTCCATATGGGGCTCCCTTCTCCTCAGAAGGCTACTTCTCCCTCTTTATCTGCCTCTCTCCTTGCTCATGCTCTCTCAAATAAATAATAAATAAAGCCTTTTAAAAAAATACAAAACATAACAAATATTGGCAACAATGTAGAGAAATCAAAACACTTGTGCATTGCTGATGGGAATGTAAATGGCACAGCAGAAACCAGTTTGATGGCTCCTCAAAAAGCTGAACATAGAATTACCAAATGATCCAGCAATTCCACTCCTAGGCATATCATCCAAAAGAACTAAAAGCAGGGACTCAGATAGATACTTGTATATCTCTGTTCATAGCAGTATTATTCACAATAGACAAAAGGTGGAAATAACCAAGTGTTCATTAATAGATCAATGGAGAAGCAAGGTGTAATATATAAGTACAATGAATGTCATTCTGCCTTAAAAACAATGAAATTCTGATAATGCTACAGATGAAACTTGAAAACATGCTAAGTAAAATAAGGCAAACACAAAAAGAAAAATATTTTATGATTCCATTTATATAAGATACCTAGAATGGCAAATTATAGGGACAAAAATAGACTAGTAGGTTACCAGGGCTGGGGAAAAGGAATGAAGAGTTATTTAATGAGTACAGAGTTTCTATTTGAGGTGATAAAATTGTTCTGGAAATCGGTAGTGTGATGACTGTACTATATTATGAATGTATTTAATATGACTGAATTATACATTTAAAAATGGGTAAAATGGTATGGGGCACCTGAGTGGCTCAGTTAGTTAAGCATCGGACTCCTGATTTCGGCTTGGGTCGTGATCTCGGGGTCGTGAGATCAAGCCCTGAGTTGGGCTCTTGCTCTCAACATGGGATCTACTTTAGATGCTCCTTCTCTCTCTCTACCCCTCCCACTGACTCCTGCTCTCTCTAAATAAATAAATCTTTTTAAAAAATTGGTTAAAATGGTAAATTTTATGTAAATGTTGCCACAATTAAAAACAAAAGCACTGAAGGAAACAAAAAGGAAATTATTTTTATATAATCCCTGCCCTAATAAAATTTATATTCTAGCAAAAGTAGAAGCAAAACCCTACGGAATGAATGTTGTTGAAAGGCAGAGGATCTGGAAGACAAAATCCAGACAAGTGTTTGGTGAAAGCACTGACTGAATGTGAGCCCAAAAAACGCTGTCTTTGCCACTAACATTGAGGACAGCCAATGAAGAGATTATACCAGCAGCCCTAGAGGAAGATTGGGGTGGACTATATCTGTAACAAATCCTGGACAGTTAGTAAATAATATTAAAATTAGTTGTACTTTCCATCTTGAATAAAAGTATTTCCTTGTGGGGCCCCTGGGTGCCTCAGTTGGTTAAGCAACTGACTACTGATCTCAGCCCAGGTCTTGATCTCAGGGCGGTGAATTCAAGCCCCGTGTTGGTCTCCACGCTGGACATGGAGCCTACTTTTTTTTTTTCCAAAAAGATATTTCCTTGTATAAAACTATATGCTAAATTAGTTTACTGATTCCTGAAATTTTACCTAAGGTATGTATCTTATTATTTGGGTCTCTTAATCTTACTTGAATTTGAATTTAGCTCAGATTAATTAGCCTGTCTTCGGCTGAAGGATTATTTTTATTCAGAAGCCAGAATGACAGGGTTGGCAGCTTATATAATGTGTGCAACTCTAGTGTCCGAGCTAATGATCAGCTGGGTAAACAGCTGCTATCTTTTCCTACGCAGCTTGGCTGGCTCCAGTATATTGCAGGAATTGTCAGGACATTAGGCAGAATATCACCATTTGGATGAGTCAGTGAGGCTGCATCAGAACTAGATTAATCCTTGGGTGCCTGAGTGGCTCGGTGGGTTAAGCCTCTGCCTTCGGCTCAGGTCATGATTTCAGGGTCCTGGGATCGAGCCCTGCATTGGGCTCTCTGCTCTGCAGGGAGCCTGCTTCCCCCTCTCTCTCTGCCTGTTGCTCTGGCTACTTGTGATCTCTTTCTGTCAAATAAATAAATAAAATCTTAAAAAAAAAAAAAGAACTGGATTTTTCCATTAGACTTTGCTTTTATTCACTGCCTATCAGCAATCTTATCACCTAAGTGGCTTTACAGATTGCCCTCTCAATATTCATTCAACTCCAAATGATTACTCAAAGCCAGTTATGGTAATGTTCTTCCACCTGCAAGTAATTTTGATTTAGGAATGGGCATATCCGGACGCCTGGCTCAGATGGCTCAGTGTCTGCCTTCCACTCAGGTCATGATCACAGGGTCCTAGGATCAGAGCTCCTTCTGCTGGCCCTTCCTGCTGAGCGGCAAGTCTGGTTCTCCCTCTGCCCCTCCCTCCCACTCAAGCTCTCTAACAAAATCTTAGAAAAAAAAAGAAAAGAAAAGGAATGGACATATCACCCAATCTAGGTCAATGAAACATGAAGGGAAAACTGTTTAATGGTTTCTGGGAATAGCTTGCTTTCTCTAAAAAGGAGACGCAGAAGAGATAATACCTTTCTATGTCCAGATGTTGCTGTGACTGGCTACAATGAGGCAATGCTGCGACAGCTGGCAGACGAAGCTGACATACGGAGGAAGGAGCTAAGAAATCTGCAGAGAAGAGAAACTCAAGTCCTGATGTCCCAGTTCCTTGAAATAGTTACATTAGAAAATAAGAAAGGTTTAAAATCAGTGATCTAATTATCCACCTTAAGAATCTGAAGGAAAAAAGTTGAAGAGGATTTAGAAACAAAGTAAGAAGAAAGGACACAATGATAAAAATAAGAACAGAAGTTCTGGTTCCCGGGAAGGTAGAGTAAGCTCATTCCATTCTGTCTCCACAGAGAGATTCCCACAGAATGCTGGGCAGAGTGAGTGAAGCAGCTCCCTGAGGGGCCATCAAAGTAAAGAGTAGCCAGCAAACTGGGGAAGACAACTGGGATGTGAAATTCTATTGAACTGCACTGAATTTACCCTCTTTTTCTCCTTTATCTCCTAGCCTAGACTCTGCTTCCTAGTCTGAAACCCAGAAGTGCACACAGAGAGAAAACAGGAAGAACTCCAAGAGAAATGTAGACATGTTCTGTGTCTGGCCTAAGTGGTAGGAAAAAGGCTCCTAAGGGTCAGAAAGATGGGGGAAGTCCCTATCCTTTTTTTTTTTTTTTAGAGAAAGAGTGAGTTGGGAGAGGGGCAAAAGGAGAAAGAACTAGAGAATCTTAAGCAGATTGCATGCCCAGCGTGGAGTCTGACACAGGGCCCGATCTCACAACCCTGAGATCACCCCCTTAGCCGAAATCAAAAGTCAGACGCTTAACTGAGCCACCCCAGCGCCCCAACCCCGTATCTTTTTTTCTTCATTTGACTTCTCTCCTATCGCAGCCTGCAGGCAATACTATGACCATGGCAGCAGCAACACAGCAATGGCAAGGGGTCCTAGGGAAGTCACCTTAAACTCAGAGGGAGGGGAACCTTTAGCTCTGATCAGAGGAGCTATTATTCCAAGAATATGGTGCCAATCCCTGTGGCTTTTATTTTGTGTCCTATCACTGACTGACCAGAAAGCAGACGTAGTTGAGAAAAGACAACAGCAGAGCAAGGAAACGATAACCTGATCTTTCTAGCTGGAAGACTACTAACAGAGGTCTCGGGGAGCCAGAAAATGTTGAGTTTATTGCAAAGAACAGAGAGATGAGGTGTAATCCCTAAAAGTAATGTCTGAACACCTCTGCTCACCTCTAAAGTGCACATGCAAGGATGTGACCTTGAATTGCCGAGCACAGGCACTGAGCACTGAGCTCCAGAGTAGACTACTTCCCCAGATCCAGACTGGCCACCAGGTGGCAGGCACAAAGGACTGGAAATGTTTGAAAACTGAACTGACTTCAGAACCACAGCCCACACAGAACTTGCGGCCGGACCCTACCTGGGGCAACTGCCTACTAAAACAAACAAATCAACTTTCTGCTTAGGATTTAAAATGATATCCAGAATCTGATAACATACTATCAAAACGTGCAGGATACAATGCAAAATTATTAGGCATAGGAAGAACCAGGAATATCTCAATTTACAAGGAAAAAGAAAATCAAATTATGCCACTGCCTAAATGACACACCTTAGAACGGTCAGAAAAAGATGTTAAATCAGGTATTATAACCAAGTCTAAGAAGGGTGAATGAATGGAAAACAGAAACATCAGGAAAGAAATCAAAGATAAAAGAGAAGACACAAATGGAAATTTTAGAGTTGAAAAATACAACAACCAAAGTAAAATAGTCACTGGACGAGCTCAGTGGAAGAAAGCAAATGACAGATGAAATAGTCACTTATATAGATCAACAAAAACTACCCAATTTAAACAACACTGGGAATAACAGATTGAAAAACAAAATTCTTAATAAACATAGGCACAAAATTCCTCAAAAAATATTACCAAATTGAATTCAGCAATGTATAAAAAGAACAAACACCTGAACCAAGTGGGGTTTACCCCATGGCTATAAGGTTGGCCCGGTAGCAGTTTCAAAAGGAAAAACCACATGGTCATATAAATTGATGCAGAAAAAAATACTTGGCAAAATTAATCATCCATTTATGTTACAAATAAAGGGAAACTTCCCCAGACTGATAAAGTGCATCTGTTAAAAACCAAGAGTTTACCACACACCAATTAGAAGGGCCAAAATGTGAAACGTTAAGAACACCAAATGCTGGTGAAGATACAGAAAAACAGGAACTCATTCATTGCCAGCGGGAATGCAAAATGGCACGGACACTTTGGGAGACCTTTCGGCAGTTTCTTACAAAACCAAGCATACTCTCACCTTTTGATTCGGCAATCACGCTCCTTCATTTACCCAAAGGAGTTGAAAGTGTACAATCACACAAAAACTTGTACACAGATGTTTATAGCAGCTTTATTCATAATTATTCATAATTGCCAAAACTTGCAAGCAACCGAGATGTCCTTCAGTAGGTGAAAGGATGCATAAACTGTGGTACATACAGACAACGGCATATTATTCAGTGCTAAAGAGAAAGGAGCTATTAAGCCATGAAGAGATACGGGGAATCTGTATGAGCATGGTACTAAGTGAAAGAAGTCAATCTGTAAATACTTCATACCGTATGATTCCGCTATATAGTGGACTTCTTGGAAACTATGAAGACAGAAAGATAAGTAGTTGCCTGGGGGTGAGGGAGATGAGACAGGCAAAGCACAGAGGTTTTTATAGAGCAGTTAAAATATTCTGTATGAGGGTGCCTGGGTGGCTCAGTGAGTTAAGCGTCTGCCTTCTGTTCAGGTCATGATCTCGGGGTTCTGGTATTGAGTCCCACAATCGGCTCTCTGCTCATCAGGGAGTTTGCTTCTCCCTCTCATTCTCCCTCTGTGTTCTTCCTCTCTAAAATACATGAAATCTTTAAAAACAAACAAACCTCTGATTGATATCGTAATAATGGATGTGTTATAACATAATAATGGACATAATAGAATATATAATATTAAATGTGAACTCTAAGGTAGACCATGGATTTTGGGTGATTATGATGTGTCCATATAGGTTCATCCTTAGTAAAATTATTTACCATTCTGGTAAGTGATACTGATAATGGGGAAGGCTATGCATGTGTGGGGACTGAAGGCATATGGGAAATCTCACTACCTCCCTCTCAATGTTATAAACCTAAAATTGCTCTAAAAAAATAAAGTCTTATACAAAACAGGGGCACCTGGGTGGCTCAGGGTTAAGCCTCTGCCTTCAGCTCAGGTCATGATCTCAGGGTCCTGGGGATTGAGTCCCGCATCGGGCTCTCTGCTCAGTGGGGAGCCTACTTCCCCCTCTCTCTGAGCCTGCCTCTCTGCCCACTTGTGATCTCTCTGTCAAATAAATAAATAAAATCTTTAAAAAACAAAACAAAACAAAAATCCTAGAGTCGATATCATACTCAGTTATGAAAGACTGAATCCCTTTCCCCCGAGGACTGGCAACAAAGAAATTATGTCCAATCTTTCCATTCCTACTCAACATTGTATTGGAAGTCCTAGCCAGTGCAATAAAGCAAGAAAAAGTAAAGTAATATAGTTCGGAAATTAAGAAATAAACTTTCCCTGTGCTCACTTTGGCAGCACATATACTAAAATTGGAAAGAAATAAACTTTCCCTTTTTGTAGATAGCATGATTATCCACATAGAAAATTCCACTGGATCTATAAAAAGCCTCTAATAGAGTTGTGATGGTTAATTTGTGTGTCAACTTGACTGGGTTAAGGGATGCACAGATAACTGATAAACCATTATTTCTGGGTATGTCTGTAAAGATATCTCCAGAAGAGATTAGCATTTAAATCAGTAGACAGAAGAAAGAAGTTCATCCTCACCAATATGAGTGGGTATCACCCAGTCCGTTGAGAGCCTGAACCAAACTAAAATACAATAGACATTAAAAGGATATTAAGGAACTAGTATGAACAACTTTATGCCAATAAATTTGACAACTTACATGAAATAGAGAAATTTCTTGAGGGACACAAACTACTTCCTCTTACATCTCATTGACCAGAACTGAATCACATGCCCATTCCTAGCTGCCAGAGAGGCAAAGTGAGTATATTACGGCAAAGAGAAACAGAATGGTCATGGAGGGCTTAGTTCAGTCACAGCTTACTCTCTACGGCTAGGCACAGTGTTGCCCACCCACCCACCCCCCGCATCAAAAAATCGGGACTATATTAGAAGTAATGGGGAGTACTTTTTTTTTTTTTAAGACTGATTTATTTATTTGAGAGAAAATGAATGAACATGCACACCTGCAAGCAGGGGGAGGCATAGAGGGGGAGGGAAACAAGCAGACTTCCTGCTGAGCCAGCAGCCAGAGAAGGGCTCCATCCCAGGACCTGATATCATGACCTGAGCTGAAATCAAGGGTTGACGCTTAGCTGACTGAGCCACCCAGGTGCCCGGAGAGTGTTTTATGTAGGGAGTTAACAATGCCTACCACATTTAGCTACTTGCAATCAAGCCTCCTGGTACAGTGCACTTATTGGCTAAAACGGAATATTTAACCAATGTACTTTAAATACCCAGAGGGAAATACTTCTCAACAGGGCAGAAGGACTGAGACCTTCAAAGTAATTGTTGTAGAAAAGCCTAGAAAAGATTGTGATTATTCTTGAATGAAATCTGGTTAAAATTTCACAGGTCTGAGGGCTGTCCTTTCCTTCCACTGTGAAATTTTTTTCTACTTTGCTTCCTCTATCTTTGGGTGCCTCTCTTCCCCTTCAGCACACTCCCTCATGTAGGTGTCCCTCCCCTGAGTGTATTGTGTTCTTCTTTTACTGGAGCACTTCTCTACTGCCTTATAAATACTTGGGTCTTTTTGTTCATCTCCTAAACAAGACAGTAATATTAAAAGAAGGAATCATGACTTCACTGTAGTCACGTCTAGGTCTCTGGAATCCAGGTAGTATTTACCTGGCTTTTGTTTTTTACCATTAGTTAATGAGTGAGATGCTTTCAAAGCAAGGTTGAAAGATTTAGCTGGTAAAGAAACAACGAAGCTTTTTAAAATTAAGACAGATCAGTACTTACGTAGACCGTGAAGCCAAGAATTGCCAAAAGGTGCCAGTTGCCCATGAAGGATCGTCTCCCATCAAAAGGATAACACCAAAACAGAAGGAGTCAGATGACTTCAGCTTGAGATGTGGAATGCTTTGTCGCTAAGGGGCTAATGCCACGATGTATCTGAGCCTTTTAATAGTCAGCAGCTGTAGGCCAGGCAGGTGAGGCCAACACCCCCATCACAAATCAGCAAGCAATGAAGAACTGTCTCAGGACAGCATCCTTGGAAGACAGGGTTGTGAGCGGCGAACGGCCTTATTGCAGCTCCTCGGAAGCCTCTCGTGCTCTCATCTTCTGGGAGGATCACAAGGTTGTTCTGCCAAGACTCAAATCAGCTGCAGTTCAAGCCTCACCTACATGACCTATGTAGGTATGTGCAGCTGGTATGGAGCTATTCCTTACTCAGGTTGCGCAGAGGAACATGATTTTCTATCTTGACTGTATCTTTAAGATGGCAACAGGGGCTACCATTCAAGAAAGAGCCCACATGGGCTACCATTCAAGAAAGAGCCCACATAATGGGGCTCAGAAGGATGGTGTTTCAAAGTGGGTGTTGTGGGTCCCTGCCCTCAAAAGAATAAATTAAAGAAGGAAACCTCATTATGGTTTCCATTTACTCTCTCAGAATTAGGAATAACAAAATGAATCCCAGGCAAAGAGTTTTATAACATTTTGCAACACTTTCAATGACCCCAAGTATTTCTGTTTGGCACTGTTTATCTTTTTTCTTTTCTAACTTTAATTAGATGTAAAAACTCTTAAAGCAAAACGAAATAAAACAAAAATGCCTCGAGCTAGCCTTTAGGGTCACTAAAGAGTGAAAAACTGGGAAGAGCAGCCAAGCAGTTTGGTGGCAGTAGCCAAGTAGGAGAGTGAAGTGGCAGGATTTTGTAGCCTCCTAAATGAGGAAATAGAGAAGAGGCACCAGTTAGCCGGAGTTCTGGGGAGACAAAGTTCTGTCAGGTAGTAAATTAGTGCCATACCATCATCAGCTTGCTTACTATCTCTCATTCATGAATCCCACAGAGGCTGAGGGCACTTTATGAAGCCCTGAATGAAGCAAAAAGCTGAAGCCTGACGATCCTGAAATGTTTCTGGAAGGCTGGAACTGCACTTCTAACAGAGACCTTAAACAGGGCTCTTTTGTATGGTTCCTGATGCCTGACATGTGACCTAGCAAAAGGGGCAGTGTGGCAAGCCACAATTCATTTATTTAACAAATATTTATTGAGTTCTCTATGTACCAGGCAGTTAGCATCCTAGAACTAGGTGGGGATACTGTGGTGTACAAAACAAACAAGGTCCTTGACCTTACGGGACTTACATACAAAAAAAAGAGAAAAAAAGTAAAGATTGGGGAAATGAATAAATGAGATCACTCTACTCTGGTAGGAAGGGTGGGGAGACTTCCAGTGAGGCTAAGAATCCAGGGTCCCAACGAGCCTAAGAGCTGAAGTCAGAGTCGGGAGGCAGGGAACAGACCACAGGGGCCCTTGCAGGCCAGTGTAAGGAGTTTTTATATCACACTGAAGGCAGTAGGGATCCTTTGAAGGCCTTTAAATAGGGGAATGAAGTGGGCTCGCTTACTTTTCAAATGAAAACGTCAGCAGCTGTTTTGTGGTATAAAACGTCAAGTCTGAAGTCAGAAGACGACCATGCACTCTGCGAATTCACTGAGATCACTGCCAAAGCTCTTAAGAGTCTCATCTTGCTTGCCTGACAGATAATTTGGTCAAAATAAAGCTGTGTAACATGTGTGGGAGCCAAAGGTTGGAGTCATGCTCCATTTCAAATTTTGCCCCCCCCCCCTTTCTGGTTATGAGCTCTAGGCAAGTTATTTACTTGTGCCTCAGTTACCTATCTCGGCTGTGAAATGGGGACAACAAAAGTTCTTGCCATCACAGACCTGCTGTGAAAACAATATAGGTAGCTGGTACAATGTAGTAAGCACTCATAAATACTCGCTTTTATTACTTCTTTCAGAGGGTTACTGTGAGCTTCGTATGAGATAATACCGCCTGTGAGTCGGCTTATGAAACCGTAAAGACGATCTTAATGGCAGAATTCTCTCTTTCTTTTCTCTTTCTCTTAAGCGAAACACAGAACTCCTGGCTATCCGAGGAGAGAGGCGCGACGCCAAGCGCAGCCTCAAAGCGGTCATTGTCGTCGGGCCGCCCCTCCCCCGCCCGGAGCGCATCTCCATGGCAACGCGAGGCTTCGTCTCTCCCCGCCTCCTGGGACCCGCAGACCGGAAGCAGTCCGCGCCGGGGGCTTCTGGGAAACGGCTTGTGAGCGGCGTTTCTGCGTCTGCTTTGGACAGCGAAGCTGCTGCGGATCCTGAGTTGGAGGTTTGCGCGAGAATGGGGGGAAGGGGGTGAGGGGGATGCTGGGCTAAGAGGCTGCGGACCTCTTGGCAGGAGTCAGCGAAGAAGCTTGGCGGGGACCTTCCTCGGCTTCCCTGGAAGCGCGCAGGACAGGCCGCGGTCGCCGGGTCCAGTAGTTGGGGAGTGGATAGGTATAGAAGGAAAGCCAGATTGGACTTTCAGCACCATCGGAGAATCCCCCATCTCCTGTGCCCTCCGCGACCCTCGGTTCTCCCCCTCCCCCATCGGCCGGTTTTGTTCTATTTCGAGGCCTGGCGTCTCGCGGAGGGTTCTGGGACTCGTTTTGGGCGGAGGTGGGAGAGGGCGGGCCTTGCGCGGGGGCTGCCGGGGCTTGTAGTTCCGCCGGACGCGGACGGAAGTGCCGTCGCCCCGACGCTGTTGGGGCAGTGTGGCCTTTGGTCGTCTGAAACCCGCCGGCGGGAATAAGGGGAAGAAGGGCTGGTGGACGCCGGGGCGGGGGCGTGATTTGCAGTGGAACTCCGCGGAAGTGAGGCGAGATCACCTGGGACGCGGCTCCCCTCCCAAACACTGTAGCGACCGCGGGCCTTCCCTCCTTGCGCCTCCTTGACGGGCCAGGAGCAGGCTGCCGTAAGAGAACATAAAAGGGAGAGAGATTTCTTTCCTGTAGAATGATTGAGTCTTTGATAAGGTAGGGTCCTGGAATAGGAACCAACGAATCTGTTGGCTAAACTCTATTTAAAAGGCCGCCACACTCCAGAGTAATTAAACCTGTCTGCATTACTTCTCTGTTAAGGTTTATTCTGATAACTAACCTTGTTAGAGTTACAGGAGGTTTTGTGAAATCTTTGGTTTTCAGATTCTGGGCCCTAAATAGATACACGGAGTATGTATACACGGAGCATGGCTCATTCCTAGTATGATGGCATGGGCATGACTGTGCAAATACAAGGAAAGGATCAAAAATCGCAGCACAAGGTTTCCCTGAAGGTAGAAGCTGGGAAAACTGTGAGTCATCCAGTGTGAGATGGTGAATCTGGGCCGGCCGATGCAAGAAGTTATGGTGTTACACTAGTCCCTTCTCTTCATTGAATTTGCGGTGATAGGTCTGGGTCATTATGGATCTAAATGTAGTAACGGTGTCCTGGATGACTGAATAGTATTTGCATTTCATGGCACCTAGTGGTTAGATTTCTTTTCAGTATTAATCTGTTACTGAGCAAGTGGATATTTTTTCACACATATTTTAAGCCCAGGGAGTTCTTGAACATTTAAAAGATCTTTCTTAACTCCTTAAAAATATAACTCCTAAAAGCATTTTGTTAAATAATTTTTAAACAGTAACAGAAAAGCAGTCCCTGCTTTGAATTGACCTGCATGGGTCAGGGACCACAAGTCTTGAGTTGCAAGTAATGTGTTCCAGGGTCAAACGCATTTAAAAAACACTGAGTTGGACAGGTTCCTACTTGGACTCTTTTGATTATTGAAATAAGGTTTGTTGACTTAGCAGGTCACATATTGGCCAATTTTTTTCTAAAGGGTCGGATGATAAATACTAGGTTTTTAAGACTATTGTGTCTGTTGAAACTACTCAACTCTGCCATTGTAGCATGAACCGTGGACAAATAAAATTATTTATGGACTCAGACATTTTAATTTCTTATCACTTTCACATGTCATGAAGTATTCTTAGGGTTTTTTGCAACCATGTAATAATGAAAACTCAGTACACATTGTACAAAAATCAGTAGCAAGTCAGATTTGGCTGTGAGCTGTAGTTTGCCAGCTTCTGTAGGTTATTGATTGGGATTTTTAATCTGGTAAAAAAAAAAAAAAGTATCTTTTACTTCCTTGTCCGTATATGTTCAGATTCTTCGGATATTTGGTTATTTATGTTTGTTTGTTTTAATTTCTTGTCCCTCAGGAGTGCCTGTGAAGAAAACAGGGTATTTCCCTGAGGCCTGTATCCTGCCTTGATTGACTTTTCTTTAAGTATTATAAATCAGGATGTCTGCACAGTCCGTGGAAGAAGATTCAATACTTATAATCCCAACTCCAGATGAAGAGGAAAAAATTCTGAGAGTGAAGTTGGAGGAGGATCCTGATGGTGAAGAGGGATCAAGCATCCCCTGGAACCATCTTCCTGATCCAGAGGTTTTCCGACAGCGATTCAGGCAGTTTGGATACCAGGATTCCCCTGGGCCCCGTGAAGCTGTGAGCCAGCTTCGAGAACTTTGCCGTCTATGGCTCAGGCCAGAGACACACACGAAAGAACAAATTTTGGAGCTGGTAGTGCTGGAGCAGTTTGTTGCCATCCTACCCAAGGAACTGCAGACCTGGGTTCGAGAGCATCATCCAGAGAATGGAGAGGAGGCTGTGACAGTGCTGGAGGATTTAGAGAGTGAGCTCGATGACCCAGGACAGCCGGTGAGTCTGCTCATGTCACTCTCCTGGGTCAGAAGCACTGGCATAGCAGTAGGCAAAGCTCCTTAGTTAATTCTGCTCAAATTAAAAATAATGTTTATCCCCACCCTGACCCCCCCACTGTTCCCCTCTAACCATGCTTTGTCGTACAGGCCCCTGCAGTATGTGTGTCGTTATGGTTTCTCTTGAATTTTTTTAGTTCTGAATCTTGTAAGATTTCCTCTCACCTGAGCCAAACTTCATTTTTTCCAGGTTTCTCTCCGTCGACGAAAACGGGAGGTTCTGGTAGAGGAAATAGTTTCTCAAGAAGAAGCTCAGGGATTACCAAATTCTGAGCTTGACGCTGTGGAGAACCAGCTCAAGTGGGCATCCTGGGAGCTCCATTCCCTAAGGCACTGTGGTGAGGACCAAAACTCCAAGTGGGCTAGAGGGATAAGGGGAGTGTGGGCTTTTTGTCCAGAAATCCTTGCTTGTTCCCACTAGGGGATAGGGAATAATCACCTTAACCTGGTTTTGTAGACATAGACACACTATAGGATCTTGATTCTTACAATGGTTTGCAGACCGCAGTTTTTTTATTCTTAGGCATTAACATCATCAGCCTTTTCTTCCCTTTACCTCTTGAAGACCTGCCCATTTCAGGCTGACATTTGCCTTATGTTGAGCCAGCACCCACTTGTAGATTAGGTCCCTTATTTATTTATTTACTTACTTATTAAGATTTTACTTATTTTTTAGAGAGAGAGAGTGTGTGACAGAGATCACGAGCGGAGAGGAGAGGGAGAAGCAGGCTCCCCACTGAGCCGGGAGCCAGACGCAGGGCTTCATCCCAGGACCCTGGGATCACCATCTCAGCCGAAGGCAGACACTTAACCACTTAACCAACTGAACCACCCAGGCGCCTCTAAGTCCCTTATTTTGCATGCAATATTCTCTGTCATCTGTTTCATATCCTTTCAATCTCCTGCCTAATCCTCTTGGCGTAATAGGCTTACCTGAAACCTCTTCAAATCCATTCTTTTTGTTGCTGACCACTGAAGTCTTTCTAAATTTTTGATTATTTTTGTTTTTTCTTCAACATCCTACTTAGAGCCTTTTTTTTCCTAAGAAGCATCTTTTGTAGAAATGATCCTTGGATAAAACTCTTAACATTTTCCAGGTATTTATGCAAAAATAGGCTCTGTAGCTAAAATATGCTTTAAGTACAGAAAAATAAAAAACTCATGATTATAATAAGTCATTTAAGCTAGTCTTTCCCAGTATATTGGCAGTCGACACCATAGACTTAGTGTACTTTGATACAACCCAGTATATTCCTAAGCCTGCTGGGTTTGTGTTCATATTTATTTGAGACTGCTTTGGGAATCTTTCAATGAGGTAGTTATAAATAATGTTGGTATGTGCCACAGATGGGGTCTCATCACATTTTCTTCCCATCTGAGAGGACAGTGCTAGGGAACCAGAACTGGCGGGGTGAGGCTGACGTCTGCTGAGAGCCTGTAGTTTTACATGTTTCGTGAAACAGTCTTCTCTGGAATGAAGTTGGAGAACCACTATCCTTGGTCATTGGAGGTGATATTTTCTTGGGTAGAAAATTTCTCCCCTGCCTGAATTTTAGAATAGTTTTCCCGTATTTGTAAATGGCCTCATTTCAGGGGCCTGGTCTCTGCCACACTGGGGAGCTTCTTTCTTTCTGTGCCATTTGTCCCCACATAACTTTAACACTTGTTTATCTGTTGTTCATGTCTCCATGCCTCCCTGATCCACTGCGCCCTTCAGTCTCTTGTTAGTCCTCTCCCTTGACTTTATCCCTTTCGTAATCGTTATAGACTTGCTCACTGTTTACCACTTTCCTGATTGTTGCTGCTCACCCTCTTAACTGCACTCTTCAAGGCTTGAAGTTTGAGGAAAGTCTGAAATGAGACTTGCTCATACTGCTTCTTGTAGGAGTTTAAGGGTACCATGTTGGTAGTTAATTCAGTTTTTTGTTTCACTGGACTCATTTAACTGAGGCTTACAAATAATAACTCGTCTAAGTACCATGGCAAATACCAAGTAGGGCAGCCTTCATTTACAGGAAAACTGTCACTTTGCAAGAACCTGTTGAATATATGTGTTATGTCCTGAGTTAACAGAGAATACCCTCAGTTTATCTTCAGTTTCTTAGTAGGACATCTTCTGGTTCTGCTTTTAGTGTAGTGTTGGCTGTAATCTGCCTGGTCTTGCTCATTTCAGAAATAGTCATTGCTTGTTATTTACACCATAATAATCTGATGTAATTTCTCCCTTCCTCAGAACAAAAGAATATTGTAATGACTTCCTGATGGCCAATTTTATATTTCTTACGACATTTCAACCAGACCTAGTTTGCATCACTTTGTCTGACAGTCTTAGAATTTGCCATCATTCTGCCCATTGTTTTCTGACTAGTATTGTATAGCGCACGTGCTTATGTTACCACTTTTATTCAGGGAATAACCTTTTAATTCCTCATTATGTTAGCATGCCATTACCTCCCTTAGCTTCTTAATCGGTCGTTTCCCTTTTTTTTTTTTTTTTTGGAGTAGGCCACCCTACCACCAGTTTTCAGAGGGCTCTTTGTAGATAAATGCAGGCTCTTTACTTTTAGTTCAGTTTTACTAAATTTTTCTTTAGGTCTCTCTCCTTCCAGAATAGAAAACGAGTGATAATAACATTTTTTCTTTATTTCAGACGATGATGGTCGGACTGAAAATGGAGCACTAGCTCCAAAGCAGGAGATTCCTTCAGCCGCAGAATCTCATGAAGTTCCTGGCACTCTCAATATAGGTGTTCCTCAGATTTTTAAGTACGGAGAAGCCTGTTTCCCCAAGGGCAGATTTGAAAGAAAGAGAAATCCCTCTCGAAAGAAACAGCATATATGTGATGAATGTGGAAAACACTTCAGTCAGGGTTCAGCCCTCATTCTTCATCAAAGAATCCACAGTGGGGAGAAACCCTACGGATGTGTTGAATGCGGGAAAGCATTCAGCAGAAGTTCTATCCTTGTGCAGCATCAGAGAGTCCATACTGGAGAAAAACCTTACAAGTGTCTTGAATGTGGAAAAGCCTTTAGCCAGAATTCTGGGCTCATTAATCATCAGAGAATCCATACTGGGGAGAAACCTTACGAATGCGTTCAGTGTGGGAAATCTTATAGTCAAAGCTCAAATCTTTTTAGACATCAGCGAAGACACAATGCAGAAAAACTTCTGAATGTTGTGAAAGTATAAGAAATTACAAAAAAAAATCAGCACTCAGGTCTTTTTCTTCAGAAATGAAGACAAAATTAAAAACATGAAATGATAAATAATAGTTTTATTTCCCTATATAGACTGTTAGAAAATCCACTGGGAAATGTAGAAAATCTTCACCCACCATTATTTTATCTTGAAAGAAACGATGTCATACCTGCCTAGAAACTGAAATTTTCAACTAAATTCAGGTGTTAATGCCTAAATCTTCCATGTGATATTTATATTATTACTTTTCCAAATAATGAACTACCTGATTCTTTGTCCCTTTAAAGTTTCCTTTTTAGACAGACATTATTTCTTTATTGATCATTAAAATGTTCTTTGCAAGGATACATTCCCTTCTACATTAAAAGGCAACATAGGAATTATAAAATCTGAAAGCCGAAACCATTTTTAAAAGATTTATCCTTCTGCTTCCTTTTACCTAATTTGAATATGCATTTCAGAAAATAGAAGATAAAGGATGACCAAAAGCCTCAAAGTAAAATGAGCCTTAAAACTCAGATAAGAAGTGATGGTGATAAAACATCAAAAAGTGAATGGGACACCTAGATTGGGCAAGACAAATACTTTGATCCAAGAATTGAAGTATATCGAGAATTTATCTCAATGTAGTTATCTGCCTGCAGGGAAACTCAAACACCGCTTATCCTGTCTAATTTGATGGCATCCCACTAATGAGAATAATGGTCTCCTGTGTTACCAGTAGAAAGTGGACAGTGAACAGTAAACACTTGTAAAACTATGAGAGTAGACATTCTAACACTAGGGAAGAATTTGTAAACGGCAGTGTTGAAGGGCAAATGTAAACAGGAGGGTAATGGTCTGTCTTGGCTTTTAGAAAACAAAAGAGACTTGAAGATCTAATTTATTATTTTGCCTTTTCTTGGTTAAAGACATAAAAATCCATGACAGGTGGGCAACAAGTATCAGGTTTGCTGTTTTATTCTTTTGGTACAAAAGGGTTGCACACCAGGCTAACAAAACAGCCATGCATTTATTATTAAACGTTTTCTACCGATAAGGCACTGTGCTAGGTACTGTAACCCTACCATAGGTAGGTAGATACTTCTTCCACTGTAAATCATTGGGGATTTGGTCTAAAGCTGTTTCATGTGGGTTAGCTGCTTCCCTCTGTCTGAGCAGTCCTGGGGGAGGTCATCTCTGAGATTCACAGAGCCATAGTTCTCTTACCAGGGTGTGTATTTGGGGGAAAAGAAGACTCCGCTCATAGAGCTAGCCAGCTCTCCAGCAATCTTCAGAGGTGAGTCCAAGATACTTTTAACACAGTTTGGATGTTTGTGGGTCTTTTAAAAAAACTAATCAATCTCTAATAGCATTGAGGTTGTACTTACATGTTAAGTTGAATGGATTGTTCTATTTAAAAATAATAGGTTATTAACAACTAGTTTATTAACTATCAGAATTGATTGAACTATTTTTTTTTTTAATTTTAAGTCTTAACACATTTTAAAAAATGTATAAAAAGTAATACATTGTAGTAGTAGGATTATATACTCCTTGGCTGAGAATCCCAAGTACTGTGGTTTTACTGTTTAGTGGAAAACTCTGGAAGTTAAAATAGAGAATATGAGGAAAGACTTCTTTATAGTGGGCATTAATTGTGTGGAAAATGACCCATGTGAATAAAAAGATTTCATAGTTCCAGAGATTTTGGTTACATCTGGTGCTTGGATCAAATTTGAAAATGGAAGGTGAGATTTGCATGAGCCTGTTAAAAAGCATAGTAATAAATGCAAGGCCAGCTGGTGGAAAAGTGAGGCAGAATGGAGCTTGTTTATAGATTTCCTGATAACAATTAATTATAAGAAATGTGCTTTATAGATTAAGATTTATTGAAGTATAAATATGTAGTAATGATATAATGTATTTTAAGTTATACAAGAAAATGTAGGGACTTTTGTTTGGGTCTTTTTCTCTTTGTGGCTGAGAGGAAACCAGTCAATGTCCAATAAAGCTATAAACTCCTCTGCTCTAAGATAAAACGATCTTGAGTTGATTTATTTATTTATAACTGGCTTCTTTCCAAGTAGCTTTTGAGGTGGCATATTTTTACTACTTCTGCTGAAATGACAGAGTTCTTGTATCAGAGTAGGTAAGAAGGGAGCAATCTCTCAATAGCTAGAATTTTACCCTTTTTTTAGATCTTACATCTTTCCTGTATACAAAGAAGCTTCCCTGTGGTACATTTGTCACAAATGCCAAAGAGTTTGGTATAATGTCAGAGCTTAGACAAAGTGGTGTTAGACTTGGCAAATACGAGTTTATCTTGTCAGCTCTGATACCTGTGCATTGTTTAGAAGGGATTCTGAAGCTAAGGCAAGGCTCTGTGGGGAAACTGGGCTGGACCCAAAAAGACTGGATTAGGGTGTATGGGAAAAGAAATGGTAGTCTGTGTAATCACCATCTTCGGTTAGGCTAAGTCCCTAGACCAGTTGATTAAAAGTAACTCTTCAGTGATTTATTATTTCATCCAGACATTAATTTATATCCCCACAGATAGTCATAGTTAGCAATTCTGGGGGCTGCCCAGCCTCTGATAAAGTGGTGCGCTGTCCGTTGCCAAGCAGTGACATCTGTTTGGTTAGTAAAAGAGCAGTCATTGTTAATGGCACGCAGACCGCTGATAACTGCCCAGTAGCTACTGAGCATTTGCTCATTACTGCTAAAGTTTCTTTTGGTTTTCTTGGAGGTTAAACCCCCAAAATTTGATTTAGCAATGTGTGTATCACATTTAGTAAATTGAAGGGAGGGTTGTATGCATTGAGATAATCTGCACACCAGGCATCAGATCAGTCACTATACCTATCTCACTTAGATTGGTAGGCAAGGAAAGAAAGATTCGGAGATTGTGTGACTTGCATGTGGCCAATTAGAGCTAAAACTCAAATCTAGTACTGTGAACTTAACAGGGATATCTATCTTTTCACAGTGTAGTGAGTGATGGCTGTTCAACCTTGATTGCTAAATGTCAGTACAGAAATGTTAAGTGGAAAAAGGACATTCCTCTTCACACTCTTCCTCAGAAGTAATACTTACTTGGTTTGCTATTCTTCCAGACTTAGGAATATACATATTTAAGCAAAATGTGTTAATAGTTGACACTGAGGTTGCTGCGCATGGGCACTGTTGGAAGCGCTTTACCATGGATTAGCTCTTAGTCCTCACAGCAACCATATGAGGTAGGTACATATCCCCGTTTTCCATGTACTGCACTGAAACTTGCCTCCCCTCCCTCTCACCTCGATGTAGACATTGTTCTTTATGGCTGCACACTGCTCCATTGCATGAATATACTGTAATTTATTTAACCCCTTATTGATGAAAAAGAAGTTCTTTCCAATTTTTTATTATAAAGGGATAGGTACCATCCTTATCCATCTATTTTGCTGCCTGTGTGGATATTATTTCTGTAGAATAAATAGCAAGAAGTAGATTTATCAGGTCAGAGAATGTGCACATTTAACGTGTTGAGAACTAGCACCAAAAAGATGGTACCAATTTGCAACTCCCATCAGTAGAGTGCCTGTTTGCCCCCACTCCCACCAACCCTGAATCCTGAATGTTTTTACCACTCTGGTAGGTGAAATTTGTCTTTTTATTAATAAGGAGGAACATCTTTTTATGTTTATTGGCCATTTCCATTTCCTGTTGAGAGCTGTTTGCCATTTTTCTTTTTTTAATTATTAAAGTATAAATGACTACCATCTCATTATACTAAATACACAAGTATAAGAGCAGAGAGGCCCTTTTCTCCAGCACTTCCAGTCCACAGTTTGACATAAATCCATCTAGCTGCCTTTCCATACATTTCCATATGAATATACATAACAATAAATGCTATTTTTACATAAAATCATAGATATGTATTGTTCACCTTCCTTTTTTTGGCTTTTCCTTTAGTCTCAAAAATCCTGAGGTCTTTAAATTTCTTTAATGGTTGATTAGGATGCAATACTATGAAAATCCCATTATTCAACTGTTCCCTTACTTTTTCTCTTGCTATTTACACTGCCAAAGGAAACATCTTTTTCATATATTTCTGTGCATATGTGTGAAATTTCTTTAGGATGGAGTTGTATGAGGTGGATAGTTGGGTCCAAGGATATGCTTTCTGATAGACCCCTCTTAGCCTTCCCAAAGGTCTTTATAACTTTCTATTTTTACCCTATGTATGGAAAGTGCTCATTTCCCCACATAGCCTTACCTACGCTTGGTAATTGTTATCTGATGGGCAAAAAAGAAAAAAAAAAAATCATCTTGTATTTCCCTGATTAATGGTGAGGTTGAGGTTATTTTCATATGTTTATTGGCCACTTTTATCATGGATTGTTTGTTCATGTCCTTTACCTATAATAGCTTTTCTGTTGGGTTATGTGTGGATCTATGTTGTTGGGTGTTCTGGGGTTTTTTTTGTTGTTGTTCAGCATCTCTTTACCCATTGTTTGGTAACAGAATCCTTATTTATTGTGGGGAACCCATTCCCTGTGGCTTAGATGAGTAGGTGACCCGGTTTGGCCTTCCTGAGTCCTGCAGCTTCTTAGCCACAGTGATTAAGAGAATGGGCATGTAACTCAAGCCAGGCTAAAGAGAGCTCTCAACAGAACTTCTGCTGGAACTATTGGAAAGAAGGCTCTACAGAGATTCCATGAACTAAGGACTGTGTAAGCCTGAATTTACACCATGTGGAGAGAGTCTTGAGGAAAAACTCAGAGGCTAGCAGAAAGAAATGAGAACTCAGTTCTGATGTCATTTTTCTGGAGGCCCTAGATCCAGCTGTGCCTAAAGCCTGCCCTACCTCCGAACTTTAAAGTTTTGTGAGCCAATAAAGTCCCTTTCTTGTTTAAAATAACTGAATTGGGTTTCTGTCCTGATTAATATAGGTTCTTTGTATTTTCTTACTGAATTGTAGAAAAACTTTGTAATTCTAAACTCTAGAATTAACACTTTATGCACTATATAGATTAATAAAATTAGCATGGCCTTCCATGACTTGGCCTCTGTCAGCTTCTGCCATTTGTTACTCCACCCTGTCTGCACCACACTCATAACCACAACAATAACAAAGCATTGGCATTGGAACATCTGCGGATGAGAAGATTTTTGCACAACTGTGTCTGACATTTCTCTTCCGTCCTTCATATAGATACATTAATCTAGGACTCAGGACTGGGGATTATGCTGCAAAGTGATGCACCCACCTCCAACCATTGCTCTCTGAATATTCCCCTCAAACACCCCTGTATGTGACCCTTGAAGACCCTCCCCATGGCCATCATTTTACCCCCCCTCCCCAAATACGATTCTCTGGGGCCCTAATTTTATTATCAGACCTGGGGATTTGAAGTTGCTAACATCCAAAACTTACGAGTTCACGTCTATTGCTTCTGTGTGTGGAAACTGCACACAACAGTAGAAAAAGGAAATGCATATTCATATGTCATGTGAATGAATGATGAGAAAATACTGGGGAAAAAAGGGAAATTTGAGGAAAAATGGGAATAAGTATAAGAAAGCAAGCCATGAGACTGGAAGAAAGACATTCCATACATGGGAACAGCAAGTGCAAAGAGCTTGATGTGGGAGCAATGCCTGATTTGTTCAGCAAACAGCAAGGAGGCAGAGTCACTGACGAATAAACATGAGGTAAAATAATGGGTTAGCCTGCAAATAAATGAGGGAAAGGGGACCAGAGCATACAAGACCTGGTTAGTCATTAGTAGGGCTATGACTTATTTTGAATGAGATAGGAGACCATTTTTGGGCAAAGAAGTAGCATAACTAGGTGCTAAGAATAGAACAAAGTGTCCAGCTCCATATGTAAATTCTTCTTTGCATATTTTCTTTATGAAGGTAATAATAGAGTTTAGAAGTGAAAATCACCCAAAAAGTGACCCATGAGTCTACAATCTTAGCAACATCCCATTAACATTTTAAGTTTCTCTCTACACATATATAAATGTTCTCTCTATACCTATCCCCATCTGTACCTATTACACTGATATTTACAACAGGGGGGGAAAAGAGAAGAGTAAGGTGCCCATATCTTGGTTTGTTAATGCCTTCTTTCCTCTTAACTTTGGATCATCTGCTTCTGCCTGAATCCTCCACTGGCTTTAAGCTGTCCTCTCATACTTACTCAAAGGGATGTTTCCAACATTCTCCAACTTGCATTATCAATTTGCCTCTCCTGGATTTTTTATGATGCAAATTTGTTTTTTTTTTAAATCATGAACACAAAAAATCCATTGGGCCAAGATGAGCAGATCTAACTTTCCTGAACAAATGTAAAATATATACCATAAAGGATCAGAGAGATGGGATCCCTGAGAGATGGGAAACAAGTGAAGCAAACTTGGGTTGTCTCAGTTTACTACCTGGAGAGAGTTTCTAGTCCTCAGCACAGGAAAGGAGAACTCAAGCGGAGCCTGGCACACTCTCTAAGTTGAGAAGATAGAGCAAGGGATCCTGGGAGGCCACAGTGGTGGCTTTTGCCGGGCGATGTACCAGATAGGAAAGAACTAGACAGGGAACACTGGAGAGCTGCAGAGCCCCCTCCCCACCAACTCCAGTTGAGTACTGATGAGCACATTTGTATAGGGAAACTACCTGTGGTGGGGAAAAAAAACATCCATAAGGATGAGAGAGAAAAATCACTGGAGATACCAAGGGTACCTGTTAGAAAATCTCATAATTCATAGGATGTCAGAACACTGGTTCTCAAGTGCAGTTTTGCCTGACACTACTGCCCTCTCTCCCCGACATTTGGCAACATCTGGAGATGTTCTTTGATTGTCACAACCAGACAAGATGAGTTCTATTGGCGTCTTGTGGGTAGAGGCCAGAGATGCTGCTAAATATCCTACAATACATAACAAATTATCCAGCCCTAAATATCAATCTTGCTGACGGTGGGAAACTCTGGATTTGAACAGTAGGAAGGGTCCTGCCTCCTTAGCAGAGAAAAATTGAACCCTAGACTCATATTCCCTAAAAGATACTTCAGAGTAAGACAGAGGATAAAACTGTAAACAAATAATTTAAATACATCCCAGAACAAAACTCAAGAATATATATAAAAAAAAAATCCAGCACCTGCTAAGGCACAATGCATAATGTCTGGCATCCAATCAGAAATTATAAATCAAGCAATGAACCAGGAAAACACAACCCATAATAAGAAAAAATCACTCAATTGCCCCAGAAATGACAAAGAATTAATAGACAAGCACATTAAGACAATTATAACTACATTCCATATGATCAAGAAGCTAGTGGAAACACTGAACATGTTTGGTAGAGACATGAAAGGTATAAAAAAGCAACCAAACTAAACTTCTAAAGACAACTACAATGTCTGAGATTAAAAAAAAAAAACAAAACCAACAAACAGATGGGATTAATTGTAGCTAAGGCATAATAGAAGAGAGGAAGGAAAAATAATTATATAAGACATACCAATAGAAACTCTCCAAAATGAAAAATAGAGGAAAATATTGAGGAAAAAAATGCATAGAGCATCGACTTGCTGTGGTACAATATCAAGTGCCTGATATGTGTAATCATAGTCTGAGTCCTCAAAGGCAAGGGAAGTATAGAGAAATGTTTGAAAAAATAATCTATGGATTGCAGTACTTATGGGGAAATTTATAGCAATAAAACAAAAAAGTTGTGGGGCACCTGGGTGGCTCAGTTGGTTAAGTGCCCGTTGCTTGCTTATCTAAAAAAAGAAAAAGTCTTAATTCAGTTACCTCACCTTCCATCCTAAGAAACCAAAATAAGAACAAATGAAACCCAAAGTACAGTGAAGAAAGGAAATAGCAAAGATTAGATTGGATATCAACAAAATAACACAAAAGTTAGAAAAAAAATTCTATATTCTTTTTAAACCAAAAGTTAACTTATAAAAAAGATTAATAAAATTACTAAACTTCTAACCAGATTGTTGGGGAGTGGGAGAGGGGAATGTGGGAAAAGAAAGAGAAAATATATATTATGTCAGGAATGAGAGATGTGACATTACTGTATGTTATACATATTCTTATCCACATAAAGAGTTGTAGTAAAGTTTGCTCACCTCCATATTGCTGATTCCAATACTCATTTACTAGACATCTATTGGTTACACCATCAGCAGTATTTTTCATAACTGACATATTTACATTTGGCTTCAAGAACAACATGTTTGGTTTTTCTCTACCTCATGGGGCATTTCTCCTCAGTCTCAATGCAGCTCTCTCTTCATCTCTCTGGACTTCTATATGCTGTGGTGCCTGAGGGCTCAGGGTTCAAGTCTCTTTCCTTTTCTATCTATATGCCCTTCCTGGGTGATCTCATCTGGTCTTATCTCCTTAAATTTTACCTATGACTGCAAAGTCTGTATCTCAGCCTAGACCTCTTCTCTGAACCACAGGCTCATATATCCCACCAATAGCCACTCTGATTCCTGCTTTAGTCTGAGTTCCTAAGGAAATAGGGCCTAAGATAAAAACAAAAACAAAAACGACAAAAACAAAACCTATTGCTAAGACTTTTTTGGGGTGATGCAATCCCAGAAAAGGTTGAGGAGGGTAAATGAGAGGTGAAGGAAGGAAGGAGAGCACATACAAGTGGGTGTTGCTGGGGCGTCTCATAGCTTCCCAACAGCAGTTTGCTTAGTCTCACTGCGTGTTCTGAGCACCAGCGCGGTGGGGGAGCTCACCATGGCGGCAGAGGAGGAGGGAGAAGATGTTTTTGCAGACCCTCCTGTCCTCTGGTCTGTTTCTACCAATGAATGAGAATTCCTCCACACTTCCAGGTGGTACCATTCAGCCTCACACAAGAGGAGCCGCAGGCCAGAGGTCAAGTGCAAGTCAGTAGCTCCCTGGACCTGCAGTTCTGTGGCCCGGCAACCACAGGGGTGGATGGTGCAGGCAGTGGTCTTAGAGGGTTATGGGTATCAGAGCAAAACACCCACTCTGCAAATAGGAAGCAGCTTGTAAAGTGTTTGGAACAATGACTAATTAGGCATCTTAAACCTAACACACCCCAACGTCAAACCTTTAATTTCTCCCACACCTGTTCGTCTCACAGTCTTCTTTATCTTAGAGAGCGGCAGTTTTGTCCTTCCAGTTGCTCTGGCCAATAGTCTCCCTGCTTCCCTGTTTGCCTTCCTTCACTCAGTTCACAGCACAGCAGTCAGCTCATAGAGAAGCTCATAGAGAATACAGACCCCGTCACTTTGGCTTAAAATCCTCTTCCTTTTTGCTCCATTTAATTGTCAAAGAGGCACTGCATCTGCCACTTACTCTTAAACTATTTGGAAAAAAAACTACGGATGATAGATAAGCAGGTAGATAGATAGATACCTGGTTAAACAAAACAGGTAGAGAATTATAAAGAAATTATAACAAAATGCCAACACCTGGGGGATCTGGGCGAAGGGTGTATAGGAATTCTTTGTACTTTTCTTGCAATTTTCTATAAGTTTGAAATTATGTCAAAGTCAAAGTGAAGGAAAACATAATGGCCCAATAATGGTGAATTACTAAAGGAAAATCAGGGTGGGTGTTATTATTGAGAAAGCTTGGGGTGGGGCCGGGGTGGGGGGAATAATGAGAAAGCAACTATAAATATCCACCATAGCCATAATTTAACGTGATGCTGTAAAATGTTACAGACATGTAAAATGTTATTAACAATGGAGAAAATTCAGTTTACCGTTATCAGTATTATTTTTGGAAAAATAATACACACATACACACACACACACACACACACACACATATATATATAATGGCACACATCAAATTTCTAGGTTCACAAAATAGACTTCTCGAGACAGTGACTTTTATCTTCATTATTTTGCATATTTACATATTTTTTGCTTTTTACAGTAAGTTAGCAGTACATTTATAGTCAGCAAAAAAATCAAAATCAATAAAATTTAGAAGGAAAGTTCTCATTTAGGTCAGGAGTCAGCAAATGTGGCCCTTCTGTAAAGGGCCAGATAACAAATATGTTCAGCTTTGCGGACCCTACAGTTTCAGTTGCAACTCTGCAACTCTGCCATTGTAGCAGAAAGCAGCCATAGATAACACATGAACAAATGGGCATGGTTGGGATCCATTAAAACATTATTTACAAAAACAGGTGGCAGTACCTAGTACTTTGCTGACCTGTAATTTAGATGGGTACCCTTTTCCCTAAAGAATGGCTTACAGGCAGGGTGCCTGGGTGGCTCAGTTGGTTAGAAGTCTGCTTTGCCTCAGATTATGATCCCAGGGTCCATGCATCAAGCTCTGCAGAGACCCTGCTTCTCTCTTTCCCCTGCTTGTTCCCTCTAGCTCTATCACTCAAGTGGATAAATAAAATCTGAAAAAAAAAAAAAAAAAAAAAAGGCTTACAGGCAAGAAATATTCCCCTTCCTATGGAACTTTGTATGGGGCCCCCTGGACCAACTGATGGTCTGAGAATTCCACTGGCTCCATGCTCTATCATTGAATAAGTAGGTTAAATGAAATTCAGTGAAAATATCTAACTCAAATCACGTTTATAAACAAGTAACAAACCCTTTGCCTAGAGAAGTGTAATGTGATAAGTATGCATTGTATGATATTGTAGATGGATTTGGTCTGTCAGAGAACTGGATCCCAACTGTCTGAAAAAAATATTCCTTTTAATATGCCCTGGGGACTCAGCGGCACCTCCCTGACTGCTGGAGTGATCAAAGGCCTGAAGGGAGTGCGAAAATCTAGAAAAAGCTGGGGTCCTCCTGGTCTCGTTCCAGGAATGAAATCTTGCTCTGTAAGGAGCATAATCTACAGCTTCCATAAAATTAGCTGGGTAATGTACCATCTTTTGCTATTGTAAGGGCCTATTTAGGCAGAGCAATTCCATCTGGTTAAACAGTGATTTTGTTGTTTATGCAGTAAAACTTAAACTGACCCTGCCACCACCACCCCGCCCCCCAGGGGAACTTACTTAAAAGCAAGTCCGGGGGGGCGCCTAGGTGGCTCAGTCGGCTGGGGCCTCGCCTTCGGCTCGGGTCGTGGTTCCAGGGTCCTGGGATCGAGCCCCACATCGGGCTCTCTGCTCGGCGGGGAGCCTGCTTCCTCCTCTCCCTCTCTCTCTGCCTGCCTCTCTGCCTACTTGTGATCTCTGTCAAATTAATAAAATCTTAAAAAAAAAAAAAAAAAAAAGCAAGTCTGGGAAACTAGTAAAATACGGTTGACCAGTCCCAGGTAACAGAGCCCAAACACAAGAGCGGGTCAGGCCAGGTGGAGACATCCAATCGTGGAACACGCATACTGTCTCCCTAGCTACCAAGGAGTGTGGGCCCCGCCTTTTGGGCGCCTTTTGGGTGCCAATTATGACCACGGTGATAGACTAGTTCAAATATCTACTATAGAGTAAATTGTAATTCAATTGGCCACCTGTGTGTGACCTAGCATGACTGTGCAGCTTTCTCTGTGTGTTACAATCTCATTGGCCACCTGTGTGTGGCTAGGCTCAACCACACGGCCTTTGCCCTTTAAAAGGTAGTCTGTAAGGCGGGGACAGGTCGCCCTCTCTGTAAGAGGCGGCCCGGAACAGTTGGTTTGATTCTCGATGCTTGGCGTGAAATAAAGCTTTGCTTGACCTTCACTTTGTATCAGTCTCGCTCCTTTGATTACGGACCCGTCACTATTACCTTGAAGAGACTGTGGAAGATTGGTCTACTTCTTCCTTTAACATCTGAAAGTATTCCTCACTGTGGTATCTGGCCTGGAATATTCTTTATAAGAAAAATTTTAAATTACAATTTCCTTAGTAGATCCCAAATTGTTTAGATTTTATATTTCCTCTTGAACTAATATGGGATAACATTTCAAAATTTTTGATGAAATTATTAGCTGTATCCTTTATATTCTCTCTGTAACAGTTGTAGATGTGCATTGAAGGCCACTTTTGTGCTCCTTACACTGACAGATGGTACTTCTCTCTCTCTCTCTTTTTTTTTCTTGATCAGTTTTGCTGGGGCATTCCAAATTTTATTTCTTTCAAAAGCTGAACCAAAATATTTGTTTTCTGTTTCATTAATTCATGCTCTACAATTTCTTTCGTTTCTTTCTTTCTTTCTTTCTTTTTTTTTTTTTTTTAAAGAAACCGTGTATTGTCTATCGACCATATTTCCATTTTCTGTTTAAGGGTTTGTGGAAGCACAGCTTAAAGCCACTCAGGAGTTAGTCATTCCTCTTCATTCAGGGACCTGAGCAGTGGGAACCGCAGACCACCCTTCAGGAGGGATCCGCTGACAAGGCACCGAGGTCACCCGCATGCCTTCAGAACGGTCTGCGACCTCAGGTTGAGGAGTGGTAAATCCAGGAGCTGGAGCCGTCTGTTCAACTCTGAAATTCCTCTGTGGTCACAGCCTTTTCAGCAGCGGTCTGCTCTGCCCCTACAATCTCTTCAGAATCTCTGGAAGGAGAGGTCTGGGAGGACCCCCTCTAGCTGTACCCAGGACCTGGTGCCACACATGCGCAGACCTCCCTGGGTGGCATCCTCCACATCAGACCCACTGAGTGAGCTCCCTTGCCTATGGGATGGTGATGTCCACGTACAGCAGATGGGTTGCTCTACCATGGCTGTGGTGGGCAGGTCAACACCAGACACATCAGTGAGAGGCTGGTGGTCATCCCTGGCAGCAGTAACCACCAGAAGTCATTGTTCTTGGAACACTCCCTGGATCTAGTTAATGAAGGCTCTGGGAGCGAAGGGGCCAGCCATAGTGGGGGGTCCAAGGACGGCAGCAAACTTCCGCACAACTCATTGGCCAGTATTCCTGAAGGTCATAACCCTGACATCAGTTGGGTTTCCATGGCAACAATGGCCTGAGCTGCCAGCAGAGGCTACTCCTAGGTTCTCTCCAAATTTATGCTAAAGATGCCATCACTTTTCCTTTTGTAGATGTACTGTTCCACTTAGAAGTCAAGTTGGTACCACCTGAGTGTGTTCCTGCTGCAAGGAATTTGAGAACACCCTCTTCCTTCATTTGCAGAACATCAAATATTCTGGACATTGTGAAAATTTCCCTTTAAGCTACGATGGGAACCCAGAACAGCACTGTATGAACCTCTCTCTACATTCTTTCTTTAGATTTACTTACTATTCTTTTTCTAACTTCTCGCAATGGATATTTAAATCAGTGAATTGTAGCCCTGTCTTTCCTAATATAGGCACTGAATGCCATAAATTTCTCTTTAATCAGGGCTTTCGTTCTTTCCCACAATTTTTACTGTTATCCAGACAAAGATACCTTCCAAATTTCCACTATGTTTACTTCTTTTACCTATAGGTGATTTAAATTGTCTTGATTTCTAAACATTTGGGAATTTATTTTTTAGTGTGCGTGTGTTACTGATTTCTAGCTAATTTTATTGTTGTCTGAAAACATATGCTAAGTCTTCCTGTCCAATGTGATAGCCACTAACCAGATGTGACTATTTAAATTAATTAGAATTAAATAAAATGTTGTTCATCAGTCACATTAGCCACATTTTAATGGCTCAGTAGCCACATGTGGCTAGTGACTATTAGCTATGTGATTACTGTACTGAACACTACTGACAAGAACCTATTAAGTTCTATTGGACAGCACTACACTAAATTATTTCAGTCTGATGAAATTTGCTGAGGCTTGCTTTACAAACCAGCACATGGTCAGCTATGGTAAATGTTCTTTGTACACCCAAAAGTTTTCTGCCAGTGTTGGTTGCACTGTTTTCTATATGTTAAGTAGATCATTTTATTAACATATCCTGTATGTCCACATGTACTACATTCTTAAACATTTTTTTCCTGCTTGTTTACTGAGAGAGCTATGGGAAAGTCTTCCACTAGGATTGTAGATTCATCTTTCTCATTTTAGTTTTGCTGTCAATTTTAGCTTTATATACTTTGACGCAAAATTATTAGATGTATATACTTTGGAATATTTGTATTTTCTTGGTAAACTGACTCTTTTATCAATAAAAATGTCCCCTTTTATCTATAGTAAGCCTTTGGGGTTTTTTTGTTTTGTTTTGTTTTGCAAGTAGACAAGTAACTGTTTTTATTGAATACAGAAGATCCTTGAAAACTGCAATTCCTTTCATTCCCAAAGTGCTGGAGCCAAGCATGCGTCCTGCGTAACTCCCTCCCATTTCTTCTCGGGGATTTTCAAGCCTTTGGTTTTAAGGTCTACTTGTTGTCTAATATTGGTACAGCAATTAACAGTTTTCTTTTGGTTAGTGTTTTAATGGAGTATCTTTTTCCATACTTTAATTTTGAATTCCCTGGATCCTTGCTCTTACAGTGGGTCTTGCTCGAGCAAGTACCCTATAAACTATAAGAAATGCAAGAATTTTCCTAAAGTTCATTATATCTAATATAATTACTGATGTAATACAATTACTGATCTACCATGTTCCTTCTCAACACTTGCTATTGTCAGACTTTTAAAAATCATATTTATATATATGTAGTGTTACTTTTGTAACTCGTTTCTAAAACCTAGTGAACAAGTGGATTTAGAAAACTGGGGAAAGTGGAGAGTGCAGAATGGCTGTACAGCAAAGTGCTTAGCAGTGCAATTCGCCAGGATAGGGACTTCAGGAGGAAGATATCATGGGGGTGTGTAGTAAGCAGTTGGCTCTTAAAATTTATCCTCAGGAGAGAGGGGTAAACTTGATACAAATTTCATCATCCTATTTCCTCACTTTTTAAATTCCCCAAAGAATAAAGGCTAATTAATTATACCTTTTCCTACTCCCTTCTCAACTTATTGTCATGTCAATGCCTCTTAGCTCTTCTGCTTATGACCCTCACGCTTTTATTTCCAGACTTCAAAAGTTTTTCTTTCTGCTCCTTCTCCATTTAATTTTACTCTTCTGAAGGCAGTAAGATGATCATGCCATTCCTTGGTTCAAAGACGTCAATGGCTTTCCATTACCTTGAGAACAAATACAGAAATATGAAACTCAATCCTATCATAACTAGTACTCTTCCATTTTACACGATACTAAATGCCAGAAAGTTGAAGTGCCTGCTCGTTTAGCATCATACTCCTTAAGTCTTTTCTCATACTTCACTCTGATTTCCACCTTATTCTTAC
Organism: Lontra canadensis; assembly: GCF_010015895.1. NCBI lineage: Eukaryota > Metazoa > Chordata > Mammalia > Carnivora > Mustelidae > Lontra > Lontra canadensis. Next base: position 11,316,760 of record NW_022631011.1, read on the forward strand.
CCTCTAAGTACACGTTTTAGTCATTATTTGCAAAAACACTTGAGTGTAAGGGCAGGAACCCTTCCTCTCCCCTTGAGTAGTACTCAGTAGTGCCTGACACTGAATGTGTATTGAATGAATTAGTGACTAAGCACATACTCCACATCATTTCTTTCACTTTCTTCCTTCTGTGACTTTGTTGACTACTCCCTTCCTACCTCTATGCCTCTAATCCCATCCTTCAAAACTCAAATCTCAGGAGCTCCCCAAACTTTTTCTTTCCAATCACAATTGAACCCTACTTCCTCTTATAAGCACCTTGTCTACCTCTATGATTGTACTGAACCATGTGTTTTCTTTATACATCAGACTTTATCACATAAGCTTTGTATATTGTGTATACCACAAAACCTAAAAAAAAAGCCTTGCACATTGTAGATAACAATAACTATTAAAGTGATATAGTAACTGGATGATTATAGAGAATATTCAGTGTATAGCAGTGGAATCTTAACAAATGCTAATACTAGAAAACAATTTTAAATTTTTATTTTTAAATGTTTCTATTTTTCAGTTGAAAACTTTGCATATAGTAGCCTATTACTATATGTATATCAGAAATCAACAAACCAAAGTCTGATAAATGTTGCCACTTGAAAAAAATCAATGTCTTTATTCTTAGACAGAATATGGTATGCAAATTAGTCATGTGGGCACTACTTCAGCTCTCATTTTTGTTTATCTATAGATGACATAGTGCTAGACTCTGACATATGGAATTAAAAAAATTGTCTCACATATTTAAGAAACTGTGATTAAATCGTAATATGGAGGAAGTGATTTCAAACCACTGGTCTATGGGCTGCATTACTGAAAGCAAAATAATTCCATATTCTCTGTCCCTATTGCAGGAACCTGAAAATTCCTACTCTTTAGGAAAACCAAAACTAGGGCAAAGAAAACAAAAATTTTTTTTCTGAGAAAATAGGGCACTGAAATTATGTAGTTAATAAGTTTAATACCAGAATAGCATAGCCATGTTCACACACAGAGAATTTAATGAGCGATTAAGTAATGTGAGCATAAGGTAGGACTCTCTGTTGTCAGGTGGCAAGTGGCATGCTGATTATGAGTGATGCCAATTAAGATATAGAAGGGATTTAAGTTTTCCCCACATTCTCTAATGTAACTTCTCTGATATGTAATAATTAGGGCACACTAAAGGTTTGAGATAATGACATTAATACATTTCCTTCTGAGCTGACTGCACACACCATCACACGGATCTTTACAGTATCTGATAAGGTTCTGCATTGTTATTCATTTCTTATAATGATAAAACTCTCCCCTTGTAGATTATATTTGAATAAAAGACCAGAGGCTTTTGTTTTTCGATTATAACAGACAGAAATTTCTTTCCATTGTTGCTGACATTCAGTAATATTTATTCATATTGAAGGTTTTCTCAATTACTCATGGACCTTAGAATCTTTCTTAAGTTTAGTAATGTCTGAATTCTCAGTTAAACTTTCATTGTAGAACTTAAGTGTTTTCTGTCCAGTGTGTTTCCTTTTAATGTAGCACAAGAGTTGAGCACTGATTAATACCGTTTTCATAATCAATAGCATTCCTAAGATTTTTTTCTGGTATAGTGTCCCTGGTATGAAATAAAGTCTGCGAATACTCTAAAGGTTTTCCCACATTTATCACACTTAGCCTGTCTTCCTCAGAATGGACTGTCTCATGATTAATAAGCTCAGAGCTGGCTAAAACTTCTGCTGCACTGGACACACATGTGGGGTCTCTCCCCAGTGTGGATTCCCTGGTGTTCAGTAAGCTCAGAGCATGTGCCGAAGGCTTTCCCACATGCATCACATTTACATGGCTTTTCCCCAGTGTGGATTCTTTGATGGTTAATGAGATCAGAGCGCCGACTAAAGCTTTTGCCACACTGATCGCATGAATATGGTTTTTCTCCAGTGTGGATCCTCTGATGTAGGATAAGAGCTGAGCACTGACTAAAAGCCTTTCCACACTCAGGACACTGATAGGGTTTTTCCCCAGTGTGGATTCTCTGGTGTTTGATCAGGTCTGAGTTCTGGCTGAAACTTTTGCTGCACTGTGTGCATGGGTATGGTTTTTCTCCAGTGTGAATTCTCTGATGAAGAATAAGGTCAGAACTCTGGCTGAAGGCTTTCTCACAATGATCACAATGATAGGGCTTTTCCCCAGAGTGCACTCTCTGATGTTTAGTGAGGTCTGAGCTTTGACTGAAACTTTTATTGCACTGGTTACAAGCATACGGTTTCTCTCCAGTGTGTATTCTTTGATGTTTAACGAGGTCTGAATGACGACTAAAACTTTTAGTACAATCACTGCATGGATAGGGTTTCTCTCCAGTGTGGATTCTCTGATGGAGAATAAGATTCGAGCTCTGACTAAAGGTTTTCCCACACTCATCACATTCATAGGGCTTCTCCCCTGTATGAATTCTATGATGTTTAACAAGGTCTGATCTTCGACTAAACATTTTGCTGCACTGGCTACATGGGTAAGGTTTCTCTCCAGTGTGAATTCTCTGATGATTCATGAGATCTGAAAGTCTACTGAAGGTTTTGCTACACTGATTACATGGATAGGGTTTCTCTCCAGTGTGAATTCTCTGATGCAGAATAAGGACTGAGCTCTGATTAAAAGCTTTACCACATTCATTACATTTATAGGGTTTCTCTCCAGTGTGGATTCTTCGATGTTTAATAAGATCTGAGTTCTGACTGAAACTTTTGTTACACTGATTACATGGATATGGTTTCTCCCCAGTGTGAATTCTCTGATGCAGAATAAGATCTGAGCTCTGACTGAAGGCTTTTCCACACACATCACATTTATATGGTTTCTCCCCAGTGTGGATTCTTTGATGTTTTATAACATCAGAGCTCTGACTAAAATGTTTGTTACACTGGTTACATGTATAAGGCTTCTCTCCAGTATGGATTCTCTGATGCTTAACCAGATCTGAGCGCTGGCTAAAACTTTTACTACAGTGACTGCACTGATAGGGTTTTTCTCCTGTATGGATTCTCTGATGGATGATGAGATCAGAACTCTGACTGAAGGCTTTCCCACATTCATCACATTTATAAGGTTTTTCACCAGTGTGGACTCTTTGATGTTTAATAAGGTCTGAGCTCCGACTGAAACTTTTAATGCACCAAGTACAAGGATAGGGTTTCTCTCCAGTATGAATTCTCTGATGCAGAACCAGAGCTGAGCTCACACTAAAAGTCTTTCCACACTTATCACATTCATAGGGTTTCTCCCAATGGGTTCTTCGATGCCTAATAAGGCCTGTACTCCAAGCAAAGCTTTGCCCACATCCATCACAGTTATGCTGTCTTCTTTTAAAGAAATTTTGATCCTTCTCATTTAATTTATCCCCAAATTCACAAAATCCTCTGCATTCAGAATCCCGGAGAACATCATCTCTGGGGTTGCCAGACTCTCCAGGCAATGGTTCAATTTTTGTTGTAATTTCCTCCTCTGAAGTCACCTCTCCAAACTTGGTCTTAGTCTCACCACCTAGAACAATAAAAAAATCCAAATGGAATGTATTCTTCATACTGTATATCACAATATGAGAGTGCTCTAAAACACTGAAAATTATCCTCTGAAAGAGCAATTAGGAAGAATCAATAAGTAATGGATCATAATAACCATGTATTGAAACGGTTTACCAGATATGTCCTGTATATGTTTGTCACAGGAGATCTGGGAATACTGGAACCTAGTCACAGTAATTATGAAAGTTTTGACTAAATTAAAACTAATACACAAGCAACTTATTAACATAAGTAAGGTAAGCAATATGAAAGAGTACTTGAGGGATAGGGGAGAAGGAGAGAGAGAAGGTGGCAGTGGCAGCCTGGCTGTCACTGGGAAGACCACCAACTCGCCTGATCAGAGGCTACTATTGGGGGTTAAGCAACCTCTGTTCAGTATTACTAGCCAATGCAACAAGACATGAAAAATAAATGAGAGATACAAACAAGAAAAAAGTCAAACTGTCTTCACTTGTAGACTATACAGTCATGTATATAGAAGATTCTAAAGTATCTCAAAGAAGTTATTAGAGGGCCGCCTGGGTGGCTCAGTGGGTTAAAGCCTCTGCCTTCGGCTCGGGTCACGATCCCGGGGTCCTGGGATCGAGCCCCACATGGGGCTCTCTGCTCAGCGGGGGGCCTGCTTTCCCCACTCTCTCTCTGCCTGCCTCTGCCTACTTGTGAGCTCTGTCAAATAAATAAATAAATAAATAAATAAATAAAATCTTAAAAAAATAAGTTATTAGAACTTGTACATGAGTTTATTAGAATAACATACAAAACCCAACTGTATTTTAGTATACTACCCATGAAAAATTAGAGCCTAAAATTAAAAACATTTTTAATTACATCAAAAATAAAATATTTAAAAACAATTCAACAAAATACATGTATATGTTTATAATGAACACTACAAAACACTGCTAAGAGAAGTTAAAGAAGACATAATAAACAGAAATATATGTCATCACTTATGGAGAGGAAGATTTAATATTGTTAAGATGGTGGATTTCTTCCCAAACTTTGCTATACGTTCAATACAACTCCAATCAAAACCTCAGCAGGATTTTTTCATAGAAATTGACAAACTGATTCTAAACTTTATGTAGAAAGGCACAGAAGAGTCTAAACAATTTTGGAAAAGAAGAACAAAATTAAAGAAGTTACACTACCAGATTTCAAGCTTTATTGTAAGGCTACAGTAATCAAAGTAGTATGGGACTGCATAAGGACAAGCATATCCACTAATGGAAAAAGACTGAGTCCATAAATAGATCCAAACATTTATGTAAAACTGATTGTCAACAAAGTTGCTAAGAAAATCAAGGGTGAAAGGACAGTCTTTTTTCAAAAGATATTGTTATATCTTTTCAGCTGTAACAGTAACACAAATTAACCCTCTTTCCTTATGCTATATACAAAAATTAACTAGAAATGTAATATAAACATAAATATAAAAACTAAAACTATAACACTTCTAGAAGAAAGCAAAGCACAGATGACAAAAGTTAAGGCACAGAACTATGAGAAAATAAATTGCAGTTTAAGCCACCCAGTTTGTGATACTTTGTTATGGGAGCCCTAGCAGACAAATAAAGCATGTTTTTGAACTGTACACATTTATGGAATTATATCACATATATTCTATGATTTTTTTTTTTGCTCAACATTATGTTTGGAACATAACATTATGTTCATCCATATTCAATCGTGTAACTGCAGTCTATTGATGTTCATTACCATAGTGTGACCTATACCACAATTTACTTAGCCATTCTCCTTCAATGGACAATAATATTTTGTTATTTCAAACAATGCTCATATGAATCTGCTGGTACATTTATCTTTACGCACATATTCAAGTGTTTCTCCAGGTTACATAAACTTAGGACCAGAATTGCTGGGTCTTATTGTTGAGTTTGAGTTCACACTGCTCTATATGCTAACCAATATTAAGTCTATCCTCTTTTTAACCCACTGCAATCGGGCTTTTATCTCCTTAACTCCATCAAAACTGCACTTATCAGAATCCCTAATAAGCTCTATCTTAACAAATCTAATGGTCAATTCTCAATCTTCTTCTGTATTTATCTGACATAATTGATTACTCTCTTCTTAAAACATTTTTCTTCTAACTTAACTTTCCCCTACTCTCCATAAAACAGTATACTTTAAATTTTTTTTTATTTATTCATTTGTCAGAGAGAGAGAAAGATAGCAAGAGGGCACACAAGCAGGGGGAGTGGCAGGGAGAGGGAGAAGCAGGCTCCCGGCTGAGCAAGGAGCCTGATGCAGGACTCGATCCTGGGACCCTGGAATCATGACCTGAGCCAAAAGGCAGATGCTTAACTGACTGAGCCACCCAGGCATCTCCATAGTAATCTTTATATGTTATTATCATGCACAAAATGTTCCATTACACTGGGAATAAATTCCATGTCCTTACTATGGCTCAGAAGGTTCCATCCTGTCCTTTCTCTCTCTGCTCTCATTTCATTCCCGTTTCCTGTCTACCCCATACTGACACTGTTCCTGCTACATTAAAGGGCCTCTGGCATTTGTTGGTCCCTGTGCCTAAAACACTCTTCTCTCAGATAGCCATGTGGCTTGTTTTCTCACTTCCCTTATATCTCTAACCAACTGTTACCACCTCAGAAAGACACAATACTTGGAGAGCTCTGCATTTTTGAGACAATAGATATCACAGTCGAATGTGCTGAAACGACCAATATTAGTACCCTGACTCAAAATTTAAAAGAAGGCTTTGCATGGGTCCAGGTTGCAATGTAAGCTGTCATGTCACATGACTTTATTAACTACGATAACCAATGGTAAGATACGTCTGCAGTAGTCAGGGATGCTGTATTAAGGCTTCTGCAAGCCTCCAGAAGAGAACGACACCGGAGTAAGGCTATACTCTCTTCTGCCAACAATTTTCTAAGTGAAAAACAGATGCTGGCTTGCTCTTGGGCACTAATAAGACTTAATGCTTCACCACAGAACACCAAATGACTATTACAAGCTGATCATTGTGAGCTACCTAGTTGACCCACCAAATCCTAAAACTAGACATACAAACCAGCGTTCCATTATAAAAGCAAGTATGGAAGACAAATAAATTCCATGTGCTAGTGATGTGGGTTTCCCTATTGCTCCACTAATCCCCTCCTTATTAGCCCATATTCATGGCCTAATGGGAATCCCCTCTTATCAGTTAACAGAGGAGGAAAATGTACAGAACTGAGTTATAGATGGGTCTGCTCAGTGTGTGGACACTAGCAGAAAACGAACCTTTCACTTACACCTTGACTCTGAAGTGACCTGAAACATACTGGTAAAAGCAAATCCTCCCATTAGACAGAATTTCAGGTATACACCTGGCTGTCCACTTTCATGGAAGGCAAGAGAGCCTAAGATACACATCTGTACTGATTCATGGATAATGACTAATGGGTTATTAGTTAGTTAGGTAGCTAAAAGAACAAGCCTGGAAGATCAGAAATAAGGATTATAGAAGAAAATTATAACAGACCTCCTACGATGGGCAAAGAATGAATGTATTTGTGTCCCGTGTGAATACTCACCAAAGGGCATCCACTTGAAAGAAGCCTCTCAATCAGACGGACATGGTGATCCACGTTGTGAAAGTCAGCCTTTTTACTAATATTTGCCCAATGGATTCATGTACAAAGTGGTCATGGAAGCATTGTGTGGGCTCAACAATATGGGTGTCTATTACAAGGCTGATATGCCTATTATCACAGCTATATAGCCATGCGGCCAACTGCTGGGAACAACCCTGAGCCCCTAATATGGTACAATTCTCCGGAGAGGAACAAGCCCACAACTAGGGGGCAGATTCATCAGACTTGGCTCCTTCTGTCATGAAGAGGGCAAAAATTTGTTTTCAAAGGACTAAATATATAGTTCAAATACAAATGTGCACTGACCTAAGAGAATGCTTTATTTATTACCATGGTGAGTCTATACAATAATACCTCCAGAGGAGTAGTTTTACAGGGAAGGAAGTATAGCAATAAGCTCACACACGTAATTCACGGGTCTTACCACACGTCCCATCATCCAGAAGTAAGTGGATTCCAATAATAGTGGAATGATTTACTGAAGGCTCAGTTACAGTACCAGGCTAGGCAACAACACCCTAAGTTTGGGGTGCTGTCCTACAGGATGCAATATGTGCCTTAAACCAGAGGAGAATAAACAGTGTTGTCTTACCTATGGCCAGAGTACCTGCGCATAGGAGCCAAGGGTAGAGGAGTAGTAAAATGTCTCCTTTCACTATATAACTAATAATCCATTCATATCATGGATTGTATTATATTTATATTCTTAAAGATTTATTTGAGAGAGGACGTGAGCATGTGTACACATGTGGGTGGGGGCAGACAGAGAGGGAAATAATCTCAAGCAGACTCCCCACTGAGCAGGGAACCTGATGTGAGGCTTAACCCCATGACCCTGAGATCACAACCTGAACTAAAATTAAGAGTCGGACAATCAACTGACTGAGCCACCCAGGTGCCCCCATATTATTTTTAATTCCTATCCCCATAATCTTGGGCTTGGTGAGTTTGGGGTTCTGGTTCTCAAAGAAGAAATACATCTACCATGGAACCAAGTCATGATTTTGTTAAATCTGAAGCTGAGACTGTCTCCTGGCCATTTGGGTTCCTCATGCTGCTGAACCAACTGGCAAGAGAAAGGTTGCTCTGCTGGCTGGGATGACTGATACCAATTGATACTGGGGGTTGGCTGCTGCTACATAACAAGGGCAAGGGAAAAAAGGCGTGGAAATCAGGTAATTCAATGCGGGTGCTTCCTAGTTCTCTCCTGTCTAAAGGCCCAGTCAATGGTACACTGAAAAAACATGGAAGAGACAAGATCATCAAGGACTCAGATCATCCAGGAAGAAAGGTTTATATTACTAAACTAGGTAAAGAACTCTGCCACTGAGATCCTGACAGAGGGTAGAGACAACATGGAATGGGTGATGAAAGAAGATGTTATGATTATCAGTTTTGGCTTTATGAATAGTAAAACCTGTAGCAGTGATTTTAAGTTAATTATGACTTCACCCCTTTTACCTCACTACCTAATATGAGGAGCATCAATGGCAGTGAAGTTTCATGTTTTGGGGGGGGTGGGGAGTATAATTTAATTACAAGTCAACCTGTGAAGCAGAAGCTTAAGAGACTGTTTTTCTCTGTGTTAGGAACAGGATAAACCAAACAAAGGACAAAAGTAAACATTATAGGTTAAAAGGGGTGGACTGTAATGGGATATTCTCCTTTTGCCCCTCTAGGTCTACTGTTCATGTTTCTCTGTGCTCCAAGAGGCTGATACTAATTTATGGACTGCAGCACTTGGGATTCTGTGTCCTCTGGCTTGCAATTAGATTTGGCCCAAAGTCGGAGGAGAACTGTAGAATGACCAACTATCCTGGTTTGTCCAAAAGAGATGGGCATCTTGGGATATGGGACTTTCAGTGCTAAATCCCAGGGGAAACCAGGATGAGTTCTTCACTCTACATCCTGACTCCCTTCTTGCTGGGCCAGGAGTTGCAAGTGACTGTGCTTCTTTTAGCAAAGGCTATGGCTCCTACTGGGTAGCTCTACCCTACAGCTATACTCTCCAGGATCTGGTAATCAGTCTCTCCCTTTGTAACACTAGGCCTAAGGGTAGTAACTGCTCATCATTTTTTTGGTCCCAAAGCTGTACTCTATCCCTTATTAATTTCTGTAATCCTGCCCATCTTCTTCATGAAATGTTGAATTACCAATCTGAATGAACCATCTTTCCTGCTAGAATCCTAACTGATATATCCTGGTTTATTTTCTTTGTAACCATTACCACTATCTGATGTTCTACCATATATTTATTTATTTTCTATTTCTCCCACCAGACTGTAAGCTCCTTGAGGGCAAAGACTTTTCTGTTCAGTTCACTGCTATATGCCCAGCACTTAGAACAGTATAAGAGTAGCCCCTCAATAACTAACCATATTATATGGTCAGCAATCATTAATAAGCTATAATCTGATTAAGTAATAAACATTTATCAACAATAAATATTTGTTGAATAGGTGATTACTTATTAGAAGGACACATTGTTAGTAGTGACTATCTTTTTTAATTTTTTAATTTTAATTTTTATTTTTAAAGATTATTTATTTATTTATTTATTTGACAGGCAGAGATTACAAGTAAGCAGAGAGGCAGGCAGAGAGAGAGAGGAGGAAGCAGGCTCCCTGCTGAGCAGAGAGCCCAATGCGGGGCTTGATCCCAGGACCCTGGGACCATGACCTGAGCCGAAGGCAGAGGCTTTAACCCACTGAGCCACCCAGGCACCCCTATTTTTTTTGAAGATTTTATTTATTTATTTGTCAGAGACGGAGAGAGAGCAAGCACAAGCAGGCAGAGTGGCAGGCAGAGGCAGAGAGGGAAGCAAGCTCCCCGCTGAGCACAAGGAGCCCAAAGTGGGACTTGATCCCAGGACTCTAGGGTCATGACCTGAGCCGAAGGTAGCTGCTTAACCAACTGAGCCCCCTAGGCATTCCAGTGACTATCTTTAGATGGTGGAGCTGTACGTTATTTAAATTCCCTGTTTTGTGTCTTTCTGTATTTTATAAATGTACTTTAGTATAATTAGATTATTCTATAGTAAAAAAATGTTCTTTCACACACACTCTAAGAGAGACAAACACATGCAATATGTATATTAATTTATATAAAACTGCAAGGAGACCCAATTCTGTAGTAATTCTCATGAAAAATGAGAGCTAGATGCCTTACAATAGATTCTTAAGGAAAGACAAGTTCTAAATATAGAAGAGAGAAACAAAACAAAATAAAAATACTTCACAACTATAAAGAGGCAGAAGATCTGGAGTTAAAAAAAAAAAAATGACAGTAAAATTTCACAGGCAAAATAGCAGCAATGAGAGGGCCAAAATCAGAAAACAGCAAAATATGATGTGAAAATGAGACCCTGCAGAACATCTGAATAAGAATGGGATTAAAGGGGCGCCTGCTCAGCAGGGAGCCTGCTTCCCTTCCTCTCTCTGCCTGCCTCTCTGCCTACTTGTGATCTCTGTCTGTCAAACCGATAAATAAAATCTTTAAAAAAAAAAAAGGGGGATTAAAATTATCTAACTAAAAATAACAGTGCCTACCATTTATAAAGAATTTACCAACAGTCTGGTTTGTGTGCAGAGCTTTATATAATGTAATATTATTAGTGCTGGTGGTGTTATAGTAATAGGGGATCCCAACAAACCCTATCTCCAAATAACTATATCCTTGTGTAGTTCTTTTCCACAATGACTCTGGAACGTCAATATAACACAAACATAAGTTAGAAAAGTGCTTATGCATCCCAAGGCTTGCCCTCTCTCTGTATGGGAAACTGGCTGCCCTGTGAGAAAGTCTGGGTTGGACAGCTGCAGGTGGGTGACCCCAGCCCTGACCAGCATCAAGAGCCAGACATATATGGCTGATACTCAGACCCTGGCCCTAGTTGAGCCACTAGATGACTGCACAAGTGATCCCAGACGAAACCAGGAGAAAAAACTGCCAGCTGAAACCACCCCAAGTTGAGGACCTACAGAGCCATAAGAAAATAACATGGTTTAAAAATGTCTGATGTTTAGGTCACTAAATTTTGGGGTCCTTTATTATGGAGCAATAGACGCAACCCTCAAAATAACGTCCAAGGTATGAGTTACTACATACTTATAAAATGAGGAAGCAGAATCGTTTAAAAAAAAAAAAAAAAAGAACAGAAAAGAAAATGCAAGTCATTTACTGAAGCTAGTACATGACAAAGCTAGTATTTGAATCCAGGGTGTGAGACTCCAAAACTTTTAACTAGCCCCTACCATACTTGAAAAAGATGACTTGAAAAGATTTTAAAGGGAAAATATCAAACACTGACACACTGGTGATAAAGTGATTATAATGGGGAAAATGGGTAACTGGGAACTTAAGGAGAGGAGGGAACTCCATGAGAATCTGACTGCCAGAATTCACAATAAAGTTATGTGACTGTGCTTGTAGTACTCAAGAGAGGATACTGCCTAATACAGTGAGGGATAGGGAAGGAAGAATACCAATAGCCCTGGAAGACACTAACACAGCACCATTAACAACCCTCCCCACCACCTGAACCCCCTAAGAAAGATAGAATGCACTGCTTCTCACCTGACAGAAGGTGGTGTTCTTGAGATTCATAATTGAAGTGGATCTCCATGGGCTGCAGCTGGACGCCTGGCACCTCGGGGAGCAACTGGAGAATTACCATTTCCTCAGTAAGCTTTTCTTGTCCGCATAGGAGTCTGAAACCTGGAGGCAACGGGGTACCACTGGGCTTGGAAGGCAGTCATCGTGGAGACCGGAGATATAATTTCGGAGAAACATCCTCTAGATATAAGAAAAATGAAGGAGAAAACAAAATCTCATTTAATTTCCAAGTGGTTTTCTCCGAGAATTTATTAGGCTTCCTCCCTCATGATGAGGCTCAGACAAAACCATTTTGGACGTGCAGTCTCCATTCCAAGGCTAGAGACCTTCAAACATAACTGGCGGTTAAGGCTCCTGAAATAAGGATGTAACTGGGAAGATAAAGTAGGGGAGGGCATTGTAAAATTTTGTTTCAGCGGTTAACGCTGTATTCACTGCCTCTCCTATACCGCCCCGGCACTACTGGTCACCATCATTATCCCTCTTTCCCTCCTTCCCTTTTTCCAGCGCTCGCACATTCAGGCTGCTTTTTCCCCGAACGCTCGGCGGATCTGCGAGGACGCACCCCCCTTCCTGATTCCACATGCCCCCAACGTTTCCGGTGTTCATTCGGTTGAACCCAAGGCCGCGCAGGCGCTACCCGGGTATCCAAAGCACGCTAGGCCGAGGACCCACCGCCCCAGGAGCAGCGCCTGGGGGCGACCCGGGGCGGCCGGGACTCTCTACGGACTTGAGAAACCCCATAGGGTTTCCTGGAGGTGCCGCAAGGCAGCCCAGAAGGCGAGATCACCCGAGGTCCCCTGGCTCCCATGACCTAACATTACCCATACCTCGACGTGTCCTTCAGGTCCCTGTCAAGCCCCACGCGATGCGAAACCGCCATCGCTGCGTCCGCTCTAGGAAACTGGGAGGATTGCTCAGCTCTATGGCGCGAGGGGCGCCCGCCCCGGCGCAGGCGCAAGGGGTCGGCGGCAGGCTGGGGGCTGGTTGAGGAGATTTAACCCCTCACAACCGCGTAGCTGATCCAGCCCCGCCGTAGCGAGCGACTTGGTCAGGCAGCGACAGGTCCCTTGCTGCCGTACCTGCCGGTTCTTGACGTGAATGTCGAAACATCTTTCGGGAAAGCTCTCTGGGGCAGGGTAGGTTTCCTGACTACATAATGAGTTCTTCCTTATTATCTCTCTCTTTTAAAATCCCCACGCCACCCCTTATTCTTCCTCGCTGGTGTGCTTCCATTCTAACTTTCTTCCTGTCGTCTCTGTTTTTTTTCCCCGAGAACAGTGGTGTGCCTCCAAATCACCCGGAATCCTTGTTAAAAATTTTTACTGGGCCCCACCCCTAGAGTGAACCTAGAACTCCGGGTCATAGGTACTGCTGCTGTGGGCTCTGGACCATACTTTGAGAAGCATTGCCCTACGAATTAATTCCTGACTTGCCGGGAAGCTGGATTTTGATGTACTTTGCCATCACGGAAGGCCATAGGGGTCTGTTTCTAAACAGCTTGCTTAAGAGGAAATTTAAAACAAAACAACAACAACAAAATACCATGGAGACATACGAAAATGAAAATACAACAGCCCCAAAATCTTTGGGATGCATCAAAAGCTGTTCTAAGAGGGAGGTTTATAAAATACCAGCCTACTTCAAGAAGCAAGAAAAATCTCAAACCAACCAAAAAATCCCCCTGAAGCAGCTAGAAAAAGAACAAACAAAACTCAAAACCAGTAGAAGGAAGGACGTTGATAAAGACAAGATCAGAAATGAACAAAATAGAAACTAAACAATTTGCTTGCCAGTGCAATCCTAGTACCTAAAAGATCAGGGTGAGAAGGACCTGAAATTTGGAGGAGCAGGGCGTACATTGGGGTAGGAAAGGATATTGTTGTGTCCTTGGAAATTTCTTGGGAAGTACAGGGGGAGTTAGGAGAAGGATTGAGACATACAAGATGTTGGGGAGAGGTACAGGTTTGACAAAGTGGTGGCTGGCTGAAATGATGGTTGAGGTGGAAGTAGAGGGCTTTGTGTCCCAGCCCAAGACACTCTTCTGATATATGAAATCTTAGAGATGTATAAATGAGACTCTGATATTCCTTGTAAAGAACTTGTTTGGGTCCAGCCTCCCAAGAATGGAGTGAAGATACTTTAGAAAGAAGGCAAAACAGCTTCACTGTGATATAACAGACATACAATAATAAGCAAATATTAGAGTATATAATTTGATGAGTTTTGCATATGCACACAATTGTGAAACCATCACCACAATCAAAATAATGACTGCATTCAGCAAATTCAGAAGTTTTCTGTACCTTTTGTATCTCCTCCCTCTTCCCACAGCTCCCAACCACTGTTCTGCTTTGTGTTACTAGAGGTTAGTTTGTTAGTTTGCATATTTTAGAGACTTACTTAAATGGAATCATACAGAATGCAGTCTTTTTTTTGTCAGACTTCTTTCACTGAGCATTATTTTTATTATTATTTTTAAATGATTATTTATTTATTTATTTATTTGACAGAGATCACAAGCAGGCGGGGTGGTGGGGGGCGGAGAGCAGACTCTCTGCTGAGCAGGCCGCCCCATGCGGGGCTCCATCCCAGGACCCTGGGATCATGACCTGAGCCAAAGGCAGAGGCTTTAACCCACTGAGCCACCCAGGCGCCCCCACTGAGCATTATTATTTTGAGATTTATCTGTATCACGGTTGTCTATCAGCGGTCCATTGCTTTTTTTTTTTTTTTGCTGAATAATATTCCATTAGCTATATATGTATCACAATTTGTTTAACCACTCACGAGTTGATGGGAGTTTGGGTTATTTGCAGTTTTTTTTTTTTACTATTACAAATCAAGCTGCTATGAACATTGTTGTCCAAGACTTTATATGGACATGTACTTTTTTCTCTTTCATGGTAGTTGTATGTTTAACGTTTTGAGAAACTGCTACACCGTTTGTCAGAGTGGCTAAACCATTTCGCATTCCCACCAGCAGTATATGAGAATGCCATAGCTGATATACTACTTTAAACAGGTGTTGAGTAAAAGAGATGAGAAATGTAACCAGAGGTTAATTCTTAATGTACAAAGGTGAGGGTTTTGTTCACTTTTTACCTGGAAGTGATGATGTGACTGTAGATTTTCTGAGTGTTTAACCAAGGAAATCAAACTTTTTTTCAGATTGTGCTAGATTTGTGGCTTTGTGGAGTTTTACCGAAGATGTTGCATTCTGAGGCTGAGAAGCCAGCTTGGAATCTAACTGTTTGATCAGTCGGCCAGAACAACCCGAGACCCAGCTGTGGTCCACACCAGCTGACACTGAAGGCGTTCCTCTCGGTAAGGTAAAGGAATTCAAAGGTTTCCAGAGAGATCAGGAGTGATAATATGGGCATGGGAAACGATAAGAGATTCTCCAGAATGAAAGTGATAGGTCACCCACCAATATTCTACCTGATTTTCATTTCCTATTCCATTTCCTCTTGGGGGAAACTAGGCCAAACTAACAAATGTCTGATTTATACATAGATTCTACAGCAGTGGTTCTTCATCTTTTTGGGGTAATATAACTACTTTGAGAATATGATAAAAACTACAGACCTCTGGGGTACCTGGGTGGCTCAGTGGGTTAAGCCTCTTCCTTCGTCTCAGGTCATGATCTCAGGGTCCTGGGATTGAGCCCCGCATCGGGCTCTCTACTCAGCGGGGAGCCTGCTTCCCCCCCCCTCCCCCGCCCCTGCCTGCCCCTCTGCCTACTTGCAGTCTCTCTCTCTTTGTCAAATAAATAAATAAAATCTTAAAAAAACCAAAAAACAGGGGCACCTGGGTGGCTCAGCTGGTTAAGCGACTGCCTTCAGTTCAGGTCATGATCATGGGGTCCCGGGATCGAGTCCCGCATCGGACTCCCTGCTCAGCAGAGAGTCTACTTCTCCCTCTGACGCTCTCCCCTCTCATGCTCTCTCTCTCTCACTCTCTCTCTCTCAAGTAAATAAATAAAATCTTTAAAAAACAAAAAACTATAGACCTCTTCCTCACAAAGTTGGACTTAAAGACCTACTTTTTATCCTGTATTGCTTATCATGTATTATATTGTATTAGAAATTAATTTCCCTTGATAGTTAAACTTCACAAAGAATGAACTTCAATCTAAAAATCAATCCCCAGGTCCAGGTAAAAAAGGGAAATAAATCCAAACTGTGAAGCCAAATGAAAAATTTAACATTGCTTTTGATCAAATAAATATTTATACGTAGGCTGCTGCTGTTTGATTTTGAATGGCACGTCTAAATTATGGACAACACAACAACTTTGAAATATTAATATGCATGTCCAATTGACTGTGTCTTTTTAAAAACAGAACAAACGCTGGGGCGCCTGGGTGGCTCAGTCTATTAAACTGCTGCTTACCACTCAGATCACGATCCTGGAGTCCTGGGATCTGCTCAGCAAGGAGTCTGCCTCTCCCTCTGCCCCTCGTTCCTGCTTGTGTTCTCTCCCTCACTCACTTGCTCACTGTTTCTCTCTCTCAAATAAATAAATAAAATCTTAAAAAAGAAAACAAAAAAAACAGAACAAGTGCTGAAAACTGAGATTCAGAAAGCAAAATAATGGCCAATAGTATCAGTTCCTAAGGTTGACTTTGACAGAGATGAGTAGGTTTATATCCCAAACACCAGAATTCTCCAAGACCTCTAGAGTTGAATTCCAATCAGATCATTTCTTTTATATTCAATCAGTGAGGTCACTGGCATCAGTTTGAAAAGTTTTCAACTTCGAAACCAAGTCACAGTCATTTAAACTCTTGGTCTGTAATTAACACATTGTTGTGGGTTGAATTGTGTTCCTCCCAGAAGATATATTCAAGTCCTAACCTGTGGTACCTATGAATGTGACTTTATTTGGAAATAGGGTCTTTGCAGATATAATCAAGTTAAGATGAGATCATACTTGATTAAGGTAGGCCCTAACTCAACAACTGGTGTCTTTATAAGAAGAGGCAAATTCAGACACAAAGGAGACTCATGGAGAGGAAAGGACACCATGTGAATGGGGAGGCAGTCATTAAAGTGATGCATCTACAAGGCAAAGAACACCAAAGATTGCCAGCAGTTACTGGAAGTTAAGAGACAGGTGTGAACCTCAGGGTCTTCAGAAAGAGGATGGTTCTGCCAGCATCTTGATTTTTGGATTTGTAACCTCCAAACTGTGAGCGAATTCATTTCTGTTGTATTAAGCCACTCTGTAGTACCAGAAGTGAGGAGCTGCTTTAACAAATACCTAAAAATGCTGATGTGGGTTTGGAGTTGAGTAATGACTAGAATTTGGAAGGGTTTTGAGGCTCATGACAGAAAATATCTGGTTGCCTTGAAGAGATTGTTGGTAGAGGTATGGATGTTAAAGGTGACTCTGGCAAGGGCTTGGAAGAAAGTGAAAAGGAAAATAGAGAACTTTTCTGTCATCTTAGAGAATACATATATTGTCATGAAAAGAATTTTGCTAGGACTAACGAGCATTAAATATACTGGTGAGGTCTCAGACTGAAATGAAGAAAACATTATTGAAAGCTGGAGAAAAGGTGATACTTGTAAAGTAGCAAAAACTTGACTGAATAATTTCTCAGCCTATCCTTGCTCTGGAGACAAGGCCATGGAACTGGACAACCTTTTGGTGGATAGATTGGGTGTGTAATTCATGGATCCAACCAACCACCTCAACAGAAACCAGTAATAAAGTGCAGTGATTCAGGAAGGATCTGAGAAGAGCCCCTGCATATAATTGTGTGGATCTCTTTGATATCCACAGACACCAGCATGGTTCTTGAGACTCTTATATCACCAGAAACACTGCCGGTATGGACTGAACTGGACAGAGAGAACAAAATAAAGGAAGCTTTCTGGGAAATTGCATGCAGGAAATGGGGTGACCAATAGGCTGGTCCACTTGAGTGCTGAGGACCAGGGCCACCTTAGCGGAGAGGGACTGATGAGGCTTCCACTGGCCCAAGGGACATATTGAGCCACAGAATAATTTGGGAACTCTACAAATATTTGGAAGTTAAATAGGCCATATCTAAATAACCCATAGTTCAAAGAAGAAATCACAAAGGAAATTAGAAAATATTTTAAACTGAATGAAAATGAAACACAACATAAACAGTTTTATTAGATGCAACCAAAGCAGTGCTTAGGGGAACACTTATAGCTTTAAAATGCCTATATTAGAAAAGAAAATCTCTTATCAGTAACCTAAGTTTCTACCTTAAGAAGCCTGAAAATGGGCAGCAAACTTAACAACAAAAAAGCAGAAGGAAAGGAGTAATAATGATTAGAGTAGTTATGAATGAAATGGAAAACAGAAAAACAATAAAGAAATATCAATGAAACAAAAATTTTGTTCTTTGAAAATATGAACAAAAATTGACAAACCTTTAATATGCTAACCAAGAAAAAGAGAGATTAACAAAAGCAGAGAAGAGGGGACATCACTACAACTTTATAATAATTTAAAAGAATATAAGGGAATACTATGAATAACTTGATGCCAACATATTACACAACGTAAGCATCATGGACAAATTACTTGAAAAATACAAATTTACTAAAAGTGACTGACGGACGGACGCCTGGGTAGTTCAGTCAGTTAGCCGTCTGTCTTCGGCTCAGGTCATGATCCAGGGTCCTGGGATCAAGTCCTGCCTTGGGTTCCTTGCTCAGTGGGGAGCCTGCTTCTCCCTCTACCTGCCTCTCCCCCCGCTTGTGCTCTCTCTCTGTCCCTGACAAATAAATAAATAAATAAAATCTTTAAAAAAAAGTGACTGAAAAAGAAATAGAAAATATGAATAAATGTATGAAAAGTAAAGAAGTTGAATTAGTAACAAAAAGTTTTCTAACAAAGAAAATCGCAGGCTCAGATGCCTTCACTAGTAAATTTTGTTGAACAGTTAAAGAATACCAGTCTTTCACAATCTCTCCTAGAAAACAGAAGGGCCAGTAATTACTTTGATGCCAAAGCAGACAAAGACATCACAGAAAAAGACAGCTACTGACCAGTATTTCTAACAATATAGATGCAAAAGTCCTCAATGAAATATTAGCAAATTAGCTTCATTAATATAGGGGTGCCTGGGTGGCTCAGTTAGGTGCCTACCTTTGGCTCAGGTTAGGATCTCAGCTTCTTGGTATGGAGCTCTGTGTCAGGCTCCCTGCTTGGTGGGGATCCTGCTTCTTCCTCTCCCTTAGCCCCTCCCTGTTGCTTATGCACACTCTCTATCTCAAATAAATAAATAAAATATTTTTAAAAATTAACTTCATTGATATGTAAAAAAATTATATATTGCAACTCAATGGAATTTATCCTAGTAAGTTGGTTTAATATTCAAAAATAAATTAATGTGGTCAGAGATATAAATAGATAGAGATATAAATATCTCTTTCAATAATGTTTAACAATAATAGAATGAATGAATATTGGTTTAATCATACCATGTAACATTATTAGAAATGAAATACAGTGTACATTTACATAAAACAGTATGATTTTGTTTTGATGTAATTTCACAATGATTTCACAATGATGAATTGATCCTGACTTTAAAAAAGTACATACTAGTTCCATTTATATACAATACAGAAATTTAAATACAATACAGGCAAGACCAACTGTATCATGTCAAAGTTCAATGTAGTGGCTATCAAGTCACCACCCTCCTCAGGGCTAGAGGAGGGTGGTGACTTGAAGAGAGCACAAGGAGACTTCTGATGACAGATAATATTCTGTTTCTTCATCTGAGTGCTGATAATATGAGTATGTTCAAAAAATAGTATGTGCACTTATTTACTTGTAAAATCAGCATTACTGAGCAATTCTATTTGGCTGTTCTGTATTCACAGCATCAAAACACAGACCAAAATGCACCATTTTTTATTAAAATGCTTCATTTTATTTTCTGAGACTCCACCTACCTATCCTGTCTCATTCTCTCCCCATCAGGTCTGTATTCCTCTTTTCTTCTATCTTCAATTTTTCTTCCTACTCACATTTAACCTTTTTTTTCCCTACAAATATAATTAGGTGCCTAATATTTTTATTATTTTTTAAAGATTTTATTTATTTATTTGACAGACAGATCACAAGTAGGCAGAGAGGCAGGCAGAGAGAGAGAAGGGAGGAAGCAGGCTCCCCGCTGAGCAGAGAGCCGATGGGGGGCTCAATCCCAGGACCCTGGGAACATGACCCGAGCTGAAGGCAGAGGCTTCAACCCACTGAGCCACCCAGGCACCCCAAGGTGCCTAGTATTTTTAAAAACAAACACCTTTCAATCCTGTTGCCTAGTCCAACCAAGTGTCCTTTCTTTTTCCTTCTTGCACAATCTCATTTCTCAGAAGGAATTACCACCTGTTTTCCGTATCTCATCCTACACTTCTTAACCCGTGGCAAGTAACATTCCACAGATAACATCTCTCACGCCCTTCCTCTATCCCTCCCCTTAATTCCAGCGTCACCAAAGCTCTGGCCTCCTCCCCTTCTCTGCCCAACTGCTGGTCACCTGTTTTCTCTCCTGAAACACTCTGTTGGCTTTTATGATTTAACCATCTGGGCTTTCCTCCTTCTAGAAGTTTCTCTTTTCTATCTGTTCTTGCTCATTCCACCCCCAAACATAGCTATTTTATAATTTCCTGTTTATTTTCCATAAGATTTCCTTTGGATCTCATCCCCTTCTCCATTTCCAGTCATATTTTCAGATACTACCAAATTCTAAGTTCACATTTCTAAACGTCTTTTTTTTCTTATCCGTTTTGCCCTTCAATCCAATCTACGCAGTATGTCAGATACTGTCTCGAAGTACCATTCTTGCCATGTCACATGAAAATGGCCTGCACTGATTACTAAAAGCATTTCTAATTCCCGAGCCTGGCATTTGAAACTCTTCAAACCTGACCCACCGCATCCCTCAGCCTAGGTTCTAGCCCACGAAGATGGTGGGTTAATCCCCCCCCCCTCCCATGTCCTGAACTTCCCACTGCTGTGCTCTCCCTCAGGCCACTCCTCTAAGTCAACAGTTGTCCCGTAAGACTCAGCGTGAGTAGCGCCTTCTTTGATCGAATTATTCTGACTCTCCCGCTACGTGTTCATGCCCTTGTCCACGACGGCAGGGTCGATCCTCCGCCTGGCCCCCTGGCCAAACCTGGGCTGGTTTCCCCTCAACCTCCACGCACTCCTCTAGTTAGCTTCTAGAACTGCCGCTGGGGATAGCGTGTTTGTGGTGTACGAAAGCAGTTTTGTCCCCCTCTTCCCCAGATTTACAGAGGCAGGGTTCTATTTTTATCTCCTCGGAGTTCCACCAGGCGCGTGCTCTCTATATATTTCTTTTGTCCTCCTTCCGTCGCCTGTCAACCATTTTGAATCGGGGCTGTCCCCACCAGGTCCCACCGGAGACACACTCCCCTCAGCTTCGCGTCCCTCCTCCCAAGCCTCGGCGCCCGACGCCCGGCGCCTGCCACAGAGCTGCAGTCCTCCCGGCTTCCTAGAGAGGCGCACCCGCCTGCACTTCCGGCGCGCGCGTCCGGAGGCTGTTCTGTCGCTCCCTGGGGTCGGTGCGGCAGCCCGCGGAGCGGAGGGTGAGTGAGGCGGTCTGGCAGCGCGGCCGCGGGTGCTTCCCAATTCGCCCCCGTCCGGCCTCAGCCCTCCCCGCCGCTTTGCGTGGGCCGTTGCTGCCGCAGGCAGAGCCTGTGGCGGTACCAGGTGGCCGCTTCTCCTGGTTGCTTCCGTCCGTCCGTCAATCGGTCCATTTCTTCATACATTCGTCTGTGTGTCTGCTCACCCACCGCCCTAGCGTCCTTTGACTTCTCAAGCACTTACCCGGCGCCTCCTGTGTCCCAGGCCATAGGCCGAGCAGTCGGAGAAGAACTGAGGCAATCTTTCTTCCCTCTTAACGCGGCCAGAACTCGCTCTTGAGTCAGGTCTCAGCCGTTCGTCTTAACCTCCCCAGTCTAGCTAGGTTCGACCCTCAGAGCCCTTTCCACTTTCCCCTGTATCGTTCTTACCAAGACTAAGTTATGTAATTAGGTGTTCTTTCTGTTTAACGTCTGCCTTCCTACGAAAATCTTAAGTTCTATAATGGCAAGGACACGGACTTATAACTCTCTGCTCGGTGCCTAGCGCAGGACCTGCACAAAGTAGGCATTCTGTAAATATTGTTAAAGAAATGTGTGGAAAAACACAGGACCTCCTCCACAGGGCCACTGGTGTGGTGGGGAAGGCAGTTCAGACCAGGTATCTAAGAGCGGGACTCTGGAGTCAGACCGATTTGTTTGAGAGCAGTCCAGACTACCATCACTTTCCAAACCGTGGGACCTGAGAGAAATTATGTGACTTCTCAGTTTCTGTTCAGTAAAACAGTAGAACCTAGACCATAAAGTGCTGTGAAGAGAAGTGAACAGGTAGACTGTGCTTGATTGTACAATAAAAGCTCAGAGTTTTCTGTTACAACTAAGTAAGAGAACGGTGCAGGTATATTAAATAACAGCCATACTGCCGAAAGCAGTTTTGTCCAAAAGTGCCCTGGAGCTTCTTGGGTTGCTTGGGCTAAGAGCTAGCTGGGGCCAGGTTCTCACCTCCCAGAGGGAAGGGCCGTATTTAAGCTCAGTGCTTCCACCCCTCCACAATGGGTTCCCTAGACAGCTCTGTAAACACGGACGCTTGGAAACACAGTTCTGGTCCCAAGCAGTCGCCTATGGCCCCCACTGATAAGGCTGCTTTCTCATATTTACACTATGAGAAGGTGGAAGGAGCTCTTCCCTGAAGCAGCAGCACCTCCCCAGGATTCTCTTGTGGGGTGATGGAAGAATCACAGGACCTGTGATCATTTTACGGAGCCTAGCTGGTAAGTTTCCCCAATAAAGCCTATTCTATAGCCCATGCCTTGTGATGTGGAATTTGCTTTTCCCTTGCACCACGTCTGTCATGCATTGAGAACCTCTTCTGGGCCCAGTGTTTTAAAATATGAGTTTTATTATCACGTATGGTGAGGCCAGCAGATCAGGAGATGATTGCCATTCAAAAGATAGCTTGTTACTCATAGTTCTCAAGAGGAGGAAGAGGAGGAGGCATGCCATGTCCCACTTGGTCATATGGCAAAAATCACAGGTTCAGTCAGGAGACCAGGTGAGGGGAAGTTGGGCGGGAGCCTTTTTTGTGGTTTCCATGGGAAGGACTGTGAGGCAGGGTCAGCAGGCTTAGGATTGACTAGTTTGAATAGTTTAAGTGATAAACTAGATAATAGATAAACTCTCTGGCTTGTTCCTGAGTTTTTGGCATCTGGCCCTGGTTGATTAGGGCAGGGGAATGGTGGCCCTGGATGTGAAAGCCCGGTGCAGGAAGTGGTGGGGTGTGGGTTTGGGTTGGTGGTTTGCATATGAAAAGCACACTTGAGTTTATTATCTGTAGGAATCTGCTAGCCCTGAGAAGGACCATCCCTCTAGTGTAAGCTAGGCACAGATGTCAAAACCCCAGAATAAAAAGCTATGCTTAATACACCAAGCACTACTCTACCTGTCTTACGTTACTTCCAATTCCTATAATAACAGTGCAATGAAAGTACTATTAACTCCATTTTTAGGAGAGGAAATGGAATCTTAGAAAGGTTTGGTTGGTGACTACTGTCACACAGCTATTAAGGTAGTAAGAGGCTGTACTATGATTCCAAACTGTTGGGTCACTTGACTCCAAAGGTGGTGTTCCTCCTGTGAGCTAAGTCATTTTTCTGCAGTCTGAGAAGTGCCATGGAAACATCTTTCAGTCCTTATTAGACATTTGACATGTTGACCACTTCCTCTTTGAAACTCTTTTTTTTTCTACTATAGTGGTATTCATTCATATATATATGGCACCTACTCTCTGCTGTGCATTGGGTTGGGTGGTAGGGAAGGGTGAGCAAAAATGCTGATGTAACTTAGAGTTGAATCATGGAGAAGACATGTATTAATGCAATAGTCTCACTAAAATATATAAACTGACAAAATGAGAGCAGGGCTCTGAGAGAAAGGAACATAATTCTCTTTAACTGTGTCTCTTATGACTCCTTGACTGACCCAGCCCCGCCTGCACATCAGAGTCAAAGAACGTTTTACAAATATAAAACCAGAGGTTCTGACTCAGGCTGGGGTACAGCTCAGGCATCTGTAACATGAGATTTTGCCCCCCTGCATTTGCTTTTTAAAAACTGGTCAGAGGAACAGGGTCAGATTTGCAATTTTGAAAAGGTTGCTCTGGTTATAGTATGAGCAGACAGTGTGTTATTGTATAGTGTGACAGGACGGTTAAAGGGATGAAGCTGGTAGTGGCAGAGATGGGGAAGGGCAGAGATGGGGAAGAGATGGGGAATTGTCTGGAGACAGGCAATAAGTCAATAGGACTCAATTTGCATTAAATACAGGAAGGAGGTGTTAGGGATGTTTTCTGTTTTCTAGAAATGCAGTCAGGTGAATGTTCCTAATTCCTGAGGGGACCTCTGGGAGAGGAGCAGAATTGGAGTGGGAGGAATCATCAATTGGTCATGGATGTGCTGTTTTAGGTCCTTTCGTGAAATTCAGGAGGCATTATGGGAGTGAGGAACAGTAAATAGGGCTTGTGCTCAGATAAGAAGTTCGGAGTAGAAATGCCTGTGAGACAGTGAAGACAGTGCCAGACTTAAGGGCTAACCTATGGAACTCTGATGTAGAAGAGGTGGGCCTGTGAAAGATGGAAGAAGGAAGAGACAAGCTTTATGATGGAAAAGTTCCTTCGGCCGCATAACATAGAGGTAAGTTGGTGAGGCATAATATTTATAATAAAAATTTAGTATCACAAACATTGAAGTTAAAGGGCAAGACCCATGACATAGACCAGTGATCATTAGGCAAAGCACACATACCCATGTGATGTAGCCCTTGGTATATGCTGTATACACAGTGATACATAGATCTGATGATGCTTTGTTATGGGATTTCTTAAATGGCAATAACCACATAGTAAGAACTAAAGAAATGTATTAAGTATTTTTCAAATACTAAAAAATTAAGAGGAAAAATATCCCAGGTTTCTCTTTGTTTATATGTGTATGGCAAGAACACAGTTTAGAAAATACTCCTTTGTAGTATCTCACACCTAATTTTGTCATAAATAACTCAGGAAATGATAACCACCATCCTTTCAGTCACCAGCGGCAGGGGAAAACCTAATCCTTGACTCCTCTTCTAAACCCTTATCCAGTGTGTCCCCAATTCCTGTCAAATCTCTCATTTTTATCTTTGGCTCCCATAGCTTAGGCCCTCTCGCCCAAGTGGTTGCCATAGACCCTTCCTCTGCCTTCTCCATACCCGTTCCTGAGTGGGCAGATGGACCCTCCAGCCATTCTCATGGCTGTGGGGCTCAATGCAAACTCTGCAATACAATCTTTCAGACCCTTGGCCTCCTCTCCCTCTGTGGGTTCCTCCTTTCTCACTATTCCTGAACTATGCCCCAGGCTCTGGCCTATTTTTTGTTGTTGTTGTTTGTGTGGTTTTTTTTTTTTTTTTTTTTTTTGGTTTTGGCTTTTTTTTAAAAAACATGGGTTCATATCAGAAGCATTTGGAGGCACTTATTGAAGTCTCTCCCACAGAGATTCTGACTCAGGAAGTCTGTTGTGGGGTCCCTTGCTCCATGGCTGATTCTGAGCCAGAGGGGACAACCATGAGTCTGGCCTCCCTAAACCACCCACTCCCCTCCTCAGTGCAGTCCTCCCACTGTTGTCTTTTCCTGAATAACCTGATGTGACCTCTTCACCTGCTCATTCTTATCAGACTCTTGCTGACGTGTCTTCTCCCGGCAGGCAGCTCTCCCTGGTCTTAGTTGTCTCTGTGTCTGCTACCGTGCCTGCTTCCCTCTATCCTTGGATTTATCACACTGCATTTGCAGGTTTACTCTAAGGAGTCTTTGAGGACAGAGCTTTTAATCCTGAGAATCCTGTTCAGTAAACTGCCTAGCATGTAACTCAAGTATTTGTTGAAATAATGGGTGAAGGAATTCATTCTCTTTTCTTGGTACTGTCTTAGAACTTGTGACTTACAGTCAGGAATTCTTTGTACATTCGCTCTGGCCATTCTCCATGATACTTTCCTAACTTTTTCACCATCATTTAAAATGTGTAGTATCAACCAAGATGATCCTGGGCTAACCCATTCTGTAATAAAAAACAAGTGCTTTGGAATTGGGCAACCCTAGGTTCGTGTCTCGACTTTGCTATTTACCAGGTTGAGTCCATGGGTAAATTAAATTACTTAACTTTTAAAAATCTGTTTCCTCATCAGTAAAATGGGGATGATAATACCTCATAGTATTATTGTCAAGCCCCAGTAAAATAGTATTTGTAAAGTGCCCGGCCCATAGTAGGTGTTTATTAAGTGCAAATTCCCTTTGGGGGAGACCCCATGGCATAATAAAACTCAATACTTTCGTTGCAGAGTCTGGTTGTGCTGCTTACAGGCTGTGTATCTTTGGTTAACTTATGTATCTCAGGAGCTTCATTTGGAAATAGGCATAATTATGATTGTTCTTTTGGAATTATTAGGGAAATTATATAAAACATATGTAAAATGTCCAGCTAGTGTTGGCATCTAGTAGATACTCAATAAAATGGTGATGATGATGATTATTATTCTGCAGTGTTTTTCCTGCTTTCCATGATCCAGATTTTATTATCCCTGATACTGACCCTAACATTATTTCTAAAGGTTCAGTTGATTTCAGTGATTCTTAAATTTTCTATTTCCTATCCTGAAAAAATCCTAAATCATCTATAATGTATTGTTTATCTGGTAGCTCCCTTTTAGTCATTTTTCTTTATAGAACTATACTCTCTGGTGACTTGTCTTTGAAAACCTGCATTATTATTCTAAGCCAATTTTTTCCCCCTGTGTAACATTAGCATTGTCTATCTCGGGAGTCCCCTGAGGAATCAGAATTCAGAAGGAATCTCTTAGACAAGGGAATCCATTGCCTTCCTGACTCAACTGGGCAGCATTTTCAGACTGTCTCTGCCCAGAATGTCAGGAAAAGCTGCAGGCCTGGCCTCCCATGCTCCAAAAGAACAAGAAGGACTTATAATTGTGAAGGTTGAAGAAGAGAATTATGTTTGGGGGCAGGACCATGGCCTTCAGGGAAATACCTGTAGCCTGGAGACCTTCCGCCAGCGTTTCAGGCAGTTTGGCTACTCTGATTCTGCTGGGCCCCGGGAGGCCCTGAGCCAGCTCCGGGAGCTTTGCCATCAGTGGCTGAGGCCGGAGGTGAACACCAAGGAGCAGATCCTGGAGCTGCTGGTGCTGGAGCAGTTCCTGGCCATCCTGCCTGACGAGCTGCAGGCCTGGCTGCGAGAGCACCGGCCTGAGAATGGAGAGGAGGCCGTCACTCTGCTGGAGGAGCTGGAGAAGGAGCTTGATGAGCCAAGGCAACAGGTAAGAAGTAGGTGATGTGTTTGCTTGTTTTATCAATTTTAAGTCAACGGGGAAGCCGTTATGCGTGGCCTTGACGTCACGGCTATCAGAGTTATGAAATTTCTGTCTTTTGGGTTATTATTTGTGCACTGGGATCAAGGCACTGGGGCTTTTAATCCTGTTGTTTTCTGTCTAATCATCTGAATTGAGTTTCTGGCTCTAACTGCCTTGCCCATTGTTCTAGGGTTTTTTCCTTCTGTATCCTCAGAATCATAGTGCTGGTACTTGATTACTCCTAGGACACGGTTCATGGCCAAGGAATGATCTGGAAGGAAATGACTTCCATAGGAGCACTGAAATCTCTGAGTATACAGCTCCAGCCTTTGGAGAACCAGTGCAAGAGTGAGACTCAGGAGTGCCAGACTTCCCATGAGAGAGGTGAGGAATTGCAGTCTGTTCGGGGTTGAGGATGATGGTACGGATATCAGCTGTGACATAGTGTTTTCTTGACAGTCACTTGTGGCTGTCATTAAGTATGGTGGAAAGGCCCCCTCCTTGCCTTGAAATATTCTTCCATTGGCTGTGCCTAGAATCTAAAATTCCAATATAATTTCTAACTTTGGGTTAAGAATTAAGGTCTTCAATAAAATTCTCTAATACCCATAATAGTCAAAGACCAATATACTGTGTTTTTAAGTATTATGGACCACTGGCAAGGCAGTACCCAAGAGGGAGATGAATTATGTATTAGTAACTGAAATACATAGTAATTTAAACAAGGAAGTTCAATATTAAGAATTATGGACTATTAAAAAAAAGAATTATGGACTATAATGGGGTTAATTACTGAGTGGTTAAAAAAAAAAAAAAAAGAAGAAAGAAACAACTCTAAAGAATACAGGAATAACACATGTAGGGAATCTTCAGGGCTGAGGCCAAGCACCCAAGGAAGGCACAAATCTGTAAGAGAGTACCACATCTTCCTAGACAGTATCTCGCTGCCTCTGATTCAATCTGCTTCCCATCTCTCTGGTCATCTTAGCACATTTCTCTCGACATGTTTCAGTTTCTCCACATTAATTTGAAATAAAGGGATCAAAAAAAAAAAAAAACAACAACAAACAAACACCCCACCAAAAAACCCAAACCTCTAGTGAGGATCTGATTACTTTAAAATTTAAAATACATGATAGGTTCATTTCCCAACTCTTACCTGTTGTACTCCATATGCTTTTGTTCCTTCCCAGTAGCACGTTAACTGTGTGGACTGATAGATCTCGTTGTGCTCATCTCTTTTTAGTCTTAGGGGTCTTGGTTAGCCCTGCCTCTGAAGAATTAATGTAGAGCATGTCACATCTTTCACCTAGGTTGTGAGGTTTAAATCACTGGGAGGATCCACCTTGCAAGGATTTTAAGAGTCACCATGTCATTTTTACAACCTTATATCCTTGGTTATAATTTTCCCATAGGTACTTCACTTTCCTAACAATAGATCTCCTAGATCTCCCCAGAAGAAGATCCCGAGATACGGAGATTTGGGTTCATGTGATTTATTTAATTATTTTTTTAAAAAAGATGTATTTATTTATTTGACAGAGAGAAAGAGATCACAAGTAGGCAGAGAAGCTGGCAGAGAGAGAGGGAGAAGCAGGCTCCCTGCTGAGCAGAAAGCCTGATGTAGGGCTCCATCCCAGGACCCGGGGATCATGACCTAAGCCGAAGGCAGAGGCTTAACCCACTGAGCCACCCAGGCGTCCCAAGGATGCATGTGATTTAAAGGAAGCAATGCTCTTGAGGAGAAATCTGTAAAGGAGCGAGAGAAGCAGGGTTAGGAAGGGAAGAGAGCAAGCCATGATGTGGTCTTGGGTAAAATCTAGCCTTGGCTTAATATCTTAATCCCTGCCCCACTCCCCTCGAGCATAATGGCACTGCTGAGTTGTCCCTTCTTAAGGTGTGGGTGGGGTGGGGGAGAGGCAGTAAGGATATAAATAACATCCTGGGCCAGATGGTTCTCATCAGCCAGGGCAACTTTCCAGAGAAGGCGGCAGCTGTGGTATTAGGAACCAACACTCCCAGCAGCTGGGGGAAGGAGGCACCAAGTTCATAAAGCAGGTCTGGATGGGCAGTGCAGGATACATCTGCATAACATTAAGGCTAAAAGCATGTTTGTTAATGTGCATTAAAGCCACATCCCTGGGCAAAAGGCTTTTAGACCACACAGGTTTCTGTCAGTACTAGGGGACATAGGGGAAAACTGCAGCCTTGATGTTGAGCATCTTTGAATCCTGGCTCTTCCAGTTATGAACTCTGTGGTCTTACAAAGGTGCTGTTGCCTCTCTGAGCCTTCGTTTCCTGATCTGTAAAATGCAATCAGGTTTAAAGGACTACTGGGAGGATGAAAGTAAGTGAACAGTTTTTTAGGTTTTCCTCCTCAAAATAATTCTGGTTTCCTCAGCCATCATGTAGTAGTCTCCTTCTGAGTTACCAGAAATCTAGAAACAAGAGGGGCTGGTTGTGAGAGCTGAAAGTTTGGCTCCAGGTGGTTGCATCTGTCTCTTTATTTCCATCTGCCTCTGACCATTTGCACATAAGACAGTGAACATATAAGACTCCCACCTGACCCCAGAATGAGTCAGGAAACCACAACATTCCTTTTCTTATGCACTGAGTGACTTATTCTATTTGCTTATAATTGTTTGATCTAGAACTTGCAGTTGCTCTAATGCATTCTTGTTCCTGCTTATGTACCTCTGCTCAGTTTACCCCGAAAGAATTTCCTAGTCATATATTCTGCTCTCCTACTTTTCTAGGAGCACTATTTATTCAGGTTTCTTAGACTTCTTTTTTTCTCCTGAACACTCCCTATTATCTCTTTTCCTTTCCCTCATTACTAAAAAACACATCTTCTCCTCTAACCCAGGATTGTCTCCTAGCTTCTTGGTCTCTCACTGCTACTTCTCTTTACCACCATCTCCTCTAACTAATGTCTTACCCTGCTCACCATCCCTCCTCTCCACTGCTGACTCTCATTCTGTGTCTCCCTTACTCTCTGAGGGTGCCACCTCTCACTGCCCCAGGCCACTTATCTAAATTCTAGATTGGGAAGCTAGTTCTTTTTTTTTTTTTTTTAAAGATTTTATTTATTAATTTGAGAGGGAGAGAGACAGAAATAGAGACAGAGAGCATGAGTGGGGAGGAGAGGGAGAAGCAGGCTCCCCACTGAGCAGGGAGCCTGATGCAGGGCTTGATCCCAGGACCCTAAGATCATGACCTGAGCCAAAGGCAGACACTTTACCAACTGAGCCACCCAGGTGCCCTGGGAAGCTGGTTCTTAAGAGTTTTCCTCCTTTTTAGGAAATACCATTTCATTTGGGTAACTTTCAATTCCAGTTATAATAGATTCCTTTCTTCCAGTATGGGGATCCAATGACACTAGTATTTCTGTTCACATTTTTAGATGGCAAGCTGGCAAGTGACAAGGTATTAACAACAAAACAAGAAATTATTGAATGTGTAGCGTCAGCGGCCATGATATCCCCAGGAAGACTTCCTGGGGAAACTCCTTCACAACAGGTAGTTGGAGAAGCTTTGGGAGGTCTGGACAACTTCGAGAAGCCGAAAGGAACTGCTCCAAGGAGCAAAATGAGTCCACTTCCTTCCCAGGAAAGACATCTTAGTCTGGCAACCTTCAACAAGAAAATCTCCACTGAAGAGTGTGTCCTTGAATGTAACCAGAGTGAAAGGGCTCTCAGTGTGAACTCAGATGTCTTCACACGACAGAGAGTTCATGCTGGAGGAAAGGTCTACGAGTGCTTGGACTGTGGGAAAGCCTTTTGCCAGAGCTCGAAGCTGATTAGACATCAGAGAATTCACACTGGAGAGAGGCCTTATGGATGTAAAGAGTGTGGCAAAGCTTTCAGTTTGAGCTCGGACCTTGTTAGACATCAGAGGATTCATAGTGGTGAAAAACCCTATGAATGTTGTGAATGTGGTAAAGCTTTCAGGGGCAGCTCGGAGCTCATTAGACATCGGAGAATTCACACCGGAGAAAAACCGTATGAATGTGGTGAATGTGGGAAAGCCTTCAGCCGGAGCTCAGCCCTCATTCAGCACAAGAAAATTCACACTGGAGACAAAGGCTATGAGTGTACTGAATGTGGTAAGGCTTTTGGTAGAAGCTCTGTCCTTATTGAACATCAAAGAATTCACACTGGAGAAAAACCTTATGAATGTAACGAATGTGGAAAATCCTTCAATCAGAGCTCAGCCCTCACGCAGCACCAGCGAATCCACACTGGGGAGAAGCCTTACGAATGTAGCGAATGTCAGAAAACATTTAGGCACAGGTCAGGCCTTATGCAACACCAGAGAACTCACACAAGAGTTTAACTCTTGAGTAAGGATTATACAATTGTGTAATACCAGGGATTTGGTGAGGTTCCCACCAAAGTGAGAAGTCTCCTGAGAGCAGAGTTTCCGTCCTTCCAGTCTAAGTCAGTACATGCTGTACAAGGAGATCCAGACAAAGATGGTTGTTGATGTGCTGAATGGGCACCTTCACAGTAAAGCCAGGTCTGGGGTAAAGATCCTGAAAGAGCTCCTTATAAGATGGGCTGAGAGGTGGTGCCTCCAATGGCAAGGATCTCTGCAGCAAGAAGAGCGTGCATTTGGCAGCTGGAGGCATGTGCTGAGAGTCATTCGGTTCTCTAAAGTATTCAATTGTGAGGCTGTGAAATGTTGAATCATGCCCTGGATCAATTTATAGTTCATTCTGCCCCCTTGCCAGTTCTCTTCTCGACCCCGAGCTTCCTGAGGTCATTTTGTTTATTGTGTACCTGCTATGTGCCAGCTGTCGGGGCAGACATAGCATTGCCCTCCCAGAGTTGAGAACTAATGGGATACAGATATTATATATATGTATGTATGTATGTATATATATATAAATATGGCAAGTAATTACAGTGAAGAGTGGTAAGTGCTTTGGTGGAATAATCTAGGATTCTGTCAAAATACATGGCAGGGGCACCTAACCTGGTCTGCAACTTATTGAAATCTTCCTCAATGTGATGAAATCTCTGTTGGGAAATAAAAGGTGGGTATAAGCCGGGTCAAGGTGAGAGGGAAGAAAACATTACAGACAGGTTATGGCACATACGAAGGCATGGAGGGAGGATCTAGAGATGTCTCTTCACGAGGACTCCTCTAGCAGGAATGTGTTCATGTAGACCCTGGTTTGGAAACTAGGACATGTGTTGGTTCCTCACTTCCTATTCATAATCAGTGAGTTGGGTAGCTTATCCCAGACCCAGAGTTACCTAAAGACCTTGAGGGACTCAGGACAGTTAGTGTGATGGTAGACTTTGCTGCGTTGTATGGAAAAAGGCATGTAGGTACACCAAAGAAAGAAAAAATGTTGGAGGCTAGAGGGACAGCGTCGGTGTCCCATAACCCTAGGGCTCAGGAAATGGGAAGCTGACAGGAGCCTGGGAGTGGGAGGTATGCCTTCCCAGGATCCACTATTCCTCATTTCCTGTCTTCTCCTTACATCAGGCTGGAAGATACTAAGCTACTTGAAGGCAGGGAGTACTTATTGAATTGCCTCCTTAGATTCCTTAAAACTGTTTCTCTGTTAATTTTTATTTTGGCAGTTTTAATTAGCCCACCATTAACTGCTGAAGGCAATTCATATGTAAGAGAAGGTTTGATTTCTCTTCTAAGATATCCTGATTTCCCTTCCAGATACTGTCTCTTCTGAAGACTTGGTGATCAAAGCTGTTGTGGGTAATAGGGAGGTGAAATTGGGCCAGGGTGGGGTAGGGGGGCAGTATTTGTATCCACAGGTTGGACAGTTTTCATTGAGTGAGGTCAGTCGGAATTCTGGAGAGACCCTTCAAATGGATGGAGTTGCTTTTCCTCTAGGTGACAATCAGATGATTTCATGTTTTTAATTTTATTTAATAGGTTTTTTTCTAGATTGTGAATTAATTGTAAATGTTGATAATCTAGAAAATGAGAGGGGTGCCTGGGTGGCTCAGTGGGTTAAAGCCACTGCCTTCGGCTCAGGTCATGATCTCAGGGTCATGGGATCAAGCCCCGAATCAGGCTTTCTGCTCAGCAAGGAGTCTGCTCCTGCCCTCTCTGTCTGCCTCTCTGCCTACTTGTGATCTCTGTCAAATAAATAAATAAAATCTTAAAAAAAAAAAGCTTTTAAAAAAATATAGAAAATGAGAAAGTAGAAGTCACCTTCAACCCCACCACCCATAAAAATACTGTTAGTATTTTGCAGTTCTATAATTTTTTTTCTTTCCCCAATCCTAGTATTTTTTGGTAAAAATCGTGTTTGGTAAATCATTTTTAGTAACTGATTTTAACATTTATACTTTGAGTATATACTTAAACTGTTTAGTATTAGAATGTAATACAAGATGTATTATAATAAAATTGGAATCTTAAGGTTTGTTTTGAAAGGACTTGTTCAGGAATAGGAAGCCTAGTAACACAAGTGGAGGTGTGCTGGGAGAAAGGGGGAGGGAATTGTGGCAAGAAATCAGGGAATGGGTGTACTTGGCTTTTATTTTCTCGTCCAGGTGTCTGGAAACATGGCTAGTCCCTTGTGCTGCAGTTCACCAAGTGAAGACGCAAAATTTGGGGGCAGCTGGTTGAGAAACCATGGGAAAGAGAACAAATAGCCTCTTTAAACACACATACACATTGTGTCCCCCCATTTAGGAGCAGGAGCCTCAGAGACTGCCACGGACCTCCCCTTCTCTCTCAGCAAGTCAACAGAAACATGTGCAGAAAAACCCTAAAACCCTTTAGATTTGTGAACATTTGCACCAGCCAACAAGACTGTTGCAGATGGTAAAGTTACTGAGTAGCAATGTGTGTTTCTGACCCCTAGGGAAGCAGGGAGCAGATGGTATCAGTGGGGTCTTCCCATAGAGCTCACCCTTCCTCTTTGCAGAAATGCTCTCCAGGTCAGTTTCTACTGCATGGGAAATATTCTAATTGGCAATCCCCCTGACTTGGAAGATTCACTTAATAGG
Source organism: Lontra canadensis (assembly GCF_010015895.1). NCBI lineage: Eukaryota > Metazoa > Chordata > Mammalia > Carnivora > Mustelidae > Lontra > Lontra canadensis. The sequence goes on from NW_022631011.1 coordinate 11,351,076, forward strand.
GCAAGAGAAGCAGATGATTTCACAGGAGAGTTTGGAGACCCCCAAGGTCAGATTTGCTTAAATTTCCAGTCTCCAGCTGAACAGAATTGCAGTCTATGGAAATGAGGAGGAAGAAGGCGAGAGGTAGTAAAGTGGTATTAAGCACCCTGCCTAAATTGCACATTCTTTTTTTTTTTTTTAAAGATTTATTTATTATTTTATTTGACTGGGGGTGAGAAAGAGATCATAAGTAGGCAGAGAGGCAGGCAGAGGAGGGGGAAGCAGGCTCCCTGCTGAGCAGAGAGCCCGATGTGGGGCTCAATCCCAGGACCCTGCGATCATGACCTGAGCTGAAGGTAGAGGCTTAACCACTAAACCACCCAGGCACCCTAAATTGCACATCTTTTAAAATCACCTTTGACATCTACCTTATATTGGTGCCTGCTCTCTTTCATAAACACATAGAACTTTGAAGTTTTAACTCTGAAAGGTCATCTACTTCAGCTCCTTTAAACTGAGAGTTGAGTTGTGAGGTGACTTGCTCTTGGCTGCAGAATTATGGAAAAGCACCAACACGAACAAAGGACTCTACTTCAAGGTTATTGCTTTTCTCAACTATAGATATCCTTCATGCAAATAACTTGTATTTGCACAGAGATTTGTAATTTGCAGGACTTTTCTGTACACTAATGTGAGATGGTTGTGTCTGGCACTGTCACTTAACAATGAAGTCATCATGGATCAGGGACGCCTGGGTGGGTCAGTGGGTTAAAGACTCTACCTTCAGCTCCGGGTCATGATCCCAGGGTCCTGGGATCTAGCCCCTCATCTGGTTCTCTGCTCGGCGGGGAGCCTGCTTCCCCCTTTCTCTCTGCCTACTTGTGATCTCTGTCAAATAAATAAATAAAATCTTAAAAAAAAAAAAAAAGTCATGGGTCAGAGTTAAGTTAGACAACCTCCTAGGACTTGGGAGGGACAGAGATGCTACAGAAAGCATGCGCTTTCCTTAGTATTTCTTGACTATCCTGGGTACTCATTACTTTTAACCTTTTTTTCCCTCAAAGTTTAGAAGTATTGTAGGCAAGTTTGGAAGACAGAAAATCACAAGAAAAAATTCGATCACCTATAATTCTATCTATAGCACTGAGATTACATATTTGCAGGATTTTTAATGCATAAATATTTTTACATGGAGTCATACTGTACATGTTCTATTTTTACTTAAGATATGCTGTCATTTTCTTTTGACATCAATCAACATCACTTTTTTTTAACAGCTTTTAAGAGTTTGTATACATTCATGATGTTTTCTGAAGCATACATTTCCAGGTAGAATTTTAAAGTCAAAAGGCAATGGTTAAGGCTTCTGGTACTGATTGCCAGAGATCCTATCTATTCACAGCTTACCAGCAGCATTGGAATCCCAACTTCCCTGAATCTTTATGAGGGGGGAAAAGTGCCATCTCAACTCTTGCTTTAATATACATTTTTAATTCTACCAAGACTGCCCGCTTGTCACCCATTGGCACTTGTTCTTATGTGATTTGCTTACTGAAGTACCATTTTTTTCTACTGGGACTTCTTCATGAGGATATACTATAGAGAGATGGCTCCACAGAAGGGTTTTGTTTTCCTTTTGCCTGGGTTCAAAGTCTGACCTCACCACTTTTTAGCTGTATGATATTGACTAAGCCACGATTCTAAGCCTTCATTTTCTCATCTGCAAAATATGTGCTGTCAGAGAAACAACAAATATATACAAAGCCCTCAGCAAAGTACCTGTTATGTTTATTTGTAGGTTAAGAACTCTCTGTAAAGAATCTCTCCCTTTTGTAACATGTGTTGTATCAATTCCTACTTAACAATTGTCCTACCCTTTTCAGTTTGAGTCTTTATTTTGGGAGAGGAAAAGGAGAGTTGAATATGAGTAACTCTTATATGTTACTTTGTTATCCTATCCCTTTCTTTTCTCACCCTCTTTCTGGAAGCAGGGGATTTAGCCCACTGGCCATTCTTACTGGTTAGTATCTGTTATCTATGTATGTTCCAACAGGAGCATTCTCTACTTATCCTCCCGAAAACTCTTTTGCTAAGCTCAGGATTCTAAATTCCCATAGATTTCTATTTTTGGCAAGGTGTTTGAACTCTGACCAGTTGGGTATTTTTGGGGTTTTTCTGTTGCTAACTAACCTATATCCCTTCTCGCATGGTACTGAGAAGCACCAGACAGGGATACTTTTCCTGGTGGGTCCCCCAGAAGACGGTAGTCTCTGGATGGACCAGGACTGTTACCTTTGTTGCCCCTTCCCTTCAGCATTGTCTTTAAAATTCATAAGACTGAAATACTGCCAAATGACAATGACATAAGGCAAAACTGAACACATGTGAGGTGCCTGGAGGCTACGTCACAGACCCAGGGGCTGACAAATATTGTTTAGCACCTAAGCCCAAGGGAGTGCACCAGAACTGTGGGGGTACAGCCCCAGAAACAGATGTGGTAGCCATAGCCGCTTCTGACCCAGAGCCTTGCGAGTGAGCAGGAAGCGGACAACAGCTCTGATAGCTTCAAGGACCAAAGGAGCTCTTCCGTTCAGGAAAGAGAAGATTTAGAATTCTAACAGGTACTTAACGTTGAGGCTAGGCTGGGCTCTTTCAAACCACCCTGCCTTCCCCAAACACACAGGTCTAGTGGAGCCTATAGGCAAAAAACGAGTTATTAACTCTTTCCCTTGGCTCACACCAGACCACAACAAAGCTCCACTCTACCCTGTGGCCCAAGGACTCGAGATTTTGTCTAGTAACAGATGCTTCTCTGCTGGGTCCTACTTTGCTACATCCACGTTTCTTACACACCTGACTCCACTTCAAAAGGAACTCAACAGCAACACTCCACACAAAATGGCGTTTTCTCAGAAAATGTGCCATTGTTCCTGACCTTTGTCTGTTCCCTCTGCTGGGAATATTGTTCTCTAGCCCGCCTGCCTACTTCCCTGGCTAACTCCTGTACATTCTTCAGTTTGTTTTTCTCAGAAACTTTCCCTGATCCAAGACTGGCTTAGGTACTCAATGTCACAGACCGCTTGCTCATGCCATGATGCGTTTGCCTTGCCCATTCAACCACAGAGACAGTCTGATTCCCCATTGTATTCCTAGTGCCTGGCACAAGACATGCCTTAAAAAAGTTAACTGCTGGATAAATTAATTTGTATTCTTTCCACTACCTCATTTCTGGACTGCCCTGGGCTCAACACATCATCTATGCACTGCTTCCCCATCTCTCTTGCTGCCTTGTCACTGTTCTTAATTGGTCAGTAAAATTCTAGATTCCTGAGACAAAATGTCCCTCATACTGTCCACACCATATCCCAAATCTGGCATGTGGACAATCAGATGTGGTTGACAGCCCGGGTTGCTGTACCCCCTTTATGACATTCTCATGGAAAATGAGGTTTCAATGTTATATTCCCATTTTTCTTATTTCCTGAGTATTCCTCCTAATGGTAAGAGGAAAGCTGGAAGCAGTGATTCTTCCATCTGCTGCTCTGATTAGTCCTAGGAAAAGCTTTCAAGGAACAATTTGCAGTAGCATTGGGAAGTGCTGCTCAGTTAAGTCAGCATGACTCCAGGCCTGGGTGATTACCGGCCTGGAGTCTTGTTCCAAAAAGTAAACCCTTTCCACTAACAAAGATAAAAATCTGACCAAAATATTTACAACACCCATTGTACTGCCAAGTTACTTGACAGTGTGCACCCTCTGATGGCGCAGGAGGACTGATCTGTGCCTGAAAGCCTTCCCACATTCATTACATATGTAAGCTTCATCCCCAGAATGGATTCTCTGATGCTGAACAAGGGCAGAGCTCCTTTTGAAGGTTTTGCCACATTCATTACACTGATAGGGTTCCTCTCCGCTATGAATTCTCTGATGTCTGATGAGGTTTGAGCTCAAACTGAAAGCTTTTCCACACTCATTACATTCATAGGGTTTCTCTCCACTATGTATTCTCTGATGGGTTATCAACTCTGAACTCTGTCTGAAAGCTTTTCCACATTCATTACATTCATAAGGTCTCTCTCCCGTATGAATTCGCTGGTGTCTAATAAGCTTTGAGCTTTGGCTAAAGGTTTTCCCACACTCGTTACACTCATAGGGTTTCTCGCCAGTGTGAATTCTTTGATGTATAATGAGATAGGAACTTTGACTGAATGCTTTGCCACATTCGTTACATTTACAAGCTTTCTCCCCAGTATGAATTTTACGATGTCTAATGAGGGCTGAGCTCTGATTGAAGGCTTTCCCACATTCACTACATTCATATGCTTTCTCACCACTGTGAATTCTCTGATGAATGATAAGGTATGACCTCAGACTAAAAGCCTTCCCACACTGGTTACACTTATAAGGCTTTTCTCCAGTATGGATTCTCTGATGTTGTGTTAGAGAGGAATGCTGTTTGAAGCTGTGCCCACATACATCACATCTATAAGGTCTCTCTTCTGTAGGAACTTTCTGGTAAGTTATAGAGTTTGTACTTAGAATCAAGCTGCTTTGAGGCTCAGGATGGTCTCTTTTTCCCAGAGATTTGTGTGTGAAGATTACTTGACTAAAACTGCCCCCTTGGGTAGGGAATCTTCTTAATTTCTCCCCTGTAGGACTTTCTTGTTGCCACTTTAAATTGCTGTCATGTTCACTAACTCCTCCAGATGAAGGCTCCTGGGGACGTCCTTGTGATTTTTCTCCTGAAATGTCCTTCTTGGTCACTGATTCGTGGTTCTCACGATCTGAAATGATAACAGCAAAAACAGACTGTTTTATTTCTCTAGTCACTCTCAGTACCCACTTTTCACGTGAGAGAAAACAGAGGCTTCTACCCACAAGAGGTCGAGGTCCACACCCATCTTTCTTTAACTGCCCATACTGGTCCCTCTTCTTTTCTAGTATGAAGGCCTACACCTACAGTTTGAAGTTTATTCTTTCCTGCTCCCTCTGAAATTTTACTTGATCGATTAGCTACTATTCCTTTCCTATTATTTTCACCCTTTTCCTCTGCTGACTCCTGTTCATTAGCATTTAAATAAGCCCAAATTTCTCATGTTTCAAATCAAGCTCCTTGCCTACACATCTACTTTGTGCAGCCTCACTTCCACTCAGAGTAAAGCTTTTTGAAAAGAGTTATCTGTACTCCTCTCTGTTCTGCAATCTGGTTTCTGCCTTCCCTGGACACCCCCTCCCTGCCACGCCACTCTCATCAAGGTCACCAACTTCATAACTGCTTAATCCAATAAATACTTTCTGGATCTTAATTAGTTAGCTTTAGCTTCTCTGTAGCATGGACACTGAGGACCACACCTTCCTTCTAGAGACATTTCTCTTCCTGCTATATTAGCCTGAATTCTGGGGCTGTTCCTTCTTAGATTCAAGGCCTATCACTCAAACACAAGGTCCTTCAGATTCTGTTCTGGACTCTCTTGTACCCTCAATCTTCACACTCTCTACAACCTAGGTTTCAGTCACTACTTATATGATAAGCTAATGTCTCCTCAGATCCCCAATTCTATTCTATTAAGCTCTAGACTCTCATCTCCAATGCTAATTGGGATATTACTTGTGAATACTCCATAAGCACTAAAATGGCCCAGACAAAACACATATTTTTTTCCCTTGTTTCCCCCACTTCCATTTACACATAGCACTATCATTAACCAAGTTTTTCAAGACTAATACCTGAGTATCATCCCCAACTCCTTTCCTACATTCTCCACTTGTAACCATGACCAGCTACTGCAATGCAATTTGAAATGCTGGTGAACAGGAGGCAACTTTGATCTTCCTTCTCACCAGAATACATCTTGACTTATTCACTGGGGCCATTTAGATTACAACAGTCTCTAACAGGGCTCCACTCTTGCCTTCCTCAAATTCATCCTCCACTCGGCAGCTAAGTTCTAAAACACAAGTCCAATCAACTACTCTCTTGTCTAAAACCTTTCAACTGTGCTCCACTGTCCTATCCAAACTAATTAGGATGATCTCTAAGTTTTCACAACCTGAGTCTCATTTTCCTCTCTGGTTATGTTTCGCCATCTCTCCCCTATGAATTCTCTATTCGAGTTAAACTGAATTACCTGTGGTTCCCAGAATGGGTTGTATTCTCTCACCTTCAGGACTCTGTGGCCTTGCTTGTGTGATACTGTAATACAGGAAATACGGATTTGGTCTGCATCCTTAGTTCCTGGCACAGAGCTTTTAAAAGCCCTTGCAATCTCCTAATGGTAGAGGTGAGAGGCGTATCTTTTGTTATTCATAATAAGCCCCTATCAACTAGTACCTCAGTTTATGCTTATGAGGTAACTCCGGAAGGCTGGGGGCTGGCTGCCAAAGGAACAAACTATGTGATTAGAAGGTTGAACTTTCTGCCCCACCTTTAGACCTCCACGGAAAGGTACTGGAGGTTTAACCATCAATGGCCAATGATTTAATCAACCATGTCTATGTATTGAAACTTGTACAAAAACCTTAAACAAAAGGGCTTAGAGAGCTTCCAGGATGGTGGATGCATCCAAGAGCCACAACAGTGGTGAACCTCTAACTTCACAGGGAGAGAAGCAAGCTGGATCTTGCCCTGTGTACCTCTCCATCTGGCTGTACGCTTGCATCCTTTATAAAATGGTAAGAGTAAGCAAGGTGTTTCTCTGAGTTCTTTGAGCTATAGCAAATTATGAAACCTGGAGAGGTGGTCATGGAATGTCAAATTTGCAGCCCAATCAGAAAGAAGTGTGGGTGAGCTGGGGATTCATGACATGCGACTGGCTTCTGAAGTGGGGGGAAGGGAGGGAAGCAGTCTTATAGGACCAAAACCTTAACCTGTGGGGTTTGCATTAATTCTAGGTAATTAGGCTCAGAATTAGAATTGCTTAAGAGGAGGGAAAACCACACATATCCAGTGTGAGAAGTGCTTTGAGTAGAAAAAAGTTTTTTCCTTTAGGATGGGACACTTCCTCCTGCTTATTTACCTGGTTTTCTCCTTAGTCATAGTTCAGATCTTAGTTTAGGTGTTTCCTTCTCCAAAAAGTACTCCTTGAATCTCTAAGGTTGGGTTAGGTATGTTCATATGTGCCCCCATAGTACCTATGGCCTACTTTTATTCTGTAATTATACTATATTGCCATTGCCTTTTTGCTTGTCCACCACCCCATCTAGATGCAAGGTCTTGAAGACAGAGACCCAGTGCCTCCCACAGTACCAGTCATATGTTAGCACCCTATTAAGTTATATAATCAAGGAATAAGTTAAGAAATGACAGGGAAACTGAAACAGGAAGGGCTGACTGCACTTCATGAGGGTTGCTGAAGAGGGTACATCTGGTCTAGATAAGACAAGTGAGATGCTCACATACGGCATCTTTGTAAAATGCAATTAATTCTGTACGCTCAAAACCAGAGGCCTGATAGTGGTTCCCAGACGAGTTTTTACTTTCTTACCACTTTTGGGGGAAAGGCAAGGTTCCCAGGGTTTCAGCTGTGTCTTTAAAGGCTGGAGTTGGATGTTTGTTAACTCCTGGGATGTTCCAAGACCTGTCAAATCCTTCCATGGCACTGCTGGTCCCTGAAATCAGGAAACGTGGTTAGCTTTCTGAGAAACTCCCTAGGGAAAATGCTTAGTAAAAATTTCGAAGAGGGCAACAAAGACAACTCCAGGGATGAATTTTAGGGAAAAAGAACTATTTAAGGACAGAGATAGGTATAACCACAGTAGTCACTGCAGGGTATGGTTCGGTGGAGATAACTTTCCCTTCCACTGCTATGAGGATGCCACATGCTCTAGTCTGTACATATCACATCTCTCTGTTCCCACCTGCTGCTGCCCTGCATCATCAAATTCCCTCTCCAAATCCTCCAACAGGGTCACAGCTTCCTCGCCGCTTTTCGGACTATGTTGCTGAACCCAGATCTGCAGCTCCTCAGGCAGGATGCTCAGAAACTGCTCCAGCACCAGCAGCTCCAGGATCTGCTCCTTGGTGTGCAACTCTGGCATGAGCCACTGATAGCAAAGCTCCTGGAGTCGGCCCAGAGCTTCCCGGGGTCCAGGTGTCTCCTGGTAGCAAAACTTTCTGAATTGTTGGCGGAACAATTCTTGGCAGGATCTCGTGCTCCCACCCTGCTTACATTTCTGACCCCAGGAAAGGCTTTCTTCTACTTTCACTAGTATTAGTTCTTGATCCTGAGGACTCTGAGGTACCAAGGTTGAAACTGTTCTGGATTCCACAGCCATTCTGGCCTAAACAGCAGAGCAAAAAGCACACTACAACTGGGTACAGTATTTCAGTTTCTTTGAGTAATCTCTTTGTTCCTGAAAGATATAAAAGCACTGTTAACTTAGAGCAGTGAGAAAAAAAAATCTTGTAAGAACTTAAAATAAAGGTCAGTCATCCCAGTAATGTATTGAGAGGGAAGAAGTTTGAGACTGTAAAATAATCAAGTGACAAACTAAAGATCACTCGCCCATTTATCATCCATTTGGAATTTTTACCACTAATAATAGAAGAAATTATTTTAGAAGCAAAAGAATGCAGTATTACCATGAATCACAGAACACGAAATCTCCTTTTCAATTCCTTCAATCCTGATGGTTATCAAGGAGAAAAATCTGCCTTCAATTTGTAGAACTCCCTTTTTAATAAAGTTTAAGCCTCTAGACTTATAAGGGTAACAATATCTAGCTAGGATTTAATAATGCTGACTTTCAAATATTTACTTTTAGGGGTGCCTGGGTGGCTCAGTGGGTTAAGCCTCTGCCTTCAACTCAGGTCATGCTCTCAGGGTCCTGGGATCAAGCCCAGAATTGGGCTCCCTGCTCAGCAGAGAGCCTGCTTCTCCCTCTCCCTCTGCTTGTGCTCTCTCTGCCAAATAAATAAAATCTTAAAAAAATAATAAAAACTTATTTTTAGTTACCTTCTATCTATGGCAAATAATGTTGACTTCCATTTGCAGGAGTAACAACATTTTTAAAACTTTATATTAAATATGAGTTGATTTAAATAAAAACTTTCAATTGCCATTTGATCAAATTTAGTTTTCAATGCATTTCTTCAACAAACGCTGAGGCAATTACCATGGGCTCTGTCGTGAGCCAGGCATAAGAATACAAAGGTCTTTGCTTTTGAGTAAACGGATCTACAGAGGAATTAACGAAGTGTTTGTTAAATGCTTACTGTGTGCTCAAAAACACGTCCGTTATCGGAGAGACACAAAAGCAGCAAAAAGGTCAATCTCCGTTCTCAAGCTTAGCATATAGGGGAATAAACATTTTTTAGAGTGAAATATGGCAACAAATAATTACGTATTCAATTTTGTGATATAGCTCACACAGGACCTGATTCGAGGATGGGTGAGTATCGACCGGAGGGTAAGCCCTTGAAACTGCGGGACACATCAAGACCATCTGACCCTAACACGACAGTTAACTTTAGAGATTCGAACAGTTAGGCTAGGCATCAGCCCATTTTCATAGCCCGGCTAAACGACAGCATTTGCGAAGTCACGGCGGGGAGGAGTAACTGCCCTTTTCCCTGGAAAGTAAGGGCTTGAGCTGGCCTCCGCGGGCTCCCAGGACGCTCGGAAACACCGCCCGGACAAGGGGCCGCGCGACCCAGGGATGGCCAGGCCCGGGGAGCAAGGCCCCTTCGCCTCGCGCCCGCCGTCCGGGCCACGCGCCCTCCCCGCCCTCCCTCCGCTCGGGGCCCGCGTCCCTCACCGCGAAGCCCAGCAGCGGCCAGGGAACAAGCCGCCAACTTGGAGCGGCGAGCCACAAAGACCGGAAGTGCGCTCTCGCGGACTTCCGCTCGCGGGTCCTCCGAAGCCTCCGCGCGCCCCACCCCGTGCTCCTAAGCAGCCAATCGGCGCCGCGGGTCCTTCGTTCCCACCGCCTTCCGTCTCCGGCGCCCCGCCCCGCGGAGCGCAGAGGCTCACGCGAGGGAGAGCTGGGAGGGGGGCGTCCTTGGGAGAGGTCGCTGCGAGCCGGAGGGCTCCGCTCCTCGCCTCGGCTGCCTGCTACCCAGACAACCACCACCACCCACTTCCCGTGCACCACTCCCTATCGTCTCATCTGCAGTTTTCCAGAAAAGTATTAAGATTTGCCTGTAACTCTTGTGCGTTTCCATCACCTCCGGCAAAAACGCATGAACAGGCTGAACAAAAAATGACAGCCTCTCCTGTTGCCCTTTCGTGCGCATACTGTTTCAGCCTTACGAGGGCTCTGTGGGTAGCTCTGTTATGCCCGCTGTCCAGCCGTAGACACTGCCCAAAGTCAAGGCCCGTCGAAGTCCCCGTAGCTCAAGAAGACCTTGGTGTCCCAGGCTGAGACTCTAACGAGGGGTATTCCCATATTTCACTGGAACCTAGTTGGCATTAAGACTTAGTGATTACATTTAGTAGGTGAAAATGATGTTTCATGTTGTTTTAACTTGCATTTCATTTAGATCAGAGACCTTGAGATTAAGGTATTTTCTTTCATGTCTTTGCACCATTTATGATTTTTAAAAAAGATTTTATTTATTATTTATTTGACAGAGATCACAAGTAGGCAGAGAGGCAGGCAGAAAGAGAGGGGGAAGCAGGCTCCCCACTGAGCAGAAGCCCGTCGTGGGGCTCCATCCCAGGACTCTGGGATCATGACCTGATGTGAGGGCAATCTGGCTGTCTCCCCGGTGATGGAGAGGGTTGATTCGCTGATCTGGCTGGCTAGGCGCATGTCCTGTTTCTCCCTCACCCCTACCCGTGTGTCCATCCCGAAGTTGTGCAGTTGGTTGAAGAGGATGACCCTCCCTGATAACAGAGGACTCTTCCTGGGTCAAGGGTATTCGAGTAGCTACTCGCTCCCCTGCTGGAACCTCTAAACAAGTTCTCAAGGTCCATTAGTAGGAGAATTAGGGTGGTCAAGCTTCAAGGATTCCAGACCCTTCCAAATGAGGCACTGCACGGGGCAGTCTGCTTTTCTTTAAAAACAAAACAAAACAAATGAAGAAAAAAAACCCACAAAACTTCAAAATTTTCATGTACCTCCATTTACTTTTTAGTAGTGCTAAAACTAGTGATTGTAGGTATTTAAAGTGTTCAAAGATGGCAAGTGTTCAGAAAGAAAAAATATTTTTTTAAAGATTTTATTTATTTGACAGAGAGAAATCACAAGTAGGCAGAGAGGCAGGCAGAGAGAGGGGGAAGCAGGCTCTGTGCTGAGCAGAGAACCCAATGCAGTCCTCAATCCCAGGACCCTGAGATCATGACCTGAGCTGAAGGCAGAGGCTTAACGCACTGAGCTATCCAGGCACCCCAGAAAGAAAAATTTTGAATAACAGACTTTTTTAAACCCAGAATTTATTTTAGTCGGGTATAGTAAGAGGCCAGACATGGTGATAACCGCCTTGGGGGGGAAAAGTTCATTACAGTTCCATAGAGGGTGGGGGCACTGCATGCCACACAGGGCCACGTGGGGTTACAGGGAGAATCAGAGAGAGAACCGGAACTAAATTTATTTTTCCTTTTTTTTTAAAATACTGCTGGGAAGTAGCTGGGTGGGGATGTTCCCTATCGAGGAGAAGGCAAAACGCCTGGATGAGGCTTGCAATGTAATAGATTTCCTGAATGCCTGATGATGGAGATGTTTGTAAAACAAAAGAAAGCCTTGGACTGTTAGCTTGACCTTGCATTTCCAAAATGCCATATCTTCAGCTACAAAATATCAGAAATGCGTACTACACCAGCATATTGTTACTGTTACCCTGATGTCACCTCTTCAGCTTTGTATTATTTAGAGACCCATAATAGACATTGTAACGGAATGAGACAGTGCTCATTTGTAGTATGCAAAACAGTAAACAAAGACCTTATTTACCAAGTTGTTTCTTTTTGCATCAATGTAAAAGAAAGCCCTTGAAGTTGCTCACTAGGTGCGTGTTTACTTACCATGCCTAGCAGAGTTAAAGCTACAGGTATACTCTTCCTGTCCTACTTTTCCCCCTTTCATTTCAGCGTAACCACAATCACCAGTCTCCTCCTGGTTTTTAATCCTGTCCGTCACTTCAGAAAGATCTTTCCTTAGGATTCTGTTCTGCCTTGAACAGAGTGATCATTGAGTGATTCAATGAAGATAAATTCTAGGATAAGTTTGGTGGGCGAGATGGCGGGGGGAGGTGGTGCCTTTCTAAATGCATAGAGTATGAGTAATAAAACCAACAATTCAGCTAAAAGCTGAGTGAAACATTTCCTGATGGTTTCATGAGCAGGAAACAAGAGTCTGGAGAGAAAGCTTTTTTTTAAAAAAAAGCTGTAGGACTTGGGTACTAAAAGACTTCACCTCATTTCGTTATAACTTATTTGTGGTAAGGTGGAAATGTTTAAAAATCTCATCTGATTGCCTTGAGCTTGTAGTATTTGTCTAAATTCTTTTGTTGTAGCAATTATTTAGAAGGAAATCTAGGTTTTACTTGAATTTTTCTACAGAACAGTGAATGTCTTGAATACCCATTGGGTTTCTCTCTGACCCTGCCTAATGATTAATTTAAAAAAAAAGATTTATTAGAGCATGTGTGTACACACACACACACACACACACACACATGGGGGGGGGGGGGGGGGGGGGGGTCGGAGGTGGGGGAGCATAGGGAGAGAAAGAGAAGCTGACTCCCCGCTGAGTAGGAGGTCCTCCCTGGGGCTCCATCCCAGGACCCTAGGATCATGACCTGAGAAGGCAGGTCTCCCAACCAACTGAGCCCCTGAGAAACTAATTTTTGCTCTTGACAGGCATTATGGTGGTAAGTGACTAACAAGTGTATATACTACCTAGTATTTAGGCCTTCTGAGGGCCATATATGTTATTTTAAATTATATTTGAATTATATTAAATTATATTTAAATTATTATTTTTCAGAAGGTACAACCTAATTTGCTTACCTTTTCTGGATTTGTTTTGCTTTTAAAAATTACATTATGTGGGGCACCTGGGTGGCTCAGTGGGTTGAAGCCTCTGCCTTCAGCTCAGGTCATGATCCCAGGGTCCTGGGATGAGCCCTGCATCAGGCTCTCTGCTCAGCGGGGAGCCTGCTTCCTCCTCTCTCTCCGCCTGCCTCTCTGCCTGCTTGTGATCTCTGTCTGCCAAAAAAAAAAAAAAAGAATTATAAAAAATAAATTACGTTATGTTTTAGTGGTTGGGATTATACTGCTTCAGGTAATCACACTTCCCTTTATAAATGGTGACTTCTTTTGTTGGTTATTAAAAGGATCCAGTTGAATAGCTATTTGGATTTGCCTGATAGTAAGAATTATTTAGGGTCTTTTTAAGGCTAAACATTTCTAAACCTTCAGTTAGAACACCTAAAGAGGGTTCTTAGAATTTATGTTTTTGACAAACACCCCAGACAAACACTACCAAAATCCCTTTTACTTTTGTCCTTCTTTATAGGCCATCTGCATTCCTATCCTAAGATGCCAACCAGGGCCTGTCAGGAGAGACTTAAATGAGCTACGGAAACAGTAAAATCTCCCCTACCCACCGCACATTACAAAAGCATTGATTTCATTAAAAAAAAAAAAAAAAAAAAAATATATATATATATATACACACACACACACACCCCAATGGGAGCCTGGGTGGCTCAGTTGGTTAAGCATCTGCCTTCAGCTCAGGTCATGATCCCAGGGTCCTGGGACTGAGCCCTGGGGACTCTCTACCTGCTCAACAGAGAATCTGCTTCTCCCTCTTCTTCTGCCACACACTCACTCTCTCTCCTCTGTCTCAAATAAATCTTTTCTTTTCCTTTTTTATGATTTTATTTATTTATTTGAGAGAGAGGGAGAGCGTGCATGTGAGAGAGCACACAAGTGGGAAGGAGAGGGAGAAGCAGGCTCCCTTAGAGCGGGAGCCCAATTCAGGGCTGGGGACTAGATCCCAGGACCCTGGGATCATGAACTGAGCTGAAGGCAGATGCTTAACCAACTGAGCCACCCAGGCACCCCTGTCTCCAATAAATCTTAAACAAGAACAGAAAACCTATGCACCATAGCCCAGTGAGGTCATGTTGGAGAGGGAAATCCTCAGCTGCCCAGAGGCCTGATGTTAAATTAATACTGAGTGAAAGCATTTGGCGGGGGTGGGTGGGAGGGGAGGGGTAAGGTGGTGGCTTGGTGGTGGCGAAGATGTCCAGCTGCTTTTACCTTTAAATGGGAAATTGAGGCGCTTGACCACAGAAAAGCCAGTGTGACCAGATCTAGCTTGCTTGGCTTTTGGGTCTTTGTATTTACCATCTGATTGGTTGGGTGAAAAACTGAATAGTGTGTTTTGACAAATCCCTTCAAAGTTGCCCTTTGAAAGGAAAATTAGGGCAGCTGAATGTTAGTTTGCTCTCTTCCAGAAAGATATGATCAAACACTGGAGAAAATGTTTTGATTGATGGCTTCTTTACATACTAACCTTTACAACATATTTACCTTTGAAAAGGGTTTTGTTGCTGTCTTATCAGGGGATACCGAGAACTGCTTGACAGAGGTTTGAACTGGAGTTGAATGTCCCATAACCAGTGTCCTGTTTGCTCCTAGGGTCCAAGTAGGAACAGAAACTCTATTTTCAGGTTTTCAGAAAATTTTATTATTTTTTTAAAAGATTTTATTTTTAAGTAACCTCTACTTGAGTGGAGTTCAAACTCACAACCCCGAGATCAAGAGTCACATGCTCCACCAGCTGAGCCAGCTAGGTGCCCCTTAGTTTGTTTTTTAGTAAATGAATTAAGGACTACTAGGTTTAAGATTGATTCAAGAATGCTATCTAATTCTATGAAAACCAGATAAAGGATAAAATACTGTTTTCTTTGACTCTCTTGAGTATCTGTTTTTATCCTTTGATTTGCATGTTCTGGATTTATTTCACAGGGGCATGGAGTTTTATTGCTCTCTGCTTTGGTGCTTATGCTTTAAGGACAGTATAAAAATCACTAAACAAAAATACATGTTGGACATCACTGTTGGGGAAATGGAAGTGTTCTTTTCAGTGACAGTCGAGAGTGCTTAATGTTTGCTCTTTAAGAACCAAAGATACCATATTTTTGCACTTTCTAAATGTACTGCGCATTACCATTCCCTTTGAAAAAGAGTGTATTGAAAAATTTTAAAGCTGTAATTTATACTAATATATGATTTTTGGAAATTATGGAACTATGGAGATAAAGATACATACTTAATCCTTACTCCACCTGACACAAACATTTCTTTATATCATTCCTCTAAAGTTGAACTTTTGGAGGCAGTGACTTTGTAATTACCAGCACCTTGCAATGGCCTCTTATCAATCCTTATGTATTCTGAACAATAACATTTGTCACTGTTGACAGCTTATCCCTCCCCTCCCCCTGGCCCATCCACACTTGGCCTGGTTAGCTCCTCTTTACTACCTACTTTTTTTTTTAAGATTTTATTTATTTGAGATAGGGCATGTGTTCATGGGTGGGGGCGGGAGGCTGCTGCAGTGGGAGAGGGAGAAGCAGGCTCCCCACTGAGCAGGAAGCCCATCGCAGGGCTCGATCCCAGGACCCCAGCATCATGACCTGAGCTGAAGGCAAACGCTTAACCAGCTGAGCCACCCAGGCCTCCTATTACCTACTCCCTTTATACCTAGTTCTTTATACCACTGCCAAGCTCATGTTCAACACTCTTCTCTTCATAAGTATTCCTTCTCTAGGAGAGTGATTGCACTCTATTTGTGTGTAAGTGATGCCCAAATTTGTTTTTCCATCCCTGACTTGTCTACTGAAGGAAAATGGCTTGTCTCCTCCTCTCCCTTCTGATACCCAATGTGTGGGTTTTCCACATTCAGTGGTTGTCTAGTCCCACACCTGGGTGTGCCACTGTTCATTCAGCTCGGCCGCCAGGCCCTGCAGGTTAGGGGCTCCGTCCCATGACCGTCTCCTCACTTCAGACACCAGTCACAAGGAGCGGGTACCCAGCTTGCCCACACTTCTCTCTAACCTGACCACAAATTGGAGGTTCCCGCAGCCCCCATAGGTTTGGGTGTTTGTTAGGCTAGCTCATAGAAATTGGGGAACACCTGATTTACTATTGTTGGTTTCTTACAAAGGATCCAACTGAACAGCCAGATGAGGAGTTACGGCAAAGTCGGGAAGAGTCCAAGTGCAAGAGCTTCTGTCCCCACAGAACTGGGGTTGTGTCCCCAGCCTGCAAGCTCTCTTCATTGGTGTAGGGTTCCCGTGGAGGTCCCATTTCGTAGTAACAATTGACGAAGTCATTGGCCACTGATGATTCACTCAATCTCTATTTCTCTCTCCTCTTCCTGGAGGTTAGAAGTAGGGTGCGGGACTGAGAATTCCAGTTTTTCTCATCATGTGGTTGGTTCCCCTGGCAACCAGCCCTCCTGCTCCCTCGCATTAGCTAGCCAGTGTGCTTGACAGGCGCTTCTTGTGAATAACAAAAGCCTCTTCTCTTGCACCTAGCTCAGAAAATCCCAAGGGTTTTAGGAGCTCTGTGCCAGGAACCAAGAATGAAGACCAGATAGTGGTTTCTTCTTACATCACAGTATTCCACCTACCAAGCACCAGATCTTAATTTCTGGTTTGTACAAACATCTCTCCGAGCACGGAGAACAGTCCAACAGTGTTTCAATATTCACACAGCCAAATCCCATTCAACTACCTTCCTTTATTTTGAAATCTATTGATAGTGAATTGTTGTGGAATTATTATAATAGAGTAATTGTCTTTATCAACTTTTTTTTTCTTCCCAATGTCATGACTAAGCAGAAATCCAGGGCCAGTGTAAGGGCAAATTAATCATTTTTAAAATCTAGTCCTATTGAATTATCATCCAAAATAGCTCAAATTTGTTGTTTTTACATTTCCACTATTTCAATTCAGGCCTTTATGGTCTGTCTTCTAATAGGTTTTTAATATCCTTGATTTCTATCTGGCCTCTTATCCTAATGCATCTTTCAGATTGTTGCAAGAATCTTAACATGAATCTGATGGATCATCCTATTTGTAAATCTTTGCTGCCTCGCTATACCCTCTACTGTAAGGCACACACCCTTACCATTTCATTTAACCTCTTCTTCCTTTGGACCCATATTCACTGATGTAGAAAGACATTAAGGTTCACAGCCTATAGCCAAGGATTCTTGAGAGGTCTTTGGTGCAAATAAAGGTGGTTTTATTAAAGCACAGGGACAGGACTGATGGGAAGAAAGAATAGTACTAGGGTTATGAGGAGTGACCTGTTACACACTTTCAAGTTGGGAGGTGGTTAGGGATGGAGTAAGCCTGCCAGGTATTTTGGAAACAAGGTTTCCAGGATCCTCCAGGAGCTAATTATTGTTAGGAAAAGGTCATTTATTGCTGCTGAGTAAAAACTCAGTCCTGAGACTCTTCAGATGTATACGGGTGGGTCATGTGCTTGGGGATGATTGCCAGCATGGATCCTGGGGAAGGGGAGAGATGAAGTTTCCAAAGGAATTTTTATATGTTAAAGTAGACATACAGGATCCTGGGGGTTGGGGTAAGATTGCCTTTTGCCCCTAGCAAAGTATTAACATTGAGGCAGCTGAGTTCCTAGAGGAAGGTCACCCTGCCTGTTTCAAGGACTTGTCAATGGGCTGTGGGTAGTAAGGAAATTTACTAATTTTTCTTCTGCCCTAGTTCCCACATCATTACCAATCTGTGTACTTCGTCACCAAAGCTGATGTTCCATTTCTCTCCTGCTACTGTCTAGTTTCTTTACCTTCGTCCTGACTTCAATAACATTTTGCTTTTGGTTGAAATCTTCAGCATTGTTCAAGGACCGTGTATGTTATTTTCCCTATGAAGCTTTGCTTAGCCCTTAGGGCTCTGTTACAATCTGCTCTTCTTTTTTTTTTTTTTTTTTTTAAAGATTTTATTTATTTATTTGACAGATAGAGATCACAAGTAGGCAGAGAGGCAGGCAGAAAGAGAGAGGAGGAAGCAGGCTCCCTGCTGAGCAGAGAGCCCGATGTGGGGCTCGATCCCAGGACCCTGGGACCGTGACCTGAGCCGAAGGCAGAGGCTTTAACCCACTGAGCCACCCAGGCGCCCCATAATCTGCTCTTCTTGACTTAAAATAGTATTCCTTGGATCTGCAAAGCACTTGAACATATTATTAAATTAAAAGTAATTTTTAAAAAAGTTATCCTTAAAATGTTTTTATTACCATTTAGTTTTTTGTTCTGCCGAGACATGGAGCAGTGGGGCGCCTGGGTGGCTCAGTCATTAAGCATTTGCCTTCAGCTCAGGTCATGATCCCAGGGTCCTGGGATGGAGCCCCACATCAGGATCCCTGCTGGTGGGAAGCCTGCTTCTCCCTCTCCCACTTCCCCTGCATGTGTTCCCTCTCTTGCTGTGTCTCTCTTTGTCAAATAAATAAAATCTTAAAAAAAAAAAAAAGTGGAGCAGAGAAAATTGACTAAACTACTGTCATCATCATTGTTATCGTTGCTTTGACACACATTGAACAGATGTCTGGATCACTTACATAAAATTGGGATAGATTGGCCAGAGAGCTCTAACAATTGGTCCTGCATTTAGCAACTCTATGAACTCTACAGTAGACATGGAATGATGGGAAGTGACTGTGCTTCTCCTAGTGAAAAGATGATCTGTAACTCTCCACATTTCCTTTGAAATTCAAGGTCATAATCAGATTCATACTCAAGATACTAATTTTTCTTAAGATTTTATTTGAGAGAGAGAGAGAGAGCAAGAGCAAGCAAGAGGGCATGCATGACCAGGGGAGAGAGCAGGAGGAGAGGGAGAAGCAGAAGCAGGGAGCCCAATGTAACTGGACTCCGGGCTCAGTCCTAGGATGCCGAGATCATGACCTGAGCTGAAGGCAGATGATTAACTGACTGAGCCATCCAGGTGCCTCCACACTCAACACATTTCTAAGCATAGTGGCTACTCCTTTACAGAATTTTAAACAAATCTTGAATAAATTGTGTGCAGTTAAACAAGTTTAGTCAGTTTAGTCTTGTGTTTAAATAGCAACTGATTGCTCAGTCACCTAGGAAACTGGATGGAAACCAGGGACTTGAGTAAAAACCCTCTAAATAGAGAACATGTCAGGATCTCTTAAAGCTCTAGAATCAAGGATAGTATTACCTACCCGTTTGTGTAACTAAGCATGACAACATGGCAGAATGAGATAAAATTAAGAAAGCACATAAGTGAATGCATTCTGCTAATGACCAAATCTAACCAAACCAACCAAAAATCAATTCCAACAAGTAGTCGTTAATTTAAAAAATATAACTTACCCAACATTTTACTATAATTTTATTGGTCTGTGAAAGGATCCCATGCTAGTCGCATCCTACAGGTATAATAAAATACATGAAGATGTTGAATGTCAGTCTAAATAGACCTACCTATGCCGTGGGATAGATACCTCTATTTTTACTGAAGTGTTTACTTGTACAAAGGAGGAATAAATTAATCCGCCTTAAAATCCTCACTGGTTTTTGTAGTTGATTGTATTATTGTTAGTATCTGTTAATGTAATTGTATATAAAGGGTTAATAGTATAAACAGTAAAATACATCCCATATTAATTGCTTATGAGACCAAAAGCTCATCAAATGTGCATATTAGAGATATTCCAGAATATTCAAGCAGTTTTCAATGTTTTCCTTCCCAAGCTCCCTTTGTTCCTTTACCTCTTTGGCTTCACAGCAATCTTCCACTGTGTGTTGTTACACTTGTGAATTAACAAGCAGGTGATAATGAGCGATAGCGGTGACCTTGGATCTAGTTGTAAAATGGATGAAAGCTTCAATTAACTTTACAGCTTTGGGAATACGACTTGGCTGGAGCCAGTTCAGTAAACAGATTTTGTTTATTCACCGTTTAGTACCTCAGTTTTAAGAGGGAAAAACTCTGTTGTGAGGTGGGGGGGGGAAACTGTTGGGGGCGGGGTACTGTCACAGGATTCTTGAAACCGTTCTTTGGAGCATGCTGCCACCTGTTGGCCAGATAAAGCAGGGCAGCTGCAGTGGGATCCCAGGGGAGGCTGAAGTATTATTTCTCATTCCCATTAACATTTAACACTTTTAGGAGCCCAGAAAAATTTGGATTTTCAACATCTAGGGGATTCATCGAATATTGGAATTATAGAGAAAAATACTGTAACAGCCTAAGGAACCAAATAATCTGGAGCACTTTGCCTAGAGTTACATGAATACAAAGATGCTATAAAAAACTTGAATACACCTACTTTTGAGCTATATAAAGAAGAAAAAAAAATCAACCTTAGGAAGTGTTCTGGTGAATCTCTTAAAATTCAACTTATCTCATGCTTACTCAGTCTTGTAAATCTGTCATCACTTTTTAAAAGCGATGGCATATACGAAAACTAACTTTGGCCTAAATGAAGAAGTTGTACATTTAAAATGTCATTAATAAATAAAATCTGTGTTATGACACCTAAATTTTTGATACTTAGTTTAAAAACCAATGTTTATTTAGCACCACTGAGCCAAGAAGTCTACTAGGTTCTGTGACTTGTACAGTGAATCAAAGACACAGGGTCTGCTCTCTGGAAACCTGTCTAGAAGGTGATACAGAGGCATCAACAGAATTCTAGAAAAGCAGAATGAGGAACAGTATGTACAGAGTGCTTTGGGATTATGGAGGAGGTACTTGAAACCCCAACTTGGGCTATGGAAAATAATAAGCAGATAAGAGCAAATATTCTTTAATATTTGTATGCATTTACTGCTGATATATGCAGACTTAAATTTATGTCCCCCATAATGAAAACTTTAACTCCAACTTTATATTGTCCGATATCTATCTAAAGTGTCTATTATTCATTATAAAGATTCCTCCTTTTTCTTTTCCCAAGGAAAAGTACTAAAAGTTAGGCAAATCATGTACTATTTCCATAGTTAAGATGTAAACAATTTAATAACTAAAGCTTAGAAATGACTAGAGGCTGCGCAAGTGTACATATTTATAATTTATTTGGATTTAATATCTGGTGTCGTAAGAATGATCACTTTGCTTTTCATGATCGCTTACCAATACTGTAAAAGTGTTATTTCCTGACTTATAATTTAGGTTAGTGTTCTATAAAAGGACTATTTTTTTAAAAAAAGATTTTATTTATTTATTTGACAGAGATCACAAGTAGGCAGAGAGGCAGGCAGAGAGAGAGGAGGAAGCAGGCTCCCTGCTGAGCAGAAAGCCCGATGTGGGGCTCAATCCCAGGACCCTGAGATCATGACCTGAGCTGAAGGCAGAGGCTTTAACCCACTGAGCCACCCAGGTGCCCCAAAAGGACTACTTTTTAAAATTGATTTTCATTTTTTTAGATCTGTAAGTTTCCCTTCTACTTTTGTTTTAAACATGGGGCCCAAACGCTGGACCCTGAGATCAAGATTTGAGCTGAGATCAAGAGTCAGGGGTTTAACGACTGAGCCCCAATTCCCTTCTAGTTTTACATCTATTTTGTTTAAAATGAAATGGCAAGCTGCTGGCCTGGAATGAATGAATGAATAAATGAACAAATGAGTAGGTAAATAAACATACAGTGCACACACAGTACGCAACACACACAGACAACAAGCTGTTGGCCTATATTTCTCAGGCTTTAAGTTGCTGCTGTAGGAAACCATAGCTCTTTGGTATTTTCTGGTAGTTCCCTTCCTACTGCAGAAGACACGTTTTCTCTGCCCTGCCAGTGGCCTGCTTTCAATGTTGTCCTTTTTTTAGATTTTATGTCCCTTTAAAATATCATGGCATTTCTAGCTCTGAGACTATGATGAGAATCTGTTGTTCATGCCTTTAAAATTAACTAAAATTATAGATCATTGTTCCTATGTCGAAGTAAGTTTTAATGAAAAAAAAAATTTTTTTTTTTTTTGACGGTTGAACGGGAAATCCTATTTCATCGTTTTGACCCAGGGGCTCTTTGTAGCATCTTAAAACTTCTAGTCTCTGATTAGAAGGTGTTAACCAGAATATTCTCCACCTAAAAAAAAAAAAAAAAAAAAAAAAATTGGTAGGGATGTCTTTTTTTTTCATTTTTAAAAAATTTAAATGCAATTAACATATAATGTGTTAGTTTCAGAGGTAGAGTTCAACAATTCATCAATCCTACATAACACCCAGTGTTTGTTGAATCACATACCCTCCTTAATGTCTACCACTCTTTCTCCACATCCTCACCAACATCTGTCATTTCCAAACAGGTTAGTTTTAGCTTTTCTGACTGGTGTGAGGTGGTACCTCATTGTGGTTTTGATTTGTATTTCCCTGATGCTGAGTAATGTTGAGCATTTTTTCATGCGTCTGTTGGCCATTTGGATGTCCTCTTTGGAGAAATGTGTGCTCATGTCTTCTGCCCATTTCTTGATTGGATTATTTGTTCTTTGGGTGTTGAGTTTGATAAGTTCCTTATAGATTTAGGATACTAACCTTTTATCTGATATGTCATTTGCAAATATCTTCTCCCATTCTGTCAGTTGTCTTCTGGTTTTGTCGACTATCTCCTTTGCTGTGCAAAAGTTTTTTATCTTGATGAAATCCCAATAGCTCATTTTTACCCTTGTTTCCCTTGTCTTTGGTGATGTTTCTAGGAAGAAGTTGCTGAGGCTGAGGTCAAAGAGGTTGCTGCCTGTGTACTCCTCTAGGATTTTGATGGATTCCTGTCTCCCATTTAGGTCTTTCATTCATTTTGGGTTTATCTTTGTATATGGTGTAAGGAAATGGTCCAGTTTCATTCTTCCTGTGGCTGTCCAATTTTCCCAACACCATTTGTTGAAGAGATGGTCTCTTTTCCATTGGATATTATTTCCTGCTTTTTCAATGATTAGTTGACCATAGAGTTGAGGGTCCATCTCTGGATTTTCTATTCTGTTCCATTGATCTATGTGTCTGTTTTTGTGCCAGTAGCAAACTTTCTTGGTAACAACAGCTTTGTAATAGAGCTTGAAGTCCAGAATTGCAATGCTTCCAGCTTTGGTTTTCTCTTTCAATGTGACTTGGGTATTTGGGGTCTTTCTTGGCCCCATACCAATTTTAGGATTATTTGGCCAGCTCTGTGAAAAAAGTTGATGGTATTTTGATAGGGATTTCATTGAATGTATAGACTGCTCTAGGTAGCACAGACATTTTAACAATATTTATTCTTCCAGTCCATGAGCATGGAATGTTTTTCCATTTCTTTGTGTCTTCCTCAGTTTCTTTCGTGAGTGTTCTACAGTGTTTTGAGTGCAGACCCTTTACCTGTTTAGTTTTATTCCTAGATATCTTATGGTTCTGGGTGCAACTGTAAATAGGAATTACTCCTTAATTTCTCTTTCTTCTTTTTCCTCTATAGAAATGCAAACTGATTTCTGTGCATTGATTTTTATATTCTGCTACTTTGCTGAATTCCTGTATGAATTCTAGCAATTTTGGGGTGAAGTCTTTGGGGTTTTCCACATAGAATATCATGTCATTTGGAAAGAGTGACTGTTCAACCTCCTCTTTGGTGATTCAGATGCCTTTTATTTCTTTTTGTTGTCTGATTGTGGGGGCTATGTTGAACAACAGTGGTGATAGTGGACATCCCTGCTGTGTTCCTGACATTAGGGAGAAAGCTCTCAGTTTTGCATGGAATGCC
This sequence comes from Lontra canadensis, assembly GCF_010015895.1. NCBI lineage: Eukaryota > Metazoa > Chordata > Mammalia > Carnivora > Mustelidae > Lontra > Lontra canadensis. The sequence continues at coordinate 11,374,725 of NW_022631011.1, forward strand.
TTTTAATAGAGATTAAAATGAATAAAGTAACATTTAAAAAAATATGCTTAAGGGGCTCCTGGGTGGCTCAGTCGGTTAAGTGTCCAATTCTTGAGTCTGGCTCAGGTCATGATCTCCGGTCATGAGATCGAGCCCTGTGATGGGCTCTGCTCTGGGTGTGGAGCCTGTTCAAGATTCTCTCTCTCCCTCTGCCCCTTCCCACCCTTAAAAAAAACTGCTTTAAAGTTGTCTTACCTCTACATCTGAAACCAATAATACATTATGTTAATTAATTGAATTAAAATTTTAAAATAACAAATTGGGGCACCTGGGTGGCTCAGTGGGTTAAAGCCTCTCCCTTCGGCTCAGGTCATGATCTCAGGGTCCTGGGATCGAGCCCCACATTGGGTTCTCTGCTTCCTCCTCTCTCTCTGCCTGCCTCTCTGCCTACTTGTGATCTCTGTCTGTTAAATAAATAAATAAAGTCTTTAAAAAAATAACAAAAATTGTTTTTAATACAAGTTTGATAACATTTTGAAAGATTCCAAAAGTAGTTAGAAAATGAAACATTTTTGTTAGCTACTCAGTCTCACCTACCTGTCTACCTATCTACCTTCTGGATAGCCAATATAAATGTTTTGTTACATACTATTACAGAATTTCTTTGTGCATATATATAAGGAAACAAAATATAAAATATATTTTACCTCTTTTATTTAAAAGGTAGCATACCATATACTGTTTTCACCTTTTTTTTTTCTTTAAAGATTTTACTTGTCAGAGAGAGCATGCATACACAAGCAGGAAGAGCAGAAGGAAGAAGGAGAAGCAGTCTCCTTGCTGAGTAGGGAGCCTGATGTGGGGCTCAATCCCAGAACCCTGGGATCATGACCTGAGCCAAAGGCAGATGCTTAACTGATTGAGCCATCCAAGTATTGCTTCACTTTGCTTTTTAAAAAACTAATAACATACCTAGAGATCTTCCTATATTATTAAAGAGCTTTCTATCTCTCTCTCTCTCTCTCTCTCTTTTTTTTTTTTTACAACCGCATAGCATTCTAGCCTGTAAAATTTATTAGACCATTATATTCAATCAATCAGCCTCCTGCTGATGGACATTTAGGTTGTTTTACATCTTTTGCTGTTATAAACAATCCTACCAAGAATAACCATATACATCTAAAAAATAGGATATTGACCTTTTCTTGTTTTTGTGCATGTCTTTTTCTCATGTATTTGTGTGTTGGGGGGGGGGGAATCTTTTCTCCAAGAAGAGCTTTTTTGATTTTTATATAATCAACTTTGTCAATTCTTTCTTCTATGGCTTCCCCATCCTGTTCTTGTAGGCATTTCGTTGTAGACAGCATAGAGTTGGGTTATGATTTTTGTCTATTCTGCCAATCTGCTTGGTGAACTTAGACTGCTTCCATTTAATTTAGTTACTGACATTAGGGCTTAAGTATTCTATTTTTCATTTTGTTCCATCTCTCCATTTTGCCTTTTGTGGGTTACTAAAATATTTTTTAGAATTTTGTTTTATCAGTTTGTCTTCATATCGCTTTCTTAGTGATTGCTGTAGGCATTATATTACATATACATAACTTATCACAGTCTACTGGTGTTGACATTTACCAGTCTGAATCAAGTATAGGAACCTTACCTCCTTTTAAGTTCCCCTACCTCCCACATTTATAATATAATTGTCTTAAACATTTCCTCTACATACATTGAGAACCACACCAAATTTTATATATATATATATATATATATATATATATATATATATATATTGCTTCAACCATCAAACACAATTAAGAAAATGCAAGTGGTGATGGAATGTCTGTTGTATTTACCTTGATCTTTACTCTTTTTGTTCTTCCTGATGTTCCAAATTTCCTCCTTCTGTTGTTTCCTTTCTGATGCAAGAATTTCTTTTAGCCATTCTTTTAGGGAAGGTCTGCTGACAACAGATTCTCTTACTTGTCTTTCATCTGAGAATGTCTTATTTCTCCTCTATTCTTGAAGGTTATAGAGTTCTTTTCTTTCCATACTTGAAATAGTCAGTCTTTTTATGTTTATGTGTAATATCCAGGTATTTTAGCTGTACTTAGTAGGAAGAATAGGGAGATGAACACTTACACATCTTGTCCTGGAACCAGAAACTCATGGAACAGTTTTCAATATTTAATATTATTTGTATTCAAATTTAGAAAATGGGTACTCCACGAGTTCTCCAACATATAGCTGATTTTTTTTCCCGCTGAGTATTCTAGAATCCTCACCAGTGGTATCAAAATTTTATGTCCTAAAGTCACCAGAAAGTGATGTCAAGAACAAAGCTTAGGATACTGGATGCAGGGGCACCCAGCTGGCTTGGTCATAAAGCCTTGTAACTCTTGATCTTGGGGTTGTAAGTTTGAGCTCCACGGTGGGTGTGGAGATTACTTAAAATCTTAAGGGGTCACCTGAGTGGTTCTGTCGGTTAAGGATCTGACTCCTGATTTTCGCTGGGGTCACCATCGCAGGGTTTTGGGACGGAGCCCCAAGTCGGGCTCAGTGTTCAGTGGGGAGTCTGCTTGAAAATTCTCTCTCTCCTTCTGCTCCACCCTCCCCCCGCCCTACTCATGCTCTCTCTAAAATAAATAAAATAGTTAAAAAAAGATCCTAAAAACATATTGGGTACAAAATCTAGATGCAATTTCTAGGGAGTATAAAAACAACTTATTTGCCAAAAGAAAGACATTAGAGTACAAATAAAAATGTCAGCTGAATGTATCCAGTGTTTGCCACCCATTCTCTTTTGGACTGGTTAATTCGGGGAGCTTAATGAAATAGTCCTTTGTGAAAGGAAAGGACCTTAGAATCATTGAGGACTCCTTTCCAAAATCACACGTGCAGGACTTTAGTGAGACACATTCATTAGTGTTGATTGGAGTTATGTAATTCTTATTACTCACGGTATTATAGCTCCCTTTGTCAGTGTCCAATCTAGTGCCAGACTCCCAAAAGGCCCTGAATTTGGCTAGCGCACAGTATGATGAAATGCATAGCCGTTTCTTTAAAAAAAAAAAAAAAAAAAAGGAGGGGGGCAGTCCAAGCTGTTCTCTCTAAGTTTTAAGCTTAGATTTAATCAAGTCCAGCCACAATTATCCCACCCAGGAGCTATTATCACATTCTTCCTTTTGAAAGCAGCTCAAACCACGGAATCGTTGGCAGTCACATCCAATCCTTTAGGAACAAAAAATTCTTGGAGCCTCCCAATCCCTAGTTCTTATTTCTTTTTCCATTTAACATGTTGGTGAAGTTATTTGAGAAACAAACAAACAAAAGAAGATTTGAGTTTTAATTTGTAAATCTTCAATTTAATGCAAGATATCATCATGCTAATAATGCAGATATTGAATCTGGGAGAAATAGTAATTGGAAAATTGGCTTATGAGGGGACTGATAGAATTATGTATCAATATAAATATTTCTATTAATCTTGTTAACCAGCTATGTGTATGTCTGTGTATATACATGGATATCTTAACTAGAAAAGCAAAACCCAAAACCCAAGAGATAATGGCAGTAACCTCAGACATTAAAAATGACCAGTTTTTATTTAAAAATTTTTTTTAAATTAAAAAAAATTTTTAAAAAAGATTTTTATTTATTTATTTGACAGACAGAGATCACAAGTAGGCAGAGAGGCAGGCAGAGAGAGAGAGAGGAGGAAGCAGGCTCCCCACTCAGCAGAGAGCCTGATGTGGGGCTTGATCCCAGGACCCTGAGATCATGACCTGAGCTGAAGGCAGAGGCTTAACCCACTGAGCCACCCAGGTGCCCCTAAAAAAATATTTTTAAGGGGGCGGCACACCCAGTGTGGAGCCCAGCTCAGGGCCTGAACTCTTGACCCTGAGATCAAGACCTGAGCTGAGATCAAGAGTTGGGCGCTTAGCCAACTGAGCAACCCAGATGCCCCTTAAATAATTTTTGAGCAGCAACTCTTTGGGCTGAGCTGTAATGCCCTGTCCACATCTGTTTCTTCATCTTTCTTTTATAGATGTTTATGTGAGAAAGAAAACATTTAAAGATCCGTGTATTCTACCTGCGCCTTGTCAGAATTACCTGTGGTTTGGGATCTCTTTGTTTTATACGATGGTGGAACGGCCCACTTGAGGTTTAATGAACAGATAATTTTCCATTGTATGGGACAAGTTCACACCAAGGAGGGCCTTATAGGGCTGACCATGAATGGTGAGGGATGTGCTCATCCTGAACAAAACTGAGAAGCCCATGGAGGTGTGTTTTGGTTCTTTCTTAAATCTGTACCCTGTTTTCCTTCCTGAATTCACCATTTCCATCCACAAGCCCTGTCATGAGGCCTGATTCTACTTTCACATGGCTGTCAAAAAATTTTTTACTAACATTGGCTCAAGGTGTGTATAAAAGATGGTTTAAGTAAGCTAGCCTTCTTTACAATCTTTTGTTTTTAAATGAGATCTTTGGAAGATAAAGTACTTTTTCTCTTCTGCTATGCCTGCCTGCAGCTGGAAGGAAAGAGTTAGCATCTTGAAGAAGAGAGAGCCCCTGGTCTGTGCTTGTTTGATAGAAAGAGTTGGCTTTTTATGAATTATAGAAGCCACTTCTGGGAGGAGAAGGGCTCTAACTTGAAAAAAATCACTGGAGTCCAGCCATCCAGGGCTCTCAAGGGAAAAGCTTAAGTTAAAGACCCTCCCTAGTCGGGCCATCAATCCAAATCAAAAAGTACCTGCTCATTAAATTGCAAGTGGCCATCTGCTTGCTTAATCATGTGCTGCTTTTTTCCTTTGGGCTGGTTATTATTTTCTGGTCTGGCCCCTTTTACTAACTAGCCTAAACTGGAGCTACAGGCGAACCTCTTCCATTTGGTTAAGCCATTTGAAGGGAAAAAAATTATTCTCAGGTTTACATGGACTGGTTATTGAGAATCTGGGTTGACATGTGGCTTTTGCCATGTACATTTGAATACTCCCAAATGAATTGTTTTATTTTATTCTTTTTCTTGGCTTGGCAGTGTAGATCATAATGTTTACACTTACTGGTTTTTAGAACTAGACAGTATTCTTTGTTTCTTCAGTAAGTCATGTATTATTAAAAAAGAACTCAGTTTTAAAGTTTAGATAACCAGTGCTAACCATTTAGTCTGCACTCTTTTGCTATGTTTATACACCTACAAGCGTGTGCCATGGGCTAAATATCTAAATGTAGCAAATAAAGTTGTAGGAGAATATTTCTGTAATGTGCTGGGGTGGAATGTGGAAGTGAAGGAGGGAAGCTTCTTAAGTATGATGGAAAACCCAGAAGCTTGGAGTCAGATTTGAATTAAATTAAAGGCTTAAATCTGAAGATGAGACCCAGTTTGAGAAATTATTTATAATTCCCAAACAATTGAATGCATAATGTTTTTAAAGTCCATCCGTGTTGTTGTGTATGTCATGCTATTTAGGCGAGGAATTCCAGGGTTATGGGGACTCCGGGCACGGTCTAGAAGGGGAATGTCTTTATGGGAAAGAGGAGTGCCGTGAGAGGAAGACTGGAGCAGAGGCTCAAGCAAAATAGAGTGGATGAGGATGGACGTTGCATTATTTATTGAAGTGAGTAATTAGGAATATTGAACTGCTTAGCAGTAGAGGAAAGGTTGAGTATATCCTTTTGATAAGCCACTAAAGTAGAAGCCATCAAAAATCTTAATCTTTCAGGCTATATAGCAACATAGAAACTGTTTACTGCGTATAATATCCATAGTGAAATATCCAGGTTGCAAAATTGAATGGACACTAGGAATTTACATAAAACATCAACTTAAGATCCATTTCTAGGAATTTATCCCACCAATATACTTGCGTATCTGCAGAAAGATATAAGTACTAGAAGGCTGGTTGTGGCCTTGTTTGTAATAACAAAAAATTGTAAATGAGTGATTTGGTATTCTATTGAGACTAGGTAAATAAATATTGCTACATTCATATATTGAAATAATATGCAGCCATTAAAAATAGTGAGACAATTCTCAATACGTGCATACATATATAATTTTTTTTTAAACAAGAACACATCCTTTAATCTTCTGTCTCCCTCTCATACTATCACACTATTGGTTAAAAAGTTTGTTTTTTAGGGGTTCTTGGGTGGCTCAGTCAGCTAAGTGTCTGCCTTCAGCTCAGGTCATAATCCCAGGGTCCTGGGATCGAGTCCCACATCAGGCTCCTTGTTCGGTGGGTAGCCTGCTTCTCCCTCTGCCTGCTCTGCCTTCTGCTCCCCCTGCTTGTGCTCTCTCTCTCTCTCTTTCTGACAAATAAGTAAAGAAAATCTTTTTGAAAGAAAAAAGCCTGTTTTTTGTCTCTTTCCTCCTTCATTTGTTTCTTAAATTCCACATATGAATGAAATCATACGATATTTTTCTGTCTTTGACTTATTTCACTTAGCATTATACTCACTAGATGCATCCATGTTGTTGCAAATGGCGAGATTTCATTCTTTTTGATGGTTGAGTAGTGCTCTTTTATATATATTGGAATGGAATACTGCATATATATAACTTCATTCTTTTTGATGGCTGAGTAGTATTCCATTACGCATACGCATATACATGGGAATGGAATATGTTTTATATAAACATATAAAACAATATAGATGCATATATATGTGTGTGTGTTTATGTATGTATGGATATATGTGTGTGTATATATACATTATATATAAAAGCCTCTTCTTTATCCATTCATCTATTGATGGACACTTGGGTTGATTCCATAATTTGGCCATTATAAATAATGCTGCAAAAAACATTGGGGTGCATGTATCTCTTTGAATTAGAATATTAGAATTATTAGAATTATTATTAGAAATATTAGAATATCTCTTTGGGCAAATACTGAGTAGTGGAATTACTGGATCGTGTGGTAATTCTATCTTTAACTTTTGGAGGAACCTCCATACTCTTTTCCACAGCAGATGCACCAGTTTGCATTCCCACCAACAGTGCATAAGTGTTCCTTTTTCTCCACATCCTGACCAACACCTTTTTTTTCTTGTGTTTTCGATTTTAGCCATTCTGACAGGCGTGAGGTGTTATCTCATTGTGGATTTTTTTTTCTCTCATTGTGGTTTTGATTTGCATTTACCTGATGATGAGTGGTGTTGAGCATCTTTTCATGTGTCTGTTGGCTATCTGTGTGTCTTCTTGGGAGAAACGTGTGTTCATGTCTTCTGCCCATTTTTAAATTGGATCACTTGGGTTTTTTTGGTGTTGAGTTGTGTAAATTCTTTATTTCAACTATGAACCCTTTATCAGGTATGTCATTTGCAAATATCTTCTCCCATTCAGTACGTTTTCTTTTAGCTTTGTTGGTTGTTTCCTTTGCTGTGCAGAAGCTTTTTATTTTGATGTAGTCCCAATAGTTTATTATTGCTTTTGTTTCCCTTGTCTCAGGAGGCATAGCTAGAAAAATGTTGCTATGGCCAGTGTCTGAGAAATTATTACTTGTGTTCTCTTTTAGGATTTTTTATGGTTTCGGGTCTCACACTGAGGTCTTTAATCCATTTTGGGTTTATTTTTGTGTATGGTATAAGAAAGCAATCTGGTTTCATTCTTTAGCATGTAACTCTCCAGTTTTTGCAACACCATTTGTTGAAGAGACCATATTTTTTTACATATTCTTGCCCCTCTTGTTGAAGATTATTTGACCGCATAACTGTGGGTTTATTTCTGAGCTTTCTATTTTGTTCTATTGATCTGTGTCTATTTTTGTACCAGTACCACTCTATTTTGATTATTACAATTTTGTAGTACATTTTGAAATCTGGGATTGTGATACTTATAGATGAGTTCATTTTTTTTAAGATTGCTTTGTCTATTTATTATTTTGGTGGTTCCACACAAGTTTGAGGATTGTTTGTTCAAGTTCTGTGAAAAATGCTGTTGGTATTTTGATAGGGATTGCAGATTCAATTCTGCAGATTGCTTAGTGTAGTATGGATATTTTGACAGTATTCTTTCAATCTGTGACTGTGGAATGTCTTTCCATTTCTTTGTCATCTTCCAATTTTTTTCATCAATACTTCATAATTTTCAGAGTACAGGTCTTTCACCTCCTTGGTTAAGTTTATTCCTAGGTATTATTATTATTATTATTATTTGAAGATTTTACTTATTTATTCGACAGAGAGAGAGAAATCACAAGTAGGCAGAGCAGCAGGCAGAGAGAGAGGGGGGAGCAGTCTCCCTGCTGAGCAGAGATCCTGATGCAGGACTCTATCCCAGGACCCTGAAATCATAACCTGAGCTGAAGGCAGAGGCTTAACCCACTGAGCCACCCAGGCGCCACTAGGAATTATTATTTTTGATGTAATTATAAATAGGAATGTTTTCTTAATTTCTTTTTCTGATGCTTCATTATTAGTGTATGGAAATCGATTTCTTTTTGGGGGGGGAATATAATGGATTTCTATATTTTGGTTTTATATCCTGTGACATATCTGAATTCATTTATCAGTTCTAGTAGTTTCTGGGTGGAGTCTTTAGTCTATATGGTATCCTGTCTTCTGCAAATAGTGGAAGTTTTACTTCTTCCTTAGTAATTTGGATGGCTTTTATTCCCTTTTCTTCTCTGTTTGCTGTGGGTAGGACTTCCAGCACTATGTTGAATAAAAGTGGTGAGAGAGGACATCTTTTGTCTTGTCCCTTAGGGGGAAAAGGTTTCTGTTTTTTTCAACCAACGAGTATAATGTTAGCTATGGGTTTTTCCATATATGACCTTATGTTGAGGTATGTTCCCTCTAAACCTACTTTGTTGAGGGTTTTTTTTTGTTTTGTTTTGTTTTTAATCATGAATGGATGTTATACCTTGTCAAATAGTTTTTTTCTGCATCTATTGGAATGATCATATGGTTTTTATCCTTTCCCTTATTGATGTAATGTATCATGTTGATTGATTTATAAAAATTGAACCATCCTTACATTCTGCGAATAAATCCCACTTGATCACGGCGAATGCTTTTTTAAATGTATTGTTGGATTTGATTTGCTAATATTTTGTTGAGGATTTTTCACTATGTTTATCAGAGATATTGGCCTATAGTTCTCTCTCTCTTTTTCTCCTTTTTATTTTTATTTTTTTAATGTCTTTATCTGGATTTGGTATCAGGGTAATGCTGGCCTTGTACAATGAATTTGGAAGTTTTACTTCCTTTTTTTTTTTTTTTTCAAATAGTTTGAGAAGAATAGATACTAAATCTTCTTTAAATGTTTGGTAGAATTCAGCTGTGAAAAGATACAGTCCTGGACTTTTACTTATTTGGAGTTTTTTGATTACTGATTCATTTTCTTTTTTGATTCCTGATTCATTTTCATTGCTGATAATTCATCTGTTCCTATTTTCTATCTCTTTCTGATTGTGTTTCAGAAGTTATGTTTGTAGGAATTTATCCATTTCTTCTAGCTTGTTGAATTTATTGGCATAGAATTTTTCATAATATCCTCTTCTAATCCTTTGTATTTCTGAGGTGTTGACAAGTGTTTCTCCTTTCATTTTTGAATTTTATGAGTCTTCGTGTGTGTGTGTGTGTGTGTGTGTGTGTATCTAACAGTTAGATTAGTTTTGTTGATCTAACTAACAATTGATCAATTTTGTTTTTTGTTTTTGTTTTTGTTTTTGTTTTTTTCCCGAGGAACTAGCTCCTGGTTTCATGGATCTGTTGTAATGCATTTTTTAGTTTTTATTTTGTGTATTTCTGCCCTAATCTTTATTATTTTCTTCCTTCTCCTGGTTGTGGGTTTTGTTCTTTCTTCTTGTAGGTGTAAAGTTAGGTTGTTTATTTGAGATTTGTTTTCTTAGGGTAGGCTGGCATTACTATAAATTTTCCTCTTAGAAGAGCTTGTGTGCATCCTAAAGATTTTGGCCAATCATGTTTCCATTTTCATTTGTCTCAGTATATTTTCTGGCTTCCTCTTTGATTTTTTTTTGGTTGACTCATTCATTGTATAGTAGAGTATTATTTAACTTCCATGTATTTGTGCCCTTTTCAGATTTTTTTCTTGTGGTTGATTTCTAGTTTCATAATGTCATGATTAGAAAAGATGCATGGGGGGTGCCAGGGTGGCTCAGCTGGTTAAGTGGCTGCTTTTGGCTCAGGTCATGATTCCAGGGTCCTGGGATTGAGCCCTGCATCAGGCTCCCTGATCAGTAGAGAGCCTGCTTCTTTCTCTCTCCCTCTGCCCGCCACTCTGCTTACTTGTGCTCTCTATCTCTCTGTCAAATAAATAAATAAAATCTTAAAAAAAAATGCATGGTAAGACTTCAGTCTTTTTGAATTTGTTGAGACTTATTTTGTGGCCTAATATGTGATTATACTGGAGAATGTTCCATGTGCACTTGAAAAGAATGTGTATTCTGCTGTACTAGGATGAAATGTTCCGTTTGATCTACCTGGTCCAATGTGTCATTCAAAGCCACTGTTTCCTTGTTAATTTTTGTTTGAATGATCTGTCCATTTCTGTAAATGGACATTTACATTTATTGTATCACTACCAGTTCCTTTGTTTGTTATTAACTGTCATGTGTTTGGGTGTTCCCATGTTAGGTTCATAAATATTTATAATTGTTACATCTTGTTGGATTGTTTCCTTTATGATTATGCAGCGTCCTTTTTTTTTTTGTCTCTTGTTAGTCTTGTTTTAAAGTCTATTTTGTCGGATATAAGTATTGATACCCTGTCTTTTCACTTCCATTGACATCATATATGCTTTTCCATCCTTCACTTTCAGTCTGCATGTGTCTTTAAATATGAAGTTAGTCTTGTAGGTAGCATCTTCTGTCACCTTATGTCTTTTGATTGGAACATTTAGTCCATTTACATTCAAAGTATTATTATTTTTTTTAACAATTTTTATTTGAGAGAGAGGATACATGAGTGGGAGTGGGAAAGGATAGGGGGAGAGGGAGAAGCAGACTCCCTGATAAGCAGGGAACTGGATGTGGGGCTTGATACCAGGACCCTGAATCATGACCTGAGCTGAAGGTAGATGCTTAACTGACTGAGCCACCCAGGCAACCCTCAGAGTGATTATTGATAGATACATACTTGTCATTTTTTTACTTGTTTTAGGGTTGTTTTTGTAGTTCCTTCTCTTCCTTCTCTTGCTCTCTTCTCTAATGGTTTGCTGTCTTTCTTTAGTGATAAACTTGGATTACTGTTCTTTTTGCATATCTATAACCAGTCTTTTTATTTGTGGTTACCATTTGGTTTACATATAACATCCTCTGCATATAGCAGTCTACATTATGTTGATGGTTGCTTAAGTTTGAACCCATTCTAAAAGCACTAAATATTTACTCCTCTCTTACCAGCATTTTAGGTATACAGTGTCCAACTTCACATCCCTTCATTTTGTGAGTCCCTTGACTGATTTTTGTAGATATTGTTAATTTTACTGCTCTTCTGCTCCCTACTTTTCCAGTTCTTGCCTACAGTCCTTTCTTTCCACTGAAAAAAATCCCCTTTAATCCTTTTTTGTAAGGCTGATTTCATGGTAATTAATTCCTTTAACTTTTGTTTGTCTGGGAAACTCTTAACTTCCCTTCTATTCTGAATGAAAGACTTGGTGGAGGGGTGCCTGGGTGGCTCAGTGGGTTAAGCCTCTGACTTTGGCTCAGGTCATGATCCCAGGGTCCTGGGATTGAGCCCCGCATCAGGCTCTCTACTCAGCAGGGAGCCTGCTTCCCTTCCTCTCTCTCTGCCTGCCTTTCTGCCTACTTGTGATATCTCTCTGTCAAATAAATAAATAAAATCTTAAAAAAAAAAAAAGAAAGACTTGCTGGATATTCTTGGTTGCAGTTGTTTTCTTTCAGCACTCTGAATATATCATGTCCCTCCCTCTGGCCTTCAAAGTTTCTGCTGAAAAAAAGGTGATTGCCTTATGGGGTTTCCCTTATATGTAACGTTTTTGTTTTTTTCTCTTGCTGCTTTTTAAAATTCTCCATCACTTTCTTTTACTATTTTAAGTACTATGTGTCTTGGTGTGGACCTTGTGTTGATTTTGTTGGAGGCTGTCTGTGCCTGCTGGATCTAGATTTCTGTTTCCTTCCTCAGATTCAGGAAGTTTTCAGCTATTATTTCTTTTTTCCTTCTGCTTTTTCTAGTCCACCATTTACTCATCTAGTGTATTTTTAATTTCTGGTATTTAGTTCTTCATCTGATTGGTTCCTTTTTAAGGTTTCTGTCTCTCTGTTGAGGGTCTCACTGATGTCCTCTACTCTTTTGTCAAGTCCAGTGAGTATCTTTATGACCATTACTTTAAGTTCTCTATCAGTCATTTTACTTATATATGTTTCATTTCTCTTTTGCTGTGTTTTTGTCCTCTTCTTTAATTTGGGATATATTCCTTTCTCCTCATTTTGTCTAACTTACTGTGTCTGTTTCTGTGTGTTAGGAAAATCAGCTACATCTCCTATTCTGGTGAGCAGTAGCCTTACGAAGAAGGGGTCCTGTAGTGCCCTGTAGTACAGCATCCCCTATTCTTCAGAATCTGGTGCTTCAGGGCTGTCTCTAGTGTATGTTGGGTGTGCCCTACTGTTGTGGCTGAACTGCATTTGCCTCAGTCTAGTTCTGCAATGGCTCTCTTTTCCTTTTGTGAGCAGTGTTTGGGCCCTGTGGTGTTAATAGGCCAGTGAGGGTCACCTTATGCTTGAGTTGGGTCAGACCAGGTGTTTGGCAGAGCTGTGGTCACTCTGAACTGTAGGATGCTCTCCTTGTGTTCTCCTCTGGGAGTTTTTCACTGGTAGGTAGAGCCTGCATTCAGATCAGAGGCCACTTATAGGGCTGCAGTTGAACTGGTGGTATGTGTGGTTATCCTTCCCTCTCCCCAGGGGCAGGAGTCACTTTGGAGTACTGGGGCTGCTTGCACAGTGCCATGCTTATTCCCCCACTTTGGATGTGTTCCTGCCTCTCTGGGTTCGAGGGGGCACACCTGCAGAGGAATGTAGGGTCAGGTCATGCTTTTGGCAAGCTAGGTAAAGAATGTTTGTACTGCATTAGTTCCTGTAGGTGTGCTTCAGTATAGGCTGGGGAAAGGGGTGGTGGAGAGGGAAATGCATCCACCAGTTCTTCATTTCTTGGAGTAGTCTCCCAATGATGTCTGCCCCTCTAGCATATACTCTGAGGTTATTAAAGAAACTTTCCTCCCTGGGCACCTGGCTGGCTCAGTAGGAAAAGCATGTGATTCTTGATCTCAGGATCATGGGTTTGAGCCCCACACTGGGTGTAGAGATTACTGGATTTAAAAATTTTAGGAAAAAAAATTCCTTCCTCTATATACTGGATATTTTTCAACTGTGGCTTCTATGCTGTATCTCAGTAGGGCTCTTTGTTGTGCTGTCTCTTAAAGGGTGTGGACTCAATTTCTTCTTGCTCTCTTGGCTCTCTCGGAGCTGAGCTACTGATTTTAAAGTTCCAGGTGTGAAGCTCCAATGATTATAAGAATTTGAGAAGTTAAGTTTCTCTGGTTTTCATAGCCAACTGTTGTGAGGATTTGTCTTCCGAATGGGGGTTACCAGATCTGGGTGCCTGGTTTGGGGTCAGTTCCTTTCCTTCTCCATGCTTGTGGTATTGCTCCCTCCTGTGGACAGTCCTGCGGGTCAGTTCGGCTCCTGACTGCACCTCTGCCCATCCTACCTTCTTCAGTGTGGCCTCTTCTCTACATTTAGCTGTGGAGATCTCTTCTGACCTTCCGACAGTCCTTGGGTTATTTACACTGATGTGAGTGTTATCTAGATGTATCTGTGGGAGGGGATGAATTTAGGATCCTCCTACCCTGCCATCTTTCTATCACACTCCAAATACCAAGATGAAAGCACCTCCCATAAATATTTTGGTGGAGAGGGAAAAAAAAAAAAAAAGCGAGGTACATGTAATATATTCCTGCGGGTATAAAGTAGAGGGTTTTGTATACGTGAAGAAGCAAGACCAGGCGAGAATATGACACATGATGATAGTTTTAAGGTGCAGCGATGTGGATAATGATTTTTATTTTCCAAACAGTCTTTAGTGCTTTTGTAACTTAACTTAAAAAGTAAGATCAAGGAAAAGTAAATGCCTAAGCAGCTATGGGAAGGACATTTCTTAAGCTCTAATGATCTCTCCCTATGCTGTTGACTTCTGATGCGAGTTAATGTAAGCACATTATCCATTTCACAAGTCTTCATTGCCCTGTTATGTTCAGAGGCAGAGTGCTAGGACTTGGTTTTAGTTAACAGTCATTTTAGCATCAAGCATGTCTGTGCTTTGTAAAGTGAGAATTTCATATATAGCTACACATAGGAGAAAAGACTGAAGTTGAGAGAGGTTTTTGCTTTGGTTGAGATTTCCTAACTGATCTATTTCTGTTAGTGATATCTTACACGGTGCCATAAATCAAGGCACCTGAACACTTTTCTTGGCTTTTATAACTCAACCTTAACTTTCATTATTTTACCTTTAGACATTATACTCCCCCCCTTTTTTTTTTAGCCCAAATATACTTTATTAGTACAAAAAAGCAGCCATAACAAGGCACAGCAAACAAAAACATACATTAGCCATCAAAGGGTTAATGTTACATACATATAGCTTTTCTTTTTTGTAGCCTTGGCAATAGCCAACAGGATGTAAAAGAATTTTCTGTAGCAGCAGGTAAGGAAACCAAGGAGCACTCACCAGTGGTACAGAGCACATTAACAAAAAGACACAAGAATGGATTTGACTAGTGCAAAATGTCTAGTACAAAACTGTAGATTCAGTTCAGTACTAAGAAGCAAGCACTAGGACTTGGTATTACTTCCAAAATAACTTATACTTCCTTCTGTAGCTACACTAGTGGGTCTTGTTGTCAATTTGGTCTTAATAGAAACATTAAGGCAGATAGCTTCTATAGCTAAATGATCTGGTACTATTTTGAGAAACCTGGGGGTATTGAGATGGTAAAATCAATTAAGTCCCCCATATGTTTTCATTCTCTGTGTTCTATGAAATGTAGCAAATTCATAAATATCTTTCATTGATCTGCTTGGCTATACAGATGACAGTTCAAGGGCTGAGCTGGTAACTATTATTAGCAGCACCTATGAAAGTGCCTGAATTAATAGTCCAAGTTAGATTGCCAGTTGATGCTGAATTTCTACTCTAGTCCTTGAATTTCAATACTTTTAATTTTTTCCCAAAGTCTTGGTAATAATTACATAAAAAGTTTTTTTTGTTTGTTTGTTTGCACAGATGAAAAGGCAATGATCCTAGATTGATTAAAATTCATTCTAGGCACAGACTAATTGCTTATGATTATAGCTTCCTTAACTGGCATGTAAACTGACTTTCAACTGTGGCTTATCTCCCATAAAAGATATGATTCATTAAAATTGGAGAAATTTTCTTGATTTATATAGTTTTCATGTGTCCTTGGCAGGGTTTCATTCAAATTAGTGAGTAATCAAACTGCCGAGGGTTGCTTGCAACTGGTCTTCTAATTAGTTTGGGATGGCAGCGCATTCATATGAACCCACATAAGAAGCCAGAAAAAGGGTGTAACATATTTTAATTGTTGTCTCAGATCAGAGTTTCATTTGTTATTTTTATTTTCTATTTTTTGAAGTTGAAATCACTCTATATATTCAAGAGATACTACATTCTTTATATTTATTTCTTCAACTTGGCCACCTTCTCCCCACCCCTCCAGGAGGTTATTAGATAGATAATGGAGAAGATAAGACCTTTTATAAGCAGAGTTCCTGACTATCTATATCTATATCTATATCTATATCTATATCTATATCTATATCTACATATATAATGAATATATAATTATATATAATGAATATTATATATATTTCATTATAAAGTTTGGCAGGTAGCAGTCTATGGTAAAAACAGCATGGGTTTTGAAGTTAGGCCAAGGTTGGAATGCTGATGTTCTAGTCACTACTTTTCACAACTAGTGTGTACGTTGGCAAATTAAGTCTTTTAACTCACAGTCACTTCAAACATAAAGTTGGCATATAATCTTTGTCCTGCTAGGAAGTCATGAGACATAATAAAAGAATGAATGTAAGTCTGGTTTTCAGTTTGGTCTTCAATTCAATAAGCATTCACTGAGTATCCACTACTTTCGTTCTTTTTTTTTTTTTAATGTTCTATTTTTTAAAAAACATTTTATAACATATAATGTATTATTTGCCCCAGGAGTACAGGTCTGTGAATCATCAGGCTTACACACCTCACAGCTCTCACCACAGCACATACCCTCCCCAATGTCCATAACCCAACCACCCTTTCCCTATACTTTCTTAATATCTTTTAAAAATACATCTTTCATAGGACTTCTTAACCAAAGGATGTATCACAGAATATTATACTATGGTAAAAGAGTAGTTGATATTTTATCATCTGGAAATCTCTCTTGCTATTTATTTCTACACATCTGTTATATAGTAATGATGGTTCATATTTATTATAGTAATCCTGATCCCAGAGGCTCTATCCAAATGATTAAAGATAGGGTAGGTCCTATGCTTTCATCTTTAAGAATTTTTATTGTGTTCTATTTCCTTAAAAATCAGTAATCCTTTTAGGCACAGGCAAAAAATCCATAATTTAATCCCACATATTACTTTTAACAATGATAAATATGGAAACTATCTATTTACCAGAATATTGTTGTTGTTGTTATTTTTAAAAAATTTCATTATTTATTTATATATTATTATTTATTTATATATTATCTCTGCTGAGCAGAGAGCCTGATGTGGGCCTCTATCCCAGGACCCTGAGACCATGACCTGAGCTGAAGGCAGAGGCTTAACCCACTGAGCCACCCAGGCGCCCCCAGAATATTGTTTTTTATAATCATGCCAGATAGCAAGTCCATTGAAAATTAAGAATTATATAATAAGAGCCCCCATTATCCAGTGCTTACTATGTACCAAGCTCTGTGTGTTTCTCATCTTGTTTTATTTAACATTAACTTGAACCATGCAGGATGTGTGTTATTATCCTCATTCACAGATAAAGGAACTCAGAGGTTAAGTAAAGTGCTCAAGGTCCTATAGGAGGTAAATGGCAGAACCATGATTGAACCTATGGCCATCTTTTTCAGCCACCTTATTTCAAAGCTTTGGTTCTTAACCACCATGCAATTCTAGATGGCTTTTTTGTATATAGCTACTCTTAAATATTTTTCATATGCCCTGTGGTCAAACTCTTTCTCTCTGAATGGGCCTATGCTAGGAAATGGTACCTTATGATACATGCTGTAATTAGTAAGTCAAGACTCTTTCAACAGTAGGGAAAATGTACTAGCAGTAGCAAAGTTGGACTGTATCTCTGGACTCTGTAAACAACACTGTATCTCTGAGGTTGATGGGGTTGGAAGGTGACATCATCTTTACCATCACTATTGAAGGCATGGGGATTTAGCATGTGAAAAGTCCATCGTGAGTCATTCGCCCCACAACATGAACAGAATGTAGTAATAGAGGTGCTACGTATCACTTCAGTAGAAAATCAAAGTGAAGAATGGGAAGGCTTGCTGGTAACACGTGCAGAGATGACCCGGCAACATTAGCCTGTGACTGAGCGGGGTTCTAATGTCAGTAGAGACATCCTTAAAGTTAGCAGCCGTCTAGACTGTTGTATGTATGGCGTGTGTTCTTTGTCTGGGTGGAGTGTGCACAGTATTGTCAAATTCTCTATGGATCTGTAACCAAAATAATGTTAAAAACCAGCTCATCTAAATTTATCCTTATAAAAATGATTTTTTAAAAGTAAAGTTTAAAGATAGAATTGAAGGTAATTTTTTTTTAAAGACTTTATTTATTTATTTGACAGACAGAGATCACAAGTTGGCAGAGAGGCAGCAGAGAGAGAGGAGGAAGCAGGCTCCCTGCTGAGCAGAGAGCCCGATGTGGGGCTTGATCCCAGGCCCCTGGCATCATGAGCTGAGCCGAAGGCAGAGGCTTTAACCCACTGAGCCACCCAGGTGCCCCAGAGTTGAAGGTAATTTCTAAGGATATAATTGCGTGTGGTTTTATGTTTATCACTCCGATGAAGACCACTCTGGGCAGAATTGTCTCATGGCTGAGAGCAGTAGGTTTCAGAAGTCACTAATTAGTTTTTTTTTTTTTTTTTATAATTTTATTTTTTATAAACATATATATATATATATTTTTCCCCCAGGGGTACAGGTCTGTGAATCTCCACGTTTACAAACTTCACAGCACTCACCATAGCACATACCCTACCACTAATTAGTTTTGTATCATTATCCCTGTCCTGCCTGTTTCTAACTTAACTTGTGTGGCTCAACTTCCTCTTCTGTAAAATGGGAATACTAATCCATTCCTCACTGGGTTGTTACAGAGAATACATGGAGAAATTTGAATGATCTGTGCAAAAAAAAAATTGTCTAAACAGAGTAAACTGTATGGCACTTGGTTTCATAGTTACTCAGTAAATGATTGTAGTCAGAGCCCCACAGCCTTTGTTTTAAGACTTAAAATGGGCACCTGGGTGGAGTATTTGGTTAAATGTCTGACTCTTGGTTTCGGCTCAATCCCTGAACCCGAGTTCAAGCCCCACATCAGGCTCAGCGTGGAGTCTGCTTGAGATTCTCTTTCTCCCTCTTCCTCTGCCTCCTCCCTTCTGCTCTCTCTCTCTCTCTCAAATAAATAAATTAATTAAAAAAAAAGACTTCAAACAGCCAAGCGAATGCTGCCAGTATGTACGACACACAGAAAACATAACAAGATGACTAAATTAGCTGAAGTCAAGGAAAGGGAGTTTTCAGCAAGATTGGGGCACAGGAAGCATGAGGCAAGGCAGCTAGTTAGCGGTGTTTGAAGCTTATCTCCAGGTTTCCCTAACGGGGCTTGGTCGGGGAATGAGGATTTGGGAAGGATGTGACGGAGCACTCGCAAGAAGCGTAAGCTGCTGCTTTGGAGTTATGTCAGGAGCAAGAATGGGTCCCACTCTGCACCGTCTTCCAACACCCTAGTGTATCATCATGTAAATGAATTCATTGGCTTGTTCCAGCTGCTTTCAAAGTCATGCCTCATTTTTTGTAGTCACAAGAGCCCTCATAGTAGAACTATATTGATTTCTAATGAGGGGGTGAGAGATGGAAAGGAAGGGCTTGCTAAGCCCAAATGCCCGAGTTTCCATGGCTCTTTGGACAGTTGTAAAATGGGGACATACAGCAATGGAGAGACTTCTTCACCAGTCCTGTCTTCTGGGGCTGCTTGAAGTAAAGGTGTTCATGTAAAAGAAAGCAGTGCATTCACACTGAAATTCAAGTTTTCCAAACGGCAATTGAAACAAGGGAAAATATTTTCCATTTTTTGTATTGAGATGTAATTGACATATAACATTTTATTAGCTCCAGGTATACAGCATAATGATTCGATGTTTGTTGTATATTGTGAAATGATCGCAATAAGTCTAGCTACCATTCATCACCACACAGATAAGAGAAAATGTTTTAAATGATAATCAACAATCTTTAGAACTTGAAGACAGAACCTAACATTTAAAATTAGCTATTTCCTTAAGTAACTATGTTAAACTTCCTAGCATAGAGTCTGGCACAGAGTAGATTTTTACGTATTTTTTCTTTTCCTTCGCTTTCATATGTTTGCTGGCCAATGAAAATTTCAAGCTTATTAGGGACCCCCTTCTCCCACAGTACTCCAGAGGTGTTTTCTAATGAATGACAAAACACATTTACATGATAAAATATCTTTCTCTTTTTAACTCACATACAAAAATATCCTGCCCCTTCAGAGTCAAACATTCTCTGTTCTCCCAGGATATGAAAGCTGAACCCTTTTAACAAATAGAAACAGTGGATTTTCTTTTCCCTGTAATAAAGGCCATAGAAAAGTTGATGGATTTGTCCTTGGGTTTTATGAATGGGACATGAAAACACCCACTTAGCTTTCCCAGAGGCTGTTTCAGAGAATAACCTCTTTTCTCATTCTACTAACACTCTAAATCCTCGCACAAAGCTACTAATTTATAATTGCTGATTTGACTGAATGTATAATCTTAATCTTAAAGCATTTCAAGTTCTTTCTGGCAACCACAGGGAATTTCCATGTTCTAAAAGAGAATGTTCAGTTTACTTTTCTTCTTTAATTAGATGAGATGGTGGTTTTAACCCTATCAAATGAGGTACATTTTGATTGAAAGAAAAACCTGGATAGTATGGTAGGATACTGAGGGCAGAACAAATCACAAGGAATGTTAGGCAAGCAGCACCTTCCAACTGAACTCAAGTCCTTAGTACCGAGACCACCAGTAGTCCGGGGTTTGTCGGCTCTATTCAGACTTACCAGAGAGAAATTCCAAACCTCATGATAGTATACTTTTACTTGCAGTGACAAACATCTTTTTTTATCCAGATGACTCATAATTTTGTGTTATCGGAGAAGTTGGGGCTTAATTTTTATTTCTATAGTCATTAATTTTACTTGCAGTTGGCAGTGTTTTGTTGTCTGCTCTGTGTTTTTAAATAGCCTATTTGGGTAGCACAGTCTTGTCTCAAATTATTCCTTAGGGGACACCGTAAATTCTAGGCTTATAGCAAACTGGGAAAAGATGCTGGATGAAGGTCTAGAAGCCTTCACGAGGCGTCTGAGGACCTCCAAATGGCACGGTGGATATGGGACCCTCGGAATCTCCTCATGCTTCTCTTGCTAGAAGTCGAATACAGAATTGGATTTAACCTGGAAATCTACATGAAAGAAGAGCAGAACTAATCTGCTCTGGGTATAAGCCAGACCTTGAGTTTCAGGAGTGTCTGGAAGGGTAGACATGCTTTTGAGAGCTCTTGGCATATTTGAAATCTCACGGGAGCAGGTGGCAAGCTGGGGTCTCTCCGGTCAGATTGCCTGACTTCGTGTTCTAGCACTACCTGGCTGTACAACTTTGGGAGAGTTGCTCAACCTCTTTGTGCCTTAGTTTTCTCATCTATGACATGGGAAACGAATAATAGTAGAGTTGTTTTGAGGATTAAATAAGTTAATTTTTTAAAAAAAGCCAAATACAGTAGCTATATATGTTTAAAAAAGAAAATACCAGGTCAGAGAAAGATCAATGTAGGCTAGAGTGAGGGCTGGCAGACTATGACCCATAGGTCAAATCTGGCCTACTGTCTGTTTTTGTAAATAAAGTTTTATTGGAACATGGCTACACCTATTCATTTATGTACTGTCTACGGCTATTTCTGTGATACAACAGCAGTTTAGTAGTTGTGACAGAGACCCAATGGTCTCTAAAATATTTACCCTAAAATATTTACCATTAGGTCCTTCACAGAAAGAGTTTGCAAGCTCTGAACTATGGTCTTCATTCTTTTGCATTGCTGTATTTCCTTGATTCAATAGTAAATGCTTTTGCCACAGATCCAGCAAAAGTGCTTCCAGCTACTCTTTCCTTCTTTAAATGCATGAGAGTCTGTAGGTCATGAAACTCCCACGAAGTCACACATTGTACCAAGCCGAGAGGCCGCCCATGTCACAGAATGAATTGTGACTGGATCTTTTGTGGTGGTACTGTGGACCATTGAGACTAATATGAAAATTACCTTCTGAGTATTTATGCGAGATAATTTAATTTTAGAGCTCATAAACAAGATCAGAGTTGTGTGGTTTAACAAAAGGTCTCCTTATGTGTACACACCCTTGCCAAAAACATGATGAAATCCTGAAACATGGCAAACTTCATGTGCCCTTCCCAATTTCCATATGGCAGACAGAATGGGTGAGTGTATCTTCTTCAGAAATACTCCTGTTGCCTTTGGAAGGTGCTTGGGAAACTGGCGTAGTTCTAGAAAACAGGAGAATGATTTTCTCTTTCACTATGGGGCCCCCGTCCCAATGAACACATGTGTACCAAAGTCCTGCAGGCAATTTTTCTTTTTAAAATGTTCTGTTCTATAGCAAACATGCCCAACTTTCCCCAGCATCTTGCCCATTCATTTAAACCTGTCCTTGCTCAGACTGCCTATCT
Organism: Lontra canadensis; assembly: GCF_010015895.1. Taxonomy (NCBI): domain Eukaryota; kingdom Metazoa; phylum Chordata; class Mammalia; order Carnivora; family Mustelidae; genus Lontra; species Lontra canadensis. The sequence goes on from NW_022631011.1 coordinate 11,396,757, forward strand.
TGAGGCTGCCCTGGAGTCTTAAACTTCAGAGGTTCCCAAAAGCTGTGTGTGGCAGTGTATAAGAAAAGCTAAGTCTGCACTAGTCCTAGGTTAGAAATTAGATTTGATTTGGACACCTGGGGGGCTCAGTCAGTTAAGTGTCTGCCTTTTGCTCAGGTCATGATCTCAGGGTCCTGGGATGGAGCCCCACATCAGGCTCTCTGCTCAGCGGGAAGCCTGCTTCTTCTCCCTTATGATCTCTCTCACTTTCACTCTCTCTCTCAAAGAAATAAAATCTTTAAAAAATTAGATTTGATTTATTTATCCAATTTTCCAGGTAACTCTACAATTGAAAGCAACCTACTTTCTTTCATTCCAATCTGCAAACATCAGGCTAAGTCATGCCTGCATGCCAACTGGAAAAGAAATGGTGGAGGAAAATGTCTTCAACTTAACTTAGTTATTGAGAGATACTTAACCACTAAAGAGGGGGCTGGCTTTATTGCCATTGTTGATGGACAGCAAATACCATCAGTGATCAGTTTCATTCAGCAATAGACCGTATTCTGTGTGGCCATGGGTAGCGATACTTCTTCAAATTGGACTGGATATATTGGAACCAATGTTTCAATTACCTGACACTAGATTCAAATGAAGTCATTCTAGCAGTTTTGATTCCCTAAAGTAATATAAATATTTAATTGTTGTGAGGATAATAAATGCAGGAGAGGGAAGGAAAGTCCTCTTATTATAAAAATGCACACCATATAAAACCTCACCAACAATTAAAAGAAGCAGATCAAAATTAGCTAGAATTTTATTTAAAGGCTAACAAAGATGAAGTTTCATAATATGCCAGTTCGTTGGTCATGAGGGGGAATGACTACCCTCATACATTATTGGTGGAAGTTTAAATCTGAATTTGACAAAACTTCTTGGAGGTTTGCAATTTGGCAGTATATATGCAAATTTATTCCTTTGATTCAGTAGTTCTATTTCTTGGAGTTTATTCTATGGATATACTCACACATGTACGAAGATTTCTCTACAGTGATGTTCATTATACAGTTGTAATAGTAAAAAGCTGGAAACAATAAAACCTATAATGCTTCTGTTATAGACTGAATTGTGTCCCCCCTTCCCCAAGTCTGTATGTCAAGGCTCCCTAGCCTCCCAGTATCTTAGAATGTGACTATATTTGGGGACACCTGGGTGGCTCAGTCAGTTGAGCACCTGACTCTTGATTTCAGCTCTGGTCTTGATTTCAGCTCTCGGAATCATAAGATCAAGCCCTGAGTCCCACATCACCCAGGGGGGTGCCTGCTCGTGGATTCTATCCCTCCCCCTTGTCACAAGCACACGCTGGCTCTCTCTCAAATCTTAAAAAAAAGAATGTGACTATATTTGGAGAGTTGGCCTTAAAAGAGGTGATTAATTTTATTTTATTTATTTTTTTAAAGATTTTATTTATTTATTTGACAGACAGAGATCACAAGTAGGCAGAGAGGCAGATAGAGAAAGAGGAGGAAGCAGGCTCCCCGCTGAGCAGAGAGCCTGATGCGGGGCTCGATCCCAGGACCCTGGATCATGACCTGAGCTGAAGGCAGAGGCTTTAACCCACTGAGACACCCAGGCGCCCCGAGGTGATTAATTTTAAAATCATTAAGGATGGGGCCCTAATTCGATGTGACTGGTGTCCTTATAGGAAGAGAAAGCCCCAGGGGGCACACAGATAGAGGGCAAGCCATGCGAGGACACAGCAAGTAGGCAGCTGTCTGCCAGCCAAATGGAGAGGCCTTAGGAGAAACCAAATTTGCTGACATGCTAATCTTGCACTTCTGGCCTCCAGAACCATGAGAAAGTAAGTGTCTGTCCCTTAGGCCACCAGTATTCAGTTACAGCAGCTCTAGCAAACTAATCCGTCCATCTTATGAAGTACTGTGCAGTTCCCACATCAGGTAGAGTATACTCCCATTTACTAGATTAAAAAAAAATTTTTTTTTTTAAAGATGTGTCGTGGTTGAATATATTCAGAAACAATTTGTGGCTGCTTTTGGGGAGTGGCCTGGTAGTGGGGCTTGAGAATAGGTAAGGAAGACTCTGACTTTTCATTATATACCCTTTTGTCTTGTTTGCATGTTTTTATAAATGTATAGGTATTATAATAAAGCATTTAGTTAAAGACAAAAGAACATTCTGCTTACAATAGAGATATTTGAAAACGATGGAACACAGCCCCCGCCGTTATATCTACCTATAGAACAGTGTTTGTTTTGTTGGTTTTTTTTCCCCCATTTAAGTTCAGCATTGAGGAATTCATCCTAACAAAGTGACCAGAGGTAGGTAAGATGATAGACGTTCAAAGGTGCCCATTGTGGCTGTGTTTGAGAATGAAATATCAGGAATTTCAACAACCAGATGTGGTGTAAGACCTAAAATGAAGGTTTAGTGCTATGTGCTGTCTTGACATTTGAAGTTGGGTGTCTGTGGGGGACTTGAATGGCTTAACTGCAAGTTCCCCTCCTCATTCTGTTGCTGTAGGTAAGACATCCCAACCGGAACACCCTCTTTATCATGGGAACTGAACACATGCTGCTTAACACGAGCGACAGGCTTCACTTTCCTACTGGTGTGCAAAATTATTCAAACAAGCCAAATTCAGATCCCATCCTTCTCCAGGTACCAGCAGTCACCTCACTCTCTTGTTATGAGGATGCCTGCCTCCCCTAGACCCTGCTTGTGCCCTCTGTTCCCACGTGGGACCCTCCCCCCAGCCCCGTGATCCTGTGTGGCACACACAGTCCTCCCTTCGACTGGGAGCGTGGATGACTCATAAATTGCTACTGGTCTCCTCTGTCCCGTGTCAGATGTGTGGCCAATTCCTATAACCTGAGGGTGGGAACCCCTCTGTTACCAATGGGGTGAAGGGAAGGTGAATAAAATACAAGAGATTGATGAATTAAACTGTGGTACATCCAAAAACCAACAGGCTATGCAGTCATTAAAAATTTTGTAAAATATTTAATAATGTATAAAACTGCTCATAATAGATTAGGCTTCATGAGTAACCGCTGTCAGCCATTGTGTCATCTGTCACTCTCTGCATGTTTTCGAGGACTCTGGGGAATAGTAGGTGATGGACATAGGCGGCAGTGCCTGGGGGAGCAGCAGAAAGCACCCCCACTGACTCTGGATTCCCAATCCCAGAGTCTGATATCATTAATCAGAGAGGTCACTTCCTGTCCTGGTGTTTTGAGTGATCTGAAAAATGAAGGGGTTGGGGTGCCCGGATGGCTCAGTGGGTTGAGCTTCTGACTCTTCATTTCAGCTCAGGTCATGAACTCAGGTTCGTGAGATCGAGCCCCTTGGGCTCCGTGTTCAATGGGGAGTCTGCTTGAGATTCTCTTTCTTCCTCTCTGTCTGCCCCTACCCTACCCCCACACACCTTCCAGGGGCCTCTCTCTCTCAAATATTAAAAAAAAAAAAAAAAAGGTGTTGAACATCTGTGTTCTATCTTTAAGGTCTCTCCTAGCTGAAATGTTGTGATTCTTTAAGATGATTTTCAAGGGGAATTGCATTCCAGGCTGCAGTGTTAGAATGACCTTACAGTCCCTGAGCAGAGGGACAGTACTTCCTGCAGACACACAGGGACCGGGCCCTCTTTCAGTACTGCTTGTGTGTATAAATACACACATCTACACATATGCATGCCGCATATGTGCACACACAGACATGTATGTAGGGGTTCTTCCCTGCTTTCCTTTTCCAGGGGGAGAAGATGACTGGCATGCTAGTGTGCCTAGACAACAATGGGTTGTTAGGTCTCCTGGAATCCCAGGACCATCTTTTTTTTTTTTTTAATATTTTATTTATTTATTTGACAGACAGAGATCACAAGTAGTCAGAGAGGCAGGCAGAGAGAGAGAGAGGAAGGGAAGCAGGCTCCCTGCTGAGCAGAGAGCCCGATGCGGGGCTCGATCCCATGACCCTGGGATCATGACCTGAGCCGAAGGCAGAGGTTTTAACCCACTGAGCTACCCAGGTGCCCCCCCAGGACCATCTTTATGATGTATCAGGGCATTCCTAAGTATTGTGTATCCAAGTATAGTGGCTTCAGAAACAAAGTTGGTATTCGCCCTACCCCTAGCATTTTTACCTTTCAAAATTCTAAAGAACTTGAACAGAAATATTTATGGTAGTCCTTATTTTACTGCTCAGATTCTCATAAAAGAAAGACTAAGACCTAGACAGTTGAGACCTAGAAAGAAAAAACATATAGTTTCTTGAGATCAAAATTTCACTGGCAAGGATTTCATATGTATTAATATTTAAACTGATAATTCCTTAGCACAATCTAACTGTAATATGATACAGAAGGGAGTAAAGTAGTAAAGTGAAGGTGCAAGAAAACTATTTATTGGATGGGGGGACATGGGTGGCTCAGTCGGTTAAGGGTCTGCCTTCGGCTCAGGTCATGACCGAGCCCCATGTGGGGCGTTCTGCTCAGGAGGGAGTCAGCTTCTCCCCCTCACTCTGCCTCTGTGCGAGTGCTCATTCTCTGTCTCTCAAATAAAATAATAATAAAAAAAAAACACTATTTAATGGAGACTGTGATTCCAAGAGGCCTCACAGAGTTCAGAAGTATGCTAAGGTAATACTGGAGTCCAGGTACATTTATCCTAGAGGATGAAAACCAGAAACCCTAATTTAGGAGGTAGTTTGACCTGATGGTTGAGAGTATAATTTTTGGTGTCAGACTATAATAAAGTCCCAGGAGAAAGAAAATGATCTAATATATTAAAACTAAGTTAATTTGGGGGGTTTTAATCCAGGGATGATTTGCAAGGATAGAACTCTCATCAGAGTGCATGCTTCAGAACTTATAACAATGGGATGAAGGGGTGGGAGAGACTGGTTTCTGGAACCTGAGAGTTGTATAGAGAGTACCATCTTGAAAACAGTAGTGATCTTCACTTGCAGGACACATAAGTTTGAAGGTGATGCTACAAGGAGGGATCCTGGGAATAAGTACCCCAGACTTAGTCTCCTTCCTCCCTCTGACGTCCTCCTTGGCCCCATCAGTTGACACAACTGCAGTCCAGAAGCCCACTGATGCAATTCCAAGAGGTCAACCACCTGGCCATAAAGTTGACACAATTTGTAAAATTGGTGCAGAGATTAGGGTGGAAAGTAGATCTGGTAAGTGAAGAGGTCCTGCACACAAACCCATCTGAATTTGAAACCCAGCCTTGGGATTTCTCAGCCATATGTCTTTGGGCAAATTATTCAGTCATCCTAAGCTTATGTAAAATGGGGTTGATAATACTCTCCCAGAAAGTTGTTGCAAGAATTAAATGAGCTAATTTATAGGAAGCCTTTGGTATGATGTCTCACCTGTGGAAAAGATCAATAAGTGCTAGCTATTTCATTATCATCATATCCCCCCGCCCCCAACCCCTCTATCTCCTCCTCCTCCTCCTCTAAAGAGTATGTTTTTAATGCATACCTGCTCTGGGCTTGATCTTGGAAGGATCTATTGACGAAGACAAGGATCCCTTAGGGGCTGTTTTCATCCCATGCAGAGGGTCTTGTGCAGTCACTTGGCCCAACTGTCCCAGTCAGCTAGCTCTTGGAACCCCCAATCTGATTTCTCTCAGGCGTCTGACAATCATAATGATCCTATCACAGAATGATGACCTTTTATCTTGTTTTTTAATTTAAAATTTTACGTGAATCTGTTATGTTGTCAGTGCGTAATAATGCTCATATACACTCTCTAGTAATAACCCTGGAAAGTCCATGAGACCCAAAATGCCACCAATGTTGGGAAAAAGGACAATTACTTCAATACATTAACTTTGATACATTAACTGCCAGGATCCTTGGAATAGTTTCTGAAAAACTGCGTGTGAGCTTTTTCTGGCGCCTAACTGTGGGCAATTCACTTTGTTTTTGTTTAGAAATGTGGAATTTAAAAAATGTCTTTGGAAAAAACATTTGTGCTTCTCATGATAAAAATACAAAGTGAGTGGAAAAATGAAATTTTATCGAATGGGAAAACCTTACCCTCCTGATGGTATATACAGCTTAATTCATCAAAGGAGGAAGAAGTGTGAGAGAATTTCTTAGAGTAACATGTCTTCATAATTAGGATTTCTTGGACTGTGGTTGTTTTTATAACAACTGTATACCAAAACCTCAATCTTGGAACATGTGGGCTCAGCCAGTAAACTCACCATGTGGGGTTTTAAGTTAGGTCTCTGGGTCTGTTGGCTCTGCCTCCATCTGAGCCGTCCTCCATTCAAATGTTGGCAAGTAAAGTTCTTATTATATAACCCCAAACTTCTATGGCAACAAAATCCCATGATCTCTCCATATTCCCTTATACCATCAACAGGTTACTACTATAACAAGGGGCCCTCAGGGACTGTAGGGTTAATATGTATCCGTAACTTTTTTACTCTGGGAAGGGCAGTTGAAGGGGACATCTTTTCATTTCATTTTTTAATTTGGGAGAATGTTAGTTGTCCCATTATCTTTATTAGAACTGCTTAAGGGATCCACTGTCCACTTTCTTTTTTCACTTTTTTCACTTATGAGAGAGTGCAAGAGAGTGAGCACACGTGTGAGCAGGGCGGGAGGGTGCAAGGGAGAGGGAGGGTGAGAATCTTCAGCAGCATGGAGCCTGACGTCGGGCTCGATCTCACAACCCTGAAATCATGACCTGAGCCGAGATCGATAGTCAGATGCTTAACCAACTGAGCCACCTAGGTGGCCCTCCTTTTTCACTTTAAAGAGTTAATGTCAGAATGGTGTAAGGAAGAAAATAGAAGTTAAAAATGAAAGTCTTTGTCAATACTGCAAATTCCTTTTTCTAAGAATTGAAAACACTTCATGATCTATCATAATTTCACATATCCCATTTGGAGTAAAACCTAGGTCAGTCCCCTCCCCTCACCCATCTCACACGAGCACACACTCAAACACACGCTCATATCATGTGCCAAAGGGGAAATGAGCCATTTTCCATAGAAATGGTGACGGCTTGCTTAGCTAAATACCCAAGTACACTCCAGATCTTATCCAGCGCCGAAGCACAAATGTGGAAAATCAACTCCAGGAGAGCACAGAGAGATTTCCCGACTTCACCGAAGATTTGTTTTTTTCTAATGGAAATCTAGCCTAGTGATTCAAACCATCTCCAAATCATGAATTGATTTTGTTCCAGAAGTCCATTTGTCAGCTGGTTGTCATTGCTCAGAATTCATTTTTCCACATAAGCGATGTTACAATGTTCCGTTCCCAACTGGCTTCTAAAAGCTGATTGAACACATGTGCAACTGAGCAGTGCTGCTCTAGACTGGGACATTGTTTGTACCCGAAGTATCTTCAGGGATCTTCAAGTTCAGTAGAAATGTTAAATCATACAAAGGGTCAGAGACATGACTTGTTACCTAGTAGAGCCCAGACTGGATCCACATGTCCAGACTTTGAGGCCATGACCTTTCTACTCTAGTATAATTTATAAAATGGCACCACTGTTTACTACCTTATGTCTCTGAAACTTGCTTCTGAATAACTATATATCACTATGGCACTTAGAAAATACTTGCCCATTTATTAGTCTCACAAAGACTTCCCCCACAATCCTATGAAGATGGTAGAGCAGGTCCTGTCCCCATTTTAAGGGTAAAGACATAGAAGCTCCAGGAGGCTAATTAGGTTGTCCACAGACACACACTTAGTAAGTGGAAGACTAGGGTCTCAGTTGGCTCTCAAACACGATCTTCTGAAGCCAGAGTCAGCATCTCTGCTGTCCTGCAGCCGGAGGGAAGCCCACAGGTCTTGTACCCTAGGGTGTCCCATCAGGGACCAGTGGGCAGATGTACCTCCCACAGGTAAGTGGGAGGCTGGGTTCATCCTGGAGAGGGCGGGGACTGCAGAGCTGATGGTGGGGCAAAAGAAACCAGGAAAGGGGCTGGAGAGGAGAGATCTAGGGTGGTAACGCAGCTCTGGGTAATTCCCAGGGTCATGGTGGGTGGTTGGCAGTTGGTGGTCCTATGCCGTAGGAGATTGAAATAATGTCAGAGTGGGTGAGCTGTGCTTGCTGTTACCTTCAGGTCCCAATTTCCTTAGGAACTACCTCCATGGAAAGGTGACCTTTGCTTTAATAGATCATCTGGCATGTGGTAGCTATTTTAATTATAACGTGCAGACTGGGCTTTAGTGCCTTGCTATAAATAGGCACTCATTAAGGACTTAATGTGAGTCCTTATTTAATTAACTGCTCTGGAATTAACTTAAAACTTCACCATAAACAGATCAAATGACTACAAAACACCTTTCAAAAACTAATCTCCATTCGAAGAACAAGTGCTTCGTTAGGGAATACAAGCTAATGCTTTTACAGACTCTGCCTCTGCAGTGTTAAGGATTTTAACTCCTACCTTTTTAGAAAGAAATGTTTATCTACAAACAAACAAAAAACAAAACAAAAAACCTATTGAATCTGGAAGGAAAAGAGATTATAGCTGCAAGTTTCAAAAGGTTCTGACATCGTTTGCCCATTGTAAATGTGATTTTTGAAATTTCCCGTAAGGGGGAGAGACAGGAATAGCATTCGGAAGCAGGCACCTCTTCTGGGTACGCCTCGCCGCTGCTGGCCGCTCCGCCCATTGTCGAGCCGGCTAAAGGTGTTGGCAGGCAGGTGTCTGACATTGGGGGCATTTTCCTGAAGCTCCCTTCTGCTCGTTGGGTAGTAAAGATGGAGTTGGGCTCTGGTCTACAACTCGGGGGACTAAGCAGGGAAGAAATGAAATCCGTGACAGCAGCCTGCGGTCTGGAGGCTTGCTGCAGGACTGAAAGTGGTTCCAGAACACCGTCATGTTTCAGTGCCACGTGCCACGTTTCTCAGAATTATGTCATGTTGGAATTTCATTTGCATTCCTCAGTGCTTAATTTTCCTTTTGAGGAGCCTGTTTGCTCACTGATGCTTTCAATTTATCACCTCTGCGATTGCAAAATGTATCAGTCCAAGTGGTGGAGGCTGTTGATGTCAGGAAACGGAGGGAAACCCCACCTGGGAGGACATGGAGCTGATTTATGGAACGACGGGAGGGCTACATCTGCCTTCTCCTGCCCATCGTTCATCTGACCCCACGATTTCTCTCATTTTTCATCTTTTCTTGAAAAAGATTTCACTTTTCTTTCACTCTCTAACTCCTTTCACTCTCTAACTCTCATCTTCTTCTCCAGGTTTCCCCTCAATTCCTCCTTCTTTTTATGCCTCCATTCTTTGTAGAACTCCCGCACCCCGCCTCCCCCCCCACTCGCCCCCCATCCTCCACCTCCCCATCCAGAGCTTGTTGTGTTACTTCCCACTGACCTACTCTCTTCAGTTTCTTTCCTTTTCTGTCTTTGTCCATATTTCCCGAGTTTCATGCTCCTTATTTTTAATTATGTCTTGGAGTATAAGAATGAGAAGGTGGTTCCAAGCTTGTGGGCTGTATTCTAAGATGGTGTTTGGGAAGAAAGGATCATTTTTCCCTTCTCTGGGTCTAGGGTTACTAAATGAACTTAAAAATATTTGGGGGAAAAAGGGAGTATATAAACCCAAAATATATGTCATATTTGCATTATTACTGGTGCTAACAATAGATATTTAATAATGAGTTACACCTACCTTGTAGGTCTTCCAGCTTGGGTTAAATACTAGTTCAAGCAAATGTCATAGTTTCCATTTCAGAGCAGAAGCACAATGTTGTGGGAAAAAAACATCTACTTTTGAGACAAACATGTGAATTTGAATCAGAGCTCTGCCCTTAAATAGCACTGTAATATGGGTAAATTGTTGCCATCATTTATTATTTTTTATTATGAAATATCTCAAGCTCACAAAGAAGAATATAGAATAGCATCTGTTTACCCAACATCTAACTTTGTCTAATCTATCCTGCCCTATTAATTTCAGATCTTTGTATTTTTGTTAAGGAATAAAATGTGATAGCAATTGCTTAATTGCTCTGATCTGCAGTTTCTTTTACACTGAAATGGATCCAATCATATCAATATCCTGGAGTCATGAGAATTAAATAGCATGACGTATAAAGGGTCTGCCATATGGTGAATACTTAAAAACATTAGCATTCTTATGGAAACAGTAATGAGTAAATCGCTTTAGCGGCCTGTTAAAAACTCCATATGATTTTTAGAAAATAAAAGAAATAACATAATTTTGCTGATTCTAGGTAGCCCCTAACCCTGTCTGTTACTATAAAATAAAGATGATTTTCTTTATCACTGCTTAGAAATGACCCCAAGTTAATATCTTCCAAAACTAATTTGTTAAAAATGTTAAATTTTCACAAGCATTTGAATGTTTAAGCACCAACTGGTTCCTCATTAAATGCTTTTCGGAAATAGTATTTCATAGTCACTTGGCTACTTTGTTAAAAGTAAAAAGTTACTTTTCCGGGCACATGCGGGTTGAAACACTTTCTAAGTGTGTCTTCCAGATGGTAGGATGAAAAGTGTTTTGGTAGCTGGTTCTTCTGCCGTAGCAGCCTCCCTAAAATAAGCTGCTGTCCAGGCCGAAGGGGAAAGTGTGTCCTCAGTGGCAGGCGGATGGCAAATCAGGGAGGCATGGTTGCCAGGGAACCCAGGAAGATCACTGCCTAGAAACTGCCATGGCCACCTGACGATCCAAGCAGTGGAGGCTTGTCATTCCTTTGTATTTATTAAGTGCCTACTGAATGCCTGGTGCTGTTCTATCTACTTGGGACATAGGAATAAACCAGCCGTCTGAAATCCATTTTGTCATGGAGCTTCTGTGTGGAGGGGATGTTGAAGATGAAGAGATAATGAATGGAAGAAAGAAGCAAATTTATAGAATGTTAGAGGCAGTAAATGCTATCGAGGAAGAGAAGGAAGGGAAAGGGATAGGAAGCCCTGGGTGTGGGGCACTGTTTACAGTGGCTGTAGGTTTATTCATTTAGTCAACAAACATTTATTGAATAACCACGCCATGTGCACAGTGGAGTGACATGGCATAGGATCTGACATTACTTATCCGGTGGGACAGCCTGTGTCTGGCGGGATCTGGTCGAGGTGGGCCATGGGAAGACAGGAGAGGGGCGTTTCAACTCTTCAGGATCAGGGAAGGGTTTCTGGGAAGAGGAAACGAGGCTGAGCGGTATGAAAGAGTTGGAATCCAGAGGATATGACTGCAAGCGGGAGGTGACTGAGGGGAGGCATCTAGGACAAGGCCTGGTTCCTGCAGGACTCCCTGGGTGGCAGCAGTTCTGTTGTCCTGAGTTAGGGGAGGCAGAGACGCGGTGGTCTGGGGGTGGTGGTGGTGATGAGCTCTGTTTGATGCCTGTGAGCAGAACTGATTAGAAGCAGAAAGAGGTCTCACAGACTGTCTGGGGCTCTCATTTAGATGGGACAGCCATGCATCTTTCTGTCCCCGCTTCTTGTTTCCTTCTTGAGAGCTGATATGCTTGGCTTTAAGATTAATCTTTGAGATAAAATGAGGAACTTGTGGCTAGTCATACTCAGAATGTCAGCCCTGATCACTTACCTAGGACCTGGACCATCACAAAATTTAATAACTGGGTCTTTATTTCCCTGGGTTCTAAGTCCTGTCCTGATACCCTGTTCTCAGCTCTTTCCCCCTTAAGACTAGTTTCCTGCTTCATAGTTTAGTCCTTCTTACTCATAAGCACTTGATCCTGGATACTAAGGGCACCAATTAAGGTAGGAGAATTGAACCTGTTCCCTGTCCTTATGGGGCACATTAGTTTTGTAGGAGAGCTGGTCCTATAAGCGGGTAATGATGGTTCTGTATGACTTGATGCAATAATGGCAGAATGTTTACAGTCTAGAGGAAGAGTTCTGCCCAGGAACAGGGGGCACCAAAACCCAACTCTGGCCTCAAAGCCACCTGCTACCTGCTGCAAGACTTCCCTGTTGGTGGTTGCTGGTCTGTCCCCCACTATTCTCTATTCTGCTTCTATGGGACTGACCCCTCAGTGTCTTTAAGCATTCTTTTTGGAGTCTAAAATGGGTGACTTCACTGCCTTTCTCTGCTGTTTACTTCAACTGTAGAGCCTCTTTCCCCTTTCCTCTCCTGTCTGACTTTGACCTCACCTGTACACTAGTTCCAAGCCCCTGTTTTTAACGTGGAAAATTAGCATCTGTAGAAGAGTCTCAAATCTGTATCAGAACTTGAATCTAGTTTCCCTGGGTCTCATTGTAGTGCTCCTTCCATTAAAGCTCCCAGCCATGTATTTAAAAGGTACAGCAAGGAATCTGCATTTTCAGTAAGCATAGTATGGTGGTTTTATTTTTATTATATATATATATATATATATGCACACACACACACACACACACACACACACATATATATATATATATATAAAGATTTTATTTATTTATTTGACAGAGATCACAAGTAGGCAGAGAGGCAGGCAGAGAGAGAGGAGGAAGCAGGCTCCCCACTGAGCAGAGAGCCCGATGCGGGGCTCGATCCCAGGACCCTGAGATCATGACCTGAGCCAAAGGCAGAGGCTTTAACCCATTGAGCCACCCAGGCGCCCCAGTATGGTGGTTTGAAAACCTATCTGCAAATTCTTTGACATTCCTCCCATCAAAAGGTAGAATCTAATCCCCCCCACCCCTTTGAATGTGGACTGCCCTTTATGATTTGATTTGAGAGAACAGAGTGTGGAGGAATGACACGGTATGACTGAAAAGGTTAAGGTAAGAGCTGACACAGCTTTGGGCTGGCTCTCCTTTGGGACGCTAGCATGTGGGCCCCAGCCACCTACTGCGAGGAAGCCCAGGCCACGAGGAGGGGCTCTGTGTTGGGACTCTAGCCCCTGCTAAGATCCCAACCACCAGTCAACAGCAACTGCCAGCCTTGGGATCCATGAGCCTTCAGATGCTTGTCGGTCTCAGCCTTTGCATTCTCCAAGATGGTTCTGAGCAAAGCTGAGATGGACTCTTCCTGGTGAGTTCTGCCCAAACTGCATTTAAGACAAACTTCTGGAGTGGTGTTTGATGTGGTTATAGACCATCGGAACACATATTAAACAAATTTACTGATTGTGTTAAAAGCTGTTGGTAAGATATTTGAAACCTTGATTTTCTATAAGGAGGCAAAGAGAGATAGCAAAAGGGTTCCTTCTTGGATTAGAATCGGTTGACAGCCTCCGAATCAGGCCCATTAACAATGTTCTTTGGAGAAACAAAATCCTCAGCTTTTATACAGGACTGACTTGCTTATCTATAGTTATGTCTATTTGTAAAAGTGAAATCAGTAAATTTGAGCGGAAGGAGGTCAATCTCTAGTTGCTTGCATGTTATTATTTAACAAATAGCTTTACTGAAGTATGATTGAAATACAAGGAACTGTGCATGTGTCGAGTATGTGCAGATTGTGTCAGTACATTTTGAGATATGTACACACAGACGAACCTCTCACTGCAGTCAAGATAATGAACATGTATCCGCCGTCCCCCCTTAACAGTCTCTCCCTCCTGACCCTCCCACTCGAGGCCACCACAATCTGCTTATTGATTAGTCTGCATTTTCTAATGTTTGATATAATGGAATCATACAGTATGTATTCTTTTTTGTCTTTTTTTCATTCTGTGTAATGATTTTCAGATTCATCCTTGTGGTTATGGGTATCATCACTTTATTCCTTTTTATTGCTCAGGAATATTCCATCATATGGGTATATTATAATTCTTTAAAGATTTATTTATCTGAGAGTGAGAGAGCATGCATGAGCAGGGGGAGGGGCAGAAGGTGAGGGAGAAACAGACTCCCTGCTGAGCAGGGAGCCCGATGTGGGGCTGGGATCATGACCTGAGCTGAAGGCAGACCATTCACTGACTGAGCCACCCAAACACCCCTATATCATAATTTGTTTAACCATTCACCCATTCGTGGACATCTGGGTTGTTTCCATTTTTTGATTGTTATGAATAAAACTGAGAACATTCATGTTTAAGTCTTTATTGTGGAAAGGCCTGTTTGTATGTAGGTGTGTATTTTGTTTTTTTAAGAAACTAACAGTTTTCAAAAGTGGGCCCACCGTTTTACATTCTCACCAACAGTGTATGAGAGTTAGAGTTGCTTAATACCATCTCCAACACTCGCTACTGTGTGAGTCTTTGTAATCTTAGCTTTTCTAATAGGTAAGTATTTAATTGTTATTTTACTTTGTAGTTCCCCAATTACTAATGGTGAGCATCTTTCCATGTACTTGTTTTCCCACTTATTTGCCTTCTTTAGTGGTAGCTATCAACATGTTTTGCCCATATATTTGTCGGACTTTGTCTTCATTTTAGAAGTTGAGAATTCTTTATATTTTCTGGATAAAATCTTCTATAAGATACACAATTCTCAGATATTTTCCCCCAGTCTGTGCCTTGTCTGTTCATTTCTTAACACTTTTTAGTTTTCATAAAGTCTAGTTTATCAATTCGTTATTTTATGGATCATGCTTTTGGTGCTATAACTAAGAGATCTTTGTCTAATTCAAGGTTATAAAGATTCTCATCTATGTTTTCTAGAAGGTTTATAGTTTTAGGTCTTACATTTTGGTCTATGACACATTTTAAATTAGTCCTTGTATATGACATAAGGGATTGCTCTAAGTTCACTTTTTGTGCATATTTTAGCACTATTTGTTGAAAAGATTATCCTTTCTCCACTGAATTGTCTTGCATTTTTTTGAAAGTCCATTGTTTAAATATGTGTGGGTCCTTTATAAACTCTAGTCAATTCTATTGATGCGGTTGTCTATCTTCATGGCAATACCACTCTGTCTTGAGTATTGTAGCTTCACAGCAGGCATTGGAATCAGGTAGTGTTAGTCCTTTAACATTGTTCTTCTAAAAACTTGGTTTTCTTTTGTTACTCTAGGTCTTTTGCCATTTCATCTGAATTTTAGAATCATGTTGTCCTTGTCTGCAGAAAGCCAGCTGGGATTTGGATAGGAATTATGCTGAATCTACGGATCACTTTGGGGAGAACTGCCATCTTAACAGTGTGGAGTCTTTCGACCCACAATGATACATCTCCATTTCTTTAAGTATTCTTTAACTTTGGGGGGCAGTATTTTATGGTTTCAATGTACAAGTCTTATAATTTTTGTCAGATTTATATTTTTGATTTTTGATTTGAAATTTTCAATTTCTAATTACTCATCATTAGTATGTCTGTATATAGAAATATTATTGACTTTGTATATTGGTTGTATCCTGCAACCTTGTTAAATTAACTTATTAGGTCTAGTAGTTTAAAAAAAGTTCCTTAGGATTTTCTACAGAGATAATCATGTCTTCTACAAGTGAATAAGTTCTACATTCTGCTTTCTAATTCTTTACTTTTTACTTTTTAAATGAAGACAGTTTTACTTTTTACTTTATGAGACTGATGACTTTTATTTTTTTTTTTTCTTGTCTTATTGAACTGGCCAGAATCTCCTGTATGATGTTGAATGGAAAAGGTGAGAGTGGAAATTCTTATCTTGTTCCTGATTTTAGGAAGAAGACCTCTAGTCTTTAACCATTAAATATTAGGTTAGCTGTAGATTTTTTGTCAATGCCCTTTATTGGGATGAGAAAGTTCCCTTCTATTCTTAGTTTACTGAAAGTTTTTATCAGGAAGGAATGTTAGATTTCATCAAAAGCTTTTTCTGTGTCGGGATGACCATATGGTTTTTATTTTTTAGTTTATTAATATGGTGAATTACATTGTTTTTGAAAATACTAAACTCACCTAGCATTCTGGGACATCCCCACTTGATCATGATGTATTACCCTTTTAATATATTGTTGGAATGATTTGTTAAATTTTCTTAAAAGTATTTTTTTGGGGGCGCCTGGGTGGCTCAGTGGGTTAAGCCGCTGCCTTCGGCTCGGGTCATGATCTCAGGGTCCTGGGATCGAGTCCCGCATCGGGCTCTCTGCTCGACAGGGAGCCTGCTTCCCTTCCTCTCTCTCTGCCTGCCTCTCCGCCTACTTGTGATCTCTGTCTGTCAAATAAATAAATAAAAAAAATCTTAAAAAAAAAAAGTATTTTTTTGCATCTCTGTTTAGGAGGGATATTCATTCTCTATTTTTCTTCTATTGTCTCCATCTGGTTTTTATATCAGGATAATGGTGGCCTCGTATAATGAGCTGGAAAGTATTCCTTCCCCTTCAATTTTCTGAAAGAGTTTGAATGGAATTACATATTATTTCCCCCTTAAATATCTGATAGAAACCATCAGTGAAGCCATCTGGACTTGGATGGTGTTTTCTTCTCCCCAATGGTTTTAAACTACAAATTCAATTTCTTTAGTCATTATAGGGCTATTCACATTGTATATCTATATTCATGTTAATATCTTTATATTTGAGTAAATGTTGGTAGTTTGAATTGTTTCAAGCAGTATGTCTATTTCATCTAAGTTGTTGAATTTATTGGTCCAAAGTTGTTCATAATATTCCTTTATTATCCTAGAAATAAACATAAACTCTAGTGATATACTTTCTCTCATTCCTGATGTTGATAATTTGATTCTTTTCCCTCTTTTTCCTCCCTGATCAGCCTGGCTAGATATTTACCATTTTGGTTGATCTACTCAAAGAACCAGGTATTGGCTTCATTGATTTTTTTCTTTGTTATTGTTCCATTTTGTATTTTAGTGATTTCAGTTCAGGTATTTATTTCCTTTATTCATCTTAACTTTGGGGTTAATTTGCTCTTTCCTTTTTAGTTTATTAAGGTGGAAGCTGAGGCAAATGATGTGAGAACTTACTCCTTTTCCATTGTAGGAAATTAGAGCCATACGTTTTCCTCTAAGTGTTGATTTAGGGACATCCCATGAATGAGTTCTCCTTCAGTTACCCCTTCCTGCACTATGACCTGACCTGGAATTTCTCATAAGTCAGTAAACTAAGTAAATCATAGGCCTCACCTCATTTGTTTCCTCTTTTTCAGGAATTTCTGTCCTCCATTGTCTGATATCCATTATCTTAAAAACCATTGTTTTATATATTTTGTCTGTTTTTTGGTTTTGTTTTTGGCCTTTTCAGGTAGAAGGGTAAATCTAATCCTTGTTACTCCATGATGCTTGGAAGTAGAAGTTCTTATGTATTCTTAAAGATATATATTAAATCATCTTTTTTTAAAGAAGTATGATTTATTTAAGTAATTTCTACACCCAGTATGGGGCTCAAACTCATGACCCCAAGATCAAGAGTCATATGCTCCTCTGACTGAGCCAGCCAGGTACCCCTAAAAGATAGGTATTAACTTATAGGCATCATTTTGATTGTGGAGTGCACACGTTAGTTTACTTATCCTAAAATTACTCTTAATTCTCTTCTTTTACTCTTCAGACACCAGAAGATCTGGCTTTCCTTTCCCTAAGAGACAGTATAGTGTAGTAATTAGGAGCTCAGATTTTGTTTCTTTTTACAAAATATATCAACCCTCTGATATGTTATACAGTTATTTATTTATTTTATTTATTTACCTTCTGTCTCTCTTCTTCCCCACAAGTGCAGTGAAGAAAGGCATTTTTAGGGGCACCTGGGTGGCTCAGGTAGTTAAGTGTCTGCCTCTGGCTCAAGTCATGATCTCAGGGTTGTGGAATCGAGCCCCACCTTGGGTTCTCTGCTCAGCAGAAGTTTGCTCCCTCTTCCTCTGTGCTCTATCTCTCAAGTAAATAAAATCTCAAAAAAAAAAAAGAAAAGAAAAGCATTTTTGTTTGGTTTCTGCTGAGATTCAGATCCTGGCTCTGCCACTTTTACTTACCAGATGATATACTCCTCTGTTTCAGGTTCATCATCCCCAAAGTGAGAATAGTAATGACCATCTCAATGTGGGGTTGTAACAATTAACTGTATAACATAAAGCACTTAGAACAGTGCTTACTACGTAGTAAATCACTATTCTTAAAGATGTTACTGAATTTTCCTCACTAGAGACTGGACAGGGTTACAAGAGATAATAAACACAAGCTTAGCTCTCTCAGATCAGCCACAAACCAGTCGCACTTAACACAGTTTGGTTAGGGCTGTGCATTGAAATGATCCACTTAGGGGCAACTGGGAGGCTCAGTCTTTAAGCGTCTACCCTCAACTCAGGTCATGCATGATCCAGGGGTTCTGGGATCGAGCCTGCATTGGGAAGGTGCCATCTTCTCCCTTTCCCACTCTCCTGCTTGTATTTCCTCTCTCACTGTGTCTTTTTCTGTCAAATAAATAAATAAAATCTTAAAAAAAAAGAAATGATCCACTTAATATGACTATCAGATCATTTGCAGATCTACTAGCTTTACTTATGAAATAAAAAAATTGAGCATTGACTATTAAAAAAGCATCCTAGTGCCCCCCAAATCCAACACATAACCCATTTTGTGGTGAAATGCATAAATGTTCATACTAAATAGATAAAAACTATAAGAAACCCAATGTTCGGATTCATTTTTGCCACCAAAAGACATCTTTTTTTTTTTTTTTTTTTTCCATCGAAAGACTTTGCTGTACACTTAAGAAAAAATATTTGGGGCACCTGGGTGACTCAGTAAGGTAAGCATCTGACTCTTGATTTTCACTCAGGTCATGATCTCAGGGTCTGGGGATTGAGCCCCAGGTGGGCACCATGCTCAGCAGGGAGTTTACTTCAGGATTCTTCCTCTCCCTCTGCCCCTTCCCCCACTCTTTCTCTCTCTCTAATAAATAAATAAATCTTAAAAAATTTTGTATTTTCAAGACTTTTGTATTTTGGAATTATGGGTAACAATTGGGGGCCTTTTATCCTAAGGCTGTAGAGAGGATTAACTATGTAAAACAGCTGACATGTGATAGGAGCTCAGTGAGTTATTACTGTTACTCATTGCCTTGGCAGTATTGGTAGTATAATGTAATAGTAGTAATAGTAACAGTAATAGTAGTCAGAAGAGGAGGAGGAGGAGAAGTAGTAAGAGAAGTAGGATAGTGGTGATTGCAATACTGTAGAAGTTAAAAGCCTGTTAGAAATGTTCCTCAGTTTCCCTGATCGTCCAGGCTTGGTTTAAACCATGAGTGGTTTTTAGAGAGGGTTTAGACGGGAAAAAGGACTGGGAGGCTCACCCTTTGTGTATCACTGAGGGATGAAATTGAGAGGCTGGTGGTACACGTACCTGGCGGTGGTGGATGGAGCCCCAGGTCCCGCTGGCTCTCAGAATATTGAGAACTGCTTTTTTCCTCCTTCCCTTCCCTCTCCTCTCCCTTGTCTTTCCTTTCTCCTTTTCCTCCTCTTCCTTTTTTGGGTACTAGATCTCGTGGATGCCGTCTCATGAGGAACAGTAAATCACTTCAACTTTGGGCTAGAGGTTGGGGATCACATGTGGTGGGTGGGGACCAACAAGGAGGTTTTGATTCTGTGAGGGAGTCACTCCCCTGCACTGTGGCCGGTGAGGCAGGCCGCTTCCGCATGTTCACGCTAGCATGGCCATCAGTCATTGCCTTTTGAGCAGTGGCTCCTGTTGTGCTCACCTCTCCTGTGTTTAGGTAATGAACAGCTGGTTGACGGGGTTGTTAGAGGTTGGGGTAAGTTCTTAAGGAAGCCAGGAGACCTGGGATTGTTCTAGCAGTGGTCCTGCCTTAATTGGAGAGTGAGACATTTCACAGAGTCTTCCCTGATGTTTAGTTCCTTGGAAATATCACAGACTTGGGAGTATTGTGAATCCTGGCTTCCCACATGTAGGTGTGGGCAAATCACTTAGCTTCTCTGAACCTCACTCTCATGAGCTAGAAAAATAAAGATTTTCTTTATTTTGTGAGGGTTTTCTTTAATTATGAGGGTTATACACCAAAAAAAACATGCAAACATCTAGAACATTCTTCAGTGCATCACATGATGCATCATCTGTGCATCATGTTAGCTTTTATCTAGTAAGAACATGATAACAGAATTATCATTTGAAGATCTCTATATTAAAAGCGGATGATGAGTTGTAATGTATTGTCTTGTTGGGGCATGTCAGTAATGGGGGAGACTGACTGTGGGTGCATAGAAGGTACATGAAAATCTCCACACTATCTGTGCAATTCCGCTGTGAGCCTAAAACTGCTCTAAAAAATAAAGTGTACCAAAAAATAACTTAGGACACCTGAGTGGTTCAGTGGGTTAAGCCTCTGCCTTCAGCTCAGTTCATGATCTCAGGTTCCTGGGATCGAGCCCCGCATTGGGCTCTCTGTTCAGCAAGGAGCCTGCTTCCTCCTCTGTCTCTGCCTGCCTCTCTGCCTACTTGTGGATCTCTCTTTCTGTCAAATAAATAAATAAAATCTTTTTTAAAAATGATGTAAAAAATTACTGCATGGGAGCTGTGACAGCAGCTGTAGAGGTACTCAGCCTGGTTCAGTGAAATAGTTGTAAAGTAATTTAGAACATGATGTGGTTGTGCAAGGAGCTTGAGCTTTAGTAACAGGATACTTGGCTTCCAGCCTGGGTTTTACTGGTTGTAGGATCTTGACTAAGTCACTTAACTGGATTTTAGTTTTATTTTCAATAAAATGACGATCATGATGTAGACTCTGCCTACCGCCTAGGTCTGATGTGAAGATCAAATGAGAATATGCATGGAAGCATTTTTGAAACACAGTAATATGTCATAGAATGGATAATGTTTTATAAACCTACTCTTTTCTTTGTAATTTTGGCAAAGGGACCCCTGGTTCTGATCCAGGGGAGAAGAGGTTAATCATAGCGTAATCGTCTGAATTCGAAAGGAACCTTCTCATTTCTTGCCAAGCCGCATTTCCGTTAGAGACAGGGGAATACCATCACTGAAAGCAGTGGGAGAATGTACATAGGGATAGGCTCGGAAAAATGAAGTACAATGAATAAAACATACAGCAATTCCCTGTTTTGGCCTTTCTCATTTGATAGCCAGGTCGTTTTTGGCAATGTATACTTCCCTCCTCCTGTTGGGGGTTTCCATTTATATGAACTTAATTATTTTCATTCATATAAATAATATTAAGAGTGTAATTATTTGGAAAATAGAGAATGAGTGCTTGTGGCTCTCTGCATTGGTGAGAGCTCGGCGGTCAAAACCCCTGATCCCAATTGTTCCCCTGTTACTGTGTTGTCAAGTTGTTTCACTTTAATCTTTCATGCTATCTCATGCGTCCTCCTTTGCTGTCATAGGCCCTTGAAAATTAGCCTAGAGTTTCATCAGTGACACTGGCTTCATTACTAGAAGGATCTGGGAAAAGCAGCCTGGCACGTGGGCAGGAACATGGGTGTAGAGACCTCAGATCGGCCTTTGGGTCCCAGCTCTGCCACCTGAGGGCTCGATGACTTGAAAAAGTCACTTCTCTGAACCTTACCTTCCTCTCTACCTTTTAGGATGGTTTAGAATGGCTGTTCATAATTTAGGACCGTGCTCAAGACTGGGAATTTATTTTTTACTATTAGGAAAAAAGTTTTAGAATTTGAATCTAGTTCCACAGCCTTCGGCTGTAGCCAGTGGGCAAATCACTTACCCTTCCAGATCTCCAGTGTTCTCATCTGCGAGGTGGGGATCACAGCACTACTGGTCTCTGAGGATGATTCTGAAAATTAAAGATCAGACAAGCAAAGTTCTGGAAAGTCATGGGAATTGGCTCTTTCTAATGCTGCTCGTTTCGTGGCCGAGTTTGCAGCCATTGTAGGTCTGGGTGTAAGTCCTAATTGGACCACTTAGCCCTTTTGAACTGCATTTTTCCCTTCAGTAAATTAGAGGATAACCTCTTCCTTGCACAGCTGGTGTGATGATGTATCTTTGGCAAATTTATAAAACTGCTCAATAGATGCTAGGATGATTATTGTAATTTGAGGTATTAGTAAGTCATTTGTGTGTTTCATTGGCTAATTGTCACTGTTCATGTACTGGAAAATAACCAATAACTAGTAAGAATGTTTAAACTTTATTTTTTTCTCAGGCCTGTAAACACTGGTAGCATTGAGAAAAAAAAATGTGTTTCTGACATTTAGCTCAAGCAAGAAATGAGGCTGGACAGATGTCACCTGATCTGAAGGCATATTTGGGGAAACATTTCAAAGACTTCGTGCTCAGATGTGATGGTGGGCACAGTTCACGCCTTTCCATTTGGGAATGTCCAATAACCTGACTCTCTCAGCCTGTAAGGGAACTGAGTGTATACCTGAAATATGAACTTGAAAACAGTGGCTCTTACTCCTTTCCCTTTTGGAATATGGTTTGGAACCTGCTGGCCAAAGCTGAAAGGTTAACAAGGCACTGGAGACCGTTGGTCCAGGTAACTCAAACCAGATCTTTTTCTAAAGTCTGAACCACTGAGATTGTAGTCATCTACTTTGTAGATGTAGTCATCTACTTTGTAGACGTAGTTCTCTACTTTAAACAATTTTCCAAGTTGTTTCTCCCCCATGTAGATCCAATCAAAACATATAATTGTCAGTGGTACAGAACATTTCCTGGCTGTCAGCTTTGCAGGCTAGCTTGCCTGTAGAAATGACGGGCACAGAATACCTATACTCACAAGAGAGGCTCTTTTTAAAGATTTATTTATTTGAGAGAGAGAGAGAGAGTAGAGGGAGGGGAAGAGGGAGAGAATCTTTGAAGCAGACTCGCCATTGAGTACAGAGACAGATGTGGGGGATATGGGGCTCGATCTCATGACCTGAGCTGAAATCAGGGGCTGGACAACTTAACTGCCTGAGCCACCTGAGCCACCCTGGCACCCCAAGAGAGCATCTTTTTGATACTAGAGTAGAAAGCTAATTCCTTTATCCCCAGTTAAGTATTTTTAGCAGTGGAATCATTATAAAGCAATAAAGCAACAATTATAGTCCATTCCATTGACTCTGGAATCAAGACAGGCAGTTGAGAAAGGTCATTTTCAGGGCACATGTTACAACCTGAATACTTTGAAAATATATGCATTTAGCCAGGTCTCAACTCAATCTGTTGGATCCAAATATTGGGCGTATTAGTTTCTCAGGGCTGTAAGAATGTACCAAAAACTGGGTGGCTTAAAACACCAGAAATTAATTGCCTCCCAGTTCTGGAGGCCAAAGTCCAGTCTGTCCAGGTGTCAGCAGGTCCCACTGTTTTCTGAAGGTGACAGGAAGGATCTGTTCCGCCTGGTGTCCTAGCAGCTTCAGACGTCCTGGGCTCAAAGATGTGTCAGTCCAATCCTCTGTCTTCATGTGGTGTTTTCCCCATTGTGTCTTCACATCTCTTTCCCTCTGTGTGTGTGTGTGTCTCTTTCTGTGTCAAAATGTGCCCCCCCCTTTTATTTTTTAAAAGAATAGCAGTCACATTGGGTTAGAGCCCACTCTAATGACTTATTTTAACTTGATGACCTCTGGAAAGACCCTATTTCCCAAAAAGCTTATATTCTGAGGTACTAGGCTTTAAGACTTTAGTGTATCTTTCTTGGGGGACACAGTTCGACCCATGACAATGGGTGTAGGTTTCTTACTAAGGAAGGTCATGAACTTTTCATCAATTGGCACTTGAACAAGGTGGGGGTTGGGGCACCAACCCTCACACAAAATCCATGTACAACTTTTGACTTCCCCAAAACTTTACCAATAGCCTAGTTTTGACTGGAAACCTTACCTAAACATAATTAATACATATTTTGTATGTGTATTATATATTGTATTCTTACCATACAGTAAGCTAGAGACAATAAAATGTTAAGAAAATCGTAAGGAAGAGAAACAACATTTACAATACTGTGTTTACTGAAAATATCCATATATAAGTGGACCCACATAGTTCAAACCCATGGTCAGGTGTGTTTACCCTGTACAAAAAGACTCTCTGATAATCTTTCTCTTCGTCAGACTCTTAGAGATACATGTCTTTTTTTTTTTTTTTGGATATTCACAGCAACTTTTTTTGTAAAAAAGAAAAATTTAATTCTAGGATAATTAACATACATTGTTATGTTTGAGGTGTAGAATGTAGTGATTTGACCATTCTGTTCATGACTCAGTGCTCACCATATGGGTACTCTTAATCCCTTTCACCTTTTCATACACCCTCATGCCTACCTCCTCTCTCATAACTATCTATTTGTTTTCCATAGGTAAAATTCCATTTTTTGGTTTGTCTCTTTTTTTCTTTTTTCTTTTTCTTAAAATCCATATACAAGTGAGATCATATGGTATTTGTCTTTCTCTGACTTATTTCACATAGCATTACACCCTCTAGATGCATCCATGGTTGTTGCAAATGGCAAGTTTCATTCTTTTTGATGGCTGAGTAATATTCCTGTGTTGTGTGTGTGTATAACTTATTTTTTCTGTTCATCTATTGATGGACAATTGGGCTGCTTCCATAATTGGGCTATTGTAAATAATGCCTCAGTAAACATAGGGGTACATGTATCTTTTCAAATCAGTGTTTTTGTATTCTTTGGGTAAATACCTAGTAGTGGAATTACTGGACCACATGGTAATTCTATTTGTAATTTTTTGAGGAACCTCCATAATGCTTTCCACAATGGTTGCTCCTCTTTGCATTCCTATCAACAGAGCAAGAGGGTTCCTTTTTCTCCACATCCTTGCCAATACTTGTTGTTTCTTGTGTTTTTAATTTTAGCCATTCTGACAGATGTGAGTGCTATCTAATTGTAGTTTTGATTTGCATTTCTCTGATGATGACTGATGTCGAGCATCCCTTCACATATCTGTTGTTTATATATATGTCTTCTTCGGAGAAATGTCTGTTTATGTCTTCTGCCTATTTTTAATCAGGTTGCTTTTTTTTGGTGTTGAGTTGTGTTAGTTCTTTATACATTTTGGATACTAACCTTTCATTGGGTATATCATTTGCACATATCTTCTCTTATTCAGTAGGTTGTCTTTTAGCTTTGTTGTTTCCTTTGCTATGCAGAAGCTTTTTATTTTGTTGTTCTCCCAATAGTTTGTTATTGCTTTTGTTTCTTTTGCCTCAGGAGGAATAACTAGAAAAATGTTGCTATGGCCAATGTCAGAGAAATTACTTCCTGTGATGTCTTCTAGGATTTTTTATGGTTTCAGGTCTCACATTGCAGTTTTTAATCCATTTTGAGTTTATTTTTGTGTATGGTGTAAGAAAGCGGTCTGGTTTCATTCTTTTGCATGTAGCTCTCCAGTTTCCCAATACCATTTATTGAAGAGACTTTTTCCCATTGTGTGTTCTTGTCTCATTTGTTGTAGGTTAATTGACCATAGAAGCATGGGTTTACTTCTGGACTCTCTATTCTGTTCTGTATTGATCTCTGTGTTGGATTTTGTGTCAGTACCACAGTGTTTTGATTATTATAGCTTTGTAGTGAATCTTGAAATCTGGAATTGTGATACCTCCAGTTTTGTTCTTCTCTCTCAAGATTGCTTTGGCTATTTGGGGTCTTCTTTGGTTCCTTAGAAATCTTAGGATTGTTTGTTCTTGTTCTGTGTAAAATGCTGTTGGTGTATTGATAGGGATTACATTAAGTCTATAGATTGGTTTGGGTAGTATGGGACATTTTAACAATGTTTGTTCTTCTATCCCATGAGCATGGAATGTCTTTCCATTGTCTCGAATTTCTTTCGTCACTGTTTCATAGTTTTCAGAGTAGGTCTTTCACCTCTTCAGTTATGTTTATTCCTAGGTTTTATTTTTGCTACAGTTGTAAATGGGACTGTTTTCTTAATTTCTCTTTCTGCTCCTTCATTATTAGTATACAGAAATGCAATGGATTTCTGTATATTGATTTGTATCCTGTGATCTTACTGAATTCATTTATCAAGTTCTAGTAGTTTCTGGATGGAGTCTTTGGGGATTTCTGTATATAGTGCCATGTCATCCTCAAGTACTGAAAGTTTTACTTCTTCTTTACCAATTGGGATGCATTTTTTCCCCCTAAATGCTGTGGCTTGGACTTCCAGTACTATGTTGGATAAAAGTGGTGAGAGAGGACATCCTTGTTTCATTCCTGATGTTAGGGGGAAAGCTTTCAGTTTTTCCACCATTGAGTATTGATGTTAGTTGTGGGTTTTTCATATATGGTTTTTTTAAAAAAGATTAAAAAAAATATTTATTTGAGAGCGAGCATGAGCGGGCAGAGGGAGAGGGAGAAGCAGGCTCTTCACTGAGCAGGGAACCTGATGTGGGGCTCAATCCCAAGACCCTGAGATCATGACCTGAGCTGAAGGCAGATACTTAGCCAACTGAGCCACCCAGGTGCCCCACATATGTGGTCTTTATTAAGTTGGGTTACATTCCCTCTAAACCTACTTTATTGAGGGTTTTTTTTTAATCATGAATGGATGTTGTACTTTGTCAAATGCTGTTTTTGCATCTGTTGAAATGGTCATATAGTTTTTATCCTTCTTGTTGATGTGATATATCACATTGATCAATTTGAGAATACTGAACCATCCTTGGAGATGCCTGTCTCACAGGCATGAAACATTTGCAAACTCCAGTGGCTATAGTTCCTTCAGGTCTGAGAATGTCCTTGATGTTTGTACTTACTTTATTTTATAATCTGTAGAGAGAAATAACTGAACATTTATCCTGTATCCATTATGTAAATGATAATATAATGTGTTTAAAGGCATCAAATCAGTAGTTAAAAAACAAAGTTTATTGTAAGATAAAGAACAGAATTTAGTTGTAGGTGTACATGACTTAAGATTTTTAGAGTTGACAAACAAAAACGCTAATGCAAATTTTTTTGTTGTTGTTTAAGTGCATAAAAATCCATGGTCTGTAGAGCAGAGCTAATGTAGAAAAGATTTCAGAGGTTTTAAATTGGAGCTTGAAAGGAGGGAAAGAAATATTTCCATTGCTAAAGAGTTTGAAGAAAGTTAGTTTAAAAAGGGAAACATGACACAAATAAAACTTCAAAGAGTAGAACGGGCAGATTGGCAGGGTGGTGGGTTTTATTCAATAGATACTTACTGAGTCCTGGCTGTGTGCTTACATTCTAGGCACTTGGAATGTCTGTGAACAAAACAGAAAAATGAGTACCCTTGTGGCGCTGATATTCTAGGAGTGTGTGTGTGTATGCAGGGTGGGAGAAAACAGAAAATGAATAGGTAAACATGAGAAGCTGGCTAGTATTTTAGAGAAAAGAAAAAGTAGATGGTAGAGGAAAGAGGTCTGGAGTACCAGAGAGAGGTGTTTACAATTTTCAACAGGTGTTCAGGGCTGGCCTCAGTAAGAAGCAAATACTTGAAGGAAGTAAGGGGACTCTGTGGCTATCTGAGGGAAGAACATTCTACAAAGCGAGAGGCACCAGTGCAAAAAATCCAAGGGAGGAACATGCCTGATATGTTTGAGGAAAAGCTAGATGATCGGAACAGGTTGAAAAATGGGGTGAAGTTATCTGAGTGACATGGGTAGGCACTGCAGATCTGAACCAGACAGAATGTAATGATATGACTGCTTTTTAAAAAGAATCCCCTTGGGGTGCCTGGGTGGCTCAGTGGGTTAAGCCTCTGCCTTCAGCTCAGGTCATAATCTCAGGGTCCTGGGATTGAGCCCCGCATTAAGCTCTCTGCTCATCGGGGAGCCTGCTTCCTCCTCTCTCTCTGCCTGCCTCTCTGCCTACTTGAGATCTCTGTCTGTCAAATAAATAAATAAAATCTTAAAAAAAAAAAAAAAAAGAATCCCCTTGGCTCTCTAGGAGGCAAGGATAGAAGCAGAGAGACCATTTAGGATCCCATTGGGGTAACCCAGGTAAGAAATGACGGAGCCCGGATCAGGGTAGAAGCTTTGAAAAATGATGTAATGGACTGAATTCTGGTTATGGTGTTTTCTTGATAGCTTTTCTTGGAGCCAGTAGGATTTCTGATGGATTTAACATAGGGCGTGGGAGTCAAGTGTGACACTGAGACTTAACTTGAGCAACTGGGAGGATGGAGTTGTTATCAACTGAAAATAGGAAGCCTGTAGGGTTTGTACTTTTTTGGGGTGGGGCAGGGAGAAATTGGGTGTTCAGTTTGGGATATGTAAATTTGAGATGTCTGTTTGATCTCCAAATGGGGATATTAAATAGGCAGTTGTGTGTGTAAGTCTGGAGCTCAGCAGAGAGTTTGAGCTGAAAATAGAAATTTGAGTCACTGGCATACAGAGACTGGATAAGCTCTCCAAGGGTGGAAGTATTGATAGAAAAGAAAACCAAAGACTAAGCCCTGGGATCTTTCACTATTAAGAGAAGAATCCAGAGAAAGGGATTGGGAGGGAGGAAGCAGTGAGGTAGAAGGAACAGCAATGGGATTTGCTTGGCTGTCGTGGAGGATCACCCTTCTTTTGAGACAGGGACAAAGGATACATTGGTAAAAGGTCTTGAAGACCAAGCATGGAATCTAGGTTTCTTGGAGGCTGAAAGTGAGGTACAAATTGATACAAGAATTGCCTAAAATGATTCATAGCAAATTTGTTCTTCTAATGCTAGTTCCTCAATTTAGTTAGCATCTTTGTGGTTGAGAAAAATTTTTTGATATGCAATGTTTAGTGATAGGCACCTCACTCTATCATAGAATTTGGTATAAGAGGCGGTTTCGTTCTGAGTTGTTGAGAATAACAAATTCTTTATCTACTTGTGTGTGTGTGTGCGTGTGCATGCACATACGTGCACACTTCCGATCAGTGGCATTTCAAAGAAGATTCCACAGAGCCACTAAAGCCAGTAGGTCAGCATTACTATCTGAAAACTTAGTTTTCCTCACAAGCTTGATAAAGGAGAAGTTTCAGGCTTGAAAGCCAGACTTGAGGATGGAGATTACTGAATCTTGGTTCTGGCATCATCTTCTTTAGTTTTTCCTTTTTTAAAGATTAAAAAAAAAAAAAATTTTTTTTTTAAGATTTTATTTATTTATTTGTCAGAGAGAGTGAGCACAGGCAGACAGAGTGGCAGGCAGAGGCAGAGGGAGAAGCAGGCTGGGACTTGATCCCAGGAAGCTGGGATCATGACCTGAGCCGAAGGCAGCCGCTTAACCAACTGAGCCACCCAGGCGTCCCAAAAATTTGTTTATTTGACAGAAATCACAAGCAGGCAGAGAGGGGCAGGGAAGCAGGCTCCTGCTGGGCAGAGAGCCCAATTCGGGGCTCGATCCCAGAACCCTGGGATCATGACCTGAGCCAAAGCAGAGGCTTTAACCCACTGAGCCACCCAGGTGCCCCGGTTCTTTTTTTAAAAGATCTTATTTATTTATTTATTTGAGAGAGATAGAGAGAGAGGGAGCACAAGCAGGGGAGAGGGAAAAGCAGGCTCCCTGCCAAGCAGGAAGCCTGACTCAGGGCTCCATCCCAGGACCCTGGGATCATGACCTGAGCCAAAGGCAGATGCTTAATGGATCGAGCCACCCAGGTGCCCCTCTATTTTTTCTGAGATAATCAGTCTTGCTTGTTGACCTCTAACTTGGGAGCTTGGGTTTCCCTTTTGCAGTGTAGGTTCTGAAATTGAAGAACAGTAGATTCCCAAGGAGGCTGAAATAATATCTTTGGAACCTGAAGTGTGATGTAAAAATATACTAGAGATAAAGATGTGGAAATTCAATGAGATTCCACAAAACAGGTGAAGAATGAGAGGTAGTGGTTTGGCATCTCCTATGACATACGGATCCCAGGTGTGTCATCCCTAACTTGGGAAAAAACTTGAGCATCATGGAGAATTTTCATGGATTTTTTGTTTATGACTATTGGGTAATTGCTGACTAAATTGGTGCTTCAAAGAAATAACAAAGTGTTGGCATTTCATAGCCTTTGAAACTCGCTTTAAGACATTTGGTGGGGGGAGGGGCGTTTGGGTGGCTCAGTGGTTAAGCACCTGAATCTTGATTTTGGCCCAGGTCGTGATCTCAGGGTTGTGAGACTGAGCTCTGTGTTGGGGTTCGTGTTCAGTGGGGTGTCTGCTTGAGATTCTCTCTGCCCCATCCCCTCCTCAATCAGCACCCATGAGAATGTGCGAATGCACTCGTTCTCTCTCTCTCTCAAAAAAAAAATGCTTCTTTTTTTGTTGTTGTTCCATTTTCTGTGTTGCCTTTTTGATCTAAAATCTCAAACTCTTTGGGAACTGTAGCAGGAAATTTAGATTTAACCTCAAGAGTCAATGTTTTGTCTTGTGTCTCCTCTAATATAATACAGATGTTGGGATGGCTATATTTTACTTGAATGCTTATTGAATTTCTTCCTTACTCCTTTCTCTTTTTAATGGGAAACAGTCTGACTATAGTCCTCATTAAACTCAGAGAATCCAAATTGTAATCTTGAGAATGTACATGGAGAGAAGATACGTTCAGGCTATTTACTTAGATTACAAACCCTCAAATTGCTTCAGTATTTGAGGAAAAAAAATCTTCCCATCCAAGAAAAAGGCACTGAAAAAAAAATTAAAGATTAGAAAAGTATTATTTTAAGGTCTGAAAAAGTGGATCTCCAGAATGTTCTGTCTTGACCAAAATGAGAATCAGTTCATTACCGGGGCAGTCCGTAATATGGCTGAGAGGTCACTTTCTAACACTCTGTTTTCTAACATTATAATGTCTAGATTTTCCATGTAGAAAGCTAAATTGCACTCTTTCAGGGAATTGTACAAACCATCCCAATATGTCAGCAATTTTGAGACGGCTACTTCAGCTCTGTGCTGCACATACTCTCTCTCGGTCGGCTGGTCAGAGAAAGACCCAGTGTGTCCGTGACTCTAAGATATAAACAACAACATCTGGCTCCTTTGGCTAAAGTGCCACATTTATTTACTGGTGCTCAACCAACAACCTGATTTTTTTTCCAGGTCGGTGGCAAATTTATTTAAGAGTTAAAACCACTGCATAATGTAGCTGGGTAATACGAGCTTATTCCTATGGTTTAGGTACCAATTCTTTGTTGGCTCCGTGACCTGATCTGCTTCAACTAGTCTAAACATATGTGTCATGATTTTTGTATCCTCTTTTGATTTACTTGGTTATAGGCTTTCTTGTTGACTTGTGTTCCAGAGGAAAATAAACACGTATCTGCGTCCTCAGACCACTCCCTGATTTGTTTACTCTGACAGTTACAACTAATCATGAACTAGAGCTGTCTAAAGTGGAATGGTGGCCTCTTCTGGGATGTAGTGAGCTCTTGGCTAATGTAGTCAGGTGGCAGACATGACTCTGGCATGTAGGCAGATAGCTATATGGCGGGGATCTTATGTAGAGACTCGTGTTCTGAATGAGCAGTAGGTCTAGATGACTTCCATATCCCTTCTCACTTCTAGATGTTTTGATTGATTCATTTGATTTAGTGCTGTCAGGACTGAGTGTCTGGGTGGGGAAGGGGGCTTGGTTATAAATGAGCCATGTGGATCCTGTTCACATCTGGTCCATCTTGTGCCAGTGAACCTGCTAACAATCACATGTGTGCACTTGGCCATGGTATGTAGAACCAGCATTCTGTGGGAGGAACATTTAAAATAATTTACTGTTTTGGCATTGACATTTGCTTTGAAATTTAAATTTCTATCATGTGCTCATTAGGAATGCTGGGCATCTGGTTTAAAAACACCCAGACAACCTGTGTTAGCTGGTACTTCTCGAATAACATATATAGAAGACTTAATAACAACAGCAGTTACTATGTTAGTCATACGACATCGCTGAAGGCAGTAGTTTCGTGTATCTGGTCAAGAACGATATTATTTTTGAATAAGATAGTAAAATATATGTGTTGTTATCCCTATGGTCTACCTCACCATTGTGAATTACGACAAATATTCGCTTATAAATGCCCCTTCCTGCCTTCCCATCCAGCCCTGTGTTGCTGGCTTTTCTGCAGACTTTGAATAACATTAAACCCAAGAAGGTACATTAGGAGGCACCAGAGAAAGAATAAGGAGCGGGTAGTATGGATTGACATGGGTTGGAAATTCAGCTGTGAAACTTACTTGCTGTGATTCGTTGTTTCCAACTTCTTTTTTTAGATTCTTTAGGAAAAAAAAAAACAAACCCAGGGCCTCATGAAAGCTGCTCGGTGCATGTCCTCTGTGCAGAGAGGGACGTCTTTCACGGGAGGGACCATGGCTCCCAGTCGGACCTGGGGCATCAGTGGGAGCAAGGAGCAGTGAAGGGGATGAAAGGCGTGTTAGACCTTCTCTAGTCCTCTTCGATTGTACTAGCTTGTACCTGCTTCAGCGGTCCGCAGATCAAAGGCGGAAGGGGGAAGAGAGCAGCAGGGCAGCAGGGCACTGGAACAAGAATGTGCTCAACAACGAGGGTCTTGCTGTTCTCAGAAGCTGGTATTTGGCTTAAATAATTCTGTGTGGCAAAGATGAAAGCTTATTCAACTTCTGAGAGTTATGGGATGACTGCAAAGCCTTCTAATAGGTATTTTTGTGTTGTAGGGCAGATCCGAAGAAAACTCTGGAAAGAAAAAGTTAATTTTCAGGAAGCTGTGCTCCCCTTTCGTATCTCCCACCCTCTTGTTTCCCCCTCCTTACTCTGCGCGTGGTCTCACCCCAGCGGACATGGTGACCAGGCAGCCCAGCCTGTTGATATTCTTGTCTGCTGTTGCTTCTCCAGTGTGACTCTCAGGGTCTCAAGTCCTCACTGGTGTTATTTACCTGGTAGAGACTCTTCCATAGTGGAGGTGTGAATCCTGGAACCCAGCTTGCTTTGACAGATGCAGCCAGTGTGTACATTGCACATTCGCCAGCCATCTACCTTTTCAAAGAGCTTCAGGTCTTACGGCGCGGGGGAGAGCTAATGTGATCGCAGAACTTGGGTGACACGGGAGGAAGCTCGGTGCCACTGGAGAATGCCTGCAGTTAGAACCGATTCCTGTCCAGAGCACTCCACTTGACAGGCATGGAGTGGTAACAGATTAGGTTCCTGGGGCTGGGGATGGCTTTGGAGGAAGGGCAGGCTGGCCTGGCCCTTGGGCCGGAGAGCAGAGCCATGGGAGATTGAATGACAGCGTCCAGGCCAAAGCTCAAGGGGGACACCAGGCTAGCAGAGGGAGCAAGCCGGAGCAGAGAGAGAGAAACTGAGAATGTGGTGGTGGCAAGGAAGCTGAGGCCACTAGACCCACTAGGCCCAGGGATGAGGACACAAGGGCAGGAGGCACAACACGACAGGTCCCTGGTTAGGGTCCGGCAGCCTAGCTCACTGGAGAGCTGTCTGTAACCAGCTTGCTTACTTCACGGTGAAAACCTCTGAAGGCAAAAGCACTGTGCAAAAGATCAGATCACTGGCTCCCCTCACCTTGTATCCTGAGGATCCCTGAGCTTGTAGATCTGATTGCTCTGGCTTCGGGAGAAGAAAGCTCAAGAAAACAGCTAGGCTATCCTAAGAGAAGCTGGGGATATCTGACTGCACTGTTCTAGCTTCTATCAGCAATCCAGTAAGTAGCAAACCTCCTGGCAGTCTCAGGCACTGTCAGGGTTAAAGGAAAATGCTGGAGAAGAGGTAGGAAACTTTGGTCCTTTACAACTGGTTTGAAGCTTTACTCTCTGGCAGCCGAAGAGGTATTGATTCTGCGTTCCCTGTTTTCTGCTTTTCCTGTTTGGCCTGTGATATAATGCATTTAATGTATGTCTCCTCTTTAACTTTGGTGTGGTCCTTTGGATATTAGAAGTTGACCGTGAAGAGGACAGGGGCATCTTAGTGGAGTAAATCATTCGGTGGTCTTGGTTTCCAGTTTCATTTCATTAAATGGTGGTTTGCTCCTTTTAATTTGTAATACAAAGAAGCCATTGAAATGGGGGAATATTTTCATGTTCTCCTATCAGAGCCAAATGAGCAAAGCATTAAAGAATAGGAGTTGAAATGGTTTCCAAGTCAGAAAAGCCACATATCTCTAGAATTTTCTCATTCTGGTTCCTATTTATATTTTCTGTGGAGGCTGAGTGGTGGTTGTCATAGTAATGCCTTCTTACATATGAAATTATGATGCTCGGATTTTTATTATTTGCGTCCCCTTTCAAGATCTAGTTAAGTCTAAATACTTCCTTTTAAATAATATCTGACTAGATGCGGTCTTTTAACCTTCACCTTATTATTCTAATATTTTTTGACCTCTGAATTATGTGATTTCTGAGGATTGTATTTTGGGTGGACCAGAAAACGGTCCTTTGAACAGGGTGGTTTGATAAAATCCTGGGAGTCCGGTGCCCCCCATCCTTCCCTTGCCTTTAGGGCCTGTAGGGGCTCTGAGACCTTTGGCTGTTTCCATCGCGACTACACCCAGGTTTTCGTGGCTTACATACCAAAAGCCTTTGCAGGATTTGTTCCCCCTTTTTTTCTCTCACCCTCTTTATTTCCTTTCTTCTGCATTTAGATTTTTTCTTTAAGTTTTCATGTATTGTTTGGACCCCACTACTCTGCTAAAAATGTTTGTCTGAAGCAATGACCCGATACTTATCAAATCCATTCGTGTCTCAGCCTTTAGCATTTGTGTCTTTCCTGGGCTTTGTTGGGCAGTCTGTCCTCCTCGAAGCTGTTCCCTTTGGTTCTGTTCTGTTCTTTTTTTTTTTTTTTCTTTTTCTCTTTTTTGGTCCTTTCTTTCATCTTCCCACCCACCCATTGGCGATGTCCTGACGAGATTCTGTACAGGCCCTGCACTGTGCTGGTCTCTGAGTGAGCCTTTCCCAGCATCTCCCGGACTCTTCTTTAATTCCTATTCCAAGAGGAGCCCCTCACCTCCAGATCTGCCTTGAACAGCTCCATGTTCCTCATTCACTTCCTCGACAGGACAGGCTTACTCACTCTCTGGATGCCACCTGTCACCAGAGAGGGCTGAGCCTCAAATCCTTGTCACTGGCCTGACTGCTCACACCCGCAGTTCTCTGTGTCCAGGTAGAGATCAAGACAGTGCAGGGTGTCTCCGCTTGCCGGATCTGCTGGCTCGCACTGGCTTCCTACCTTCTCCCTCAATTCCAGTCTGGCTAATTTCAACCGCCAGAGGCTCTCCTGCTGGTTGCCTAGCCTGACTGAGAACCTTTGAATCTTTGGCTCATTTCTTTTTCACTTCCTACACCTAGTTTCTTACGAATGATTGCTGCTAATTCACATTTTTTTTGGTCCCAGCCCTCTCTTTTTACTGTGACGCCAGGGAGCTTAGAGAGCTTCTTTGCCCTCTTTATTAGAAACCACACAGAAAAGCCAGCACCTGGGGTGCCTGGGTGGCTCAGTGGGTTAAGCCTCTGCCTTCGGCTCAGGTCATGATCCCAAGGTCCTGGGATTGAGCCCTGCATTGGGCTCTCTGCTCAGCAGGGAGCCTGCTTCCCCCTCTCTCTCTGCCTGCCTCTCTGCCTACTTGTGATCTGTCAAATAAATAAATAAAATCTTAAAAAAAAAAAAAAAACAAAAACAGCACCTGATTTGCAGACTTGAATGCCAATCCCAGGTTAAAAACCATGGGTCTGGAGCAGTGGTTCTTAGGCTATATGGTCTCAGACCATATCTAGACTTTTATTTAGACCCTATTTAAGTTTTATTTATATGGGCTGTAGTTATTAATATTTGTCACAATAGAAATTAAAGTTGGGAAATTAAAAACATTCTTCTTAAAAAGTAGTGAGTTCATTATATATGAACATAGCATATTTTTATGAAAAATAACTTTTAAAACAAAAACTCTCAGAAGAGTAATATTATTTTACATTTCTGTAATTCTTTTTTTTTTTTTTTTAAGATTTTATTTATTCATTTGCCAAAGAGAGAGAGAGAGAGAAAGAGAGAGAACAAGCAGGGGGAGCAGTAGGCAGAGTAGAGTGGGAGAAGCAGGCTCCCTGCTCAGCAGGAACTTGATCCCAGGACCCTGGGATCATGACCCGAGCCGAAGGCAACCACTTAATGAACTGAGCCACTCAGGCGTCTCTCATTTCTGTAAATTTTCTTAGGGTTTGGCTAAATAGAAGAGAATTGGGTTCTTAGATCTTCTTCTGCATTTGTCTGCTGTGGTATCATATATCATGTAACCTGTGGAAAGATCCACTGTTCACTGGTGCAAGAATGAGAGTGAAAAAGGCAAATAATGCCTGAGTATCATTAGGAAAATGACTTTGATTTTAAGGACTCCCTTAAAGGGTTTTGGGGTCTCCAAAGGTCCCCTGACCACATTCTAGAGCATCAGTGGTCTAAAGGGTTGCTAAGTCTTTTTCTAACTCAACATTTTATTTTATTTTTTATTTCTTTAGAGATTTTATTTATTTGTTAGAGAGCGAGAGTGCAAGGAGGTGGAACAGCAGGCAGAGGGGGAAGCAGGGGCCCCATGTGGGACTCGATCCCAGGACTCCAGGACCATGACCTGAGCCGAAGGCAGACCCTTAACCGACTGAGCCACCCAGGCATCTCTCAACATTTTATTCTTGTTCATGATCTTTCAATTTTGGTTTTGAAGTTTATATTAGGAAAGTTCAAAATTAAACACAATTATGTAGTCAGAATCTAATATTTACCAATGACATTCAGTCTCCAAGGCTTGAAAATACATACTATGATAAAGTGGTAGCTTTTTAAAAATCATGATGTCAAAAAAAATGAAATAAAAATCATGATCTTCAACTTTCATGCTCCTGAAAATCAGGCCACGCTTCATCTTCTCTCCACTTCTGTGTTCTCATCTCTCTAGTTCTTCTGGTCACATGGACTGTAATTTTCTTTAGTAGAAAATTAAATTTCGGGGCACCTACATGGCTCAGTCATTAGGTGTCTGCCTTTGGCTCAGGTCATGATCCCAGGGTCCTGGCATCGAGCCCCACATCGGGCTCCCTGCTCAGCAGGAAGCCTGCTTCTCCCTCTCCCAATCCCCCTGCTTGTGTTCCCTCTCTCGCTATGTCTCTCTCTATCAAATAAATAAATAAATAAAATATTTAAAAAAATAAATTTCTGTTTCTTGTGTTATTGGAGAGAAAGATGGATATATAGGAAATAACTCTAAACTCCATCATTGCACTTTTCTTTTCCTTTATTTGGTAGACATACTGTGTTTCTCTAGGTGCTCAAAATCCTAGATGCTGAGGATATTAAATTTGTAGATAAAATGGTCCCATCCCTGAAATCACACGATAGTATGAACAGCAGCCTAAACACCAGGAATCACAATATACTGTGTTAACAGAGGAGAACTCCTTTAAGAGAAACCTGTGCTGACACAGTGCAAGGTGACCAATGATCTCCAGCCCCCGTTCTGCCCAAAGAGACCACTGAGGACATGTAAGATCCGAAGATTTTG
Organism: Lontra canadensis; assembly: GCF_010015895.1. Taxonomy (NCBI): domain Eukaryota; kingdom Metazoa; phylum Chordata; class Mammalia; order Carnivora; family Mustelidae; genus Lontra; species Lontra canadensis. Next base: position 11,433,949 of record NW_022631011.1, read on the forward strand.
GATCTTACGTGTTGAGCAGAAAGCATATCTCTTCCTGTTAACTCTGGACATTTTTTATTCTTCTTGGGACTGAACGTAAACCAGAAGAGCTGCTAGTGGGGGGTGACCTGTGAGGGGAGGAGGCAGGCACTTAGAACCAGGAGGAAAATGGCGGTGATGGGGATCTGAAGATGAGCGGTGGTGTACGTACTGGCTCTGGATAGCAGCCTCTGGAGAGCAGAGAGTGTCCTCTCTTACACACACCTGAGTTAGGTGTGGATTGAGAGAAATAATACCACTGCTACCACCACGGTTCCTAGTCCTGTTAGTCACAGCGGCCAGCAAATGTACCGAGTTCTCATTGTGTCCCAGGAACAGTGCTAAGCTGTTTGCGTGCATACATGTAGCTATTACTGATTGAGGACCTCTGATGTACTAGACCGTGGGCATCTAACAGGGCTACTATTGCTATCCCTGTTCCAGATAAGCAAACTGAGTAAGTTTTGGCAAACTGCATGACAGCATGTGCACTGCCAGGTTGGGTCTTTCTGCATCGTGCTGATGATGAGTCACTGAGCGCACCTGGACCAGTCAAAGGACGGACCATCTGCAGGTTCATTGCCTTTGCTGTGGTTTTCTTCATCAGAGATGGCAAAAGCAAAATGTGCAGTTTGGTCTCCTCATGCCACTGGGAGCTAGTGTCTTGGTGAAGGTGGCTGTGGCTAGGGTTCTTCCCTGGATATTCGGAAGTTGGGAATACAGAAAAAGATAGCCAGTGTGATTTTTATGATGAAAGTGAAGGGCATGTCCAGTAAAATATGTTTTTAAAATTATCCCTGAGCTGTTTTTTAAATCACAACCAATAAAGAAATCTATCTAAAGGAAGGAAGTGTTTCCCATAAACTACACTTTGGAAATAGACCAGTTTTTTGTTTTTTGTTTTTTGTTGTTGTTTTTTTTTTTTTTTTTTTTGGGTTTTTTTTTTTTGGCTTCAGGAGAAGGAAGTTTGGGGGAGAGAGCAGGGCAGAGGAAAAGGAAGTTTTTATAGATAAGAGTGACTTGTAATGAGCCTCCTTTAGCCAGAGCCGGCTCCCCAGGTCCCCGCCATGTTTTGTGTCTTCCTTCATGGAGCAGCCGCCAGCCTTCTGGAAAGCCTGGAGTCTTTGACACTTGTCCTGTTTACTGTGTCAAAAGCTGAGTCTTGTTCACTGCAGAGGGTGTGGTGAATATATGATCTTTTTTTCCTTCTTAGGAATGAAAGAAAAAGTTCCAGAGAGAGGGTGGAGGCAGATGAGGCCATGTCTCTGTTGCTGACAGGGGCGTCTGTGAAAGTTGGCTATCTGTCGTATGTAAAGGGTGACTTGTATTTTCTGCAGGCTCAGCTGCCCGGGGAGCCCATTAGCTGGAAAACTTTGAGAACCTTGGTACAAGCGTAGTAGTTTGTGTTGACAATTCACTTCGGACCTGTTTACTCTTACTTCATTGGTTTAGGAGGTGACCTCAGGTCAAGTGAGTGAGGAAAAAATAGCTGAAATTAAGTCAAAGTACCCATGAAAGTGATATTTCAATTCAAACAAATTGTAAGCATCAACGATGCCTCTAAAATCAGTTTGATTTCATGTTGGACAGTTTATAAGGTAGGAAAGCCGTTGAGCCTTGGGAAGGGCCATGTCTGGATGGTGTTGTTGGCTGGCCATCAGAATTTTGAAGAACCAGAAGGATCTCAAAGATCATGTAGATCATGCCCTCATTTTATATTTTTATTTTATGAAACTCAACGAAGTGATGTGTCAAATTATTTTAGAGCAGTTATAACGGACGTGCGATGGAAATCTCATTCTCTCTACATGAGGTGTGCACAGAGCAACAACATAAAACTTGTCCCTCACTATTAACTCCTTCATACCAGTTTTCTGTTGCCATGTCACGAACAGCCCTACACTTAGTGAGTTACACCAGCTTGTTGTTTCCACGGTTCTAGGGGATGGCTGGGCAGCTCTTGCTTGGGGTCTCTCCATGGTCATGTGGGTGCCCAGAAGGCTCAGAGGGGCTGGACGTCCATGGTGCTTCGTTACACACACAGCTGCCGGTGGGGCTGGCTGTTGGCTTGAAGCTCAGCTGGGCTTGGGACCAGCTTGTCTTGAAGCTCCCTTCTCTTTGTGTACTTGGGCAAGTTATTCCCTCTCAAAGAGACTCACTTCATGAGAATGTCTTAGGTTGCAAGGAAGACATTCATTTAAGTGGCTTCTCTGACTTTAAGATTACACAACACATCACATCAACCAAACTGACCTACTGGATTTCAAGGATAAAAACAACTGGTGGGTGTTCAGGGTTCAGGAAAGTAGCCGATGTGTGTGGATCTTAGCTAAAATGTTGTTTCCTGGTTCTTGCTTGAGTGTCAGTTTTCTTTTCCTTTTGCTTCTTCATTCTTCTGTTTCAGGACAGCTGCCTTATGTATAACATCTGCTTTGCTGTGATCTTTCCTCAGGGTTCCCTTCATTCTGCATCTAAGTCTAGTTTGCACGGCTCAGTCTTCAGTCCTTAGTACAAATACAAGAGACAGGTGGGCTCTGCTCGTAGAGTCATGCTGTGTGATTACTGGCCACCCCAGATTGATTGTCCCTGGGTTGGCTGTCTACTCTGGACCATCAGCTGTGGCTGGGTAGGGGTGGGGTGGTGGGATGGTGGTGGGATCTTAGCATATAACCTAGGACGCCTAGGGCTACTCCTTATGCAGGTGTGAAGGGAGCCATGGGCAGTGTTGAAATAAATGTCTAGCACCAGGGCATGTTAGTATTATACTACCTATATCATCCACTAAGAATAGCTACTATTTTTTAAAAATCTATGTACAAGGGACTTTATACATGTTATCTCATTTATTCTTCAAAATGTCTTTGAGAGGTTGGTTTATTTATTATTATTTTTTTAAAGATTATTCGTTTACTTGATAGACAGTGAGAGAGGGAACACAAGCAGGGGGAGTGGGAGAGGGAGAAGCAGGCTTCCTCCTGAGCAGGGAGCCCGATGCGGGGCTCGATCCCAGGACCCCAGGATCATAACCTGAGCTGAAGGCAGACGCTGAACGACTGAGCCACACAGGCACCCCTGCAAGGTAGGTTTAATCTACATATTCAGATGAGGAAATGGAGGTTAAGAAATAATATGCAATTTGCTTAAAATCACACAGCTAGAAGTGATGTGGCTGGGATTTGACTCCAGGTCAGCGCATTTTCAAAGCCTAGTCTCATTTTCCTCTACATTGTTGTTTGTTTGTTTTGTTTATTTTTATCTTAACTGTATGTAGTTAACATACAATGTTACTAGTTTCCAGCATACAATATAGTGATTCAGCAATTCGATGTGTCACTTGTGATCATCAAGATCAGTGGACTCTTAACCCTTCACCTACTTCACCTCGCAGTGCCTCTGGTAATCACCAGTTTGTTCTCTATAATTAAGAATCTGTTTTTTGGTTTGTCTTTTTTTTTCTTTGCTCATTTTTGTTTCTTAAATTCCACATATGAGTGAAATCATGCGGTATTTGTGTTTCTCTGACTGACTTATTTCACTTAGCATTTATACTCTCTAGCTCTGTCCATGTTGTTGCAAATGGCAATATTTCATTCTTTTTTTATGACTGAATGATATTCCTGTATGTGTGTGTGTATGTATAACACTTCTTTACCCATTCATCTATTGATGGACACTTGGGCTGCTTCTGTATATATACCCAGTAGTGCAATTACTGGGTCATAATATGGTAGTTCTACTTTTAACTTTGTGAGGAACCTCCCTACTGTTTTTTACATTGGCTGCCTTCCCATCAACAGTGCAGGCGGGTTCCTTTTTCTTCACATCCTCGCCAACACTTGTTTCTGTAGCCATTCTGACAGAATGAGGTAAGATCTAATTGTAGTTTTGATTTGCATTTCCCTGATGATGAATCACGTGGAGCATTTTTTCATGTGTCTGTTGGCTATCTGTATGTTTTCCTCAGAAAGGTCTCATGACTTCTGCCCATTTTGAAATGGATTATTCGTTTTTTTGGTGTTGCGTAGTGTAAGTTCTTCATATATTCTGAGTAGTAACACTTTTTCAGATATGTCATTTGCAAATACCTTCACCCATTTGGTAGGTTGTCTTTTAGTTTTCTTGGTTGTTTCCTTTGCTGTGCACAAGCTTTTTATTTTGATGTAGTCCCAATTGTTTATTTTTGCTTTTGTTTCCTTTGCCTCGGGAGACATAGCTAGAAAAATGTTGCTATGGCCAATGTCAGAGAAATTACTGCCTGTGCTTTTTCTAGAATTATTATGGTTCCATGTCTCACATGGAGATCTTTAATCCGCTTTGAGCTTATTTTTGTGTCTGGTGTAAGAAAGTGGTCTGGTTTCAATCTCTTGCACGTAGCTTTCCAGTTTTCCCAATGCCATTTGTTGAAGAGACTGACTTTTTCCCATTGTGTGTTCTCGTCTCCTTTGTTGTAGATTAACTGACCATAGAAGCTTGGGTTTTCTTCTGGGGTCTCTATTCTTTTCCATTGATCTCTGTGTCTGTTTCTGTGCCAGTACTATGCTGTTTTGATGACTATAGCTTTAAAATACATCTTGAAATCTGGAATTTTGACGCCTCCAGTTTTGTTCCTGTTCAAGATTTCTTTGGCGATTTGGGGTCTTTGGTGGGTCCTTACAAATCTTAGGATTAATTCTTCTAGTTCTGTGAAAAATGCTGTTAATATGTTGATAGGGATTGCACTGAATCTGTAAATTGCTTTGGATAAATAGGGACATTTTGATAATATTTCTTCTTCCAGTCCATGAGCATGGAATATCTTTCCATTTCTTTTTTTTTTTTTTTAAGATTTTTTATTTATTTATTTGACAGAGAGAGAATACAAGTAGACAGAGAGGCAGGCAGAGAGAGAGAGGGAAGCAGGCTCCCCACTGAGCAGAGAGCCCGATGTGGGACTCGATCCCAGGACCCTGAGATCATGACCTGAGCCGAAGGCAGCGGCTTAACCCACTGAGCCACCCAGGCGCCCTATCTTTCCATTTCTTTGCATCATCTTCCGTTTCTTTCATTAGTGTTTTATAGTTTTCAAAGTACAGGTCTTTCACCTCCTTGTTTAAATTCCTAGGAATTTTATTATTTTTGGCCCAATTGTTAGTGGGAATATTTCAATTTCTCTTTCTCCTGCTTTGTTATTGGTGTATTGAAATGCAATGGATTTCTGTATATTGATTTTGTATCCTGTGACCTTACTGAATTCATTTATCAGTTCTACTAGTTTCTTGATGGAATCTTTAGGTTCCCTGCACATAGTACTGTGTTATCTGCAGAGTGAAAGTTTTACTTCTTCCTTACCAGCTGGGATGCCCTTTATTTATATTGTCTGATTGCTACGGCTAGGACTTCTAGTACTGGGTTGAATAAAAGTGGTGAGAGTGGACATCCTTGTCTTGTTTCTGATATTAAAGGAGAAGCTTTCAATTTTTCACCATTTGGTGTGATGTTAGTAGTGGGTTTTTCATATAAGGCCTTTGTTATGTTGAGGTATGTTCCCTCTAAACTTAGCTATTTTGTTGAGGGTTTTTACCATGAATGGATGTTTTACTTTCTCAGATTTTTAGATCTGAGATCTTAGATCTATTGAAAATGAACATAATTTTTTCTTAGATCTATTGAAAATGATCATATTTTAAATCCTGTCTCAGTGATGTGATGTTTCATGTTGATTTATTTGTGAATATTGAACCACACTTGTATTTTGAGGATAAATCTAACTTGAGTATCATGAATGCTTTTTGGCGGGGAGGGCTGAAGGAGAGGGAGAGAGAATCCTGAGCAAGCTCCACATTCAGCATGAGCCCAATGGGGCTTGATCTCATGACCTTGAGATCATGACCTGGGCTGAAATCAAGAGTCAGACACTTCAGCTGACTGAGCCACCCAGACGTCCCTGTTGGGAATTTTTCGATTACTGACTCAATTTCATTGCTGATAACTGGTCTGTTCAACTTTTCTGTTTCTTCCAGATTTGGTTTTGGGAGGTTGTATATTTCTAGCAATTTGTCCGTTTCTTCTAACTTCTTGAATTTGTTGGTATACAATTTCTCATAATATTGTATTGCAATCCTTTGTATTTCTGGGGTGTTGGTTATTTGTCCTCTTCCATTCTTGATTTTATTTATTTGGATCCTCTCCCCCCCCACCCCGCCCCGAGAGTCTGGCTATAGGTTCATCAATTTTGTTGATCTTTTCAAAGAACTAGCTTCTGGTTTCATGGATCTGTTCTTTTTGTTGTTGTTTCTGTTTTATTTCTGCTCTAATTTTTATTATTTCCTTTCTTTTTTTTTTTTTAAAGATTTTATTTATTTGACAGAGATCACAAGTAGGCAGAGAGGCAGGCAGAGAGAGATAGGAGGAAGCAGGCTCCCTGCTGAGTAAAGAGCCCGATGCGAGGCTCGATCCAAGGACTCTGAGATCATGACCTGAGCTGCAGGCAGAGGCTTTAACCCACTGAGCCACCCAGGCCCCCCTTATTTCCTTCTACTGGTTTTGGGTTTTGTTTGATCTTCTTTTTCTAGCTCCCTTAGACGTAAGTGTAGGTTGTTTCTTTGAGATTTGTCTTCTTAAGGTAGGCCTGTATTGTTATAAACTTCCCTCTTAGATTTTGCTGTATCCCAAATATTTTGGACCATTGTGTTTTCATTTTCATTTGTCTCCATGTATTTTTTAATTTCCTCTTTGACTTCTTGGTTGAGCCAGTCATTGTTTAGTAGCGTATTATTTAGCCTCTGTGTTTGTGTCCTTTCCAAATTTTTTCTTGTGGTTGATCTCTAGTTTCATAGTGCTGTGGTCAGAAAAGTTGCATGGTATAACTTCCATCTTTTTTAATTTGTTGAGGCTTGTTTTGTGGCCTAATATGTGGTCTATTTGGAGAATGTTCCATGTGCATCTGAGAAGAATGTGTATTCTGTTTTAGGCTGAAATGTTCTGAATATATTTCTTAAATCCATTTGGTATGATGTGTCATTCAAAGCTACTGTTTCCTTGTTGATTTTGTTTGGATGATCTGTACATAGATGTAAGTGGGGTGTTAAAGTCCTCTACTGTTACTGTATTACTATTGATTACTTCCTTTCTGTTTGTTACTAACTGCCTTATGTGTTTGGGTGCTCCCATGTTTGGTGCATAAATATTCATAATTGTTAAATCCTCTGGTTGGATTGTTTTCTTTATGATTATATAATGTCCCGCCTTGTTTTTTTTTTTTTCCCCCACTTCCATTTGCATGATAAATGCTTTTCCATCCCTTCACTTTGAATCTGCTTGTATCTTTAGGTCTGAAATGAGTCTCGTGTAGGCAGCATATGGATGAGTCTTATTTTTTTTTTTACTTATTTCACCCTATTCTTTTGTGTGGAGCATGAGTCCATTTATGTTCAAACTGATTATTCATAGGTATGTATTTATTGCCATTTTGTTCCTTGTTTTATGGTTGTTTTCATAGTTCTTCTTTGTTCCTTTCTTCCCTTGCTCTCTTCTCTCAAGATTAGCTGGCTTTCTTGAGTGATATACATGGATTCTTTTCTCTTTATTTTTTGCATATCTACTACTGGTGTGTGTGTGTGTGTGTGTGTGTGTGAGATTACCACTAGGTTTGTATAGAACATTTTCTGCATATAATAGTCTGTTTTAAGTTGATGATTGCTTAAGTTTGAACCCATTCTTTACTCTTCTTCCCCCATAATTTAGGCATACGGTGTCATAATTTACATCCTTCTATTTTGTGAGTCACTTGGCTGATTTTTTTTTATAGTTATACTTATTTTTACAGCTTTTGTGCTTCCTACTTTCTTACTCTTACTTATGGTCTTTCCTTTCCACTCAAGGAGTTTTCTTTAACATTTTTTGTAGGACTAGTTAGTGGTCATGAATTCATCTTTTGTTTGTTTGGGAAATCTACTCTGCCATCTTCCCAGTGATCTGTACTACAATGGTTATTTGTGCAACCATTTTGCAACCCATTAAGTATTTCATATGGTGTCATACTTTAATCCTTTTATTTTGTGAATGCCTTGACTGATTTTTATAGATACTGAATTTTCACAACTTTTGTGCCTCCTGGTTTCCTTATTCCTGCTTAGGGTCTTTCATTTCCACTCAGAGAACCCTGTTTACCATTTCTTATAAGGCTTGTTGAGGGGTGATGAATTCCCTTAACTTCTGCTTGTCTGGGAAACTATCTCACCTTCTGTTCTGAATGATGGCCTTTCTGGATAGAGCATCCCACTGTAGCAGGTTCAACCCCTCCAGCCAGGCCTGCCTTAGTCCTGGTGGTGGCCAGTGCCCTCCCAGAGGCGACCAGTTTGCAAGCCCTGCTAGCACTGTACATCCCTCCCACAAGCACACTGTGGCTCCATCTCTTCCAGTACACTGTCGGCTGGAGACCATCCAAAACTGTGCCAAAGGCCTGGCAGTGTCCAAGCAGCCCCAAAGGGGCCAGCACCACTCCTACTGTCCTGGGAAGAGGGAAAGATAACCACATATACCAGTCAGACTGCAGACCCAGCAGCGGGCTGGGGGCAGACAGCTAGTCTAATTGCGAGCCCTGTCCCATGGCTTCCATGAAAGCTTCTCAGAGGACAGCACAGGAAAAGCACCCTGCCTTTGGATGTTACTGCATTTCTGGCAAATGCCTGGTCTCACCAACTCAAGCCCAAGGCAGCCCCAGATTTGACCACTTGCACAGAGGGACTAAACCCTGCCTGCAACAGGCCAAGAGAGCTACTTCAGAAGACAGGATGAAGGAAAAGGTGGCTCAGTCACAACCATTGGGCATGCAACACATGTAGAAGACAGCCCTGAAGTGCCAGGTTCTGGAGAACAGGGGACATTACCGCAGGGCACTATGGAACTTCTTCACAAGGCTACGGCTTTCAAGAGCAGGAGATGTAGCTGACTTTCACTTTTTTTTTTTAACTTTTTTTTTTTTTTAATGATTTTATCTATTTATTTGAGAGAGAGAGAACATGAGCGTGTGAGTGAACACAAGCATGGGGGGAGTAGTTGGGCAGGCTCCCTGCTGAGCAGAGAGCCCGATATGGGACTCAATCCCAGGACCCCAGGATCACAACCGGAGCCAAAGGCAGACACTTACCTGACTGAGGTACCCAGGCACCCCTGTAGCTGACTTTCCTAATGCACAGAAATAGACACAGAGAGTTAGACAAAATGAGGAGACAGAGAAATATGCCCCAAATGAAATAGGATGAAATCACACCAAGAAACCTAGGTGAAATGGAGATAAGTAATATGCCCAATAGAGAATTTAAAGTAAGGGTTGTGAAGATACTCACTGGACTCGGAAAGAGTGGAAGACCTCAGTGAGACCCTTACAATGACCCCAAGACTGACAGGATAAATTCCACAGCTAAATGTAGAGAAGAGACCACATGGGAGAGGGTAAGGAAAGGCAGGGGTGTGGAGGGGGAGCTAAAAGGACCTGCAGGGCAGTCCCCTATCCGGGGAGCCGTGGGCACAGAGAAGGGAGAGAAAGTCACACTGGGGAGCCTGCACGGAGAAGATCAAGCCCGGTAAACTTGGGCTTTGAAAACCAGAAAGGGCAAATTTCATGAGCTCTTAGAACCAGCAGAATTAAATCTTGGAATTTAAAAAATCAGTGGGCTCTGCTCTGAAAGGAAAATGCATCCCTGCCCCTAAAGAAATAGGTAACAAACAGCCCATGGAAATATAGCACAAAAGTAGCAGTTTGAAAAATACCCGGGGCTTATTTTGGGAGGGTTATTTACTAATCTCAGAGCTTAACAGGAGGGAAGAAGTCACTGGGAGACCCCTCCAGGAACAAGGGAGCTGATCCAGGCCATTTCCCATAGGTACAGGAATACCTGGAACCAGTGGGGTGCTCACAATGCCCTCCCCCCGCTTTTTTCCTAGGATGAAGCCTGACACTCTGGAGTGATTTCTGTGCATAGACAGTTTAGATCCCTGGTAGACTGGTTTTTACTGAATTGCATCTTGCCATTATGTCATCAGGGAGAGATGATGCCTCCCAGAACATCACTGTATTAGCTATGAGATGTGGTGAAGGTCGGGCTCCCTCCATCATTTAATTTCTTCTTAGGAGCCACAGAAATTTCTCTTACGATCTAAATATCTGCACTCTTAAGTAACTGTTTTCAGGTTATGGACTTTCAATTGAGTAACAATTACTTACCTCTTGATGTTGGCAACTAGGAAGCTCAGTGGTAATTTTTCCCCTTCTTCCTAGTCTAGAAGACCTCAGGGCATCTGTGAGGATACTGACCGTACTTCTGCTTTTGCTTTTCCCTCATTTCCCTTTGCTCTGATTTCCTCACTTCTATATGGAGTGTATGACTTTAAAAACTAAACCGCTTTACCTTTTTTTTCTTTTGGACTGAGGCAGGTATGGATGCAGAACGCTCTTCTTTCAGAGTTCCATTAGAGTAACTGAGGGATAGGGATGTGATATCAAGAGTAAAAAGTCGCTGTTGACTTGTGATTTATCCATGGTTTGTGCTCAGCTTTTAAAACCATTAAATTAGAGGAGAAAATAAAAACCTTTCCCCCTTTCTTTAGCCAAAAAAATTCTTTTGGGTCTTTCTGAGGTAGTATTATACCTTTTCTGGATGTATGTTTTAAATTTAAAGAGTGTCTACATTTGGTAATTTTTCCCTCTTATTTCCTCTTGGGAGCACAGTTGAGTCAATACTTAAATGTAGGAATCTTGTCAGTAAAGAAATGTGACCAGGAATAAACACCCTTTCTGGGAAGCAGCAGCTGGTTCCTTCTCTGGTTCCCAGAGCATGATTTCTCCAGAGGAGCAATGTTGATGGAATCCATGACCGAAGATCTTCCATGAACAAGATACGTGGAGCTGTGGGCTTCTCTTCTGCTAAAGCTGCAGCCTTGGCGGAAATCCTCTTGCAGCCTTTTGCCTCCTGGCCACTTCAGCTGGCTTTGGGCTGCTGGTCCCCCTTCCCCAGGGCCTGGGTTCTTACCTTGCCTGTTCTTTGAAGTGAGCACACAGCTCCTGCCTCAAGCTAATCTGTTCTTGTTGAGTCGCACCTGGATTGAGGACAGGATCAAATCCACCTCACACCACCATCCCCCAGCTCTGCCTCCCCCCACCCATGCTATTCTCAAAATAGGATCATGTGACTTGAAGGATACTGGATTACTCTTAAGATGTTTTAAAAAGGAAGAGAGATCACCTCTTCTACCACTGTCCCCTTTGCAGTCTTTCCTGCTCTTTCTTTCAGTAGGAAAATCATGTAAGGGGACTGCCACTGAGCTGGACAAGTAGGGAATGATGAGGGAGCTGAAAGCTCTTGTAGGTTCCGCTCTGACAGGCACCACTGGTCCAGAGTCCTCCCCCTAGGTCTTCAAAAAGTCAGTAAGTTCAGCCCCAAGGCACACCCACATCAGGTTTTGGGGGAGTTCTCCACAGACACGCATCATTCTGTTCTCTTTGTGGAAGGGAGCATAGTCCCATCAGAAGATGGCAGAGGCCTTTCACGACCTGCAAACCAGTGTGGGTAACAGACCAGTGTGGGTGAGAGAGCACCAAAGCACGGGATGCTCGAGCCCGGCCAACTTTCTCCTCAGTTAGCAGAGTCAGGAGTTACATGAGGCTTTTTCATCATGCCATGTGCTGAGTTTATGGCTGTTGGGTCCGGCAGACCATTTTAAAATTGCATGTAAACCGGCTATTAGGAGTGTTTTCAAATAAGTGTTTGGATCATCTTTTTAATACTCAGAGGCTAACAAAACTGTGTTCTGACAAGGGAGTATCTACACTGTCAAGTCTTTGCTTAGTGAAGACAGGGAGATAAAACCACCTGTCTACCATTTCCCACATCATGTTCTCAGAAGAGAAAATTACATTTGAGCCTTTTTAGATCTGTACGTATGACGCATACAACGGTTCATTCTGTGCCTATTAAATCTTTAAAAGGAATTACGTTTTACATCTTAGAGTAACTGTTACCAAAATTCAAAAAGAAAGCTAGATGACCTTGGATGTTGTATTGATAATGTCTTAGCTGTGACTAGTCAGCATTCTGGGACATTAATTTCAAAATCTCTCTCAAGAAAAATTGAAAATGTTCTGAGGTAAAATTCATGTTTTTCTTCTTGGCCCCCTTCCCCATTTTTTGCTCATGTGATGGGACAATGTCTGTGTCTGCAGGACAGGACGATCCCTGAACCTATCTTTGAGAGAGCTTAGCCTCTGAGAGACTGACATTTAAGGTGATTTTCTATAGTTTCTCTCTGGAAAAACTTCGAAGCTGGTAAAAAAAAAAAAAATGGTTTCATTGGGAGAAGGTCATATTTCATCTGTATAATAAATACATCAGATTGGAAGAGAGCGTCCTAGTGGTAAGCGGTTTAGATCAGATTAAAATTGTGAGTGCATTTATGGGAACTCTTTGTTCAAAACTTCTCTAATTTCTAAAGGTTAGAAATTAATGTGTGAGGGCAATCAGATTTGACTAAAGCATTTTAGTAAAATAAACACACCTAAAAAATTATACAGATAACCTTCCAAGATTTAATAGAGAAATAATATAATGTAAAAATGAGGGATGTTTGGTATACAGAAGGAAATGTGTACTTTGTTCTGAAAAAAGAACCCATTCAGGTACTGGACTAGTTTCTATTGAATATCATAAGTTCAGATGTACGTTGATATGTTATTTTAAAAACTCTTCACTTACATTCAGTCTTAAGAAAATAGTTACAAAATACCACAGGCAAACAGTTTAAGAAGTAAAGCTTGACAAGCTAAAAAGTCAACATTTTCAGTGAAAACGAAAAGTGCATTCAACAAAGAAGTTTTGGCTGGGCCTTCCACAATCCTCATGGCAACACAGGAGGTGGGAGACCTCAGCAAACCTTCTGTGCGAGTCCTACCTGTACAGGGTGTGGGGGCTGGGGAGGGAGGGTCTTGCCCTTGAGCAGTCCTGTGATCTCAAGTTCTGGTGCCATGTGGAGGACTCTTCTAGGGTTCGGTGGATTTTAAGGTTTGCCTTCCATTAGGCAATAAAGCCAGAGCTCTTTCAGTGAGTGGTCAAAGTCTGAGATCCCAGCTCACCAAAACTGGGGCTGTCCTGCTGTCTCAATCGCACGGTCTGGCAACATGGCGTCAGGGCCGAGAGGATGGGTTGGTGGTGTCTGCGAGTGATAGTGGCTGGAAGGATCACAGGAACTGTGTCTAGCAGGGAAGAGGAAGGCTAAGAAAGGCCAGAAATGAAGTCACTGGTTTCATTTTAGAGAACTGGCACTGTAGAACTTGAATTTCAGTGGAATTACATGAATTCCTTTCTGTCCACTGCCCCCCTCCCCCCAACTCATGGGCCTACCCATAATCCCACAGTCTCAGTAGGAACATGTTCAATTTTTAGAGATGATCTCAGATTTAACAAATGGAGCAAACCTGTCATTCCACCCCTTTTGTACCATTAGTGATGTGTTTTCTAGAGTCCCCTGGTGTGCCTTTCAAGTCAGATGGAGTACACGTATTCTGGACTGTGCATGTGCAGATGTCTAAGTGTGAGATCTACTGTTTAAAACCCCAAGGTTGGCAAATGAAATGCAAACACATGTGTGTCTTGAGCAGGAACTTTCACAACCCAGGTAAGGGCTCCGACTTCCGTCACACACTTACCCGGTGCAGACATGAGTGTAGATGGAGAAGGGTGGTAGTATCTTTCTCTTCTGTCCTTTTCCCACTTCTCAGCTCTTAAAAGGGCCTAAAAGCAAGTGAATGGAAAATCGTCTCCGAAGGATAGTCTAGAAACCAAACCGGCCTCTAGGTGGCGCCGGAAAGCAGTTTCGGGCAGGCTGGCATCTGGTAGGGTGGAGAGGGCCCCGGCTGAGCCTCTGTACCTTGCCAGCTCCTGGGCACAGTGTCCCACACGCTGCTGTCCCCTGCTCTCCAGCCTCTCCAGGCAGCTCACGGGGCCACTTCTAAGACCTTTTTTTCACCTATTCCTGTGTCTATGAGTTGGTATTCGATTGATGTGGCTAAACCATCACTATTGGTCCAAATCGTCAAACTAGAGGGTGAGAATGCGCGGAACCTGATCCCAGGTTCAGTTTGCTGAGCCCAGGTCAGTTTGCCAGGAAGCCTCGAAACATCTGCCTGCTGCTCCCCCAGCTTCCTGCCTGCCCAGCCCCATCTCGGCCGTGTGGAGCAGGCTGGGGCTGCAGGAACGAGGCTTCTGTTTGCCTGGGAGAGCAATCTTCCCTAAGTGGATGTCTTGTCTTTATTTTTTTTTTTTGGTAAAGTTTTTAAAAAGGTATCACAGCTGCTACATTTGAAATCAGATACTGATCTTTAATTCCTGTTAAAACATTTGCCATCAATAAAAGCAAGCCCCCCCCACCACGTCCTGGTCAATCATAAGAAAATGTAAGTAGATATGGGGTTCCAATAACAACCTATTCACACACACATGCTCACTCGGAAGGAAACCCTTGGCATAAAAATGTAAGAATCTGTAAGTCTGGTCCTTTTAACATATACTTTTTTTTATTAAATATGTAAAAAGATAAACGCAAGTCAAGTTATTCACATATTCAGAGACAAAAAAAACTATCCTACCATGCGACAATAGGGTAATGTAAAATGAATGTGATACATCTGAATAAGACTTTTTCATCTATGATGTCATTACTTATCTATTTATAATTAACAATACATATGTTTACATTCCTTTCAGTTTACATTGAATATATAACAAAAGCTTTATGGTGTACTATTTAGTAAAAGTAATCTGAATGCATATTAAACCTTAACGGAATAATGGAAATACTCACCAGGGAAGGGAGGAGTTCTTGGTTCCCTTCTGGAGTTTACTTCTCTCTGGTCAACAAGGTGTTTGGTCTTTTTCTGCTTAGAAAGAAGACGGGCTCTCTCTCTGCCCCCTGCTTCAATCACTTCCTATCTGACACGAGCAGCGGAAGTGCTATCACCGGCCACAGCCGCGTGGCCAAGAATGAAGTCCGGCTTCTGCGAGGGCAGGCAGAGCCCACAAAGGGATGCTTCTCAGCCCGGCGTGAGGATGTGTGATGGGGGGGGCCGTGGAAGAAAGCGTGCCCTGGATGCCGAGATGGGAGGACGATGGGGTGCGGGCCTCGGGGAGAAAGGAGTGGCCCTGGGGAAGGAGGTGGTCTGCACAGAAGTTGGGGTGCAGCCCAAGACGACGGAGAATCCTAGCTGTTCAAGATTCCCTCAAATATCCGTGATGTCGCACACTACCCGGCATGAGGGAAGAGGGGTCAGATGCGGACAGAAAGAGGGATGTGGAACTCTTCTCTAAATCCGTGAGGAGCTAGCGCTAAGACCTGGGATGGAGAATCAAGGACGACCACCTGGGAAAGGGAAGGTAACTGGCCAGTAGGTTTCCTAGCTGACAAGGCTGGGGCACCAGTGGGGAGGCAGAGCAGCTGTCCCCCGCGAGGCTGAGGCAACTTCCGCCATCATCACACCCACCCCCATGCCGGCAATTCTGGCCGCGGTCCACCAGGCACTGGGCATCACTGAGATGTCCCTGCCTAGCAACCACCGAAGCATGCTCCGCGTGGAGTTATTGACTGTGCCTCTTTGCAAGAGCGATTTTTACAAAAGGAAGGTCCATACAAACGGCCGGGAGGGACCACACCAGTAAGCGTGCGGCCGAGCATAGCACAACCACCACCTGTACCCAGGTGTGGGAGGATGTCACTGCTGAGAGCCAGGCTGTCCAGCCCGAGAGAAGGGAGCTGCCGCCGCCGCGCTGAGCAGGCGGGAGAGAGAAGGAAGGGAAACCAAACACCACAGAACGTCTGTCCAGTTATGCACAGTGCGTTATAATAACCTCACAAATACAAGCCATCGTGTTCACCGGTAACTCAAATACCACTTTGCTGCGAGAGATTTTGGGAAGACTTCTTTTGGTGGCAAGCTCCAATGCTAGAATTTAGAATTAGTAGTCCATCAATTAATAAAGAAATGTCAAAGCTTTCGGATACATATTTCACAAATTTATTTTAAGCTTTTCAGTTAAGAGGCAAGTGGGGCGGGCACACTTGTTTGTTGTTCTTGCACCTGCTAAGTCAAGTAACAAGCGAAGTACATCTAAAGTTCGGAAACCAAGTGAAATGAATGATCCAGGAAGGGATATCATCTGTCAGAGGAATAAGAGAGGCAAAGATTTGGAAAGATACTAAGAAAATGTGCAAATATTAGTTAAAAAAATAAGGAATGCTTTTAATTCATTAATGTTTCCTCTATTTACGAATTGCCACGGTTATCAATGACAAGGAGGGCCGGAGTATTAATGAGGGAAATTCCTTATTCCCAAAGGTATGGGGAGTCATAGATTTTTTTTCTGTGTTGTCATTCCAGTGTCAACACCAGACTTCAGAATCCGGAGTCTCCCTTGGAATGATGCTCCTAGTAAGAAGGTCTTCACTTGGCAGCGAGCGTGCAGCACGACGCAGAGCCCTGCCCCTCAGGGGCGCACACCCTGAAGTCATTCTGGAGGAGGAGTCCCCTAGCGCGGAGGACAGGCTTTGGGCTGAAAGCCAGAGAGAGGCAGGAGGACCTGCACCTACGCAGACCCCCTCTGGACTGTAGGTAACTGATGACAGCTTTTGGGGAGAGTGGCTGCCCACCAAAGAGGACCCTGAGAAAGAAAAAAGCATGAGAACCCGGGTGGGGGAGGGGAGGGCAAGCAGTCGGAGGGCGAAGTGGGGATGGGGGTGTCCTCGAGTGAATGTCTTTCGAAACTAACTGTGTGACCGTCTGCCATGCTCAGGGAGAAATACTGCTGGGCCCTGAAGTCCTAGTTTTGATTCCATTTTTTTTTCCCCCTTAGTGTTGGGAGTCGAGGGGGAAACTTTTTCCCTATAAAACAAGTCACTGTCCTTATGGCTTTCATATCAAGGATCTCTTTCCCTTTGCTCCAATTTATCATTTGACCAAATTTACGTTCAGAGGTTAGACTTGCAAACATCAAAGCACCACGAATGTGTGACATCTAGTGACACTGGTTGAGAAATGCCAATATAAATACCATATATCAAATTACCATTGTTTCACACCAGGATAAAAAGGGGGTGGTGGTGGGGTGGTGGGGAGAGTTGTTCCGGAAAGAAATGAGAAGAGCAGAATCAATCCCAAGCAGCCAAGTGGTGAAGTGGTAGGTATGTGACCCCGTGACCTCTCAGGCCGCCCAACGGCTGGCTGCTAACGGGTCTTGGCAAAGGAAATGGGAACCGAGCGCAGTGGCTGGCGGATGCAACAGTGCGTTGATGTTAACGGCAGACTGGGAACGACTGGTTTCTGTTGAGCTTGAGGCCACACGTTTCTCCAGAAGAAAAGTTCCCACGCACAGCTGAAGGCGCAAGGGGCCAGGATGCTTCAGTACTCTTCCTGCTGCTGGGGCTGCTGGTCGTGGACTTGGTCCTCGGCCTCGGCCTCTTCCGGGTGGCCCTCCTGCCAGACAGGGGGAGAGGTTTCAGCTGGAACTACGGACTGGGTTGGAGGCCCCGCAGCGTCCAGAGCACCCCCCTCTCCCCGGAGAGCGTGCGCGAATCCCCCCTTGCCAGCCAGGGCTCTCCCACTCCCTGAGCCGATGCATCCCCAGATGCCGCTGCTTCCCTGCTCCAAGGACTCGTCATTCTAGAACACAGCAGTCAGGTGTGACGCACCTAACATTCCTTCATGGGACACATTTCTACTTTCCTACCCTCGTAAAAGAGTCAACCAAGGCACGGCCTCCAAAGCATCATGATCACCCGGGAGAACCTGCTGTGAAAAGGCAGAGCCCTGGGCCACTGCGGGTGGGGGAGGGTCAGCCCTACCCTGCTGGCAGGCGATGCAACGCTTCGGCTTCCTTTCCTGCCCTGTCCCTCTTCTTACTGAAACAATCCCTGTGGGAGATCGGATACTCCTCGGCTGTGGAGATGCCCCCGTTGGAGTCGTAAGGCAAGGGAGGGCAGCAGGGGGTCAGCAGCCATGGCTCAAGGACTTTGGGATGTCTGCCTTGGGTACCTAAGTACTTCAGGGACAGGACCCAGAGGGTGGAGGTGTTCTAGAACCCTTTCATTCATTCCTCTAAACCCCATGAGCACCACTCCAGGGACCTTCAGCCCTGGCTGGCTGCATCTGCAACTTCTGTAATGTTCTGACTCAGGAAGCAAGCGGCTCTTATCACCTGAGCCAAGGGGGCCACTCCTACAGGAGTGCTGGTGGCCTCACACTGGCCACACTCGCTCCTTTCTCAACCCCATTACCCCACCCGCCTTCCTGCCAGGTCTATGCCCTACAGCTCGGGGCAAGCCAAGCCCCCTAACCACGGTAGGGTCTCCTCTCCTGAGCCCCGGTGCTTGCTTTCCCCGGCTGGCAGCACTCCGTTTCCTCCTTAGCTACAAAACTCGGGCATGGAAGCTCATGTGTCTCCAACACGGTGGCCTCAGGTTACTCAAGTCAGGGATGGGATCTCACCCATCTGTGTCACACTTGCTTACTTCCCAACTTGGTACAGGTTGTGCTGAGAGGAAGAAACCCCCGAGGACCCAGGAACAGATGAGCATGTTACTCAACCGCCGTGTGCCTTAGTTTTCCCATCTCTACAATGGAGAATTATAACAGGCGCACCCATTTACCAGTTTCCCAAGAGCTTTGCTGATTGGTGAGTCAGTGGAGTCCCTGAATTCAACAGAGGAGTCAAGGAATTCAAGAAGGTAAGGTGCCTACAATATTGGGCTCTTCATAACACCTACTGTGAGCTGCAAATATTTCATGGTGGGAGAATTCTTTGAAATATATTCTAGAAGTGGAAAGATTTTTAAAAGGTAACCTTTTCTGTGACAACAGTAGAAAGGAACATCACACTGAAGACCCTGGTTCCAATCTACCCTATCCCTTATCAGCTCGGGGTCCAGAGGCATAATGTTTACTAACAGTCAGCTCTCCCCATGCCCAGGACCATCCCTCTTCCCATTCCCCAGAGCTACTCCACCGCGATGTGCCAAGGCCCAAGATCCTGCTCTGCCCACACTCTGCTGTCTTTGGGGCCCCCCAACTCCTTCATTGCTTAACTGTATTTGATTCTGGCCTCAGAATGTCCCCCCTACCCCGTACCCCTGGGCCCTCTGTGCAGCCTCTGGGGCAGCAGCCTGGCCTACAGCCTTGTGTGAGGGATGAGGGTGGTCCTCGCTGCTCCGAAAGGGAGCACCTCAACTGACAGTGGCATTCCTAGGGGAGCAGGGGAGTATCTGAGGGCATAGTACAAGACCGCACAAGTCACTGCCCTCTCCCAGTGAGTGTTCTCCCTCTTGTCTAGGGGCGAGAAAGAAGTCTAGTGGTCACGGGTCTTTACCAGGAGTGGGAGCCTGGGAAATCCCCGGTGTCCATTCTGCCACATGTTCCTTCCTGATGCCGCTCCCCTACCCTCTCCCCAGTGTCAACTCCTCTCAGCTTCATGTCTTGGCTCCTGCCTCGGCTTCGGTCAGGCAATGCACCGCAGCCCTGAGTGGGGTCAGGGATGCTATTTCATCCATCACCCTAACTCTGTACTGCTAGTGGGGTACCTGCCTTTGCTCCAGCTAGGACTGCAGCAGGCCGCAAGTGTGCGCTCCTTGGTTGTTTAGTGTGTGTTAGGGTGCACGGGAGGTCTCAGACCTGAGGATCTGTTTGACATTTCACAGAAGATCGCGTTTGCTTACAGCACAGTTGGGAGTTAACTGCGGGATAATGGGGTTAACCCAGGACTCAAAGTCAAAGACTTGGATACCACCCCATGGGCCAGTAACAAGCTGTGGGACCAGGAACCCAAGAGATCAGACCTCACCACCGGTCTCCCCTTCCTACTTGTCAAGCCAGTGGGCACTGTGGTCTGCAGCGGGCCAAGGGCAGCTCTCACGGTGACGTCATCTGCCTGCGGGAACTGTGGACTCCAGACTCTTACCAGGAGAATGTGCAAACCTCCCAGCTTATCAAGGGATTGCTAATGCTAGGGGCACAGGTTAAGGCGGTGTGAAGGTCTGGAGAACAGATCTGGAAGGCTGAGGTGGTTGGACGATGAATCACAGCGAAGTGCTCCCAGCTCACACCAGGCTGGGTAAGCTCCCAGGAAGAAAATTTTCTGACGCCCTCCATGAAAAGGAACAATGGAAACCCACATGGAAGCGGAAGCCAGGCAAAGCCCACGCCAGACAATGCCCTGGAGCACTACGGGCTAAATTCTAGTGTTTGCCTATCATCAGAGCTTTCTCAAGGTTTGGCTGTGAGCGAGCCTAGAGCTCCTCATTCTCATGATCTCAGTGGAAACAGAAGCAAGTCGGAAGCCTGTGGGAAGGCTCTTGCCTACCATAGGAGGAAAATGGGGGCAAAGGAAGGAGGACCCTCAACCGTGGCTCCCGACTTCCTCGATGGGGCTGGGAGCACTTAGAAGGCTCATGTGCCCCGGTCACACTGGCCACATCTGGCCGTTCTTGGCTCAGGGCTGTGCCCACCCGGTTTCCTCTGCCTGCACAATCCTCTCCCTTCCCTAGCTCTGTGCAGCTGCTCTTCCCAGTCATTCGTCACCCCCACCCCAATGTCCTCTGGAGTATCTGCTTGTCACTCCGGGCTGTCGTCGTATGCTCGCCACACAAGTTTATGTCTCTCTTACCGCATGGGTCATACCTGACATAGTCTGGTCAGTGGCCCCTCGCTGAGGCAGTGGCTCTGTTCCTTTCTGTCCACCCAAGCCTTAGTCCAGTGACAGAAACACAGGCTCTTCCCCAGAGCTCTCGGTTGCGTGGAGAGGAATCTTTAGGTCACCCAACAGTGACTTTTGTGACACTGCCTTGGGAATTAAGTGCCTGTTTATATAAGCAGGCGCACCTCAGCTGACAGACGGACAAGGCAGCAGCTAAGCAATGACTAAGTCCAGATACCTGTGGCCCCAAAGGAAAAAGATCCTGAGGATGATAAAGATGGGCACGAGACGGCTGTCTGGTGATCTGCTTTGGAAACTTCCATTAGGTTTCTACAACCGTGAACTGAACCGCCCCTGTTTACTTCTGTATGCAAACTCCCATCTGGATTTCCACATCTTCCAAACATTCTATTCTAGGATTGTTTGACTCCCAAGAATCAAAGACCAGCCATCACCAAATAAAGACTTAGAGAAGAAGCCTCTCCGGCAAACACCTGTCCCTGAAACGCAACTTAGGGCACGTCTGTATTTAACCGAACAACAGGCACGGGGCATTATCCCCTGAGGTCACACTCAGAAGTCAGGAACTCTCGCCCAGGGGTGCCTTGCTGGCTGTGAGCCAGAGCTCAGGGATCCATGTCAGCTCTGAGCTTGGAGGGCACCTGAGCGGGTCCTGGCACAAGAACTCCCTCTTGGGACAAGACCAGGAGTGAGGTGGTTGTCGGAAGGGTTCTCCTCCTGCCCACAGCACAGGGCTGGGACGTGCTGATGCTGCGCGCTGCCTTCCTCTGTCAGTGGGCCTGGTCCTGCAGAGGGGGGTGCCATGGAGACCGGTTGGCTTTAGCCTGTGACAAGCAAGCAAGCACTCGGGTCACAAGCACTCGGGCTGGTGCCGGCACACTAGAAATCAGAACGTTTCTGCCATCGGATCTGAAAACATTGAGAACCGTATTTTGTGAAGCCATCTCTGCCTCTGGGACCTGGACAGGAAGCTTCTCAGGGCTTCAAGATCTACAGTCTGAGCCAATGATAACTGAGAAAGAGGCTTCAAAACAAAACAAAACAAAAATATGGGCTGGGGGAAGGGAACAAAAAATGTAGCGGGGAGGCCTCAAACCCTGGGCTGTTTTAGAAAATCTCATCTCTAGGATTTCAGATCTAACAAGGAGTAAACATTTGCCTGGTATTGGGCTGGAATAAGTCCTAAAGTAAAGTTGCCGGTGACTTGTTCCCAGTGGGTGGAAGTGACAAACACAGCTCACCCCCAGAACCCTGGGAGGGGCCCTGGGTGTCCAAGTTCAACTGCCTCAGACGCTTCCACTAGCTGCAGCCTGGCCTAGGGAAGAGCTCGAAACCCCAGCCCAAACCCCTCTTTCACACCTTCCACGGGGCGGGGGGGGGGGGCTCTCCCGTTCGCCCCCCCCCCCCGCCCTCCCGCCCCTGCCCCCCACTCACGCCCCCCCCCCCCCCGGCTTCCCTTCCTGCCCTTGAGTCTGTTCCTTGGCTGCTCCTCACACCTGCTTTCCATCACCGGGATGGAATCCACATGCTGGGATTCCCCCTCCCACCTCTCCCTCTCACACTCCTGAGGAGAAGCCCTGCTAGTCAGGTCCTCCCCAGAGAGGAGGCCGTCTTTCTTTTTTTAATTTTTGTTTTTTAAGATTTACATAATCTCTCTGCCCAACATGGGACTTGCACTCATGACCCTGAGATCAAGAGTTGCATGCTCTTCCGACTGAGTGAGCCAGACACCCCCAGAGGAGGCCTTCTAAAAATATTTTTCAGCTGAGGGCTGTTGCGTAGCGCTGGTCTGCACTGCCAATGAGGAACCAAGACAACCAGCGCTGCAATAAAAACAGGCAGTTGTGAGGCTAATGGGGATGGGAAAAACATTTAGATGAATTCTTCCTCTAACCATACTCTGTTCTGTCAGGAAGAATCTTACACACATTCTTGCTGCTCCGCAGCTCAGAGCTGAAAACTACTTGGTACCTGGCTGCATCAATCTATTTTTCTCAGTCAGTCCTCCTCCTCTCCCCCCAGCCCTGGCCACTCATCTCTTCCCAGATGAATTCATGAATACACGTGGGTCAACAGATCACGATGATAGTGATACTTATTATTCTGGGAATAACCAATGCACGGAGTCCTCATTCTCCGTGATTCCAGGGCATCTGAAGGCCCACTGATCACTGCGCCCTGACCAACGACATCGCTTTAGAACGCAGGAGTCAAGGGCTCCCCTCACACTCACATGTTCTTCCGAAGCATAGAGGACTTCCATTAGTCGTTGCACGAGGTCATCGTTTTCCTGCCCGTGTTCTTGGCAGAGTAGCTCAATCTCTCTCAACTTTCCAAAGTAGAAATCTCTCTCCTTTTCCACACCTTCGAGGGCAAGTTTTAATGAATGTACCTGCAAGGGAGTGGGGGTAGAAGGAAAGAAAACCCAAAAAACAGTATAAGAAATGTGAGCAACTATGCCTCCTATATAGATGGGAAACAACAGATGTGCAATGGAGCTCGAGCCTCGGCCACAAGGTCAACTTCGCCAGCAGGCCAGTCGTCCCCTCTGTTCATAACCACTGTTGGACGGATTCTTCTGCTCAACATGGTGGCATACGGGCACCGAGCAAGTTTTCCTCCTTGCCTGCTAACACGGGCTAGAGCACATCCTTCTCCTATCCCATTCGTCCTCTGCGTCCTCTGGAGGGAGGGCGGGGAGGCAGGCAGAGAGGCTGTCGCTGTGGTTAGTTTAGATGTATCCTGAGGACCCTCCTTTCTTCAGAAGAGCCACCCTTCGTTTTGGGAGCCCTTCATAAATGTCCCTGAGCATCCTAGACAGATGCTTTCTATGGAGAAACAGGGTCCCAGTTACACAAGGACAACTGGGTGAGATGGAGAGCCTGGCTGAGTGGATCGGGTTTAAGTCCTCTGGTTCTGGCTCTGGGGACACTACAGGTAGTGCAGGGGGAAGAAGAAGATAAGCCCCATGCCCTCAGCCAAACAGCCCTTCATTCCCTTTTCCCCCATTTGCGATTCCAGGAACTTCCACTAGGGCTGTGCGGCCTCTCACAGTGGTGACAGAGATGGTGTAGGAAGGAGGCAACACCTGGTCTGAAGAACTTGGACAGTGGCGTCAACAGACTGGTGTCCAACCCTAAGTGGGCACATCAGCTACACACAGGCCCAAACCATCACCCTGTGCCTGCTTCCTGGGAATCCTTTTTTTTTTTTTTTTTTTTAAAGCCCCTGTGCGTTTAGATTTACGTAGACAATAACCTTTAGGAGGTAAATTAAATCTCTCATGCTCCTCCCCAGGTGAAGTCTCATTCAGTGTACTAAAATCACCCTAACAGCATTTCTAAAAATTACCTTTGGAAGGGGAAATTTTCTTCTCTAATAATTCTGGGCTTTTGTACATGCTATTGATCTGGCTGGAATTACTGATCCATCCATCCCCTTCCTGCACACTGGGCCCAAGACTCAGCGATATGGCCCCTCAGAACTCACCTCACAGACCCCCCTCACAGGCGGCTCTCAAGGCCGCTGAGCCTCTCACTAGCTTTCCCTCTTATTTCTAATAAGATGGTTGGGTTATTTGTAAAACCTGAAGGCAACCAGAAGCCTTAAGTAGAAGAAGAAGAAAACTTCCCTTATTCCAGAAATCGTTCCTTGTTGTAAAACAAACCAACCCATTCCTGAAGCTTGGCCACAGGGTCCCTCTGCAGCCCGTGGTGGTGCCAGCAGATAGATCGTGGCACTTCAGGTGTCTGAGTCTGCCAGCTCTCCCCAGACGAGGCAGGAAGGGTCTCTGGATGCATCCAACCCATGGAAACCAGGTTTGCTGCCTCTCGAGAGTGCTGTGGTCTGTACAGCATACAGGGGCTGAGGCTTCTGGAGAAACATCCAGCCCAGGGTGGCCTCTGGTGGTTCTCCAGATGTGCCGGGGAACGGAGGCACAGCTGTGAACATCCCCAATAAAGACCAACAGGGGCTGGAGTGTATAAGGACGGGTGAAGTGGCCAAGAAAAGTCCACGTTCCCAATCCCAGTCCCGGAAGCTGATGCCAGGCCAAACCTGAGGTATTGCCGCAGAGGCCAAAGTGGTGGAAGAGACACTGGGGACGGACCCCTGAGTATGTCAAGAGGAAGAGACAAGAAGGGCAAGTCCTCTCCCCTCAATTCTCTCCCCTCCCTCTCAGTGTCCTCCCAGCTCTGGTGCCCACACCCCAGTGTCTGTGCGGGGCCAACCAGTGCCCACTCTCCAGCCCAAGTGGCCCCTGAGCACGGCGGTGACCCCCCACCCCCCCACTGCCTGTCTGCTGACCCGCGCTCCACACACAGCCCTCAGGATTTTAGCTGTCATCTTGGCCCGCTTTTTAAGAGAGAAAGAGAGCGGGCAGGGGTGCGGGAATAGGGAGGGAGGATCTTGAGCAGGCTCCACGCCCAGCAGGAACCCAGCGCAGGGCTCCGTCTCACCACCTTGAGATCAAGACCTGAGCTGAAAGCAAGAGTCGGGCACTCAACAGACCGACTGAGCCACCCAGGCACCCCTCCCCTCTGCCTTTTGATTCGTTTCTATCGCTGTAATTGTCATGGGAGACCGCCTGAATAGAGGCAGGAGGCCAAGTAAATGAGAATCCTCAAGTTTATGGCACTCATCACTTGCTCTATTACGACTGTAATTCACTCTTCAGTGGAGGCGCCTCCACCCAGCCCTTCCTTGTCCCGGAGTCCTCCGTCCTCGCACAGTGATGCCCTGTGGCTCCCCGCCAGCATCAGCGAGGCCCCTTTGTCCCCCAGGACAGAAAACGGAGGGAGAACACAGAAACAGGGCTATGGATCTGGAGTCAGTGCTCAGTGAACAGCTGGAAGAATGCTCACAATTTAGGGCGTGTGACCTTCCCTCTGAGGGGTTGCGTGGGGGTGAGGGAGGCAAACGGACATACCCCTCCTTGGTGAGCATGGGGCAGGCGGGGGCAGTGAAGCCCTTTGGAAGTAACAAAGGAATTATAAGACCGTTGGAAAGCTCCTCTCACTCTTCTTCCTCACCCCCCTAGAGTGACGTTTTTGGACGAGAAGATGAGTTCTGGGTCTCTGGGGTTGGGAGGCTCTTTGAGTAACTGGACAGCTAATGGGAGCACGGAGCCAGCCCCAAGGAGAGGAAGGGGGTCTATCTGGCTAAGGCCAAGTGGGAGAGGGGCAGGAAGGATCTTGAGGTTTCCGTGTCATTATACTTTGGGTTGGAAGGTTGGAAACTTGGGTGTGGTAGAGGGAGACCACAGGGAGGAAAGAGATCGTGACAGAATGAGAGGTAATAAAGATACCAAAAGAGGGGCGCCTGGGTGGCTCAGTGGGTTAAGCCGCTGCCTTCGGCTCAGGTCATGATCACAGGGTCCTGGGATCGAGCCCCGCATCGGGCTCTCTGCTCAGCAGGGAGCCTGCTTCCTCCTCTCTCTCTGCCTGCCTCTCTGCCTGCTTGTGATCTCTGTCAAATAAATAAATAAAATCTTAAAAGAAAAAAAAAGAAAGATACCAAAAGAACTTGGGTTCCTAAGGAGAAAGGGTTATAAATCTGAAGCATCAGAGACCCACGCCTGATTCTAGGTCTGTTCGAATCTGCTCGGAGCCTGGGGCATGTGGCCCACGGCTCACTGAGGCTGTCACACCAGCCTTTTATTTAAGAAGAACCTACTACTGGAAATTCCATATGGACTCAAAGTGAGAATCAGCAGGTAGTTGGAACATTCCACAGTTTCCAAATCAAAGTCGTACCCACTGGCTGACTCTGGGGTTCACCATTTTCATTAAAGTGATCGGAATTGTAAAGACACGCCTAAGCAAGCCCTGCTTTCAAACTAGACTCCTGACTGCAAATACAGTTATCTCAAAACTGTTTCCAGACTCATGCTGGCTCATCAGGAATCAGATTAATCACCAGGAATGGCCTGGCCACTCTTCTGGGAACAGCCTAAGAACCGTGAATAAAGGCTCCTCTCCCAGTGGTGGGAGCAGCCAGGATAAAGGACTCTCTCCTCACTCAGGTCGGGGGAGGCGTCTTCTGCAGGCGGCCTTGTGCTCCCAGTGGTTTTATTACCTTTCGACTACATCTAATCCTAGGCAAAATTAGCTACTGGTAGGTAGACATCACACCTAAACTTTTATATTGAAAATTTCAATGATAGGAGAGCTAGATTTAGACAAAAAAGAACATTTTTCAACTTAAATCACAACTGGGGCCTTTCTAACCCCCAAATGTTGGGCTTGGTGCTTCTGTGGCATCCAACTTCTACTGTTGTGGGAAGTGTCCTGTGTTCACTTTGCTGGCATAATCGCCCACCTCAGACCACTGCTCTCAGTCCTATGAGGGAAGGGAAGGTCTAAGGTCTCTCTCTCACTACTCATTATGTTATTAGCACCAAGCATGGGGTCTGTCCCAAAGGACAGGCTTGACAAATAGGTGCTGCCATATAAAGGAAGGAGAAAGAGTGAAGGGTATCTAGACTGGCCGGAAGTGGGCAGAGAGGCCGAGGTCTAGCCTGGAGCTGGTGACTGGGCCTTGAGGTGGTGTGTGTGTGTGTGGGGGGGTGGGAGTGGGGAGAGAGATGTTGGCCCGTGGACCTGCATTTACGTGAGGCTGAGTCCTTCTGTATTAATGTACCGCTTTGATTTCTGACTAACATCTTTTGCTCCTACTGGGCCACTGATTTTATCTGCCTGAACTATTTCTTTAATCCCTACTCGCTTGAAACTACTGCCCCCGCTCCCTTACCTCAGACCTATAGGTGTTTGCTCCCTCCCTCCCCTCTCAGAGACATGGCCAGGGCTGATGAGTTACCTGTTCATTAAGCTGTATGACCTGTGTTTCTAAATCTTTATCAGATTTGGATGCTGAGCTGCTGGACGAAGCCCTTTTGGCTGATGAGGGACGAGAAGGTGTGGATCCTGGCTTAGATGCTGGACTGGATTTAGCCGCACCTGAAAGTAAGCAGAACAGATTACAAATATTGGCAACATTAAGGATGCTTTTTAGATTACAAATGTACAGTATAAAAGTTCACAAGAAAGTACAGAAGGTAGCCCCAATGATCCCTTCCGATCACAGGAGTAGCACACACACTGAGAAAGTGCACACAGGGGCGCCGGAGTCTCGGCTGTGGGTTAAGCATCTGTCTTTGGCTCAGGTCATGATCCCAGGGTCCCAGGATCCAGCCCGGTGCTGAGCTTCCTGCTCAGTGGGGAGCCTGCTTCTCCCTCTCCCTCTGCCCCCATTCATGCGCTCTCTCTCTCCCTCAAATAAATAAAATCTTTTAAAAAAGGAAAAAACAGTACACAAAGTACAAAGACAGGGTCCACTTGGGCAAATTAATATTTCTGAGCACTTTTTCCTTTCAGTATGAGATTATGTTGTCCTTTCTCCCTCTGTAGAGATAAGAACAACTCGTACTAAGAGATTTAAAAATTTATTTATTTATTTTTAAAGATTTTATTTATTTATTTGACAGAGAGAGAGATCACAAGTAGGCAGAGAGGCAGGCAGAGAGAGAGAGGGAAGCAGGCTCCCTGCTGAGCAGAGAGCCTGATGCGGGACTCGATCCCAGGACCCTGAGATCATGACCTGAGCCGAAGGCAGCGGCTTAACCCACTGAGCCACCCAGGCGCCCTAAATTTTTTTTTTTTTTTAAGAGGAAATGTTCTTAGATAATCTTGAAGCACCACCATAATGGAGTTTCTAATGAACAAGAAAAAAGAGCTCATGATAGATTAATACTTTAGAAAAACTTCAGTACAAGGGCCTATTTTTGCCCTATTTCCTAGGTTCAGCCACTTGACAGCGTCCGGGATCCATGAACTCTCCGAAGCAGCGTGTGCCCCTGTTCCATATGGCCTGGTGTCTGAGTTTTACTGGGACTGAGAGAGCTTCTTCTTCTTCTTCTTCTTTTTTTTTTTTAAGATTTTTATTTATTTATTTGACAGACAGAGATCACAAGTAGGCAGAGAGGCAGGCAGAGAGAGAGTAAGGAAATTAGGCTTCCCGCTGAGCAGAGAGCCCCATGCTCTCTGGGATCATGACCTGAGCTGAAGGCAGAGGCTTTAACCCACTGAGCCACCCAGGTGCCCCCTGAGAGAGCTTCTTGAGAGCGGGTGGATTCCAAGGGAGGGGCAGGGAAGGGACAGGGTGGGACACCTTCTTGTGTCAGGAAGCAAGGATGTGTTCACGGTCTAATGTGAACAGGCACAGGAGCCAGTGGGGAAATGTCTCCAACTTAGCCACACTCGGGGCAGTTTTATATATCAAAAGAATAATGGCTCTAATGGACTGTAATACATTCAATAAATAAAAATCTAGTTGAGAATGATGAGGAGGAGGAGGAAGGGAGGGAGGGAGGATATGAAAATCTTTCTAGAACATGGACAGCTAGCAAATGCAGAAGAAATGTTAGAACTGGAAAAATCACCATTTTGCAACAAAGGTAACTGGTCCAGGAAAGGCTCACTGACTCTAAAACATTAAGTGAGAAGTTTGGGGGGGAATAAGCCATTCATACATGTCAAGGTATTGTCCTAAAATTTACTTTCTGTAATGGAAAAAAGATACACCTTTGCCTTTACAATGGGAAGGTCTTGGAATTAGCACCTTGACCAAGTGATTCAACAGCACCACTAATAATGGTAGAAATTGAGCGGAGCAGGAGGCGGGGGGAGGTCACTGATGTCAGGTAAGATCTTGCCCACTGGAAGCTCAGCTCCTAATAGGCACTCACAGTCTAGAACATGACAGACACAGGAAGTGGCCTCTGCAGCCAAAACTGTGCAACGATGTTTACACACTTCATGCATTAAGAAACGCAGCGCCATTACCGGGGGCCCACCTGGTCTCCACCACACGGCAGCTCAGCCTGGTGGGGAGGTGCTCCGCCCGATCCCCCGCCATGCTCCCATAACCCCTGCTTCTCCAGAAGGCTCTTGGAGCACAAGGAACCAGCGTCCCTCACCGTCGTAACCCCAGTACTTAGCACCACGCCTGGCTGAACGTATATTTTCTGAAGGTACAAATGTTGAAAGAAACACGTGAACAAGTAAATACAACCTGGTTCTGTGGTTTCTAGTTTCCCAGTTTATCAGTACTAACAGATCAGAAAGAGGCAGGGGCTAATGAAGCCAAGTGTGCTGACAGCAGTTACAAGTTTCAACCAATCTCCTAATAATCATGTAGCAAACCCCAAGAGTTCAGGTGCCTGGAGTCCCTGGGTGTAAAGGCAAAATCATACACCCCCTCAGAAAGCACTGGCAATATCACACCCTTTAAAATCTGTGACAAGGGAAAAAAGAATTTTCTTCTAAAAATTTCTAGGAAAAGGCCTACTATATTTTAACATGAAAATCAAATTGGGAATCGACTTAAAACAGTTCGAGTACCTGAAGGTAAAACCCTCAGGGAGCTGAAAACCTCGCCCATGCTGAAAACCTGGCCCATGCCGAAGACCTTCCCAAGGATTCCAGAGAGCTGAGGCTTTGGTTCATCTGTGTTTCCCACTGGGCTGCAAGGATCCTCCATCTCTGCAAAAGCCCACAGAAGATACTTCCGGAGCACTTCTAGTGGTCGACTGGCCAGGCTCACTAAAGACCATACGAACAGAGTAGAGAAAACAATGTGGCTAACAGCAGAGGACACAGGGGGAGGACATGCTGACCTGGCAAGGGCCTCCTCTGAGGGCAGCTACCAGCCAGCCTCGCTGGGGAAAAAGCTTCTAGAAAATCAAGTTACTTCAGACCTTTTTATAAGCAGTATATCATATTTTTATACCAATAAAGTCCAACGGAAAGCAGCTTCAAGACAACGTTCAACACCTCTTATGTACTAAATACACGCTTATCCAGGGCCTACCATGAAGCACGTCGTGCCGGAGATCCCTGCTCTTCAGGAGCTCATGGGGTTTCACGGAGTGACAGTGGAGTCAGAATGGCCAGGCCGGCCGCATTCAACTTTCTCAGGGACAAGGCAGCGTTCCTGACTACGGACCACACAGCAGGATTCGGGCTGGCCCCTCTGCCAGAATCACTCCCGTTCCCCTCCTCTGAGTGACTAAGTGCTGCATCCCGCAGGTCTGAGCTTGGACGCTGCTGCTCTGGGAGGCCGCAGCACCTGTCCCCGGCAACGCTGTGGCCCTCGCCTTAGGCCTGATCTCCCAGAAGACTTAAACATGGCAGAGTAGGAGTTGCATCTGTTTTGTTTACCATTTTATGCTCCCAAGGCCAATTTCCATGCCTGACCCAGAGGCAACACTCAATACAAGCTTTTATAATACATTAAAAGAACTCCTAGGAGAGATAGCCGTCCAGGATAAAGCTACCAGCAACAGATCGCGGAACTGATGCCAACATCAAAGTCGCTGACAGCACGCACCGGCAACACATGCAGGAAACCCAACGAAAACATCACCAGCCTCCCACAAGGCGAGCTCTTACTTGGTTTCAAGATTACCTTTGGCTATCGCTTGGGATCAGGACCAAGTACAAGTAGGGACATCATTGTAAGTCACTGTAAGCGTTTAACTCTGAGTACAGAGGCACAAGCTAGCTTGTGCTGGGCCAACTCTCTGCGGCCTCTCCTGAAGGAAACAGCCTTGCAGGAGGGGCTCCCCAGGAGTGTGCCTGACCCATGCTGGGCCCTTTTCCCCAGGCAGGTCAGCAGCCACGATGGGGCCAGGTGCAGTAGCGGACGTATGTTTATCACTCATTCCTGTACCCTGCCTTACCCAGTCTCATGCAAATTTTGAAAGAAAAACATGGAAGGAATAGAAGCTGATTGCTTGTAAAACAAAGCTATTATGTGTTATATTTCTAGGACATCATCAAAGGCAGCTTGAAGAAAACCTAAAATGTTAGATATGAAGTCAAAGAGGAAGGCTCACAGACAAGCCAAAGCCTCCCGCAAGACCATGATACCAACAGAAAAGAGAACTAAAAATAAACACGGAAGCTGGCGGGCAGAGGAAGAGGGGGCCCCCAGCAGACACGGCACAGCTCCTGGGGGACAGGCCGGAGTGGCTGTAGGGACAGACGCTGTCCCAGGCGCAGCTTCTTCCCAAGGAACCACATCCCTTGCTCCAGGCAGAGCCCAACTTGGCCTTGGGTTAGGGTCTTGGCCTTAAAAGGCCCCCTGTGTTTCATGGATCCTGTCCAGGTCGTTTGGGGCACGGAGTCCCCTTTCACCTGGTACACACGCACGTGGCTGGTGGATCTCTCCGAGAGGTGAAAGATGAAAACAAAGAAAATCAGACTTGGCATCCTCTGCCGCTGGGAAGGGGAAGGGGGTCTGCCCTCGGGCACCTGTACTTGTTACATGCGGGATGGAAGAATCACTCCTACCCTGCCCTGGACAGTCACTCACAGGCCGGACAAAGGCATGGAAAATGAATTGGAACAATTTAGTTACAGATGAAGTAATTAGTATCTGAAAGCTAAAGTCAGGCTTTTTGAAATTCTGATTCAGTTGTTTGGAAAGAAAGTGATCACTCGGAGTGAAATGTCTGTGGACGGAGGGCGTGGGAGGGCAGGGCCAGCCACCTGCGCATTTACAGACCTCTGAAGGAAGGAAGAAATCGAAGAACAGGAAAGATGCATGGAAGAGTTTAGTGTCTTCAGAGGTTCCAAGTTAAAAAAAAAAAAAAAAAAAAAAAAAAAAAAAACCACAGGAAAAAAAAACAACAACAAACTACACAATTAAAGGGTTAAAGTAAAAGCTCCTTTTTCAAAAAAATGTAAAGTGAGTTCTTTAAATCCTTGAGCTGCTATTTGATATGGAAGTCATTTACCCCTCCCGGCTAGCACATAGAGAAATACCAAATCATAAAACTTACAAAAATGAAAATGAAGTCTTTCATTCATTCTGTTTAAAGATTTCTTGGTTTACTTTTTAGGAGAGGAAACAGTATCCTAAAGTAGATCACACTCCTTAGACCGCAAAGAACTCTGTTTTTGTTTATTTGCTTTAAAAGTTTCACGGTCTTCCTTTCAAACCACCGTACTCTTGAAGAGTACCCAGCTTCTGGGGTGCCAGGCTGTCTCCCAGCATCTCTGGGGTGCTGGGCTGCTAGAATAAGGAAATGCCGAGAAAATTATAATGATCAGTGTCAGCAAATTTAACATTGGTAGGTCACTTTTAGGTAAACTGCCATTTATATTCCAACTTTGTGAAATGACCCAATACTGTCCTTAGTAGCCTCTAATCCTGCCTTGAGAGATCAGGGTCCTCAGTGGCTGCCTTCCGGCTGCCCAGAACGTGCCCTAATTCAGGGTGACTCTGCTTCTATGCCTTCCCGTGCCTCCTGGCTCAAAGATGCTTCCACGAAAAACATTTACATAAGAGCTTTTAAAGGGAGGCAGCACTTCAGCTGTAACGCAGATATTTTTTTTTTCCTTGCAGCTATCAACCATTCCACAATTTTTTTTTTTCAAGCTGCTTGTGATGTCCTGAAAACATAATTAGTGGTAGCCCTGTTTTACAAGAATTGTTTTTCCCTCAAGCTTTTCTCCCTCTCCCTAATTTTCCCTTTCAAAAGAAAAAGGAGTTTCAGAAGCGGAGGAAAAGAGACATAAATTCTGTGCAAGTCCCTGTAATTCTCTGCCTTTACTCATTGGATATGGACATGATTTACAATGCTAGTCTTTGAGCAGTTGTGTCTTAATTAATGCCTTTAGGATTTGGTGTATAAATATGATTCTAAGACATTTTAACCATAGTTGTAAAAAAAACAAAACCGAGTGGCCTTATTCACTGCCTTAGTGAAGTCACAGTATCACTGTGTCTAATGTCAATAATTAGTAGCTTAAAGTTTATAGAAAATGCTACATTTTGGGCATACGAGGCCCAATGAATTCATAACGCTAAAGCAAAGAAAAGCACTTTACTTGGCTTTATCCTTCACGGCCAGAGCTCTGATGGAATTTAAAAATTCTTCTCACTTAATCTGCTGTATTCCTTCTGCCAAAATCATAAACAGAGGAGCTAAAAATATGACGTTAATACTGTTGACAAGAACCACAGAGACATTAAAAACATGTGCACACACGCGTGCACATGTGTGCCCACAACACACACACACACACACACTCAGAAGGAACCAGTCTTCTGGTCATCCCCAGCTGCTTCTCTACATTGAGAGCACATTCCACCCCCAGGTCCTTCTCCCTAAAGTAAAAACCCCACAGCAGCGGGGACTGGGGAGTGGGTGAAATGGGTGAAGGTGGTCAAAAGGCAGAGACTTCCGGTTATAACACAAGTCTGGGGCATCAGATACACTGTATGCTTGAGAGTTGCTAAAGGGTAGATCTTCAAAGTTCTTATCACAAGAAAAAAATTGTGATTATGTGTGGTGATGGATGTTGACTAGACTTATCATGGTGACCATTTTACAGTCTATACAAATATTCAGTCATGTCGTATACCCGAAACTGTTACACTGAATGTCAGTTATAGCTCAGAAACAAAACCCCGGGCACCTGGGTGGCTCAGTCGGTTAAGCATCTGCCTTTGGCTCAGATCATGATCCCAGGGTCCCAGGATCGAGTCCCACTTTTGGTACCCTGCTCAGCAGGGAGCCTGCTTCTCCCTCTGCCCCCGCCCCTGCTGGTGCTCATACTCTCTCTCCCCGCAAGTAAACAAAACCTTTAAAAGACGAAACAAAACAAACTCCCACAGACCTGAAACTTGGCAGAAGATACACTGTACCTACACTGATCAGTTATTTGTGGATGATCTGACCTCATGTCCTTATCCCCTTTACCTTGGCAAATAGATTTTGATTTTTAACCGAGATAATGAACTTGGTTAAAATAAAAGTAAATAAAGCCACTGCTGGGGATAGAGTATGGGGCTGGACTGAGGAGAAGAGCTGATTCCCACAGGAAGAGGGTTTCCTCCTCAGTGACAAAATGGACACCAGAGTGGTCCCACTGTAGTCCCCACAATTATGATCACTGCAAATTCAAGAGCTGCCCCTTTCCTTCAAAAATGGCTCCATACCTTCCCTTTGTAGGTTCTGTCATCTGTTCTCTGAGGGCGAAAAAAGAAAAGCACGTCAGTGGCCAGAGGTCAGTCCAAAAGGAGCAGCAAGTAGCTGGGGTTCCGGGAGGCTCCGACTCATGGGATTATTAAGAGGCTGGCTCTTTGATTCGGAAATTACTAGTTCATGGCCCTTCAGGCTTCTGTCACCAGTGCGGCCAGTGGCAAAGTTGGGTTCTTTTTGCTACTTTAGTGTCAGCTTGTAAAAGAGGGCAGCTCCTTTTCTGAGCACCTTGAAGCCTGGCACGAAGCACATCAACTGTGTGGGAGTGGACTGGAAATGGCTATCCCTCATCGTGCCCTTAGGGAGGCAATGGTTAAGCTGGCGGGGGGGGGGGGGTGGGGGGCACCTACAGCCAGGAGTCCTGGCTCTGCTACTGGCTGAGTGGTGTGACTTGGGCTGCTGCCAGGACTCATGTTAAAGACTGGAATAGCAGTGCCTGTTTCCTGGAGTTGGGAACAACACGCGAGTTCGTACATGGAAAGTTCTTATACAAGAGCCTGGCACATAGTAGGTACTCAATAAATGTTAGCTCACATTATTATTACTCAGCAGATGAAAGGTGATTCAACTAATGAGGAGGTACACAGGTTTCCCATTTCTAGACTAACAAAATAAAAACGAAACTGCTAAAGTCATAAGAAAATCCAACTGGTTGTCAAAAAAATCTCTATGAATCTCTATAAAAAATTTTAATCCATAAACCACCAGTGGGCACCAAGGTACAAGTTCTCCTGTCCCATTTACTCTCTATCTTGAAAATCAGCAGGCTGTAGCCCAAGTCTCTGTGTTTCTTCTTAAATTACTTTGACTCATTCATTCACGCAGCTCATGTTTACTGAGCCCCTCCCGTGTACCTGGCAAGCTATAGGCAGTTGGGATACATCAGTGAAAGAAACCGAAGATGCTGGTCTTGGTGGAATTTACATTCTAACAGGGGGAACTGATAATCAATAACATAGTAAACTAGCAAGTAAATGCTATGGAAAAGAGAAAGGTAGAGGAGGGCAGGGGTGAGCAGTGCAGAGGTGGGGTGGGTGAGCAGCTCTTTGCAGGACCCTCTTTGGGGAACCGGAGCATCCACCACTCATCTCTCTCCAGTCTCAACTCCTCTCAGACCCACAAGACTTCCATGGGCCTCACTAGACTCAGGCCCCCTTGGAAGGACAGTTAAATGTTCACTGCTGGTGGGGGTCATGCGTCAGTCCAGTACTGACGTGACGCACGTGTGTGGGGGGGTTTGCCTGGTTCAGAAGTCCCATTCCTCAAAGAAGCCTACATCTCTTATGACAACTCCACAGTCACAACTTCTGGGATCCCTGAAAGGGACATGCCAATTATAGGAGTAACCCTTACTTCAGGGTCTCCTTGAGAAAGTGAGGTGTGAATAGGGACCTGAGAGGGGGTAGGCGGCCCTGCGGACAGCCAGGAGCCAAGCACTCCAGGCAAAGGCCCAGCCTCATCTGTCCAGGAGCCAGGTGGGTGCCGGAGCCCAGGAAGCCCGGGGCAGAGATCATCAGGGCCTCCGAGGCTGGGCTTAGGACTTAGGACGTGGGCTTTCTTTGTGAGGGAAGAGGGGAGCCAGTGCAGGCTGCTGAGCAGAGGAGTGCCGCGGGCTGCAGGCTGTGTGGAGAACAGACGAGTGGCCACTGAGGAGGCCGCTGCACGCTTTCTCCTAGGTATGAGCAGGGAGCACTCAAGACAGTGTTCTCTCTGGTAAGTCATTTCCAATGCTCCAGCCGAGACAAGCCTATCACGTACCCTCTAAAAGAGGCACAGACGCCTGGCCATTGCATACAACTCACATTTTGCCATCCGAACCGTAGCAAAAGGCCCTGCTCTCATCAATGGCATCTGCTATTGATTCCGGGGGTGGGAGAAGGCTGAAGAAAAGTAGCTCCAAGTCAGCCTGTGTCCCTCCCAACTCACTGCTCAGGGTGCATCACAGAGTCTGCTAATTGGCTCTGCCCTGGGAGCGCATGCCAGTGAGCTACACCAAGAGTCAGGGGCCTGGGGAGGGTGTGGCTCACCCTGACCCAGAGCCCCAGGGCCTTGGGGGCACCCCTTCCCCCACCACAGGTCACAAAGCCTGGCCCTGGGATGGGCAAGCGGGCCTGAGTGCGTCCAGCCGGTGTGAGCGTTCACAAAACCGAGTTACTTCTGCCCTGGTTACTGTCCCTGCTGGAGATGATGTGCTTATTTTTAGCCATCATGTGATTCTCCAGTATTTTCCAGGCTCTGCTTGAGTCACTATGGTTTCAGAGAATTTTTCATAGTGGGGAAAAGTACACGAAAGAACTCCTCCTCTTCAAATGGCTCAAGTATTAAAAAAAAATCAAACCTCTGAAAAGTTACCTAAATGTGGTGTGTGTGTTTCTTGTGATAAACTGGCTTTTCTCACCTCTCAGATCTCAGTAGACAATGAAGTGTGCTTTTAAACACGGGAGGAGCTAACCAATCACTATCTTAGTTCAAATTGTCCTCCGAGCAGTTTCTCTCTACAAACAGTGAGACTCCCTCACTCCCATGAAAACAATCACCTCAGAATCCCAGCCATTTAGGCGAACACCCCCTTGCCTGTTCCCTGCAGCAATGAGAAAAGCTCGAGGCTGACACAGGCCAGCAAACGCAGCCAGACCATCAAGAAGGAAAACACACAAGCATGGCTGTGACCTCGCAGAGCCCCCGCGCTCCCGGCAGACAGCAGTCCTCTCAGCCAAAGGCTTACAAATTAAGACGGCTATTTGGGGGAAACACAATGACTTGAGAGTGTAGATACAGACCTACTGACTCCATGGTCAAGACCAGTGTTTGAGGTTGTTTTCCTAATGGAGGCCAGTCAGCTGAGCTCCATGAACACTATCTTACCCAGACTCCCTTGCCAACAGGAGAGACAGACAGACAGTCAGGGTCTGAGGCCATGGTGCAGCTGGAGCTCAGCGGGGTGAGGACCAGGGCTGAGCCCCACCGCAGTCCTCTACTCTCCTCTTCGGCACGTGGCTCCTGCCCCCAGCTCTCTGCTTCCACCAACCAACCATTAAGCCAGAAACGTGTGCATCACTTACCCTTGACTTCCCTTCTCCTTTCCTTCTCACATCCAGTGGTCAAGTGTCATCAACTCTATCTCCTTAGAAAGTCTCCGTAACCCACATGGCCAATGACCTTCGCTTCGGCCAACCTCCTGCCCTGGATCGTCTGTTGTAACAGCTTCTTAGCTAGTCTTCTGGATTGTACCTCTACACCCTGCATGGATTCTCTATTACTAAACAGCAAACTTGTCCTTAAAACTTTTTAATGACTTCCAACTGCCCCCTTTAAAGTACAAACCTCTGTGACCAGCAGAACCCAAGGTGACCCCCTCCCC
Organism: Lontra canadensis; assembly: GCF_010015895.1. NCBI lineage: Eukaryota > Metazoa > Chordata > Mammalia > Carnivora > Mustelidae > Lontra > Lontra canadensis. The sequence continues at coordinate 11,472,104 of NW_022631011.1, forward strand.
CCAATGAGCTTCACCTCGTATTCCCACCTTTGTACAGTCCCTCGCCTCTAGCTTCTGAGAGAATAGGGCACAGGTGATGGGACGTGACTCTCCTGATGATGGCATCTACAGAACTCTGCTTGGCTAGCCTACCTGCTAGTGAGAATCCTCCTGCTGGCCTTGAAGAAGCCTGAATGCTGGAAAAGTCCACGTGGTGAGGAACTGCAGGTGGCCTTTGGGAACTGAGAGCAGCTGCCGGCAAGGGACAGAAGCCTCAGTTCTGCAGCCTGAAAGCAACAGCCACAACCCAAGAGAGCGCACCCTGGTTAAGCCTCTGTTAGACCAGAGCCCCAGCAGACCCCTGAACTGCTGCCTGAGTTAAGGCGGAGAACTCAGCTAAGCGGGGCCCAGACTTCAGCAGGTGGAAGACAATACGCGTGCTTGTCTATGCTGCTAAGTTTGTAGCGGATGTTTTGCAGCAACACACATGGAGACCGCCTCTCAACTCATACGAGGGCCCCACTCACCTCCACAGCCTTACAATCTCAACACTGATGTGGAACAACGTGCCGTTCACTCAATAGGCATGTTCTCTGTTGACGTCAACATTCTGCTCTTTCTGCTTTCAGCGCTCCTGTCCTACTCTTGACCTGGCTGACTTCTACTCATTCAGCAAGTCTCAGTCCAATCTCACTCTTCCCTCGAGAAGCCTTTCTAGAACATGCAAGACCAGCTCATGGGGTCTTCCTACACACCCTGACAGCATGTACCTCACTTGACAGCTACCGCCTTTTTACTGCCATGTTTTGTCACAAGACTGTACCTTCCTTGAATCACGGTATCTCCAGAATCCAGGTATCTCCAGAACCTCTTACAGTGACTTAAAATACATGTTGAGAGAATGAGTGAATGGGAATTTAAGTAAAGCTTTCATAAAAAAAAAAAAAAAAAGAGTCCATTAAATAGGAGCTGCTATTTAAGAAATTATTTTTGGAGCTACTGTGTAGGGCACCACACTATTTCCTGAGCTATAATACAGGGGCTCCTCAGGGACAGAAGTGACAGGAAAATGTCAAGAACAGCCATGTATCAGCTTACGGATTGCATCTTCCTGGATCCAAATGGACATTCAGTGATTCAATTTAAATCAATTCAACAAATTCTAAATGAGAACCTTCTATGTGTCAGGCAAATGGAGAAAAAATGATTGAGCAAGACAGAACTGGCTGATAGTTTAGTTCACCCAATTCAAAGGGAGTCTAGAAAATTCTTCAAAGTCAAAACTGTTTTCTATTCCTGCCCAACATACCAAGTGACAAAGGGAAGAAAAACAGGTGCATGGGTGACCAGTGATATTCCGTTTATGAAAACTAAGAATAAATGCTAAGTCATTGCTTTTTGAGGCCATGCAAGTTTTATTGTGAGTTTAAGAAGCCAAACACCAAGTTATTATTCCTTTGGAGAGAAAAGGGATGATCGGAGTAACCTGTGGAATTTAGTGCAAAGCCAATTAGTATTTCAGCATAGTCAGGAAGCAGTAAAAATGACCTGATGCTGGTTATGAAAGGGCTCAGTACTGTTTACGGAAGGACCAGGAGGGTTGGCTCCCCAGCTACAGGTGGGACAACAAAGGTGGCCATCTGTCCTTGGCAGAGTCCCGTGGGAGGGAAGCAGGGGACGGAGTGCCGAAACATGTGCCGGTTTTGTCTGAGGGCTGTATTATATTCTTCCCTCTGAAATCACCCAGGCCGTCTACTCAGAGAAGGATTTGAATCAAAGGATTAAGAAATCCAAGACTGGTAATCCCACTCATCAGGGGCTCAGTACGCCAGGCTTCACACACATTTCTGCTCGGGGGTCATAATTCCTGCACTGATGAGTTTACAGAAGGTAGAGGAATGCCCACCAAGAACCTGTTGCAAGGATGCATGAGACCACTTATAAACTTCAAAATTATTGCTATTTTAAAAAACAAATACCATTCAAATTGAACAGCATGTGCTCTGTCTCAAGCCTTTAGGGCATGGCAGAGTCTTTTAGGTCCTCCCTAGGCTGTGCAATTTGAATGTGGTTTGTGAAAATTTACTGCAGTTCAGAGGAGTGTGAGGAGGAGATAAGAACGTAAAACAAGACTGTAGCCATGATATTTCAGAGGCAGTATAATGGTTTAAGAGTGTAGTTTCTGGAATCACAGGGTTAAACTTTAAACTCTGGGGCCCCCATTTCTAGTGTCTGACCCTGGCAAGTTACAGACCCTCTCTGTGCCTCAGTTTCCCCACCTCAAAGAAAGGGATGATAGTTGTAGGTTCTGATCTCTAAGCTTTCAATAACTCTAGTTTTATGCAAAACTAGGTCCTATTTTGATTTCAAAAAGCCAAAATAACTAAAGGTTGTACACTGGGTTAGTAAATACCTGTCAAAGATGCTGTCTCAGTAAGCAAACAGATTGAGATGGCAATGAAAAATGCATGCCTGCTCCTAGGAAGAAGGTTCTCGGCCTTCGGTTCAGATACCACCAGAAGATTCCTATCTGAAGCTCCTGCATTCTTCATGTCTCTGGTCCTATCTGTGCTCTCAATATTCCAAACTCACAGTCCGTATCCTGGCATGGCCCTGCTCATGCTGTGTGCCGTGCTTTTATCTTTACAGGTTGAGAAATGCAGTTTCAATTATTCTTTGAGGAGAAACATATCCCGATGTCCAGTGGTGCATCCTATGTATCTTACACAAGACACATATGTAATTGGAGGAACAAAGCGACCAATACCCTTCTCCCTCCCCTTAGCAGCCATTACCTGGAAGGTAGCTCAGTGACTAGGTGGTTTCATACTAGCAAGAGACCAAGGGGATGCAGCGCTAACACAGGGTAGGGAAGGAGTGAAAGTAATTACTTATTTCCGAGTGTTCACGTAATAAGACATGCTAGCAGCTCCTGGGAAGCAATTCTCGCTGATTCTGGGACTAGTAAAATGGCACCTCTTGTTTTGAGTTGGTATTACATGAGCTCTTAAGACGAATGTTTGATCCTTGAAGAAGTGAGCAGGTGTGTGGGTGGTACAGTATATGGTTAGATGATGGGGGGCTGTGAGGACAGTTAATAATAGCAGGAATATGAATAAACAGACGTGACTCATTTTGATGGGGAGACCATGAAGGGACAAGCCTCCCCTATGGCTCAGACGTCAGATGCCGTCATGGACTGGTTTGGTCTAAAGAGCAGAAATGGGAAAATGCGTTTCTTGGAATAAATAATGGCTTTGGGATGAGAACAACATTTGTGTTTAAGGGCAGATTCTTCCCAAAAGGTAAGTGAAGACATAGGTTTTGTCAGTAATGAGGAAAAGGAAGTCCTGTGTGAAGGCACAGGCCTTTCTGGACACGCTCAATGAAATTTAACTTTTTATTTGGACTCTAATTGAGTCCCTGCTAAACCAAAAACATCAACACTCTTTGGAGCAAGACACCAAAAGCTGCAATGTTAACAAAACATCACAATGTCTACGATACAATCTAAAATTAATCAACCTATGAAGAGCCAGGAAAATGTGACACGTTCTCAAAACCGACAGATGCCAGTCGCGAGGAGGTCAGAATGGTGGAATCAGCAGACACGAACTTTAAAGCAACTACATAACCACATTCAGTGAAAGATGGTCGTAATAAATGAAAGGCAGGCAATATCAATAGAGAAAGAAAAAAGTGAATTACTACTGAAAACATGCAATAGTTGAAATTTTTAAAATGCTCAATTGAAGAGAGGGAACAGAGGAAAAAGAGGGTAACCTGAAGCTGTATTATGTAAAGAAGAGAAAGAATGTTGGGGAAAAAGTGAACAGCACCTAAGGAACCTAAGGAATAATTTCAAAAGCTCCAACATATGGATAAATGGTGTCCGAGAAGGAGAGGACAGAGAGAATGGAGATGAAAAAATATTTGAAAAAATGGTTGAAAATCTCCTAAATATGGTAAAATACATAAACTTTGGGATTTGAGTAGCTTAAATGAACTCCAAAACAAGATAAATTCAAAGAGAACCATGGTTAGGCACATCCTGGGCACTCGACTGGAAACCAGAGATAAAGGGAATCTGGAATGCACCCAGAGAAAACCAACTTCCTGCATGCTGGGGAAGAAGGATGAACAAGCACTTCTTATCTTTGGAGGCCACAGACACTGAAACAGCAGCTCTGAGGTGCACGAAGAAAGGATGATCCGCTGGAGTTCTTTATCTATGGAAATTTTCAGTAATGAAGGTAAAATAAAGACATTTACAGAGAAAGGAAATTAAAGAATTCGTTGCCACTGGACCTGCTCTGAAGAGAAATGGAATCAGTAGGGAACTCAGGTCTACAGAAATGACTGAAGAAGAGGGAAAATGGTAAAAACTTGGGGAAAAGCCCCCTATTTTTTCTTTTAATTTCTTTAAAATACATATGATTGGTTAAAATAGTACTGCCTCATAGAAAAGGAATGTTAATCTTGTAATTTAAAAATTTAAGGACATTTATTTTAATATGTGCAAATACATACAATATATACAAAATATAATTTCTACATGTGATCAATGAAATTATTAGAGGTTTTATATTCATTTTCTTCACACTAAGTTTTCCAAAGCCAGCAAGTTTTTTACACACACAGCACATTTCAGTGTAGAAAAGCACATCTGAAATGCTCAGAAGCCACGAACTGAGCAATGCCGCCTTAAAGCCGGAGTTGTGACATTGCCTTGCGGGATTTATGATGCATATGGAAGTAATAGACAGATGACAAGTATAACAAAGGACAGTGGGAGGAAAGGCTGCCAGGATTCCACATTTTACATGAAGAGATAAAATATGATTTTTAAGTCCACAGTGAAAAGGTAAGTATATATATTGTAATTCTTAGAGCAACCACTAAAAAAAATTAATGCGAAGAGATATAGGTAGGGAGGCAACAAATTTGGAAGGAATGTACAATACTTTTAAAATTCCAGAATATGGATATGGCACCTAAGGCACATGCAACAAAAAACAGTCAGTGGGACTCCATCAAACTAAAATCCTTCTGCTTTAGCAAGAGAAACCCTCAACAAAGTGAAAAGAGAACCTACAGAGTGGGCAAAGTATTTGTAAACCATGTATCTGGCAAGAGATTAATATCCAAAATACAATAAAGAACTCATATAACCCAATAACAAAAAAGCAAGCAACTCACCTCCATTTAAAAAAGTGGACAAAGGACCTTAACAGACATTTCTTCAAAGATGTATGAAAGGCCAACAGGTGCATGAAAAGGTGCTGAACATAAGCATTCATTAGGGAAATGTAAATTAAAACCACAATGAGATACCACTTTATGCTGATCAGAGCAGCTATCAGCAAAAGAAAAGAAAGAAGAAATGCTGGCGAGGATGTGGAGAAAAGGGCACCCTTGTGCCCTGCTTGCTGGTAGGGATGGAAATTGATGCAGCCACTACGGAAGACCATCAGGAGGATGCTCAAAAAATTAAAAATACAACTACCATATGATCCATCATTTCTACTTATGGTTATTTATCCAAAGGAAATGAAAACTCGGAAAGGTATCTGCACCCCCATGTTCACAGCAGTGTTATTTACAATGGCCAACAGACATGGAAATAATCTAAACATCCATCGATAGATAAACAGATAAATTGTGGGACAGACACACATAGGAATATTTTTCTGCCATAAAAGAAACAACAAAATCCTACCATTTGCAACAACATGGGTGGACCTTGAAGGCATTATGCTAAGTGAAATAAATCAGACAAAGAGAAAGACTGTATGATCTCACGGGTAGACTCTCTAAAACAAACAAACCACCAAACTCAGAAAAAGAGATCACACTTGTGGTCACCAGAAGCAGAGAGCAGGGGGAACTGCAAGAAGGTGGCAAAAGGTACAAACTTCCAGCTGCAATAAGATAAGTAAGTGCTAGGGATGTAACGTACGACATGACGGCTACAGCTAACACTGATGTATGATGTCTCGGAAAGTTATTAAGAGACTAGAGCCGAAGAGTTCTCACCACAAGGAGAGATTTGTTTCTTTTTATTGTATCTCTATGAAAAGATGGATGTTGGCTGAAGCTATTGTGGTGATCATGTCACAATACGTGTAAATCAAACCATCATGCTGTATGCCTTAAACTCATACAGTGATATACGTCAATTATTGTAAAATAAGACTAAAAAAAAAAAAAAGAAAATCCTAAGAAACAGAAGCCCCTGGGTGGCTCAGTTGGTTAAGCATCTGATTCTCAATCTCAGCTCAGGTCTTGATCTCAGGGTTGGGAGTTCAAGCCCCATGTTGGGCTCCAAGCTGGGTGTGGAGCCTACTTTAAGAAAGGGGGGCGGGGCCGAGGGAAGAGAAACAAAAACCAGAGGGGACAAGCAGAAAACAAGTGATAATATGGTAGACCTAAATCCAGCTGAATCAATAATTACATTAAATTGTAATGGACTGGATACTGCAATGTCCAGAGATTATGAGAATGAATAAAAAGGCAAGACCCAACTATATGCTTTTTTAAGAGGTACTTCAAATATAAAGTCAAAGATAGATAGAAATTTAACTTATCACGGGGAAGGATACACCAAGCAAACAGTAAGCATAAGAAAGGTAGAGTGGCTGTTTAGTATCAGATAAAATAGACTTCAAAACTAAGAGTTTGGAGTGCCTGGGTGGCTCAGTCATTAAGTGTCTGCCTTCCGCTCAGGTCAGGATCCCAGGGTCCAGGGATCAAACCCCGCATCAGGCTCCCTGCTCAGCAGGGAGGCTGCTTCTCCTGCTCCCACTCCCCCTGCTTGTGTTCCCTCTCTGGCCATCTCTGTCAAATAAAATCTTTCAAACAAACAAAAAAACCCCTAAGTTTTAAAAAAGATCAAGAGGGATACCTCATAAAATCTGAAGGTCAATTCACTGGAAAGACTTAATCATAAATATGTATGCATCTAATAATGGAGCCCTACAGACAGAAGACAAAAATTAAGAGAAACTGAAGGGAGAAAAGACAACTCCACAATCGATGTAACACCATCTTCACAGCAATTGTTAGAATTAGACAAAAACAAAAATGAGTAAAAATATAGAGGATTTGGGTAACATTATCCACCACCTTGATCTAACTGGTATTTCTAAAACACTAAATCAACCAACAACTGCAGAATACATATTCTTTTCAAGTGCACATGGCCATAAAATCTGTATCAGAACAAGGACAAAATCACCAAACTGCCACATTTCACTGCCTCTTCTAAAAACACAGAACAAACTTTTTGGGAAAGTAAAAGCAACTCTTCTTTCCCCCAAAAAAGTGACAGATAATGCTTACTTAGATTACGGGTAGTCAACAAATAAACCAATTAACCTGGTCACCTTGTTAAGATCCTAGGAACAGCCATAGAGAACCCAAATTAAAGATAATTGAGAGAGCAGTCGCATATTCATAGATTTGGAAAAATACTGTTAGTATTTCTTTATAGCTACATTTAGGGATTTAAGTATGACTGTTCAAATCCTTTATCCCACTATACTCCTTAGGTTGTTTCCTTTTTGAAACCATCTAATATTTCTATTGATCTCATTTTAAGGCTGGAACACTCAAGTCCCCAAGGAAAAGAGAAAGCACAGACTCAATTTCCATAGCAACTCTAAATCCATCACACTATATTTGTATATGAGAATTTGATTTAAATACATTAATATATGTGAATTTGCAATGTGTCTGAGCTGTGGTTGCTATAGGAACCGCAACTTTCAATTTCCTTTCAAGTTTAGGAAGTGCTCACACTTAACAACTCAATCCCCCCACCCTGATGGCTCTCTTGAGTTGCAGATTAGGCTCATCGCAATGCATTTACAAACAACCTGACTCACACTGCTATATGCACTCAACAGAGATCTACCATTGTGAAAATGTCTCTTCTAACACTTACTCCTCCTTGGTAGATCACAAGCAATTAGAGATGCGATTCTGCAGAAGGTGGAGAGAACAACTCGCCAGGCAGCCTCTGCTTATGCCAAAGCCGGCTGCAGGTGCAGGAAAGTCGCCCAACCGCACAGACACCAGTGGGCTCTGTGGCTTCTCTGAAGCTGCAAAGGATATTCTGTGTCTGTAATGAACTGGCAGAAAAATCCAGCACCTTCTCACAACAGCCCAATGCACCGAATGTGTGGAGGGCATCTACTTTATACAAAAGCGAACAACCCACGGAGCATGGCGATAGAAGTCTATAGGATGAAAAATTTTTTTTTCTTTTTTTTTTTTGCCAAGGTAGACAGCACTTAATTATCAACATGTGGACGATCCATTCCATGATGGCATTTCCACTCACACATGGGCCCTTTGGCACAAGATGCTCGGAGCACCTCCTGCTCCTCGTGGATTACAGTCAGGACATGCAAGTTACTTTTAATATCAGCCTAAGGAAGTATCTGGGGAGAAAGATCCACTGCGAAATGAAGAATCCCAAAGCGAAATGAAAAGACGGGGTGATCTCCTGCTTTTGATTATACCAGCCATTGCTTACTTCCACTAATATGGATGGTTGACAAAGGACAAGGTTTAGAGGTGGGACAGAAATGATTGCTGAACGTCCCTGACATGGCATCACTGTGACGCGGATTGGAGAATTCCCAGGGAGGAGACCCTCACCTCAGCATCACACGCGTTGTCTTCAACTTTGGATGGACCAAATCGGACTTGTATACAGAGAAGATGGCCCTGAATGGTTTCAGACCAGAGGCAGGAGGCCACTTTAGAGACTGTAAGTCGTTCATGGCGGAGATGATTAACAGAAAGTTAAACAGAATCTTAAGAATTGGAAGGGGGGGGCACCTGGGTGGCTCAGTGGGTTAAAGCCTCTGCCTTCAGCTCAGGTCATGATCCCAGGGTCCTGGGATTGAGCCCTGCATCGGGCTCTCTGCTCAGTGGGGAGCCTGCTTCTCTCTCTCTCTCTGCCTGCCTCTTTGCTTACTTGTGTTCTCTGTCTGTCAAATAAATAAATAAAATCTTAAAAAAAAAAAAAAAAGAATTAGAAGGGGGACTCTGAGTGTATCAATTAGTACAAGCTGGTGTCCCACCGACCCTGAGGGATACGGAGAGGCGTGGAGCTATGTGATTCTCTAATAAGGCATTCGGGCTGTTGGGCTGTTGAGCAAGCTTTCTGAAGTCTTTCGGCTTTTCCTTTACTGATGCTTACATTTTCTATTGCTATCAGTGGCCTCCCTGCCCTGACACGTGATGTGTGGAGAAACCATAACCCCATGTTTGTTATAATTATACATTTTATATCACAGATTTGACAATACCTATTCTGACTCTTGGAAGACATGTTGACTTACATTTTCTTGGCTGTATTCCCCAGAGTTGGATACATGACCTCAAGAAAAATGAGGTCTTACTGTCTTTATAGGAGCCTTTCACTTACTATAGCTTTTAAAACAATGTTCTACATGTGGTGTATACCTTGCTATAATTTTTCCCACACTATAGTTTTTCCATCCCACAATGTCCAAGAGACAGAACTTATTTTAATAAAAAGGCTATGATTGGTTTGACTTTTGAAAATACCCTTTCCTCCTGATTAAGACCAATAAGGTGCACATGGTCAAGGTATTAGGAACATAAGTCGTAAGAACTCTGCCTTCTGGAACATTAAAAACCCTATTTATTACCTGTTGACTTTAATGTGTTTCTGTTTCAGGTTCACGGACATTCTATCAAAACAGCACACACTTCTCTGTGGCTTCTGAGAAAGACCAATGGGGGAGCTGCTAGAGAACAAGGCCAAGGCAGCAGCACGGGCGGTGGGGTTGGGGGAGCAGGAGCAGTAGTGCCAATCCAAGGACACGCTGTGATTGTGGAAGAAAAATAAATTTCTGAAGCCTGTCTGATTTCACTACTAAAAAACGTGGGGGAAAAAGAAAGTGGCAGTGGAGTTTTAAGATGGATCTGTACACCATTAAGAGCTCTAGAAAAAGACCCTAAGAGGAGAAATGCCAGGTGCCCTGAGTCTCTCCTCCTGCCCATGTCCTCCTATTCCATTTGCCACCAAATCCCCCACACTGTACAAAACATACCACTCTTCTTCTCTACCCACATCTATTGCACTGATCAAGTTTCTGAGGCCAAACTTGAAGTCCAATTTGAACCGCTGTAAATTTTTGTTCCCCAAACTCCTTGTGGCTTCACCCAACCTCTCTCTCCCCACCACTTGTTAAAATAAAAATAAAAATAAAAATAAAATTCCCCTTCCTTTCTAAGTTTGTATCAACACATTTGACCTCATCTTCTCCCTCTGGTTTACGGGTCCTGGCTCCACAAATTTTGCCTTTTTCCTATCATCAAATATTTCTCCTCCCATGGAACTTTCTCTCACCTTACAAAACTGCCCGTTGTGCCTTGTCCTGAAAGCAAACGAAAACAGATCAAGGACAACACCATGCTCCTTCCAATCTCACTTCTTGAGGCTGTCAGCTTTTCCCACAACAACTCAACGTTTTTCAACTTTTTTTCCTGACAAATTTGGTGAAGGCGGAGTCTACTCTTACTGCGTGACTTTACCATTTGTGAGTGAGGCCACACTCCTATCCAGTCTCCTGGAATCTAGGTTTATGCATTCAGCATCTTAACAGACCTGTTCTCTCAAGGATTATTCCTCACCTCCTGGGAGCCCGGTATCTTTGGCCTCTTTTCAGGCTTCATCCTATTTGATCTCTCCACAATTAATATTCTGCATTGCTGGTGATCCCTCTTTCCAGAAATTTCCTACTATTCATTCTCCGATGCTGAGTCTTCCTAGTTTTCTCCCTGATGTTCATGTCTTTTTTTCTCCGCTTCCTTTTTTCCCTTTTCCAGAAGATCTGTGCTTAGCTTAGTTTATTTTATATAAACTCATTCACTCTATGGCTTCAAAGCTGGATTTTTATGCTATCTTAATCTCCTTCCTCAAATCCTCTACCAATCTGGGTCCCATCATTCCACTGAGTGACCCCTAAGTTGAGAAATCCAATGGGCTCTTCCCGTCCTCATTTTACTTGACTCCTCCACAAACTGAGACACTGTTGGCCATTCTGTTCCCTTCCTTCTACTTCCTTGACAAGTCATCCCTTCATTTCCTTTAATCTTTTTGGCATCTTCCCTCCTCTTGTGCAAACCCTTCCTTGTCTGCCCAAACACGAAATGCTAGCATTCTTCAAGCCAGTCTCTTCCCTTCCCACTGAGGACACAGTGCCAGCCTCAATGATATGGATATGTGGAAGGCTCACAGAGGGACCCCCTCTAGCCTCTACAAGATGCCTGTATTGTTCAGTATTAGTATTTTTCTGGCTACCTCTTATTCATTCTGATTGGGCATAAATAAGGAATTTGTACTGTTTACCAAATTAAGGTTATTGGTTTAACAAGCATGAACACTGGTTTTTAGGATGGAACAAGTAGTTTCTGAGCATTTCATCGTTTAACTGTCCAGGACTGCAACTTGTGTAATAATGACCTCAATTTGTACAAGGACATCATCCTGCTTGATAAAGTCTATTTTTTATGGAAGGATGTTTATATCTTTGAAAGATTTTATCCACAAAAGTTTAAAAGATTTTAAATTTCTAGGTATCCATCCCCAATGACTTCACTTTTGGACCAAGCTGGATACAATGAGGTCTTGCTGAATATTATCACACAAAAATTGGCACCAGCCATACAGGAGATAGGATGCATATTTCATGACTTTCCTTTGAAAGAGTATAGATTATTCATATTTAAAAGCATAAATTGGTTCATATCCTGGTTTCTACAGCCAGCAATTAAGTCATAAAAATATTTCAGTTGAAATCTAAACAGACACTTGATATTTTTCAGAAAAACATACCAAGAAAATGAAATCGACCCCTGGAGTATGATCCTAACACGCAGCTTGAATGATAAAGAGTGAGTAACTCTGCCTTTTTAATAGTTTAAATCACGATCATTAGACTTATTACAGATAAGGCACTGCTGGAAAGATAATGTGGTCAAATCCAGAGGCATAAAGAGCCTGCTGGGAAGAATCAACCCAACACAGGAGAGCGCAGATGCCATTTCCCAAAAGGAAAGCAACTGTTGGATTTCCCTGTCCCGATACCTGCAGTGGGGGAGTTTGCGTGGTGAGACTTTTTGGGCAGGTTGAAGATCTGTTCGCCAGGGTCAGGGGGAGGGATTGCGTCTTGCCCTTGCCGCGCTTCCACAGGATCATACTCCTTCCCATCGTAGTTAGCATCATAGAACTTCTTAAACCACTGAATGAAATCCAGGTTGTCCTGGAAACGCCCTTTCACCAGCTTCTCCACTGGGATCACCTGTAAGACAAAATCGCTGTGAGTCATGACCCTGTGTGTATTTACCACAACCAAGGGGCTCCCTATAACTGTTTCATACATGTCCACAATTACGGACTACTGGTCTCCCCACAGCTTCTTCACTAGCTATGTTCTAGAATTCACCTTTTTTTTTTTCCTCCATCATATTAAAGAAAAGTTAAACTAAAATGCTGTAAGTGGTTCTTTTGAATTATTTCACACTTCTGAACAAATGAGACGAAACAAGGAATACCCTTAGCTGTCAAGCGTGGCTGATCCTCCTCATCATGTATTTAATTACTCAAGCATCTCCCTGCAAAAATGGGCCTGGGATGTTCTGCTGTTTCAAGATTGATGGACTTTCCATATTTCTTTCTAACACTTGGTCTAGCAGTGCTGGAATGAACTCCTGTAAGGATTATAGCTACCAGACAGAGTGAATAAGACTTAAATCAATGCAAACATATGCTTATCTAATGGTTCATATGAAGCCAAATAAACTTTCCCGGTTGTTGTTGTTTTGTTTTTACACGCTACAAAGAAATGAGCATTAAAAACAACTGCCTCTGGGGCCCCTGGGTAGCTCAGTCGGTTAAGCGTCCGACTCTTGATTTCGGCTCAGGTCACGATCTCTGGGTCGTGAGATCGGCTACACAGGAGCACAGCTAACGTGCCATGGAGGAGCAGAACGACAGAAATGGGGTCTGACTGGGGGAGTCACTGAAGGCATTCTGCTCTATATTCACCTCAACTGCTGAGACAGATCTTGGCTCTTCATGGAGGAACTCTACTGGCAAGCTAGATAGCCAAAAGGTATTCCCTTTAGAGGTCGTGCAGGAACTTTTAGGATTATGACAGGATGAAATGCGGGGTGACTCATTAGCTTTACTTCGGTGGGCAGCTATTTTTAAAGGAAAATGGAAAAAAAGGACTTAGTTATGCAAATTGTGCCATTAGGAGGTTCTGACTTCCTCATTTTTGAGTGGGAATTTTAGCTGAATGTAGGCCACGAGAGCTACGAAGCTGGGGAGTGAGTCCGATCATAGCTACACGATTCAGACACAAACCCAGCATTCAAAGCGCACAGCTTCATGGAGTAATAATATGAACAGAAGCCATATAAATTAAATTTTCAGCAAGGCTTTGCCACCTCAGGGGCTGGATACCCGGTTATCCTGGCTGGATCCACGGATGATCAGGACCACTTAAAAATAGAGAAAGACCTCAAATATCAAAGACCACGGTAAGGAAAAAAGCACCTGAAGCATTTTAGGCCACCCATTAAACTAAATCATTAGCGACAGATTTTTCCGAAATGTTTGTTGAAGCTAAAACTGAAAAGAACTCAAGTTATGGAGCAAAATAAAGAGAAATAAACTTTGGGAGAAGGGCACATTTTTTGTGAAGACTCTTCCAGTGAGGGAGACTTGGATGCAGATCTCTCTCCTCCCAAGCTTCAATGAAGCCCGCCCACACCGAAGAATTCCTTGCACACATGCACTTAGTAGCTGACTTTTTATTGTGCTAAGTATTTTCATGTTTTCTGATTTATAACTTTTGTTTATGCCAGTTGATGATTTTTAAATACCTTCTTAGGGAATACGGCCTTTTAATCAACGTGCTACTATATTTTGTTTTCTGCCAAACGTGAACATTTAGAACCAGTTTTAGATGATGGCACGACTATTGCCTTAACTGTTCCAAGTAGGCACTCACTTCTATTGCCTTAATTTCACATTCCCTATCCAAATGGAAGTTCTGGGGGGCAAAAGTTCAAAATCTGGGGTGGCAATCAAATCTTCATATAGACACTTCCCACCTGCTCTCATGCTCTGACAAGCATTCAAGGGACCACTGCCTCTCCAAGGACCCTTGGGTGGAATCATAGCATATTAACCTAGAGAGGCTAACAAAGGTGATCAAGGCTAGTCTCCCTGCGCCAGAATTTTATCTTCAACATCCTTAACAATGGCTCAGCCACTCTGTCTATGCTTCCACAGGATGTAGAACGCCCTAATTTGTTGCAAAACTATTTATGAGTGAGTGTTTTCCTTTATGATCTAGGAGCATGTATGGAGAAGTAATACTGTTAATAAGTAAGGAGAACCTATGTAGCTTGGTTTCCAATACATATGGAAGGAGCTAACTGGAAATTAACCACACCAAAGGACATAGTTGAAATGACTCCAAAAGGTTGAGCTGTTAGAGGTAAGTCTCTTGAAAAAAAAAATTATGAGAAAACCAGAGGCAAAGATTTTAATATTTGGTGAGAATGCTTTGGTTTAGTAAGATATTACATTAAAAACATGTATGGTTTAGCAAACTTTTCTCTTTTCCTTTAACCTGTCTCTTGTAACAGTTTTGATTTCCACAGCCTAGTTACAGCTACTGTTGATGCCAAGAAGTTTTCTGTTTATTCCGTTTTTTTTCTCTTTCCCCTTATTCAAAATTCCTTTCTTCCCAAATATTCCCTCTAGGAAATATATCCTAGATACAGAATATGGCTTATGTGTGTATTTGCGTAACAGAAAGCATGCAGATACAGAATATGGCTTATGCGCGTATTTGCGTGACAGGAAGTAGGTGGAGACTGAGTGGACTTCAGCCATAATTCTTCAGCTGTAAGTTTAGAGATTTCCTTCAGTGAAAGCCTCCTACAAATATGGGAAGTGAGGGTTGATACTTTATGCTAGGCACGGACCCCAAACTACTTTGACAAGATCAAGATATATACACCATTGATATCTCTTTGCATTTCTGCATCTTGGCACAAAAACAATTTTGAGGAAAGACCATGCATTTTACGGAGGTCTAAGTTAGTTTCCTACCTTATCAACATTCATTCGCTTAAACGATGCTTGCAGAAGTTTAAAATTGTGAATATACTCATGCTCCAACTTTGCTTGAAATTTTACTTTCTTCAAACTAATGCAGCCTGGAAAGAGCATGTCCATAAACTGGCAATAGGCAGCTCCTGAAAAGAGAGGAGAGAAATGCTGGTGTCAGTCTGACTGCAGCCAGGTGTGACTGAGGACTGCTGGGCAGGATGGAGGGCCCCATCTGTGTGCTCCTCTCAGTGTGTTGCACCTCCCTCATTCACCCAGGCTGGGCACGGAGGTGGGGGAGGCAAGGGAGTGCAGGGGGATGGGCGAGGTGCAGGGCCATGACTCCAGGCAGCCCCTGCCACTCTCCCCATTCCTAACCACTGTGGTACTGACACTGGATTCACCAGAGCATGACCACGTTCATGAACAGTGGACAGAAATACTTCAATGCCAAGGAAATCAGGGCCAGAATAACTGTTCTTCGCTTCTATCATAAAAAAAGAAACATTTTTTTTCTTTCATCTAGATGCTCCTGCTCCAAGTCATCAAAATATATAAATGTAAGAGAAAAATAAAGTTTAAACACAAGAAAACCGCAAAACTTCACATGAAAGGCATAGCTCAAAAAAATACACTTGAAAATACAAATATGCCCAAGCCATTTTATATCCACCTTGCAAAATGACTGAGGTGAAACTGGATAACTAAACCATCTAATGCCAAAAACAGTTGTATCCTGATTTAATTTCAGGCCAGAGCGATGGGGTCCTATATTCACATGAAGGATGAAGACATGGAGACTCTGAAACTTACAGAAGCTGAGAGTCATGCTGTTTATGACCGAGGAATAAAAAGAACAGAAATGTTCAATGAGTCCCCGAGGAAATGGTTCTAGAAAAAAGGATTAGTAAGTCATATATATATATATTTATGAAGAACTCTTACATCATGACAATTTCCACTAGAAAATCCCAGAGAGATCATGTTTACTGATTCACATCTTCTTAATAGTTAAGGCTATAGGCATTTACAAAGGAAATTCAAAGCCAGAATGATTATTTTTCTTTTACAAGGAGGAAAAGCAATTGAGTGGCAAGAAGGGGAACAAGCTGGCATTTCTGTGTTCTCTTTCCTGCTCCAGATCTCTTGGTCTGTCTCTGTAATGTGCCAGTGATGGCCTTTCTGGAACATGAAAGGCTCCCCTAAAGCTCTGGTATCAAGGTTTCTGTGAGAAGCTCTTTATTCCATTCGGGAGATTCACCTTTACATCGGGAGAAACCAACTCATCTCTTAGGCCAGAGATACTAAGCTTCCTTTACTGAGACAGGAATCCAAGATCGAATAAGGTACTGGGAATCTAACAGCTGCCTCAACGGGAAATGGTGAGGCAGCTCATTGTTTGTAGGTAAGAGTATAAGGTAGTGAAATATAGACCACAGTAAATACCACCTCCAGAATCTTGGCATCTGTGAGGTTTCCCCTTAGACTCCAATACCCTGAGGACAAACTAGTATATTCCTATGCAAGGAGATGGGCTCTTTTAAAAACAAACACTGGAGGAGATAAGAGAAACATCATGATCTTGGGTATTCTTACAGTCATAATTCAATTATTCAGGTCTTCCTTTTGAAGTGCCTCCACATGGAACAAATTCCAATAGCCATTTGAACTTTTTTTTTTTTTTTTTAAAACAAGAGATGAGGTATCTAAACATAACTGTCTCATTACCCACTTTTGGAAGAGTTATTCTTCCTTCTGTGGTGTTTAGCATGAAATGTACTTCTAAAGATCCAGACACCTATGTATTCTTACAAACCAACCAACCAACTCACTACCCAAATTTAAAAAGTAGTAACAGGTTTTGGAAAGAAAACCAAACTTGAAACAGGAAAAAAGAAGAAACCATTTCTAGTTCACCTAAAGGGAGCCACTGTTGGGGCACCTGGGTGGCTCAGTGGGTTAAGCCACTGCCTTCAGCTCAGGTAATGATCTCAGAGTCCTGGGATCGGGCCCCGTGTGGGGCTCTCTGCTCGGCAGGGAGCCTACTTCCCCCCTCTATCTGTCTGCCTCTCTGCCTACTTGTGATCTCTATCAGATAAATAAAAGAAAATCTTAAAAAAAAAAGAGAGAGAGAACCACTTTAATGTTCTGGTATATACCATTCTATTTTTTTTCCCCCTTTAATCTAACAGACTGATTCCCTTCTGGGTCGTTAATGGTCTCTACTGACATGTTTAATGGTTGTCTGATTTTTTTTTTTTTCATGCTAAGCAACTTTCCCAACCCAAGATTAGATAAATATTCACATATATTTTCTTCAAGTATTTTATGGTCTCAAGATTCACATTTACATTCTGAATTCATGTAGGATTTATTTTGGTCCATATCATAAAGGATGGCTCTAATTTTAGTTACTCCAAATGTTAGTAGGAATCTGTCATTTTTGGCTCACCAACATTTGGGCACCTTCCTGTCTGGGTTGATGTGACAGTGCCTTGCCTCCCACCACAGTACTGATGGTGAGCAGATAACCTTTTCTCCATCCCCAGCAGGAAAGATGTGGGGCTATGTCCTGGGCTCCGCCTAGGTCTCACAGTCTTAATAGTGACAGACATACACAGGGACTATTAGAATTTAGTCATGGTGGCATGGGTGGGATTTAGAGTCCTGTGACAGCAACACAGTGGCATCCTAGGCGAGCAGCACAAGGGAGGCTCTGTTCCCAGCTTCTAGCCTGATTTCCTATTGACTGGGCTACCAAATATTCTTCCTGTAAATGTGTCTCTGCCTAAGCTTGCCAGGATTATTTTTTGCTATTTTCAATGGCAAATGCCAACTGTTAAAGTCAGCTAGGTGCTGAATGTCATCATTTCATGAATAAACTGTTTTTTTCCCACTGAGGAAAAGGATTAGTTTTACTATATATTGGTTTCCTAATACATGCATTTAGGTCTCTTTCTAGACTTAGATTTATTTTGGTCTGTCCCAGTGGTTAAGTTCATACTCTGTTAATCAAATACTATACTATATACTATTATCTGCAGTATAATTTCCCTTTTTCTCAAAATTTAATTGTCTTAAATTTCATCATCCATTTATTCTTGCCTTTCTATTTTTATATTTGTTATTCATGGCATATAGAAAATACATTTTCTTTAAAAAAGTAGAAATTTACTAAATATCAGCTCTTTTGAGATATAACTCACATATCAAAGTCCAGCTTTTTAAAGTACAGTTGACCCTTGAATAACATGAGTGCTAGGGGTGCTGACCTTCCCACACAGTTGAAAATCTGCAGGTAACTTTTGACTTCCAAAAAACTGAACTACTAAGAGCCTACTGTTGACTAGAAGCCTTACCGATAACAGTCAAAACGTTTTTTATGTGTACATGTATTCTATCCAAATACTATATTCTTATAATAAAGCAAGCTAGAGAAAACGTTAAGAAAATCACAGGAGAAACTGTATTTCTGATACTGTACTACACTTATCTTTAAAAAAATCCACATATCAATGGAAAGGGACAGTTCAAACCCATGTTGTTCAAGGGTCAATTATATACAATTCTGTGTCACTGAAGGTATTCACAGAATCATGCACCCATCACTACTATTTAATTCCAGAAGGTTTTCATTATCACCAGAATAAACTTCGTATCCATTAGCAGCCACTCTCTCCCCTACCCCCGGATCCTGGTAACCAACCACTAATCTATTTTCTGTCTCTATGGGTCTGCCTATTCTGGACATTTCATATAAATGAATCATAAAACTTGCGGCCTTTGTGTCTGGTTTAACTTAGCAAAATCTTTTCAAGGTTCATCCGTGTTGTGGTGTGTATCAGAACTTTACATTCCTTTCTATGGCTTAAAAATATTCTATTGTGTGCGTATACCACATTTTATTGATTTGTTATCAGCTAATGAACATCTGGATTTTCACTTTTGGCCTATTATGAGCAAAGCTACGATGAACTCTCATGTAGACTTTATGTAGACTTAAAGACTTATGTAGACTTTTACTGTCTTTATGTAGACTTAAGTTTTCAGTTCTCTTGGGCTGTGGTACACCTCTCTCTATATTTAACATCTGAGGAACTGCCAAACTGTTTTCTATTTTACAGCAATGTATGAGGGTTCCAGTTTCTCTACATCTTCACCAATCATAATTGTCTTTTTGATTCTAGTCATCCTAGTCGGTGTAAATTTTGATTTGATTTCCCTGAAGACTAATAATGTTAAACATCTTTTTCATGTGCTTTTTGGCCATTTATAGATCTTCTTTGGAGAAATGTTTATGCAAAATGCTTTGCTCATTTATAAAGTGGGTTATTTTTCTTTTTATCAATGAAAGTTTTTTCTACATTTTAGGGTCAAGTCTCTTATCAGGTATCTAATTAGCAAATACTTCCTCCTTTCTGTAGATAGTCTTTACTTTCTTGATAGTATCTTTTTTTTTTTTTTAAAGATTTTATTTATTTATTTGAGAGAAAGAGAGAGAGAGAATGAGCAGTGGGGAGGGGCTGAGGGAGAGAGAGAGAGAGAAGCAGACTCCCCGCTAAGCAGTAAGACCCATGTGGGACTTGACCCCAGGATCCAGAGATCATGACCGGAGTTGAAGGCAGACGCTTAACTGACTGAGCCACCCAGGTGCCCTTGATAGTATCTTTTGAAGCACATACATTTTTACTTTTGTTCTAAGATTTTATTATTTATGATAGAGAGAGAGAGTGCAAGTATGCAAATGGGGTAGAAGGACAGGAAGAGAGATAATCTCAAGCAGACTCCTCACTGACCATGGAACCCGGCATGGGACTCAATCCCACAGCCTTGAGATCATGACCCAAGCTGAAATCACAGAGCTGGATGCCTGACCAATGGAGTCACCCAGGCACACAACACACATTTTTACTTTTGATGAAGCACAATTTTTTTTTTTCACTTGGGCTTTTGTCATTTCTAACAAACCACTGCCTAACCCAAAAGCGTAATGATTTCCACCTACATTTTCTTCTAAAAGTTGTAGTTTTAGTTCATACATTTATGTCAATGATCCATTTTGAATTATTTCTTGTATATATAGGTGTAACATTTGGGTCTAACTTCATAATTTTGCATGTGACAGTTGTTATGGCACCATTTGTTGAAAAGACTATACTTTCAATTGTCTTGGCATTCTGGTTGAATATCAATTAGCTATCAATGTATGGGTATATTTCTGGGCTCCTAATTCTATTTATACATCTATCCTGATGCACTAATAGTCTTGATTACTGTTGCTTTGTACTCAGTTTTGAAACCAAAAGCAGAAGTCCTACAACTTTGCTTTTCTTTTCCAAACAGGTATTCTGGTTTCCTTGCATTTCCATATTAGTTTTAGGATCAGTTCATCAATTTCTGTAAAAAGGCAGCAAAACTTTGATAGGGATTGGACTGAATCTAGAGATTTGAAAAATATTGCCCTAATAATAGTTAGTCTTCCAATCCATGAACATTGGATGTCTTTCCACTTAATTTTTCAATGAGATTTTCTAGTTTTCAGTATATAAGACTTCTACTTTTAAATTTTTATTTTTTAAAATGCTATTGTAGGTGGAATTGTATTCTTAATTGTTTTTGGATTGTTCATTGTTAATATGAAAGAAATACAATTGATTTTCAGGTATAGATCTTATATATCCTGCAACCTCGCTTAACTCATTTATCAGTTATAATAGTTTCTTGGTGCTTGGAGCTTAGGACTTTTTTTTCCCATACAAGATCATGACATCCATAAACAGAGACAATTTTATTTTCTTTCTAAACCCAATGCTTATTTTTCTTACCCAATTGTCACAGCTTGAACCTTTAGCACAATGTCAGAAAAAGTGCTGACAGCGAACATCCTGGTCTGGTCTTGAGGGTGGGGGGAGCATCCAGCTCTTCACCACTAAGTAGGATGTTAGCTCCAAGTTTCTCATAGATAGCATTATCAGATGGAGAAAGTTCCCTTCTGTTTCTCCTTTAGTATTTTTTAAAACAAAAGGGTGTTGAATTTTGTCAAATGCTTTTTCTGCATCTATTATCACATGGCTTTTGTCCTTTATTCTATTAAATGATGTTTTACATTGGTTTCTTTACTCCCATTTGATCCAACCTTGCATTAATCTCATTTGATTGTGGCACATAATCCTCTTTACATGTTGCCAGATCCACTTTGCTAGTACTTTGTTGAGAAATTGTGTCTACTCATAAGAAATGCTGGTCTGTAGTTTTCTTGTCGTAGCTTTGGTTTGGGTTGATACTGGCCCTCAAAGAATAAGTTAGAAAGTGTCTCTTCCTCTCATGTTTTGAAAGGATTTGTGAAGGATTGGTGTTAATTTTTTTTTTTTTTTTTTTTTTTAACACTGTGTAGAATTCACATTTGAAGTCATCTGGGCTCTGGCTTTTCTTTCTGGGATTCTTCAAAAATTACTAATTTCATTTCCTATTATATAGGTCCATTAAGAATTTCTATTTTAAGTTTCAGTAGTTATGTCTTTTTAGGTGTTTAACCATTTTATCTAGGCTACTTGGTTTTTAAACATTCATTTTCCAACTCATGAGTTCTAATAAATTCACAGTTGTTTCCCTTCAGTTTCCTAGAGACAAATAATACATAAAATGATATTTTGTAATATATTTTTATGTGTGTATATTTGTTTATATATACACTTTTTTTCTTTAGTGAGAATATCTCTTCTTCTTCCTTTAAGTCTGTCATTGGCCACTGATTTCTAATACTATGTAAATATTTTTCTGAGTTTTACCAATAGCTGTATGTGGAAAGGACCCTGATATCTACCTTTTCAGCAACCACAGAGACAACAAAAATGTTTTCTCCTTTGATCTATTAACTGATCAATCACATTCTCCATTTCCTAAAGTTGAATCGTCTTTGCATTCTTGGTATAAGTCCCACGTGGGGATGTTTACTAAGTTTTTATTACAGTGCTTGTTTAGACTCACAAAGGCTTTATGATTTTTGCATCTATACTCATGAGGCTGAAACTTTGTGTGCTTTTGTTCTATTTATGATTTTTTTAAGTTTAAAAAATATGTTGGGAACATTTTCCTATTTTTGAGGGTCTAAAAGCTTGTGCACTAAAGTAAAAAAAAAAAAATTATTAGATTGCCAGTGGCACAGTTTACTCTCTTTATATCCTCAGCTTTTCCCACCTCTATGCTTTCAGAATCACATGAGCATCAAACAAGCAGGGTCATTTCTATCCAACAAGCAAGGTAGAAAGAGTAGATCATATGAGCATCTCCAGTAAATGGTACATTAGTTGATCACTTAAGGTATTCTATCATAGGTCATATTCTCTAGAGTCAAAGGAACCCCTGAAAATTTTAAAGAAATAGCTTATTGACTTTGGGGACTATGCTTAAGATTTGTTGTGACTGCCCCTGGGTATGTCTGTCTAGGTATTTTCAACATCCAGTTCCCCAAATCTGTAGTGCCCAAGAAACATCATGAAAGAATACTTTGAAGTTAATTGTTGCTACTAAGAACATGGTCAAGACTTCCTGTTGGGGCAGGAAACTATAACCAAGGCATAACTTGAACAAGGCTGTTGTATTCTGCCATCTATCCAAGGCGAACCCTCTGGCTGTGCTCTACATCGCATCTCCTCTCACCTTCTCACTGAAGTCATGGCTCCAACGGCCCTTAGTCTCTCTTGCAGTGTCAATTTCTCTATGCTCTAGTTCCACCTGACTTTATTTGAAGTGACTCTCCACCATGTCATCTTATTTTAGGTCTATTTTACTAATTCTTATATTGGTCTGTGGTTTCCCTTCCCTTCACTGCGATGTAAGTTTCAAGAGTGCTAACGCTTCATCTGTCTAGCTTCCTTCTGTATACAAGCCTTTAATACAGTCCCTGGTACAGGGTGGCCTTAACTATCTGGTCAACAAATCAAGGTTTACAGGTTACAGCAGTTCAGCTGCAGCAAGGGCTGGCTGACGGTAAAATTCTAATGTTACCAAAGTCCCGAATAAGAGTACAGGGAGAGTTGCTATATATTTTAATAACTGACAGGGTAAAAATGAACAGGAAGTCTAAACAAGAAGCACCCTGGAACCCAAGTTTGCAGAAAGGGGAAAGACAAGCTTCAAAAGGCTAAATATGATACATCTGGGAAAAGCAATCCAAATTTAGGATGTTGTGCTTATTAACAAGATTGAGGCGCCATGCTCTGAGCCCATGAACTCAAGGTATTCTGCAGTCATGAAGGTCAACAAGTTTTGAAAATGATGAGGAAATAGAAAAAAGGAAAATATTCTTTGTAGAGTGCCATGCTATGCTTGTACCTACAGCCATAAGAATGGTTTCAGTTGTTAAACATCAGAAGGGACCTAGTGGAGCTAAAAAGTTTGGGGACAGGATCCAAAATGACTAGGTGAGGCATGGTATGAAGGCAGAACTCAAAAATGACTTCTTATACTCAAAAGATTCAAGGCCATAGGATTTAAGTCATGGACTCATGAAAAGCATGAGAAGATAAGCTCATTTCTACCAGATTGCAGGATTTGACATGACATTAATATCAGGATAAATTGATATTTTTAAAGGGAAATGTCCAGAAAACGAAAAAGGAAATATTAGTTTATAGATTATGCAAAGAGGTAAGAAATGAAAATACCCATGTTTATGGGAAATCAGTTAAAGGTTTCACATCTATTTTTAACATCTGGAACCTCACCGGGATATTTTCATCACCACCACCCTATTTTAGAGATTTGGGAACAAAGTTCAGAAAGTCATCCAACTAATAAAAATAACAGAAGTGGAATTTACACTCTGATCTGAACTTCAATTTCCTAAATATTTCCTCTTCTCCTATGCTGCTTCTAGGAAATGATAACTGAAATTTCAAGGTTCAGAAATTTTTCTAGATTATAATTCAGTAAGAAGTCACAAAATAAACTGCAAGAAACCCCATGAACCTTTCACGCTGATGTCAGGGGTGGAGTGTCAATGATCCCTTTCCTCATCACAGGACAATCTTGGGCTGGATGGATGGTTCATTTGTTTGCTCCCATGTATTCCAGTATATGTACACAGGTAAGAATTTAGTTTTATATATTTATGTGATGTGTATATATATAAAGTTAATACATATATATTATGTTGCCAAAATCTCCAAGCGCTTTCCCGGGAATGTGACATCATCTGTACTGAAGACATTAAGCTATATTGGGTTTTGCCACAAAGAGCTACTCAATTTGCCCACCTGATGTTCTCACAGGCCAAGGAGCGATTACACAGAAATGTCTGTATCACTGGATTCAATTACAACTTTTTACCATCTTAAGTGGTACTGATGAGGGGTCAGAAGAATGACAACTTTAATTTGCCAGACAGATCCACACAATTATATCTTTCTTTGCAGGTGAATGATTTGTGGCAAAGCTTCTTCTCTCAAGCTACCCTTAGTCTCTCTTGTAGTGTCTCTTGCCCAAGAAGTAGGCAGAGGAGGACAGAGAACTGAATTTTTGGTCCTTGGATCTAAGCCTTAATCATCCTGAACGGACTGTGACAGGTCATCAAACCTTTCTAAGCCAGCAATATTCCTATCTGCAAAACGTCAGGTTTGGATACATCTCTAAGCTCTAAAATTAGATGATTCTCTAATTCTCTGCCATGATGTCTCTTTTCAAGGATACTTGATACTTCTGCTAATCAGGAGACAATAATGCTTCATTCTCAAATGACTAAGACTTTGCCAGCACTCTTGCTTCTAGCCATCACCATCTCATCCTAGCTGCTGGAAGAGACACTAGGGGCACGGCTGCGTCTGGACTCATGCTCCTGGAAGGCGGGGGCACACACGCCCCTTCTGGATTACGGCTCTCCCATGTATTCCTCCAGGAGCTCCGGATATTTACATACTCAGCAACAGAACTGCATGTTCTGGCACCTTCCACGGTTGACTTAGTAAAGATCTTTCCTATCAGAATATTGTTTTACACAATAATCAGGATCATTCCAGCTCTATTTTTGCATTCGGCCCTGTCATTCCTTAATCTGGTGTGACTTCAGTTTGTAACTGAAGCTCTCACCTCTAAGCTGAAGGCAGTATCCTATTCCCCTCTGAGAAGTCAGGGCTTCTTATCAAGGGAATTGAGGCTGCAGAACACAGCGTCACAGATTTCCAGGACATCAGCAGAACTCTCCCTCCCTACACAAATGCAAGGCTTGAGCTTAATGGCCACTGGGAAATAATGCTTTGAAACATTAACATCTTAAAGGAATTTAAAAATCCTCAAGTTCAGCTGCATCTTCCCAATCCAACAAAAATACGATTAAGTTAGTAGTAGCTCTGTTTTTGTTTTTACGGGCATGTCCCACATTCCTGGCACGAACAGCAGCTTGCTAGCTTTGGTTACCACGGTATTATTTCACGCCGTTGGAGTGAACTTAGGACACTGTCTGTTTCACCTGCCCCGAGTCACAAGTGCAGAAAGAAAGATCCAGAGTGCAGAAATCTAGCTTCCACGGAGCTTGTTCTCTGGAATGCCCACGGTCCTCCACTCAGCTTCCTGCTCCTTCCCACTGTTTGGAGTCATGTCAAACTTTTTATTCATATTTTAAACAAGTCCCAAAGACAAGTAACTTTCAAACTGATTTTAGAAAGAGGAAAAGGAGTAATAACCAGCAGGAAGATTTCAACTCCCGCAGACGTAGACAGAGCAGGCTCAGATGAATGGTGCAGTGTGCTGAAAAGCACCCCATCCTTTCCCTTTTCCACATAAAGAGTAAGCTGTCACAGGACATTTTCATCTCCTCCTTTACAGAGAAATAAATGTGCCAGCAATCACTATTCAGGCAGACGGATTTTGAAGAGTATCAGCAGATATATTACAAGACCTTGCCAAACCACATGGCTGGGCTCTCATCTGATAGGCACACTCAGGTTTTTACTAATTCAGAGGATATAAAACCTTTTCAAGTATCCTATAACTTCTCGTTATGAAATAAGAAATAGAAATGACAAGTGCAGTGTAAGAAATACCAACAGTAATATTTGTATGGTAACAGATGAACTACACCTACCATGGTGAGCATTTCATAACGTATATAACTGTTGGTCACTATGTTGTATGCCTGAAAGTAATACTGTAGAATTCAATAAAAATAAAAAAATTAAGTCTGCAGCAAATTGCAGCTAAAGGCACTAACATTCTGTGCTTATAACCTGCCTTTAAGAAACTAGAATACTCTTCATTTTTATTAAAGATTTATTTTAGAAAGAGAGTGCGTGTGAGCAGGAGTAGGGGCAGAGGGAGAGGGAGAAAGAATCTTAAGCAGACTTCCCACTGAGCAGAGCCTGACACAGGGCTCCATCTCATGACCCCAAGATCATGACCTGAGCTGAAATCAAGAGTAAAATGCTTAAACGACTGAGCCTGTCAGGTACCCCATGAAGCAAGAATACTTTTAGAAAGGTAATGTTACCTTTAAATTGGGTTTTTAACTAAGAAAATTGCAGAGCAGTGTTAAAAGTGAGATCTGCCATTAAGAAAAAACTGATCAGATAGTAAGATTGGTGTACTGAGTTGATTTAAAGGTACTTCTAAAAAATCATGGAAGAATAAAGAATATTTTTCAGAAGGAATGTCAATGTAGCAAAAATTTACATGTGAAATAGCCCTTAAGATTTAGGTATCAGTGTTCTCAGATAAAAGGTAAGTTTTAGAGCAATAATTACAGATTATAATGGATAGAAATCTATAATACACAGAAGAGAGCTGATATCTAACTAGAGGTATTTGTGAAAATTTTTATAGAAACTTTTCTAACTCTCAGTTGAAAATAAGAATATAAAGACACTGAAGTATAACCAGACTACTTCTAGTTGTTTTTGTTTTGTTTTTTTCCAACTAAATGGCAAGTAACCCTATAACTTGTCATCTTCTATTTTAATGCTTTTAGGAAAAAACACAAAACTTCAAATCTGCCTACTGATACAGAAAAAGATTCAGCCAATTAAAAGAAGTGGAAGGTGAAGAATTATCTTGTTGGTCTGAAATACTTCTTTTCAGGGGTGCCTGGGTGGCTCAGTCTGTTAAGCATCCAACTCCTGATTTCGGCTCAGGTCATGATCTCAAGGTCGTGAGATCGAGGCCAGTCCTGGGCTTTGTGCTCAGTGTGGAGTCTGCTTGAGGATTTTCTTCCTCTCCCCCTGCCTCTGCTTCTCCCCATCTTGCATGCACACACATGTGTGCTAAAATAAATAAATCTTAAAAAAAAAATACTTCTTTACATCTGCTAATGGACAATCCAGTGCTGGGAGCCTGGTTTGACTTCTAGCTTCTAACACCAGTGATGGCCTTTAGAGTAATGGGCTCAAATTTTACCACAACAAGCTGTCTTGTACAAGCTACCCAGCTTCGTACAGAAAGATCTGACTTCTACAAGGGCATCAGGAATGAAGGAAGTAGAAGCACTTGGAGCACAGGCAGGCGTGGTGTGCAGGACAAAAGGTCACTGGCTTCCAGAGAGTCTGATACCGAAACTGGCAGTGAGATGTCCCGAAGGCTTGACTCCCAGAATAGAACTAAAGTTAGAATCTGGCATTCCAGAAAGAAGAGAAAAGGAAGCACAAAAAGCCTTTCTTACAAATGAAAAACAAGTTAGGTACATATGAAGCTCAGTCTGAAGGAGTCAGTTTTCTTATTTCGTTCATCAGCACCAGCTTCTTAAAGCTGTGACATCAGGGAACAAACTCTCTTTACATTTGCACGTGGTATTTTCCCACTGTTTTGTATTACCTCCTTTACTTCAAAGGACAATTTTGTTTGAAATGTTGAAATTACAAGACTAGGTAAAAAGGGAGTATTTTCATCACAGAAAGCTTAAGGAGGTGGCAAGATTCTGAAAAGAAAAAAAAAAAAAGATTGTTTCTAATTTTTTGGTTATGCTAAAGAAATGCCTGTCTGTAGGAGACATATAAGGATGTCCCTTTATTAATCAATGAAAAACCAATAAACCACCAATACTTATCGAGGAATTGGATTTTAAAGAAGCAACTTAGTTTTGAGAGCTCAGAGAAATAGGAAAATCGGCAAACACACAAAACTAGAAGTGCTCAAGGATATGGCAGAGACACATAAATCTAAAGGCATTAATGTTCAACATTCTGCCCAAGAAAATGCCAAGAAAGAATAAGCAATATTCTCAAACAGATTAACTCAAGTTCAACTTGCATGGTCATTTCTGCTCCTCAAGGAGCTTCATAACCTCTGATGTTGAGATTTTAGGTACTCAATGACCTTAAGACTTTGTAGAAATCTGAACTTTGAGAACAGGGAGAGCTCACATCTGGAAGAAAGGGAGGAAGCTAGCGCTGGAGATGGCCCTCAAAGAAGGCATTCCAAGCAAAGAGGGAATTAGGACATTTGGTGAAAGATGATTTAGGGCAAATGTAGGCTAAGGGCAGTGGGTCATGGGATGCTGGAAAGACTGGTTGTAGTAACTGCTCAAAGCTTTATAAGCCAAGAAGAGAGGCAAATTAATTTGGTTATTTGCTTATTAATAAATATGCTTATTTCTGGGCACAAGTATCTTTATAGAAAAATGCCTAAAGTATGCCATTTTTTAAAAAGATTGATTCTTTTGAGAGAGAGAATGTGAGCTTATGAGTGGGGGAGAGGGGCAGAGGAAGAGAATCTCAAGCAGACTCCCTGCTGAGCAGACACCACCCTCCATTTAAGGCTTGAACCCATGACCCTGAGATCATGACCTGCAACGAAATCATGAATCGGAAGCATAACCAACAGAGCCACGTAGGTGCCCCTAAAGTATACCATTTTGAAGCTCCAATTTTTAGGACATACCTATTTTAAGGGAAAATGAGATAATGGCAAGAGACCTAAAGCCTATGCACTCCTCCTAGTTTCTTAAGGAATGTCTACCGTATCACCCTTCCAAGAGGCCATGCTAGGCCACTATATAAACTCTTGGTATCCTAGCTGACGAAGAAGCTCTTCACACAGTGCAAGATATAGTGGTATGAACTGCCCAGAACAAAACCACAGTCCACTTTTATGCAGTGGACCTCTCTCTACAGCTGATCTTTTTGTGGCTGAGGTCACTGTCTCTGGGACTGGGGGCTCTTCTAGATCCATGTTACTTCACCTGTTCTCTAAGGCTTACAGGTGATAGCTCCTTACTTATCACCGCTCCCCCTCACATGCAGTCCACCCACTCTCACCAATGCCAGTAACACCCTCTACCTGCCAGAGCGTTCCCTTCCCCACACCTCCCAGAGAAGAGGTCTGGGGGCCAGAAAAAGCCCAGAAGGCCAGGGATGGTATCCAAAAAAGTCCCCAACACTTTGGGAAGAACCACCATTTGACACACGTGCAGGTGGTGACACATGAGAGAATATTCTTCCATAATGAACTGTTTTCTTTATATTTCACAGGGTAATCCCAGAACACGTTGCTTTTCTCAGCATGATTCTAGTATTAGGAGAAATCTAAGTATTTACTTCGGGGATTCAATTATACGACCATAGGAGAAATGAAAAAAAAAAAAAAAGAATTAAAAAAAACAGGAAAGGAGTTTTTTTTGAACATTAGATTTAAACACTATTACATATAATTTTAGAGTTGACATACACATTTTCATGAAAATGTGGTGCCTTATTCGGTTTCCTAATGTTCTTCTACGAATTGTCATACAATGTAATCTAGAAGAAATCAAAGTGGAGAATGATCTTCTTATGGAGAACGGAAACTGCAGGAAATCGTGTTGGCATAAGCTTCCTATTTACATGCTTCTTACTGTCAAATAATTTGGTCATAAAAGTTTATGAGTATTAATACTTGGGCAAGATCAAACCTTTGGAAGGGAGGGAACAAACACAGAGGTAATTTGCAATCTGCCTGAATTACGTAATGGTTACAGGGTGGAAAAAACCCAACCTGCAGAACCATGGTGTAGAGTTGCCAAGTAACTCAATTATTTTCTCCAGGTATACAATTCTGACATGACCAAGCATTTGACAGTGACTTCTGACACTCCTCTTTTATAGTGTCTACATGGCTGATAAACTGTATATTCAATAACATAATTCAGAAAAAAATATGTTAGAAAAAGTACTTTCCTTTGAAGAACAGGAAAATTTGAAGCTGCTTGGCTTGATCTTTTTTTTTTTTTTTTAAAGACTTTATTTTTATTTATTTGACAGAGAGAGAGTGCACATGCAGGGGGAGTGGTAAGCAGAGAGAGAGGGAGAAGCAGACTTCCCGCTGAGCAAGGAGTCTGACACAGGGCTTGATCTCAGGACTCCAGGATCATGACTGAGCCAAAGGCAGTTGCTCAACCAATGGAGCCACCCAGGCACCTGGATTTTTTTTAATAACTTTTTTTTTTTTTTTTTTTTTTTAAAGTAGGAGTCCAGCATGGGGCTTCAACTCATGATTCTGAGATCAAGACCTGAGCTGAGATCAAGAGTTGGAGCTTAACTGTGTGAGTCACCCAGGCACCCCACAGGCTTGATCATCTTAACTGTGGGGAAACTAGGCAGCCTGTCGATGTTTCAGATATGCCTATGCACAAGGTGCCTGTTAGTGTTAAAGGCCGCCTGAATGGGGAGATGAGCTGCACATCTACTTACGTCCAGGGACCATGTTTCACCTCTGCTTTGTACTTAGGGAAGCCAGAGGAAAAGGAACCTGAATGATCTGGATCCAAGGATCGAGGAGAAATTCAGTAGTTAAGGCATGAACAGGTGTCCACTGGGTATGATCTGTTTTTATGTAACTGCATCCCCAGCTCCTAGCCCATCACCGGATGCAGAGTAGGCCCTAAATAAGTATCTATAGACATCATACAACATCAAAAGGACATCTGAATGGTATCTTTATCCAAAATCTCCATTTTCCCCTTCTTGGCCTGAATCTTAACCACATTAAAAAATCCAGTTTGAATAGCATTTCAATTAAATTATGCTTCATAAATATTTATTCACCATCCACTAAATCTGCATGGCTGTTTGGCCAAAGACGCAAGTAAGGCTAAGACAAGAACCTTTTCTAGACTAAAATAATCTTTCTTTGTATACTACAGCATTTATTATTTGAAACATTAACGTCCCTCTTCTGCCACCTTGAATCTTGATGTACATCCCAGTCTTACACACACATGTACATGCATAAAACACTGCATCTTCTCTCTGCTTTCAGCAAACATTTTCTGCCTAAAATGTCCTTTTGACACTTACACTTGAGTAGAGAATTCTCATTCTTTAAAGGTTAGTCCAAATAGCACTTCCTCTATGATGTTTTTCTATTCTTTGTACAGAATTAGCTATTTCAAGCTAATGGGTATGGAGGCCCAGAAGTGGGCTGCCCTGTATTTTAATTAGCTGTCTCTCTCCTAGTTTGAGACTGGAGGTGGTACCCGACCCACCTCTCCACTGTGTTAGCACAGTGTCCACTACAATGACCACACTCACGGCTCCAGAGTTTCTATCTGGGTGGAGTTGGGAAATAGATACGGGAATCAGTGGACAGAACTGGATGGGAAATGGGTGAATTCTCTTTAATACTGCACTAGCATGTCCTTCACAGGAGGCTAAGAAAAGCAACTTTTCATGCTGAAGGGGTTGCACAAGGACCAACAGAGGTCTTGGCATAGCTACTGCCACTGGGTTTACTGAACTGAAAGAAATACCAGGAAACAGTGATACCTTGATACCTTTTGGGTGGACCAGACTTGTTAAATGATTCAGGATATTACTTTTCCTCAAGAGCACATAAAGCTGGAAATGAGGATATGAAGGCCTCTCAGACACAAGCTTGTTAAAGCAAGCCTGGATTCAACATGGGGAAAGCGCTACAGTCTTGAGATTCAAACAGTGGACAGGGCACCCACGTGCTTAAGTCTGTCTCTAAAGGAGGATTATCCTGGCTACAGCTTCCCTGGCCAGGAATCATTTGGAGACAGCTGAATAGCTCTTCCAAGGAGGGTGAAATCTCAGAGCCACCTTGTCTTGCTTAGAGGGAAAGCATTCAGAGCAGGAGAGGGAACAAAGGGAACAGGCAGAGAGGAAAGGCT
This sequence comes from Lontra canadensis, assembly GCF_010015895.1. Lineage (NCBI taxonomy): Eukaryota > Metazoa > Chordata > Mammalia > Carnivora > Mustelidae > Lontra > Lontra canadensis. The sequence continues at coordinate 11,504,344 of NW_022631011.1, forward strand.
TTTTCTCTACGCCATCTTCACCATAAGTAGAGCAGGGAAAAATCATCCTAAAAATCATCAAGTGCCTGTGTCTTTCTCTTAGTGTCTCACCACCTTTGCTAAGAGGTCTCATTGAGACCACTGGGTCACACCCTTATCATCAAAAGAATGACCAGATACATCTCATTTCTTCAATGTAATGGCAAGGATGAGGATACAGACTTCTAGCTCCTCCTCTTCAGACATGCTGGAGATGTTCAATGGGTTCCTGATTAACGGATATGGAAAAAAATCCAACACACACGTGCGCACACAGGGAGCGGTCTACCACACCCACAGCTGCCATACATTGAAGCAAGAGGGACTTGAAGGTTGTGACCCAAAGAGACGCCAGTTCTACTGTCAGCAGTGAACATTTGGCTTCCCCGAGCTTTTATCCTCTTAAATAAAATACAAATTAAAAATTCCTAGTCTTCCATACATGGCTGTTATAAGAATTAAAGTAACTACACATAAAAGCACAATGGAAATGGTAAAGAGCAATAAATAAAAGCTGAGTCCTTGTGACATCATTTTTATGTCCCTCAAGTAGGAGACTACATCCTATGTGCCTGGTTAAAAGAATCCGAGCTCTAAGAACGAACAGGATTGAACTGGATTGTTTCAGATATTAAATATGAATCTCCAAAATGCATGTTTTAGATTCAAAGGGCAAAGAAGCAAAGAACAAAAAGAGGTCCTTGGTCTCCCGCTAGCAGAGAAAGGCTGTAATCCTCCAGTTTATCTACTGAAAAACATCTGAGGGCTTCTCCAGGCCTGAAGTCTTTCCCCAGATAAACACGTGAGGTGCTTAAGTAATCACAAGTTCATTTATGAAAGGAAATTGCTATTTTCTCCCAATTTTATACTCTTCCTGTTAAAGTCTTTAGATGATTTAAACTGAAAATGGAAAGAAAAAGCAATATGAATACAAAGTAATGTTTTAGAAGAAAGAAATCCGTAAAGTAAATGACAGTTTTAGAAAAATCCAAACAACTCAATATATTGGAACACACTTTTATTTCCCCTTCAGATACTTGTTTTTATAGATCTGGGTGAATAATTTCAAAATAAACATATATAATTTAAAAGTAAGCAGCTTATAAAAGAGAAAGTGAGAGAAGGGGCACTAACGATTTCTGAAATTAGAATTTTAAACAACAAATGAGTCTTAAAATCCACCATGTCCTTGGGCTCTAGCCTGATGTCTCCCCAACTCTTCACCAAGATTCCTTGGACCATGGAGTCAGGATTCCAGGCAGCAAAGCTGGTGGAGTCAATGCTGGGGCTTCTCAAGTGCATTCTAGCCTTCACCCTATACTTCTGCTTTGAGCCTTATCACCTAGACCCACCATAGTGCAACAGTGCTCACCTGGGGACCCACAGCCATGGACCCCATTCGTGGTTTTTGAGCCAGTAAAACTCAGCAGGGTCTTGCTATAGATTAGAAGAAAAAAGAACCTGAACCCAAAAAGGTGTGATAATGGGTTTCTGAATTAGTGTTATACTTAGAACCCTGAAGATGGCATTCATTTGTGACATTTGTGAGTTTTCCCAGATAAGGGAACATAACTAAACTCTAGAATTTAAGGGATTGCTTTGTACAAATTCATACAATTATTATCAGTTTTTGTGATTTTATGGAGAACTCTCAGAGGTATTAATTTGAGTTTCTAATAATATGTCATTAATTAGCTTTGTTTCTGTTAAAGTACTATATTTAGTTCTTTGTGATTACATGTTCCTTGATTTTTTGTTCAGTATAAATACTGCTAGTCTTCAATAAAATAATCACATTCTAGGTGATATATTTTCCTAGCCTATCTCCCCTATTTTACGGTGTTCACCATTACCTATGAGGGACTCCAACAGAAATGAGTAAGAATAGAAAGGACGCATCTGTAGATATGTACCTGTGAAAAAAGTAATGGAGTCACATGACACTTATCTAGTTAGGGACCTGAGCAGTTATCACTGAGGACTGGCTTTATGGAATTTAAAATATTTGTTGTGGGGCACCTGACTGGCTCAGCAGGAAGAGCAAGTAGCTCCTGATCTCAGGGTCATGAGTTCGAGATTACTTAAATATATAAAACTTTAAAAAAATGTTTGTTGCATTTTTCACAAAGAAATGAGCAATTCTATGGTTTCCTGAGGATATCCCATGTATGCACAGTTGCTTCAAATAGAGTAAAATCAATCTTCACATACTTATATGATGAGATCATGAGGAAAAACTGTCTTTCTCTTATAGAAGACAACATGCTTCATGTATTTCAGGGCTGTCCCTAATAAAACACCTAATATCTTACATATTGGTCACCTCATCTGACTCAAGAGAGAGGATTTCTACGGTCCTTCCCGAGCTACGGCCATTCTAAGTCATGGAGGCAGCACCACCCAACTCCCAAAGAACGGGAAGGAAGATCCTTCTCTGCAGACTCCCCATGACCCCATCCCCTCCCTCCTTCGTATATCCAAAGCTCTTCCAAAGCAGCACTTAGCATAGTGTGGTCTCTGGTTCTTTTGCAAGGACAGAACCATGCTGCACTGAGCTCCTAGAGGACAATGGCCAAGACTTTTTAAAAATTTTATCTTATTTAAATTCAATTAACATATAGTATATTATTTGTTGGGCTGGCAGAAAGGGCTACTTAAGATGGCGAAAGTTCCTGCCACAAGACCTGAACTCGGACAGGAGAACAAAGGCCCAAGCAGGAATCTGAGACCCCCGCCCCAGGCTCCTATGGACCAATGGGACCCTGACAAGCGGGAATCTGAGACCCCGCTCCGGGCCCTGGTGGACCAATGGGACCCCGACAAGCAGGCGATATATCCGAATAAGGGAAACTTGCCAAAAGACCCCTGAGCTCCCCTCGAGACCCCTTAAAAGCCCCCTCCTCCCTGCCTTAGGGGCGACTTCCCCTACTCTGTTCCGAGTTGCGGAACCTCGCCCGAGAGTGCCTTCCTCCCGCCGCAATTTTCCTGGCTCTCTTTCACCTGAGCCCTGAAATTGCGCCGGAGAGGGCCTTTAATAAATCTTGCCTTGCACCCACTTTGCCTGGTGTGTTTATCTCGCTGGAAAAACTTTACATTATTAATTTCAGAGGTAGAGTTCAGTGATTCATAAGTTGTATATAATACCCAGTGCTTATTACATCATGTGTCCTCCTTAATGCCCATCACCCAGTTACCCCCGCCCCCTCCCTCACCCCCCGCAACCCTCAGTTTGTTTCCTATAGTTAAGAGTCTCTCTTATGATTTGTCTCCCTCTCTGCTTTCGTCTTATTTTATTTTTCCCTCCCTTCCTCTATGATCCTTTTTTGTTTCTTCAATTCCACATATGAGTGAAATCATACAGTAATTGTCTTTGTCTGATTGACTTGTGTTTTATTTATCTGGGTTCCCAGGGCCCTGCTCAAGGAAAGGGTCAAAACATGTGTGCCAAATAAAACTAAATTGATTATCAGAACTGAATACAGTAATGAGCTAGACGAAGATGTGGCTGATTGCTTGCAAAGATGCATTATCCATATACATAAAAACCAATTTTACAGGGCCAGTTTGATCAATGAAGTGAATACATATTTTCCCACTAGGGTATTTAGGATTACAAAATGCAGTAAACAAAAAACCCAACAAAAACAAAGCACCAGGGGCGCCTGGGTGGCTCAGTGGCTTAAGCCTCTGCCTTCAGCTCAGTCATGATCTCAGGGTCCTGAGATCAAGCCCCGCATCAGGCTCTCTGCTCAGCGGGGAGCCTGCTTCCCCCTTCTCTATCTCTGTCTGCTTCTCTGCCTACTTGTGATCTCTCGCTCTGCCAAATAAATAAATAAAATCTTAAAAAACAAAAAACAAAGCACCAACTTATGTTTACTTTCAGTATTGCACAACAAAGGAACAGTCAACAAAACTAAAAGGCAACCTACCTCCCTAATGGGAGAAGATATATTTGCAAATGTCTTATCAGTTAAAGGGCTAGTGTCCAAAATCTATAAAGAACTTACCAAACTCAACACCCAAACCCCAAATAATCCAGTCAAGAAATGGGCAGACGACATAAACAGACATTTCTGCAAACAAGACATCCAAATGGCCAACAGACACATGAAAAAATGCTCCACATCACTCGGCATCAGGGAATACAAATCAAAACCACAATGAGATATCACCTCACACCAGTCAGAATGGCTAAAATTAACAAGTCAGGAAATGACAGATGCTGGTGAGGATGCGGAGAAAGGGGAACCCTCCTACACTGTTGGTGGGAATGCAAGCTGGTGCAGCCACTCTGGAAAACAGCATGGAGGTTCCTCAAAAAGTTGAAAACAGAGCTACCCTATGACCCAGCAATCACACTACTGGGTATTTAGCCAAAGGATACAAAATAGTGATTCAAAGGGACACCTGCACCCCAATGTTTAGAGCAGCAACGTCCACAATAGCCAAACTACGGAAAGAGCCCAGATGTCCATCAACAGACAAACGGCTAAAGAAGATGCAGTGTGTATGTACAAACACACACACACACACACACACACACTAGAGTATTTCTCAGCCACCAAAAAGAATGAATCTTGCCATTTGCAATGATGTGGATGGAACTAGAGGGTATTACGCTAAGCGAAATAAGTCAGAGAACAACAAATACCATATGATCTCACTCATATGTGGAATTTAAGCAACAAAGCACAGGGGTTAGAAACACAGATGAACAGAGGGGAAGGAAAAGAAAAATAAAATAAGATGAAAATAGGAAGACAAACCATAAGAGATGCTGAACTCTCGTAAACAAGAGTGCCAGAGGGGAGGCGGAGGGGGTATGTGATAACTGGGCGATGGGCTTGAAGGAGGACACCTGAGGTAATGAGCACTGGGTGTATATGCAACTGATGAATCACTAAATTCTACCTCTGAAACTGGTAATACAGGATATGTCAATTACATGGAATTTAAATAAAGAATTAAAAAAGATATATGTAAATAAATTTATAAGGGAAAAAAAACCTACTGTATTCCATATTCTGCTCAAGAAAGTAACTCCCTTTCATCTTGTGCATTAGTTGGGACGCAGGAGTACACCGCCCAGTGCAGTGACTGAATCCGAGGACCACTCCCTTCATACCCAACGTACTTTTTGGCCCCCTGCCCTTCAATTAGCCAGTATACTAAGACCAAGTAAATGGATTTTAAAATAAAACTTGAGGAAAAAAAGTCACCAAAGAAAACCCCAAACCAAAAAAAACAAAACAAACAAACAAACAAAAAACAACCAAAAACAAAAAACAAACCAAACCAAACAAAAACCTACCTCTCTTCATAATAGGTCACAAACTTGAATACTATTCCATTGTAATACGATGACATCTATAACCATAGCAACACAACCCAAGAGATCTTAATTTTCTTATAACAAATAACAGTGTGATTTTATAAAGCTAAGTTAGCTCTTGAGCGGACAGACACAGATGAAACATCCTTACTTGGTTTCAGTTCAAGAGAGCCAACAGGAGAAGGTCTACTAAATTTAGACACTGAGCTGATTTCATCACTAACCTGTCCTGAAAGAGGTCTCTGCGGACAGAAGAAAAACGGCACGGGGACAACACACTAGGACGGGATTAACCTAGTTACGAGGCACAGTCTGCAGCCAGAAACGGTCACAAAGAATATTCTGCGGGGCTCACAGCACCTGTCCAGGCCCTGGGGCATGGCAGACAGCCACACCTTTGTGAACCCCAGAGTGTTTCTGTGAAACCTAGTTCCTATCCGGAGAGCCATCAAGGCCCCAGAATTGTAAATGCGACCACAGCGATTGCATTAGGACCAGCTGAATCTAGACGCTTTCCCTGAAGAAAAAAAAATACCAGAAACTTGATCCAAGACAGAGCTTGAAACAATTTGGAGAAGCACAAATTGAAACTGAATCAAATACGGATCATGTTTCTTTCTAAGCTAGTGAAGAAAATACCTAGATTTTCCATCTGAAAAAATAGTTTAATTCCAATTAAATTTTACTAAAATACTAAAATGCTCAGGAAGGTAACTGAGCTGTCAGCCAGCACAGGATAGTCCAGGCAGTGCCCCACCCGCCACGCCCCCCCACAATTTGTATCTCTGAAGGTGTAAAAAGTCCCCAGTTGGCCTGTCCTGCGGAGTGGGTGGAAAGGAGGAAGGGAAGGTTGCACAGAGAGGACAGGCAGGCTGCACTAGGCTTTGGAGGAATGGGAGAGCCGCTGGTGCTGAGGCTGCTGGTCGTGAGGTCGCGGGCCAAGCCCCCGCAGTGACTCAGCAGCAGACCCAGTGGCTTTGCTGCTTAGATCCTAGCGAGCAGGAGAGGGTGAGGACACAAAAATGGGTGCTGAAAGTTTCAAAGGAGATTTGGTGTATTGGAACGGGAAGTGGGGTGCAGAGGAAAAGGAAAAGGGACATTTCTTCCACCTCCATCAAATTCCTCTTTCCATTTCTTTCCGTTCCTCTCCACATAGTCTGCTACCTTTCCTATCATCTCCAACATGGTATCTCAAGTTGTTAAAACTGTTTTGTTTTCTTTTTTTTTTTTTTCCCTTTCCTGGATTTTTAGCACCATGATGTCCATCCTTCCTCTGAGTACCTTACAGAATATTCACTGGTTTGAGCTGGTCGGGAGCAAAAACAAAGTATCTCACCCCACAAAAAGCCATGGCAATTTTAGGAAGCAACTGAACTCTAACTCAGTATTTTGAAGCTGAATCAGTCTGGTGCCTCATGGGGTTCAATCCCCTACTTCAACCGTGGGAAAGCCACAGATACCGCTCATTTTATAACAGATTCAGGTGAGCTGTACGGTGTCCTGTGATTACAGGTGCATGTGCCCATCCCTGTTAAACTGCTTTCCATTTACCAGCCCCATCTTTCACCTGAAACGTAAAGGCTGCTTTTCACAAGAAATGAATGCACACTAAATATGCATATGATTCTATGGCCCAGATTTACTGTTCAAAGGAGATTTTCATAAGGTTACATTCTTGGGATAAAATACCAGGAGGTAAGAGTGAGTCATTTTCACTGTTTTGCAACTCACTGCAATCTATCTCCAAGTGTTAGGCCTTCTCACACCACCTCTCTTTTAAGATGCTTCTATACAGAGGTGCCTGGGTGGTTCAGTGGTTAAGCCTCTGCCTTTGGCTCAGGTCATGTTCCCGGGGTCCTGGGATCGAGCCCCACATCGGGCTCTCTGCTCAGCGGGGAGCCTGCTTCCTCCTCTCTCTCTCTCTCTCTGCCTGCCTCTCTGCCTACTTGTGATCTCTGTCAAATAAATAAAATCTTTAAAAAAAAAAAAGATGCTTCTATACAAGTGAATGTCATATAAACGCAGAGAATTCTGAAGAAAAAGGAAGACAAATGTGAAGCAGTAGGTTACTTCTTTATGAGCTATGAAGAAAAGCTGACGTCAGGTTTAGTATTAGCTGGATGGAGATCTCTTGGCTGGAAATAAAAAAAGAAAATAATGCAACTGAGGGAAAAATGCCAAAGGGGAACTGCCAGAATTAGAGCCTAAGTCTTTAGCAAAAAGAATTTTATTAAATAAGGAAAACATCAGTTTAAATATGTGAAGTTAAAAAAAAATAAATATGTGAAGTTATTTTGTGTGTTTTCCCACCGCATACTAAAATACAATCACACAGAGTAAACTGAAGTCATTAAAATAAAAGTTGAGTAATGCCTGGGTGGCTCAGTGAGTGTCTGCCTTTGTCTCAGGTCATGATCTCAGGCTCCTGGGATTAAGTCCCACATCAGGATCCTTGCTAGATGGAGAGCCTGCTTCTTCCTCTGCCTGCCCCTGCTCGTGCTCTTTCTCTCTCTCTCTCGCTCTGACAAATAAATAAAATCTTAAAAAAAATAAAAGTTGAAGAAGAAAAAAATATTATCCAAGAATTTGACTACTTGTAAGTATGAGGAGGAGAAATCCCTTAGTGATTTGTTCTTGTCCTAATAGCACTGTCCTAGCTGCCTTAAATGTCTTCTAGAACAGTGAAGGATATACATAAATAAACTCATAAATAAATAAATAGAAAGATGGCATCTTCCTGTGAAATGTCATTGCTGAACAGAAGAGTCACAGACTAAATTATGAATGAGGAAACTGTACCCGATAGGTTTTGGATATTTTAACTTCATTTCTAGTGGTTTGAGGTTTCTCTAAAATGCACTGCAAGGTCTTGGCTACGGCATAAGGGACCTGGGGTGCTTGTTAAAATACAGTTTTTAGGCTTCACATCCAGAGAAACTGATTTAGGAGGTCAAGGATCCGAAGAACCTGCATTTTTAAGGAGCCCTATAGATTATCAATGTATACGGTCTACAGTTTGAGGAAACCACTGCCTAAAATTAAAGACCTGTTTTTGTACTACATGGATTAACATGATTTAGGGGGGAAAAAAAAAGTTAACCGCTGTACTACAGTATTTTTTAGCAAAAAACTGTTTCAGAGCGGAAAGGAACCTTTGCATCTACTTATTCTTCTGAATCACCAACCTTGTAACTTTAGGCAGCCAGTGAGTTATCTTAATAAAAATTATCTGTTCAGTAGTGACCAGAATGGTTTCTAGCAGGTTTCATCCAGCTGCAAGTGGCTGTAAAATGCATACCAATGCTTTAAGAGAACGGAAAAAGAATGTTTCACAAAGGCCGCTGAAAATTTTGTTGAATTTGCCTTATTAGAAACATGAAAGATGGGCAAAAAAATTACATTTATCATCCAAACATTTATTACATCTATTACTACTCTATCTAAAAATCCTAATTGCCTTCTCACTGCATTCGCTAGCAAAAACTCTCCACGCTTATTACCGAGAAAGCTGTTCACGGGCTCATCCACCACTGAACTCCTTCCTTCCCATCTCTTTTCTTGATAACCAGCCCCAATCCCCTTATCCGCAGGTGCATACACCCACTTTAAGATACACTTTCTGTCTTTGCCCCTAGCAGTTGCAAGCGGATTTTCATTCACCCAGCAACAAGCATCTCTGAGGGTAGAGTATGTGTAGGGCACGGTGGAGAAATGGAATTACCAACAATTATGATATTGAAGGGATATGCGCTTTTAACCAGGGAATTGCTAACAACAGAAAACTCTGGGTTTCTCCCCCAGGCAAAGTAAAATACTAGAGTGCTCTAGAATGCATAGCAAGAACAGTACCATAAAATGTGATTGCGTAGAATCTACAGTTGAATGAGATGCAACGGGCTGTTTCCGACAGTGACTACTTGGAGTCCTTTCAATAGGCCGACAATATAGACTTCGCATGTCTATGCCAGTCTATGCCAGCTTTTCTGTAGCTTGTACTCAAGGGCAAAGAACTGGCTGGTGAGCATCTCACAAATCATAGGACTTATGTTTGAGGTCTGGGTGCAAGGAGGGTGAGTGAGGTAATGCCTCAGTTTTAGCCAACCCCACTCTGTTCCTTGGGAGACAAACTATCATGGGAGAAGAGGTGTCAGGAGAAGTGAAAATCTGTCCTCTAGAATCTGTTCTCAAATCTTGACCTAGGCAAAGGAGAAAACAGTCACTGGTGGGTGCTGGACTGAGGGGTCTCCTGGGACTTTCCAAATTCTGATGACGCTTCATGAAATCTCTTTACACAGGCGTCTCCCAGGAAAGACAGGAGGTCTTCCCGCTGTACCAGCTGAACCTGCTAACTCCCTTCTATCTGTTATGTCTTGTGGAATTTCATGCAAACACACTTCAGGAATATTTCCTAATACCATTTTCATGTCCGAGCCAGAGAGGAAAACTCTTACCCATAATTCACAAGAAGAAAATACTTCGTACATCCAAAGGAAGACCTTCTCTGATAAACACTCTAGAGATGAATTACTTTACCAGTGGCATGTTTTTAAAACATGCTCCTACTTTATCACTGATCAAATCTTCATTTTATTTATTTATTTATTTTTAAACTCAACATGCATTCCCTGCAAACCTACTTGATATCAGGCATGGTGCCACCCTGGGCATCTGATGAAGAATAAAACTCAGTCCTTTCCTCAAGGACTTCTGGGCCTTCAGGCGAGAAGGAGTTGGACCTTCTAGCACAGCGTGGTCAAGTCTATCTCTGGAAGAGTGGGCACAGTGTTTTAGGAGATCTGGGGAACTCTTCAGAGGGGTGACAACGGAGTCAGATTTTTAAGTGTGAAAGAGATTATAACACAAATGAAAAGAAGAAAGACATTTTTAGCAAGAGGAGCATGAAACAAGTTATGGAATGCAAAAGGCAGTCTGTGGAGAACAGAGGATTTTGTGGGACTGAGGCACAGGGAGGTGCAGGGAGAGAAACAGAGGATTTTGTGGGACTGAGGCACAGGGAGGTGCAGGGAGAGACGTAGAAACTGAGGAGGAACGATGCAGCAAAAACAGAAAAAACTTTATCAGCCATGAAAAAGAATGAACTTTATCCTGTAGGAAGGACAAGGTGGAGTCTGGGAGGTTTTTTAAGAAGGGGTTGCAAGACCCAATCTATGTTTTAGGAACAGAAGTGCGATGGCTGACGGGATGACTGAGAAGACCAATAAGGCAGCATTATAGAGAACGTTCATAATATGTGTTAGGACTGTTCTATGCTTTTAGATGCCCACGATCATTTCTCTCTGCACGTTCTTTAGTTGTATCTGAGTTTTCCCCCTTTAATTATAGATCAATACCAATAAATATTTTTTTCTACAAGATACATCATCTGCGGTTCATAAAATAACATTCCACATGATATGCAGTAAACATTTAGGTAAATACATTCTTAAAAAAAAATCTCTTACCTGAACAAAGCTGTTCCACTTTTGTGTAGTTTAAAGATACTATGTCATTAACCCATGCGATGATGTCATGTCTGCTCATAGTCTCTTGGGTTATCGAGGTAGAATACACATTGACCGCCATTCCCCAACTAGAAAAAGATAAATAAGGAAAAAATTAACTCCAGAGCATAAAAGATACCTATTCAAGGTGAGGACCCCGGGCAGAACCCTAATGGGATGGAAAAGGCCTGCTTCAGCTGAGCCTTTTCTCTTCTTTCCCCCTCTCCCACGTATTTGCTTAGATACGACGAAATGCCACATATTGTTCATGCAGGACCACTTCACGTCTCCCTCTGCTGGCCTCCCAAGGTTTTTAGGTTCTAAGATACCTATTTTCTCATGTAACTTGGTCTCACTGTCATCCTTAAATCGATGTGTGGTATTAAAAAGTTGTCATGTGTGCGCTGGGGTCACGTTTCATCTTTCTACATAACTTTGTCATACTTCCATCATTTGCCAACAGCTCCCCCTTGCACACTGCTTGGAGATGGGAACGGGAGCTCTGTTGTATCCAGCTGCTCAGGCTAAAAACACCATGCCCACTCTTGCCTCCTCTGTTTCCCTCACCACCACATATGATCCACCAGCAAATTCTACTGGCTCTACCGTCAAAGTATTTTCCAACTTTGGTCAGTGCTCACCTGGTGCTCTGCAATATTAGTCTTTTCCTGGGTCTCGCAATGTGCACCCTTGCCCCCCACCATGTATTCTCAACACAGCAGGCAGAGTGACCCTACTGACAAAAATCAGATGCTCTCTCTCTGTAGTTTAAAACTCTCCAAGGGTTGCTCATCCCCCAGTACAATCCAAAGTTCTTGCCAAGCTTTAGCCAGCCTGATATATTCTGACACCTTTTCTTACTACCCTCTCCCTCACTGCACGCCATCAGGACAGCCCCCTGGCTGTTTCTGGAACTCCTCCAGCTCATCTCCTCTTCAAGGCTTTTGTACTGCTGTGGCTTCACTTTGGACCCTGACCCAGTTTTAAGGGGCATGCCCTCATCTCCTTCATCAAGGAGGCCTCATCTCTTATTCTTTCCCTCTTCACAGACCTAGAAGAGAAGCTCCACGGACACAGGGATTTTGTCCATTTTATTCTTGTATATCCCTGGTGTCTAGTTCAGTTCCAGACATAGAGTAGGCTTTCAATAAAATGCTGCAAGAGACACGTGCTCCCCCACCCCCTCCCATGTAAGGTAAGCAGGGCAGTGATATAAGCTAGGTAAGCTCCACACTCTTCTTTAATCAGCTTTGGAGAAAATCCACTTTAGAAATGGTCTTCATTTAAGTTCCCTTGGAAAAAAAGAAATCCTCAACCTGGTATTCTCTATTTCTAAAAGCTCTGGACAAAGCTTTTATAAAAAATATATAAAAACATCTGAATAATCTGAAAGACACGTACTACTTGCATGAGCCTTCCCTTTAATTAATATACTCCTTCTGACCATTTCATGACACCTTTCACCAACTTTTCACCAGAGTGATATACACAGAAAAAATTTTGCTTAAATATTTTGTTATCTGAAGCTCTATGTAACTGGTTTCCTTTTTTTATATTAATAAACTTTATTTTTTAGAGCTGTTCACAGCAAAATTGAATGGAAGCAGAGTTTTCCCATAGACCACCCTCCCTCCTTTCCCCCTTTCCATGCTCTGCCCTATACACATCCCTACTAGCTGGTACATTTGTTGCAATCAATGAACCCACACTGATGCTCCGCCACCTCAAGTCCATGGTTTACAGTAGGGTTCCCTCTTGGTGTCATACGTTCTACAAGTTGTCACAAATACACGATGGCAGGAAGCCACCACTGTAGTGTCATACGGAGTAGTTTCATGGCTCTAAAAATCCTCTCTGCTCCGCTGTTCTTACCTTCCTCCCAGCAATCCCTTGCAACCACGGATCTTTGTACTGTTCCATGGTTCTGCCTTCCCCAGAACGCCCGGCAGGGAATCCTACAGCATAGAGCGTTTTCAGGTCGGCTTCTTTCACTGAGTACTGCACAGTGAAGCCTCCTCCAAGTTGTTTCATGGCTTATCTTTTTAGCACTGACTATTCCACTGTCTGGATGCACCGCTCAGCTAATGAAGGGCATCTTGGTTGCTTCCAAGTTTTGGCAATTATGAATGAGATGGCTACAAACATCCATGTGCAGGTTTTTGTGTGGATGTGAGTTTTTGATTCATTTGGGTAAACACCAAAGAGCACTATTGGTGGCTTGTATGATAAGAGTATGCTGAATTTTTAAGAAGTTATTAATCTGTCTTTGGTGTCTATCCAAAGTGGCTGTACCCATTCTGCAGTCCCACCAGCAATGAATGAGTTTCTGGTGCTCCATATCCTTACCAGCATTTGGTTTTGTCTGTGTTTTGCATTTAGGCCATTCTAACAGGTATACACTAGTAAAAAAAAAAAAAAATTTAAACATTTAAACCTGGTTGAAACTTTGTAATATTACTAGTTCTGTGCAACATAAAATACTTGAATCTTTAAAAAAGTATGTATTTATCTATAAATACATAAGAAAGAGAGAATATACAGGGGAGAGGGGGCAGAGGGAAAGGGAGAGAAGCTCAAGAAGATGCTGCACTGAGCACAGAGCCAGACGTGGGGCTCAGTCCCACGAAGAGATCATGATCTGAGCCAAAATCAAGAGTCAGACGCTCAATGGACTGAGACACTCATGTGCCCCTACTTACATACTTTTATGTAAAATATTTCAACTTTTATTTAAAAAAAATTTTTTTTAAGGTTTTTATTTATTTGACAGAGAGAGAGCACACACACAAGCAGGGGGAGCAGCAGACAGAGGGAGAGAAAGAAGCATCGATCTCTCTGCTCAGCCCGCTGCTGAGCAGAGAGATCGATGTGGGGCTTAATCCCAGGATTCTGGGATCAAGACCTGAGCTGAAGGCAGACGCTTAACTGACTGAGCCACCCAGGCACCCCCCAAATTTTATATATATAAAACTTATTTTGAAAGTTTTTGATACGTAAAAAAATGTTGTGTCTATTGGCTTCAACAGTTATCAATATTGGCCAATCCCGTTCCATTTATACTAGTCCATACTCTGTCCTAGATCCTACCCTCTGCTCCCCAAGCCAGTTTATTTTGAAATAAGTGCCAAGCATCATTTTGCCTACAGGTATTTCAGCATGTGTGTCTGAATGATAAGGTATATTTATATTGATAATGATAATTAAAAAACTCAAACAGCATTATCACATGTGAAAATAAAATTAATTTAGGCATTATAATGTTAATTTTTTTCAGTTTGTTTGAATCTGGACAAATAAGATTCATACATTGTGCTTCTTTGATGTGTACTTTAAATATTTTCTATCTGTAGATTTCTTCTTCATTTCTATTATTTTCTTTGCAATCTATATTTGTTCTTTTCTTTTATTGTTGAAGAAATTGGGTTGCTTCTTGTACAGTTACTACAATCTGGATTTTGCTCACTGCATCCCATGGGTGTGGTCTGACATACTCCTCTATCCCTCGGGTTCCTACAAATGGATCATTTGATCCACGGGCCAGATAGGATTCAAGTTCTAATTGAGGGTTTGGAGGCAGGATTACCTTGCAGTGTTTGAACTTCCATCAGGAGACACATCATGTCTGACTCCCTTTGGGATATTGTTAGCTATTAACGTTATTCGTTATTCGTTCAGAGCCACCAATTCTTTAGACTGCAGAGTCATAGTCTATCATTCATTTTTGAGCCAAGACTAGTTTTACAAAGAGAAATTTCCCCTGTGAGGTACTGGTCATGTAACAAAGACAGGATAAATGCCTGATTTGCTTTCTTTACCATTTTTCAAAATAATGAGGTAGTTCTCTACTATTCTCCAAACATGACTAATGAGGTTTTTATTTTTGAAGCAGAATTATGAACTCATAGCAAATATGTTTCAATCCACGTCTCAACCAATCACAGTTTAAATCTTTACTGGTGTGAGCTTGCAAGAACTTATTCAAGCTGTTTTTTGAGCTCTTCTGACAAGGTCCCAGTAGTCTTTGATCACTTCCTTGCTTTCTGGTATGACAAAATGTTCCAGGCCCAACCTGAACATTTCCTGCCTTAGACATAAAAACGGTTATTTCTCCAAAGATTCCTTACTTCTTTAGTCACAAATAGTATTTAGAAATAAATATTTTTAAGCATGGCTATATAGGACAGGAAAATCTTGTTTTACACAAAAATCTATGTATTTGTAAGAGAGTTAGGTTTCGAGTGTTTATTATGTCTATAGCAATAAAAATCTGCTTTCTACCTCCTGTGCTAAATGAAGATTTTTTTTTTAAAGATTTTATTTGTCTGAGAGAGAGACAGAGTATGAGGAGGGGAGGGGCAGAAGGAGAAGCAGACACCTCGCTCAGCAGGGATCCCAAGATCCTGAGATCATGACCTGAGCTGAAATCATATGCTTGACTGAACCACCCAGGTACCCCGAAGTTTTTTTGTTTTTGTTTTTGTTTTTTTTTAAGATTTTATTTATTTATTTGACAGAGATCACAAGCAGGCAGAGAGGCAGGCAGAGAGAGAAGGGAAGCAGGCTCCCTGCTGAGCAGAGAGCCTGATGCGGGGCTCGATCCCAGGACCCTGAGATCATGACCTGAGCCGAAGGCAGAGGCTTTAACCTACTGAGCCACCCAGGTGCCCCCCGAAGTTTTTTATAAATACAAAATAAATATCCATCTATCTCTAAGAGCACCCTTATCTCTAAATTCTTTTCCCCTGAAGACCTAAAAACAAAACCAAAACCAAAACCCTCCTAGTACTGGCATTTCAGATAATGGCACCATCATCACTTCTTTTCTACAACACTATTAGAGCTTTTTGAATATCTGGTTAATAACATGCACTGTTTTCTTCAGCCATCATTTATTAAACAAAACCGTTTGTTTTTAATACCTAAGCAAACTTTGTGTGACTATGGAAATGATATAAAATCTTGATAAAGATAATTCAAGACTTAGAACATTCTGAAATGCTTGAAGTAATTTTCACTTGCTGGTCTAACTTTTGGCAGTTGAAGTAATCTTCTGATGGTTTCTTCCTCAGGCAATTCTGGAAAGCTCTGCTCTACCAAGCATCATTGCAGGATAAGGCGCAAGGCCCAGAGATGTGCTACATGACGTTCAGCCAAATTGTAATGAAATTTTTTGTCCAGATGATTTAAAGACAACTAACCACAGAGCAGAAGAGATCCAATCAGGTCTGTGATTTAGAAAGATAATCCCAATACAAGTGAGTAGAGATGTTCTGTGGTTTCCTAATAGAAAAAGTGTGCAACCAAGGCACAGGTGACAATGGCTTTTAAGAAATCCATGGGGACAGAGAAGCTAGTCATTCCCTTGCTGGAGGTTCTGCCAATGAACCACACACTCCTCTGGTCTTTACTGATAACATCCCCTAAGGTCAACAATCTTTTCATATCCAAATAGACATTCAGCTCACAAAGGCAGGTAAAGCACTATGTGCCTTGAAGGAGCTCATTAGGAAGACCAGAAAACAATGAAATAGCACCTGATCTTTGCTTTAGAAAAATTCCAGTTAATTAGTTATGAGACTCACCCCTCTAACCTCTACCACAACCCTTCTCTACCCAACACAGCTGCAGTCCCCAGAAACCCCAGCAATAAGAGTAACCTGCTTTAGGGGACCTGTGGGAAAACCAGAATGGAGGGCAGAACAAGAGGAGGGTGAGTGAATGAAGGTTAGGAATATTTTAAGTTTCTTTCATTTCATTTTTTTTTTTTTTAAGTAAGCTCTACACCCAATGTGGGGCTTGAACTCATGAACCCAAGATCATGCTCTACTGCTCTACTGACTGAGCCAGCAGGTGCCCCTATTTTCTTATGTTTTCTAAAATAAAACAACAACAACACATTAAATAGATTTCCATACCTACTTTGCACTAATAGCAATGGAACCAGTATAGTTAATTTCTAATTATAACTCATGCTGATTAGAATATTCTTATCAACCTTCCTCTAAATTTTACCAAGGTACTTGCAAGTCATTTCACTTTGTGACTGTCCCTTGCTTCCTTTATTAGTTTCCCATCCAAATGCACAACGCCTTCTGATTTTAGACAGAGAGCACTGGGTCTAGGGCCCTTCTCTGGGAAGGGATGGTGCTCTTCCCAACCTCTAGGAAGTCAGGAGGAGCCAAAGCAAAAGAAGAATTCTATTCTTAGGTGGTTGGGTTATGGACATTGGGGAAGGTATGTGCTATGGTGAGTGCTGTGAAATGTGTAAGCCTGATAAGCCACACACCTGTACCCCTGGGGCAAATAATACATTATATGTTAATAAAAATTATTAAAAAAAAAAAAAAGAATTCTATTCCTACTCTGCCATCCATGCTTTTATCTTCCCCAATCCTTCAACTCCCACTTTTTGTACCAGGGCAACTCCAGTCTATTCAAGTAAAGCATTCAGGTGACTAAATGGTTCCCAGAAGAAAACTGATCTTTTTCAAAAGTTAAACTCAGGGCTGGTAAAAGAATATTTAACAATCTTTGCTTTTCTGTGGACACACTCTAAAATCCTAAAATTTCATTATAATTTCTTGGTGCCAATATAGCTTACAATATAAAAGTACCAGCCTCCGCTTATTCAGAAATGTTTGGATAACACAAGGACTTTTTCTTTTTTTTTTTTTTAAGTGATTTCATGCTTCCATTTTGATCCTTGAAAGAATCTTGTGAGGAAAGCAGGGGAGGAATTAAAATAATTCATATAAGACATTAATCTAAGAAATTGAAAGACACACAAATAAATGGAGAGATATTCTGTGATTATGGATTGGAAGAATATTGTTAAGATGTCCACACTACCCAAAGCAATCTACAAATTCAGTGCAATTCCAATGGCATTTTTTTTTTAACAGAACTAGAATATAAAAATTTGTATGGATCCACAGAGGACCCCAAGTAGCCAAAGCAATCTTGACAAAAAAGAATAATGCCAGAGGTCTCATGCCCCCTGATTTTAAACTATATTACAAAGCTATAGTAATCACAACAGTATGGTATTAGCAAGAAACCAGACACATAAATCAATGGAAGAGAATAGAGAGCCCAAAAATAAACCCACACATGTATGTATGATCAATTAAGACAAAGGAGGCAAGAATATACAGTGGGGAAAAGACCATCTCATCCAATATAGTGATGGGAGAACTGGATAGAAACTTGCAAAAGAATGAAAGTAGACCACTAACTTATCCATATACAAAAATTACCTTAAAACGGATAACAGACTTGAATTTAAGATGTGAAAGCATGAAACTCCTAGAAGAGAACACAGGTGATAAACTCCTCAACACTGGTCTGAATGTTTTTTTCAGATCAGATGCCAAAGGCAAGGGTCACAAAAGCAAAGATAACTAAGTGTAGTTACATAAAATTAAAAAGCCTCTGCACAACAAAGCAAACCATCAACAAAATGAGAACTGGGAGAAGACATTTGCAAATCATATAACCAATAGGTTAACATCCAAAATATATCCAGAGATCATACAAATCAGTCATAAAGTAATCCAATTAAAAAAAGGACAGAGATCTGAATACATTTTTCCCAAGACATACAGAAGACCAATAGGCCCATGAAAAGGTGCCCAACATCATGAATCAGAGAAATTTAAATTAAAACCACAGTGAGGTATCACTGAACACCTGTTGGAATGGCCAGCATCAAAAAGACAAGAAACAACAGTGCTGGTGAGGATGTCGAGAAAAGGGATCCTCATGCACTGTTGGTGGGAATGTAAATTGGTGCAGCCACCATGGAAAAGAATATTGAGTTCCTCAAAAAATTAAAAATAGAACTACTATATAATCCAGCAATTCCACTTCTGGATATTTATCCAAAGAATACAAAAACACTAATTTGAAAAGATATATGCACCCCTATGCTCAGTGCAGCATTATTTATAATAGTCAAGATACAGAGCAACTTAAGCATGCATGAATGATGAATGGATAAAGATGATGTGATACACACACACACACACACACACACACACACACCAGAGCTACTCAGCCGTAAGAAGGAAATCTTGTTGTTTGTGACATGGGACAACATGGATGGACTATGAGAGTTTTGCACTAAGTGAAGCTAGACAGAGAAAGACAAGAGCACATGATTTCACTTATAAGTGGAATCTAAAAAAACAAAACCCAGATTCCTAGATGGAGACAATACAGTGGCAATTGCTAGAGGGGCAAGGGGGAGGGTGTCTGTGAAGTGAATGAAGGGGAATCAGGGGATACAAATTTCCAGCTATAAAATAAGTCTGGGCGATGTAATGCACAGCATGGGGAATATAGTCAACAGTGTGGTATTAACTCTGTATGTGACATAGTAACTAGATTTATTATGATGAGTTCACAGTGCATGTCAAATCACCATGTTGTACACATGAAGCCAGTAGAATATTGCATGTCAATTATGCATCCATTAAGAAAACTTCAAAAATACTAATTTTTTAAGATTTTATTTTTAAGTCATCTCTACACCCAACAGAGTTCTCGAACCCACAGCCCTGAGATCAAGAGTCACACGTTCCACCCACTGAACCAGCCAGGCACCCCTCAAAATACTAATTTTTAAGCTTATTAATTTCCAAGGACTCAGCCAAGAAAAATGAATGGCTGAGAAAGGTAAGTGACACCAAGTTCTACAGAATGAAAACACAGGGAACACACTGTGCAGAGTTTACTCTGGATCTTCAGCATGTCTTTTCCATGGAAACAACAGTTTATTCTGATATAACCGGCAATCCCGTTTCCGGGCCATCAACCCTTCTCTTGGTGCCACCCTTGCAAAAAAAGGAAGTCAAAGCATTGCCCTCTAATCTGCAGCTTTCCGTCAGATTTTTAACCAGATCGTAGGTATTTAAGACCTGATAAGTACAGCAACACTGAAAGAAGATAAAGGATAACTCCCTAGCATGACGGTCTCCAGGCCACTGTATTTTGACACAGTATTTACTTTTTTTTTTTCTTTTTTGGGGAAGATTTCTTTCAGAGAAAGGGTGCATGCCCACGTGCAAGCTGAGCAGGGGGAGGGGCAGCAGAAGAGGGAGAGAATCTCCAAGAAGACGCCCCTCTGAGTGTGGAGCCTGAGGGGGGCTCCGTCCTAGGACCCACAGGTCGTGACCTGAGCTGAAACCAGGAGTCGGACACTTAACCCCACGGAGCCACTCGGGTGCCCCTTAAATTTTATTTTCAAATGAATTTGCATTCACTGTTACCACTTAAAAATAAACCAGTACCAACAATTTATTTATACACAGTTATCATGAGTGTCTGCGTGTCTTTCTGAAAAGCTGGCTATATAGATATTTTGCAAATAGGAGAAAGAACAACATACAGAAAAACAAAAATCCCTCCATACCTCCAGCAAGCAAAGTCACGACTCTGACTTTTCTGTGGATAGTGACTTCAGGAAAAAGGAGAGCCTCAGGCTGGGGGCCCATGTGTCGGTTTTGTCTCCGTATTCAACATGTGGTGGTGGCGGCAAGGGGAGAGGCTCAGCCAGTTTCAGCTCTGCAGCACTTAGCCATATAAATTAGCACACTTCTGCTTACCAAAACAAAAGTAATTTTATGCGACAGACTGGAGTTTGCCTACTGAGCAAAGCCTGGATAAAGACTTGGCAAGCCCCAAACCACGGAAACCGAAGGATGAATTCTATCACCTTCCAAGGCATGGGCCTCGACACCAATTACAAAATATTCTGCAATTTTGATGTCCAAGAACAAATTTGGCCAAGTTTGTGAATTTGGAGAGACACTCTTCTAGAGTGTCTCTCCAAAATTTGACAAATATATAAGCTATCCTAGCTAGTAAGCATCATGTGTGGCCCTCAACTGAAATTCTTTCTTACGCAACTTATTTTGTTTCTCTGCCCCACCCTAACCCTTACAAATAAATCACAGCCATACATGGGGTCTGGGGAGGCAGCTACTTCTCATTTCCTCCCTTCACACTTTGATCAGTGCTTTTGAAAGAAACAGTTTCTTTCAGTGAGGCTCACGACAGGCCAGGTGTCGCAGGATCCTGGCTCCGGTCCTGTTTTGGGCGTGTGGCTCTAAGAAGAGGAGTCTGAGAAATTAATTTTGGGAATGAGGCATGTGGAGCTTATTTTCATTTTGATTTCTTCCCCCTACAACTAACGTTTCAGTTTGCCAGGCTTCCCAAGTTTAGACACGACCATCTGCGGAAGAACAGCCCTAAGTGGTTGACTACTGTCTGCGGCTCTGTAAGAAGGCTCCATTTGGCTTAAATTTACCCCAAACCCATTCTGAAGCTGAACTGTTAAAATACCTTCCTGATGTAAGTTACCTTCTTTATGCCAGTCCCTAAAGGAGCCTGGATGCAACTGGAAACGTGACATTCAACACAAAACGTTCTGAAAATTCGACCTGCCCTGTGCCAATGCATTCCATTCACACATTTTACCCCGACATCTGACAGCTATACCCATATTTGTGGCTCTCTGTCTTTGCTCTCATTAACAGGTCCCTCTTCTCCACATGCTCCCCCATCACGGGAGAATATCCCTCTCCCAGTCTAAGATAAATATATGCAGTCCACCCTTCACCCAGTTTCTCACAGATGAAAACAAAGAGCCACCTGGAAAAGTCGTCCGAAGAATAATGCAATTTCTCTTTCACCTGAGAAACGGACTTGAGTCGAGGCACATGAAGGATTTCTGAAGCCCTTATAATAATCCATGGCCCAGGTGGTTTCTTCAGTAATATTTCAAGACAACAGTGTTTCATAGGAAGTTATGTCCTGCTGACTCGGTGTTAGCATTCCTTTCAAAATATCTCAGAAGTTGTTTGTACCACATGTCCATACATGCCAAGGTAGAAAAAACACCTGTGAGCCATAAGAACACCTTTCCTTTACCAGTCATTGGACTTATAATTGGTCCAGGTCAAGGCCTCACTTTTAGTTCCTGTCTCACATGGTGTTGTTTGCCTTAAGTTTTTTAGGATTGCCAAGGTTGGCCTGCCTACCTACCTACCTATGCCACCTACCAGATGAAATAGGGGTTGGGGGGGGCACTATTTCAAACAGACTTGCAAACATAGCTTTTTCCCTAGAAATAATTTTTTGTCATTTTAACAGAGATGGACATTTTGCAAATACTTCTAATCAGCCACAATTCTAGGATTTTAAAAAGAGATTTAGGTATAACATAGGTATATGTTAAAAAGAGATTTAGGTATAACATAGGTATAACACTGAATATTTCCTTCTCTTACAAGTGGCATCTTTCTAAAATAACTGATCAATATTTTGAAGCAGCAGCAGCAGATCAAATACCGAGCCAAAGGAAGAAACCCTGAAAGCTGTTCTCCAAGACGACTTCTGAGTTAGAAACTAGGTTATCCGCTCCATCTGAGGGGCACAGAAGAGATTCGGTCCCACGGCAGACAGTCACTTAAACGAGGGAGTTTTCCTTTGAAAAGCCTTGCAACAACACGACTAGATTCTGCCTGAGTGCCTCCTTCCTGGCTCCCTCCCTAACAAAAGGCGGATGTGAAGTCTCCTGTGGTTGTTCCTCATAATGAACTGGGCATCAGCAGGGAGTGACAAGTCAATGTGTCCCTTGAACCAGAAACTTCCCTGCTTTTCAGCTGTGCATAATTCATTCTCTAGATTCAATACCGTGAGGGGTGGGATTTAAATATTTCACCAAGGAAAGACTATCTCCAAATAATTCTCAATTCATCACTTTCTCTTTACTTGTGACCTGAAATGGGGGGGGGGGGTGGGGGGGAAGGCAGTATTAGTTTGAGGAGGGGGATCAGGACCCAGTGAAGCCGGAGTTAAAGAGGGTATCTCTGAAAGACAAACTGTGACGGGATGAAATCTCCCTGGAGAGACATCACAGAAACCATATTGAGTTTCATTTAAAATTGGGTATTAAGGCTTCCATTTAACTTGTGGAATAATTGATGTATGCATGGATTGTAGGGCCGGGATGAGAATTTAAGAGGTCACTTATTGTCTTCAGGTAATAAGAACACACTTAAGCTGCTGTGCGCAGACATGCATCTGTTTTATTTTTACGGGGCTCTGGGACTCTGTTATGGGATTAGACAACGAAAGACTCACTCCTCCAGCCATGGACCCTCCCTGGAGAGCGCCACCGGCCAGCGGAAGGTAGCAGAGCTGAAGGCAGGACTGACCTCAGAGAGGGACAGCAGAGACAGCAGGACATGG
Organism: Lontra canadensis; assembly: GCF_010015895.1. NCBI lineage: Eukaryota > Metazoa > Chordata > Mammalia > Carnivora > Mustelidae > Lontra > Lontra canadensis. The sequence continues at coordinate 11,527,450 of NW_022631011.1, forward strand.
CCACAATGACAAAACATGTCTATTTTGTCAAAATGGATGTTGTGAACCCTGCAATTATTAATGTGCTCTTCAGTATATCAGTCACTGCTTAATGATAATGCTTTTAACATGCATCCGAAGTTTCATTTAGTTTGACAATCCAAAGTCCTAATTCCAGCTAAGGAGAGAGAAATTTCTCACTCAGAGGGAATCTGAGCAGAGAGCCCAATGCAGGGCTCGATCCCAGGACCCTGGGATCATGACCTGAGCTGAAGGCAGAAGCTTTAACCTACTGAGCCACCCAGGCACCTCATTAACTGCTACTTTTAAAAACAGATTAAATTTGGGGTGCCTGGGTGGCTCAGTTAGTTAAGCGTCTGCCTTTGGCTCAGGTCATGATCCCAGGGTCCTGGGATTGAGCTCCGCATCGTTCTCCCTGCTCAGAGAGTCTGCTTCTCTCTCCCCCTCTGCTGCTCCCCCTGCTTGTGTGTTCTGTCAAGTGAATAAATAAAATCTATTTAAAAAAAAAAAAGATTAAATTTGCTCTGGCCATACCACCATGTATTCCAAGTACTATTTTTAGAAACAAGAACATGAAAACACAGATTTCTCCAACCACCTGCAAAAGGAGGTTCTAGAGCTAGCCTTCAAGATCTACCTCTATTTTAACACCCTCGTCATTCTGTGTCAGTCCTGTTGGGTACTTTCCAGGAGGTGCTTCCTTAGCTGGCCTGCCCACAATACGGTAAGGAGACAAAACAAATGCACTTCCAAAACAACATACACAGGTTTTGATTTTTTCAAACTCGGAATTAATGAGTCAATAGTGATGGCCCTGAAAGGACTTGGAAACTTGGCTTTTATCCCAAGAATGAAGAAATTTTTGAATTCTAAAACAGTTCTTGGTGGCATTTGTAGTGTTCACTGATATGAATCTCAGCTGCATATAACGGAAGAGTAAAGGCTAAGGCCATAAACACACACACACAGAGGCATACATTTCTTCTTATGGTCAGAAATGCAGCAGATTATAGCTGATGATATTTGCTTAAACGTCCATCTGTTTGAAACAGTGGGTGGCTCAATCTATGCTCTGAAAATAATTTCAATGACCCAGAGCTCATTCCCATGCCACAAGGCTTGGCTGGTGTCCTCAGGGCACCAATTTTTGTCAGTGCCCTCCCCCCGCCCCCCAACTTGGCTCCAAGTACATCCACTCGTTCTTGACCATATGCCTTCTGTTTATTTTCCCAGTCCGACTTGGCTCTGTTCCCTCTCACCCTGACCTTAGCTCTCTCCCATGATCCAAGTCATTTCCAGTCAGGTTCTAAGCCTCTGCACCCCCCAGCATGACCCCAGGTCAACCTTTCAGGGCATAGGTGTTACACCCACCATGGTGGGCAATCATGCTCAGTAATTAAACCATCATGTATAAATTAGGTGCATAAAATAAAGCAGGAGAGTATGTGATGGCCGAATGAACACGCCAACACTAGGCCAAGCTGTGCGGTAGGTGAACTTTTTTTGGAAGCGCCCACCTCCGCCCCCCATCCTGATTCTGAGTGACTGTTGCTCTTGGTAGTGCGGATCCCTCACCAGGTACTTAGCATGTTTAGCTGTCTGCCTTCTCAAAACCTTGTCATAGCAAGAAAACAAATAAGGGATGATAGCTTCAAGGTTACTCCAGCAAGGCCTCAGGTAAGGAGGTCTCTCCCAGCACTTGGCACCACTGGCTGCACCTCATGCTTCAGGTTCAGTCCGAATGCTAACTCCCTGGCAAGCCCTCCCTGTCCACCCTCTGAATTGGCCTCCTCCGTTATTACCACATCACATTCTTCTCCCTCTTTGTGCTCCTAACACAGTCCATTCTTATCTCACTTCTTTGTTGTCTGTCCACCACCTGCTGCCCCCAGAATGTAAGCTCTATGAAGGCAGAAACTTTATGGAATATATATTGTTACCTGCTGCCTCTCCTTTGACTAAAGCAGTCCCTGGCACGAAGTGGGTGCACAATAAAAAATGCCCAACGGATGTATGTGGGGGAGAGTTTCATGGGGAGGGGAAACTCACGAGGTGCCTGAAATCATACCATGTAACCAACAGCCTATGTAGGCCTCTCGCCCAGTATGTCATAGTTTGGAGGGAACACATTAGGGTTGAATAAATTCAAGACCTCTTTTAGGTCTAAACAAGAATCACGTAGAGAAATGTGCCATTTTTTAGGTCTCCCAACATGGACATGAAAAGCTCAGGAACTATACTGCAGCTTCATGAGAGCACTGATCTAGGAATCAGAGCAACTCTCAGCTGGATTCGTAAACTTGGACACATGTGCCTCACCTCCTTGAACGTCCTTTTCTTCATGGAAGTAGGTAACACACATTTTCTCATTTCCTCTATGCGATAGATACTGATTTTGTACAGTTATGTGGGAAAAGACACACAGACTCAGGTCTAGTGACTAACCTGCGTGCAGTCACAACTGAGTGGAAGAACTGGGATTTGGAGCTACAGCTGATTCTAGGATTCTTGATTCTCTCAACAAAGCCCCTTTTCTACTCTACTATGTCATTAGAGTAAGTGGGAAGAAAAAAGAACTCGAAATGGGATACAATTGTGCTCTTCAATAAAACCCTTTTTCCTTTTTATAGTTCTACCAAGGCCTCATTGTACATTTTCACTTCAACCCAATGAGTTTTCCTGAAGAGCCTGAAATGTAGAGATTCGGGTGACTACTTAGTTTATTGCTGGGAATGAATTTTGGCTCAAAAACCTGCCAGCTATAACATACAGGCCATGCTAATATTTTAGGAATCACCATATTCTACATTTCTAGTTACTACTTATTTTGGACTCCGGTCTCTCAATAGGCTTTCGTATTAGTCAAAATACACAGAGACCACATACATACATTACTGCTTGTAATTCTTTTAACTCTAATAAAAGAAATAAAATGGGAATCTTGACTATAGGTCTAGAGAAATCTTTTTTAAAAAATAATCTCTTGCAATCTCACTCTTTGAGGTTAGTGCCTATCCAAAGGTCTGTATTATAGTAAATATCATTTTTATTTTTTTTAAAGATTTTATTTGTTTATCTAACAGAAAGTGAGAGAGAGCAAGTGAGCACAAGCAGGGGAGAGTGGCAGGTGAGGGAGAGGGAGAGGGAGAAACAGGCTCCCCACTGTGCAGGGAGCCTGATCTGGGGCTCAATTCCAGAATACTAAGATCATGACCTGAGCTGAAAGTAGACACTTAACCAACTGAGCTACCTAAGGGCCCCTAAAATTCATTTTTAAGCTCATGAGAATGTTTTGAAATGGAAAGTGAAACACCAATAAAATTAAGCCTAAAAGGAAGAGCAATGTGCAGGCCAGTGTTAAAATAGATTTTGGTGACTCTGACTCCAAAATGGGTAATGTACATCCACATCCTTCCAGCCCTGTTCATGCTATTTCCTTTTAATTCTTTTCATAGTAGACTGACACAGAACCAAAAGGCCAACTGGGGGAACAGCAAGACATTCAACTCCATAAATACGACAAGGTACCAGTGAGCTTCTACATCAAACCCACTCCCCACCCTAGAGAACAACCTGTGAATTACATAGAAGATGGCTGCATATTAGAACAGGACATGTAAATTTCAGTCATTTTGACCTTAAATTGGTAATGTTCAGCTAAACTGGTGTTACAATAGGAGAATGCTATCAAAACGAGGCACACTATTTTGTCACCAGTTCTCCAGGCCATCATCCCCAAAACTTCCTTTCCCAGGTGAAAGGATTCATTTTGGTCAGAATGGATTTCCCCCATCTTCCTGCAGTTCCATTGCAGAGTCACAGTGCCTCCTTCTCTCCTCCTCCCTAATTACTCTTTTGGCAACTAGACACCAACCCTATCTTCCTTGTATACTGGAGTAGAAGAGGTACATGTTATTTTGCTTTGCTTTATTTTTTTTTTTAAGATTTATTTATTGGAGAGAGAGCACATGCATGCAAACATGAGCGGGGGAGGGGTGGGGGTAGGGAGGGAAGGGCAGAGAGAGAGGCAGACTCCCTTCTGAGCAGGGAGCCCCACATAGGGCTCGATCCCAGGTCCCCAAGATCATGACCTGAGCCAAAGGCAGCCACTTAACTGACTGAGCCACCCAGGTGTCCCTTGTTTTGCTTTTAAATTAATGAATTCATCTACCATTTATTTACTATAATGAAGAGACCAATGGACTTTTTTTTTTTTTAATCAGTAGGTACCCAGCAAAAATCAGTTTACATACACACCTCGCAATACCCCTCCACTTCCCTGTCTACTGCTTTGTAACAGGTCAAAAGTCAAAACATTTCTCACATCAGTGTGTTGACACTATGATTCTCCAAGGGAAGTACAGATAATGAGCATTTGAGTCAAGACTGAATAAAAAAACTGCACAATGTCCAAACTGAATCAGGTACAGAAATAACAGGATCAGATACATGGTAAAATCCTTGGGTTTGGTAAAGAGTGGAAGAGACGAAGTTTGCTGAATTGAAGCCTCCCTTTCTGATTCTACAGTTCTATGGTATGAGAGGACTTACAGGAGCAAATGACAAAATTTAATATACTGTTGTCATCTAACACATGTGGGGGATCACAAGCTCTACTGAGTTTAGAATGTTTTGTTAAACTTGAGATGCTCACAGACAGAAAAATAACGTGATGAATGAGCATTCAGCCCTAACTAAGGGAAAGGAAATTACTTAGGAGAAGCCCTTCTGAACCATTTGGCTAAATAACTAGAGTTACTACTACAGACAAAAAAGTCTGAAGAATAAGAAGGGTGGATGTAGAGAGTTCTAGAGTAGATGTGTGTGCCAGGAGGTACCCGGTATTTGAGCCAGCGTGAACAAATGAAATTTGGTCAAGTCCCTCTCCGTCCTGTCCTCATGCCTAGTTCCTAGGTTTAGTTTCTAGGATTAATTTGATTTAGAGACTTTAAAACATTTAAGAAATTAGATTTGAATTCAACAATTGAGTATAACTTTTTTTTCCTTGCCTCCTCAGACTTAAATCAGACACCAAGTATTAGAATGGCTTACTCAAATCATTACATTATTTCAATTTTAGCTATTGTTAGAGTATACGAAGTATAATAAACCCAATACCATATACTACTGACTCACATACATTTATATGTGTATATATGCTACAAAAGATTATTTTAAGATTAAGTGTCTCTTAGTTTGATGAGGCAAAGAAAACAAGCTCAAAGTAGGTTAGTTAAAAAAAAAACTTTTTAAAGGTAGATGTCAAAGTGCTATTTCAAAAAATACTTTTATATTAAATCAGTTTTTCACTATAGAAAGAGTACAAAGAAATAAAATTAAAGACCTCTTTTATAAAGGAGTATGGGGTAGGTGTATGAATTTTCTACACACTTATAAAAATGGGTGTATATATACACACACACACACAAAATAGGTTGAATAGTGACACCCCCCCCCCCAAGAATTCATGTCCACTTGAAATCTTAGTATATGACCTTATTGGGAAACAGTCTTTGCAGATGTAATTAGTTGGAAGTTATACTGGATTAGGGCCCTAAATCCAATGGCTAGCATCCTTCTAAGAAGACCATGTGGAAACAGACACAGACACACAGGGAAGGAGGTCACGTGGTAACAGAGACAGAGACTGGAGTGAGGTAGCTACAGGGAACACACAGGCCACTGGATGGGAAGAAGCAAAGAATGATTCCCCTTCAGAGCCTGGAGAGGGACCATAGCCTTTCCAACACCATTTTAGACTTCTAGACTTCATAACTCTGAGGGAATAAATCTCAAGCTGCCTAGTTTGTGGCAATAGTGTTTTTAGCAGCCCTGGAAAACCAATACAATACATATATACTTTGGTACTGGTCAGCTTGTTTCTCTTAACATATTGTGAAGATCTATCTTCTTTTTTTTTTTTTTTTTTTTTAAGATTTTTATTTACTTGAGAGAGAGCGAGCACAGAGGGAGGGGAGAAGCAGACTCCTTGCTGAGCAGAGAGCCCAATGTGGGGCTGGATCCCAGGACCCCGGGATCATGACCTGAGCAAGAGGCAGACATTTAACTGACTGAACCACCCAGGCGCCCCTGTGAACATTTTGCTCTTTCTTCCTGGGTAATATCTGTACTACATCTCATTGTATAGGGAGGTGACCACAATGTACCCGATACCACAAATCTTACAGTAGCATGTTTAATTGCAAGAATTCTAATTTGGTCATTTCCTCTTTTTCAGTTAATTATTATTTCAGGACAACAGAACTGGTGGTCACTTAAATGCTAATAATGACCAAGTCATTGTTGGCTCACATAAAAAGACATGGACACTTTTTCACGTTCTAGAACTCTTCAAGTAATTTTTGGCAGAGGTTCAGTTGTTTGTTAGACTTCTCACAGCCAGCTGAACATCATTGGTTCTGGACTCCCACTTTAACAGAAAAGGAAACAAGAAATCATCTTATATTAAAAAAAAAAAAAAGTCCTGTCCTTGGCCCTGGCCATCGTAAACTAAGGGAATCACAGGATGTCCTGTCTAATGGTATTTGGCTTCCTTTCATGGAACAACCTCAATTAAAGCGAAAAGAACACATTCAACTCTCAAGTGATATCTGAGTGGCTGTGACTCGTTCAGTCCCAACCAGCACACAGGACGTTACTGCCATCATGGAAGCCTCAACTCCACTGGAAATTGGCCCAAAGGTTTTGCAATGAGATGAGTAAATGACACATGAAATAAGTTAAACTCACAAAATCTACTAGTAGACCTAGGGCATTTGTGAAATCATCAATGACCTTATATTTTGGAGTATCTTTGGTTAAGAAGTTTGGCTTTCAGCAGCCACGATTCTGGAAGTTAAGCATCCCCACTCTCTCAAAAATCACAAGGCCCTCAGCTGACCCTTTCAGGTAAACCTGAATCAGGCATTAGCTTCCCAGTTTCTCAGTTCTACTTAAGACACTTATTCCTTAGGGGTTTCCAGAAGTTAGGAGTCAGACTGGCAACACAAAGCTGCCAAATTAGAATGAGAATGCATTGAGGAAGAATTGGGGGATGTCTCCCTCCAAAATTCCCTCTCTCTCTCAAACACACACACACACACACACACACACGTGCACTTTAACTACCCTGGGCAAAAATTTTTAAGTATGAATATTGTTCCTTGCTACCGTTAAAGAAGAAAACATTTCAACATACATTTTCCTCAAACATAGGAGCAGAAAATTTGATCCAGCATTAAGGGGACATGCAATACAAAGAAAAAAGTATCTACGTAATTATTGGGTTCTTCTCCACAGAATTAAAAAAGCGTCCCCTAGCTATCAAAATGCCAAAGAAAACCAAGCTCTCTTATTAACTTGTTAACTCGTTCATATGCAACTTTTAAAGTATGTATAGTGGTTGTTCTTTCCCCCTAAACTAGAAGAATGATCCTGTTATTTTACTTTTTAACAATCTGTTTTAATAGAATCACTGAATATGTACTCACAGAAAGCTGAAACTAACTGCTTGAAAGGCACTGTAGACAAGGACCAGGTCTCTCAACTAGTCTTTTTCTTGAAGAGTTTATAAGGAGGTTAAGAAGAACACAAGACCCATAACCCTTAAAATCTAAGACTTATTACAGTATCCAGAATTTTTTACAATCCTCTTAATAACAATAGGATAAAACATGTAATTTTAAGAAACCGGCAACTGCCTACAGACACTTCACTCAAGATACACAAAAGGCCAATAAGCACCTTCATCACCAGGAAAATATGAATTAAAATCCCAGTGTGCTACTTCTATACATCTGTAAGGAGGACGGCCCAAATCTAGAACACTGACAATACCAAGTGTTGTGAGGAATGTGAAGCAACTTTCACACACCGCGGGCAGGAACGTGAAACGGCACAACCACTCTGACCATTTGTAGTTGCTCAAGTAGGACTCTAGGACGCCACCAGTCCCCTTCCAGGTATCTACCCCAGAGAAATGAAAACATATATTCCCACAAAGACTAGTATGTGAAAATTCACGTAAGTTTTATTCCTAATTGCTAAGAACTGGAAACCACCCAAATGTTCATCAACTGGTGAATGATACACAAAACACGGGGTGGCCAGATAATGGCTGACTACTTTGCAACAAAGAGAGACAAACTGCTGATCAGCCCAGTCCGGATGAATCTCCAAATGATGCTGAGTAAAAGAAGTCAGACCCTGAAGAGCACGGTCTGGATGGTTCCATTTATGTCCGGTGTGACCTACTGTATGGTGACCATGCAAGCGATTACCACCGCCACGTGAGAAGTGAAGCAGCGGTTACCTGGGGCGATGGACAAAGAGAACTGGCGTCTTCTGGGAGTGACGGCTTCAAGGGCATATCCACGGCCAAACCTCGCTGCACCGTACACTCTAAAAGGACGCAGCTGACTCTACGTAAGCTAAATCAAGGCTATAGTATCATCTGTCTGAAGTTATTTCCACATTCCATTTGGACTTTAAACGAACATCTGCTGCGTGCCAGGTATCGTGCCGGGGGCTGAGGCCACAAGGGTCATAGAGGATTACAGACAAAGGGCGACAGAGTAGTCTGGAACTGGGAGCAAAGAGAGACGAGAAGGAGCAAGGAGGGATGGGAAGGAGGTTAGCACACCCACCTGGGAAGCCCTCACCCTGCACCTGGTTTGCACCCCTCCCCACCACACAGGCTAAATACCCCCTCTCCCGTATCCTCCTTCGCTAGCAAGACATTGAGCCCACACACCCCACAAGCTTTCTATTTCCTGGTTATTGATGGTGAGCAGGTCCCTATAGCTGGGATAATGCATTCAAAGCTCCCCTTTTGTTTATTCTTAATTGGTCAGTCTCCATGGGGATTCCCGGAGCCCTCACCCAGACTGGCGCGTGAGGGGCCAGGGCAGGGGGAGACTGTGGATGCAGATGGCTGTTTCCTGCCCGCGTGGCACTATCGCAGGGGTCACGTTAAGGCCAGATACTGCTCAATAACTTCCAGAAGGGGGTAGGCTGGGCGAAGAGCTGGGGCGGCCCGAGGACTGTGGCAGAGTGACGGCCCAGACCCGTAACCTGCAGCTTTAGGGCCTGCCCCGCACTTGATGCGCAGGGCCGGTGCTCCAACAAGGAGAGGGAAACAAAAATTCGAAAAGGCCTCAAGAAAGAAATCTCAGAGGATTATTTTGCAGTTAGTGTGATATTCAGGGAGCATACTAAGCAGGCTGGACACATCACAGATCAACACACGCGGCAGCTCCAGTGCACCCGGGAGAAAATGAAACAAAATCCGGACTAAGGGTTGCTGTGTGTGCAGCCTCTTGGGGCAGCTGCTGGAGGGGCACATTTCACTTGTGCCCCATGATGTTGTTTCAATCTGAGAGTAGTACCCGCACTAGGCCAAGCTTTAGAATCATCTCTCTGACTTCAGTCAGTCCGTGGACACGTGGAGATGCTTTCCAACTTACTTGAGCATGGAAACCTCATGGTTAAACTTCAAACTCATCTGATTTTTAAAATTCGTGCTATTAAAGTGTTAAATGAACCACCACTGACTAGGCAATCCGCTTACAGAATGTCAGTTTAAACAAAACAAAACAAAACAAAAAGGTATACACAGACTTATCTGTCTAGTTCTCACCATTACTAGTTTATATCCTTTGTTTCTCCATGCACATCAAGTAAATGGGAATATATATTCTCATTTTCCGTTTTGCATAATAGCATACTGTACTATTTTTTAATTATGATGGTCAATCCAACGATCGTAAAAATCTGGGGATCACAACAGATAAGCCTTTTACTCTTCTCAAGGGCCTTCCTGTCAGGTTGAAGGAACTTGACCATGCAGGCCACTCAGCAATGCTGCAACCTGTGCCTTGTGGCTGCGTGAAAACTTACATCCAGAGGACACACACGTCTGATTTTCTTGTACATGCTCCACTTCTGAAAGCTTCTGAAAATTACAGGACTAATCACTGCAGCCCTGCTGGGTATTAGGACAATGATCAAATGATCAATGATCAATGAACAAAGTTACTTTATCAGGGTCAGGTAAGGGTCTCCCCCCTTTCAGATGCCTCCTGCCAAGTACCTCCTGCCAAGTACCTCCTACCCAAGTACCCAAGTTCCAGGAGGAGCTGGGCATTATTTATCTCTGCTCTCTGGGGGCCCAGCAGTGGGGCATGGCATAGAGAAGGAACTCAGTAAGGTCACTGAAAGGATAGAAATCTTAAAGGACTGTGGGAATTTGGGCTTAAATCTCCATTATTGTGTAAAATCCAGAAGTGGGAATTTATAAAGCTACAGTAGCAACAACTTGAAAATATGTTTTGGTATTTCAAAACAACAAAAAGGAAATAGATGTGGAGGGGGGGTGGAGCCCACTCTGGTAGCTTCCCTCTCTCCTGATCTGTTGACCACCAAATACAAACCCTGCAAGGAATGAAGGGAGTGGGGGCTCTTAAATAAAGGGATACCAGTATTTATAAGCAAAGTAAAACTGTGACCCTGAGAGAAGTTCCCTGTCATGTTCATGCCTCTGGCAATTTTGACAAGTTACCTCTCAGGGCTTTTCCAGGATAAGCTGACACTAAAGAAAAAATTAATGTCTCTAAAGCGAAGCAAAACAAAAACAAACAGTACTTTAAAAAAGAAAAAAAAAAAACAGGATCACAGAAATCTGAGGAAGAGCACTGGAAGAGAATTTCAGGCTTATGCAACAATGACACTGGCCATAAACTCCAGGACCAATTCTCTACAATACATCACAATTTTATAGATTTCTAACAATGCACACTACGTATTTTTAACTCCTACTTCCCTCTCTCAAATCTCTTGCCCTTTTCCTCTTTTGCTCCAAGTCATGGCTAAAATCTGATTCTTTTGACATACTTTCCATCCTGAACCAAGTCAGGTCTGGACATAACAAAGACTGAGCTCTAGCTGTATTTTCTTTACTGGATAAACTACATAAAGGACAGCATTACTAATAGGAACCATCAACTTCACTATCCTATGTAAACATTACCACCACCTTCTGCTCTTTGAGAAACAAAAAAATCATGCCTGAAGAAGAAAGTCTGTCCTGGTTCAAGTGAGCAAAATTCTAATTAGCCAGGGGAGATCTGACACTGAAAACGTACAAGTATTTTTTTTTTTTTTTAAGTAACCTACTAAGAAATTATTTCTTGGTGGCCTATAAAACTCTGTTTAACCTTTACCCCACTATTTATTTTCACTAAAATAAACAATCACCTTTGGGGACGCTTTTTAACAAAAACACATTTAGGAGAAATTTCTTTGAGTATGCTATAGGGTAAAAAGGTGTGTAATTTCAGTTTTTGCCTATGTGAATTATAGGTTTCCAGTTTGAAAGAATCCTCTCAACAACAAAAATATAAATTCTAAGGGGTACAAATACTGAGATAAACAATCAGAATTTCAAAATGAACTGAGAAACAAGGTTCAGGGCACCTGGGTGGCTCAGTCAGTTAAGCGTGTGCCTTCAGCTCAGGTTATGATCCCAGGGTTCTGGGATCGAGTCCTGCATTGGGTTCCCTGCTCAGCAGGGAGACTGCTTCTCCCTCTCCCCCTGCTGCTGCTCTCTCTCCGTCAGATAAACAAACAAAATCTAGGGCGCCTATGTGGCTCAGTTGGTTAAGCCACTGCCTTCCGCTCAGGTCGTGATCCCGGAGTCCCAGGATCACGTTCCACATCAGGCTTCCAGCTCCACAGGGAGTCTGCTTCTCCCTCTGACCTTCTCGCTTCTCATGCTCTCTATCGCTCTCTCAAATAAATAAATAAAATCTTAAAAAAAGGAAAAGAAAATCTAAAAGAAAAAAAAGAAAGAAGTTTCACAAGATGCTGATAGGGATGTGTGAGGAGTGTTATAAGAAGAGATGCCAGAATAGCGTGTAAGATACCAGAGAAGTAGGACACAGCCAATTCAGTATCACAGAGGCTGAGAGTGGAAAGACAGCCTAATAAAGTCAAGAAGAATGAAACTCCCCTAACTATATATATTTTTTCTAACATTTTATTGTGTAATTTTACATATTTCATATATTATATTCATTCAATATATATTTCATTATGAGATATTCATATACTCTAACATATACATACTCTAACATTTCATTATGAAAAAAGGTAGTTTTCATAGGAGAGGAACAAGCCAATTTTTCCTTTGAAGAGAAATGGACAAAATTTCAAAGTAAACAAATCGACTCAATCCAGATTCAACTCTCAGTCTTCTCCAGAACCTGCCATGGAGGGGATCACCTTCTGGCCGTATAAAGAACTGGCACCACACCACATGGGGCGCTCCGGGAAGCTTCCTCAGTTACATCTGTACATTTTATGGCATTAAGTGACTCAGAAGGATCCTTCACAATGAAGTATCATACCCCTGCTTCTGAGTTGGAAGGACTGGAAGAGCGTAAGCTCTAGGCACCAGCCACCTCCTGAGGCTCTGTAGCTGACTACGAGGTGGGCTCCTGCAAATATGGAAGCCACCAGCTGACCGAAGTCCTGTCATGGGGCGAAGCTGCACTGATGGCTTCTGCTCAGGAAGAGAAGACTCAAGCCGGGAACATGTGCATATATCTCCAAAGTAGGGGTGGAGGATTGTCTGATGGCAAATCAAGTATTCTCTAGAATTCTGGCCCTCTAGGGTGGGGCACTGGAGGACCCTCATTTTCCTCTCAACTCCCATTTTGAAACAAAAGATAAACTCCAGCATGCACTTCTGTTTTCATTACGCTATTTTTCAATTAATGAACTTTCAGTGGGCTTCAATTTCCAAGTTCTGACTACCCTGCCTGCCTCCCAATGCCCCTGCTTTATTTTCCACTCCTGCTCAACATGTACCTTGCTGGGCCAGTGAAAATTCAGATTCTAAAGCCTATACTCTTTAGACCAAAATTTTTGGTTTTCTGCATTGTTTAGCTTCCTATAGCATAATGGCTTTGGGGGTATCTTCTTTGTCTTTGAGCCACTGTGGACTAAGGAAATGCAAACCACTTTTACTCCTAGGCCAAGCCAAATACTAACAAGGTAAATCTGTTACAAAAGGAGTTGCTTATACATCTGACTTCACCGGAACTCAAGGGCCTTATGGGGCATCTAGCACAGACTTTGGCCAGAGTACGTTTTTTTTTTTTTTTTAAAAGATTTTATTTATTTATTTGACAGAGATCACAAGTAGGCAGAGAGAGAGGCAGAGAGAGAGGAGGAAGCAGGCTCCCTGCTGAGCAGAGAGCCCGATGTGGGGCTCGATCCCAAGACCCTGGGATCATGACCTGAGCTGAAGACAGAGGCTTTAACCCACTGAGCCACCCAGGTGCCCTCAGAGTACGCTTTTGAAAATTGGTCGAATTCTCTAAACCAAATGGAATATTTAGATTAGCCTCTATATTTCCCCCCTCTGTTAATCTAAGGGATAACTCACTGCAGCTCTAGGAAGTCCCCTATCAATACAGAAAAGATAGGGCTGATGGAAATCAACCTCCTAAATTCAGAGAACCATCTCAAGCCACCATTCTCCTAAGATAACCCACTGTAAAAAGATACAGCCAGTGACAACCACTGCTGAGTAGGGGTGAGCATCTCAGCACATGTGCCCAGAAGACCAACCCCTTAACAGAAGTTCTGACAAAGGACCCCGAGAAGTTGTTAAAAATTAGGCACCTAATGAGCATCAGATAATCCTTTGATTTTTACAAATACAAAGAAAAATATTAAGGACAAGATCACCATTTTTAGAAACTTCCTATGACAGCAGCAAACCTAGATGATACTAATATGTAGGCAACATACAGGTGAAGCTAGACTTCCCCCCATCTGCAGCTGCTGACCTGGGGAGCAAGGGATCTGAAATTTATACTCTCATCACAGTAAGCCACCTTACAACAGCCTCTGTTAAATGGGACAGACTTTCACAAATGTCTTTTATACACACAATATTTCTTTTTGTTTTTCTTAAGAGTTCATTTTTCAAAACTGGCCAAGCTGGGTGGGAGAGCCGATGTCTTAGGCTTAAGTTTTAGTTTTGCCTTTCTTTACAGTTCATTTCCTGGGGCCAAGTTGGTTTGGGGTTTTGTTTTGGTTTTTCTTTTTTGGTTTTTTTTTTTTTTTTTTAGTATTCAGAAACATATGCTACTGTATTGCATGTTCAAACACCCATGTGGAAATAGTCCCCTGGACGTATACATTCATTCTTAAGAGACGGGAGTATGCAAACAAGGACGCACTGGGCAGAGGGCCAGTTAATAAATCTCATTTCCTACAAGCATCTGCATGAAACAGAGCTATAGGGAGTAGCCTCTCCAGGGAGAGCCAGAGACCGACTCATTCGTTCTGTGAATTAAACACTATCACCTCAGATGGCCCACGCCACATTTGTTTTTGAAGCACCTCTTAAAATATATGGATTTCCAGTGCTCATAAATGCAATGAGGAAGCTGGGTCCAAGAAGGCAATCACACAGTAGAAATATCCACATAGCTCTGCTGAGCCATTTTTGCACTGGCCTCCTTTGACTGAAATTACTACTAGAAGGATAATTTCCTAACTTGCTCTTCTAATCAAAGTAAGCATGGGTTTCGATAATGGTGAACCACCCTCTCTGGTCCAAACTATAAAAATGGACTTGGTTTACACAAAGAGATACCTGGAGTGAGATACGTGGGTCATGAACCATATTTGACCCTTATCCATGAACAATCTAGGGCAAATGGCAAGACAAGAAGGTCTTTTGCTGGGAAGAGTGGCCACCTGACATTACTAGAAAGAACAGTACTGTTCTCTAGGTGTCCTCTCCTCTCCTCACCTGTGTTACCTCCTGGCTGGAGCTCCTGGAAGAGTAATAACGGCATTCTTCTTGTATCTATGTAGATCTTTTATGAAAGTCTTTGTTTTAAATGTTTGAAGCTAACCTCATAGTGACTTTGTAAGAATGCAAGGAGATAATCTTACATGCCATGAGCAACTGTAGAAAATAAGGCCAAAGGTAAAGGACCTGCTTGAGGCCTACCTACAACACAGCGAAGGAATCAGGAAGAGAGTTCCCTCTGATCATCCCAGGACACTGGCTGTCCCCTCCACGGAACTCAAACCGAACTCTTCAGCACATGTCATTTTTGAGGGTTATAATGAACCCACCACCTAAGCAAAATTTATTTGGTTAAGTATCTCTATTTGGGCTTTCACAGTACCTTCCAAGTTTCCTCAGCAATTAAATGGCAATATTATTCCAGCCTCAGGATGCCAAAATAATTATGGAACACTTCCTGGATAGAAACAGGTCTCACATTTTTCCTTTCCCCACGCCCCTCCAAAAAAATAAGTGGTAGTTATACTACATTGGCCATCCACTTTGAAAACAGAGCAGACCAAAGAAAACATAAGGTGTGTCTGTCTCAGCATACACCCTTTGTGTAATACAATACCAATATAACTTTGGAGGATTCCTTCCTTCATTTAACCTATGACACTTCTCACTATGGTGTCCAGTAATCCTGTTACATAAAATACAAATGAAATAATGCTCTTACTGACTTAAGAATTTCTCCAGTCAGGTCTTTTCTTTAAATTGTTTTTTTTTTTTTTTTCTTTCATATAACTTCAGGTACCATTACAGGGACTCAGAAAACAAACTGGATATAATTTAGGAAATGAAAATAACTTAGATTGAATTGAAAAGATAACTAAGCTTTTACTTTAAAGCAATATTTTAACACCAAAAGGTAGCATTTAACCTTTCCAACCAAGTCATTTTCCACCGCCATTTCAAGTTTGTTCATATGACTAATAAAACCCAACTAAGCAACTTCCTTTGGCCTATGTGGTAAAATTCGAACTCTGTCTTAAAAACAACTGCTACTTACGTGGCAGAGGTTAAATCACTGACAAAATGAAGGCTTCAAATCATATTACCTATATGGACAGTTGAACTAAGTGAGGTTTAAAAGCAACCCAGGGTTTTTGTTTTTAAATTCTATTTTAGGCTTTGGAATGTTCACAGGGAAAGGTGGATGAGTAAGGGAGAGAAGGGACCCAATGTTCCAATCACAAGGATCTCCAAGAGGAGAGTCCCAGACGTTGTGGACCAATTTCGGTTTATATTAATAACAAGCGCTTGGACTCTGTAAGGATGCCATGTCAACATATTAGTTGGAACCATAAGGCATGAGATTTTGGTGACCTCATGGGCACAGCCAAAATTAACTCCAAGTATTTATATAACTGCCGGAGATGGCAGGGCAAAGGTTGCTTATAAATTTTTCTTTTTGAGTCAGCAAATAGGGTTTTTTTGGTCAAAGAGAGAGGAAGTGGGGTGCTTTGGGTCCCATTTTACAAATATGTCATATTTACACACACTGAATATTCTACCCACAATACCACTGGAACGTTTAGATGAAGGTATTAAAAAAAGAAAAAAAGAAAGAAAGAAAAAAAGAGTTATTTCCTGTTGCTCACTAACTGAGAGGATGCACTCTAGAGGTATGTGTGCTCTGCCTTGAAGCAAAAGCATTGTTAGTGGTTATCAAGGTAACATTTAAAAATAACTACCCCAGTACAAAAGAACTTCAGAGGAAATATGAGGGAAGCTATCAGTCTCCCTTCAAGTCTGGCCTTGAGCAGCATTAGACTCTAGCTGCATTCTCCATTACATTGTTATCCTTATCAAACAATGCAAACAATTTTAATGAGCTTATCTACTAGAACATATTGCCAGATATGCTAATGTAAAAATGATGCCAACCTCACAGACCCACTCATTAATCAAAAAGCTCACAAATACAATGACCAGGATCAGTCCCATCCTCAAATCAGACCTCGGCAAAATAGCAGGAATTACCTTCCTACTGTTTAAAGAAGGGCGGGCTCCCCCACCCATGCGGACGCTATAAACTCCTAAGAAAATGCATAACGGCACCCGGGTTTCCTCAGATCCACTGCAGTCCAGTCTCTTTCTAATAAACCATGGGTTCTATGGAGAAAATTTTGGCGAAATGTCTGACACCGTGACCTCTGCTGTCAATCCTTGCACCAATCAGCGAGCAGAATTCTTACAAAGCTCCATCAATCTGGCGGTTTAACATCACAGACTGCAGCTTAATCTAGAGGATTCCATCTTTCCTGCACACACACCAGGGCAAGCTCAAACATTTTTCTCGCCATCCTCCTGTTCCCTGCCTCTAGGCACAGCCTATCCAATGGTTCCTTTAAAATCTAAAGGAAAGGAGGAAAGGAAGTGCTACAGCCTGTCTCCCTTTGGGGGGGGGGGGGGGGGAATTGCTTGCATTTTTATCAGCGTGGAAGGAAGGAGATGGAAGGAGACCCCTCGGAGGCAGCAAACCTATTCACAAAATGCTCTCCATCTGCATTGGTGAAGCCTCAGCGCATAGCCAACATGACACATGGAAACAGACAGCAAATGATCACAAGCGCCCGGGCGAACGCACGTCTGCAGCGGGGTCCGGGCGCAGTGTCCGCTCCATTATATAACGGGCCGGATTTCCGCGCGCCCCCGCCGAGCTCCCCCGCCCGGCGCCGCGCCCGGTGCCAGCCCCATTACCTGTAGGAACGCTCCCCGCGCACTGTGTGCTTCCGGAAAGGAATGATGGTCCCGTTATCCTGGATGATGTCGTTGTTGTTCTCGCCATTTGGGGACAGGGTTTGGGTCGGACCAGGCATTGGCGCACTCCCGAGGAAGGGAACAAACCGCGGAGGGCTGGCTGGTGAGGAAGGTGGCTGCGTCTCGTCTTCCCGCTCGCCTGCTCCTCGCGCAGACCGTGCCTGCCTGCCGCCTGCTCGCTGGCTCCCTTCTCCCAGCTCGGCTCCCGCCCCGCCCTCCTGCGTCCCGCCCTCCCGGCTGCTGACGTCAAAGCGCCGGCAGCAGCACCGGGTCACGTGGCCGGGCCCCGTCACCATAGCAACCCGCTAACTCATCACCTCGCCTCAATTCGCACAGGGCCGAGGCGTGACCATGCCAGCAGCTCCAGGCAGGCACCGGGGCAGGCCTACATCTGGCATGTAAAACCCCAGGCCACCCCAGACCCCCCTTACAGACTCGCCTCGTCTGAAAACCAGCTCTTCCTCTAACCATTTCCTTTTCGACCCGTGCTCCAACTGCAGCTGTGTACACAAAAGAAGGATTCAGGCAGAGCGGTGTGGGAGACCCTTTAACTCCTTCAATACCAAGTTCTTACAGCATTCAAATTAAACTCGGTCTGGTCGCAAAAAAAATATACAAAGACCTGGTGGCCTGCTCCAGAAAACGTACCAGACTAAGGGGGTTCAGATTTCCAGCTTCCTCCCCCATTCTCTCAACAGCAGCATCCTCTTCCCCTCAAAAAGCCCCAAACCTGAAGACCTAAGAGGAAACCGTATTTCCTTCGAATCAGTGCAGCCTTTACTTTAATTATGTGAAGATTAAAGATTGCAAATGAGATTTTCTGCAGAAAAGAATCCTCAAAGGGTTTTTTAAAAAATAAATAAAAAAATAGCCACCATTTTAGAACATGATGGTGGTTACCCAAGACTCCCCATTCAAATTCTTAAACTGCCTCTTGATACAGATAATTAACTCCTTGCCATTTATTTTATTTTCATTTGAATTAAACCAGCCCAAACTCAATTAGTATTTGGAAGTTCTCAACATTCTAGCTGTTCTATATCATTACAGTGTAGTTTTCAAATACACTGGCCATCAGGCAGGTACTATTGGCATCGTCCCTATTTTAAAATGAGTAAACTGGTGAGATTAAGTAACTTGCTCAAGGTCACAGAACTAGGAAGTGGTGAACTGGAACATCAAAATGACATGCTTTTTTCAATGTGATTGGATAGTACTGATCTATATTTAATGTGAGCTCATAAATATAGATCAAGGTAAGAATCAAGTACTTTATGTACACTCTCAACATGACCACTGTGAAAAGAGCTGTGAACAGAATTGCTAGTACTAGGCAACGTCGATGGATTAGATTATAAACTCTCAACAGACCCCAGATGCATCCATTGCTTTCCTCCAGAGAGAAGAGAGTTTAAAGGATTCTCTGCTTATCAAAAGTGGTCTCTGACCTTCTGTTGGGTGAGAAGGGAAGAACTGGGGTATAAAAGAAAGTACAGGCTATATGGGCTCATCCCTTCACATCATTGTGTGGTTTATCAGCTTTATCGTTTTGTGGTACAGATATTTTTAAAAAACCAAACAAAAAACAACCTTGTCATTCCCAACAATTCTCCAGCCTATCTCCCTGGTAATAAGTTATTTCTGGCATCAAGCTTCTAGAATTAGAATCAAATAGTTCACAACCCAGATGGTAATGATAATCTCAAACAAGGGGATCTTTTTTTCTTTTTTTTTCCTACTTCATATTCTTCTTTTGGGCATCTTAGTTTTATTTTTCTGTCTTTCCAGTGAACTCATAGTGTACAAGTTGATTTTTTTAAATCTATATCTCAGCTTACCTGAGATTTTTTTCCCCCTCATACAGTAAGGATCTACTTCAGACCTAAGACTTGCAAGATATACAGATAAATGTAAGTAAAAGATACACCGCACGCTGAACTAAAGAGGCTTGAGAGTGTAGTCATCACTATGAAGATTACAGTTCCTCTATTTCTGTTACTGGTCCCATGGTTGTCAATTTCCTTACTAATTTGTTCCCTTTCACAAAAGCTTCCCCTTTCTTTAGGATAGTCTGAAGGTGAAAAGCACAGTCTACAAATGAAGTATTTAATGTTTTCAGAGTACATCCTCTCATTTTGGGTTCTTTAGTACAGCTTACTTCTCCATGATCTCATATTTAAGTAATACATATGACATAACTGATATTATCATAGGGACTAAATTTGTTAGAACTTGAATGTATAGCTCATTGGCTATATCAAGTTATTTTGTGGAGACAGTACTCCCACCGTTTCTATGTTGCTCATGAAGAGAGAGGACCATGGCCAAGAATTTGGGTTGAGGGGAAGGGCAGTGAGTCAGGTGAAAGAGGGATCTAAGAGTTCCTGTAAATCTTTCTCTAGGACTGCCATGAGCCATGTTACTATGGAGGAACCGAGAGAGCTCCAGAGACCTGTGATTACCCTCTGAGACACTGGGGTAACCGGGGTAATAATTTGAAAATACTAAACAGATGTGTTTTCATTCCTTTTCCCATAAATCAAGTAGGCTGGCAGCCATTCTCCCGTTTAGCCCTAGGGAAAAGGAGAGGGCAAATTCCACTTTGGGAACGAGGATGTAGGACACAGGGAAAGTGCAGAAAAGGCAGGAAGGGGGAGGAAAGAGTCTACCCGTTCCAAATCCGACTGAGTGTAGGAAGGAGATGAAAGGTGGAAAAAGCAGGTCTCCAAGGGAGATGTTAGAGAGGTTTAGCTTTGTTCTCAGGGTTGCGGACTTATGCTGACCTCCTTTCCCATTTGAGACTCTGAGAAATAACACCTCAAGGAGTGTCTCCCCAACACCTCCCTCCCCAACTGGGCAAGGTTAGCCCTAGCACAATAAAGACTTAAATCAGTGGCTTGGTATAGCTTGGCAGAAGGGTTAGGGAGAGGGAAGGATAGTTAAAAAACTGAACCATTACCCAAGAGTTGGAACTATTCAAAGTCAGTCAAAATTGCAAGAGACTATAATTCTATGAATTGGCAAGTTTAAAACCATTTGTTTCCCCACCTCTCAGTAGGGGAGGACAGTCACATAGATCAATTATAGAAAAGAATACCTTTGCTAAAGCATCTATGAACATCCAAGTCTGGATTGAGGTTTTGTCCTATGTGCATAGGTGTTTCTAAAATAGAATACATGCAGACAATAAATCTCCAACTGCCCTATGGAGAAATGGCTCTTCTCATCAAGCATCAAGCATCATGATTAAAACTGGGGCTCTGGAGCCGACTGGAGTCCCCCACTGGGTTTCACTACATGCTGGCTGTGTGACCTGAGTGAGTTACTTTGCATCTGCAAGATTTGGTTTCTTCACTTTCCTCACCTCGAAAGGAGGTGTAATGATACTGGTTTCATACAGTTGCTGGGAGATAAAGTTACAGAATATATTTAAGGTAGTTAACACAGTGTCTGGCATATGACAAATGCTCTTTAGTGGTAACTGTTATTTTAAGGTATACTCTTGTGTATCAGAAGCTGGTACAATAAAAAGAGAAGTCCCAGGCTTGATCCTCAAGGAACTCATAGGATTGTAGCGAGCAAGATAAAAATACCAGCAATTATGATACAACATCATGCTGTAATCACACCACCATATAGGGTGACATAGGCCCATAGAGGAGGAGCACCCAATTCAGAAAGAAAATTAGGAAGTGGGTCCGAAAAGTTCCCCCAAGGAACTATCACTGAAGCCTAATGAGTAATAATTATAACTATTTTGTTCACTTCCTCTGTGCAAGCTAGAATATAAGATCCTTTAGGGTAGGAGCTCCAACTGTTTTGTTCACTGCTATCTCCGCAGCTCTTAAAATGGAGCCTGGAAGCCAGCAGGCACTAAATGAACACACCATTCATTCAGTTATTCAACAAATACCTAACTTGATTCACACAACACCCCTAATGACAAAATTGAGGTGAAAAGAAAAGCAACTGGTCTAGTATTGGACATCAGGTTTTCTTGACCCCAAAGTTCTGATGCTCATCCATTAGGCTGTATGGCATTTGAAATAGAAATGGTAGTGTAGGGGGAAGATAAAAGATTTCTCAAGCAGCTATACTTCGGTACAGAGGTAGGCTAGGATGTGGAGTCTCTGGGAAACAGCAATTTGTTTGGTATGGACCAAGAGCAGGTTACAGAGTGATAGGAGATCAGGCAAGGACCAGGGACAGAAGAGTGCCATGGCCCTGCTAAGGAGCTTGACCTTAATTCTGAAGGTGTTTTAGAACCATGAAGTACTTTAGGGAGAGAAATTAATGGTGAAATTTGCTTATTGCCAAGGTCTGATGCCAGTAGTGTGGAGAATATATCAGAGAAGTCTAAAATGAGTTAGTGATGAAGGCCTAAATTCAAACAGTGGCCAAGGGGCTGTAGAAGAAAGCACGGATCTGAGTTCTGAGGGTCTAATGATTAGGATTTTTTGACTAACTGGATGTAGGCACCATCATTAATGGAGGTTATGGGTGGGTGGTGGAGAAAGACATTTCAAATGAATCCCAAGTTTATGGCTTGGGTGACCAAGTGAATAATGGTATCATTTATCAAGCTAGGAAATACAGATTGAATTGCCCTTCTGGAAGAAAGGTTCTCAATGTGTTTGAACATTAAAAAAAAGTACTTCTAGAATATCTGAGTGGTGAGAATGAGCAGTTACTGGGCTTCACACATAGTAGGTGTTCATTAAGTATTTGTTGACTAAGGGAATATATGGGTCCTTGAATTTATTTGTTATGTTTGACTTGGAGATACATAGGATTTGAAGGAAATTATCTCACACGTGATAATTGAAGTGGTGGGTGTTGGTGCCCTCAGAGAGAAAGAGAAAGCTTTCCATGGAACTCTTTAGAAGCTTAGGGAAACAAAACAAGCCTGCAAAGAACGACTGAGGAGGGTTTTTGCCTGGTGGGGCAAATCAAAGAATAGTTTCGCTCTGCCCAAGGGACGAACAAGTTTCAGAGAGAAAGTCTCTCAGGACAAATGTCATAAAGTTTGAATCATATAAGGGCAGAGGACGGTTTCCTGGATTTAGTGACGTGTTCTCAAATATATTTTTTAAGAGGCTGGATTTCAGATCAGATCCCATCAATTATTTCTGAAGAAAATAAATAAATTATTCAAGTAGGGAGAACTGAAATTCTCTGCAAAATCACTCATATTCCGACTCATCGAAGATCTTTGAGGAAGGAGGAGATATTAAATCAAGGTTCATATACAGTATTGGCAACTACCTAGAAAAAGTATTTACACTTATTGCACTGGGAAAAAAAGTTCCCAGCAATATCCCTTCAATATGTTCATTAATGAGCACCTGTTAGGCACCAGATGAACTGACCCTTCTTCTGAGCTCCCGTTCTAGTGGGCCTATTGACCACCCCCCCCCACACTATTGGTTTTCAAATATTTAAAATGCATGTTTGGAGAGCAGGATTGCTTGGAGAGCAGACCCAGAGGACACAGAACTATGAGAACAACAAGGAAAAAAGGGAAACCATCAGAAGTCTCAACACACAGGTCCACTCAAGGAGGACGGAACTGGGTACCAATACAGATTCTAATTTTCAGACTTCCTAGACTATAGCACAATCACATTTCTCTGGAGACTTCAGTCAGTGAGCACCACCAAAGTCACTGTCTCTCTATTGCTCGAACATGTGAAGTTCATCTAGGACAGGGATTTTGTATTGTCTTGGATTTGAGAAATCCAAGAGATGATAGCAGAGAAGATATGAAATCATTAGCCAGGAATGGCTGTTAATCCTGATTCCATTCCAGAAGCCCCTGCTCATCACAAATGCCTTTCCAGGTGAAAACGTGTTCACTGAAGCTGATAATCGCTGCTGTCAAAGGCATTCACAGCTGTCACACCACTTTGGATGGGGGCTTCTGTAGATTGTTATCACCTCCGATTGCAGACAGGATTCCACTTAGCAGTCGCACTGTTGCCCTGAGAAAAGTAATTTCTCCCATGTGTATGTTCTAGGACATTTTCCAGTACAGAATGGCAGGGACAGGTTATCAATCAAGAGCTTAAAATATGCCCCACACCCAAAATGATAGCAGTGGAATGAATATACAATTGGCCAGCCAGTGGTGCTGGCTCTGACATTGCACTGGTGGCATAGAAATGTATTTGGGATTGGCTCTTGTCTTTTTCACTGCTTTTAACCCCAAGACATAGCAGATTTTATTAGCTCTTTCTTTAGATCTTATGAGAATTTTAGGATATGTAGTTGTCTCCTGGTTTTCCGGAATAAAATTTTACTTAAAAATTGGTGAATTTTCCCCCAACATGAAGCCCCTTCAAGGCCAACCTAAAAGGTATGCTCATCTGTGATTGACTTTTGAAATTACCTATCCTTGTAGATTACTTATCAGCCATATTTATAGCTACGCTACTATTTTCATGCAGAATTTTGCAAGGGTCCTCCCTATCTGCTAGTAAAATAGCAAGGTTTCTGTAATGTCATGACACAGGACATGCCACTGCCCAAGATGTCTCTGTGTGCTGGAGTTTTCTAATTGGCTTTTCCTTGGATTTTTCTCAAGCTTGGACTTAATTTTGTGGAATAATTCATAGGACATGATGGGAATGCAATTTAAAAACATGCAGGGCGTTAGGATTTCTGTAATCATTCAATCAAACCTGTGCAGTATGAGGTTTCAGTGTATTAAATAAGAATGTGCTTTTGAATTATACCAGCTGGCTGAATTTAAGAGCCTTAAATATGTTTTCCATAAAAATACAATGTGATGAATGTTAATTGAAGAATGTATTAAGTATCACAGAAATATAGAAAATACAGCAACCATGCCTGGGGAAACAGGAAAAGCTTCACCAAGGCAGTGATGTTTGTATCAGGGCTCAGTCATTCAATAAATATTTATAAAGCACCTACAATGTGCCAGGAACAATGCTAAGCACTGGCAATATAGAAATTGACAAAACAGAGAAAAGATGCCCTGGCCTCGTGGAACTTAGCACTAGAACGAGTGTGTACATCATGGGATAGAGGAGCAGTTGGAAGAGAGGAGTTCAGGAAGGTTAAAGAGGGACCAGAATGTACAGGGCTCTGAATGGCCGTTGTAGAGTTTGCCTTAACACCAAAGTTAGAAACCTT
Source organism: Lontra canadensis (assembly GCF_010015895.1). NCBI lineage: Eukaryota > Metazoa > Chordata > Mammalia > Carnivora > Mustelidae > Lontra > Lontra canadensis. The sequence continues at coordinate 11,552,243 of NW_022631011.1, forward strand.
TTATTTGTAGAAGTGTTAGCAACATCTGCTGACAAAGATGTGGAATTTTAACAATGACAACAATAGCAATAGCAACACCTAACATTTATTCAATCCTTTTTGATGGGCCAAGTGCTATGCTTTAATCGAGTGGGTATATGAACTTATAAGGAACGATTTTAAATCACCCTTGTCAGAGGAGGTAACTGGCTAAAAATAACTTCGCCTGATCACCAGCCAGGAAGCCGCAGAGCTGGGCAGGAACATACCTGCCAGGTGTCCATCGTCATTCTTACTAACAACAGCCTGCCTTCTAAAACCTGGGTGTGAGAATGCAGAATCTAAGGTTGGGGAATAGCAGGGATGAGACATCAGACATCAGAAGTTCGTGGAGGTAAGAGACTGTAGACTGCCGCCCTGAAGGCAATTAATTCAGTCTAGGGAGCAAGGAGGTAAAGCCAGGAAAAGACTGAAGGCAGGGGCAACCAGGAAGGGAAGGGAAGCTGTTACAGAAGAGCACTATTCGTGGAATTAAGGGATTAGAAGAAGTGAAGAGATAGGAATCGAAAATTATGGTTAAGGAAAAGATGGGGGGGTGTCTTTTCTTACCCTTATTGATAGTAATTAACTTTTGATAATAATTAACTATTGATAGTAATTACCTTTTTTTCCTGAATAAACTATCAATGCCTTTTTCTAAAAACTTTTTTTTTTTTAAGATTTTATTTATTTATTTGACAGACAGAGATCACAAGCAGGCAAAGAGGCAGACGGGGCCGGGGGTGGGGGGTGTTACGGGAAGCAGGCTCCCTGCCGAGCAGAGAGCCCGATGTGGGGTTTGATCCCAGGACCCTGGGATCATAACCTGAGCCGAAGGCAGAGGCCCTAACCCACTGAGCCACCCAGGCACCCCTCAATGCCCATTTCTTTGCTATCTTCTGGAGGGGAGAGAAGATCATGGGCTTTTCTTTCTTTTTTTTTTTTTTTTGGTACTTATTTCCGAAGTTAAAATCTGCTTTCATTTTCACTACGCCAAGATTGTTGTAATTCAACCATCCAGCTAGAGACATGCCTATCTGAGAGCTCTTAACGGAAATGTGTCTGAGCCCAAGCTCATGAAATTCTTTCATTTCCTTCCCCTATTTTATTTCCATGTTTAAATTGAGCACATCTTATTGAACTGACTGGGTAGGACAACTGAAAAAGGATAAAAGGCATCTTGGGCTCAACTGGGTAGCAAGAGAAATGAAGAGATTGTGGGTACCATTAACAAACAATCTTTGGAAGGCACGAAAGCTTTCAAGAGAGGATTTCCTTAGGGCTCCCAAAAGTCAACTAACCTGTTTGGTTTTATTTCTGACTTTGATATTAAGAAGTTCAAACTGAGTGAAGGGACTCACTAACATAAATGTGAAGCCAGGAGGCAGGGTACGTGAGTGGTGAAGAGAGTAGTTCTAACAGGTACCAGGGGCCTTCAGAGTTTCAGAGCCGCCCAGAACTCAGGCCACCAATGGCAAACAGAGACATGGGGAGGGTGGGTCTTCTAGAGCCTGGGGCTTCTCTGTAAAGTCTGGTGTACATGGCACCAGAGCTGTGGCTCATTGATGTCTCCTCTACAGTGTGTAAGGGGAACATGAGGCTAACAGCTGGGAAGCAGTGTGAGTAATGGAAGAGAAATTCCCCAATTTCTGACCTCATCCAAATAAAATTTTTTAAGAAGAAAATTAAAGAAGCTAGTTCATTAAAAAAAAATAAGCAACTGGAAATCATGAAGACTAAGTTTCTATCAGAAATGGTTTAATTAGAGGGGCGCCTGGGTGGCTCAGTGGGTTAAGCCGCTGCCTTCAGCTCAGGTCATGATCTCAGAGTCCTAGGATCGAGCCCCGCATTGGGCGCTCTGCTCAGCAGGGAGCCTGCTTCCTCCTCTCTCTCTGCCTGCCTCTCTGCCTGCTTGTGATCTCTCTCTGTCAAATAAATAAATAAAATCTTTAAAAAAAGAAATGGTTTAATTAGAGCCTATACTTTGTTTATTCGAGACCTTAAAAGCCAAGTACTTTACCTTCAAGTTCTCAATTCATATTCACTGAATATCTACAGAACATGAAGTGTCCACCTACAGAGTAAGAGCACATGAAGACAAAGAGTCACCTTCAACTAGCTTCCATTTAATTTATATCCGAAGTTATCAGATTCTTAGGAAATACAAAAGGATCTTATTCTCAACAACATATGGAAAGCCACAAGAATTTAATAGTCAGCTGATAGAACTACAATCAATTCTTGGGACTAGCTCTCCTACACCGCCTGCCTCTCCTACCCTCCCCCAAACCCCTAATTCCAGTCTTCAGGGAGGATCCCCCCAGCCTTCAAGGATGCAATGGGATCATTATAAACAAGAAGCAATGGCATGTCTAGTGAATTTTTATTATTTGTGTCTTTCCATCCTGCTGGGAACTACTCCTTCAAACCTTGTGATTCTAGTAGAGTTTGCCAATTACAATATTCCATCTTCCTGGCCCTAAGGATTGATTGAGTTAGCCCTATGATCAAGCTGTTTAGAATATTTCTCTAGCATTTAAAAAAATATTAAAGCTGTAGTGTGTGTGTGTGTGTGTGTGCGCGCGTGCGCGTATGCGCCCATGTGCTTGTGGGGGGGGCAGAGATGATACCCTCCTTACTGAAGATAACACTTCAGAATTGAGAAAATAATATAAATTGTGGGGCAGAAATAAAAAGCATCCAAATCAGAAGGAAGTAAAATTGTCACTATTTCCAGATGATAGGATATTGCATAGAAACCCCATCCTGACTCCAAGAAAAACCTGTTAGAATAAGTAAATTCAGTAAGGTTGCAGGGTACAAAATTAATTTAAAGAGCCAATTGCATTTCTATATAGTAATCAACTATCAGAAAGAGAAATTAATCTCATTTACAATGGCGTAACAAAGAATAAAATACCTAGGAGTAAATTTAACCAAGGAGGTGAAAGACCTATACACTGAAAACTGTAAAACACTGATAAAAGAAACTGAAGACACAAATAGGTATTCCATGTTCATGGATAATATTGTTAAAATGTTAATACTGTCCAAAGCAATCTACAGATGTGATGAAATCCCTATCAAAGCTCCAATGGCATTTTTTTCAAACAAAAAACAATCCTAACATTTGTATGGTATCATGAAAGATCCAGAATAGACAAAGCAAGCTTTTTTTTTTTTTTAAGATTTTATTTATTTGACAGACAGAGATCACAAGTAGGCAGAGAGGCAGGCAGAGAGAGGAGGAAGCAGGCTCCATGCTGAGCAGAGAGCCCTATGTGAGGCTCGATCCCAGGACCCTGGGATTATGACCTGAGCTAAAGGCAGAGGCTTTAACCCACTGACCCAGCCCCTAGACAAAGCAATCTTAAGGACGAAGCTGGAGGCATCACCCTTCCTGAAGTCAAACTATATTGTAAAATGGCACTAATAAAAAAAAGAATGGCACTGCCACAAAAACAGACACATAGATCAATGGAATGAATAGAGAGCCCAGAAATAAAACTATATATGTATACATAGGATTTTTTTTTTTTAAGATTCACTTATTTATTTTAGCAGGTGTGCACTGAGGGGGTGGGGAAATGAAGGGAGGCAGAGGGAAAGAAACTCAAGCAGACTCTCTGCCTAGCACAGAGTCCCATGTGGGGATCTATCCCACAACCCCGAGATCATGACCTGAGACAAAATCAGCAGTAGGCCACTTTACCAACCGAGCCACCCAGGCGCCTCTATAAGATTAATTTATGACAAATGAGGCAAGAATATACAATGGGGAAAGTACAGTCTCTTCAATAAATGGTGCTGGGAAAACTGGACAGCTACACACACTAGAATGAAACTGGACCCCTCCTTCACACCATATAGAAAAATGCATAATAGATTCCAGACTTAAATGTAAGACATAAACCTTTAAACTCCTGAAGGAAACATAGGGGTTAAGCTCCTTGAAGTCAATCTGACAATTATTTGAATTTGACACCAAAGCAAAAGCAACAAAAGCAAAAACAAATAGTGGGACTATCAAACTAAAATCTCCTATATAGCAAAGGAAACCATCAACAAAATGAAAAGGCAACCCATAAATACGAGAAAGTATTTGCAAGTCATACTCAGTAAGGGGTTAATATCCAAAATATATAAAGAACTCATATAACTAAATAGCAAAAATCAATTATTTAAAAAATGGAGAGGAACTAAAGAGACATTTTCCCCAAAATGACGTACAAATGGCCAATGGATACCTGTATAGGAGCTCAGCATCACTAATTATGAAGGAAATGCAAATCAAAACCACAATGAGGTATTACCTCACACCTCTTAGAATGGCTGGTATCAATAAGATGAGAAATAAGTGTTGGCAAGGATGTGGAGCAAAGGGAATCTTTGTCCCCTATTGATGAGAATGTACATTGGTATAGCTGCTCTGGAAAATAGTACAGAGTTTCCTCAACACACAAAAAACAGAAGTACCTTATAATCCAGCGATTCTATTACTGGGTTGTTAATGGGAAGGAAATGAAACTACTAACTGAATAAATATCTGCACCCCTATATCCACAGCAGCATTATTTACAATGGCTAAGACATGGAAGCAACCTAAAATGTCCACAGACAGGTGAATGGATAAGGAAAACGTGGTACACACCGCCCCCCCCCCCCGCCAAAAGTGGAATATTATTCAGCCATAACAAATTGAGATGTATTGCCATTTGGGACAACATGGATGGACCTTGAGGGCATTATGCAAAGCAAAGGGAAGTCAGACAGAGAAAGACAAATACCATATGATCTTACTTGTATGTGGAATCTAAAAAAACCAACCAACCACAAATCCAAGGTACAGAAGAGTGGGAGGTAAGTAAAATAGGTGAAGGGAGCCCAAAGGTACAAAGTTCCAGCTATAAAATAAACAAGTCCTGAGGACATAATGTACAACATGGTGACAACATAACATTGTATTGCACCTTTGAAAGTTCAGGAATTAGACCTTAAAAGTTCTCATTTTCAAAAAGAAAAAAAAACAACAACCCAGTTGTAACTGTGCTGATAGATATGAACTATTGTGATCATTGTGATCATTTCCAATATATACAAATACCAAATCATTGTATTGCACATCCAAAACTAGTACAGGGTTATGTGTCAATTAATCTCAATTTTAAAAAAGAAAATATAGTATAATTGTATAGTTACTGTATTTTGCAAGGAGAAGTAGAAAGAGGTCATAGTTTAGATTAATACCCTCAAATTTTAATCTGGATGCTGGTCCTTAAAAGTTGAGTGAGCTTGACAAATAACTTCTTTTAGCCTCAGCTACTTTATCCGTAAAATGGGGTATACTAACATTCTCAGGGTAATACTTTGAGATAGAAAGCTAGTTCTTGCTTGATCTACTGAGGCTGTAATGGTTTACCTTTTCCCTTTAGAGGTTTGATCTAGTTCTTCTCCCCGTGAATTTAGGCAGGACTTGTGGTAGCTCTGAAGCACAGATTTTGAGCAATAGATTTTATTGGCATAAAAATTACATCAATTAGCTCCTAGCCTAGAATTTACAATGACTAGCAGCTTCTGCCTTTGTCTCTTGGAAGCCAGTGTCCCTGTAAGATGTTCAACTCTTCTCCATCACCATGCTCTGGGAAGTACAAGCCATGTGGAGAGGCCCCAGAAGAAGAGAACATGGGGAGGAGGAGGGAAGGAGGAGTGATAGGGAGCAGTGGTGAACCCACAGACTTCCAAGGCCATGACTGAAGAAACATCATCCTGCCCCAGCTACCACAGAGGATAGTGACCCACTATGTGGATTGGAGACAAACTGCCTACCCAAGACCTTCCTGAGTTCCTGATGCACAAAACCTGGAGCTTTAACAAATTAGTCGTTTTAAGTTTAGGATTTTGGGGATCATCTGTTACACAGTAATACAGATAACACCAACGCCCTATTGGATCTCTATTGCTGTGTAAGGAATCACTCCAAAACTTAGTGGGTTACAACAGCAGTCATGTTATTATTGTTTATTCTGCGGGCTGACTAGACACAGTAGGTGGTTGTCACTTATGATCTCTCATGCAGTTGTGATTAGAAGGATGGGTGACCACTGGTCATCTCAGTGGCTTCCTCAGCCTCACAACTGGTGGTCGATATTGCTTTTTGGTTGGGACCTCAGCTGGAGCTCTGGGGGAACACCGACACACACCTCTCCCCATGGCTGGGCTCCCTCACAAAATGGCGGCTGGATGCCAAGCAGGATCATCCTCAAGAACAGGCAGAAGAGCATGGGGTTTCAGAATCTACTCTTGGAAGTCCCAAAGCATAACTTGCCAGTCATGGTAACCCAGATTCAAGAAGGGATATTGATTCCATCAGAATCATAAATAAATCATAAATCAAAAACTCCCCATTTCTTCTACACAGGGTCATTAAAGAATTAAAGAATGAAAGAAAGAAAGAAGAAAAAAAAAAACACAGTGCTCAAGTACTGAGTTTCGAAATAGCCTTAAAGCCCATGGCATGGAGAATAACCTGAAGAAAAATTTGTGAGCCTCAAAAGTCTTATTTTCAAGTATCAAAGGCTTAAGATCCTTGAATGATTCAGAACTTAAAGTTCATGCTATAAATCACAATATCAGATTACGAGTTAGAGACCTTTGAGGTAGGAGGCTGGTGCATGTCCCTGAGAAGGGTTCCTGCCCTCTCTCCTATTCCCAGGCATGACTCAAGTCGATTTGGGAATCTGCAAGCAGAGGGAACCAGTCCTTGGCCTTCTGTCTGGAACCCTCAGGGATGGGCAAAGCCACAGAGCTTTCCAAATCACCACAACACAGGAAACAAGAGGGGACAGATGTCAGTGAATGGCTTAGCAGGATATGGATTTTTCTGCAGAGAAGCCAAATACTTCTGGGGAGGGAGAACCTACCTGGCCCAAGTGATAGTGACAGAAACATCAGCAGAAATTAGATGACCAAGCACGTTTCCCTGAGGGAAAGTTGCCCTCAGTGCAACTCGAAAAATCGGATCTCCATTCAGGTTTCCAGAAGCACCTTGTAAAAATGTGGTGTGGTGTCTACAGTCACCACCGCACTCCCTGACTTACTGAATAAGCAGACCGGAGGCAGAGGCAGAAATCAGGGCGGCGCCATTGCTTTGGATGAGGCACAGAGCATTTAATGAGGAAGCTTCTCCCTTACTTGGCTCCCCATGCTTTGTCCCCTCTCCTGCTGGAACTGGACCCATACCCAGCACTTGGTTTTGACGCCTCAGAATCTTTGCCCCACCCCCACCCCGTCTCTCTGATTTGGTCACTGTATCTGTTCGTTTCACTTTGAGACATGAAACCTAAGACACCTGGGTCCCTCCTTTTCTTTGGCCACTCCCACACCCCACTGCCCACCTACTACCTCATGCCTAGATTATGAGACTCGAGAGATTTCCTCGATTCCTTACACTTATTTCTCAAGGCTTCTGACCTGTCACCCCAAGAGCTATCTTTCGTCCCTTCTTTTTCAAAGGTCTTCACTGGTTTCCTATCACTTTTAGGATAAACATTCAACGTTTTACTTTGGATAGGGAAGTGCCCTAATATAACCTAACCAACCTGACAAACATATCCTTCACCATATATAGGAACCTCTCAATCTGGCATGCTAGTTCTGGTTACCTATTAACCTGGCATGCTAGTTCTTCCTCTGGGACTCAGCATGAGGAAAGACTTCCTCCTCATGTAGTAAGCGGAGAGAAGAGCCTATAAATATTTCTATTTTGAATCCTTCTCATGTATTCTTGGAGAGCTGGATGCTTCCCTACCATTATTGCATTGGGCTAGATTCAGGCCTGCTAGATCTCTCCGCGATCTTTTTGAAAAGAACTTCAGCCTGCCTCACAGTAAACCCAGGAAGAGGACAGCAACTCAGGTCAAATGAATTATGATATAAATGTAACCGTATCTGAGTCATCCTCTCCTTAGAGTCCCTGTCCATCCAGAACATTCAGGACGCAGAGAGACAGCCAGGACCATTCATCCACTATCTCATCTTCACAACCGCACTGACTGATCCGATTGCATCATCAAAGTCAGAATCCGGGTTTTCAGCCAATTAAAACATCAGCTTAAAAATTCATAGGCAAGTCTGGCGTGGAAGAAGAAATAAGGAAACCTAGTGTTGCTCTTTCCTAGATTCAAAGTTCTGCAGAGGGGGAGTCCTGAGGCGTGGAACGACACGTCCCAAAAAATGTTTCTCTGGCTGGTCACTTACATTGGGACACAACCAGCCGAGCCGCAGCCTGGCATCCTGCACTCAAAACTCGAGGTAAAGTAAATCATCCCACAAGTGGTCTCCTCCCACATTCGCATTACTTGAGAAGTGTTCCTGAAGTCTGGACATCACTCTGTGGAGCTGAGCCAATAAACTTCACAGCAGTTATGAAACAGCTGCAAATCCATGCTTAGGTCATGCTTGGTGCAAATACTATATAAAGGACACATTCACATTGAGAAAAGCGACATGGCTTTGCTAGTGCCAGGCAAGCTGAGCAGTCTGATTGGGCTGAGATGACGGACGAACCCCATTTGGGGGTTGTTTCCTCATTAGACGATTCTAGGATGCATAGCTACCCTGCACTACTTTTCAGATTTTATTTTCTCCAATCCCCCTCCCCAGGCCAAAAAATAATTTACTGCCCTGTTCTAAATCTATCACTTTAGCCATTCAGGACATGGCAGGCAAGAAGCCAACCACAAACCACAACAAAAACAATCTGTCTGACCTTCCCGAGCTTCTTCACACCGACTTTACCTGGCAAAACACAATGCCCTCCAGCAAGGGGAGATGTTGCCATCCACCGTATTGCATTTACTGAAAAGATCTTTCTCTGATTACCTTGAATATCAGTCAGGCAAAGGTGAGAGCCAAGTTTTTTTTTTTCTGTGTGATTTTACACCTAATTGTCAGTCTCTGCAAGAAATGGAAAGCTCCGTGAGATTTTGGATTCTGGTCCAAAGAGCTTTATCAATTTTATTAATCTCAAGATGGTTTCCATTCCTAAAGTTATGCAGTTCTAGGAACTGAAGCAGATTTGTGTAAAACGCTTTGTTCTACTGCAGCCGGAAAAAGGTGGCATTTCAGTGGGAAGGCCTTCAGCAAAGAATTGCAGCAGATAATCCGTGAGTGAGGAAGGGTGTCAGGCTGTGAATAAGGAGGAGGGGGACCTGCAGAGTTCATAGTTTAGAAAGGCTTTGAAAAGAACTCTATTCCTCCCAGCTTCCACTTAAGTGCTTAAAAAACTTGTTGTAAATACGATAAAGTAAATAGGATCACGCCCAGGAAATTGCTAAAATCCCAGCTCAAGGTAGCAGAGGAGGATTAGAAGCTCAACTGAAAACTCAAATATTCAGAGCCCCCGAGCATCAAGAGCTTCTAATGCAGTAAAACCTGGCCTCTTTCCCTCCAGCCACAAATCCAATCACTCCAAGAAAGAGAGCCAGCATCCACTGCTGCTAACCTGAACCATGATTCTTTGTTGATCGGAGAGTTTTGATCAAACACAAGCGCTATTTAGCTGATACTTTCCTGTGGTCCCTGGTGGTTCCAGAGTGTGATGCATTTGACACTTAGGATTAAAAAAAAAATGTTTGGATTATCCCATTATGACAAATAGTTGACCATAGGGCTTATCACCTATATTTTATTACATTAAGTATAAATAAAACAAAATAGTATCACTTAATAAAATGGCCATATTTTCATTTCTGGACCAGCCTAGAGAAATACTACTGGATAAGGAACAGCAAGGCAGCAGCAAGTTTAACAAGTATATTATCCCAGGGGGCATTCGGTCCATAGCTTCAGTTCAGATTAACCGTCAAGGAGTCTAAAAATATCATACATCTTTGCTTTATTCCCTTAAAACAAAACAAAAAACCAGGGGCGCCTGGGTGGCTCAGTGGGTTAAAGCCTCTGCCTTCGGCTCAGATCATGATCCCAGAGTCCTAGGATTGAGCCCCACATCAGGCTCTCTGCTCAGCAGGGAGCCTGCTTCCTCCTCTCCCCCTCTGCCTGCCTGTCTGCCTACTTGAGATCTCGGTCTGTCAAATAAATAAAATCTTAAAAAAAAAAAACCATACTGTTCAATTATCTACTGAACCACCAATCCTACCCATTCTTCTCCAATTGCCCCTCAGTTTTTCTTTGTTTCCCTAATGTCACCTGAGCTACAGGCAAATGTGAAAACTTCTAAAAGTCCATCTGTGCTCTCCTTTCAATCCTCTCAACATAGGGGACTATTTGTAATTTATGGACTAAGCAGAAGAATGTGAAGACATACAGAATGCCTAATATTAAAAGCAAACATCTCTTACTACTTTCCCTTACCCCGATCCCATTTTAAGTAATTTATCTGTTTGAACTACTTCTGTTCAATTCTGTTTAATTCTTCTGCAGTTACAATTGTAGCTCTAAAAAGTCAGGGTTTTGTTTTTTTTTTTTTTAAAGATTTTATTTACTTATTTGACAGAGAGCGAGTGAGCAAGAGAGAGCAAAAGAGCATAAGCAGGGGAGCCGCAGGCAGAGAAAGAGGAAGAAGCAGACTCCCTACTGAGTAAGGAATCCAATGTGGGACTCGATCCCAGGACCCTGGGGTCATGACCTGAGCTGAAGGTAGATGCTTAACTGACTGAGCCACCCAGGTGCCCCCAGTATGGTCTATTCTTAGTGTATCAACACAATATTTTCTACTATGAAAGAAATTGAACACTTCCATTGCTTCTTTCCCCTCTCAATTATTGTTAATATTTTGAATTATTCCAGCAATTACCATTATGACTTTTAAGCACCATTTTTTTAAACCTATTTTTAAGATTTTATTTATTAGACAGAGAGAGATCACAAGTAGGCAGCGAGGCAGTGAGAGAGAGAGGGGGAAGCAGGCTCCCTGCTGAGCAGAAAGCCCAACGTGGGGCTCAATCCCAGGACTCTGAGACCATGATCTGAGCCAAAGGCAGAGGCTTAACCCACTGAGCCACCCAGGTGCCCCTTAAGCACCATTCTTAAAATCTTATTTTTGACTCATTCCAAGGAACATGACTTATCAACTCTCCATTTTAGGTCTCTTCACGAACTTTCCTGCTTTTAATTTGCATGACTTTACCATTAGGTCTGCTTTATCCTTCATATTTACATTATGTTCTATGACTGTATTTAAGGCTTCCTTGTTTTGACTGTAAATTGCTTCTAAACTTGAAGTCTAATAAATGGCACTTATGATTAGGTCATTTCTTCTTTCCAAAACACAAGTGGTGTCACCTTTCATTGGGAAAGAAATATAATCTCATTACCTCTTGCAATCCGAAGAATATTCTAACAAAACCATCAAGGTCAAATAGATTATCTTTCCACAAGTCATTAATTGTCCAAAAGCATGCCTTATTTGAAGCTGAAGTTGAATCTTACCATATTCATGTATTTGACCTATCTGCATCTACATAGTTTTTCCCAGAGATTTTAACTATTTTTTTCCCTGAGAGAAGAAACCTGTAACTATCTTTGTATGATAAAGGACACTCAGATTTGAACTCTAAATTTATAGCAGAATGACTTTTTTCTACAAGACCTTCCTCATGGAACCCACTAATTTAGGCCAATTGCTTTACTATTGTTGCTGGCATCTTGATGTTTCTTAAAGTTGGACTCCTCTAGTAGTTCCATAGTTTTGGGTGTTTTATTAACATTTATCTATTTCTGTCCTGTTTTCCTAGACTATCTTCAAGTTGTTTGAGAAGAGGGGTAAAGTTTTCAAGACTTCAGGTCAGGAAATTCCTACCTGCTTTCATACTTTGTTGATAGTTGGGGTGATTCAGAATTATAGCTCCCAAATCCATTCCCTCAGAGCTTTGAAAGCCTGGTTCTCTGGTCTCCCAGCTTCTAACATTATGTACCAAAGTTTACACCATTCAGGTCATCACTTGAGTTGGTTATCTTCTCATGGTCTAACTTTCCACACCAGAAACTCTAAGATGTCCTGTATCCTGGGTAAAGGCTTGGCCTCTTTTAATCTGAATCTTTAGGCCTTTCTGATTTGTTTTTTCCTTTAAAGGCTTGAACTGTGTTGGAACTTCTAGACCACGCTTTCAGATCTCAGTATTTTTCATCTTTTTTTTTTTTTTGCTTTAGACTCTAGAATACTCTGTCTACATTCTAACTCTTTCCTTTGATTTTTAATTCGCAAGAATTAAAAATTTCTAAGCTCGTCTTATCCATGGCAACTTTTTTTTTTTTTTTTTAAAGCAAATGGGTAGTGGAGTTTGAGGAATGCAGTACTTTTCATTCTAAGGATAAATTTTTTCTTCTATTCTCAGAATTATTTCATCTGGATTATAATAATTCTTTGAATTATTTCAACTGGATGTTTTCCCCATATTTTTGTCTTAAAATTTTTTTTAATTGGCAATATAATCCTACCCCCTTTTCATGTTCTAGAAGTGTGTCAATTTCTAGTACTTACTCCTGTTTCCAGAACTGCCATAAATTTCTTTTTAAATTGTTATTTCAACAGATGATCTGGAGAGAACAGAAGCAAAGCTTGGTTTTTGGAGACTATCATCTTAGAATTCAATGTTTCTAGGGACCCCTGGGTGGTTCAGAGGGTTAAGCATCTGCCTTGGGCTCGGGTCATGATCCCAGGGTCCTGGGACCGAGTCCTGCATTGGGCTCCCTGTTCAGCGGGGAGCTGGCTTCTCCCTGCTTGTGTGCTTGCACTTCCTCTCTCCCTGACAAATAAAATCTGTAAAAAGAGAATTCAGTGTTTCTCAATTATTTGCATCGTGTTCAGTATTTTCCACTGTTTAAATACAAAGTGCAGACAAATTACTTGGTATTTGGGACTCAGAACTACTTGATCCTAATTTAGCTTTCTCTCTTAATCCTCCAGTAATCACATTAAAGAATCCATCATCCCCTCCTACCCTCCTTGAGATGGTTAATGGTGTTCCTATTACCTCTGACTGATATCTAGAATGGGCTTTTTCCTCCTCCTTAATCCTTATTTTGCAAAAGTAGGCTCAGCTCAAAGTCCACCTCTTCTGAAGCCTTTATGGCCATCCTTAAGATAGCCAAAATTTTGTAATATTTAAAGCCATTTATTGAATTCTGTCCAAGTGAACTGTTCTTTGTGCCAGAAATGTCACTTTTTTCAACCACAATTCTCTACCATTTTTACTCTGAAATCCAAAATAATTTTACTTAAATGGAATTACATTTAAAAGCAAATGCTTGGGGCGCCTGGGTGGCTCAGTGGGTTAAAGCCTCTGACTTAGGCTCAGGTCATGATCCCAGGGTCCTGGGATCGAGCCCTGAATCAGGCTCTCCGCTCAGCGGGAAGCCTGCTTCTCTTCCTCTCTCTCTCTGCCTACTTGTGATCTCTGTCAAATAAATAAATTAAATTAAAAAAAAGCAAATGCTTCATATTTTGCTATCTCCCATACAATAAAATATTGAAGTTTTGATGAGAGGAAGCTTTGGACAGAAGACATGAATAGACATTTTACCAAAGAGGACACACAGATGGCCAACAGATACACGAAAAGATGCTCAACATCACTCATCAGGGGAATACAAATCAAAATTACAGTGACATATCACTTCACACCTGTCAGAATGGCTGAAATCAATAACACAAAGAACAACAGCTGTTGGCAAGAATGTGGCGAAAGGGGAGCCCTCTTTCACTGTTTGTGGGAATGCAAACTGGCATAGCTACTCTGAAAAACAGTATGGAAGTTCCTGAAAACGTTAAAAATTAAATTTCCCTATAATGCAGCAATTGCACTACTAGGTACTGACCCAAAGGATACAAAAATACTGAAGGGATACGTGTACCTCGATGTTTATAGCAACATTATCTACAATAACCAAATTATGGAAAGAGCCCAAATGTCCAATGACTGTTGACTAAAGAAGATGTGATATACACACAATGGAGTACTACTCAGCCATAAAAATGAAATCTTGCCATTTGCAATGACACGGACGGAGCTAGAGAATATTATGTTGAACGAAATAAGTCAAATACCATAGGATTTCATTCATATGTGGGATTTAAAGAAGAAAAGATTATGGGGAAGGGAAAAAGAGGGAAACCAAGAAACAGACTCTTAACTATAGAGACCTGATGGTTACCAGGAAAGCGGGGGGGCGGGGGGGGGGGGGTTGGAGGATGGGGAAACAGGTAGGTGATGGGGATTAAGGAGGGTACTTGTTGCGATGAGCACTGGATATTGTGTGGAAGTGTTGAATCACCAAATTGTATACCTGAAACAATATTATACTGTGTAAACTGGAATTTAAATAACTTTAAGGAAACAAAAACAAAAACAACAACAAAAAATTAGATAGTGTGCCTGAGTTAGGCAATTTCTTAAATTTTGTTTTGAGCAGGAAGCAATAGTGATAGGATACTCTTATTTCAAGACATCTTTCTAGAAGAATGGTTATCCTGCTTGGAGGCAATAATGACCTCATACAACATTCTAAGCACTCAAATCTTATTTTTTGACAAACCAAGTGAAGTTTTTCTCTAAGCTGGGCACTGGAAAATGATACTAATGGTTCAGTCCAGCTTGTAAGCCACAGCAATGTTGTGTGAGTGGCATTACCTCACACAAGTCTGAACTGTATCCCTCCCCAAGAGCAAAAAATATAGTTGGAAAGCCAAGAATCCCATGAGAGAAACTCTGTAGGTATTATGTAGACTAGTCATTGCCTTGAAAAATCATAACTGAACACATCAGCATTTTGAACCATCTTGGTCCAGTAAAGGACTAACACCATACTTCAAAGCAAGAGTATGAAGTATTGGAAAATAAAGAATCCTCATTACCTAGAATCTAGTTCTCTAGGGAGGCACTGAGGTTCATCTTGACCTTTCCTAGTCTTATTCCCCAACGTAGTTTGATGTTAACCTGATAATCCCTGATGCATTTGAATTGTTTTCTTGAACTGAAACTGGACTAACTTTAGAACAGAAGCAAACACGTCTGTGCATGTAGCTTAAGCAGAATGATATTTTAGGTAAATGAAAACCTGTCAGCCCCAGTACGAGCCGCTGAACAACCTCATGTCAAGGTAGTTTTATAGATTATGCTGAATTCAAGAAGCATAAATTAAGTGCCTAATGTCTAGGGCGGACATGAGAATTAAAATAGAATGCATCATCTACTTTTCTTTAAGAATATCATGTTTTGGAAAAATTACATGGGGAAAAAACTTAAAATCTAAGGTAATACCCTCTCTGGAATTCCCTAGTACAATAATTATTCTCAGGGCATTGTGGAAACACACAGGTAGGAGACCTCCAGTCAGGGGTATTTCACCAGTTAGGATCTGTAAGTTTAAAACTTACCAAACTTCACTTTGAAACAGACTCTGTAAATCAAACAATAGCAGGTTGGGATAATAATAGGATGTCAATATCATAGACTATTCTAAGGACCTTAACACTATAATCATGAATAAATGTGGCAGCATGGAAAACCTGTGACATAAAAGGAAATTAAAAAGCAGTCTACTGACGTATGGCCAAGGTATTGTTCCAACTATGTGAAATTACATGAATGAGGACTAGAAGGAAAAGAAAAATAAATTGTTAGAATTATGGGTGATTTGCTTTTCATGATTTCTACTATTATTTTCAATAATGGAAATTTTGGAAATCTTACAGAAATAGAACATTATAGCTAAGACATTGGAGAAGGAAGGCAGGAAGCCCTGGAACTCTGGGAGACAATTGATTCATCTGCTGTATTTCTCATGAGATCCGTCAGAAGGATACATAATTACCAAGTAGCTTGACTTTTGCCTAGATGGCAGCTAAGATGATGGTATAGCTCTGTTCCTTGAGTAATTTTAATTCAAATGATTGACTGTACATCTTCTATGACACAAGTAATTGTATTTCCACATAACCTATGATCGACAAAACTCAAATGGTGGGAGGTGAGGAGGGCAGGCAAGCAGGCAGAGGAGGAATACAGGTACAACTTCCGAGATAATCAGAATTAAAGAGATGCACCAAGAATCTGTCGTTTGCCTCCTATAACCTCTTTTCCACCTCCAATCCTACCCTGAAGTTCCCAGCCGTGAATACTGCTTATGGAAATAGCTTTGGGTTCATAACTGCTTGGGTACTAATCTTGCCCCTATTACTTACTAGCGAGGGGCCCTGAACAAGTTTGTAAGCTCTCAAATGCATTTAGGACAAGCATAAACAAAATTTCACAGAGGGCATATAAAGACAACCAATTTCAGGTAAGACATCCTATGTGAAGTCGCTCTCAGAGTGCTTATGCACAGTAGCCTTTAAATAAAGTTTGTTTTCTCCTTAGATTTTTCTTCTCTGTCAATAGGACTCTGGTATTTAGGGGTTAGACTGTTTGGGTAAACTGAAGGTGAATCCATCCTGGCTGTAGGTGGTTTTCAGATCTTACTCCCTCCCCCCGTTATTCACTCTCACACAGACCAGAATCCCTAGGCTGTAACTGACCTGATGGCAGAACGAGGCCAGGCCAGACTTGTCTGGACATCAAAGACCAGAGTGAGTTTCCTGGGTTGGCTCTATTTGTAAGCTGTATTTAAAATTTCAGTTTTAGGGGCACCTGGGGGGCTCAGTCGGTTAAGCTTCTGCCTTCGGCTCAGGTCATGATCCCAGGATCCTGGGATCGAGCCCCTCATCAGGCTCTCTGCTCAGCAGGGAGCCTGCTTCCCCCTCTCTCTGTGCCAGCCTCTCTGCCTACTTGTGATCTCTGTCTGTCAAATAAATAAAATCTTTTAAAAAAATAAAATAAAATTTCAGTTCTACCTAATCTGGCTTCTAGAGCTGGCTGCCTAAGGCAGTAGCCACTGTTCACATTGAGATTAAAGACTTAAAATGCATAGGAAACCTTCACAGTCCCATTTCCAATACTCGGTGGGTACCTGGCTACCGACTATCAGATTAAGTGGCAAAGATCTAGAACATCATCATTGCAGGACGTTTAGAAACCCGCGTTCAAGCTCTGAGGGTATCAGTGGGAACAAGACGTAGCCTTTAGGTGGTGCCCCTCATCTTCGTGACTTTTCATCACTCGGACCGGAAACACTAACTCAGACGGTGACGGGGGCAGAAGAAATACTTGATTAAGGGCCTCAATATACACAAGTATTCCAGACGCCAGCCTAGGGGACAACAATAGCATTCTTTTCCACATGCCACAGCCCACTTGTAATGTGATAAGGTAGGTCAACCTCAGAGTAATCTTAGTGACATTTTTCTAGCAAAATGAGTATTACTTAACCAAGTCCTGGTACTCCACACAGAAGGCTGAAGTCTCTCTAGATCCATCCATATTTTTGCAAATAGAATTAGTGGAGGGCCATCTTGTACACCTGAAACTAATATAGTACTGTACAGTTAACTATACTGGAATTAAATAAAAGCAGTTGGAGGGGGAGACGAACCACGAGAGACTGTGGACTCTGAGGAACTAACTGAGGGTTTTGGAGGAGAGGGGAGTGGGAGGTTGGCTGAGCCCAGTGGTGGGTATTAAGGAGGGCACAGATTGCGTGGAGCACTGGGTGTGGTACATAAACAATGAATTCTGGAACACTGAAAAGAAATTAAAAAAAAAAAAAGCAGAAATCTCCAATTAAGATACACAACATTAAAGGTTTGCTAAGCAACTGGCAGTTTTATTTCTGTGCAACAGAGTAGTTATACGAGAGGCAATCCAAGTTTGTGAATGGAGGGGGAGGGGACACGGAACTTCTCCAAATGTTCAGTTTCACTTTTAATTCATCCACTCAATTGTTCGCACAGGCTTGTCCCTAATAATCTACTCTGTCAACAGGGGGCCATCGTGAGTTAGCATCCTTGCAGTAACCGCAAAAAAGTCTGAAACCAAAACAATTCGCAGCCCCCCTCACATCTGGCACCTACAAACTTTCAAACAAAGCATTAACCCGTTTTTAATGTATTGTCCTCATGATCAATTTTCTAGTTTCTCCCAAAAAGGAGCTCTGAGGAAGTTTTCACCTGCTCAGGTGCATGTGCCTCATTTGGACTGCTGAGCCACGCTGGGGGATAAAGCACTCTGCCTCCAAGACTGGCACAACTGTAAGTCCATGGGCCACCCCCCACACTGAGTGGGTGTCAGGGCTTCCAGATCACCCCTCTGCTTCCCTAGTCAGCACTCAGTCACTCGGCATACATCAGACATTTTAATACTCTGTTACATCTCTGATCTTTCCACCTTCTCTGAGCAGATGTTACTGCTTCTGACTTCAGAGTGTACTGAAGCCATTAGACAAGATTTTAAGTTTCCCACCTCCAAACCTATACATTTGCCTACAAGGTAGCCAGCCATCTTATTCTTTCTTGCTTGCTGCCACGAGAAGGTGGATTCCTGGCCAGTGGCCTCCTGCCTTCTTGAAGCCCTGCTCTGTGACTTTCTAGCAGACTTTTCGTGCCTCTCTGCTTGGCTCCTTCCTGGCGTCAATGAACTGTGCAGTCCCTCTTCCTCCCCAAAAGTTCCCCTTTCTCTCCTCTTCCTTACGGTCAAATATCTTCAGGCTTATCTAAACCTACCCTCTCCACTTGCCCTGGACTCTGATTTGGATTCTAGTTTGACCAGGCCATTGAAATTAACTTCACCAAGATTATCAACTTACCTCTTCGTTGCTGAAAATCAAGAGGCACTTTTTAGTTATCATCTTAACCTTTGCAGAGCATTTGGACGTATCAACCCCCTTTGCTCGTTCCTGAAACGCTCTTTTCCTTGGGCATCCATGACAGCATACACAAGTGGTCTTCCTCCTGTGTGTTTGGCTAATCAGCCTCTCTCATTGTAGGAAACACACAGAACATAAATGTCACCAATTTCACCATTTATGTGTACAGGTCACTGGTATTAACATGGACACTCGTGTACAACCAGCATCAGTGTTCATCTCCAGGATGATTTTCATCTTATAAAACTAAAACTATACCCACTGAATAACTCACCCCATCTCCTTCTCCCCAGCCCCTGAAAACCACCATCCTACTTTCTCCTCCCATGAATTTTATTCTCGGTATCTCATAAGTGGAACCATACAGTATTACTTTCTGTGATGGACATTTCCTTTAACATGAGGTCTCCAAGTTTCATCCATGCTGTAGCATGTAACCAAGTTTTCTTTAAGGCACAAGAATATTTCATCCTATGTATATACAATGCTTTAGCTCATTCCTTCATCTGTTGATGGGCACTTGGGTTGCTTCTATCTTTTGCCTACTGTCAATATTGCGGCTATGAAAATGGGTGTATTCTTTCTCTTAGTCTAATTCTTAAATATTGCTGATCTTGGACGCTCTACTCTATTTGGGCAATTTTACCTACACTCTCAGCTTACTGCTTACCTACTAGTGACTCCCATGGCTGTATTTGTGGTTTATTTTCTCTTTTGGGGTTCAGACTCCAAAGCCCCACATACATCATCCTTTTAGCTGTCACAGGCACCCTACACTCAATACATTCAATACTACGCTTTGGGTTCTTGCCGTCACACTTGTAATGTTCTGTTACCCTGGGTTTCCGGTCTTGGCAAGCAGTACCACCAAACCTCCCACTTACACCAGGCACGTGGGCATCATCCCACGTGTGCCAACCACAACACTGCCACTGGCAGAAGTTCCAGGGAGCCCACTCAGCTCCATGGTCCCCAGGTGACTATTTCTCACTTCGGCATCCCAGATGGGAGTCCCTGAGGGTCACTCTGTGCTCCAGCAAAGACCTCTCTTCATGGGTCTCTTCTACATCAAACAGCAACCACTCACTCTGCAGTCCCTAGAGCTGACTTTATTTTTCTTCACAGCACTGACATGGCGCTTACCGCACAGCAAACACTCAAGGCACCTGTCCACTGAGTTAACCCCTGGCCTCTCCCTTACCGGGTCCCATCTAGCTCACCTTCTAATTGGTATTCGAGTCCACGTACCTCTCTACCCCAGCTGTCACCTCCTTAGCCAGATGCTGGGCATCTTTCACTTTCTCTTGTCATTGCATCCCCTCCTCGTCACTGTCCACACAGCTGCCAGGGGAACCATTTTAAGCCATGAAACTGGTGGTTTCCCCGCTCTGCTTCCAGCACTTCAACTGGCACTTGCAAGATACCCCCGAAGGTGTTCACCAGCCTGGCAAGGCCCCTCCTCATCGGTCTCTCCAGCCTTGTCTCTCACACCTCCTGGGACGCTGCAGCTCCTTACTGAGCCTCTTTCAATGGAGCCGATATGCCAGATGCTTCCCTTATTTCCTTTCCAGGTCTTTGAGGAGACTGCACACTTTCTGCCTAGACAATCCTCCCTTTTCTCCCGTCCCCTTCTCAACAACTGCTGGCTCCTCCTTTTCCTTCAGGTCTTACAGGAGAGGTCCCTGCCTCTTGGAAGCCTCGTGGGACCTCCTTGAGCCAGCTGTGGCTTTGTTCTCACTGCTAGGGGCTCCCATGGCATCCTGGACTTGTCCTACCGTGGTGCTCAGCATGGATTGCCCACTCTGTGAGTGTTCCCTACGGTGGGCCATAGCACCACCACGGTGGAGACCCTGACTTTCTGGCCTGAAATGGACCCTCTGTCACTTGCACAGTGATGGGGGCCATGGTCAAGGCTTAGTATTTCATAGTTTTAAAAAATTGGCCTAAGACCTTTCAAACATCCAGGTAAGTAGGAAAAAAACCTGTACAACAGCATAACATACACTCATACTCACCGTTTAGATTTCTAAACGGTGAATATTTAGCTATATTTTCTTCATTGAGTCATCTCTGTATTTGACATTTTAGAGTAAACACCAGAAAATTCTGAAATCTTACCGACACATCAACAGACCATATGAAATAAGCTACTGAAGGGTAAAGACCATGAACGAAAACCTCTAAACTCCCACTTAAGCATAGGTAAGTGAAATTCAGAAATGGGAATATTAAGTTCTAGACCAGATACTTTTATAAATGTGTTCTCATTTCATCGTTTAATGCTCATGAGTTTTAGAGGGAACCCTCCTTAAATCAATGAAAGGAACCCTGTAAAAGCCTGTAGCTCTAGGACAGAAGGAGCAAGAAAGACACTTGCCGAGTGCCCGTGTGTATCTGACACTTACACTACCTCCAATTATTCTTACAACAAACTCAACACGTAAAAACTCAGTGCAGCCAAGTAATTCGCCCAGATCCTAAAGGAGGAAAATGGCAGATGTAGGAATCTGTTTCACACTTCTACTACTCATCTACTCCTTGCAGTTTAGCTTTTTCATTTAGAAGTTAAAATTTAAGATTTGTTCATGGTGGTCTGAATTGGGTGAAAATACATGTTGCTTCTCCACTCACGTAAAGAAAAAATGTGTGGGCTAAATTCTCGTTTTTGCTCTTATTACAGGGTCAATTACAGCAGTGAGCACAGAACAAGCAGGAAGGGAGACCGAAGCCAGGGTCTGGTGCCATGGCTTGTTCTCCCAACAGCTGGCAGTTGGCTAATCCCTCAATTCTCCTTAACCAACAACGTTCATCTTTACAATGGGTCAGTTGGATTAGATTGAGGCTCCTTCCAGCTGTTTGAAAAACAACATACAAATGAAATTCTTGGTGATTTGCTTCAGTCGTCACGGGATCAGGGCCAGGATGTGGGTCTTGTCTTAGTGATTCCAACCCTAGCTCTGGACTGCTCAGTGAAGAGACTCATTTGGGGCAGGGGAGAGGAGAGCTGGAAATATAGGCCAATTTTAATTCGAACATTGGTCAGCCAATTAGAATAACCTTCAAACTTACAGAAGCCCATCTCCCACAGATTCTGATAGGACAGCTAATGAGCAAGACTGTATCGAAGGAAGAGCCATGAAAGTCTCCTCTTCGAAAGAGGACTCTGGCTTCATCCCTATCCCCATGCATTCTCTGCTAGGCAAGCTATCCGACTCAGCAGACATTTTATTTTTTTAAAGCAGTCAATTACATTAGATGCTAAGCTATAAGAACGGTCTTGTTTACCTTTACAACCCTAGCTTTTAGCATGGTGTCCAGCACATATAGTCAGCTATCAGTACATGTTCATGGAATGAACAGCAAATCTCACCACCTAAATGTTCCAATCCAACCCATCTCCAAGGTTCAGCTCAGATGCCATCTCTAACCGCCAGAATCCCGATGTATTTTTCTGTATCTCTCCTATGGTGTATCTCATTTTGTATACAGTTATAGATATCATATATATCTACTTTAGTTTCCCAGTAAGGTCAAACTCAGACAGAAGCTATCTTCTGCTTAGCATGGAAACCTTACAATGCATAGTTCAGAGCAGGCACTTAAAATTTGTGGAAAAAGCCTATCATTTAAAAAAAAAAAAAGATTTTATTTATTTGACAGAGAGAGACATAGCGAGAGAGGGAACATAAGCAGGGGGAGTAGGAGAGGGAGAAGCAGGCCTCCCACAGAGCAGGGAGCCCAATGTGGAGCTTGATCCCAGAACTCTGGGATCATGGACTGGAGCCAAAGGCAGATGCCTAACGACTGAGCCACCCAGGCGCCCCAAGCCTATCATTTTTATATATACACACACCAAAGCAAATAGCACACTTCTTTATATATATGAGACACTCTAAGTATTACTGAATTAAATGCTATTTCTGATCAAGTTGTGGTGAGGCTAGTCTTCTCAAATTACAAATGTTTGTGAAGGACTCCAAACCATTTGGGAAGAAATATGGTAAACTAGATTAAAAGTCCTAAGAATGGTCATATCTCTGAATAATCCACTTCTGGGATTTTGTACTAAGGAAAGAGACCAAAAAAAAAAAAAAAAAAACCACAAAAAAACAAAAAAACGAAATTAGATGGAGTCAAAACAACAAGAAAACTGGAGGATATTAGGACACACAGATACAATAATACTGTTCTATTCTAACAATAGTTCTGAAGATTCTTGAAAGAGGTTTTTGACTAATGCTAAGTGAAACACCAAGTTTACATCCAGGATAGAAAAACAGGAATACTTGCGAGCAAAGCAAATATACAAGAGACCAAACAGTTATTTTGGGATGGTGTTATAGGTCATTTTTTTCTTTCCAAACTTTCCTTTAAATGTACCATTTTTATAATAAAAATTTGCTCTAGCCAACATTCATCTTTCCTTCATGTGGCTATATTTTCCATAAACAGTTATTTAGTGAGGACCAAAGCATAAAATTAAATTGTCTACTAAATAGCTATTGCTTCAGGATTTAACTTTAGGATGCAAGCGCGGTCTCAAAGTGCAGCTGTTCTAGGTCACGAGATACAAGGCACAAGCCTGGTGCGCAGAGTACAGAAACAGACTCGGATATGAAGCCAATGGCCAGTCTCCGTCAAGGATGCCCAGGAACCACACCTCTGAGATTAGTCACCGAAGCAACTATCAACGGTCTCAGAAACTGGGATTAAGTAAGGAGGCTGAGACCTAGAAAGGATAGGGAGACAAAGGAGAGGATTTAAAGATGGCTGTCTTCTTGGTAAGGGGAGAGGAAATGGTGGAGAATTGGCCTGCCAACCAAAAGTCACCTACTACCTGTCTCTGTAAATAAAGCTTTACTGGAACACAGCCAAGCCCATTCATTTATGTATTCTCTACGGTGACTGTCACACTAGAGGGAGTTGAATAGTCGTGACAGACTGTATGGCCCGCTAAGCAGAAAATATTCATGACGTGGCCCTTTACAGAAAAGGGAGCATTTATTCTGTCTCCTAGATCTAAGGAGAATTAGAAACACACACCATTTTTGGCTATTGGGCCACCTTTTTCTATTACTTTTTCTTTGAACAAACCAGCCTAGAATGTAGGCAACCATAGAATTTATCGTCCAAATGGAGATACTTTGGAAGGTGAAAAGGGGTACTAATGAGACTATATTCCAAGACCATGGAAGTAAACCAGGACCATTCCAGACACGTAAGTCCCCTACCAGAAGGGCTAGTGGCACAAGAGCACGTTTCCAAGAGCACTCAAGGTCTGCTTCTAGGTGTACGAAGCAAGCCTAGGTGACTCTCTTTGGTGCTTTCTATTTTAACTGCCCTTAGATGTCTTTCTGGATCCCTCTGTCCCACCTCTGGTCTCTGAAAAGTCCAGTCAGGGTTCAGGATCTCCACTTTCATTACAGCAAAAGGAGCGAAGTTTACTCATCCCATTTAGATAAATTATTCCGAATCAATACAAGTAAGTATTTTATACCTGCAAGTTTCCCCTCCTTAAAAAGCTTTTTTTTTTTTTTTTTTAGAATTTTAGCTTTCTCTTCTCAATTTAAAACTGACCATTAGTCATTGCATTTATCACCACAAAATCCCAAACCAAATATAGTATATTATCCATTGATTTGAGCTTTTAATATGGACACCCTAAAGAATTATTTAAGAATGACATTTCTAATTTTATTCCAGAATGAAAAACAAAAGAAAATACCCTATATACTCCCTAATATACTTTTTTTTTTTAATAAAAACTTTCGATGTGGTGGGGAAAGAAGTAAAACTAGAGATGTTTAGAATACCGTTGGGGAAGTCGAGGACGTCTTACACTGAGACTATTCTCTGAACAATAGTAGCGCTCAGCTTTGAAACCTCTGTGGATGGCTTTCCAAATATTGCCATCTGGTGGAATTTCAGTTAATTGTTCCTTTGTTCTAGGGAGCTACTGAAAGTGAATGAACCTTGAAGGCATGAGAGAGATTCAGAATACCAGTGGGAAATAAGTGAAGGTCAAATGATTGTGTCTCAAACACAAATCTCAAACTGGGGGGTGGGGGGGGGGGAGGCTGAAGTCTTTGTCTCCTTCCCAAATATGCTCCACCCTCTTTTGTAAAGTCTGAGCAATTGTCTTGATTTCTTTATTATAAATAAGTGAAATTTAAAAATTGTTTGTTCACAAATACCATGAAATGTCCTGAGGTTACTTGCCTAGATCTTAATAGGTTCTCCTTCCACTTATCACTAATAATATCTCCAAAATTAAAATTTAATTGGCTTGACCATTTTTAGAGGAATTGCTGATAGCAGTTAATCAGCAGTTAATCAGCCCTTCATACACATGGGAAATGGAATATAGTTTGAAAAATAACATTTTAATGGAGCATGTTTACGGGAATTATAATACATTATAATTTGTGTATAATGGAATTTTGAAAATAAATTGTTACAAAGGCATGAGTACTTCAATTTAATCTGCAGACAAGGAATTCTATACCATTTTAGATTTAAATCTTACCTTGAGCATCCAGGCTCTCTCCCTGGCTGACGAGATGAACTGTACCGCTGAGGAGTGGGATACTGGGAGAGTGGGGGGGAAAAAAAAGAAGAAAGAAAAAGAATACTTAATAGGATGAAAACATAGGAGCGAAGGATTTTAATGTAGTTCGTTAGGTGTGGTTAGTAATGGAAAGGGAAATCAAAGCACATACACAACATCAAAATTCAATTGGTTTTACCATAGGAGAGAGATTAAGTTAGCCAAGGCATTTGGTTCTCAGAAAATATATATATATATGTATATAAAAAATTATATATATGATTTTATATATATATATATAAAAAAAATCAACTTTGAGGTTGATTATGGCTTGTGAACAGTATGTCAGTTTTATGAAGATAATTTTTTCTTTTTACCTTTCTCCCTGATAGTCTGATGTGATGAGAATTCATGTATTAGCAAATAACTCCAAGAAGGAGGACCTCTAAGCGGGATAGCAAAGGCCAACACTAGAGTATCAGCTTCCTTAACCTCAGGTTTATTGGCAGGTTTTACATCTGGTACCAACACAGGCTTATTCTAATCAGAAGATTTTTGAGAGGACAGGCATTCTAAACAATGCCAGGATCAAACTTCAAAACTATACGCACCAACAAATGATAATTTCCTTTATGTGCATTAGCTCTTGTTCTTCAAAACAAGAAGAGTGAGAAGTAAACTAATGAAATGGCTAAGTGAGAAGTAAACTAATGAAAGACAATTCTCGAGGCTAAGAAATGTGTCTGAGCTCTAGGTTTTTACCGTCCAGTGTGAGGGTGAGAAGTGGATGGTTCCTGGGGAGGCTGCTTATGGCTCATGCAGATGTTGATTAAAGAAAAAAAAAAAAGACCCAAATGCATATGTGCACCAGCCTTAATTGTCTTCCCACCAACCCACGAAACAAATTAGAAATGACTGCTGCCTTCTACCTAGGTGCTCACCCAGCCCATTACTCTTCTAAAATTGTCCTAGAACAGAAAACACAAATGCCTTTGGTGCCTATGTTGTTGTTGTTGTTTTTTTTTTAAGTCAATTGCATAAAAATATTTGTGGTAGACCCAATGCAAGGTGATCTCCAGAACTGTGTCTGGAGTTGTTGCTGGGTGAATTTTTTTCTTTTTTTAAGAAAGGAGGAAGGCCTTTTATACCTTTTCTATAAGGGAAAGAGGAGATGGTAGGAAAAAAATAGGAACAGGAAAATGGTAGGTATGGAGAGAAAGTTAAGGTAGGAGCTGATTTTTCAATGTTATACTATTCAGAAAGAGCTCAAACATCATTTGTAAAGTTAGCTTGTTTTAAAAATGTCAGGTATTTTAAAATAGATGGTCTTAAGGACTGAGCTCAGGTAAGCTAAGAATTTTTTCTTCTGATAGAATTTCTTCACATAGTTTAGAGAAGTTAATGTCCTAGATGTTTTACATCTTTTCATAATTTAATGATAGTTGATAGTCAAATTAAAAAATCCATTCCTACCCATATCATTTTCCTAAGTCCGTAAATCTTCCAGCAATGAACTGAATTACAACAGAACTTTCATTTGCCATTGTTATTGAACTAGTACTCAGTAGCTATGTTATCAGGGAAAGTACTGGCCACCAAGCTAGGAAGAGTACAAGGTTCCTAGTTTACCTATCAAATAGATAATTCATCCTTAAAAAATTCAGGATTGGCTATATACAATTGGCCCTTTCTGTTGTCTGACAATGGCCCGTTGCTTGTTTCTCAGCAGCTGTAACGGGTCAGTTTGAAGAATGGGATCATTTATTGAAAAGCCTTTGTACAAGTCATTTCACATATTTTATCCAATTTAATCTCCAAAACCTTAATACAAATAAAGAAACTGAGGCTCAGAGTAATGGAGCAAGGGGCCCATATTGTGCATCGAGAAAGTGACAGCTTCTAGGAGTCAGACGGACGTGAGTGTCTACTCCATCCTTTATCCGTGCCACATCTCTGTAAAAGCCAGATCTTCGCTGTAGATCCGAAAGCCCCGGAAAGTCTTTGGTCTGCTCCTGGCATCTGAGTGCTCAAGAAGGCACAGCCTGGCAAGGGTGGAAACATAAGCCCCGCCCCACACCCCCGCCAGTGGAGGTGGCAGGTAAGGCAGTTTTGTCTGTGATGTTTGACACTGGCAAGGCAGTTCTCCAAAAGTCTCACATTTAATATAAAAATTAAAAATGGAGCATGGGGAGCACCTGGATGGCTCAGTGGGTTAAAGCTTCTGCCTTTGACTCAGGTCATGATTTCAGGGTCCTGGGATGGAGCCCTGCATCAGGCTCCCTGCTCGGCAAGGAGCCTGCTTCTCCCTCTCTGTCTGCCTACTTGTGATCTCTGTCAAATAAATAAATAAAATCTTAAAAAAAAAAAAAAAAGGAGCATGGGGGACCCCTGGGTGGCACAGTCGGTTAAGTGGCCCACTCCTGGTTTCTGCTCAGATTGTGATCCTCAGAGTGGTGAGATCAAGCCTACGTCTGGCTCCACTCGTGCTCTTTCATGTTCTCTAATAAATAAATCTTTAAATAAAAAAATGGAACATGGTATAAATATAAAATACAAGCTATGAAAAACAAAGAAAATCTTTGAGACCTGAGGCCTCGCAAAGAGTTCTTAGCCTTGACACCAAAAACACAATCCATAAAAGGGATAAATTGGACTTTCTCAAAATTAACAACTTTTGTCCCTGTGAAGTAGATGCAAATATGAGGGATAAATTAGAAAATATTTGCAAACCACATATCTGACAGAGGGACCAGTTTCTAGAATATATAACGAGCTCTGAAAACTCAACAGTAAAAAAAAAAAAAATTCCATTGGAAAGTGGGCAAAAGACATGAAGAAACATTTAGCTGAAGAGGATACGTGAATAGTCAAAAAGCACATGAAATTATATTTAACATCGTTAGCCATTAGGTAGGTGAAAATTAAAGACCATAATGAAATAGCACTATACACTTAGAAGAATGGCTAAAATAGAGAGGTGAAACATTGAGAAGGAATTAGAGCACTCACATTACTTGTGAGGATGTTGGATGGCTCTGCTACTCTGGCAAACTTTTTTCTTTTTTTTTTTTTTTTTAACATGCAACTACCATACAACCCACCAATTGTACATCTTGGCATTTTTCCAAATGAAAATTTATATTTATAGCAGGGGTTGTGTGTGTGTGTGTGTGTGTGTGTTGTTGTTGTTGCTGCTGCTGTTTTTCTTAGCAGTAGCCAAAATCGGAGACAACCCAGATGTCCTTCAACAGGTTAATGGTTAAGCCAACTGTGGCAAACCCTTTTACGATGGAATGCTCTCTGGCAATAAAAAAAGAACTATTGATACACACAACAGCTGGGATCAACCTCCAGAGAATTATCCTGAGGGGCAAAAGCCAGTCCCAAAAGGTCATATACCATATGATTACATTTATCTAACAGTCTTGAAATGAGAAAACTGTAGAAATGGAGCACAGGTTAATGGTTGTAGGAGTAGGGAAGAGTAGGGGGGAGCATTAGAGGAGTGGGGGGAGGAGGGGGTAATCATCAAAGGGCAACACTAAGCTTGAACATGTATCCTTGTCAATATCCTGGTTGTGACCAATGCATGAGATGTTATCATGGAGGGGGAAGAAGTGACTCAAGAGCACATGAGAAAGCTCCATATGGTTTCTTACAACTACATATTCACGTACAGTTATCTAAAAACCAAGTTTAATTTAAAAAAAGATTGGACAACAACGACAGTGGAGCAAGAATCTCTTATTTTCCTACTTTTCCAGAGATGAACAAAAGCTCTGGGCGCCTAGGTGGCTCAGTGGGTTAAGCCTCTGCCTTCGGCTCAGGTCATGATCTCAGAGTCCTGGGATCGAGTCTCGAATCTGTCTCTCTGCTCAGCAGGGAGCCTGCAACCCCCCCGCCCCCACCTGCCTCTCTGCCTACTTGTGATCTCCCGCTCTCTCTGTCAAATAATTAAATAAAATCTTAAAAAAAAAAAAAAAGCTCTGAGACAGTGGGCAAGATGGGGTTGCGACTTTGCCCCACTTTGTACAGATCCAAGAAAAAATATTTCTAGCATCCAGGATTCTAGCATTTGGAACCCTCTACTGACAGTCTTCTGTCCAGTCTTGCCTATCTGAGAATTCTCTGCAGCTATCCCCGCTTTCCTCCATGTCAAACTTTCTAAATTTTCATTAAAAGTCAAAATAGAGGGCATCTGGGTGGCCAGTTGGTTGAGTGGCTGCCTTCAGCTCAGATCATGATCCTGGAATCCCGGGAAATAGTCCTGCATGGGGCTCCCTGCTCAGCAGGGGGTCTGCTTCTCCCTCTGACCTTCCTCCTGTTCTCTCACTCTCATTCTCTCTCTCAAACAAACAAACAAATGAATAAGTAAATAAAATCTTCTAAAAAAGTCAAAATAGATACAAATACACTGAAGACCAGAAGGAACTTCAAAGTAGCAGTTTCATAGTTTTGCATATTTAAAAGGATCTCGGATAGCTTTGAGTTGATGTTATGCAAGAACGTCCCCCAATTCTCACCCTTACTGGTCCAGGTCTAGCATTTGGTCCCACGTGGCTCTTAAGGGTGACAAGGCAGGCAGGTATTCTCTATTCTGAACTGGGCCACATTGAAGAGGATAGAACTGTCCTCACCCCCACACAGAGAGGAGCATGTAGAGTCTTCCTTCATGTTAGGAAAGACGTTGTTGACTTTCACTCTTCCTATTTTGAGCACTACGCAGCTCCTCAGAAAGCCAGCCCCCTTCTCTTAGTTTACTGGCTTTAACTGAAAAGACCAAGTTTCTTTGTTAGAAACAGAGTCACGACATGGCCACACGCTTTAACAAAGCACATTCTCTGTTGCTACAAAAGTCCATTCTCCCTCGTCCTCTAGACATATCAGATGCTCTTTCTTTGAACAAACTCAGAATTCTGACATCCCATGGGTATAGCCCAGAACATCTGTCCTAGATTGAAAGCCCCACTCCACCCCCCACCAAAGACTGCTTCCACGTCCAGCGGTAAAGCCAGCACATAGGAGACAGCAGAATGAAGAAAGGGTTGTAAAGATTTTCCAGTCATGCCCACAATTGGAGGAAGATCTGGCTTTTCCTTCAGTGCTATGTATTTAGCCAGTGAGGTTTCTGACCACGCAAGGTTAAAGCCTTTTCCTCATAAAAGGCTTTAACCTTAAGCCAGTTGCTCCTGGCTTTTCCAAGAAGGGAACCCCACTGGGATGTGAACCAAGGTTTTCTCCCCTGAGGAGTTGACTAAATTCTCTTTGGACCTTCAAAATGAGCTGTATCCTGAATTCCAAATTCCCTGCAGGTGCTTGCAGATTTTCAATCCCTCCAGTTGTAGATCACATTCTTTAGGATGGGAGCGCCACAGCTTTCTAGGAAGAATGCAGCTCATAAACATTAACAGAAGGTCACAGGCTATTAATCCTTCGGCCGATCCTACTCCATATTAGTCTTCTGGAGAGCCCTTTCTCGGCCAAACACCAGCTCAGTTACTGGCCTGGGTTGGGTGGGCTGGTCTCAGAGCCCTCCCCAGGGCGGCAGAGGGAGGCGGAGAGCCTGCCTGGTTTAACTTCCCCGGGGAACTAGCGGCAGGATTGCCAGGAAGCACAGAGCTGAGCACGCACCAGGAAACCAAACCAAATGAGATTATCCATCGAGTAAGGGAGGTCAAATTACACTGAATCTTGGGCATTGAGTGTGGTACAATGCATTCCTCTCCTTAAGCAAGCCAGACTACAAAATGACCTGTATTGTATATTTAAGGGCTTTGAAAAATTATAGCCGGCTGATAAAGGGATTTTGATGGTATACATTAAGAATGGTAATGATGTTATAAACTTCTTTTGGTCGTGTGATTTAGGCTTCTATAAAAATAAAGTATAATCCCCCCAAACTGTCTAAAGTCATAGCTATAATAAAACAGAAATTCAGTTATTTTCATACAAACTGAGCCTCATCCCCCTCTCAGAATCCTCCTTTTTCCATCTGTTACTTCCCATGCGAACCAGGATTAAAATAATTTGAGATTGCCCTTTCTATTCTAGAATAGACTATCCACCATGCCAAAGGCACAAAAGTAAAATTAAAAAGACAGACGTGAGACAAACTATACGAGAAATAACCTGTGTATTAATTCTGTGAATATTTTTAATAATTACTTATCCTTTTATTGGTGTTTAATCAGAGATCCTGGAAAATAGTTGGACTAGAAGAATGGCTCCTTTCCTCACAAGTATGACCGATAATGAAATGTAGCAGAATGTTCACGAAGCAGGCAAGCAGCGCAGTGACTGGGATCACATTCACTTTGAGCCCAATGTCCAAATTTAGCGTTAAGGTTATCGTGGAAATGAAATTCTTGCTTTGCACGTGTCCTATTTTTATCATCTTATTCCTTTGACTGTCCAAAGAAGCAGAACAGGAATAGAGGAGAAGTGTTGAAAGGGTAATAGGAGATTTGAATAAGACTTCGGCTGTGGCAGGAGGGTTGTTAGGACACTGGGTATCCAGGGTTGCTAAGACCACCCTCCAAAGATGGATAAGCGTGTCTAACTGTAGTGTCATGTGGGAAGGCTTTCACACTAACATTTTCAGTAGTCTGTTAAAAGTGTGAAGTGGATGGAATTTATTGAAATATTCAGGATTATTCGCATAGCTTCTATCCCTAAGTTTTCTGCTGGGACTAGTGTGCACCCTGTGATAACCACCAACACGGTTTTGGGGGGTGCTGCTGTGGGGGTCAAGAAGAGTACCACTTACAAAATGTTTGGGCGCTGGATCAGTAACTATTCGATGGGGGAAATTTATGCTAAATTTCAGTCACCTGGGAAATAGTGCTGCCCCGGAGCAGAAGCACCAGTTACATTGTTGTGGATAAAACTTGGGTGGGGCGTGGGAACAAAACCCCAATCTATTATGGGAAATATACCCAGGCAAAATACCCAATTTGAAATATTTTTTTTAAAGATTTATTTACTTGGGCGCCTGGGTGGCTTAGTGGGTTAAGCCTCTGCCTTCAGCTCAGGTCATGATCTCAGTGTCCTGGGATCGAGGCCCGCATCGGACTCTGCTCAGCAGGCAGCCTGCTTTCTCCTCTCTCTCTCTATGCCTGCCTCTTTGCATACTTGTGATCGCTCTTTCTCTGTTTCAAATAAATAAATAAAATCTTAAAAAAAAAAAAAAAGATTTATTTACTTGACACAGTGAGAGAGCACAAGCATGAGGAGAGGCAGGGAGAGGGAGAGGGAGAAGCAGGCTCCCCGTTGAACAGGGATCCTGATTTGGGACTCGATCCCAGTACCCAGAGATCATGACCGGAGCTGAAGGCAGCTGCTTAACTGACTGAGCCACTCAGGTGCCCCTCCAACTTGAAAGGTTTCTTAAAACCTTCTCTTTAGGGGTGCTTGGGTCACTCAGTCATTAAGCATCTTCATTTGGCTCAGGTCTTGATCGCAGGGTCCTGGGATGGAGCCCCACACTGGGCTCCCTGCTCAGTGCTCACTTATCTCCCCTCACTGGTACATGCTTGCATGAGCACTTTCTCAAATGAATGAAATCTTTAAAAATTTAAATACTAAGGGATAGATTTTGTCTGTTAGGGTTGAGATGTAGAGGGTAACAAATCAATGCAATTTTTAGGTTTTGTTTCCATTGAGAGTGCGTGCTCCAGTCCAACGGAACAAACACATCAGAGAGGTGCCTGGGTGGCTCAGTTATTAAGCATCTGCTTTCGGCTCAGATCATGATCCCAGGGTCCTGGGATCGAGCTCCACATTGGGAGCTCCCCTGTTCAGTGGGAAGCCTGCTTCTCCCTCTCCCACTCCTCCTGCTTGTATTCCCGCTCTTGCTGTCTCTCTCTGTCAGATAAATAAAATCTTTTGGGGAAAAAAAAAAACAACAAAAAAACAACACATCACAGGGCACCCATGGGCTGAGATGTAGGGATATAATAATGAGCAAGGTGGGCCTTGCCCTCCTAACTGGTCAGTTATAACTGCCTCCCCCTTTTTGCATAACCCCAGAAAATAAAGAGTAATTGTGGAAGTTGTTTATTGTAGGAGATCCCATAGCTGATCAAGGCTAGAGCGAGGACACAAACTCTGGTCTTCTGAGTCCAAATCACATGCTTTCTCTATGGGTTCATTTTGACCCATTTTCCTTTTCTCTTGCCTTATATCAGGCTTTCTTTACATATTAAGATTGCCTATTTTTGAAGCAACAAAACACCAGATTTTGATCTTCATAAAGTGTTTTTTATACGAAGTTCCTATCTATTCATTTGTTCAACACTGAGCACCTAAGCCCAAGTTATCACATATCTGCAGCTAGTGTGTGTGAGGCACGGGCTGAAGTATGTTGCCTGGGTCAGCTCACAGACTTCCCACAGTTAACCCACTGAGGGAAGCGATTTCTTATTCTCATCTTGCAGATCCCGTGGAGAGAGGCTTGTGTCAGGGCTGGGACTTTGGCCTTCAGAGCAGGAGTTCATGAACACCCTGTTACGCATCTGGTATATCCGACAGGCCCTGCTGAGGGTTGAGTGTCTAAAGGGTGAGCAGTGCATGGTATGGCCAGCAAGGAGCTCACGGACACTAATAACTACACCACGAGGGCAAACATATCGACAGGGAAGCGAAGAACAACAGGGAGACTTAGGACTGCTGTCCCTTTAGAGGAGATGTAGGATTTAAAAGCCATTTCTGTTTTCCTCATTCAGAAAATTAGAGGAAAATAAGTATTTTATCTCTCAGTTTCCTTCATGGCAGTGCTTTTCAGATTTTGCATCTGCAGAAAATCTTAAAATTCAGATTATGATTCAGTAGGCCTAGGGAGGGGTCTAAGATTCTGCCTTTCTAGAAACTTCTAGATGCTGCTGGTCTGGAAACCACACCAAGGGGCAAGGCCATGATCTGTTTTCAGAGCTCTTCCCACAGTCTGCTATGTGGTAATCGGGCCTGAACTTAGTGAGATGGGGCATTCACTCAGATGATCCCAAATGAAGTCAACTCATTTATAGCTCAGATCTTGCTACCAAGGATGGAACAAAGCAAAATTAAGGAGCCAAAGTCCATTCTTAGAGCACATTTTCCCTTGCTTCTCCTCTCTCCCCTACATCCCTAATTCCCCAGTGGTCATGTGCTCATCCAGAGTTTCAGGTCCTTAGGGAGAGTTCCCTGCCTTCTAAGATGTTATGCACTTAATTAACTCACCTGTGCAAATGTGTTGGGGAGTACTAATCACAAACATGTTAATTCTTCTCTGTTGACCTAAACGGCTGGTTCTGGATCTTGCTACACTGGCACCCTCAATGATGCCACTTACTTTCCTTTGTATAGGAAACACACTCAGTGGAGTTTACCACACAGGCATCCAGTGTGTTTGAGAGATAGAAGAATGCTCAGATGAACTACCAAGTAATTTCTCTAAAGCAAAAAAGGAGCAAAAACTTAAGCAATTTGCAAAAGCAGGATGCCTGGGTGTCTCAGTCAGTTAAGCATCTGCCTATGGCTCAGGTCACGATCCTGGGGTCCTGGGATGGAGTTTCACATCTGGCTCCTTGCTCAGAGGGAGCCTGCTTCTCCCTCTGCCTGCAGTTCCCCCTGCTTGTGCTGACAAATAAAGTCTTAAAAAAAAAAAAAAAAAGGTTTGCCAAAGCTAAATATTTCAGCAAACTCGAGTATACCTGAACTATCATTCTGCTTCAAAGTAGCAGGTTAGGCTTTTGAGATCGCCTTCGCTTTTTTTTTTTTTTTCCTTAAAGATTTTATTTATTTATTTGACAGACAGAGATCACAAGTAGGCAGAGAGAGAGGAAGGGAAGCACGCTCCCTGCTGAGCAGAGAGCCTGACATGGGGTTCAATCCCAGGACCCTGGGATCATGACCTGAGCTGAAGGCAGAGGCTTTAACCCACTGAGCCACCCAGGTGCCCCTTGCCATTGCTTTCTAACAACACTTCCAGACAAGTCCTGAGGACTTTTCTATGCACACTTGCATTTTCAAACTGAGGGAAAAGAAGGGACCATTGATTCCAGAACTTGGAGTCCTCGTCTGTACTGGGCTATGTATCCAAAGGGGATTTATCAGCCAATTTCTTTTAATTTTTGAGACCCCATGCATCTTCCCATGGAGGTCGTTACAATTTAATGGCTTTAGGAGTTAAATGGGCCTTTAAGAGCTACTTGGGGAATCCAACTATCCTTTGTAAACCTGCCTGCTGCACAGAGCATGGCACCTGGCGTGAACTTCCCTGGGGCTGAGGTTTTCTCCCTTATGTGACTGTGGATATACCGTCTAAACTTGGGGCTCCAGCTCTGAGTGTTCTGTAAAGTGCAGTTAGAGTGTTGCTGCTCTGTATAAGAATTCTTCAGCTATGGCAGATTTCTGTGTAAACGGAAAACTCTTGTGTTCGCCATCACGATTTGAACACATCTCCCTTGTCAAGTGGATCTGAGTTTTAGTTATAGGATGAGGAAATGTCAATGTAGAATCAACCCTGGGGAAAACAATGGCTTAGAATGGGAGAGAATGCCCATCTCAAGGGCTCTTGTGGACGTGGCCTTGAGCGTGACCCTCATATGGCCCTTATGAAGCCTATCTGTTGCCTCTCCTATAGTCTGTGACCTCAGCAAACTCCATGGTTTGATCACCATCTCTAAAGGTAGGCAGTGGAGGGGGGTGGCGCAGAAAAGAACAAAACCATCTTTAGACAATAAGCAGAACCTTTCCTGTTCACTTTAAGGTTAAACGCTAGCTAGCTCAAGTTGTTGTGGGAATTTTCATGCTTTATAGACATTGTACTTAAAGTAGGGCTTTAAGATTCTTACCTCTTTCCAATCTTTTGGGTCCTCCCTAGAGAAACAAGCTTTTGTGCCTTCTTGTTCCTCCCTATCCCATAAGGTACTTCCTTTTTGCTCCCCATGGGGAGAGCTCATGCTTCCCTGAGTCTTCCTAGAAGCACCACGTGCTTGAACACCAAGAAGATTCAGGGCTCTTCTTTCTGCCTGTATCTGGGGTCAGCCCAGTACAACCCCCTGCTGGACTGGATTAGTCATCCTGCTTTTCCACATCTTCCCTGCTCTTTAACAGAGGAAGATATAGAAGCTCTCCAGCCTAGGCTGGTGGATGGAGACAAGACAGAATGCTAACAACTACATTTACGGGGGAAAAGTGAGCTCAGCAGGGTATCCAAGTGGATGCTCTTTAAAACGTGCCTGCTCTTCCAAAAATCACAGCACTTCCCTATTTTGAGCGACAATGGCATTCTTCATATGTTAAGTGGAAGTCTGAATCCTACCACTACCACCCTCAGCCACTCAAATCATTCAGTGTGCTACTGTACTATGTATTTTCCTCATGTTGAATGATGTATTTTCCTCATGTTGAAAACCTTATGGAGGCTTTGAGAGGAAAAAGTCCAGTTCCCATTACATTTTCTATTCTATTTTATTCTAAGGAAGATGGATTGACAACTGGCTTCTAGAGTGCTGACATTTCTCGTGGGGAAAGCAGAAGTAAAAGGTAAGACACCCCCCGGCTGAGGAGGCTAGAGGTCACACATGGATTGAAGTGCTTTCGGACTGCACTTAAAGCAGAGCTGGGATAAGGCCCAGGCCCTCCTACAATCAATTTAAATTGACTCGTTCATAAGAGCAGGAATGGTGGGGTGCCTGGGTGGCTCAGTGGGTTAAAGCCTCTGCCTTCGGCAGGTCATGATCCCAGGGTCCTGGGATGGAGCCCCGCATCAGGCTCTCTGCTCAGAGGGATCCTGCTTCCCCCACCTCTCTGCCTCTCTGCCTACTTGTCATTCTGTCAAATAAATAAATAAAGTCTTTAAAAAAAAAAAAAGAAGAGCAGGAATGGTGTTGTGCCTAACTTGCAAAGATTTTAAAAGAAGATCATTGTTTAAGGGGGGTAGAGACAAGCATTCTTTGTCTTGACTCCTAAATCATGCTTATTTTTCTTTTGAATGTTTTGGTAGATGTTGCTGCTTCCTCTTGGTTGGACTGTCAGTTCTTTAATACGTTAAATCTTTGAAATGGAATTTTAACTTCCTCTTCATTTTTTAATCTCTAGAGTCTCTATTCCTGATCGTTATTAGACAGTTTGGCTAGTTTTTTTTCCAGATAGGGGAATCAAAATATAAAAGTCTCCCAAATGCACACAGAATTAACAAACAGCAAAGTTAAAATCTACTTAACATTTGCAGACAAACTCCCCCAAATGCGAAAAACCAAAAAAATGCACATGGCTTTCCGATTCTAAGAGCGAGGCTGACAACACTAAACTTCTCAAGAATAGGGTGTTTAAAATCTCATTCCTTTGGGATGGGTCACAAACCCCGTGGGAAAATATGACTCAAATGGACTTCGGCTTGAGATCACAGTGAATGGAACACAATTGTTCTTCCCGTCCCTGCATGGCTCACCTGCGTCAGATTGCTCAACAAGGTATGCTCTGGAGGTGTCAGAGGGTTCCTAAAAACCCCACCCAAGCTCCCTGTCTGGGCAAATTACTGTGAATAGCATCACGCAGACACTCACATAGGCAGCTTAGGACAGAAAACCAACCTAATACACCCTTCTGCAAGAGAAACCAGACTCAGATTCACGGCTCAACTTAAGCTGGTGTCCATGGTGATGGGTGGGCACAGCGACAGGCTCCCGAAGGGGAAGAGAAGCCACACATTCTTGAATATACTTATATTCCTCATGCTCCATGAGGCTAATTGTGAGGGCCATTGGTAAGCAGTACCAGGAGCCTCTTGTTCCTTTCAAATAAGACAAACAATAGCCCTGCAGGACAGACATTTCTTGTTTCTGGGTACAACTTGATTCCAAAGCCCTAATCAGTCTTCTGCTAATTCAAAACAGCAGGCTTCTGGGCTCAGCCTCCTTCTATCAGATTGTCTACTCTTGAGTTCACAAACCGTTCCTGCCACAATGAAAGGACCAAGTGGTTCCTGAACACAGAGGAGGCTCCCTCCAGATCTGCTGTTCAATTTCAGTAGGCGTTCAAAAACCTCGGTGTAGAAGGACCTGAACTTTGTCTACAGTTAAAACCAGTATCTGGGAGAAACAAACAAAACGACCAAAAAAAACCCAGCCTGTCAGTTGTTCGCTTTGAAAGGAGGACTGATGAAAGGCAGGATGGGGGTGGAGTCCTATCTTCAGATTTTTATAGACATTTTTTTTTAAATGAAAAAGCAACCTATGGTAGGATTCAGGATAAAACCTATTGTAACATCTGGCAGGATTAGAAGCTGTTTTGTAGTATTCCATCATTTAACTTCCCTAATACCTACTAGAGCACCCTATCTTCTCTGTCAGAGAACCCTTATCTCTAGATCTTATCAAATGCTTACAAAAATCTGCGCCAGCTGCTCAACCTCTATGCCATGTGTAATGTGTAGGCTATCCCAGAGATATTGGTAACAAATATTCAATACTTTAACCCAAAAGGATCAAGTTACAACAGCGGACTTCCAGAAATTATTCACAGAGAGAGAAGCATTTCTTCCCCCCCCCAACCCCCAGTGCGTTTCCCAGAGTAAAGACTACAATTATAGGGCTCTCCCAAACTGGACCAGTGACCCAGGCAGTCCTACATGACTACCCACTTTCTCAGCACGGACGAAAATTTTCACCTGTATTTTTGTTTCATCTACAGAGCCGCGGTGTCAGAAGAAGGATAAAACAACTCTAAAAATGGAAGCTTACGTGCCAAGCGCCGCGCTCGAACCCGGGGACGTGAAGAGCCACAGGAGTCCATCCCCATCTCCAACCAATTTATGAGCTGGGGAGGCCCACGTGTGGGGAATTAAAGGCAACCCGCAGTGAGTCACCTGACCTACCCTGGACGCGTGGGCGGCCCTGTGGGAGGTGGGGGAGGTCACGGTTAGGAGGTTCGGAGAGGTTTTCCAGAACAATCCTCCTCAAATGTTAATCCATGACACCTGAGAGTCTTAAAGCAGTACGGATTCTGATTGAGAACGTCTGGGATGGAGACAGGGCTTCGGCATTTATATGAAGCTCCCAGGTGATGCAGAACCCACTGGTCGGAGCGCACTCCCAGCGGCAAGGACCTGGAGGAAGTCCCACCTGAGCTAAGACAAAGGCTGAGCCTGACTTCGCTAGGGAAGGAAAGACGTCCCCGGCAGAAAAACGTGCAAAGACACTGAACCTAGAAACATTAAGCTGGCTGTGGGAAATAAAATCCAACATGCTACGGAAAATGTTTATGTGAAATATTGTTGAGTGTGAATACAGGCAACAAGAGCCTTACACAAAAAGGGAAATTCTTTTTTTCTTTTTGTAATAGTTGCACAGAGGTAGAAAGATTAGAAGTGCCTCCCCTCTTTTATCTCCCTCATCTTTTCAAACTCTCACTAATGTGTCTTATGTTGTATTTATTTATTTATTAAATTTAGCTTTATTAAGATCTAATCTTGGGGCGCCTGGGTGGCTCAGTGGTTTAAGCCTCTGCCTTTGGCTCAGGTCATGATCTCAGGGTCCTGGGATGGAGTCCCATCCTTCCCCCTGCCCCCTGCCTGCCTCTCTGCCTGCTTGTGATCTCTGTCAAATAAATAAATAAAATATTTTTTAAAAATCTAAATTTTTTTTTTTTTTTTTAAGAGAGAGAGAGAGAGAGAGAATGTGTACCCGTGCAATTTGAGGCAGAAAGGGAGAGAAAGAATCTTAAGCGGGCTCCATGCCCAGTGCAGGGCCCGGGGGGCGGGGCTCTGTCTCTCAACCCTGAGATCATGACCGGAGCCTAAATGTGGAGATTCCTTAAGAAATTAAAAATAGAGCTTCCTTATGACCCTACAATTGCACTACTGGGTATTTACCCCAAAGATACAGATGTAGTGAAAAGAAGGGCCATTTGTACCCCAGTGTTCATAGCAGCAATGGCCACGGTGGCGAAACCGTGGGAAGAACCAAGATACCCTTCAATGGACAAATGGATAAGGAAGATGTGGTCCATATACACTATGGAATATTACTCAGCCATCAGAAAGGATGAATACCCAGCATTTGCATCAACATGGACGGGACTGGAAG
The DNA here is from genome assembly GCF_010015895.1 of Lontra canadensis. Lineage (NCBI taxonomy): Eukaryota > Metazoa > Chordata > Mammalia > Carnivora > Mustelidae > Lontra > Lontra canadensis. The sequence goes on from NW_022631011.1 coordinate 11,592,632, forward strand.
AGATTATGCTGCGTGAAATAAGTCAAGCAGAGAGAGTCAATTATCATACGGTTTCACTTTTTTTGTGGAGCATAAGAAATAACACGGAAGACATGGGGAGATGAGAGGAAAAGGGAGTTGGGGGAAATTGGAGGGGGAGATGAACCATGAGAGACTATGGACTCTGAAAAACAATCTGAGGGTTTTGGAGGGACGGGGGGGGGTGGGAGGTTGGGTGAGCGTGGTGGTGGGTATTGTGGAGGGCACGTATTGCATGTAGCACTGGGTGTGGTTCATAAGCAATGAATTCTAGTACACTGAAAAGTAATTTTAAAAAATAAAAAATTTTAAAATTAATTAATTAATTTTAAAAAATTCAGATGATCCACCAACTGAGACACCCAGGGACCCTTAACATTGTATTGATTAAAACAACAGCAAAAGGATAAATCCGTTTCTCCTCTAAGTGCTGGTGGGCGGAATTGTGTCCTGGGGTGTCTTTTGACGAAATGACCAGGTGGCTTCCTCCAGTTTGGAATTATGCGATTGGATGGGGATATACTACTTGGTAAGTGACTGCAACAATGACATAGTGACTTGATTATGATCACCACCTAAAGATGTGTGTTTTTGAAGGAATAGTGTTTTAGAAGAAGAGGTGAGGCATTAAAAATATTGAAGCACGTTTTATAATCTATTAGTAAATTTTGCCTGGGGAAAAAAAATGCAGGAGGAATCTTATAGAATTCTGACAGAAGAAAAAACATCAAACATTGTGTCTTTTGACTTCGCAGAGTGCGACGAGGAATTCATTGCTGGGTGTCCCAGAGCATGTCACTGTCCCAGGCAAGGGGGAGAGCTTTGTGTTTCTAAGGAGCAGAAGGAAGGTTGTGGTGCTGAGGACATACAGCCATAAGCTCTAAGTCTGTAAGATATATGCTCTGTGATTCCATTCCTGATGCATAAATGGAACTCTTAAAATTAAGATCACCTTGCTTCCAAATTAGATGTGTTGCAGGAAAATACATAGATCATATTTGTTCTATTGTCAGCCGTATGTGAAAACCATTAAACAAATCTTATGACTGTGTCACTACATAATACAGTTCTCATAAAGACTCACACGTTATCTGAGTCTTACAAGAATCCTGTGAGACGATGCCAGACTCCACCGTCTCTATTGGGCAGAGGAGAAAACTTAATCTGCGGGATGTTGATTAAGGACGTAAAGTAACATCTCCAAAGTCACCCCATCAGCAGCACAACTAGTTTTAAGCATTAGGCTTTTCTGAGGTTTTTGCGCTAGTTCCAGAATTTTTTCTGCGATATAACACTGTTAACTTTTTTTTTTTTCTTTTTAGATTTATATATTTAGGGATGCCTGGGTGACTCAGTCAGTTAGGTGTCTGCCTTTGGCTCAGGTCATGATCCCAGGGTCTTGGGATCAAGTCCCCTGTTGGGAATCCCTGCTCAGTGGGGGGTCTGCTTCTCTCTCTCCCTCTGCCGCTCCCCCTGCTTGTGCATGTGCTGTCTCTGACAAATAAGTAAATAAAATCTTTAAAAAAAAAAAAGATTTATGTATTTATCTTAGGGGAGAGAGAGTCTTAAGCAGACACTGTGCTGAGTGAGGAGCCTGACTTGGGGCTCTGTCTTACAACCCTGAGCTGAGCTTAGACCCCAGATCATGACCGGAGCTGAAACCAAGAGTTGATTTGCTTAACCGAGTGTCATCCAGGTGCCCCACAACACTGTAACTTCTAAAAAAATCAGGTGGGCAGGGATAAGGAAGTGAGGATTTCAAACTCAAAAAGGAATTAAAATCTATGGAAAGTTTTCTATGACTTTTTAAAGCTCAGAATTTCATAAGAGCAGTTGGGAATTTGTCATAGGCTCAAACTACATGCCCTCTGTTTTAAAGGAACCTGGATACAAACAGATACATGTGTGGTGTTGGCATATAAATATCTTACAAAACTTATAATACACAAAATGAAGAAACACAAGAGATTTGCTGTATTCTGGGGGCCAGGAAGTATGTGCCATTAAGTGTGTCCTTAATGAAGGACAAACCACAATGTTCTTTATAATAGGCTGTCCAGTTAGTCCTTATCAGAGCCTTTTTCAAATTTACATTTGTCTTCTTTTGTTAAATACGTTCATTATAAAACAATAGTAGAAATGGTCGTTTAGTATCTTCATAAGAAGAAAATAGAAATAGTTGCATATTAAAGATATTTGATCAAAAGAAATGATTTCTTCTTAGGTGTTAACAAGAGTTTTGTTAAGGATTATTTCAACCCGGTATTAAACCAAAAGGTCAATTTATGTGTGAACAAGTGAATCCTCTGCTTCAGGGTTTCTCAAACTTCCCTGTGCACAGAATCCCCTCTAGGTGTTGTTAAAGTGAGGACTGATGGAGAAGGTCTGGGGTAGAGCCTGAATTCTGAATTTTAAGATGCTGCTAGACGATGCCGAACTGTGGTTCTGGGACGTCACACGGATAGACTTGGGAGGATTCATTGGAATCCCCTGCAAATGAACTTCCTTGGAATCACTGAAGATCAGGGGACTTTGATTAGCAATGTTGTGTGGACGTGGTTGATGCTTTCTCAAGTACTCCACTAGCTAATAATTTACCTATCAATGTATCTATTCTATTAGAAGGTCTGTGAAAGAATAGAAAGTACCTTACAGAGTGCTGTGAAGTGTGTAAATCTGGCGATTCACAGACCTGTACCCCTGGGGCTAATAATACATTATATATTAATAAAAAATTTAAAAAACATTTAAAAAAATTTTTAAAAATTAAAAAAAGAGAAAAAAAAAAGAAAGTACCTTACAATATCTTACAAAATAAGATTCCTAATTTTCTAGCTCTGGGTTTACTTTTCATTTTCCCCTCTTAATTAGGTAAGTTGTACAGACAACTTCAGATAATGGCTTGATTTTTTCCAGACATTCTACTTCATTATCTTGGACATGGAGCCTCAGATCAGGTATTTTACAGACTGGGAAAGTGAGGCATTTGAGATTTGTTGTGGGATTAAAGTAGGCTTGCACAATTAGCAAAAACAAAAAAAGAAAAGAAAAATAAAACCAAAAAAAGACACACCCAGTTAAGGTTGAATGTTAGATAAAAGATCCATTTTTTTTTTAGTATGGGTGTACCCCCATGTAATACATATATGTAATATATACTTATATTAAAAAAAAAAACATTGTTGATCTAAAATTCAGATTTAATTGGGCGTCCTGTATTTCACCTCCCAACCCGAGGTAAATGCACACCCCTCCAGAGCCTAACCAACACTGAAGGGCTGAGAGGACAGATGCTGGCAGGTGGCTTAAACAATCCCAACTGCACAGAGAACGGCTTTCTGGAATTGCCAATAACAGATATAGCACGCGGTTATTCCTGTTGTTGATATGTGGAAACTCCTTTTAGAAAATTTGTGTCCAGAAGACCACAGTTAAAAAAAAAAAAAATTATGGTCGAAGGTAAGCTGGAAGGGAAACTAACAAAAATCTGTCAACAGTTTGGGGAAAGGACTAGGGGGAGCAAAGAAGAAAGGTCTCCCATCTAGCTCCCTCTCTTTCTTCTCCTCTTTCCAAGACCGGAGAAGATCAGTGGGCAAATGGAGATAGTGGTTTCCTGGGTAGAATCAAGAAAGGTGCTTCTTACTAGATCCAATTCTTACAAGCTGATCGGATTGAAGATCATCTTTGAAAGCAGGAAGGAAAGTGTAAGGTGGTGGTTGCAGGCACGCTCTCACCTCTTGCTTATCAGTTGTTGAAAACAGCCTCTGCTTAAAGAGGGTAACCTGGCGCTCTGGTTTTACTTTGGTATGACATCGAATAAAAAGCTTCAGATACTTTAGCAAAACCAAAAAAAAACTGCCTCATTTTCCACCGGCCTTTTTTGGCTTATTTTCTTTTCTCTTACTAACTCCAAATAATAAGAGTTATTCTTGCCATGTTGTTTATAATTAATTCTAACTTAATACCAAGGCTTACCTGTCAGCAAAATGCTTGAGTGTTCTGCCCCTGTTTAAGCAATTAAAAATTATGAATTTCTTCCTCTGGTTAAAAAATATAGTAAAATCCAATTAGTTTCAGAACATTCTTAATTTTGGAACTACTGTTTTTAAGAAAATTGGACAGCCACATGCAGAAAAATGAAACTGGACCATTTCCTTACACCACACACGAAAATAGACTCAAAATGGATAAAGGACCTCAAGTTTTTATTTTAATTGCAGTTAGTTACAGGGCGCCTGTGGCTCAGTCAGTTGAGCATCTGACTCTTGATTTCTGCTCAGGTCATGATCTCAAGGTCATGACATTGAACCCCATGCAGGGCTCAGCCCTGGGCATGGAACCTGCTTAGGATTCTCTGTCTCCCTCTCCTCCTGCCCCTTTTCCACCCCAAGCCCTCCCTCACATGCTTGCTCTGTCTCCCTCTAAGTAAATAAATTAATTAATTAACATTCCAGTTAGTTAACATATAGCATTATAATAGTTTCAGGCATACAATATAGTGACTCAACACTTCCATACATCACTCTGTGCTCATCGCAACAAGTGCTCACCTTAATCCCCACCACATATTTAATCCATTCCTCTACCCACCTGCCCTCTGGTAACCATCAGATGATTCTCTATAATTAAGAGCCTGTTTCTTGGTTTGTCCATCTCTCTCTCTCTCTTATTTTTTTTCCCTTTGCTTGTTCTGTTTCTTAAATTCCACATATGAGTGAAGTCATATGGTATTTGTCTTTCTCTGACTTTTTTCACTTAGCATGATACCCTCTAGTTCCATCCATGTCATTGCAAATTACAAGATTTCATTCTTTTTCACAACTAGTATTTCTGTGTGTATGTGTGTGTGTGTGTGTGTGCGCCACATCTTCTTTATCCATTCATCAGTCAAAGGACACTCTTGATTATTGTAAATATTGCTGCTATAAACATAGGGGTGCACATATCCCTTTGAATTAGTGTTCCTATACTCTTGAGGTAAATACTCAATAGTGTGGGGGCACCTGGGTGGCTCAGTGGGTTAAGCCTCTGCTTTCGGCTCAGGTCATGGTCTTAGGGTCCTGGGATCGAGCCCTGCATTGGCTCTCTGCTCAACAGGGAGCCCGCTCCCTCTTCTCTCTGCCTGCCTCTCTGCCTACTTGTGATCTCTGTCTGTCAAATAAAATATTTAAAAAAGAAATAAAGTACTCAATAGTGTGACTGCTGGATCATAAAGTAGTTCTATTTTTAACTTTTGAGGACCCTCCCTACTGTTTAATTTTGGAACTACTTTGAAGAGAGCTACACATTATATATATACATAAATATGCACAAGCTATATTAAACAAAATGTAGTTAATAAAATATGAAATCTAAATTATGATAAAGGAGGAAAGTTCCTTTTCACTTGAACTGGTTATACAATCTGTCTTCAGCTGTCTCCCTTCATCCTCTTTCCCCAGTTAACTCCGTCAGGAGCAAGAGAAGCTTAAGTCACTTTGGGAGTTAGAAATCTACATGCCATTGCTACCAACGGTCCTAGGATGGGGTTAATACCCTTTTCATTTTTTTTTTGTTTGTTTGTTTTGTTTTTAGAAATTATTTAGCTGATCTCAGGTACCTCAAACTTTACATTGTTTATAATGCATTGTTTGATCTAGTGAAAAAGGGACCCCAACCACCATTTTTGGCTTCTAAATTGTAGCTATACTGATTTTGGAAGGGATGAAGAGAACCAGTTATATATAACCCTTAAAATTGCTCTGTTAATCTAAGTGAAACTCATTTGCAGTCGGTGGCATTAACAAGTCATCAAAAAGAGGAAGTTCTCTTAACTGAAGGAAATCTTATGAGGCAATTCTTAAAATAAGAAAGTAAGACAAGTTCCTATCAATGTAGTTATTGTTCTTTCAAATATTCTTTCTAGAATCTTAATAGTAATCTGTCCAGCCTCGGGCAGAAGGCAAATAATTTGGATTTCTGGATCATAATCTGATCTGTTTTTGAATTTGGAAATTTTAGACGAAATTGATCATGGCGTATTGCCAGCCTCTAGTGATGTAAGTGACTATATGAAAATCTGCTTATTATTTAATGAGCACTCTCTTTGTAAGTAGCAACTGATCTTAAATGCATACTGTAGAAGAGTAGTGCTATTTTCAAAACAGCAAGTTTTCACATCATGTTTCCAAATGTATAAAGTGACAGTCAATGAAAAGTCTCAAAGCTGGGGCACCTGGATGGCTTGGTTGGTTAAGCAGCTGCCTTTGGCTCAGGTCATGGTCCCAGGGTTGTAGAATGGAGCCCTCCCCCTTGGGCTCCCTGCTCAGCAGGGAGTCTGCTTCTCCATCTCCCTCTGATGACCCTCCTGCCTGCTTATGCTCTCGCCCTGCCTCTCTCAAATAAATAAATAATCTTAAAAAAAAAAAATCTCGAATCTGAAAAAAATCTTCAAATTATGTCTTCATATACTAAATCAAATAAGAAAAAAAAAAACTCTCACAGGTTAGGAAAGAGAAAAAGGAAGTTCCTACTGCTAAAAAGTTAAGGCAAGTCTCACTCTGGGCTTGCTGGCAAGGCTGTGTTTTCCCATTTTCTGGAGCACTGGAAACAGTGACATAGCTCGAAGGAAGTTAGCACGGCTCTGTTTGGGCCTGCTAAGGTTCAGAAGTTCTGCAGTTTACTGTATCACAAAAATTCATGTATTACTTAGAAATGTACTACTTTGGCAAAGTACATACACACCAAAGGGAAATAAGAAACTAAACTATCTTGAGTGATTAGTTTACCTATGTTTGGAAACAAATTGTTTTCCCTTTTCTAAAAGGAAAAAAAAAACCTGAAAAAAGATGAGGGCTTTAAGTGAGCAAATTTTCACTTTGCTGCAGAGAATGCTTTGTGGATAGAATGTGAGGTGAGGGAGAACCCAAAGCAGAGACTGCAAGACTATTTAGTAAGGATGCTGTATAGGGCATTTATGTTTTTGTTGGACGGTGTGATGAACCTGTAAGGGCCCTTAAAACTAGAGAGTTTATGCTTCTATGCACTGGGCAAAGATTCTGAAACTTCCTACTTTGGTTATGTGGATAAGAAGCTTGGGGCGCCTGGGTGGCTCCGTGGGTTAAGCCTCTGCCTTCGGCTCAGGTCATGATCTCAAGGTCGTTGTGGGATGAGTCCCGAATTGGGCTCTCTGCTTGGCAGGGAGCCTGCTTCCTCCTCTCTCTCTCTCTGCCTGCCTCTCTGCCTATTTGTGATCTCTCTCTGCCAAATAAATAAATAAATTCTTTAAAAAAAAAAAAGAGAGAGAGAAACTAATGATGGCTTGGATTTTTGGGCGTTGGCCTAGTCCTAAGGTTGATTTCTTTGTGAGAACATGTGAGAGCATGATGTATGTAAATCATTTCTCCTACTTTGAGGAGGGAGCAGAGAATTAGACCTGAACTTGTCTAGCCAAAGCCTCCAAGCAAGATTATATCCAACACTATTCAAGAAAAAGCTGCATGACATGATAGACACTAGACAAGGAGTTAGCACCCCAGGTTTCTCGCCACCTTGGAGCATCATTTAATTTTGGGATTTGTGCTTTTGGGCACATGGGAAGTCTATCCACCCAGTTCTGTTTAGGCCCTGATGTGTTAATAAGACCAAAGGGCTGGGAGCACCTGGGTGGTGCAGTCCTTTAAGCTTCTGTCTCTTGGTTTCAGCTCAGGTCATGATCTCAGGGTCATGAGATCAAGATGGAGTTTCACCTTGAGGTCTGCACTCAGTACAGAGTCTCAGATTCTCTCTCTGCCCCTCCTACTCCTGCTGTCTTTTTCTCTCTCTCAAATAAATAAATAAATCTTAAAAAAAAAAAAAAGACCAAAGGGCTGTATAAATTTAAGGTAAAAAAAAAAGACAAAAACAAAACACTGGATGATTCTCATCTGTTCTCAATTACTTGAGAGTTTCTAGGCAAGGGAAGCAAGGGCAAAAATGAACTATTGGGACTTCATCAAGATAAAAAGCTTTTGCACAGCAAAGGGAAAACCAAAAGACAACTGACAGAATGGAAAACATATTTGCAAATGACATATCAGATAAAGGACTAGTATCCAAAATCTATAAAGAATTTATCAAACTTAACACCCAAAGAACAAATAATCCAATCAAGAAATGGGCAGAGGACACGAACACACATTTCTGCAAAGAAGACATCCAAAGGGCCAACAGACAACATGAAAAAGTGTTCAACATCACTCGGCTTCATTGACATAAAAATCAAAATCACAGTCAGATACTACCTCACACCAGTCAGAATGGCTAAAATCAACCAGTTAGAAAATGACAGGTGTTGGTGAGGATGCAGAGAAAGGGCAACCCTCCTACCCTACTAATAGGAATGCAAATGCTCAAAAAGTTGAAAATAGAGTTACCCAATGACCCAGGAATCGCACTATTGGGTATTTCCCCTAAAGATTCAAATGTAGTGATCCGAAGGGGCACATGAACCCCAATGTTCATAGCAACAATGTCTACAATAGCCAAATGATGGAAAGAGCCTAGATGTCCATCAACAGATGAATGGATAAAGAAGATGTGGTATATATATATGCATATATATAATGAAATACTATGCAGCCATCAAAAAGAGAAATCTTGCCATTTGCAACAATGTGGATGGTACTAGATGGTTTTATGCTAAGCAAAATTAAGTCAGTCAGAGAAAGACAATCATCATATGACCTCACTGATATGAGAAATTTGAAAAACAAGACAGAGTATCATAGGGGAAGGGAGGGGAAAATGAAGCAAGATGAAACCAGAGAGGGAGACAAACTGTAAGAGACTCTTAATCTTAGGAAACAAACTGAAGGTTGCTGGAGTGGAGGGGGTGGGAGGGATGGGGTAGCTGGGGGATGGATATGGGGGAGGGCATATGCTATGGTGAGTGCTGTGAATTGTGTAAGACTGATGAATCACAGACCTGTACTCCTGAAGCAAATAATACATTATATGTTAATTAAAAAAAAAAAACTTGAGAGTTTCTAAAATGGAGATGATATACATTCTTTCTACCTCACTCCTCTTGGTCTTGGTCTACTTATAAGTACTAGAGAACTAGGTTTACACCATCTTCTCATGAACAGTTCCTGATTAATCTGGATTAGACCCAGTCTTCTCAACTACATTTCAGCCTTCAATAAATTATACCTCCCCCAAAAAGGATGGGAATTTCAGAAGTACATCCCCAGTGCTTCTTCTAAGCTACACAGAAATGAGAATGGGTTCATTGACATCATGTTGGCCTTTGGAAATTCTTATTAACATTTATTTTTGGTAGTATCTGTCAAAGAACACAACAAGCTTCTCATTTTTAAATATGCTGGCTATTTAAATAGACTTGTGCCATTTTTAATGAAGGCCAATGACAATAAAAGCTGTTTAACTATTAATGTGTTATTTGTCCAGTACTCTGAAATAACACTCCTAGCTTCATGAATTCCTTTAGGCATCCACATAGCTGGATATTCCTGTTTGTTTGTTTTTTTCCCCATAATATTTGGCAGAGAGCAAACTTGTGAAGTGAATCTTTGACCCATGAGAGTGTAGTTATGTATAACAATTACTAGTTAAATTGTTTTTAACTAAATTATTTCATGCAAAAAAAAATGCTAAATTGTTTTATGTAAAACTACAAATAAACAATGAGCTACCCTTTTATGGCACTTAAGAAATGAAAGAGACCTTTGGCTCCTCCATATCCAGAATGTCTGTCTTGGAAAATAACAAAACTGAATGTACTCAGGATGCTTTGCTTACAAATGTTCTCCCCCACCTTTTGATAATGCTCAGTGTAAACAAGTAGCATCCATGAAAGGTCTTATGCTCTGTGCTACGGGAGCTACAGACGCAAAAGCCCAGAGGAGAGAATTCTGAGCAGGGTACCCAGGGGCAATGAGAAAATTGAGCAAAGTTCTCCAGCTGACAACACTGAAGCCTTGAGGTGTGTCAGGTACTGCTGGTTCCCCTTAAAGAAACAGAATGGAGAAGGAAGCATTCAGGCAGTGATAGAGTGAGTCATGGTGATATAAAGAATAATGAAGAGCTTATAAAAATTTTTTAAAAATTGAATTAAAAATAAATATAAAAAATGAAGAGAGGAGAGGTATAAGAATTGAAGTTAATAGTAATAAAAATAAGAAAAATAAGTTTATTTAATAATCTGTGGGCATTTTAAAACAGGTTATCTTTATTAGGAAAATTTTTTTAAAACAAGAAATGGTGGGTTAGTTAGTAGCAAACAAAATTTCTTGCAAAATGTTAGGGATAACCATTTCCATTTAAATACAGCCTTTAATCGACCATTGAGTGTCATCAAATAGTATTTGACTTTTCTGTATTCAAAATTTATGCGCTACAATTTCAACCTCTCTATTTCACACAATTGAAATAACCCACATCAGTCAGTCAGCAGCACTCTCCAGCTGGTTTTTTCTCTTCTTCTTCTTTTTTTTTTTTTTAATGCCTCCCACCAAAGAAATTACAAGACGTCTAGTTGGCTCTGTGCTTCCTCTTCTAACAGGAGAGGCACTAAAATGAAGCTGGTAGAATAGGGTGCTGGAAAAGGGATCGGCTTCTACAAGCAAACATATCCTGATCAGATATTCAAATATGCTTTCAAAGGAGTGGAGCAGTGCGCGTCAATAAGCTACTGGATGTAATTACTTCCTATACCCGGGGCTCCGCCTTGGAGTGCAGCCTGCTGACTCACCAGGCTGCTCCTCCCAGTTAGTTTCTGCTGGGTTTCCCCACTGCCTGTGCACGTGAATCATCATGGGAATGAAAGTTTCTACCCGTCTCCTTAACAACCGTGAAGACACCGTGCACGACAGTGAACTTCGATCTTTCCAATAAGAACCGGACCTAAGGCAAGAGAGGGTGAAAGATGATGTGGCAGGTGTCACCGCTGGCCAAGATGCCAGACGACAGTCCCCGCCCTAGGACGTCCGTCAGCAACACTCCAGTTTCAGCGTCTTTTCTTCCACCCGCCCAAGTAGTTAAACTGGCATCTTGTCTAGCATCGCTTGCAGCTGCTGGCCACTGAACTCTGTGTGTGTGTGTGTGTGTGTGTGTGTGTGTGTGTGTGTGTGTGTGTTGCTCTGACTTTGCTGCACAATGAATTACCTGCGGATTAATAAAACAAATAACAAACCGGATGCTTGGCTCTCATCTCCAAACAGTTAGATTCAAATGAGTTGGGATAACATGTGGACATCAGGATTTTCCAAAGTTCCCCAGGTAATTCTAACAGGCAGCAGAGTTTGGGAACCTGTGCACTGGAGAAGCGTCCCTCTCCCCGTGCAAGTGAAGCCTACCAGTTAAGCTTAACTAATGACTACCTGGTGGCCTCCCAACCCGCCTTGGAGATCTACTGACACATGGCCCCTGACAACTTAGTTTGGCAGCCACAAAGAAAGCTAACGAAGGCAAGAGGGCATTGTTAGAAGTGACACTGTCTAGACAAGAACCATTTCCCCTCTTAGCTTACTAAAAACTTAGCTAAATTTAGGGCTCAAGAGAAGCATCTCAAATGTTTCTATTCTTTCTGTTACCTTTTGATCTCTGTTCTGTTTCATTCCACAGAGTCTGGTTCGGCAAAGCTGCAAGCCTCGGGTCCTCTCAGATCAGAAGCAGGTGCTGCGTCAAAGGACAGTCAAGACGGGACTGCACGCTTCACCTCTGCTGGGACCGAACCTCCGCCTCGCAGCGCGGCCCCAGGGTAGATACTATGCTAATCAAGAAAGTTCTTCCGTCTCCTCGCGGGAGGGCGGGGGCAGGTTTGAATACTTAACCCTTGATTTTACGTGACTGCGTTATAGTGCGATTAGTGACCTCCTCTTGCTTAGCGGGTCTGGACTATGTCCCACGATTTTGGAAGAGAGGACGTGAGCAAGTGATGGAGAAAACCCGCAGGGAGGGGACAGCAGTGTTGGCCGGTGCCGAGGTGAAGGGACGGCTAATGTTCGGAATATTAATTACTCCACGCGCTACTGACCCGGCGAAGACTAGCAGAAGGGGACTGGGGTTTAAGACAAAGGCTCCTCCTGATCAAATGGCTGCAGCGCCCCTTCCCCCGAGGTTATAGCTCTGCCTTCTGCACTGGGCGGCACTTGGCACGGGACTTGCAAAGTGACTCAGGGGTGACCAAATTCATCAGCCCTTTCGTGATTTGAAAGTCTGCATGACGGAGCGCTCCAGATTCAGAGGGGAAGGTCTTTCTGTGCCCACCTCTCCCTCCAGCCCTTTGTGGGATTTCTGGGCTTTGGCGCAGCCCTTCTAAGGGTGGACTGAAGACTTTCCTACGGAAGCAGAGGGGGAGTCGCTGAGTAGCCCTCGCCCTGCGCCCAGGGACCTCTCTGCAGAAGAACCTCTACGGTTCAGAATCGCAACCGGCTCTCTTTTCCCCAGACCGGGCTCCCAAGTCTCGGGCATCAGGAGCACCAGCGGGAGCTGGAGTCGGAATCGGGGGCAGTAGGGTTCGTCTTCGCTGGAGCGCAAGCACCTAGGGCGGCGGCAGGGCCGGGGGTCCGGGGTTTGATACCCTGCCCGCCAGCGCGCTGCACTTCCTGGTCTGCCTGAAGCGCGCGGCCCCTGCCAGCGCCCTCAGCTCTCAGTCCCAGCGTCCCAACTCCGGCGCCTCCAGGTCTGCGCGCGTCGGGCGCGCACCCCCAAGCCCCTCTGCGCGAGCGCCAAGTGTCCGGGTCCTGGAGAGCCCCGGCCCTCACCCCCAGAGCTAGTCCACTTTGCTTCTGCCAGCGTGGCAGTCCGCCTCCCTCCCCTCTCCTCCAGGGCACAGTGCGCGGCGCTGGGGCAACAGAGAGGTGCAGCCCGCGGGAACGCGGCGGGTTCACACCCCGGAGCCGCGGCGCCCACCCCTGCACAACTCCTTGCCGGGCACGAAGACCCGGGGTCCCGGCCGCTCCGCGACCCGCACACTGCAGCCCCCCGGCTGCGGGAGGAGGCGCGGCCAGTGCTCAGCCAGGAAGGGACTGCGCCAGGGCAGGAGGTGTCGGGGTGCGCCAGGGCGGTACCGCTTTAAATGCACTTGACTCACCTGCTCCTGGGCTGTCGCCTCCTCTACTGACAGCTGGGGGCTTTGTTTTCTCCACCCACCCGGCCGTCTGCGCTCCGCCCCCACTGCCACACGTGACTCGCCGTCTGCCACCGCCAAGACTCTGCTAGTCCACCCGGGAGAGCCGGGGCCAGCGTCACCCTTTCCCCAGGGAGCGGAGGGCAGGTGGAGACCCCAGCTCTGGACACATCCGCGCTGGTCCGAGGTGACCTGTCGGCGGGTTGGTCGGAAGGTGGCACGCGGGTTAGGGCCCTTGGAAGCCAGAGTGAGTTGGTGACATGGAATAAAGTGCCAGCCAAAAGGAGCTGGGCTGTTGACCCCACCCAAGATAGAGGAGGCCCGCTGCGGGAGAAGAGGGGTCTTGAAAAGGCGACGCCATACCCTGAATTAAGTACCTGTAACTGGAGTCTTGCTCACCGACCGGCGTGCTTCCGCCCTTTAGACCAAGTGTTCGTACTCATACCTGGGGAACAACTGATAGATAATAAATAAGGGGCAAACTGATTTTGTCATGAACATTATTAATCAAACCAGGCAAGTCTAAACCGAATAATACGGTTAATATAATGCAATCAGAGCAAGTTTTATTGAGGTTTCAAATCGGCTTTTTTGGTGCTGTTGATAATTTGGATTCTATTTGGAAAAGGAATCAAGGCTGGAGAAGCGAAGTCCAGATTATTGATGTGGGCACTGGTCCATTTGGAACAGTACCTATTTTTAATGAAGTGAATTGAGAAAATGTTCTGGCTTCAAGACCCAGCTCAGTATCTGCTGCTTTTGGAAGAGTTCCCGACCCTTGCTGATCTCCAGTGTTTGAAACTGAAAGAACTTGTTGTCTGAATCCTTCCTTTTGCCCCTGGAGAAAGCAAACATTATCTCCTCCCCCCAACCACCCACTCCCCCATTCCCACCCAGCTGCAATTCAGGGGAAAGATTACCTCTGTCTCCAGGAGCATCCTTTAAAGTCAAGTCTGCGTAGTAAAGTGACTTAGCACAGTGCTTCCCAAACTTTCATGTGCAGAGGAATCACCTGGGGGCCTTGTTTAAACCAAATTCTGATTGAGCAAGTCTGGAATTGGGACTGATTTTCTTCATTTCTGGCAAACTCCCAGGTAATGTTAGTGCTGCTGGTTTGAGGATCACACTTTGAAGCAGCAAGGCTTAGAGGACCCACTCTGGCACTGGCCAGCCTATTTTGAGTCCCAATGTGTCACTTAATAGCTCTGTGACCTTGGGCAAGTTTCTTAACATTTAAGCTCCCCCAGGCTCTAACATTGAAATACTACTAACCTCCACCTCATAGGGTTGTCATGAAGATTAAATGAGAAGACCTATAAAAAGCACCTTATGTCTGGCACACACACCTAGGGTTCAGAAAATGTTAGCTAATGAACTCTTGGGGTCTTCCTGGCAGGAGCAAAGCTGGCACAAAGCCAAACATTCAGGGGGAACAGGATATGGAATGGGGGCTGAGGCAGCTGGCACTAGAATGACGACTAAACCCCATTAGTGCCCAGCACCGGCCAGATGTATAGAACAATTCTGTTGAATAAATGAGAAAACTATAATGCAGAGCGAATCAACCATGTTTAAAAGTTCTGTTTCTTCTGCAAAACTTTAAATCCTGATAAATTAATTCTGGGACATTGAATTAAAAAATCATTTGCTTTTTATTACAGATAATGTCCAGCTGCCTGTCACATGGGTAATCTATTTTAATATCTGAGGGAGTAAATGGATTGTTAAGGAGTAGTACATTTTTTATCCTCATTAAAAACCTTGATATTTAAATTTAAATGAATTTATTAATGAAGATATGGTATTCTTAGCTCTCAGAATGAATGGGTATTGTCATCATCATTCTCCTATCTCCCTTCCTTGCTTCTTCTCTCTCTAGCCCTAAATAGGAGTGCTTCCTAAGATTTTTTTTTTTTTTTTGCTTTTTGTTTTTCTCACTTTCCTGCCATTTCTTTTGGAAATTTTATTCATGTTTTATGTTCAGCTTTCAAGTGCATGGAGATTACTTCTGAATATATACCCACGTTCTTCCCCTGTTTCCAAACCCATTTCTGCATTACCAATTACTTACTAGGCATTTCCAACTGAATTTCCCACTCGCCTAGAAGTTTCAGTGTGTTCTGAATTAAACTCCTCCTTCTTCTCATAAAACTGATACCTCCTTGGTAATAAATCAAGATGGCAATTTGCACTGGGAAGCCTTCCGTGCTAATTCAGGGACCTGGCAAGGGTGTGGAACACACTGCGTAATCATCCCAGTACCTTCCCATTGATCCCAGCTCTTTCTCTGAGACTTCGCCTTGGACATTGACTGAGGCTGATTCGTGTATAAACACAACTTACTGGCAAAACAACCTCATAAACAGCTCTGGGCTGCTGCATAAATGGTGATCCATGTAAACTGAGTTGGTGAGAAACCGCATCAGTCAGGGTAGGCTAGATTACTTTGCTGTAACAAACACCACCAAAATATCAGTGGCTTACTACAATAGAAGTTAATTTCCTACTCATGCCAAATCTCCAGGCAGCTCTCAGGGTGACTCAACATTCTAGTCTGCTTCGTTCCTGTGGCCTCTACTTCAGCACCATGGCAGGGGAAAGAGAGTATGGAAAACTGCACCAAACCTTAAATGTTTTTACCCAGAAGAGAGGTCACTTCTCACATGACACTGGTCAAAGGAAGCCATATGGTCTTCACCCAGTTTTAAGGAGATATTTACTCAGAGATAGATGCAGAAGTAGAAACCTTGGAGGGCCGGAGTAGGTCTACCATAGGGATCCATTTAATATGGAGGGATTGGGGATAAAATTACACTAATAATAGTGTAGTTATCATAGAGGATGAGGGTAGACTACCAGTTCAAGGAAGGTACACGGTTGTGTGTGGAGTATTTGGAGAAGCATTATTGTTGTTTTTATTATTATATAGTATAATAATGTAGGGAGACACTTAAAAGTGAAAAATTCTGTGTCTCTGCCTAGTCAGGGTCACTTTTTGATTTAGCCAAGGTCAGTCTACTTCAGGCACTGATCATTCAGAGTCTTCTGTGACCCAGGGGCCAGGAAATATCTTCCATCTCGATTATACCCTGGGTGACACACAGACCATTAAATAAGTAAGGTTACATCAACATAAGCACATTTGCTAATTTTGCTGACATTGAGGGTCACCCTCTGCTTGAGGATTGAATATGTGTGCGTGAAGAATGGAATATTTCAGCAGGATCAAAGTGTCCCATGTTTCTCTTATGATTGCCTGAATTATGCCTTTGACGTCTTCCAAGTAATGGTGAAATATAGTCTTGTGAGTAAAAAAATCACTCCATTAAAAAAATTTTCATAGGAAAAAATCACTCGTATCAGATTGAGAAGAAAAAATATCATGGTTTTCAATAAGCTTTGGTGGTTCTTTCTCCAAAGAGCAGAGATTCTGTTAGCTAAGCTGGCTTCCTTCATCTCCCCACACTTCATATGCTTACAAGAAACAAAGCCTTGATGAATGAATGCTATAAGCTCTAAAATGCTCTAGAGCTATGGATTATTCTAACATGTAGCTGGCACCGAGGAGTGCTTTGGATCTCAACAATTCTATGTTGTTTGCCCAACTCTGTCAGTGACACCCCTTTTAAAACATTTGCCTCGGGTCACCTGGGTGGCTCAGTGGGTTAAGCCTCTGCCTTCGGCTCAGGTCATGATCCCAGGGTCCTGGGATTGAGCCCCGCATCAGGTTATCTGTTCAGCAGGGAGCCTGCTTCCTCTTCTCTCTCTGCCTGCCTCTCTGCCTACTTGTGATCTGTCAAATAAATAAATAAAATCTTAAAAAAAAAAAAAAAGCATTTGCCTCTCAGGAGACTGTTCCCAAATAGTCTTACATAACATCAGCCTCTTCCCAAAGCTAATATTCTGAGAGCGTCATACACACATTTCAAATATTGAAAACTAGGGATGGAAAAGGGGCAGAGCCTGTCAGTTAATATTCTAAACTATTTGTTTGAATCCTTTTCATTTTATCTGGTTTATTTTTAGCTTTGAGTCCTTGCTGAGCTTTAATGCCCCTTTAAGTAGAAATCATCACCTCAAGAGATAGACTACAGTGAACACTTACAAATGTGTCAGTGAGACCCTGGAAGACTGAGATGGAGGTGTTCATTACCAAGCGATGATAGCATTGATCAAGATGAGTAGTGAAAGTGGCACAGGATGATGGCTTCACAGGGATCACTGCCTCCTGATGACCCTAGAGTCTAGTTCCTGAGTAAATAAATGTCCAATCAAACAATGCCACCTTCAAAGCATCCTATGAACGCCTATCAGTAAATATTCACCAGTTAGCTAAAAAGTATTGTTCTATAGATGAAGTTAAGGAGAGAGCTTAAATGACTCACCCAAGTCCCAATTTCTAATTATGTCCATTTGCAAAAATTGTGTCTCCACAAAATATAAAATGCCAAAGGGGAAAACGTGCTCATGATATATATTGGTATATACCTCACAGGTTATTTTAATTACACTGAAAGGAGCAAAATGTTACCTTGACTGGTACAAAGCCACTGGGTGAGAGAGGTGTCTACGATTTTATATTGAAAAATCCCCTCATATACAATGCAATAAGTTGGACAGGAATATTTATAAATGCTGTTTAGAACAGATGTAGACCAGCTGTAGAAGAATCAACTCGTTCCATCGTCATTTTTTTTTAAGACAGTACATTTTAAAGGCAGCAGATACAATTAATTAATTTGTTGATTAGTAACCATCTCTTAAAAAGGTGGCATTATCTTCAAACTTTTACCTGCTTGGTCTCAGTGCCTAAGAGATGAAATCTGGGGATGCCTGGGTGGCTCAGTCGGTTAAGTCACTGCCTTCGGCTCAGGTCATGATCCCGGGGTCCTGGGATCAAGTCCCGCATGGGGCTCCTTGCTCGACAGGGAGCCTGCTTCTCTCTGCACTTCTTCCTGCTATTCTGCCTACTTGTGTGCTTGCTCAATCTCTCTCTCTGATAAATAAATAAATAAATAAATAAATAAATAAATAAAAGAGATGAAATCTGTTTGAGTTCTTGGTTACAGCACCATGAAACCCGAATGACTTTCTGGAGACCAGTGGGATCACCACCAACTCTCCTTGGGACCTGCTGGGATACAATGCAGCTGGTTTTTCCTAAATTCCTAAATCATTAAACATTACCTTGCCAATTCCAACTTTTTTTTTTTTTTTTTTTTTTTTTGCCATATCCCTATATCCTGTCCACACTGGTCAACCCGTGTGAGAATAACAAGAAATTGATTCCTTGAGTTTCCTTAGAATCTTCTTTCTAATGGTCTTTGATTCTTTAGCAGAGATTTGCTCATCTCTGGCTTTTTTAATTTTAATGCTTCAACCTTTCTAAGTTGTAATATTCAACAAACATTTTTGTGATGGCTTCTACTGGGCAGTCACTCTGTTATGTGCTGTGTTTACCTAAATAGTCTTTGGTCTCAAGGGACTTAGAGTATAGGAAATGATGGATGAGTGCATAGTGTGGTCTGAGGTCTATTAAAATGAATAAAATGCTAAGAGAGCACTGGACAGTCAGAAAGAAAGTCAGAGAAGGGTTCTCATTCTTGCTGGGTCTTGAAGGATGAAGAATCATAAAGCAGGTGAGGGTGGTTTGTAGGGAGGCAGAGTATGTGGGCAGATATCCCAGAGAAGGAATGGGAAAACAAATACGATCAGAGATTCACACATGATGAGAAGTTTAATGTGGCTGAAGGATAGTGTGTGTGGACTGGAGAGGTCGGTGGGATAGACAAGGAAAGCCCTGGTGTGTCCAGCTGAGATGTTTGTATGTAAGACACTGGCCAGTGGTCTCCAGGTGGGGTGAGAACTCTCTGGGGGTATGTGAGATGATATGCGGGGGTGTGGGAAGGAAGGGTGAAAACCTGGATGTCTATCTGAAATATGAGAAAGAACTTAGTAACATATAGATTGACATTTGGTGCTCTTGCTTGGTCCATATTTCAGACAGACAGGGGGCCTTAGCAGGTACAAGGAATTATGAGGGAAGAGCTGGGATCCACCATGCTGAGGGGGGGGTGTCCCTAACCTTCTTACTCATTCTTAAAGCAAACTGCAATTTATTAACAGTTCACGTGTACTTGGTTAAGTGGATTTGGTATATTACCTAGTTGGACTAATCTAAGATTCAAAAAATGGATAAATGACTTCAAAAGATTAAAGATAACATGAGTGATACAAGCATTAGTGAATTTTCACAAAAACCCTTGCAAAACTGGTAGACTGTTTTGAAAAATGAGTATCATAATTTCATAAGCTCATGCAATGATCTATTTCCCATGTTTGTATCTGGGGTTCTCCATGAGATGCGCCTGCAGCGCTGACAGGCACCAAACCAAACATCAAAATCAACTGCACTCGGCACCAGGTTTCAAGCTGCAGGGCAATAAAACTTCCAAAAATTATGATCCATATTCAGCCACATTATTCTTACTAAAATTTTACTGAGAACAAAATATTTTACCTATCATTAATAAAATGGAATATCAAATATTTCACCCTTTAAAATGTCAATTTTTATGTTTTCTTTTCTAACTTAAATCTAATTTATTTTTAGAGAAAGAGAGAGTGTGTGCATGAGAAGGGGGAGGGGCAGAGTGACAGAGAGAGAGAATTCCAAGTGGGCTCCATGCCCAGTGCAGAGCCCCTATGTGGAGCCCAGTCTCATGACCCTGAGATCATGACCTGAGCTGAAATCAGGAGCCAGACACTTAACCGATTATGCCACCCAGGCGCCCCTTTATGTTTTCTTTGGTGTACAATATAGTAATGCAGTAATTGTATATGTATAGTACTTACAAATGAATAGACATGTGTGAGATAAGAAATGTTGTATTTATAGGAGTACATAGGCAGACACAAGCCAAAAACGGTATTAGAGCAAAGGTATCGATGCTCAGGTTTATTGGCACGACAGTGGAATGGAGGATGTTCTGGAAGTTCTCTCAGAAGGTTAGGATCCTGATTCAGAGGAAAGCTCATGAGGACCTAGTGATGGAGAGGAGAGAGATCACACAAGCCTGTGGTCTTCAGTAGGAAGGGCTTGGGGGAAGGGGAGGGTGGTGAGAGAGAGGGAGGGAGGGAAGAAGAGAGAGGGACCCTGAGGTTTTGTCACTTGCCAGTCTGAGTAGAAGGAGAAACTGTTACTTGAGATGAAGAAATGGGATATTGAACAAGATACAGAGTTCAGTTTAGGACACATTAAGTCAGACATGCCCAAGGGATTCCAGGGAGATGACTAGTGGGTGTTGTAAATATAATTCTGAAACTCAGGAGAGCTTGGAGATACAGATTTTATAGTAGCTTTCTTTCTTGATCTGCAACCCTTCCCACAACAGCTGGTCTTTAAATACATCCCTTCATCTAAGACAAATTAACACAACAGCTTAACGTTTATGATTATTTATAATGCTAATGATTAAGAATCATCTTACCATTGCATAATGGTAAGGCAAACTAAGCAGACAATCTTAGGATTTTAATTGGACTTTTGGGCTAGTTTTGCTTTCTGCTGGACCTCTCTCAAAGTGTATTGTCCTTTGCTGGTTTTCTATGTGTACTATTTGATCAGTTCTCAAATGTTATCTAGACTACAGTTTTTTAAAAGATAGTCCCTCTCTTGTACTACAGTCCATCTTTTCACACCAAAAACCTTGTTGTTCAAGCCAGACATCTATTTTCTCTTATTGTACCATAGTAATTGGGAATGTTTTCTTTCTTTCTTTCTTTCTTTCTTTCTTTCTTTCTTTCTTTCTTTCTTTCTTTCTTTCTTCATAAATAAGATTTCATAATTAAATAATACCAAATAGATATTTGTTTAAAATTTGAAATTTCTTATACTGTGGTTTTGTGGTAGTTCATTATTTACTATCTCAAGCACTTAAGCATCATCTCTTTTATTAAAGTAGAATTAATTTTAGTGCAAAGACATGTCTTTCCCCACTAGCATGCAAACCCCATGAAGGCAAGAATTTTTGCCCATCTTGTTTACTTTTCTATCTTTAGCATATAGAACTGTGTTAGGGACATGATGGATGATAAAGAAGTTTTTTTGAATGACTAAATGAATATATAAGTAAGCTGAATAGACTCATAAATACCTTGATTTTAATCATTTTTCTTTCCATTTTTTGGAAAACCCAAATCTTCCTTACCATATTATATTATTTCTCTGTAATTTAGCAACTCCATGAATTTTATTAAAATTTCAGCTTAATTTAAGTTTATTATGAGATAGTGACTTTCATATATACAACAAATTTTAGTCTTTCAGTATCTAGGAGAAAAAAATCCTTTTACTCTTCTTTTAGCTTATAGGATTACCAGAGACTGCAAATATGTCTTATTGAGTCCCCCAGCCATATTTAGGTAGGAAGGTTTAAGTTTAGTTTTAAAAAATATAAGCTAGCATTCATAAGGAACAGTTGTTTCTAGAATATGGCCAAAAAAAAAAAAAAAAGGAAAACCAAATAAATAAAAAGGAAATCTATAAAATATAGTAAAATAACAGAAACTGAGGCCCAGAAATCAATTTCCTAAAGACAATAGCTGTCTCTCCCAGGGAAGTGCTCAGCATATGGTACATTTCAAGGCATTGCTAAAATTGCATTTAACCACATCCACAAATTAATTCTTGCCATTACCATCACTGTTTCACAAAATGTATTTTCTCCGTCTAAAGTCTGAGAAGAGTAATTGGGAAAAAATGCCACTTAACTGTCTCCGAGAATCCAGCTGCTGGGAGCTGTCATTGGCTCTGGGGACTCAGACCAGGCCCTCTGTCAGAGAGGATAATGGATGAGGAGAGAGATCTGCAGTGGGAGGAGAGTCAGGCCCCGGAACTCCCCAGTCAATTGTGCTTTGAGAAACACTAATGTGCTTTGCCATGCTACCATGTGTCTCTTTGTTCTCTAAGAACATCCATTCTGTTCACTACTCAGGAGTGCACGTTTAGTTCTATCTCATAAATCGTAGTGTGAAGAGGTAGGCAGAGGGCAGAATGAGCTCCCCTTGAGATGCTGGACAAGCCCATTCATGACTCCTCTTCCTTCTTTCATTTTCTTTTCTATTTTCATCCTTTTGAGGAACTTTTAGGATTAAGCACATTTTGGACAAGTCAAAAACATCGCTATGCTAATTGCAAACAGATGCATGGTCTTCATAGTGATGATGACATAGAATCAGGGACCAGGAGCCCACATCACTGCCACAAAGACATTTATGGTGGGTAGAGATTTTTGTGGTTATCTCCAGAATCATGGTACTTTTGATGCCAGGTCAGACTCATTCTGGCTAAAGGCTGAATTGGCAAAAATCTCTTTATTCAGAATGAACTCCAGCCTGTACCAAGTGGAACAAAGTGCAACACTTTTTTTTTTTTTGACGTACAAAAAAACTGTACATATTTAACACATACAGCTTGATGAGTTTGGAAATACATGTACATCTGCTAAATGCAACATTTTTGATCCTGACTTCTAGAGACTCCCAGAGGCAGCTCCTAGCTAGCTTTACATCCAAGGAGAAAGTGCTATGTATTTAAAGAATACAATGAAAACATCAAAAAGTCTATATATAGTCAAATAGCTAAAATATTATATAACATATTGTAGCTCAGTTATGTGATGGATTATTTGCTAACTGCTAAAAAATGTTCAAATATTTAAGTGCATGGAAAAATGATACTTGATACATTAACGGACAGAAACAAGATTCAAAAGTTTTGAATCTTGTATACCCAGTATGATGTCATGTGCATAAAATGTTGCCATATGTTTCTATGCATAGGAAAGTAAATACATAAAGTTGGAGAAAATATTGTGGCAGAGAATTTCTAGTCTCTTTTATACTTTTCAGTTTGATCTATATCTATATAGATATATAGAGAGAGAGACAGAGAGAGGGAGACGGAGGGAGAGGGATTGTAAGGAGTTGGCTTCCACAATTATAGGATGATTATGGAGGCTGCCAAGTCCCAAATCTAGATGGCGAGTCAACGGGCCAAAGACTCAGGTAAGAGCTGATGCTGCAGTTTTAGGGGCATTCCTTCTTCTCTGGGAAACCTCAGTCATTTCTCTTGAAGCCTTTAACTCACTGGATTAGGCCCACCCACATAATGGAGGGTTAGTCTACTTTAATCCCATCTAAAAAATACTCTCACAGCAACATCTAGACTAGTGTTTGGCCAAACAACTGAGCATCGTAGCCTAGACAAATGGACACATCAAATTAACCATCACAGCTTTCAAGCAACTCCCACCCCTATTTCTTCCTAGCAACAGGCAGATTTTCTGGTTGGCTGTTGCACCCTTCCCCATGCAGTTCATGAGCTTTTCATGAATGCTTTCAGTTTTTTACCAACAACCGCAGTTCAGTGGTGTGAGGTGACCTCTATGCCCTAGCAGTTCAGGTGAATTTTGAAATTCTTGCTCATAGGGCTAGGACAGCAGCCCTATCTCTAGGCTGGAGTTGGGGTACAGCTGGGAAGCTTCAAGGTGGCCCTATGGGAGGCAGAACAGAGAGATGGGGGGAAAACTGCTCTTGAGACATCCTTCAGTCCCTGAATTAAACCAACCCTAACTTCTGTCCTTCTTCCAGGTTTTCAGTTACACAAGCTCTGTTTATTTCATCTAGCTCTTCTGTTTCCTGTAGCTACGTTTCTGTGAATATGTTGTCTTTTCCAGTTTTTCCACAAATATGGATTACTTTTATAATAAGCAAGAATTACTATCTTCATTGATTCTAAGACAAACTTTTGCATTTTAGAATCGCTGAAATTGGGATGTGTCATGGGATATCATAACTTAATAGAGCTTTCTTTTGTAGTGTATATAAAAATAATGTCTTATGTTCAGTAATGTTTTAGACTTGATAAAAGTTATTTTTAAGAGAGATGGAATGCAAATGTCCAGGAGAGTTGGAGGGGTGCACCATATACCCCTGGGACCATATGGTGACCTCGACACCTCTACATTTCTGGAATGGTCCAGGAAGAGAGGGGCACCTGGGAGGCTCAGTGGGTTAAAGCCTCTGCCTTCAGCTTGGGTTATGATTCCAGTGTCCTGGGATTGAGCCCCACATCAGGCTCTCTGCTCAGCAGGGAACCTGCTTCCTCCTCTCTCTCTGCCTGCCTCTCTGCCTACTTGTGATCTCTGTCTGTCAAATAAATGAATAAAATCTTAAAAAAAAAAAAGAGATTAGTAACCTAGAACTTGGCTTTGCTGTACTAAATTATTTAAGACTCATAGAAACTCAACTGATAGAGAACACTTAGTTCTCCATACTGGAAATGGGGGCAAATCTCTTCCTTTCAAAGAATCTGATCAGTTTTCAATGTCTATTTTCTTTTTCTTAGACTCCATGGTT
The DNA here is from genome assembly GCF_010015895.1 of Lontra canadensis. NCBI lineage: Eukaryota > Metazoa > Chordata > Mammalia > Carnivora > Mustelidae > Lontra > Lontra canadensis. Next base: position 11,617,182 of record NW_022631011.1, read on the forward strand.
TTGTGTGATTTTCTTTTCAACTGGTTTCAAAATAAACTCCTTCAAACTTGCTATTTCAGGCTCTTATACAGACGACTATTAATAATAATATCATATGTTGCCTACATATGGTAGTTTTAAAACTTTCAAAACATTTTAGATCTATTATGTGATTTGATTTCCATAATATTTCCATGAGTTAGGCAGGTTCTTATGATCCTTTTAGTATTAAGAGACTTGCTTGGTGTCACAGAGTAGTTGGTAGAGGTGGGACTTCCAGTGGACTAGAAAGGAAAGGCTGATAAATGAAGTTTTATGGCCTGGAGTTATGATCTGTGTCATTAGCAAAGGCAGAACACAATTTTAGAGTTTTTTTTAAAACTCTGGTTCAAGGTTAAGGTCATCAATTTGTGACCATCTTTCTGCTCCCATATATATTCCTGTCACTAAAAATGGTCATTGCTGCACTCAGGCCATTGTGATTCTCTCATCTTAAAAAGGCCCTGTTTATTTTGTGCTAACTCACACTAAATTGAGAATAAGTCAGCAGTGAACCGTTATCCCAAGAACTAAGTCTTAAGCGCTATTATAACTTATTAGATTAATTTGAATTTTTAACATGATTTAGAATGTATAATTCCATTTACATTTTCTCAAACAGAATTAGGGAGGGACAGGGAAATAATAATAAATTAGAATATAGGAAGTAGAATGAATTCAGGGGAAAATCCAGGTAACTATATCTCTTATTCCCACTTGCTTTTTCTTTCTTTTTTTAAAAAATAAAAGATCTTCTCATTGTGAATCATGGTCCCATCTTCTTCATCTATACTTACTATATTTTGTGTTAGTTATTTTTTTCCACGTCCTCCACTTCCTTAGACGATGCATTTCTGGAAGGCAGGGAGTACATCTTATTTTTTTCTCAAGCATATTCTTTCTAGCATACCACCTGCCATATAACAGATGCTCCAGACACGTTAGCTGCATGGCTATGCAGGAAAAGAGAAGGAATGATCTTCATTTTCTTGGAGAAGTAGGTGGGCTCATCTGTTGAAAACAAAGGAGTACAGTCTGCTTTGGGGACCTGGAAGTATGAAAGGGAAATTTCCAAGTTTAAGTCACAGGAATTCTGAGGAATGAAGATTACAGGTGGGGACACCAGCCCCAGGATTTGGGCTTGGGTTTGGGGTGGTGCAGATGGGGGGATTCGCACCAGCTTGTTGCTTCCATTATATGTATGAGAACAGTAGTGACTTAGAGAGATGGCATGTTTGGGTCTTTTGATATCAATTTCTGACTGATTTATGGCAGTAAACAGTAGCTAACATTTTTTAAAATATAAGCATCCTACTTATCGTCTCTGAGAAGACCTTTTATGTAAAGTAAATTCATCCACTGCTATTTAGTCCGACCTAGAAAAACAGGACAACACATTGTCTTGTTTTATTTATCTGGAATATGCCCTATAACTTTCTAGGAAACTCACCGAAAGATTCCATTTAATAAGGTAAGAAAAGGTTTTAGGGAAGTCATTAAAGTAAAACAAAGAAAAACAACAACAACAAATCTTTACATATACCCCAAACCCTGAACTTAAAAGCAGTTTCATTTATTTAAAGAAATTGATACTTGTACCTCATATAGCTGTGAATATTCAGTTAATCAGGATTAATAGAGAGATAGACCACGGTCATGATTCTGATTCTTTAAGGGGGGAAAGGAAAGAAGCAGTGGAGGTAAAAGTGCTCCATTCTCTTTACGTTGTGAGTGGTTGAGGTATAGAGAAGGTCCGCAGTGTGACTACGCATTGTGGCTGGGGATCCGACAGTTGCAAAATCCAACCGAAGGTCATTTTACTATCACGAGAGTTCTGGCTCTGACAGGAAGAATATGAAAATAATTTCAAAAGGAATCGGGCAGTAAACAGATGCAACTCGGAGGGTGAAAGAGTTGAAAACACAAATCGTTGAGAAGAGCTGGTGATCCATGGGGTTTGTGCTGCTAGACTGCCCCTCTTAAAATCTGATGGAATACAGAGACTTTAAACACAGGCTCACTGAATTCTAGCCCTTTAAAGGGTGAGTCTTTGGCTGCCCTTCAAAGCAGCTTTGTTTATTGAAAAGACTCTGCATGCTTTTATTTTTATTTTTTTAAAGATTTTATTTATTTATTTGAGAGAGAGACAGTGAGAGAGAGCATGAAAGGAGAGAAAGTCAGAGGGAGAAGCAGACTCCCCATGAAGCTGGGAGCCCTATGTCGGCTCCATCCCAGGACCTTGGGATCATGACCTGAGCTAAAGGCAGATGCTTAACTGACTGAGCCACCTATGTGTCTTGCAATGCAATAATACGGACTATAGTTATCATGCTGTACATTACATCCTTGTGACTTATTTATTTTATAACTGAACATTTATACCTCTTAACCCCTTTCACGCATTTCACCCACCTCATACCCCCCTCCTCTCTGGCAATCACCAATCTCTTCTTGGTATCTATGAGTTTTGGTTTCTGTATGTGCTTTAGATTCCACATAAACTATATTCGTTTTTAAAAATTCCTTTCTTCTTTTGTCTGTCTCAATTGGGTGAGTTCCACTGCCCTGTCCTCTAGATTGCTGATCCTTTCTTCTGCTTCATCTAGTCTACTGTTGAACCCTTCCAGTGTATTTTCAGTTCCATTATTATATTCTTCAGCTCTGTGACTTCTGTTTGTTACTTCCTTATATTTTCTATCTCTGTGTTGAAATTCTCCCTGTGTTCATCCATTCTCCTCCCAAGTTTGGTGAGCATCTTTATGACCATTATTTTGAATTCTTTTTTTTTTTTTAAGATTTTTATTTATTTATTTATTTGAGAGAGATAATGAGAGAGAGTGAAAGCATGAGAAGAGGGAGGGCCAGAAGGAGAAGCAGACTCCCTGCCAAGCAGGGAGCTCGATGTGGGACTCAATCCCGGAACTCCAAGATCATGACCTGAGCCAGTAGCAGTCACTTAACCAACTGAGCCACCCAGGCACCCTAAAGATGTTATTTATTTATTTGAGAGAGAGAGAGAGAGCATGAGAGAGCATGAGAGGGGAGAAGGTCAGAGGGAGAAGCAGACTCTCTGCGGAGCTGGGAGCCTGATGTGGGACTCGATCCTGGAACTCCAGGATCATGACCTGAGCCTAAGGCAGTGGCTTAACCAAATTAGCCACCCAGGCATCCCCCTTGAATTCTTTTTCAGGTAAACTACTTACCTCTATTTCATTCAGGTTTGTTGTTGTTGTTGTTGTTGTTGTTGTTGAGTTTAATCCTGTTCTTTCATATGGAACATATTCATCTGTTTCTTCATTTTGCTCAACTATTTGTTTCTACATATTAGGTAAAGCAGCCGCCTTTTCTATTCTTGAGGGAGTGGCCTTGCATGGGAGATAAAACTTATCATTCACCCTTGCCCCACCTAGCTCTTGGTTGTCTCTTGAAGCTTTGTGGTTGTCTAAGCAGCCTGATTTATGCTTGCGAGCTCCCAGTTGTTGAGGATGTGTCAAGATGTTTCAGTGTTCCAAAGGGAAGGGATTTCAGTCAGCACCTAGATTCAGGCTGATTGGAAGCTAGACCCTCAGGCAGCTTTTAAAGGTATGCATATATACAATCCTGTGGGACCACAGTCCTAAACCCTGTTGGTCTCCAGAAGAGGCAATCTGGATGATGGCTGAAACAACTGAGGCTCCAGATGTGTGCAAAAGCTCCTTTCTAGGATATACCAGTAAGCTGTAGTGAGGCCAAGGGAGAGTGTAATGATGGCATCTCCTGCCCTACATTTCCTGAGAGCACCTCAGTAGCCTCTAGATGTGTGACCAACTCGGAGCCTCTTCCTCAGGCTGAAGCTACAGCCCAAGTAAATAGGCCTTTTTCATAGGAATCCTGGGGTATGTTTAAGTCTGCAGTCTCCTTGGTTCCCAGGGAATGGTAACCTGCCAAGGACTGTTTCTCTGATTCAATCCTGTGAAGCCCAGAAACACGAGCCCTCCAGGCCACCAGAGCCAAGCAATCAAGGGGCACCCCCTGTGTGTACTGCACATGCCTGCCAGCTTTAGGGAGGCAGTAGGAGAGTGCAAGTCAGCACCAGCCAGATAGAGGGAGAGCACAGAAATGGTGCCCACCAGCTCCTCTGTCTCTGGAGAGAGTCCCATCGAGTCCTATCCCAGCATCAGATGCTTTTGGATTAACAAGTCAATCTCCTTCACATGGAGTCTAGGGGCTTTTGAAACTGCTGCTTTTGCACTGGGTCTTGGGGCAAGTGAGTATGTGTGTGAGCCCTTGAAGAGCAGGATCTCCATTCCTTATACCCCTTTGGTTCTTGAAGGGGTAAGCCCTATTGGTTTTTGAAGCCAGACATGTTGAGGGCTTGTGTATCTGGTTCAGGTCCCAAGAGGTGGAGTGTGTGATGTGGGACACAAACCTCTCGTTCCTCAGGGAGAAGCTCTCTATTTGTGAGATGCCTCCCAACTGTGGGTAGCCTTGCCAGGGTGGGGGTGGGGTTTTTTGGTGAGACTATGTCTCTGTCTCTCCTGCTGGCCTTGATGTGACCCTTTTAACCTTTGTTGTGGAGGAGCTGTTCAGCTAGTTTTCTGATCTTTTTCAGAGGAACTGTTCCACATGTAGCTCTAGATTTGCTGTGTTTATGAGAGGCAGTGAGGTCAGGATCTTCCTACCCATTTTGAACCTCATTGATCTTTTATTCTCTTAATTATTATACTCTTAATGCCCATTGTGCATATGCTTTCCTAACATTTAATATAAGAATATTATATATTTGATCTTCTTTTTCCTCTTTCTCCCTTAATCTAAATTTCCCCTTAGTGGGGATGGGAGAACAAAGGGGAAGCTTTTTACCCAGTAAATTGGGGTTACTCTACTAAGTCCTTCCCAGGTGGATAAGGTTGCATATTTGCTTATATTTTTGTCTGGATCACAGGTTTATTGTTCTAAGACACTGCCAAGGTCCTGTGGCAGCAGTTCTCTGTATAGTGGTTCTAATAGGTCCAGATAAGAGGAGGAGACTCTCAGACCCACTCAAGTCCCTGAGATTCAGTTTCTACAAAATCCAATTCTTCTTCCTTGTAATTGCTTTATCAGTTGATAGGATTCAACTAATCTGTATCTCTCAGTCCTGTTTTGAATTCACTGAATATTTTTCTGACCCCACAGGGTCCAAATTCTTATAAACATTGAAATGCTATCTGATTGGATTCTGTACATTCCTCATGGTTTTGCCTGGTTCTTTAGCTGTAACACTAAAGAAATCTTACTAATGATGGATGAAACCATTTGATTTAGTTCGGGTGTCTCCCAAAGCAGACCTTGAGACAAGAACAGGAATTTAAGTAAGACATAAAACAAACACTGGAAAGTGAGACAGGGATGGAAGCCAACCAATAAGAAGTGTATGATCAAGCCAGTCATCACTGTGGGGTCCTGGAGCTTAAAATGAATGAGGAAAAGCTGGCAGCCAGCATGAAAAAGGTGTCTCAGAGTCATCCAAGAGGTGAGAGAGCTGGGGTATTTACGTACCAATTCCTGTTGATCAGGGGTTGAATGCTGTTCCTGGAGGTAATTAACTCCCAGCATTTTCAGCCTACTATACAGAAGGGCAAAGTGGCTTCAGTGGTCAGAGAATGCCCTCAGGCAAAGGAATAGAGGAACTGAATTTGTAAGAGCCTGAGTGAGCTTCTCATTTTTTTCCTTTAGAGCTTCAGTTGCACTAAACACAAACCAACCAATTTCCCCATACGGAATTATGATTACCTTCAACTTTCCCAAGTGCTGGAGATACTGCATAATGCAAAACATCCTCTTTCACCTGGATGATGCCCCAGTTTATCACAGGTAAGAGTCTTAGTAATGGGGTTACCATAGCACGCCTGGCATTGTTACCACTCTACCTACCACCGGTAATGGTGTCTTTGGTGTCTTTTGGCTGGTCTCATTCAATTCTAGAGCCCCAGCCTGAGGATCTGCTTCTTAGGACTTTTTGTCTCACCAAGTGTCTCAATTAGGGTTCTCACAGAGGTAGACAGTGAGAAACAGATTGGAGCGTCACGAATGTATTTGGGTAGGTGAAGCAAATCAGGAAGAGAACTGGGAGTAAGACAGGGAGGAAAGAGCCAATAAAAAATACATTGTTAGGCCAGACACCACTATGGGCTACTGGGCTTGGGCTTAATTGTACTGGGGGAGCCCTAGGAGCCTTTGTAGAACACACGATTCAGTGTTACCTGTACCCGCCCCCACCTGGCTAAGGGATCTGGGATTTTATTTACTTTCTCCCTTCCACATTGGTAGACAGCTCCTGTAGAATCCTGCTAATTCCTTAGCATTTTTTGAGCTACTGCGAAGTGGCTAGAAAAAGCTCCCCAAGGAAGAAAATTCAGGTGCTAGATGTTGGAGGTCTGGCCTGCATGCACCAAAGTAGTAAGATCAATGGGATATTAACAGGGCACTGGTGGTATCCCTTACACCATTGTTTCCAATTCCTTAAGGTTTTTGTTCGAATTTGATGTTAGGTGTTTATATGAAATGAAAATATTTAAAGATTTTTGAACAAATGAGTGCCCCAAATTGCCAAAGCCTTTTAAACTGCAATGAGGCATTTTCAGAGTGCTAGAGTAAGTGTGAATTTGCAAGGGAAGACAGATTTTCTAAGTTGAGATATTTGAGCTTAATTATTTATTTATTTTTTACTTCTGCTAATAAGACTTCCAGATGTAGATGTGAGGGGATAGAATAAACATGTTTCTTGGATCACTAGAGGAAGGAAAGAATATGAGTCATATGTATATACCCAGACAGGAATTTGTTTAGAGAAGAATTAGCAGTGCTGGGCATTAATATACCTATTTTAGAATAAGTAAATGAGCCAGTTTTGAAGGCTGGGATTCTTCTGGCCTGATGAGGCAGTAACAATGGAAATAGGAAAGTTTCATTTTAATGTTTAGCATGATTAAGTTTTCTTATGAAATGAGCTGAGTCTGCTAGATCCTGGGTTTGCATGAAGACAATCTACATGAGCCATTAACTGTGACTACAGTTGACTGTCCTGGCTCAGTTGCATGGGGGTAAGTGAACAGATCTGCTTCATTATCCACTTTCTCAGATCAGAAAGATCACTGGAGAGTCAGTAGTCCTGCCAGGCCTCTGTGTCATGACAGCAAGCCAGGAGGAACTTCTCTGTACTGTCACCACAGCCACCTCCAAACTGTCTCCTGAACAGAATCCAGGTCTGAGGCTCATCCTTTCTGTTATCCCCAGAGAACAGCTTAGGAAGCAGAGAACAAATGAGTCATGTTTAACATGCTTTCAAAAGAACAATAAACAAAGCACAACCTAATTCTAAGGCAAAGCTTACATTTCTTTCAGTTACCTTTCTGCTGACCGATTTTCTTTTTAAGAGGCAAAAACAAAACTCGGACTACAATCTGTATTTGTGCCTTGACTAATGATCAGATGAAAATGGGCCAATCAGCACATTCCAGGAAGGAGAGAGCCAAACTATTAAATTGAGGGAACTGTTATTCTGACTGGAGTAATTTGGTTGGCATGAAAAACGGTACCAATATATTTTAATTTTCACTTGGAATCAAACCCTAAGCCCTATTTACATCTTCAAATCAACTGATGTGAGTACATTACACCACAGTTCGAGACGGGTGGTCTCCAAACACTCTTATGCTTCCTATTTCATTGACATCATTGATGTGCATTTGCCTCAAGCTGGTACATGTTGGGCTAAACAGATGCCTTGTGGTCTATCACCATTGACAAATGCAAGGATTTGACTTAAGCAGGAGGTTAGGCTATCTGGTCCACCTTCACAGATGGTGGGAGTAAAGGACAAACAACTCTGTACTATAGGAAGGGAGTCTAGCAATGACCCTGGGAACTGAGAATAGAGTTATAATTCACTGAAAGTAAATGCCATGTCCTACTAGGTAAATGCCATGTGCAGAACGGTGGAACATTGGATTAGAAAGACATGGGACTGAAACTCAGCTTTGGAAGTAAAGAGATGAAGTAGGGAGAGAGCTCAGGTCCAGGTCTATGCCAAGGATCTCACATGAAGCAAGGTGGCGGTGAATGAAAGCAGAGCTCAGCCCTTGTAAAACGGGGTAAGCTGGAGCCAGGCAGGAAGTAGCTCCCCTGTTAGTCTTAAGAAGGACAGAGCAAGACCAGAGGCATTGGACATGGTAGCAAGTATGGGTCTGGTGATTCAAACACTGGACTCAGATCTAGCAGAACTCTCATCCAGGTTTGGTGATGGAACTGTAGGAAGAGATCTAGACAGATCTTGTTTGTCTTGAGGAAAAGCACTCTTGTGATCAAGTTGTGAACTGAACTAGCTTTTTCTTTGGTGGTACACCCTTTTACTTTAAAGACTGACTATCAGGGCGCCTGGGTGGCTCGGTGGGTTGAGCCTCTGCCTTCGGCTCAGGTCATGATCTCAGGGTCCTGGGATCGAGTCCCGCATCGGGCTCTCTGCTCGGCAGGGAGCCTGCTTCCTCCTCTCTCTCTGCCTGCCTCTCTGCCTACTTGTCATCTCTCTTAAATAAATGAATAAAATCTTAAAAAAAAAATAAAGACTGACTATCAGAGGCATGTAGTTATTTAGATTTGAGTTTTTGCTATACATATTCCTCAAAAATGAATGAATAAATCTGTCACCTTAAGAAAACAGTGGACATTTGTCATTGCTGATAATGCAAAAACCCAGTCTTGCAGTGCAAATCAGAATTTTGGGAAACTGAATCTGCTACTATGAGCACAAAAGCTTTCTAATACTTTTCTGATGAGATGGTGGTGATATTAACAAATGTGATTTTAATAGAAGTTGTATAATAAAATGTGTCAATATTTGGAACGTCTGCATAATTCAGCAAACAGTATTTTCCAAATGACCAGTGCATGATGTTACAAAATTTTATTATATATCAAAGGGCAAGATAGACCAATGGATTTTAATCTAATAGGGTAGAAAAGTTCATTGATATGGTTTTATATTCCACATGGCAGCTAATATATAAGAAACTAGCACTTGCTGAATTTTGGTGTAATATCAGACAAAAATATCCAAAATTAATCTGAAAAGATTTTGAAAATAATCCTCCAAACTGCATATCTGTGAGATGCAGAATTTTCCTCTGTATTTTGACAAAAACACAATATTGCAAAAGACAGAATGCAGATGCAGTTATGAGAATCCAGATGTTTTCTAGTAAGTCAAACCCCAAGGAGGTTTGCAAAATTATAAAACAAGGCTACTCTTCTCTCTAAGTATTTTTTGTCTTGGAAAGGACAGTTATTTTTCATAAAAAATGTTATTTATGTTAACATGTAATATATTGACTATTGTTATTTTAAATAAATACTTAAGAACATTTCTGTTTTAAATTCTGTTATGGTAAATATGGATAGATATAACACACACAAATAAAGTGTGAAGTGTCCCTGCTAGATGATACATTTCTTTTTAGATTCTCCTTGACTAAGTATTTTTCCCCTACGTGTTGCATTCAATGTAAACTGTAGCTTATACTTATGTGTTTGGGGTGCCTGGAGGGCTCAGTCGGGTTAAAAATTTGATTCTTGATTTTGGCTTGGGTCATAATCTCAGAATCGTGAGAATGAGTCCAACACTGGGCTCTGCTCCACATGGAGTCTGCTTGAAATCATCTCTCTCCCTCTGCCTCTGCCGCTCCCCCTGCTTACACACCAGCACACATGCTCTCTCTTTCTCCCTCAAAATGAGTAAATAAACTCTTTTAAAAAATTTATGTGTTTATCTCTCTTATGTTTATATGTACTTTGAAAATTTAAAGTTCATATTTATTTTCTTAGAGAAATTTATTTCTAAAGCAGAGATTTAACTTCTATAAATTGTGCTAGTGACTGACGGCTATGAAATTTTTACAGAAATTTACTGTTAGCAACAGAATTAATAAAGCCAGTATACTCTCCTTTCTATGAACAAGAGGAAAATCTGTCAGGAGCCAATGTCACTTCTAACATCTTGTTTCAAGGTAGGCAAAGGTGAGTACTCATGGTGTTTCTTATTGAAATTCTTCCCTGCCTTTAAAAAGACCTAATCAATCATTACCTTTATGTAGCTCAAAGAAGAGTAATCCCACAGATACTAACCTTCATCCCTGCTTTAACTTAGTTTTAAACAAATAGGTATGTTTGCCATGTAAAAGGTTTATCTAGGTAATAAGTACCATAAAGACACATTTACTATTTAAAAAGTGAAAAATTCCATCACTTTTTTTTTTTTTTTAGTAGATTGAATGATTTGTTTCCATAGCACATGTCAAATGCTAGTTCTGAAGGCATTGGGTCTGAAGGCTAAGGAAATTACCAGAAGACAATGATGGTGTGTTAACTGTTTGGGGAAACACTCTTATGCATGGGTTGCTATTTTATTTTCCCTATTAATGATCAGCTTTCAGGGATACAGGAGGATAAAGCTTTGATGTTCACAGCATGGTCCAGGGACCAGCAGAATCCGCCCCAGCTAGCAGCTAGTTGGACACAGAGGATCTCAGGACTTACCCTAGGCCTGTAGTATCAAATCTGAATTTTTAAAAGATCCCCTGTTGATGTGTAAACACTCAAAAGTTTGAGAAGCACTGCTGTAAGAAATACAAGTCTTATTTTCTCCACACTTTTTGGGTATTTACCTGGTTAGTATTAAATTACTTGTTTACTACAGTTTTAAGAAAGATAATCTGTGTGCTCAGAACTATTCCTGGATTATTCAAATATTTACTCCTAATGTCAGTGAGCCCTCTTGCTCAACTATAGACCCCAACCCCATCCATCTTGAGACATGGATGAGGATATTTTGCAATAACCAGAGTATTCCAATCATCAAACCAGAAAAGCCCTGATAGCACAGAATGCCTGGAAGACCACATACCCCTATGTCAACCTTCCCAGCCCAAGATCAGGGGCTGAACACACACACACACACACACACACACACACACACACCCTGACCACGCCCACTCTGCCTGCACTCTCTCTCATGCACCTCCCTAACCTCTGGTATAAAACTCTAGGCATCCCTCTTGCGGAAGAACAGGTGGGTTGTTAAGGCTTAAGCCGGCCATCTCTCCCCTCGGCCGCCACCTGAACTAAATCTCTCTTTTTCAAACCCTCTTTCGATTATTGTCTTCTCTTGCGACAAGCTTATCTAAGTTTGTTAGGCAACAGCACTGGCAAATCCAGGCGGGAGCTGTGCTTTCCATTTGTCTGCCGCCTTGGGTTCCCTAGGATGGAGCAGCGGGCTGTGGAGGCAGGCGGGGGCTCTGGGTTCATCTCCTGAGTTAGCAGCTGAGATAGATCCACTGGTCACACAAAGAATCTTTTAAAAAGAAAATAAAGATACTTACACTGTCTTCTAAAATGCCATATCGGGGCGCCTGGGTGGCTCAGTGGGTTAAGCCGCTGCCTTCCGCTGGGGTCCTGATCCCAGAGTCCTGGGGATCAAGTCCCACGTTGGGAATCCCTGCTCAGCGGGGAGCCTGCTTCTCTGCCCCTCCCCCACCTGCCTCTCTGCCTGTTTGTGATCTCCGTCTGTCAAATAAATAAAATCTTTAAAAATAAAATAAAATGCCATATCATTGGGGCGCCTGGGCGACTCAGTTGGCTAAGTGGCTGCCTTAGACTTGGGTCATGATCCCAGGGTTCTGGGATTGAGCCCCACTTGGGGCTCTCTGCTCAGTGAGAAGTCGGCTTCTCCCTCTCCCTCTCCCCACAACCCCCCCAGGCCCAAATGCGCATGCACGTGCTATCTCTCAAATAAAATCTTTTTTTTTTTTTTAAAAACAAGATTTATTGAGTGATAGCAAAGTGATAGTACAAAACTCCCAAGGAGGGAGGGGACTGAGAGTGTTGCCCTCAAATAAATAAAATCTTCAAAAAATAAAATAAAATACCATATTATTGAAAAGGCAAAACACCCCAAGGAACACCTAAATTAAAATTTAAATGTGGGGATTTTTAGGGCACTGAAAATACACTATATGATATCATAACGATGGGTATATGACATTAATCTTTTATCTTGAATCATGGAATGTACAACACTAAGAGTGAACCCTAAGGTAAACTATGTACTTTGGGTGATTATGATATGTCAATGTGGGTTAATTCTTGGTTAAAAAAAAAAAAAAGTACCATTCTGGTGAATGATGTTGATAATGCGGAGGCTGGGGAGGGAGAGTATTATGAGAAATCCCCGTATCTTCCTTTCAATTTTGCTCTATCCTCCTAAGACTGCTCTAAAAAAAATACAGTCTTAAAAACTACTAAATGTAGGACAGCAGTCACTGATAAAGAGAATAAATATTTATATTTTAAAAATATTTTGTTAAATGTGTTCTTCTTTAAGGAAAAACTGTGAGGCTCTACCAGCTAGCCCGTTATTGCTTAATACCACATTTCTAGGTCAGAAAAGGAACTGATTTGCAAGATAACCTGATAGACAATCTTTAACATACTGTATTCGCCAGACGCAGGAGCAGCCCCTTGACTTTCCCAGCCCCCCACCAAACCTCCACGTGTAGTGAATTCACCTAAGGAAAAGAAAAGGCTTTCCCCAAATATCTTTCAGTACTCCCCGGAGTTGCTTTGCGTGAGCGGTTGGCCCCGGTGACTAGTAGCTCTGTGGTAGCCTGCTTTAGGTCAGTTGAGATTATGGGCACTCTTCCTTGAAATCGTGAAAGATCAGTTTATAAAACCAGCCCATGTTTTGGAACAACTAGTAATTTTTGCTTCGAAGTAGTGAGCAATGGAGAAATTCTACAAAGTGTGAGGAAAAGGACAACGACAACATACTGCTGTCTTTTCATGTTCTATGCATATGTCAGTGTATCTGTCCTTCAGAATGTGGTTTTTCTCTGGGGCCAAAGATTAAAAAAAAAAAAAAAGATAAATATGTGTGACCCGGCAACTTAGGCTTTTAATGTTGATTTAGCAAACACTTAGCTGGAGTTTGTACAATATAAGGCATGTGTGTCAGACTTTCCCATCTGTAGAGCATTATATTAATTAAAGGTCACAACCACATCATTCCATACTTCAGGAATTTAGATAATGAGTCTCTTCTTGTTCCTTCTGTCTGCAACCGATTTTAATGTAGTCTAGTGATAAATGTTTAAGAGTATGTGCTTTCAGTGTTCTGATAAAAATGACTGTCAAAATGTGAACACTCCACATTTCCTACATATTCCATTAGTCATTATTGGAGGAAAAAATATGAATAATTTATTGGTGAAAGTTCAAATTAATCTGCTGACAACTTAAATCATGCTAAAGGGTTCCTAAGGGTATGGGGCCTTGCAGGAAAAAAAGGCATGCTTTTTGTTAATGAGAAGAGTAACTCCTTGAAGGACCAAGAAAATAATTTTACTTCCTACAGAAAAAGTCAGCACACAATCATTGACTTCAGTTTCTCCTATTGTGGTCATCTTGGGTAAACATTTTTTCCTTCATTATATTTATAACTACTCTTTTTTATTATACCAATTTGTAGATTCACCCACAGATATGTAATAATGTAATATAATTTGCTTAAAATTGGATTTTAAAATGCAATTATTTTTAAAAGATCAGTTTTAGATCATTATACTGGAAATAATCAATACACTTACATTTAGAATTAAAACCTTAAAAATCACTGAAAACTATAAATTACGTAGAATAGCAGCAGTCTTCAAAGTGAAGGCAAGTGTGAACAGAGATCGTGACGTAATGAGAAAGGATTTGAAAATGAGGAGTAGAGGAGACAAAAATAAGTGAGATTCTTTGGGAGTTGCCCATTCCAGGCAAAATCCAGGTGAATTATAATAATAACAATTACAAAGTTAAAATGATGGAACATTTATAATGTTATGTGTGCAATGTTTTCTATTTAATCTTCAAAATGTCTCTCAACATGGATGCTGTAGTTTTTCCAGTTTTCAGATGAGGCACGGATTTGTTTCCTTAGTTATACAACTTTTTAAGTGTTTGAGTCACCATCACGATTGAGAAGTTGGCCCCAGAGTTCATACTCTTTAGCTCTCTGCTATGCTGACCTGGGGATTTGCCTGCCCCAGCAAATTCCACTGTTCAGGGCTCTCTTCTGGGAAGGTCTTTAGTCGGAGGATTTCTCAGAGGGATCTTCACTCCTGGACTCCATTTCCTCAACACCCTTTCTCTGATCAATTCTGTAATCAGGCTTTTGCTCTCACAACTTTCTATAAAATATTTTTTTAAATTTTGAAATAGTGTAAGATTCACAAGAAATAGCAAAAAATAGTATAGGGTTGTTGGAACCACCCCACCTGTAAGCACTTGGTATTACTTTAGCTGTCCTAATGGGTGTGTAGTGGCATCTCTTTGTAGCTTTCATTTGCTTTTCCCCAGTGGCTAAAGGAATTGAGGATCTTTTCACGCGCTTGCTTGACATGCATGTGCTGTCCGATAAAATCTGTGTTCAAGGCTTTGGTCTGTTTCCCCATTGGATTGTTTGCTTATTTACTGCCAAATTTAGAGACTTTGTTACACATTTTACTTATTTTTTAATTAAGATTTTATTTATTTATTTATTTGACAGAGAGGGAGCACAAGCAAGGGCTAGAGCAGAGGGAGAGGGAGAAGCAGGCTCCCCGTCGAGCAGGGAGCCCCAGGTGAAGCTCCATCCCAGGACCCTGGGATCAGGAGCTGAGCTGAAGGCAGACGCTTAACCAACTGAGCCATCCAGGTGTCCCTTTATCACACATTTTAGATACAAGTCTTTTGTCAGGCATATGATATGCAAGTACTTTCTCTCAGTCTGTGGCTTGTCTTTTCATCCTCTTAACAGGGTCTTTCTCAGAGCAAACATTTTTAATTTTTATAAGGTCCAATTTAATGATTTTTTAAATTTTCGGGATCACATCTTTGGCGTTATGTCAAAAACCTTTTTGTCTACCTTCAGGTCATGAAGTTTTCTTCTACATTTTCATGTAAACGTTTTATGGTCTTATATTTTATGCTTAGATCTCTAATCTATTTTGAGTTAATTTTTATAAGGTGTGAAATTTAGGTTAAGGTCTTTTTTTTTTAATTGCCTGTTATTGTCCAATTATTCCAGTATCCTTTGTTGAAAGGATTACTTTTCCTTTTCATCAATTTTTAAAAACTGCTCTCACCGAAGCAATGGCCTCTTTCCTAATCAAAGAACAGTGGCCCATGGGCATTTAGGCGATGCCGTGTTGATGGCAGAATGTGTGCCCCTACCAGCTGCTGGGAGGCTGGAGGAGGCCACCACCCACTGCGGGACTGAAGCGTGATCAGGGACAGCAGGAGCAGCCCCGACTCCCCTCTCTCCCAGCATGAACGTGGTCTGTCCACACATACTTTTCCAAGCTGTGATAAAAAACAATTTTTTCAAGAATGCGTTCCATCTGTACTCCTTGAAATGAGAAGATAACACTGTTGTTTTAATTTTTGTCTTCCAAATGATTTTGCCTTATTACAAAAGTAATATATGCTCATTATAATCAATCTGGAAAATACAAAAACATCCCCCCATTTCCCCCTCCTTCTCCTCGTCTCCCACCTTCTCCTCACATATGGGAATGTGAACTTTAAAATGGCGGTCTACTTCTGTTAAAGAGGAGGACACGTGAAAGGGGCTCAGGCAGATGCATGAATAGATAGAGGGGTTGAAGCAAGTATTGTAAAAGTTAACATGTTTAATCTTGGTGGTAGGGACATGGGATTCTATATTTTTCTGTTCTGGTCTGTAGTCTTGAAATGCTCCAGAAATGAAATGAATAAAAGTCCTCAAGGTGTTTACTTCCTGATGAAGACACACTACACCTTCACAATCTTTATTATTAGATTTATGCTGAATTGGGAGGTCAGGGGCAGGGTCTCCCCATCATCCCAGAGACGGTTGAGTGATCTTCTTTACTGTTGGAGAAGCACCAGTGCTTTTGTGAAATGACCTGAAAAATTGGAGAGTAGAGTCTGTCCTGAATGTTTGGGGAGGTGATGGATGGGAGACGGATGAGGTATTTTCTCTCTGTCTTTTTATAGGCATGCTAGCCCTTGCTATGGGTGACAGAATGAATAAGTGACTCTATGGCAATTTTGGAAAATCTCCACATGTGTTAAGATAGTAAGAGCGGGCAAATGAAGTGATAGGCAGCTCTTAGCTCAACAGCTCAGACTTGCCCTTCAGAGTCAACTAACAAATTGTAGAGAAAGTTCTCTAGCTTTGGTCTGCTGACAGGTTGGTGATATTTTAATATGTTCCCTTTACAGACATGGCCCCCATCTGCCACCTAATTAGACTCTGGAGATTTAATATCAAAGTGTAAATATTAATAGGTTCTAAAGAAAGACATGTCTGTCTAAAAGGTATAGCATTTTAAATTTGTATTTTATAGGGGTGTCCATGTACTAAAGTGAAGCAGAGAATTAGGGCAATCATCCTCGAAGATTCAAGGAAAAAAAAATTACAAGACTTTAATTACCTAGACAGTTTAGGCCCAATCTATTTCTGGTACAAACTATTCAGTTACTACTTCATTTTGTGTAGACATGTACACATACAGACATGTACACATAGGACTTTTTGCCTGTACCCCAACACACACTTTCATACATATACTTTGACCCCTTTGGGAAAACCAGAGTAATACTTTGGCTTGGAAAATTGAAAAAATGTCAGAATCTTTTCTCACCTTGGATGAGTCTCTGTGCTCCCTACATCTCCCTCTCCTTGGCTATAGAATGTGGGGTTTGGACTTTATGAACCTTAAGCTACATTTTATCTTCATGTTTTTAAATAAAACCCCTTATGAGCCCCCCTCCTTATTTATTTATTTATTTATGATGGGAAGAGAGAGAGCACGAGCAGGGATGGAGGGCAGAGTGAGAGAGAGAATCTCAAAGTCTCCATACCTAGTGGGGAGCCTGATTAGGGACTCCATCTCATGACCCCGACATCATGACCCCGATCTCACGACCCTGAGATCATGAGCTGAAATCAAGAGACAGAGGCTTAACCAACTGAGTCAGTTCTCTCCCTCCCTTTAAAAAAACAGATTTTTTTAAGAGCAATTTTCGATTCGTAGCAAAATTAAGTAGAATGTAAGGAGATTTCCCATATACCCCTGCTCCCACACATGCACTGCCGCCCCGTTTATCAACATCCCCCACCAGAGTGGGACATTTGTTACAATTGACCAAACTGCATGGACACATCATAATCACCCAAAGTCCTTAGCTCACCTTAGGGTTCATTCTTGGTGTTACACATTCTATGGGTTTCGATAAATGATATGTGTCCATCATCAAAGTATCATACAGAATATTTTCATTGCTCTAAAAATTGTCTGTGTTCTGCCTATTTATTCTGCTCTCTCCCCACCCAACCTAATCCTTGATGACCACTGATCTTTCACAGAGTTTCCAGTATGTCATGTAGTTCGAATCATACAACATGTAGCCTTTTCAGACTGGCTTCTTTCATGTGGTATAATGCATTTTAGTATTTTTTTTTTATGCCTTTAAGTTTTCTTCATAACTTTCCATGGCTTGATAGCTCTTTTTTTTTTTTTTAAGAGCTAAATAATAGTCCATTGTCTGGATGTACCAGCCTATTTATCCATTCACCTACTGACAGACATCTTGGTTGCTTCCAAGTTTTGGCAAGTATAAAGGAAGCTACTATAACTATCCGTGTGCAGGTTTTGGTGTGGGCGTCATTTTTAACTTTTTTGAGAAATTCCGAGGAGCGCAATTGCTGGATTGTATGTTAAGAGTGTGTTTAGTTTTGTGAGAAACCACCAAACTGTCTTCCAGAATGTCTCTGCTCTTTTGCATTCCCACCAGCAATGAATGAGAGCTCGTGCTCTCCTGCTCTATAACCTGTCCAGGATTTGGTATGACCACTGTTCCAGACTTGGGCCATTTGGATAGGTGTATAGTGGTATCTCATTTTAATTTGTATTTCTCTGATGTTATATGATGTAGAGCATCTTTTCATATGCTTATCTGCCATCTGTGCATATTCTTAGGTGAGGTATCTGTTAAGTTCTTTGGTCCATTTTTTAATTAGGTTGTTTTCTTATTGTTGAGTTTAAGAGCTTGTGGCTTGTCTTCTCCTTCTCTTGACATTGTCTTTCACAGTGGAGAAGTTTTTAATTTTAATGCAGTCCAACTTATCATTTCTTTCTTTCATGGATAGTGCCATTGGTGTCATATCTAAAAAGTCATCACCATACGCAAGGTCATCAACGTTTTCTCCTGCATTATTTTTCTAGGAGTTTCATGGCTTTGCATTTTACATTTAGGTCTATGACATATTTTGAATTAATTATTGTGAGGAACCTAAGGGCTGTGTCCAGAGTCTTTTCTTTTCCTTCTCCTTCTTTTTGAGTGTGGATGTTCAGTTGTTTTAGTCCCATTTGTTGAAGACTAGTTGCTCTCCACTGTACAGACTTTGCTCCTTTGTCCATGATCTGTTGACTCTATGTGGTCCTATTTCTGGACTCTCGACTCTGTTCCTTTCATCTATTTGTCTATTCTTTCACCAATACCACACTGTCTTGATTACTATAGTTTCACAGTAAGTCTTGAAGTCAGGTAGCATTGACCCTCCCACTTTGTTCTTGTCCTTCAGTGTTGTATTATCTATTCTGATTTTTTTGTTTTTCCATATAAACTTTAGAATCACTTTGTTGGTATCCACAAAATAACTGGCTGGGATTTTGATTGGGGTTGCACTGAATCTCTACATCAAGTTGGGAAGAACTGACAGCTTGATAATATTTAGCCTTTCTGTCCATGAACTTGGAATATCTATCTGTTTAGTTCTTCTTTGACTTTGTGCATCAGAGTAATTCTCCTCATATAGATCTTGTATATGTGTTGTTAGATTTATACCTAAGTATTTCATTTTGGAGGTTCTAATATAAATAGTAACTTGTTATTAATTTCAAATTTCACTTGTTCATTTGCTTGTAGATAGGAAAGCAATTGATTTTTGTATATTAACCTCATATCCTGAAACAAATACAGGAGGTGGGATGCCTTTTGAATCTCAGACTAGAGGAAAAGAGATAAGGGAGTCATCAGATGAAGAAAATTTGAAGGGAGGATAGGAATAGGTCAAGTGGAAGAAGGGAATATGTCTACTAAAGATGACGTAGGGCTTAGTAGAGGACTCAAGAAGAACGACAGAGTTTTATAACAGTCACTGAGAGGAACTCAGGCTGAAAAACAAAATGGTATTTACAGTGGAATACCAGTGTAAAAACTGGTATTTTCACCAGTGGAAAAAACAGGCACCATAACTTTCATTTATGATTATTTTCAACTAAGCCAACATAGAAAAGGGGTTTATAAGCAGGTTTCATGGGAACCATCATATAGCTTATTTAAAAAGGCAAAATATTCTCAAAGTAATGTTTCCCCCAGGTCCTTAGCCAAACATCTAAATTGGAGGTATGGTGGCAGATATGTCATTTTTAGGTGATGAGTATGTGTTGTTGATACTAAAACATTTTTAATGTAATTTTCAGATACCACTCCTTATATTGAATTTTGGTGGTTATCCATTTAGCAATAACTGACAATTATACTGAGCATCTCTTAGGTGATAGGAACATGAAATAACATGATAAATGAAACATGACCATGACCATGAAGAATCTTTCAGCCGCAGGAATATATTAAGAAGTGAAGAGGAAATTCTGTTTCAGGGTGATGAGTACTGTGGTAGGATAAGCACTGAGGGCCCGGGAACCTTCAGGAAGTTTTACACCCAATGCTGGATGCTTCAGGAATAAAAGAGCTTGGCTGAGGCAACCTGGCTAGGAACAGCTGACTGGGAGAGGAATTTCAGGTGGTGAAAAGGCCCCAAGACACAAACTACATAAAATTGCTTGCCAAAACCAATACCCAAATATTTATTCTACTCTATGTTGCCTTGCATTTTTTAAGACCAGCAGTTGGGATGATTGCTTTTGTATTTGTCCTCTACATAAAGTTTAATGTCATAACTAGCATAATTATAAAATTGTAATATCAATATTTCTAGGAGTTGCATTTGTTATTCATTGGCTTAAATTATTACATACCCCCCACTTTTGATTATAATTAGAATCTATTTAAATTTTGAATGGTCATAAAACAGTAAGTTGTAATAATTTATGAATGTGTTAGGCAGAAAAAAGGAGACATCTATCTATTATTAAAATATTTTAGAAATCCCACAAAGCTCACTGAAGAAGATATTTTGTCAGAGGGAAAGGATTCGGAGTGAATTTTTAACATTCTTATTAGCTTCTCCAAAGTGGGTTTTTTTTTTTTTTTAAATCCTTAGGCATTTTTTATAAGCCAATATTCATCTCCCAAGCAAGGTTGTTAGAAAACTTTCAATATGATAGCCCTAAACTTAAGGATTCTGGCAACACTTGACATCATAAACACATATATTTTTTAAGGAATAGAACTTTTCTATAAATATCCACTCTGGATGATTCTCTTCTTGGGAGTATTCTTTATTTCAACTCAAATAAATTTGACATTGGTTTATCTGTCTTTCGTTTATGAAATAGGAGATATAAGTGGTTTCAGATGTGTTGGGAATTCTTATTATTCTTCAACTCTTATTTAAACATCATCTAGAGACTATTTGTAACTAGAGAATTTTTCACTCTAAGACAGTTTAAATTGTGTTTTGTTTTTTTCCCCCACACAGATTCATTGTTTGGAAGCAGTCTGGGCCTCTTTAGAGAAAAGCCTATGAGTTCCATGGTCATGTATTTCATATTAAATTAGCCATTTTCTCTGACCTGTGGCCTGGGTGTGTGATGCTGTGAGCAAATGGAGAACAGTATTTTAAATACAGTCAAACTGCATTTGCCAGTTACAGGATCTTGCTAAGGGATCTTGCACAATATTAGATGCCAGAGTTTATTATTGGTTGAAGGAATACCACCGGGAGTGTTTGTTTGTTTGTTTTGAGAGGAATTCTGAATTCCTAGAATCTCTGCATAAGAGGGTTACGCTTCATGAGCAATGTGCTATTTATGTCTGTACATTTTTACAATGCCTCTGGGGTTTCAGTTTGAGGACGTAACTGTCATAAACGAGCATTTGGAATAATATTGCTTAAAGTCATTCCATTGATCTATTTGAACTGAAATGCCATCTCTTTTTCTGTTTGCTACGTAAAGTGGAGGCAAATATTTGAGCTGTCAGTGGAGGACATTGAACCGCTTGGTTTCAGGGGGCTGAATGGGATGTACTGTGAGTACAAGAAATTATTTGCCAAAATGATTTCAGTACAGAAGTGAGAAAAACTACCAAGTTACTAACCTGGTGTTTTAGACGTGAATTACTAAGTGACCGAATATGGAAAGTTCATACCACAGAATTACAGCCGAGAGAAAAACTCTATTTGCTTTAGACCAAATGTAGCTGGAAAGTCGTTTTAGGAATATTCGCCAAGGCTTACCTGGAGTTGATGATTCCAAACCTTTTCTCTGTTGTGATGTCCCTGATATTCCCCTGTGCGCTAGATTCCCCTGGAAATGCCCAGATACGGGAGAAATTGTCAGTATTTTTTCACATGACTAATCGCATCAACTACTAATATCTACTGACATCCTGGCACACTGGCTTGCTAGGCAGGGCAGACACAGTTAGTTCTCACAGATCCAAAGGAAAGGAGTAAGAAAGACATAGGAGTTTACTCTTACCATACCTAAGAAAAGAAAATCATTTAAAATTTTGACACTCTATCTTTTGCAGTGAATGTAATATAACATGCCTCATGCTTGATCACTGCACAGAGGTCTGTTCTGCCGGCATGTCTGATGCCTGCTGGCCTGGAAGACTCTGGCTGGGGAGAACATCCAGCCATCATGAGTTCTCCAGATTTCGTTGTTACCGTTGGGACGTGGAATTCAAGGCCTGAATTAATTGCAACATACCCATTTTAGTGGAGTGAGCTGTTCACTGAAAGCACTATTGATTCTGTTTCTAAGAGAAACGCTTTGATGGAATTTTGAAACCAATACATCTATTTATCCATTAGGACTTTAAATCACTTGTCATTTTTATGGAGGTGACAGTGACCCATCTGGCCGTATAATTTGATGAATTATGGATAAGAATAATGGAATGTACTTCATTTACATCAATTAGGAGTTTTTAGAATCTCTGATTGGGTATCATTACTGAAGAGTCTGGAGAATTAGAACTTGGGCATATTTGAATAAATATTATATGCTAAGAATCATACTTGGGCAGGCTTTTCATCTTTGTTAGACCTCGGAGAAGGATTGTTTTTCTTTGTCAGCTAAGATACTGGGTAAAGGTTGTAAAGGCCTGTTCACATGCAATGACATGAACCCCAAGATCAACAAAATGGAGAAGGTGAAGACATAGAGAAGGGCATTTCTCAAGTATTTCTTTAGCACAGAAATAGTCAAACAACAAAAAACATTTGAAGAATATTTTGACAAAGAAAATTACTTAAAGTGGAAGAGTATTATTTTTGTCTTAAGAACAGCTGATTTGAGTATTTTCCTTTAAGGTGGATTCAAATTTTACAGAAGCAGAGAGCAATAAATCAAGGTAATAATATATAGAAGAAGTAATGTCAGCTCTATTTCTTTTTTCCTTATGAAACATCTCTTAGGGCAAAAATTAGACTTTTGATGAGACAGAAGCAAAGACAAAAGGAAACACTTGTGTAGATAAAATGTGATGTTGTTGGGTAATTTAATGGACAGTGTAGAGACATGTAGTACCAACTTTTTTAATCTATTAAAATTTATTTATGTAACATTTATAAATAATAAATAAGTAATAAATAAATAAAATTTCTATAAATTTAATATATTTATATGTATATAATTTATTTATATATTTTTATATTATGTATTGATAAAATTTATTAAAATTTATTTATTCCACACCTTAGTAGTAAGTTTTAGGGTGCATGATTTCTTTTTTTTTTTTTAAAGATTTTATTTATTTATTTGACAGACACAGATTACAAGTAGGCAGAGAGGCAGGCAGAGAGAGAGGGAGAAGCAGGCTCCCTGCTGAGCAGAGAGCCCGATGCCGGGCTCGATCCCAGGACCCTGGGATCATGACCTGAGCCGAAGGCAGAGGCTTTAACCCACTGAGCCACCCAGGCGCCGCAGGGTGCATGATTTCTTAAAAAAAAAAAAAAAAAAATCAATGACTTTTCAACTTACTGAGAAGAGTGACTCTAATAGAAACCATTTATAAGGGAAAAAACATTTTCCCCAATCTCCACTTCTGCAAAAAAGTTTAAAAATAAAAAGAAATAAAAAATTATAAAATAGCTGAGTACCCATGTATTCCCATGAATTCCCTAAGACCTCTTACTAGTTAAATAAGGTCATAAGACTAGTTATGGTCAATGAGCTGTGAGTTGAAGTAGAATTGATGAGGGGCACTGTGAGGTCAAAGCATTTATTAACAGGGATGTGACTCTCCAGGTCTCTCCCTCCCCTTTCTGGTGACCCAGAAGCCATGCGTTCTGGCTGGCATAGTTGTATTAGACTGAGTCCCTAGACTGCTGCTTTGAGGGGAGCTGTTCTGCAGAGCCTCTAGACTCATGGCATTTTCATCTTTGTTAGACCTAGGAGAAGGATTGTTTTTCTATGAGCCTCTAGACTCAAGGCAGACTTGCTCTGTGCTAACCCACGGAGAGCTCATTGTTACTGGTTTTGCCATACAGCTAATTCTATGCTAATAAACAGCCAACATTTGACATTCCATTGCAACTGCCATCAGATACCCCGGGATGAAACTCCTAAGCACATTGACTTTGTTCCCCTCCATTCTTCAGTTCTTTCTCTTTTACCTTAAACATGGGTTTTCCCATCTTGATCTCTTCTAAATAAATTTTTCCCATATTATGAAGTGTATACTTTTGGCCCAATATTTTAGCTGGACAGAGAAACAGTGCTAGATGGCAGTAGGTCGTGTTTATTAAATATGACCTTTGAAACTGCAGATGAACCTGTTGAGGGCAACATGACATCAAGAGAGGCAGTCACCCAGCTAACATCAGTGGTAAGCACTCCAATGACTCCTATTGTCTAGATGATGGTGGTGGGATGGTAATACTTGAAATCAGCTAACATCTCTATGGCACTTACCATGTACTAGTCGGTGGTCTAAATGTTAACTCATGTTAACATTATTTCATTTATAATTAGTGATTTCCTCCTTCATTTCTACAATCTGACTTCTACTCATTGTAAATACCCACCTTATCTCACTACTTCATAATACCCCTTCCAACGCCTCCAGAAAAAATCATCACTCCTTCTGAGCTTCCTTACCACTTGGCACATATTTTTATTAAAGAACTTACAAGGGGCCCCTGGGTAGCTTAGCCGGTTAAGGGTCGGACTTTTGCTTTGGGCTCAGGTCACTATCTCAGGGTGTGGGATAGAGACACCTCCCAACCCACTGGGCTCTGCTCTTTCAGCAGGGAGCCTGCTTCTCTTCTGCCTCTGCTCCTCCCCCCTGCTCACACTCTAGTACACTCACACACACTCTCTCTCTCAAATAAATAAAGGAAGAAAGAAAAAGAGAAAGAAAGAACTTATAACACTATACTGTAATTATTTGTTGTGTCTGGATCATCACATACATTACAAAGGCTGTTTCTTGTAAAGCTTATACGTTGTCTGTAACATCAATAAATGTACAATGAATGGTTGAATAAATAAATGAACAAATGAGTTAGATACATGATTAAAATTATTTGAGATTTTTTTGTTTCTTATGCTCAAGAGAGAACTGCTAAATAAGAATCTGGAAAAATTGGGGCGCCTGGGTGGCTCAGTGATTAAAGCCTCTGCCTTCGGCTAAGGTCATGATCTCAGGGTCCTGGGATCGAGTCCCGCATTGGGCTCTCTGCTCAGCAGGGAGCCTGCCTCCTCCTCCTCTCTCTCTCTGCCTGCCTCTCTGCCTACTTGTGATCTGTCAAATAAATTAAAAAAAAAAAAGAATCTGGAAAAATTTACGGTAAAAACAAAAGATGTTTACAGCTTGAGAATAACTCTGAAAATGTATTTAAAATTTCTGGGCTTCCTCTTCAAACCACGTTTTAATCAGATGCCTTCTTTGGCCTGGATACTCAGATGTCACACAAGGGGTAAAGTGCATTAAAAGGATTTATTTTCAAGGAAAATGCCTAGAAAATGCCATTTCAGACCACTGGGGACAGGGCAGAAATGGCCTAGGGATCCTATCAAGGGTCCAAGGAGCTAATTTTTTTCACGATCAGGAGACATTAGACCTCTTTAGGTAACTTAAAGGCAATGCTGTAGAAGCTTAAAACCTAATAGCAAAAGAAAAGTGCTCCTTGGTGCTTCTCTATGGATTAATAGTTTACATTAGGATTATTGACAATTTAATCAGAGAGAAATGAATAATGCAACTGATAAGGTAAAATAAAAATCATGTCAAAGTTTCAATGGATTCAGTTATCTGAAGGCTCTAATTTACAAATTTTGTAATTTAGAGCCTTTGTAAATTAGAGCCTTCAGATAACTGAATCCATTGAAACTTTGACATGATTTTTATTGGAACAGGTTAAATTCAGGGTCATTGATGGGTCCTCTCAAGCAAAAGGGTTATCTTAGGAAATAACTTCCCACCTTTTCTTTTTTCTTTTTTTCTTTTTTAAAAGATTTTATTGATCTATTCATATGTCAGAGAGAGAGGGAAAGAGCGCACAAGCAGGAGGAGTGGCAGGCAGAGGGAGAAGCAGGCTCCCTGTGAAACAAGGAGCCCATCCCAGGACCCTGGGATTGTGACCTGTGACCTAAACTGAAGGCAGATGCTTAACCGACTGAGTCATCAAGCACTCTCTTCCCAGCGTTTCTTACTGTAATGTCAACCTGAGCAGCATTAAGCCTTTGTGACCCTAGAGTCTAAGAAGGAAATAAAAATCACGTTTTTATTGCTCCATTCGGTAATATTAGGAGTAACGGGCTTTTTTGAGCCCTTGCTGTGTGCCAGGTACGTTGCTAACTCCATACCATTTTACCTTATTAATTCCTTGCATCATCCTTTTGAAAGGTATTCCATTATTTCCATTTTACAGATGAAGAAACTAAGGCACAGAGAGGTTAAGTCAATTGCTTGAGTCACAATGTTGCACAGTTATTAGGTGGTACCAAAGCCCTGTACTTAACCCATACAGCAAACAGGTTTCTCCTGAATGGGGATGTGGTCCTCTACTCTTTTCACTGTTTCTGAGGCTAAGGGGACAATTGGGGCTAGTACAAGGCTCATTCCTCTGAGCACTTTTCCATCAGATACTATTTTTCTCCTTGGTCTACTATGATTGGTCAGGAGGCTGGAGGGCATATCTTTTCCCCAGAACACTTTGCTACCCACAACTCCAATTTGGGTTGTGACCTACTGTTGGGAAATGAGGACTTTATGTAAACTACCTACTCTCCCTGCTATTCAAAGGACTACATTGTCCAGATATCTCATATATCAATTTTTTCATGATGTCCGTGTGATAACATTTTTAAAGGGACCACATGTTTTGTTTAATGTGGCAAACATTAGACAAAAAGAAGAAAAGAAAGAAAGCCAGAGTCTGGCTTTCGTTTAGGTTTAGTGAGTATCTGGAACTCTTTCCCAAAAGTGCTTTCAGCACAAGTGGTTGGATCATATTTTTTTTTTCACTAGCTCTCAGGTATATACAAAGAACTATATAATTATATGAATTTCATCTTTGTGGTGAATGTAAGTGAGTAAAGAGCTCTGGAACTACCAGAGTACAGATTTGTGCCAGTAACACTGAAAATAACAAATAATCTAATTAAAAATGGGCTGAAGACGTAAACACATTTCTCCAAAGAAGACACACAGATGACCAATAGACGCATGAAAAGATGCTCAGTGTCACTCATCATCAGAGAAATGCAAATCAAAACTACAAAAAGGTATCTCCTCACACCTGTCAGAATAGCTAAAATCAAAAAGACAAGAAACAACAAGTGTTGGTGAAGATGTTGAGAAAAAGGGAACTTTGTCCACCATTGGTGGGAATGCAAACTGGCATAGCCACTGCTTCCTCAAAAAGTTAAAATTAGAACTATCCTACGATCTAGTAATCACACTACTGGGTATCTACCCCCAAAATACAAAAACGTTAATTCAAATGGATACATGCACCCTTATGTTTATTGCAGCATTATCTACAATAATCAAGATATAGAAGCAGCCCAGTCCCTCGATGGATGAATGGGTAAAGATGTGTTTTTGTGATAAGTACTGGGTGATATACTCAACTAATGAATCGTTGAACACTACATCGAATACTAAAGTTGTACTATATGTTGGCTAATTGAACATAATAATAAAAAATTAAAAATAAAAAAAGGTGTGTTATACATACAATATTATACATAATGGAATATGTTATATATATAAGGGAATGTGTTACATATAATGGAATATTATTTAGCCATAAAAAATGAGATCTTGATAATTTGCAACAACATGGCTGGAGTTAGAGAGTATAATGCTACAATAACTAAGTCAACCAGAGAAAGACAAATGCCATATGATTTCGCTCGTATGTGGAATTTAAGAAACAAAACAAATGAGCCAAGGGAAAAGGAGAGTCACACAAACCAAGAAACAGACTTTTAACAATAGAGAACTGCTGGTTACCAGAGGGAAGGTGGGGGGGAGGGCACGGGTGAAATAGGTGATGGGGATTACTCATCACTTGTTGTGATGAGTATCAGATATTGTATGAAAGAGCTAAATCACGATCTTGTACACCTGAAACTAATATTACACTCTATGTTAACTATACTGCAATTAAAATAAAAACTTAATAAAAGAATAATAAAAAATAAGATTATGTTTAGCAACTGAATTTTGATAATATTTATACAATTTACAAAGTACTTTTATTAGTATGTTGTAGAAACAGTTTGTGAGGCACACAGAGTGAGCCTTCTTATTAATTCCTATTTTATAGATGAGGAAACAGATGAGGAAATCTCATTACATTACAGGACTTGACAGAGACAGCTGAGCACTCACCTTTTAAGTCCTGGCTGAAATCTCATAGCTCCAACATTCCAGCCCTTAACTTTCCTAACCCCCCTGTGACCCAGCTCTATGGCTGGTCTCCTGAGGAGGCGGGGAGAATCAGAGGGAAAGAGGGCTACGTAATGCCGTCATGAATTACTGAAAATTTACGTGTGGGAAGCGTAATGGACTTCACAGCTCTGGGTTTGGTTGCTGACAGGTTCTACTTATCTGGCTCACTGACGTAGGGTTTCAGATTTTCCTGTGTCTCTGTCTCTCTCTGTCTCTTCCTTTCTGGAATTGACTTGCTACAGCAACGTATGATTCATTCAATAAATATTTACAGCTCTCTAACCCACTTGCCTGGGGAATTTTCTTCCCCTGATGCCAACCTGGCCGGGCTGGATTCTCACGGTAAATTCTGAGAGGAGGAATGGTAGCTTTGGGTATATTGTTGGCAATTCAGTACTGCCTGGCTCCTTTGCTGACTTAATTGGCATTTTAATTGGGAGCAAAAATTTACGTTATTGTACACATGTTATAAGGAAGGCATTATGCAAGGTATTTGGGGTGAGCAGGAAATGAAAATGCAATAAAACTTTCCTGAAGGGTTTTTTAGTCTAGTAAAGTCATTTCTAGGCCTAAAAATCATGTGCTGACTCATATTTTTTTCCTCTCTGAAGCAATATAGATTATCCAGTGCTCAAAGACACAGCGCATGTGTTCATTTATTTAATAAATAGTGGATGGCTGTTATGTGATCAGGCAACATCCTGACAATGCCAGCCGGGGGGCAATGGAGCCTGAGACCGCTTATCCCCTGTCTTTTACAAATGGGAGAAAAGATTTTAAAAGAAACACAAAAATAAATGAAATGGTACAAGTTATGTTATGCATGAGGAGGCAATAAAGAAAAAAAAAACCCAAGCCGAACCCAACAAGGGGCTAAGACATGGAAAAAGCAGACTTGAAGAGGAGATCTTTTTTTTTTTTTTTTAAGATTTTATTTATTTATTTGGCAGAGAAAGAGAGATCACAAGTAGGTAGAGAGGCAGGCAGAGAGGGAGGGGTAGGCAGGCTCCCCACTGAGCAGAGAACTGGATGCGGGGCTCCATCCCAGGACCCTGAGATTATGACCTGAGCTGAAGGTAGAGTCTTAACCCACTGAGGCACCCAGGCGCCCTTTCCCAGAGAGGAGATCTTTAAGCAGAATGTTCAGGAAAGGTGTCTCAGAGCAGGTGACATTTAAACTGAGACATAGTGGGGACAGGAACTCTTGGGAAAAGAGGGGAGGGGAGGACATCCTGGGGAAGAGCGTAATCTAACACGAACTCAAACCAGCAAAAGCAGAAGGGAAGTTTGGCTGCGTGAGCAGGAAGTCCAGGGAGCGATTACATATCGGGCATGGCCAGAGTCAAAGCCTCAAATGACACATGCCACCCCAGTCCTGTTCTCCACCTCATGCCTCTGCTTTCCAGAGTCTGTATGTTTTAAAAAGATGACTCTTGCTGCTCTGGGGAGAATGGGTTAAGGTGTAAGACTTAAACTTCAGTAATTACTTCAGAAACTTCTGTAGCAATCTGGGTGGGATAAGACAGTAGCTAGTATTAGGGAGACAGCAGCTAGATAGAAGTGGACAGACAGAAGGCATTTCATTTTGGGGGAGGGTGTGATAAAGCCAGTAGGATTTACCAACAGGAAGTGAGAGAAAGGAAGGAGTAAAACAGGATTCTGAGTTTTTGAATTTGAGTACTGGATGTCATTTGTGAAGATGGAGGATTATATGTGGGAAGATTTGCAGAGGAATGGTTTGGGGAGGGAAAGTCAGGAGCTCTGTCTTGGCCATGTGAAGTCTGAGCTGCCTGAGAAGCACTCAGACGGAGGTATCAAGGGCCCTGTGGTCCGTGGGAGTGTGAAGCCCAGAAGAGCAGCTTGGTGTCAAGGTACACTTTTAGGGTCCTCGTCATGCCGCCACCGGCAAGGACACGACTGTCTGGGGAATGAATGTGGTGAGAGATAGGGTCCAGGGAGGGTCCTGAGAAACATCTGTGAGAAGGTTGAGAGTGGACTGAGAAGGGGCGGTGAAGAAGTGGGGAGACCAGGAGAACGCCAGGATGCTGACACCAAGAAAGTATATGGTCTTGTGGAGTCAGGTATGGACTTGGTCAAAAGCTCCCAGAAGGGAAGGGCAATGGATATGGGGACAAAAGCGTGCGCTTTGACAACTAACTCTAGCAGTTGAACGTGGACTCGAATCTTGCAATGCTGAAAGGCACAAACAAGTTCATAGCTAGAAGGGACAATACTCTCTTGTGGGGCTGTGATTCTCTGGAACCACTTTCAAAACATGTTAACATTTATTACTGCTTTTCCCGCAATGTCTCTGTGTGGGGTGGCAGGGCAGAAACTGTTATTACCATTTCACAGATGAAGAAGTAGAGGTTTAGTGTGGCAAAATTTTATAGTTGTGCACCCCAAATTCCTGCTGTCCCAGGTTGGACCGTGTTTCTCAGTCTCTGGTTCCTGTCCTTGCCAGCTCCAAGGCCATATATCTTGTTCTCGACATTGGATTAAAGCAGAAGTGAGGATGCGTCCCTTTCCCGCCAGACTCTTACAGAGTGGGTGGGATTTTCCCATATTCTCTTTCCCTTTCCAAGAGCAAGAAGCAGAGGACTTTGATGCCCTCATGGATGGAGGAATTTGAAAGCTCAAAGAGATGGGATCTCTGAATCACCATGGGAGGGAAAGCTGCTTGCTCCCTAGGAATGCCGATACTGAACTGTCATGAGCAAGTAGCAGGATTTTATTACCAATGAAATTTTGGTGTTTGTTCTACAGTTAGTCTTATCTTAACTAATGGATCTGGGAATATTAAGTGTCTTGTAGAGCCTCCCATAGTAAGTTGTGGTGATGTCATCACCAGAACCTACATAACCCCTTGTTAAGTCTGCTGACAGTCTCCACTGCCCAGGGTACCACGTGATGTAGGGACAGAGGATGCTCTGTATAGGAAACTCTAAAACTGGGGAAGTGGATAGTTGCACCAAATGCTCATCTGAAAAATAATGTTTCAAATTTTTGAAATAGATGAAACGAATGGACCCATCCTGGGGTCCTTCTCCATCTGTGATGAATACAAAATAGCCTCTATTAGCTGCATAATGTCGTGGTTTTTGTGGTCTGAAACTGAAATGCACTCCTAAGAGTAAGCCACCAACAATGTGCATAACATTTTATCCCAGATGGCTCTGTCCTTTGCCAATTTTTTGTGGAAGTCAACAGCTTGTCTGGGAGAATGCCTAAATACCCTTCCCAGGTCAAAGTCCTCCTCCCATAACAACACACTCATGTGTTTTGCTCTAAGAAGAGAACAGCACGGTAAGGAGAGAATCGTTCTGGACTAAAGTATAATTAGTCTTTTCTATAAAAAAGGGGGGGGATCCCCATTTTAACAAAAGTATTCGATTTCATTATCCAAGGGCTGATGATCCCCATTTGTGGATAATGATCAAGAATTTCTCGTTACCAGGTTTGGGGTTAGTACTATTTCTGATGTTTTCTTCTGAAATAATTACCAGTCCTTGGAGGAAATGATACCAAAACTTCCACGAGTGGCTCGTCATTTTAAAAAAGTTTCCCTCGGGGTGCCTGGGTGGCTCAGTGGTTTAAGCCTCTGCCTTCGGTTCAGGTCATGATCTCAGGGTCCTGGGATCGAGCCCCGCATTGCGGGGGGGGGGTATCTGCTCAGCAGGGAGCCTGCTTCCCTACCTCTCTCTCTGGCTGCCTCTCTGCCTACCTGTGATTTCTGTCTGTCAAATAAATAAATAAATAAAGTAAAATATCTTAAAAAAAAAAGTTTCCCTGTTCACTAGTCTCGGTCGGGAACAGCGGTTTCCTGCTCTCTCTTGTACCCAGCAGAGAACCGTTGCTGTCTTGAACTGGGTACCAGGAAAAAAATTGGAGATTTTCCTTTCAACTCGAACTAACTTGTCATGGGTTTTCCGTGGTAGATTTGGTGACTTGGGGGACATCCTAACAGGACAGGGAGTGGGTTGGTGCACAGAGTGCAGCAGAAGAGTAAATGTGGTGTCCTGGGGCAACTTCGAGAAATGTCTTGTCCAGTCCTATAGAGACACATGCTAGTAGTTTCTCCTCCATGCCGCATTCCTCTGCGGTTATAGCTTCTTTTAAGTGCAATGCTGCCTCTTCCCTTCGTTGTATGAGGCAGTTTTCCCTTTGCATGGAGAGGGGTCATGGGCGATGGGCAGTCTGTAAGCCACTCCTCCCTCCTGGAGGGATAGGGGAGACTGAGGCAGAGCCTCTTGGGACTTGGGGTGCGGGGGTGTATCTCCGAGGTTAGAAATGGAAGCATGGAGTATGGGGAGTTTGTTGGGACAGAAGTTCCCACATCAGAGAGGGTCTAGGCAAGCTGAGGTCCCAAAACCTGAAAAGAGTCAGAATGAAGCGGAGATCAAAGATGGGCTCTGAAGTTAACTGTATGGAGTCAAGAGCTCATGAAAGAGGGTTGCCTCCATTTTGACCCCAAGCTTTCTAGTTGGGTTCTTCTTTCCAACTTGTCTCTTGGCTCAGGAGGAAGACCCTAAGAGCAAAGCATTGCCTGGTGGGCACGGAGACTGCCCCCTCAGCTGTAAGGGCTGCCCTGAGCCAGCAAGACCCCGCCCATGCTGGAGTCTAAGGATCTGACCCTCACTGCCCACCTGCGAGGACCCACCCACCTTTGCCCCGCCCCCCTTCCTTATATAGACCTTGAAGCATTTTTGGACCCTTCCAGTTAAGTCTTTGAGACACTAGCTGCTGTTTTCCTGTGTCAGCTCCCCTGAAAGAAGTTCCTTTCTTGTCTCACCACACTCGTCTCTCTGCCTTTGGATTCTGTCAGCGGGGAGCCTGCCCAGCCTGGTCTGTCTTCGTCCCTGCGCCCCGGGTACACTCGGAAGGAAAAATCGATATAAACAGAGTAGGACCCAGATCTAAGCCACTGCTTAATTACCAAAATTTGCTCTTGCTTATTTTATTTTATTTTTTTTTTTGAATGATAGTTCCTTAAAATAATTTCTTAGAGTTCCTAATTCTCTTTAAACCTTTCTGGTCTTAAATTACTTTGTGTGTGTGTTGTGTAGATATATCTCCGTATGGGGAGATCTTTCAGGGTTCCAGTATGAGATTCCAAAAAGCATTCTCTCTGCTGCAAAAGGGGCCAACATTTGCTCTGATGTCCTTGCTTCCTTCTCTGGGTGGTGGGATCACTTTGGGCAGCCAGAAAGCAAAGCACTGGGGAGTTGGGAATGTGCATCCAGCTGGTAGCTGAACTGAAATTCTGATCAAAGGCATGCCTGCTGCTGTTGAAGAAGCCCCAGGAAACGGTGGAGGAAGGTCTGCAACAGAGAGATTACAAAGCCCTAGGTGAGGTAGCACTAGAGATTTTGAGATTAAGATTTGATATTCTTTTGCTGGAGGTGGTATCCAGGAAAGATATGCAATGAAAAGATCATAGTTGTTGTTGTTGTTGTTGTTGTTTTTAATCAGTTTAATTCTCTTATCTCTAGATGGCTACCGTGAGGAATAAAAATTGTTTTATTTATCTTAAGGAAAAAAAAGAACCTCAACAAAACCTCTAGCAGTTCCTTCCAATAGTTTGCCTAAAAAAGCTCATTAACTAATGGTACCTGACAGCCCAGAGCACAAGCAGAGGCTGACTTCAAAGCTCAGGCTTATGGACAGGTTGGGCTCACAGGCAAGTGGGGGATGGGGGAAAGGGAGGGGACTTGAAGGGGTTTCTGAAGAGAATTTCTAAGAAAAGAAAGAAAGATAATAGGAAACTGCTGGAGGCACAGGATCAAATCCAAGTGCCCAGGAGGGAAGCTTGGAAAGTTTGTCTCCTAGCCAACCACCTGCCCCTCCCTTGGTTTTTGAAACTATTTACAGTCAAGTTTAATTCAATTTTACTAGGATTTAGGTTAGTGGTGGTTGGGGGGATGGGGGGGGTTAGTTGTATAGGGGTCTAATTTTACTTTTTGGAGTGGCCATTATCAATACAAAAAACACAAATAGCCTGGATTTACAGATGAGGTCTGTGAGAACAATTTTGGAAGAGACACAAGTTGACTTTCTAGGGTATTTTTTTCTCCTCAAAATGATACTTAAATGATATTCCTAGTATCTCCTAACTGAATGCTGTTTTCCTCAAGATTATCCTTTATTCAGTGCTTGAATGTTTATATTTCCTTTAGTAAATACAACACTTACAGTAACAGAAGTAAAAAAAAAAAATTGGCAGAGTCTGAAAGAACATGTTTAGGAAAAGAAGAACCCTTTAAAAAAAAAAAGATTTTATTTATTTGAAAGTCTCAGAGAGAGGGACAGATTCCCTACTGAGCAGGGAGATCTGAGTGGGGCTTGATGCTAGGACCC
The DNA here is from genome assembly GCF_010015895.1 of Lontra canadensis. Classification (NCBI taxonomy): domain Eukaryota; kingdom Metazoa; phylum Chordata; class Mammalia; order Carnivora; family Mustelidae; genus Lontra; species Lontra canadensis. Next base: position 11,651,739 of record NW_022631011.1, read on the forward strand.
TGAGATCAGGACCTGAGCCTAAGGCAGATCCTTAAGCAATGAGCCACCCAGGCACCCCACAGAAGAACCCTAATAAAAAAGAAAGTAATGGTCTCATCAGTTCCTTCCTTCTTCAGATTATTGATGTGACTGTCTGAGTTGTGTATTGTCCCCCTTCCCTGTTAATTAGAGACCACCCCTGAGGAAGATGGTGTTGACTGGTTTAAGTTTTCTAGTCCCAAAGATGCATTCAATCTGCATCACCAATGAGGACAAGCCAAGCAAACATTCAGATTTTGTTTTCTTTCATCTTCTCCTGGTATTTTGTTCTGAAAACTGGAGTTTTAGCCAATGTGAAGTTTATCTACAGGTGATTACTTACCACGGCCCAGGCCTTTGAACAGATTAAACCTGAGGAATCCTTATGGCTGTGGTTTGGAGCTTGCTGTTTCCCTTCGTTCAGAAAATCCTGGCTGAGGAACAAGAGGGTACACAGGAGAAGAATTTGGCATTCAATGAAGATTCTGGTCTGTAGTTCATTGGATTCATGGAGAAACTTTAGCTTTTATTTAATTCTACCAGACCCAGAGTTTAGTTTGCGTGCACACAAAAAAGTAGAGAATGTATTGGCCAAGAATAAATGTCTTCTAATAATATCAGCTTCTGTTTCCTGTTGGGCTTCATGCTTCATGTAGGAATATTCAGAACTTCTGATAGAAAATGATTTCCATAATGAAATCCTTCATTTAAGAATGTGGTAAACTGGCTTTTAGTTTGCAGCGTACTATTTCTTAAAATTTCAATGTAATTTCGATACATATGATTCTTTGCATTTGTGAAATGAATTATGATGATTCTACCACAAATGCTGAATGAAGTAGTAGAATTATAAACAATGCCTTCTCTCTCTTTTTTTTTTTTTTTTTTTTTTTAGATTTTATTTATTTATCTGTGAGAGAGAGACAGAGAAAGGGTAATAGAGGGGAGGGTCAGAGAGAGAAACAGGTTCCCCACTGAGCAAGGAGCCCCAGCTGCTGAACTCCGGAGGGGCTGGAGGGAGGTGGGATTTGATCCTGTGACTCAGGGATCATGACCTGAGCCTGAGGAAGGTGCTTAATCAACTGAGCCACCCAGACACCCAAATGATGCCTTCTTTAGAGTGCATTTAGCTTCTTTAGAGATAGTAAAATTTGAGTTGGAAGTAGGTTAATATGAAAAGGGACAAATAAATATATTTCACTGAAGCTAGCTATGGATGTCTGTAAAATTGCTTAGAACGGTGCAGTTGCTAAGCATCATATTAATTTTTGTTAGTTTTCCTTCCTTAGTTTGCCTGAAATGATTATTTCTTATACTTTTTGAAAATAATTTTTTATTAACATATAATGTATTATTAGCCCCAGGGGTACAGGTCTGTGAATCACCAGGTTTACACACCTCACAGCACTCACCATAGCACATACCCTCTCCAACGTCCATAACCCAGCCACCCTCTCCCTACCCGCCTTATTTCTTATACTTTACATGTTAGACTATTTTATCAAGTTTGCTGAGGCTGGTTAGTGCAAGTAAGAGAGAAAGCAACGTTTTCCCAATATAAATAAGTAGGTGAAGAAATAAGCAAATAAGTAAAAAAGTGAGTGAGTGGGAGCGCCTGGGGGCTGAGTTGGTTAAGCCTGTCTGTCTTTGGCTCACAGCTCATGGATTATGTGACAGGCCGGCTGGGGAAACCGGGGCTCGGAAATGGCAGATTTTCCCGCCAACCCTATCCAAGATGGCGGACTTTCCCGCCAACTTCATTGCGACCTCCACCTGTCAGGAAATTGAAACTTTCCACCCAGGAACTTCCCAGCTGGGAACAGCCCATCACGGACTCTCCCAGCCACATACCCTTCGATCACCACATATCTTGCCATATATGGACGCGAGGCCATGCCCTACCTTGACCCGATAAAAGGCCCTCGACAACTCCCTCCCAGCGCGACTTCCCCGACTCTCTCTCTCTCTTTCTGTGAGTCGCGGAACCTCGCCCGAGGGTGCTTACAATAAAGTTCATCTCTCGGATCCATTTGCCTCCTAGCCTTTCTTACTATCGCCGGCGGGAGCAACCTAACATTATAATCCCAGGGTCTTGGGGATCCAGTCCTGGTCCAGCTCCCTGCTCAGCAGGGAGACTGCTTCTCCCTTTCCCTAACCCCTACTCATGTTCTCTCTCTCGATCTCTCGCTCAAATAAATGAATAAAATCTTAAAAAAAAAGGGGGGGGGGAATGAGTGAATAAATGCATGAATAAATAAATAGAAATTATACTGAGAATGACTTCAGATAATTCTTGGAGTGATTGGACTCTCATACTCTGAATGGGTAAGGAGCCCCGGTCTGACAGAAGGTAGCTGTTTGAACTTGAAGAAGAAATGTGTTCTTCCCTAAGCCTCAACAAGCAGTATATAATATATCCAGCTCCACTAGGTGGGTGGTTTACAAATGTATTATTTCTCTTTCCTGTTGCTCTTACAGCCCACACCGCTTAAGTGGTCATTAGATAAGTTACAAGGAGATGGGGGCTTGGATCACAATCCTGCCACCTGGATAGATAGCATAGCTGTTAGGAAATGTCCTTGTTTTTCCAAGACTCCGTTTTCTCATCTATAAAATGGAGATGATGAAAACCCCTTGTCAGGATGGTCCTGCTGATCAAGCCTGACAATGGTGATTCAGGGGAACCTTGAAAGGCAAAGAGTTACAGAGATAGGAGGCACCGTCAGGGGCCGTAACTGTCCCTTTTTCACAAAGACAAAATGTGAAGGCGTGACATTTGGCATTAAATCCAGTAGGTTACTTTTGTTACAGATTTGGAGGTCATGGAAACCTGGTAGTGAATGCCACTTTATGCTTACCTCATTTCTCTCTCTTTTTAAAAAAAAAAAATTATTTATTTATTTGAGAGAGAGTGAGAGAGAGCACGAGAAGGGAGAAGGTCAGAGGGAGAATCAGACTCCCTGTGGAGCTGGAGCCTGATGTGGGACTTGATCACGGGACTCGATCATGGGACTCCGGGATTGTGACCTGAGCCAAAGGCATATGCTTTACCGGCTGAGCTACCCAGGCATCCCTGACATCATTTCTCTTAACGATGTACTAAGTTGATCAAAGCAAATGATTAGAAAGAGAATTATGTTATAGAAATAACAATTAAGATAGTAGTGCACAACTTTGAATCCAATTCTCCTCCTTGGGGTTAAAAACCAGCAAAAAACAAAACATAGAAAACCCCTTGTGAGAGGATAAGGAAGAGTAAGGAATATGTACCCCAGTGTTTAAATGCTTCTACAACAGAGCTGTGAAACCCTGGTGTGGAAGCTTAACAAAGGCGGGGAGGTGACGGACACGACCAGACGGGGTTCTCACTGGGGTGACCCACGCGTCCGCACTTAGGTACTTACCTGTGTAAACATCTGAGATATTTACTCGGGTCTGTAAGAGAATTTGAGGATTGTTTTAACTATTAGGTGGGAAGGAGAGCGGAAAGCCCACTGGTTCCATCCACTTATATCAATTGTTGTTCAGCCTAGGAGACAGTGAAATAACTGATAAACACCAATTAGAAAAAAACGAACCCTCCGATGAACTAATGATGAACCAATGAGTGAATAAATGCATAAACCCAGTGGCTCCCTTGGAGGACAGCCTTGCAGAACGCCCAATTTAAGCTACTGTTTCCCAACCAGTAGAAAACCCAAGCGCTTCCCTCATCAGACTACCCTGGGCTTGGCCCACGCATTCCCAGTTTCCTACGCCACTCCTCTGTAGTTGCAATAAACAAGGATTTCCAGAGCAACCGGCCAGGAGGGGAGAGATGGCTTGTTTTCAAACCCAAAAAGGACACTCACCGTGCTTGTGGAGGGAACTGGGGTTGGGTGCGGCGAGGGAGCCTATGCTCAGAGGTCCAGGATCTGGCACAGAAACACTGTGACCATTGTCTTTAGAGGCAACAAAAGGGGTTGTTGAAAAACCAAGCTTTAATATAAAGCCAAAAATCTGTGCTTGTCATTTTGTGTTTATTTGGCATTCAAGTATGGCAGTCATTCTCAGCTCTCGCTGCTGGTTATATTTAAAGGAAGGCCCATCGCCATGGAACGGGAGCCAGCTTCCAGTATCTCACTCTTTAAAAAAGCAAAACCAAAATCCCACTATCGTTTCCACTCCTATGTCCTTTGAGTTCCTATCTGAACCTTCGGGCCTGGTGAGTGACAGGTCAGTGGGCTCCGCACACCAGAGCCTGCTAACCCTTCTGGACAGTTCTTTGATAACTAGATACACATTTGTGTTTGCTTGGAGGAGGGGGATGCATTCCTTTGCCATTAGGTCAGATTTTCCTGTGCACACACCCCCTCTCTCTCTTTCTCTCTTTGTGGTTCTAGTTGGGTAGTTCTTGTCAATTGGCAGGAGGAGGGGACTGTAATCATTGTGTAGTTTGTTCCAGCGTCCTGGTTAACAGTGACATTGGGCCTCTGGCTTACGGGAAACCAAGTTAACCTAATCTTGAACATCAGAGGAACTTGGTGGAATTAGGGTTATGTAACTGCTGGGCAGAATGGGAGCTGGCAGGCAGGGTGATGGAGGGGTGTAGGTAACTTGCCAAGAGGCAATGGTCACTTCTCTGTTAATCGGTGTTTGCAGAACAGACTCATTTTTCCTATGGTGATCCATTTAAGAACAGCCTCGTTCGTTAAAGTGAACCAATGTCGCTGACTTCGTAGAGCAGGGGAAGGGAATGGATGATAGAAAATTCTCTGAATGTAAAAATGAACTCAGATCAACCTTACATGCCAATGGTGAATCACAGTTTTTCACAGTGTTTTTCATTCATATTACTTTGAATGACTATATAGCTATATTTATAGTTTATCATATTACTTTATTTGATCATCACAATAAATCTGTAAAGAATGAAAATAGGCACCTGCACTCTCCATGTTGAGGAGAAGTTAAGGGATTAGCCTGGGGCCCAAGAAGCTGGCCTGCCAACCAGATCCCCTGATTAGGAAAGCCGCCTTCTTTTTCAGTGTAACAGCTGACTTCACAGAATATTGACCCGTAGCCAAAACTTAATGATTCAAGAGTTAAAATACAATAAAATGATAACATGTCATCCTTTGAAAAATCCTCAAGGTACATTCTGATTCTGCAACTCACCCAAGTTCTGACCAGAAAAAAAACAAATGCTGGGGACTGTCATTGCTTCTTCCTGTGGGCGCAACAAGGAGCACCCTGTGCCTCCCCGCCCTCATTCAGGCCCCTTATTTTGGCTGTTAAAACCTGATTTTCAGGGACACCTGGATGGTTTGGTCGGTTAAGCGTCTGTCTTAACATGATCAGCTCAGATCATGATCCCAGGGTCCTGGAATTGAGTCCCGCATCGGGCTCCTTGCTCAGCAGGGAGCCTGCTTCTCACCTCTGGCTGCTCCTTCCCCTGCTTGTGTTCTCGCTCTGACAAGTAAATAAATAAAATCTTTAGAAAACAAACAAGCAAACCTGATTTTCACTTGACTTCAGTGGAGCCCTTCACTTAATTCTGTCTTGAATTAATCTAGGGTGTCTTATCCCTCAAACCTTACATTCAAAGATGACCCAAATGCTGTCATGTCCTTTCATCCATGTTAAATATGTTCACTATAATGGATCATCTCAGGCTAAGTGCTATTGGAGTTCCTGGCCTAGGGAACCTACTCAAAATCCTTTCTTTCTTTCTTTCTTTCTTTCTTTCTTTCTTTCTTTCTTTCTTTCTTTCTTTCTTTCTCTTCTCTCTCTCTCTCTTTCTTTCTTCTTTATTCCTTTCTTTCTTAGATTTTATTTATTTGTCAGAGACAGGGAGAGAGAGAGAGAGAGAGAGAGAGAGAGAGCACACAAGCCGGGGGAGCTATAGGCAGGGAGAGAAGCAGGCTTTCTGCTTGCAGGACTCAATCCCAGGACCCTGGGACCATGACCTAAGCTGAAGGCAGCTGCTTAACTGACTGAGTCACCCAAGTGTCCCTCAAAATCCTTTCTTAACCAAATTTCAGAAGACCCAATGAAAGCTGAAGAATGTAACTATAGGATCTTATGAAATTCCAATCAGTCCACCAGATGGTTAAAGCATAGCTATTCTGTGAATAACAACCTTGATCTATAAAGGAAAAGCCTGGTGACTCCTTGTATCTTGAAGAAATTAGTTATTCAATAAGTATTCATTCATGGTGAACAACATGACTGGATTATTTCTCTTTGGGGTTTTATTTTCCCAAACACCTTTACAAACTGATATTTTGTAGAATATTGAATATAAATATTTAAGAGACTCAGTAAAACTCTGGTTCTGAGCACTTCCTGTTTCCAAAGTTGTGTTTGTTTTCCAGTGAGAATGCATGGTTATCCATTTTCAAACTCTGGTTTGCATGGATTTTAAACAAGGCTCCCCTGGAGGTAGGAATGCCAGGGCAAGAATTAACCAGATTGTAATCTTTGCGCCTGGCAGTCTGACATCACTTGTAAGCTCTGCCAAAATTCCTTTGGAAGCAGATGTTCCTAGAGGGGGAAACGGGAATCATTTAACCTCTTATATTTGTTGGTTAAAAGCTGATTCATGGGAAATACAAGAACTTAGGTTATGATTACAAACAATTCACTAGAGATATACCTTTTCAGAGAGAAAAAACATAGTTACTTTTTTAAAAACATTTTTTCCTCTCTCCCAGAATTCTCATGTTTTAGTTCATACTTTCCCACCTACTCAGTGTCAGGGAGGACTTCCCATGCATTTGTCCCCTTCCCATTGCAATAGCTTCCATGTCAGCATGTAGGTAATTTATAGATTTTAGTAATTTACCAATTGCTAGTCTAACATCCAAATGTTCACTTCAGGGGGTGCCTGGGTGGCTCATTTGGTGAAGTGACAGACTCTTGATTTTGGCTCAGGTCATGATCTCAGGGTTGTGGGATTGAGCCCCAGGTGGGACTCTGCACTCAGCGTGGAGCCTGCTTAAGATTCTTTTCCTCTCCGACTCCGTCAGCCCCTCCCCACCCACTCACATTCTGCAAACACACAGGGGTGAACTCTCTCTCCCAAAGAAAACAAAAACAAAATATAAACTTCAAGACCTCTTTCTTATATTTGTATATTGTCTCTTTAAGGAAAAAAAAAAAGTGGTCCACAGGACCAAGTTTGTTGGTAACTTAAAAGCAAGGAATATAGCGGGGTCCATGGCAACACTGAGTATAATGGCCTTTGGTTACTAACATGAGTGAGTGTGTATTGATACATGTATCAGGTGAATATCACCTCTCATTTAAAAAAAAAATCAAGATTTTTAAATTTTTTTTTTTTTTTTTTTTTTTTGCTTTCAAGGAACACATGCAATTTGGAACATAAAGCTGAGTGAAACTGATGGAAGACTAATTTGTACTTGTCTAAAGCTCCAGCTAGTTACGATTTATGTTTTGGCAGTTCCCATTTCTTCATTGGCAGTTACCATTAAGCTGAATGAGTAATCAACTACTGGTAAGGATGTAAGTTCATCCAGAGGTGAACTCTTTAGGCAACTGCTAAAGCGTCTTACCCAGGAAGTCTTGGGGACCTTTTGTGTAATTTGTGGTGTGTTCTGTAGTTTTTCTGCGTTATTAGAATTTGCTTGTTATGTATTTCAAAACTTGAAATATGTTAGAACAACTTTCCTCCAGAAATTGCAGGATAGGGGAATTCTATAATGCCATATATAAATCCCACTAAATGTTAGTAGCTATTCCAGAAATATCAAGCTAGTACTCTTTTTTTTTTAAACTTGAGAACACAAGCCTTTATAGCATGTATCTGATTTAATAAATGGAAAGATCTCTATAGATGCTCCCTCTTTAGAGTTCAAGCTTATATGTTCATTTCCAGAGTCTGTTCCAACACCCCATTGATGTTACGGTGGAAAGAATGAGCACTGGGTAGAAGAACAAAATGGAGAAAACAGGGCTGAGACTAAGCTCCTCTCTCTGAGTTCATGTCTGAAAATATTGATTTGCTCTTAGATTAACCAAATGCTGCTCTCTCTTCAAAGAAGTGGGAGGGCAAGTTAGTGCCTGCTCCAAATTTCTGAGGTAGCTTCAAGAATAAATTGATTAACACAGTCAATCACAGTTGTTGTTTTTTAAAGCTTAGTATCAGTTATGCCAAAATTCAGGATCACAGGCTCTTTTTAGCATCCCTTGAGTTTTTCTTTAAAGATTTTTCTTTCTCTTTTTTTTTTTTTTTAATTTTTTCATTTGACAGACAGAGATCACAAGCAGGCAGAGAGGCAGGCAGAGAGAGAGGGCAAAGCAGGCTCCCCGCTGAGCAGAGAGCTGGATGTGGGGCTTGATCCCAGGACTCTGGGATCATGACCCAAGCCAAAGGCAGAGGCTTTAACCCACTGAGCCACCCAGGTGCCCCAGCATCCCTTGAGTTTTGAAAACTCTCTTTAACATAAAGATATTTAAATGATCCTTATCTATAGGTCATCTCATTTTTTAGAAACCCAAAAGTGAACCCACAGATCATTTCAGATACCCCAAGGGAATCCTGCAGCTAATCCCACCCTGGCAGAACATCAGAATTAAACCTTTGATTACAAAAATACATCCATGGTAGAATAAGCATTTTCTGTCCTCCAAATACCCCGCTCTAGAGTATTCTTTACTTGGTTTACGATGCAGAATTTGCCTGAGATTTGCTGCCTGCCTGAGTGCCCGAGTATCTCCTTACTTGCTGTCTTGGGCGACCAGTTGCTCCGATTTGACTGGGACTGAGGCATTTCTCAGGACTCTGGGCTTTTTGTGCTAAAACTGGGTCAGTCTCAGGCAAAGCGCTGAATCACTTTCTGAGCAAAGTCCTGGCTGTGTTATCAGGTATCTTTACAGCCTGGAGGTCAGCGTACAAATCAGCATCCCCACATCTGAGAAAAAGTAGCATTACTACATAGTAATGTACTATGGGGGGGTCTCCTCAATCTCCCCATTCTAGTGCTTACCAGGGTCCATTCCAAATAGATTTTCATCTCTTCCAAAGCTTCCATTCAAAATTCTGGCTCTAACTACTGATATTTCCAAGAGTGGCCTGAGGAATGATTCATCCTCCTCATTTTCCTTATTTCTTCTATATTTATTGCTCAAGCACTTTGCACCAGGCATCCGGTTAAATGATGTAAATGAGGGCAGACCCTGCTCACCACAGGCCTAGAGTCTGGTAAAGCAAATATGTAAACCAGCAATTATTTACAAAGCTTTGTCCCTTTGTCAGGCCCAGCCAAGACAAAGCTATCATCTTGGAATAAATTCTGTCAGCTTCACACTCCTCACCGTTACAGACTTGCAATTTAGCATTATGCTAATTGGTCATATGAAGAATGACTTTGTGCTTTTTTTTTTTTAAGAAAAAAAAGTGAAGACGGTCTCTTACACCGTGCAGTCTAATTAATACAGAGACCTTCACAATGGGTGGAAAAACATTTCTGTGCCCTTGAACAAGTGTGCTTTTTTGTGGTGGACAGTGGGAGTTGGAAGCAGGTTTTAGTACCTCTTCTCAGCGTTGTAGGTTTTCTGGTAACATTATACTGTTCCTATTATCTAATTAAAATATTTGGATCTCTTTTTATCAAGGAGGGTTCTTGGCTCTCTTTGTAATAGAGGAGAAATAATTCTCTTTTTTCATATACTAACCCTCCCAAGGGAGCATTTTTAAAAGACTATAAAGTATTTTGTTTTTCAGAGGACCATTGTTCCCAAATTGGCTGTGAACCAGGGAAAAGGTTCTTGCCCTAAGCTGCTTCAGTGTCCTACCACCAGACCTGCCCCATTATTCCTGACTTTTGCTATGAAGTCTTAGGGAAATATTTGTAGCGGGGGTAGGGAGGCGTGGGTGGCGTTGGTTTATGGTCTATTTCACAGCCTTTAGAATCTGACATCTTAGAAAAATTTGGTACTAAAAATTCTCTTTTTACCTATCCCTACCCTCCCAGTTCTCCTTTACTACCTTAAATAATGTGTAAAACAAAAAGTCTTCAGGTTTAATATATGTTGCTAGGGCAACCAGGGAGAGCCACAGGAATTAAACTAAAGCCAAGGAACTGAGCACAGCTTCTTGGGTAAATCTTAGTCTTGGCTGATGCCAGATCTAGCAGGAATGAGTTTAAGTCTATTTAGCCCTGGATGGAGGGAGAAGCCTGTTTTCTGAAACTCCTCCGAGAAGCACACCATCTTGTCATAGTGGGAAATTGCTGTGTGTCCCTTCTGTTCCTTGTTTCATGGAATGCCCAGTCTTTTTCCCATATTGGCCTTCTCTGCAGACGTTTTCACAACAAAGACAACTCTCTAGGTCATCTTTCCAGATGACTAAGCTGTCCCGAAATGGGTATGGTGAGGATTAAATGGAGATAGGACAGGTTTTTTGAGAGTTACAAAGAATTATATAAATGTTAGTTATTTTTTCCCAATATTTGGAATTTGGGAAGAAAGAAGGGTAAGAGGAGGGGAAGAAAGGAGAGGTGCTACATTTTTGACCTTGAGTTGACCTCAAGTGGTGCTGGAAGAAGGGAAACGTCACACAGGCAGTAAACATGGTCCTGCTGGGTATTCTAACTACTTGTCAAGTTTGCCTCGAAATGGTCCTAAAAATGGAAATCCTTCCTAAAGAGACACTTATTTTGTTGTTGTTAAGAAAATGAAAAAGGGGGGCTCCTGGGTGGCTCAGTGGGTTAAACCTCTACCTTCAGCTCAGGTCGTGATCTCAGGGTCCTGGGATCGAGCCCTACATCGGGCTCTCTGCACAGCAGGGAGCCTGCTTCCCCCTCTCTCTCTGCCTGCTTCTCTGCCTACTTGTTGTTTTCTCTTTCTCTGTTGAATAAATAAATAAAATCTTAAAAAAAAAAAAAAAGAACATGTGTTTCCTGAATACAGGTCTCAACCTTGACCTCTGTTAAAAAAAAAAAAAAAAAAAAAGAAAGAAAATGAAAAAGGGGGCACCTGGGTGGCTTAGTTGGTTAAGCATCCGACTCTTGATCTCAGCTGAGTCTTGATCTCAGGGTCGTGAGTTCAAGCCCCTATGTTAGGTTCCATGCTGGGTGTGGAGCCTACTTAAAACAAAACAAAATGACCAAAAAACATTAAAAATAACAACAACAAGATAGTTAAGAAGTTAAGTGGAGAATAGTCAAATCTGGTATGTTTTACAAAAGGGCCAAATGTATACAAGTTTTCTATCAATTAGGAAAGAAATTTAACTTCATGAAAACTCACTTTGAGGTAGAAAGACACATTACTTTTGAACTTTATCGACTATTTCAATCATAAAAGTAGGCCATGTTTATTCTAGATTACACAGAAAATACAGATGGAAGTTTGTTAAAAAATCCATCATCTGAGGGCAATCACTGTCATCACCATAAAGTATTGCCTACCATTTTTCTTAAAACCAAAATTATGTTCATTTGGTTACTCGTCATTCTTCCTAAATTCCCTTTATTGGAAACAACTAATTTCATACTTTTTTTACTCTTTCGGTATTTACCTCTAAATAATATGTATGTGTATATTCTTATTTTTCCGCTTCAGGTATTATCTAGCCTCCCCCATGGAAGATGAAAAGTTAGCTTTCCCGCTCTACAATGTAGATGTACACATCATCCCAAAATGGTTAGGTGGGACTTTGGTTGATTGTTATTCTGTATTTACATATGTTACTGTATGTATTACATTTTTATTGTATTGTAACTGTATGTTACTGTATGGGATTTAAAGGTGAGATTCAAAGTTGAACTATATGGTATGCTATGATTAATTTTCCTTTTTGGGAACAACTTGGCAATTAATGATGATCTTGATCTTCTTATTTATTTTTTAGGTGTAAATGGGTAGATCCAAGTTTTGTCAGCATGGAAGTTATACAGTATTGAAAAACCACTACAAAATAGAATACAAATCACATATTTTCAAAAGGTGGAAGGAGCCAGGATTCCTAAATCAGTATTTGGAGGAAAGTCACATACATATCAGGTACTTTCCTTTTGGGCTTTATGTTATACACAATTGTTATTCTATATGGGTTTGATTGTTTTAGCAGCTAGCATGGTATTATTTAATTTCTCATCATAGTCCATCCCTTATCTAAGGTGCTATTTTTTTCCTCTTTGTTTTGGTCTCTATCGCTCACAGTAAAGGCTTTTCTCAGGTGTCCGGTTATACTAGGTTGTCTGCTCATTTATAAGAGTCAGGGTCTAAAGAACTAATTAGTAGTCTTAGCGTATGACCTTTTCTGTAGGGTACTCTGGTTGGCCCCATGTCAATATTTTTAGGGATTTTGGGGGGTGGGAGGGAGTTAGTAGATTTCCCAGAAAGGGCTCTTTCAACTTTTATCTGAAGAGTGAATTCCTGGCTGCTGGTGTTCTGAGCATTGAGTGGAGAAAGCCAGCTGGAGGGTCTCAGAATTTGGTGTTTATAAGATCACTGGATCCCTCTAGTATAACAATAGTTTAATTTCTAGTTTTTACATTCCTAATGATGTTGATAGATTTCCTTATATTTGTTTTTAAGTTAAATATATTTTTGTGTGAGTGTTCTGCCCCCATTTTGAGAACAAGGATGGTAAAGTTCACAAGGGAAAAAGTGAAAGGAGCTGACACAAGCTGAGGTTCCAGCATGTTCTGGAACCTTGCTGGGTGCTTTACATGCATTGTTTTCTTAAATTTGGCTCTCAAAACTACCCACACAGAATGTCAGACAAATACACATTGTTATAAAATGGGAGAGCCACTTTTTAAATTTTATTTTTACACATCCAAAGAGCAGGAGATGTGTTTTATAATTTAGCCTTTCTTCCTCAGAAATATAACTAGATGAATTTCCAAAATCATTAAACAAAACAGTCCTCTTCCAAAAATAACAATTTTTTAAAAAGCCATTTTGAAGTGTCAATAAGGAAACACTTTCTGTCTTAACTTGGTTGTTATCAAATGCCTCTCACAGTAGGTAACTTGTCAGTGTTGTCTTTGTGGGTTGATCTCTACAAGTGGGAAAGAAGGTAGGGAGCTGGCCCACAAGGGAGTGTAGGGATGGAAATCAGGGTCAACCTGTGGATTTATTATGCCCCACAACAAATCCCCTAATGCTTTGAGAGGAAAAACAAGCATGGGTTTCCACTCAGTGTTTCTCAAGATTTCATTGAAAACACAGGTTAGGTTAATTCAATTCAACACATCTGCAATGAGCAAGTTGCTTGTGCTTATCTTACCTGACCAATCAGAGGCACTCAACACATTTGATGATGCCTTCCACCTTGAAACACTTTTCATCATTGGGCATCCAGGATACCACAGCTGCTGATACTCCTCTACCTCTCTGTCCACCCCTTCTCAGTCTCCTTTATCACTTTCAGGCTGACAACTCCAAGATGTATAGATCTGATCTAGACCACAATATAATAAAATGGTTGAAAACCAAAGACTAAGAGAGCATCTTGAAAGCTGCAAGAGAGAAGTGACTGTTATGTACAAGGGTGCTTTAATAAGATTAACAATTTCTCATCAGAAACCATGGAAGACAAAGGGCAGTGCAATGACATATTTAAAGTGCTGAAAGAAGAAAAAAAACCCATCAGCAAGAACTTGATATCTGATAACATTGTTTTTCAAAAATGAGGAAGAAATTGAAATTTTTTAAAAAAGATTTTATTTATTTATTTGACAGAGATCACAAGTAGGCAGAGAGGCAGGCAGAGAGAGAGAGGGGGGGAAGCAGGCTCCCTGGTGAGCAAAGAGCCTGATGCTGGGCTGGATCCCCAGACCCTGAGATCATGACCTGAGCTGAAGGCAGAGGCTTAACCCACTGAGCCACCCAGGTACCCCAGAAATTAAAATATTAAGACAAGATAAACAAAAGCTAAGGGAGTTCATTAGCAATAGATCTGTCCTGCAAGAAATGCTAAAGCGAGTCCTAAATTTAAGTGAAAGGACATTACATGGTACTCAATGCAGTTTGAAGAACTAAAGATCTTGGGTAGGGTTAACTAAAGAAACTGAAAAATGTTTTGTGTGATATAATGGAGAATTTATCTGGTCTTTGTTCCTAGCTCCCAGCAGAGCTTAACCCGACCCCACCCCAGTTTCCCGCTGGTATGTCTTTGTTATGGTAATGAGGCAACCCTCTGGGGGATTGCTTCAGGATGCGGGCTGGTTACCAGAAAGATCAACCATGTGATTAGATGACTGGAACTTTGGACCAGCCCTACCTCTAGGAAGGGGACAGGAACTGGAGATCGAGGTCAATTGTTTTAATCAGTTATGCCTACATAATGCAGTCCCGATATAATCTCTGCACACGGAAGCTTCCTGCTTTGTGAACACGGGATAATGATGTGCTCATATTCCACAAAAGGAGGGCATCGATGCTCTGTATCCGCCTCCCTCCTCCCTTCTTCCAGACCTTGCCCTATGTATCTCTTCATTTGGTTGTTCCTGATCTGCATCCTTTATAATAAAACTATAAGAGAAAATACAGTGCTGTCAGTAAATTCTGTGAGTTGCTATAACAAATCATCAAAACTGAGGGGGTTGTGGAAATCTCTGAATTTATAGCTGGTCAGTCAGAAGTGTGGGTAGCCCCCAAGACTTGTGACTGCCTTTGGAAGAGGGGGCAATCTTGTGGAGAACTTTACCCTTAACCTGTGGGCTGTATGCTGACTCTGGGTCGTTAGTGTCAGAACTGAATTACAATATACCCACTTGGGATGGAAATGGAACACATTATGTTTTGATTTGTGACACCACTTTGAATTTCCTCTGTGATTTGAAAGATGCATAAAATTCATGATAAATCTATGCTATTTGGCACACAATGTATAAAAATGAGGACAGATCCAGGCAAACGAACATTCTTTATTACCATGAAGTGTTGGTTCTACATACCAGATGACTGAAACTGAGTGTGTGGAGAACTCCCTCAGCCTAGAGCCACTACACCTGAGCACATACCTTTCTCGTAACCCTCTTGACCTACTCTCACTCACCCCACTGATAGCAAGGAAAGGTATTTGCCCAGGAAAAGAATTCCAAGGGAAGCAAAAGTGAGTTTCTCTTTGAGGTCTAGAACAGAGAGCTGGTTTAATTGGTCCTTCCCAGATATTTTCAGGGAGTATCTGTTCTCAAGCAAGAGCAGCCATGAAGAGACTTCCGGAAGAATGGAATGCCAGAGAAACTGTTTACCTACTGCCATTTGTGTTCCAACAAATGTTCTTGCCTAAGACTTACCCTTAGCAGCCTTCCTCCTTAGGAAAAGCCATCTGCACGAGACAGCAGCTCCAGAGATGGAGAACATGCATGGCCTGCATTCATGCTCCACTTGCAGTTACTGAACCAATTAACATTGGGAAGAGGATGAGGTATTGTCATTACTTACCCTGACTCATAAGCCACTGATATTTTTATTAGGTTTTCATTAAAATAAAACACACATACACATATTTTCCAATGCTCTGTGGGATACAAATGTTACTGAGCATCTCTTCAGGCAAAAAGAGAATCCTTTGTTTACTGAAGGCATAGAAAATTTACACTGTTAGACATGCCCTTCAAAGATGTTGGCCAATTCCAGTAGCCTCGTTACTGAATCAAAGAAGCTGCCCAACCCTGGTGTTTCTTCTCCATCTACCCATTCTCCCATTTACTCTATTTATGTCATGAAACCCAGGAAAATTAGAATAACATGATGAATGAAATAAAAATATCCTCCCCAATTCCATGATTTAGAGCATCACCATTTTGGTGTATTTTTTCCTACACACACATACCCAAATATTCATCAAATTGGGACTATTCTTACACTCTCTAATAATCTGATTTTTTTTTGCTTGACTTATGCAAATATCTTCCATGTTGAGATATATATCTCTTTCTCAACCTTTCTCAACAAAGGCTTCTTAGTATTCCAGCCTAGCATATCATGCCATAAGTAGTTTAAGTGTTCCTTTATTAGTGTCCATTATGCCCTTTCTAATACTATAGACAAGTCTGCATGAACATCCTTGTTTATATATCTTTAGGGTCTCAAAAGTGGAGGTGGCCCCATCACAACATAGTGTCCCAGCAGAGTCCATGGCAGCAGAGTCCCAGACAGCAGAATTCCAGGTTTCCAAGGTGCCCAGAGAACTTCTTCCTGGGTGTTGGTGTCTCGTAGCTAACGTGTGCTGTTGGGATGATGAATCCGAAATGTTGCCAGCTTCTTCTTACCACACTTGGCCTTATCCCAACTCTGCAAATCTGCGTTTTGGGGGCCAGTAGGACCACCAAGTCCTACCCCCAGGTGATTCTTTGTATCATGGAGACAGAGGCCTCAATCCTGGGAGCAAAAGATTTTTTTTTTTACAGAATCCTTAAATTCAGCTACTACCAGTCTTCCAGGGCTCATAGCAGAGGTTAACCGCTGTGGTGTTACCTCAGCGGCTCCAACCAACCGAGCTGCCATTATGTTCAAGCCCTGAGACTCGAGTATCTCTCCTACTATGTAGAGAAATCCATGTATCTGACTTACCAGTAACAAGTTCCCTAGACTTAACCTTGTTAAAAGAATTCCATAGCCTTGTAGTCTTCAGATCAGTATCAGCATCATCAACTTACTAAATCAAAACTCTGTAAGTCAGAGAAGCTCTGCACTATCTTGGTTTAAGGAGGACCCAACTGAACCTCATCCTGGAAGGCTAGGATTAAAGCTGGACTTCAAGTCAGCACATAGATTCCCTGGGGAGCTTGATGAAATGCTGACTCTAATTCAGTAGGTCCAGTTTGGAGCCCGAGATTTTGTGTTTGTAACTACATCCCAGGTGATGCCAATACTGTTGGTCCTTGGACCACATTTTGAGTAGCAAGAGGATAGCAGTTCTTAAAATTTGTCAGACTGTATTACCTGAATCACTTGTTAAAATACAGATTCCCTGGCTCCAGCCTAGACCTGCTAATTCAGATTAACCAATTTTTCAGGTGACTTTGGCAGTTAGATAAATTTAAGAAATGCGGAGGTAGGGATCAGCACTGAAGTGGCATGGCCCCTAGGAGGTGAGGGGATGAGGCACCAGAGACAGCTGAGTGAGAGTTGGGCAGATACCCACGGAAATGCCTTTGTTGCTCACCTCCAAATGGGGCAGGGGGCGGGGGGGGGGTCTGAGCGCCCACTAGTGGTCACATAAGGTCAGGACTTGCCTCTGCGTTGATGTCCTGCAGAGCCTCTCAGTTTCTTTCTCTAGTGCCTCTTGAGTGTTTATAGCATTTTCATGAACTGTAAATCAACCCCAGACTCTGTGAGCACAGACCTTCAGCACTGTTCCAAGTCAGAGTTCCCAAAAATGCCATTCATGAAGTGTTGGAGCCTGACAGATTCTGCTATGGTTCCTCCAAGGAATTGGCTCCTTATGCAAACAAAACACACAACCCAACACCGGATGGGAATCCAGTGGTTCTTGGAAGAGAAATGAGAATGGAGGGAGTGATTGCCTCTGTGGACTGAGTTTTTGTCCACTCTTTGGAACTTTTAATTTGATTCCTGTTGCTATCAACACGTCGACCTCCAGGGTGTGCTGATTCTCCTTTCTCACGAGCTCTAGCACAGACAAAAGCTACTAATTCATTTATTCATTCACTGGACATATCATTGTGCAGCTCATAATTGCCAAGTACCCGGTTAGATGCTGAGATTCAAAGGATCGAGTCGAGTAACATAAAGAGCTTATAACAGTGTCATATATAAAGCAAGCGCTAAATCGTGAACTCTTCCGTAGGCAGGGAAAAGGGAGATGTTTTGCTGTAGTTAAGACTCAACCGATGGGGCTGCTTCATGCTGCAAGCGCTGACTTGTCTTTCTCCTTTGAACAGACTGACTCCATGTTACTTCAAGAAAGATTCATTGAAAGAAGGAAATAAAAGACACAGATATAGTGTTTTTAAAAACATTTTTTAATGAAGAAATAATTCCATTCCAAAATATAGACACACAATTAAATAGTTTAATCACTTCAAAATATAACATGTCTCCCGGAGGTTCCAGCACGCACACACACACACACAAAACAATACTTAACAGCAATACAAAAAAACCCATACAATAGTAGTTTTGTTACAATACCAGTGAATATTGTGAAATCTTTAGTGTCTCTGAATTGGTTATTTCAAATGGTGTCAAATGACAGTAGTCATAATTAAAAACGTTTTACAGTTAATTAGCCTCAAGATGGAACATTTCTGATTTTTTTTCTCTTTTTGGTTCAAAAGTAAAAATGCCCTTTCTTCTGAGGACACAGTGGAGTTCTTGTTTGTGGCTCCTTGCACGGAATCAAACCAAGGTGATTGCAGCAACCAAAGGTCGCCGTATTTACAAGGTCTATCTACAGTTAACAGCCAAGAACTAATAAGGGCGGACAAAGATGATCAAAATAAAAGCAGACATCAGTGCTAAATTATGATGCAACAGTTTGGCTCATGCATATAAGAAAATACATAGTATATCACAACAAAGGCCACACTCTTATGCAATTCAGTTCACATTACTACTTACAAATGAACCTTCCCTGCCTTATAGAGATCACTCGAGAATCCATTTTTCACAATCTCCAGCACATCTCTCTCTGACCAACTGAACTTACCCTGACTTGCGTCCTGACCAACCGCAACTGATTCCTGAATCTCATACAGCAGATTTTGCCCTCCCGCACTCCCTACCTCCCTCCTTCCCTCCCTCCACATGGCACCATGGGGGTGGTTGGCTGTGTTAGACCAGTGCTCATTAATAGGCCAACATCTCTGGTGGAGATGGATGTGCAATTTATTGTGGAACAAGAAAGAAACAACCCCCGCAAGATAAAACTATCTCACAGACAGGACAGGTGAGACCATCTGGATTTGCACTTAGAACAGGCCCCAAAAGTAAATTTGGAGAGCCAAGGAAAGAACCCCCCCCAAAACCACAAAAACCCAAAACAATTCACGCCATTTTGTCTCGGTTACAGGACAGGGGTGCTTGGGTCTGGTCTCAGTGCTGACGTGGAGCTAAGAGAAAGAAAAGGCGGCTGGTTAGTCAGGAACTGGTCATTGGCGGCAGTTTCCAGAGTCCTTGCAATGGCTTCTACGATGCTAGTGACAACCGTGTCATGGAGTTGGCAATGAAAGCTATGACAAGGGGGAAGGTTATCAGCAAAACGGTTCAAACCTTAGACAAGCATTTTGATGTCAAAACACAGAGTGACAACAGATGTCAGCTCAGTCCAGTCAGGGGCTGAATGCCACTTGCAGCATCCGAGTTCCGAGTTCCAGAATTATCTGGCTATGAGTTAGAGCTGACGGCAATGTAGGTAGCTGGGATGGAGTGGTTTTAAGTACTGAGTATGAGGCACGAGTGGCCACCTGCTCCATCTAGAGAGGTATGGTTTCACAGATGATGGGCGGTGGGAAGGAGATGAACGTTAAGATAAACCAACAAAACTCATAATAAAATCCATCTGTGCAAAGAAATCTGAGAACTGTGCAGTTGTGCCCCTTTGGTGTAAGCCTGTTCTCGGGGACATTTGTCAGGCTGCTTCTCTGGGAGAAGTAGGAAGACGCACATCAACGGACAGCGTGGGCTTCTTACTAACACCAACCGGGAGCTTTGCTATCACCGAGGCAAGCGATTTTGTTCCAAAGGGCAGCCAAGGACGCGGTTTCTGACCAGACGCAGACATGCCCTCTGGAGAGGGACCCAGCAGGTGTCAGGATATCTGTTCTCAGCTGGGCACACACCAATCACTACCTACATGGGGGGTGGGAGAGGGTTTTGGCCAGCCCCGGGAGCAAAATCGAATTGCTGAAGCTTTGAGGTTGACTCAGAGCCTTTCTTGCTTATCCTGAACCAGGACTGTTTAGAGGTTCTATATGCAACTTTATTCTAAAGCAGTGGTTCTCAACCTTTAGAATGCATCAGGAATCACCTGGGGGGCTTCTTAAAGCGCAGATGGCTGGGCCCAATCCCCAGAGTTCCTGATGCAGCAGGACCGGGTTGGGGTTTAAGAATTTGCATTTCTAAATAAATTCCCAAAGTGATGCTGATGCTGCCAGTCCAAGGCCCCCACTTTGAGAGCCACTGTTCTAAATGACGTTCTCTTCTTTCTTTTAAAGGAGACAGGAATTCCAGAGAAGCTGCGCATTTACGTATAATGTATTCAATACGTTGCCGGATTTTATTTCATCCAGTTGTGCAACAAGTAGATCCTGTTGTCATCTCCCCAGAATCCCTAAGGGAGGTCTTTAATGCTCCCTGACAAGGGCCCTCAGAAAGGACCATCCACAGAGCCTTTCATTCTTCCTTCTTTGACTGTGCTTTTTGCCCATCAGCTTTTTGCTGAGGGCAAAATCCCAACTCCACTTAGAAGAGCCCGTTTCCTTACCCATGACCACAGAAGGCTGCATGCAGAACACCAGGTAGCCAGCTAAGGCAATAAACATTCAGAAATAAAAGGAGAATGAGTGTTTGCAAGCACACTTTAAGCCTGTACATTTAAAGCTGAAGGCCTCCAGACAACCTGATAGGGGAAGCTGTGGACGAGCGGTGTGGTTAGACATGCTCCCTAAAGCTGAAACGAGAGGGACGCGCCCTTGGAAGAGCAGAGACAACTTGAGTCCGTGTGGGGGTCGTATGGCACCTGTGGTTTATAAACAGCTTTAGCAACGAGTATTTCAAAACATAGTTCACAGTTTTTAAGAAGATCTGTGCTGATTTTAAAAACTAGAGTCTATATCATTTGAATGTTGCCTTTGTCTTTTTGAATATGATATCTATTTGGAAAAAATATTTACACTAAATTCTATGGCTGATTTGTTAGAGTATCTTGAAAGAAAACAACCCCAAGTTGGAAAGAAGCCCCAAAGACTGGATTATCCTGGTGTGATGGTTCAAGTCATTGCTCACAGACACTGAGACAAATGCAGACAGTGCAGGCCAAGGACCCTTCTTGGCTTCCGGGCTCTGAGTCTGTATACTAAGGTAACAATTCCTTTGGGGTTAGTGTATAATTGCAAGTGGTTGTTCTTTTCCAATTGCTGCGGGGGAAAAAAATGTACAGTGTATAATAAATTGGTTTGCTAAAATCCCAAAGAATTCAGAAATCAAACGTCTAGCTATAAACAGTATTAATATTGTCATTGTAAACTCAACAGTTTCGATAGCATGTGCAAAGGCTTAAAATGCTTGTTAATACTGCCATCGTGAGCAACAGCAGTGTGGTTTTCAGCTTGTGGGTTTTCCTTTTTCTCTCCGTGTGTGTGGTGGTGGCTGTTTTTTTGTTTGTTTCTAATCAGGGATGAGCCATGTTACAAAAGATGTAACTGATAAGTTAGCTTTGAACAGGAGTCAGAAGTCTTTTTTTTTTTTTTTTGTTTCCTTCTCAAAACACACACCTACGAACTACAAATCTTAGAACAAAAAGTTAGCTGCGCTCTGGTTGGCAGAACGCGCCTCTAAGGGTGGGGGTCTGTCGGGAGTGGCTGCGCAGGGGGGCTCCTCTTGCCGCTGAGGCTGCTGCCCGGCGTGTCTTCTCCTCTCTGGGGGTGGGTGCGGGGCTCTCCTTCATCACCAGCTTTCGTGTTACCTTCATCATCTGTCTGACTATAGCTCGCCTGGGAATAAGGAACGTGTAACTTTTTTTTAAAAGATGAAAACTGTTCCCTAAGTTAGGGTATCGAAGCTTAGGGTTCTCCCCAGCAACCCCTCCCGCCCTGCCCCAACACACATATATTCACACACTCTCTCTCCTCCCTTCCTCTGACAATCAGGAGCCAAGGTCCTGGGACATGGTGTGCCATCGCTCCTTCTGAAAGAGAGGACAGGAGTCCTCTGTGTTGGGTCTCTTGCTTAATGGGAGCTTGAGGCATCTGGAGGTAGAAGCAAGGCAAACGGAAATGTTTGTGCAGATGAGACCAGTAACCTACCATCAAAATGCCATGGTAATTAGAAAAAAAAAAAATCCACTTTTGATTGTCCAAGCCCCCAGTTTCTGAAGTTATGATGTGGCTGGCCAAGGAGAGTGGTGTACCGTCTGGGGACGTGGGATGGAAAAGGGACAAATCCAAGATCTCAGTCTGCCAAATGGAGTTTTGGTGGATTCTTAAATTTAGTGTTAAATGTTACGTATACTGTATCTCTTCCAAAGAGGCTTGTTGAAAGGCAAGGTTTTACTCTGTTCACTGCTGTTAGTACTGATGACTGCATATTTATTTTCAAATAGCTTTTTTTTGAGCCAGAGGGTGGGTCTTTTATTTGTCGGGGTTCCAACCTCTGTTCCTTCCCCGTGTAGGGCTCTGCCCTGGTGGACACCTAATTGACTTGCAGCGGGGAAGCTGGCTTCCAGACCCTTGGATAAGAAATGCACAGCCTTGAGGCAATTTCTGGTCTTGTTGCATGGTCAGAAAGCCCAAACCAATTGATTTCCATAGCACAAACTGTTCTAAGATTTCAGCTCTATTTCTTGGCTACATCTAGAACTAGGATAGAACTAGCTGCAAAGATGAAAAGCCACTGGCTTTTGGATGGATCCGTAAGGTTTTAAATACCTTTTGCCTAAGTGGCTGATTTCATGACAGGCTAGCTCATATCTAGAGTCCCGTGGAACCCCAGCTCAGTAGCCACACAATGTAGTAAATGGCAGAGGCCGCAATGGTTTCCATTTCTCACCACCAAATTGACAACAAAGGTTGTAAACAGTGGCTTAAGAACTTTCAGAGTACTGAAATCTTTGGCTTTTCAGTAGAAGACCCAAATGCCACTTCTTATCTGAGTTTATGTCAAGGACATTTCATTAGTTTAAGAAAATATTTTTCTAGGAACTAGTGACTGATGTTTAAATAATGTGCAGAATAAAAATGATCCACTGTGGCCACTAAGAGAAAGAAAATGCTGTGAAAGGAGATGCTTGCTCCTTTGGGACTAGATCTGTTATAACAGGAGTAGATGTTTTAAAAAATGGCTCCTGGGAATTGTTTCCACTGTGGTCATCATGACTCAGGAGAGCACGGGCTGTGGCATTCTCAAATCCAAGGGACGGAGACCAGAATACATAGTCAGTTACACAGATACAGCCTCAGAGCTCGTAAAGTATATTTCATCATAGCAGCTCTGCCATGATGTCTACTTGCTTAATCCTAAGGCGAGGACTGAGACACGAGGTTGGTAATGCATGAGCTAGGATTATTCTCTGCAAGTTGATTTGTCATTTAAGAGAAGTAGATCCCTTTTTAAACTTAGCAGACAGAGCTGACTTTATGACCAGCTGTACTACAGACATCTGGGAGTCCACAGCTGGGAAAGACTGTGTCACTAAGTAGATACGAGCCCTTGGGCTCCTCCAGCCAGCAACTGGGAGAGGTGTATCTACTTGGAACTGTAATGGGGGACAGCTAAATGGCCATTAGCTGGAGCCGGAGACACCATCTACACTTACAAGACAGGGTAGCCAAAAGTGTATAAAATCTCTGCACACGGCAGAGTCCTAGCTTTGTTTATAAAAATACAGAGAGCAAGCTAGTTCTGAGTCCCGGGCCGGGGGGCTTCCCCTACACTCACGTAGCAACTCCAGCAGCTCACTGGGACTGAAAAGCTTGTGAAGCAGTGAGCGCAGTGCCGGGCACGTACATGTGCGCTCACAATAAATTATGGTGTGTCTGGCACCATGTTAAGCTCTTTATAAACTACATCCCAATGAAGACAACTCCACTACGAGGTAAGTATTATGTTATATGTTGTGCAGAGGGAACAGAAGTTCAGAGGGGTTTAATAATTTGTCAGGGTTAGGAGGCCACGATTTGGTGGCACCCCTATTGAAATTGGGGCCATCGGAGTCCAGGCTCTGAGCTTTAAACTGTTACACTCCAGTTGTCCTGCCAGTCAAGTGCCAGTCTCTCTACACAATCACGTGACTGATGATTTTCCATGTAAGTTACTAGGCCCCTGGGGTTGGGGAATCACATGCCACATAAATGATATTTTAAATTAAGCTGTATCTTGCTGAATTCCACAATGCATTTGAATTGGTTATTTCAAAGATAAAAGGCTACAGAAGTTGCCCCCTCTGTTTCACTTCTTTTGTTTTCTTTAGCAACGCATGGTTTTGCCTTCACTTGTTAAGGTGCACACATTTGGTCTCTGGGTCCTGAACACAGCACGACTCTGAGGCTGGCCCAGCTCTGGATATGCTGAGCTTGCCTGGACTTTCCCTTGTCAAGTGATGGAGAAGCTGCAAAGTCAGGTGCTGTTAGGGACCAGTGATGGGGCCCTCCAGCCCTGGAGGATTTCTGGGGCATCTCTGGTGTTATAGAAGTGTCTGTGCCAATTTTCCTAATTAATAGAGTAAAAAGTCAATTCCCAAGGTTGTCTGCCAAGTCTCCCCTGGGTTCTAATGAAATGCTCCATAGGCCGGGATGATTCTTTGACATCAGGAGGGAAGGAGGATATTTGTGACACAGGAACGCAGAAAACACCTAAGACAGAGTGGTTGTGAACTGAGGTTACTAGTTATCAGAATTCAGTGTACGGTGGCCACATTTCCTCCTAAATAAGACAGTACTTACTTGAGAGGAGAGTGATAAAAGGATATTGTATTCAACCTTGCAAGCTGACCTGCGGGTGACAAAGGACACAAACAAGAAAGGTGACATGTCAAGTCTGTGATGCGGTCAAGCTGGTGAATTATTTGGTTGGAAGCCATGCAGAAGGACAGAGAGTGAGAGTTCAATGAATGAAAATAGCATTCTGACCCATCAGGGAACCATATGCTCACAGAAGAGTCAAGGAACGCCACTTCAGCCTTCTCTAGGGCATATGCCTTGAGTAGGGACACACAGGCCTACTATCATCTCCTACACCTTTTCTTTACCTTTCCCTTGAAGTTGCTGGGCATGGAAAGGAGAGAAGGGGCTTAAGATTAACCAGAGATGGCAAAGACTCCAATTGCACCTTAAGCTATTAATAGCATTTCCCTTCATTTTATTTATAGAAGGTTAAATTTAATATAATTAATATATAATCAATATAAATATAATTAATATAATTATAATATAATTAATATAATATAAATAAATATAATTTAGTATTCTATACGAAATGACTATCCCCTGTTAAAAAAACAACTGGGAACTTCAGTGACTGTTGTCACCAACATCCAGAAACCAATATGGGCTCGAAGAGGGAGGCTTAACAGGCGCCGCTAACAGCATGAACCAGAACACTGATTATTTAACCACATCCCTCTTTCCCTCTTGGCAGCAGAGCCAGATAAAGCTCATGTAGGAATGCCATCCCTCAGCACTCCCAGAGACACCCTGTGGTGTGTAGTCACCCAGGCTAATTTCCTTCTGTGGACGGGCCATAGATGTGGCAAAGAGCATTCTCCATGGTTCTCCACTTCCGGCAACTTTTTCTGTAGTGTTGAAGCGTGGCTTTACCTATATATATAGTCACTGATTTTTTTCTTTTTTGGGGGGGTGGGAATGGGGTATGATGAGGCCTTCATTTTGGCTGTTTCTAAAATACGGTTGTTAAACTGAAAAGGCTAATGGGGCATCCAAATAGGCAAAACCTTTGTTTTATATTGTTGGGATGGGGTTGGGACGCTTCAGTCGCTCTCTTGCTACATTCTTCTTGGGAAAATATTTTTAAAACAATTCATAAACATATTCTGAGAAGTAGAGATAATGTATTCTATCTGCTTCTCTTTCCTTTACTAATGGAGTAAGAGAGAAAGCCACTGCTCATCTTAAAAATATGGAGGAGGCTTGTCTGGCCACTGGACAGAAAGCCCGACATGAAGAAATATCCCGTGGGGCCTCGTGCGGGGGGGCAGTAGGTCTCAACCAGGCAAACATCCCTGAGCTCCCAGAACCTCAAGAAAACACCTGTGAATCACAGGGAAGAGAAACACACAAGCAAGACCAACAGGGCAGTAAAAAATCTCCATGGGGAAAATGTATCCCCTTCGGGATGACTTACTAATTACACTTATTACCAGTTGTGTGTGTTATGTTTGGTGAATTCTCAGCTGGATTAATAACATACCCCAGTATATACGACAATCTGTCCATCCACACCCTGCTAAACGCAGGGCCTACAGTTTTCCTCTACCTTTCTTGGAGAGATGTGATACTCTCCTACCGACTTATTTTGACATGAGGTGGGCAGGGAAGGCGGCTGAGGACAAAGGATTCAAGGGAAGAGATATATTTATACTTACTCAGTTTCTTCAGGCCTTGTTCTTTACATTTTCTTTTTTTAATCTAAGAGAAATTGCATCTTTCCCAATGATCTTAGAGGAGTATAAATCGTTAGTCACTATGTTTCCCCTAAAGGGACAAGGTCTTTTTCACTTTCCAGATCAGAATTTCTAAGAATTCACGGTGAACAGTATAGCTCTAAGAAGTATTTAAAATTTTACAACTGCTTAGAATATGTGGCTTAAGGAATGCAATCAGAATATTCTGGAGAGGGGCGCCTGGGTGGCTTAGTGGGTTAAGCCTCTGCCTTCGGCTCAGGTCATGGTCTCAGGGTCCTGGGATCGAGCCCTCTACTCAGCAGGGAGCCTGCTTCCTCCTCTCTCTCTGCCTGCCTCTTGGCCTACTTGTGGTCTCTGTCAAATAAATAAATAAAATCTTAAAAAAAAAAAAAAAAAGAATATTCTGGAGAGGGAGGGTGGAAGAAAGGAGAAGGGACGGATTTTCTGAGTGATGTAAAAGACCCGGCTACCGAGGGGTGGGGTGCTGGGGTCGGGCCTGGCTGCCCATACCTGGTAGGCTTCATCTTGTAACTTCTGTTTCAGGTACTCCTCCATCTTGAGCTCATTCTCCAGCTGCCGGACTGAGTCGTTTTCATAGTTCTCATCGTCTGGCCGCACGTAGGGGTCCCCGTCTTCTGAGACCCTGGGAACAGACCACAAATGGTGTTTAGGAGCAAATCTTAAATGTAGGCGTGGAATGCATGTGTTAGCTGTGGTTTCCGGCCCCAATTAACTGAGTCCCCGAATTCTCTTCTTGGCTTCAATTCACTTCAATTCAACATCTTCTGTTACCTAACAGAAAATAAAAAAAAAAAAAACAATAAACCCCCCCAAAACCCAAAAAAACAAAACACAAACGTTGGAAGTTTGGAGAAATGAATGATCAAGGCATTCTCATATGTAATTTTTCTAAGGCATTCTGATGATCCTTGGTCATCTGTGTTTTCCTCTGGTTTACAGAAGTGAATTGCCTTTAAAGTGTTTGTCAATCTTAAAAGAGGTGGCCTTATCTTTGGAGAGGATATAGTTTTCCCAATCTGCGGGCCTTTTTAATTTTTTTAAAGATGGAATCCAAGAACACTTTCTATAAGGAAAGTGAGCCCTCTAGTGAAATAACGATTAAGGACATTTGTTCATAATTTACCCCCTCTTTGTGCTGGGACATGCACCCATGTACTTTATTTTTTACAATAGATTAAGTCTTAGAATAATCAGCTCATGGATGTCTGGGAGGTCATACTTGAACCCATAGCTCTTGATCTTAAAAAATCCATACTAGTTCTGAATCTAAGAAATCGTCTCAAATTGTTCAAGTCTATCATGAGATAAAGAGCGAAGAATGATCTCATTCACTAATGTGTGACTCTATTCGCATCTCTCCTTCCCCGTTTATAAAAACCCTTTCTGAGACTAAACATAAATTCACTACCTAAATCATATGACTAAAATATTCTCAGAGTAAAACCCGGTGTCTGTTTATATTGGACAGATATTAAGACATGCCCTAAAGTGAAGAGAGCGATCAAGTAGACGTTTCTGAGCTGGAACTTAAATGCCACTGTTCATGTTTATTTATATCTGTACAACATGTTCTCATTATTTTTAGAGGTTTGGGGCCAGCCTAAATAGGACTGCGAGACCTCTGTGAACGTTCCCTTCCCAAGTCCCACAGCCTGGTGGTAGCTGATACTGTCACCAGAGTGCTGGGGACAGTGGAGTGGGGTAGATATAGCTACAGTCTTGGATTTTTGGATTAGAACAAGAAAACTTCAGGTAAGCGCATGTAAATGCTTCATTCTGAAAAATCAGATAGGTTACTTACCAGACTACATTGCCAACAGTTAATTCACCATTTTCAGTAAGAAGCAAATCAGATAATTCTAAATTATAGAGGAAAGGACAGGAAAGCAAACCAAAAGGAAAAGCAGCAGCCTACTGCTACTTAAAGTTATGTTAGAACTGTTTTGTTTGCATCTCTCCGCCTGCCTTTTCACCACCCGCTTTCCAACCACATCTTTTTATAGTTCCCCATTACTACTGGTCTACTCACTACTTGGATTGAGATCCAAAACACCAGAAAGGCCTCTGGTTCGTTTCTTCTTTGGGTCCTGAAAATGGCCGGTTTACTTTTTGTAGACTAGTCTGCAGCATTTTTCACATTAAGCACCATCACCTTCCTGGTCTGTAATGCTCGGGGAACCCCTTTGTAACCCCCCAGTGAGCCTCTCTGTCCACCTTTCCCACGGCTACCTGAGCCCCCCTCTCTTGCAGGCTCCCCTTGCTTCCCAGCCTTCCTTCCCACCCACGCTGGGCTCAAGCAAGCCTGCCCTAGGGCCTCCCCCTTTGCTTCTCAGCTTTGGGTTCCTAGGCCTGTCTGCTTTGAGTTTGAGCTGATCCAGGGACACAGACAAGTCTAGAGGGGATGTCATGGGTTCTGCTGCTATCTGTCAAGCCACAGAAGCCTGATTGGATGAAAATCTTTGCAAAGTGCCTTTCAAAGGTCAGATTTACACACACTCAACAAGTCCACCAGATTGGATTTCTTTATAATGAGGATTTAGACATTCATTGATTTCAATCCCAGGTACTTAGATAACATTGTTCACACACATTCTGAAGAGAGGCCTCTCCAGCATCACCTGGTCCTCTACGGGCAAATACAGTACATTTAGAAGGTAGGATGATTTATCTCCTGAGTGAGTCTGTGAGTCCCGAAAGGCAGAGAGGGATTCCTTAATACTATTTTGAGTACACCTAGCCCTGCGCCTTGGGCTTGCCAGGCTCTCAAGAAGCACTGGCTGGTTTTGGTTATGGCTATTCTGGGTAGTATGAGGCGGAAAAGTCCCAACACCCAAATTTTTTATTTTTTATTTTTTAAATTTTTATTTATTTATTTTTTTAAAGATTTTATTTATTTATTTGACAGAGAGAAATCACAAGTAAGCAGAGAGGCAGGCAGAGAGAGAGAGGAGGAAGCAGGCTCCCTGCTGAGCAGAAAGCCCGATGCGGGGCTCGAACCCAGGACCTGGGATCATGACCTGAGCCGAAGGCAGTGGCTTAACCCACTGAGCCACCCAGGCGCCCCTATTTTTTATTTTTTTAATAAACTTATAATGTATTTTTATCCCCAAGGGTACAGGTCTGTGAATCGCCAGGTTTACACACTTCACAGCACTCACCATAGCACATACCCTCCCCAATGTCCATTACCCCACCCCCCTCTCCTGACCCCCCTCCCCCCAGCAACCCTCAGTTTGTTTTGTGAGATTAAGAGTCACTTATGGTTCCAACACCCAATTTAATGTAGCATCCATCCTTCTATCTCATCTGTTAGAAAAAGAAAACTTCATCATCCTTTTCTGAAATAAAGAATGAAGCAACTACGTTTCTATTTTGCCGTATTTTCTACAGAGTGTTGTGTTCCTGAGAAAGACCCCCCCAGCCGAAGATACTCACACGTCACTGCGCATGGTGCTGGGGGGGGTGCTGCCGTGGAGGTACCCAGGTTTCCGGGCATGGATTTGCGCTAGAAAAGCCTTTTCCGAGGTGGGCGATGGAACCAGATCCTCAAACTGAGTTCGTGTAAATTCAGAATCCACGTTACTCTCTGTTTCACTCCCCACCTCTGTTAGGTACCATGGAAGAAATGAAGAATGACTTAGATTTTTTTTTTAGTGATTGGCAAATAAGAGGGCTGCTGGGCTTAACATAAGTCAGCCTGTGCTGTGGAAAACATTAACCAGTTGTGGTACATAAGTCAGGTGAGTTTATTATCTTTTTTTTCCAAAATGCCATTTGATATTGACATGAATTTCTAGAAAATCATTAGGTATATACAATATATACAATATTGTATTTTTTAATCTCAAACATATTGAGGAGTTTCTGTGTCTTGACTGAACTAATTTCTTTTTTTTTTAAGATTTTATTTATTTATTTGACAGACATGGATCACAAGTAAGCAGAGAGGCAGGCAAAAAGAGAGATAAGGAAGCAGGCTTCCTGCCCAATGCGGGGGGCTCGATCCCAGGACCCTGGGATCATGACCTGAGCTGAAGGCAGAGGCTTTAACCCACTGAGCCACCCAGGTGCTCCAGAATTAATTTCTTAATACATCTGTTTTGCCCCTTCTACAAAAGTCTTCATGAGAACTGCTGTTACTTTTGCTTACTATTACTTTATGATTTTATTTATTTATTTGACAGGCAGAGATCACAAATAGGCAGAGAGGCAGGCAGAGAGAGAGGAGGAAGCAGGCTCCCTGCTGAGTAGAGAGCCTGATGCAGGGCTCTTTCCCAGGACCTGAGATCATGACCTGAGCTGAAGGCAGAGGCTTAACCCACTGAGCCACCCAGGTGCCCCTTACTATTACTTTAATACAGGAAATATAAAACTAAGATAATACATTCATTTAATATCTCAAAGTATTGTGAGTATAAACTGATAGTATTTGAAGCTTCCACAATGAGAACGTTTTAGTCACCATGCGCTAGGGCTGTGGGTAGACGCCATTAGTTGTGATGTATTAACTACTGCCATTTTTATCCTACTTGGTAATCTTAATTTAGACTAGCAGCAACAATTTTTATTACTTTAATTCTTATTATAGAGGCTTTAAGAAACTTAAATCCAGAATCTTTTTAATATTGAAGTTATATTTCTTTTTTTATATATAATTTTTATTTATTTATTTGACACAGAGAGAGAGAGAGAGAGAGCACAAGCAGACAGAGTAGCAGGCAGAGGGAGAGGGAGAGGGAGAAGCAGGCTTCCCGCTGAACAGGTTGCTGGACGTAGGGCTTGATCCCAGGACCCCGGGATCATGACCTGAGCTGAAGGCAGCTGCTTAACCAACTGAGCCACCCAGGCACCCCTTAAAGTTGTATTTCTTATAATTGTTTAATCTCAAACTTTGTGACTGTCAGACAACTATCTTGCTGGGAGGCTAAAGGAACAGATGAGATGTATTAGTAACTGGTAAAATATTTATCTGCATAGTCATGCTGTTAAAGTTTTAAAAACTGTGTAGTATTATTAGAATAAAGAGTCCCTCTCAATGTCATGCTCTTTATTTTCTGGAAAGATCTTTCTTTGGACATATTGCAAAGGTAAATTTCCATTTAGCCTCATTCAAATAGCCATGCATTCCCAATGAACAGAGTTTAAATGAGTAAATAAAACATTTGACTTTAAGAAATAACTTTAGCATCGTGTCACTTTGGATCATGATATTATACCTTACAAATATCAGATATTACAAAAACTAGGTTTACAAGTCAATTTTGGTATATTTCTTTATTCCTCTCTGTATTTTTCAAACTTTCTGCATTGAGCATGTATTAACCGTCTTCCAATCTGTGAAATATAAATAGTACTAAAAAGTCTGAATATACCAACAAAGTATCACATAGATCTTTAGTATATCTTTTCCTACTTGACAATGAGATCTCTAACAGAGGCCCCTAGCACTTATCGGTCCCTCTGCCATGAACGGACAGCCTAGAGGAGACTGGGGACTCACCCGAATTCAGCTCTTTCACGAGAGAGGACATGGTGTTAGTGATGGAATCTGCAGCAACTAGTAAGTCATTCCTTAAATTTCTTCTTGAACCTTGAGTGAAGAAGAAATGATAATTTAAAAAAAAAAACAAAAAAAACATAGCTTGTCCTCCCCCCCCCCAAATTTTTATGCAGTTTATCATTTACATTGATAATCCTGAAGCAAGAGAACTTCAAAGACTTCTCCTTTTCAGAAGTGCTTTGATTCCTTTTCTGAAACAATACATTGTACTTAGGGCAGTGGCCACAGATGACGGAGGGGTTCATTCAACTTATTGTGCAAATCAGGACAAGTTTGCGAGTAAAAGGGGCTGGCCATAATAATAAGACTAGGTGACCTGCCATAAACTGGGATGGTCCCAGGTCAGCTAGTATCCATAGCCGCTTCTTTTTAGGAAAACTCACATGGATGTAAAGTCTGGTTTTGCCGGGAGAGCTGCACCTTCCCAGCTGCTGCTACTGTTTCTGCCATGACCTGGTGGCCAGCACATGGGATTCTGATCTCCATCACCACAGCCTCTGTTTCTCATCAGGGCTCCTGGAGTTCCCCCTACCTCTGGGGGTATCTCTGGGGGAGTGGGAACCCTCTTCCGCTGAATGCCCCAGAGCGTGGGATGGGGTGAGGATTCTTGCCCCTGCTGCGGGACCTGGGCAGAAGGTGTACATCCGGGACTCTGAATTCCAACTTCGACTATGATTTTTCGTGGTGGACAAAGATTACGATGAGGTTTCAGGCACACAAAGGGTTAAATGGGTGTCTGGACTGGCTTGGGTGTGAGGTAGAGATGGAACAGAGGGCTCCATAACATCTTGGAAAAAAAGGGCTCAAGATTCTAAACACCTGACTTGCAGATGAAGTCACAAAGCATGAGTTCTTTATGACCTAAGGGCTGCCTCTAAGCCACGACGGCTCTTCTGGTAATTTCTCTGGAAGTAAGCCTTAATAGGTAAAATAATAAATATATGTAAATTAAAAAGTCAAGAGTCAGATAAAACAATGATAATTGAAAGCTCAATTTGGTTAAAAATGCTGTAAATTTCTTCAAGATGAGATTGAGAGAAAGGACTTTTTTTCTTCTAAAAATTAAAAAAAGTTTATTTTGTATAACATTTTCTTTTTCAGAAGAAAAAGTCCCCTTATGGATCTATTCCTCTCTCGCAGAGTAGACAGTACATCATTCTCTTCCTTTAAAATGTAAGATTTTATCCCCATACGCAATGCATGAATGTCTCTTTCCTCATACTCTTGCAATCTCTGCCTATTATTAAAGTTAATTTTTTTAATCTGCTAAGCGAGAGGTGATATTTGTATTTCTACAACAGTTTGTGAGATTGGACATCCTTTTATATCTTTATTGGCAATTTATAGTGCTTCTTCTGTCCATATCCTTCACCTGTTTCTGTTTCAGGACTGTCTTTTCTTACTGATCTCTACATGCTTTATGTGGCGCTACAATCGTGAAACTCAATTGCCACATACTCTGGAAATGTCTTCCTCAGTCTATTTTTTTTGTCTTTTGACTTTATTTATTTATTTATTTTTGCCTTAAAACTAGTAATCGAATATATCCCCCTTTTCCTTAGATCTCTATGTGAGGACCTGGAAAGATGTTCATGATATACTGCTACCCTAAAGAAAATGCAAACTGCAGACCAAAATACAATGCGTGGTCTTGTTTGAGTGAAAAAGAAGAGTAGGTGTTTGTAAAAATTACGTATAATCATATATAAATGAAAAGCTGAGAAGGACCAAACTGTCTAATAGTTTGGGAATGAGACTGGCAAGGTGAGGGTCCCGTAGGAAGATTTTTTCCTTCTTTTCCGAACTTTCTGTAGGTTTAAAAAGCGATGGCAAGAAAAAGTTTCACAGGGGGTTAACGTATTTCCAAAGGCACAAAACCGCTTGCCTTGCGGACCCTGCCCCTACCCCTGGTGTGTGAATGGAAAACGCAGCAGGTGGGAGAATACGGTTGTATTTATCACTCTTGGGGCTTCTCCACTGACTGTGGAGGCTGAACCCCAGGGCCCCACGTTACAGAGGCCGTGATTTAACGCTGGAGGGCAGCTGTCAAATGATGGAGCGACCGCTTGATAGCCGCGGGGCTCCATCCCACTTCGGCTGGGACAGTTTAACCTCAATCTTGAGTTTGCTTTAACACCAAGAGAAGAAAGCAGGAAATAAGATCTTTCGGAGTTTTAAAATGGATTCCATTTATAAAGTTTCCTGGGATACTGGTGAAAGGATTTCCCTTCTCTTAATGCGCACAGACTCCTAAAAAGTGGAGCCGGGCTAGAGAAGCCGAAGGAACGGAAGACGGTGGAGTGAGAAACTGACCCGCCTAAGGAGTTTCCAGACCAGTCGGGACGAGGGCCACGCGGGCCGAGCCGCTCGGTGGCTCTGATGAACTCCACCCGCCCAGCACACCGCGGGGTCCCACTTGCCGCGGAGGGAAGCAGAACGCAGCGACAACCAGTGCCGCCACTTACTTTGCGCAAACGCCTCCTGAACGTCTCCCCCGACCCCCGTGAGGGAGTCCTGAGGGGTGTGCGACGGGCTGGAGCAGGCGGACGCGGAGCGCACCGGCATGGGGATGGGCCGGCTGATGGTGTGGCTGGGGGAGGAGCGAGGAGAACCTGCCCCCTGCGTCTGGAGAGACAAGGCAAGCCATTAACGGGTTTTCCCAAAGCCTCAGGCAAAGGTTAAAAACAGTAACCTTGACGATTCCCCAGCAGGAGGACGCCCGGGGTCATGCAGACGGTAATCCTAAACCTGAGTTGCCAGGGCACATAATTCAGGACCACAGGGCTATAGTCTGGAGTTTGGGTTACATATTGGAAGTTAAGAATATTAGTAGAGGACTGTTCTATAGGACGGGAGATGTGTGCCCGTGGAATGAGGCTACTGGTAAGCGGTGATAATTACAAGGTGTGTCTGTTTCCTCTTTGAGGGAAGTTCCGTGTAGAATAAAAAGACATTTCAGGATAGAGTTTGAAATATAAACTAGGAGACTCTTGGGGATAGATGTGGTTTGTATAATTCCTAAATTTTCAATCTCTCTGTCTTGGCATGATCTTTAGAGGATAATTTATAGGTCAGATCACGCCATGTAATATCGTGCATATTGAGTCTCCAATTAAGGATCAAATGAGGCACAAATTGTTTAATCCCTATTTTGGGGCAAAAGTTCACTTTGTCAAATTGCTCTGTGACTTGATTCAAATGGGGAAGAGAAAAGAACTCTCGCTTTCTAATTTTTGGCTACTTTAGGGATTTTTGGCCACATTTCCTGTAGGGAATGTCCTTCTCTGTGTCTATGAAAAAGCAGTTATTTTAGCAATAAGAACAGCGAGATTTAAAAGTGAGTAAGGAAAAAAAGTAGAAAATAACGAAAAGCCATTTCTGTCTGTACTATAGTCCTAGGCATGAAACCGTTCACACCTTGAATTTCACAGCTTTGTTTCTACAATGAGGTTTCTTGGAAAGCTTTCCCGTGTTATGATAATTAGTCTACGAAGGAAGCCAGTCATGAGTAAGAAAATGCGGTGCGACCCTCATGTGCATTGGGTGTTCACATAAACTCCATTCCAGTCTGTTGGGTCTGGCCAGGGAGACGGAGGACTCTTTCACAGCAAGACCCAGAGACTGACCATCAACGCATTCAGACCCAGGGACATGCCCCATGAGAGCAGTGCTCTGGACTATTCGATTTAGACTTTGCTGTGGGGTCTGCTTGCAGTTAAGACACACAACATCAGATCTGGAAAATGCCATGCTGTTAGCTTTCTGGAGCTCAGCATCACACACAAAAGTCAAATCTATAAATTGAGAAAAATCTAGAATTAGAAACGAGGCAAAAGAGAACAGAGCAGAGCAAAGAACTCATGTGACGCCGATGGGCTGAGAATGCCACTCTTTCACTCTCAACAGTACCTTGAATGGTCTGTCCGGGCCCAGGGAAGAGCATGACCCTTGGCAGCCTGTGGCCCCAGCCTGCTCAAGGACGCGTCTGATTTCCCCCAGCAGACTTTGCCAGCTCAGTCTCATTAACCACGAAACCTCCGCTTCTGAGCTACCGTGGTATCCTCCTGTTCCCCACACCGATAAGAAATGACTTCACTTTTTCGTCGCGCTTTGCCAGGAAAAGGGTTTTCATGTGCCTCCCCATTGATTTCTCTCCACGACCAGCCATACTAGGCATCATTACTCTAAACGTGCAAATGTGGGTCGCAGTGCCCAGAGAGGTAAAGAGGATGGCTGGGGGAGGTTGAGCGGGAGAGCCTGGGCTGGGGTCAGATGCACAGATGCTCTGAGCACAGATGCTCTGGCTACCCTGGAATGCAGGGGCCTGGCTGTGTTTGGGCTACTGAGGGGCCCTCAAAGGAGTTCCTCTGCCCTGAGCCAGGCGGGGCCCCTGGCAGGCTTCTTGCCCTTACCCCTCCTTTTTCCCAAGGACCAGTCACACAGCAGGGAGGAGGGACTGGGATGGGAGGTTGGACAGAGGGGTTCAAGGAAGGAGGCTCCTCTTGGCTACGCAGCTGGGTTACCCCCTCAATTCTGGAGAGCCAGACCCTCTTCTGGGGTAGGAGTTTCCTGATAATAATAATAGTAGTAGTAGTAATAGTAGCAATAATAATAATACAATGGCACTTTTTAATGTAACTTACAGTGGCCAGAGCACTTTTACATACATTGTTTGGTTTCATTCTCTTCATTGTTGGAGCTAGGAATGATAGTTGCTTATATTCGAATAGGAGTTTGCCATCTATAAATTAATTTAACCCCAACTATTTCACTTCATCCTCCTAGCAACTGTATTAAGTATTATATTCCCATTTTTCAGGTTGCCAACTGAGGCTCCATTTTTCAGGTTAGCCAACTGAGGCTCAGAGGTGGTAACGGTTACCCGAAGCCTCCAAGCCAGAGAATGGCAGAAACAAAGAGGATCCCCCTTTCGTCTGCAAGCCTGGGGCTTTCCCACAGCCCCACAGTCGCTTCTGAGGACCAAAGGCATCAGGACCACCCATCGCAGGCTTCACTAACGAGAAAGGTTTAGCAGCCTGAAGCTGAGAAGGTGCAGGGCCTGGCCCCATCCGTGGTGTTGGAGTAGCAGCCTAGGGCTTCTGGCTGGGTTGGAGGATACCTTTCAGTTGCCCGGTTGCGGTAGCGGGGAGAGTGTGAGTGCCCCAGGGGTGGAAGAGCCTGTGGACTGTTTATCAATCACTACAGAAATGCAGGTGCAAATCTCTTATCTGCAAATCTGAAATCCAAAAAACAAAGTACTTTGTTTCATCAGGATTTAAAGCTGTGTATATGCTCCCTGCGCTGCAAGGCCTTTCTAAAGCCCGAGAGGTTCTGACTCCTGGGACCAGTCTGGAGCCAGTGACTTCAGATGTGGGGCTGTTGGTGTGCATTTCAGTATTTTAATGGCTATCCTGGTCCTGCTTGCACCC
The DNA here is from genome assembly GCF_010015895.1 of Lontra canadensis. Classification (NCBI taxonomy): domain Eukaryota; kingdom Metazoa; phylum Chordata; class Mammalia; order Carnivora; family Mustelidae; genus Lontra; species Lontra canadensis. The sequence goes on from NW_022631011.1 coordinate 11,689,051, forward strand.
GTTAGTTGGGCTTTCCAGTACAGGGAGCCCACGGGGCTGCCTGTGCCCCCCACCCCCCCAACCCCCGCCTTGGGCAATAACCTGGTCCTTGGAACCTTCCTGTCTGTAAGTCTCTTACCTCCCCTTCTGCTCATGCCCTGAGCTTTCCCGCTGTGTTTGAGGCATTTCCACTCCCAGTGCTCCCTGCTTTGTACTGCCTGGTCTCCAAAATCAGCTTTCCCCACTTCTTCCTGCCTGCTTCCTTCCTTCAAAGCCCCTATTAGTGGTTCTGTGTTAAGAGACAAATAATTGACTGTAGTTATGTGTTAAGGGAAAAACAATAGACTGAATCTAAATTACACCGCTGTGTGAGTGGCGGAGAGCCACCATCTCCTAAATGAATCTCTAATTGGTGCAATTTCAAGCAGTCTGATTGTGTGAGGACTAAGTGGAGATTCTGTGCTGGAGACACGATTCACTGGCATCTTCCCTGCAACGCCCAACACCCACCGCGTGTCCAGACTCTGGGGAGGGGAGGGCCCTGGCTCCCTGGGGATCATGTCTCTTTGTCTGGACACTGTCCAGTTTGATGCATATCCTGGGGCCTATTGCTGGGAATGCCATCTCTGGCCTTCCTTCCAGCTCTCTCTTTAGGGTCACTAGGAAAGTGCAATCTACTCTTGGCATTGGGGTAGATCAATGGAGATATCACTGGGTTTCATTTTCAGGTGGTGACCCCTGTGGATGGTGGCCTCTGGCCTGGTCGTGAAGTCTGGTTGTCTGCTAACAACTTCAGAAGAGTTAGAGTGCGTAATCTCTGTGAACATCCTTTCCTGGAAATTACTTGATGATTAATGGAGAGAAGATTTAAGGGACAATGGTCCATGCAGATCAATAGAGAGATCTAAAATTCCTGAGAGAACAGTTGATTTATGGAAGAAGGAAAACATACATCATACTTGGCAAATTTAGAATAGCTCGCTTCCTAGCGAATAAATGAAAAATTCATTTCTGCACTCCATCCTCTGAGTCCTCTCAACTTGCTGTTGTATCAATTTTTAAGAAGGCTGACAAAATCCATACATTTTTCTGATTCTTTTCCAGGAAGTATTTTGGTTTCCTCTCAGCACCAGAAAGGAGGGAGGCTTCAGGGAAAGGACCAAATGTGTAATCGCTGAAACAGCTGTTCCTGGAGATGCGGCTGAGCAGATGACCGCGAGACAGTGTTTGGCTATGTTTGACCCTCTTGTCAGCCTTTCGTCCAGTACGCATTCACTGACTATCCTTAAAGGGATTGCTGTGTCCACAGTGCTGTGGGGACACAGATGAGGTGACTTAATTCTGACAGGTCAGGCAGGAGGCATCACTTGACTTGGGTCTTAATAGTGGAGATTTCGGGGCAGAAGAGAGGATGTGTTGCAAGGAGAGAAGAACATTCCAGGCCTTAGCGTGTCATGAACAAGGGAAGGGAAGCGTGAGGGAGCCAGGATGGTGGACGCACTGGTTCATCATGGAGAACGGAGGAGACTGAGGCTGGTGAGGGGTGGTGCCAGGTTTGGGGGTCTCTGATGTCATAAAAGGGGCTAGATTTAATCTGAACTAGAAGGTCATCTCCTCAGGTTTTTAAGTAGAGAAATAATTTTTACTTTCCTAGAATTAATGGACTAACCCCTGATTTTAAAAAAGGTAGTGAGGGGGGTCTGGGTGGCTCAGTGTGTTGAAGCCTCTGCCTTCGGCTCAGGTCATGGTCCCAAGGTCCTGGGATCGAGCCCCGCATCAGGCTCTCTGCTCAGCACAGAGCCTGCTTCTTTCCTCTCTCTCTGCCTGCCTCTCTGTCTACTTGTGATCTGTCTGTCAAATAAATAAATAAAATCTTAAAAAGAAAAAAAATAGGTAGTGAGAGAGAGTGAGAGAGTCTGAGAAGCTATGTTTTGAAGACTAGATGTTAGTCCTAATACCGCAGTTGATTATTTATGAGATGAATTCTGCCCCCTCCAACTCCCCTATTCCACCTGTGACCGCGTCACCCCTCTCCACAGGATACCCACCAGAGAGGATGGGCAAGGAAAGGAAAAGAAGGTGAACTGATGCTGGTAAAACTCATCATTTCTGGCCTGTTCATGTTCCATAGTGTGTTTCGGAGAAGTAGGAGCCTGAGCAACTGGGATTTCCTGAGTTCATAGGGCCTCCAGTTGTAAAGAGAGAAGAAAATGGGGGCAGGAGACAGGATTTGAAATGTTTCACTTTCCTGCTCTGACCAAGACACTTAGTTAACTGGAGGGAGGAGTAGGGAAGGTGTGCTTGTGTATGTGTATGTGTGTAAAATAGGGGTCCAGTTAGAAAAGTTTGCATATTGTTGGACACATGTGTATACATCTATATGCAATTTTATACTAGTATCTGACATGCATATAGTATTTTACAAAGTGCTTTCACATCCATTATCTTTGAAAATCTACACAACAACCCTCTGAGCTGTGTTATTTTCAGTGTGTTTTTAATAGATTCCTGGGAAGTTAGTTGACTTAGTCAAGATCTTATAGGTGTGATAGTAGAGTGGGGACCCCTACAATCAGGTCTAACACGAGTGATCTCTGTACAAAAATTTTTATTGAGACCTTACATTCTGAACTCAAAGGCAGGATATCTGGTTTTAGATTGGGATGTGATATTTGGCACTGGAAGTCTACCAGAAACTGAAACATATTGTCACTGCAATTACACCCCAGCTACCTTCATTACTAAACTTTTTATGAGTGTTCTTTTTATGGTTCCTTCAATAAATCTTAAAGATACACAAAGAAGAAAGAGGGTAGGATAATTTTGATGCAAGTTTTGTAAAAAAAAATTTATTGCTTATGATACCATAATCATCATGTTATATTACAGGCACTATTTTTTTTTTTAATTCATGTTCTCTCCTCAAGGGGAATAAATTCATGCATTACCTCTAACAAGAAACAGTATAAGTAGGAATTATATATACCAGTATAATAAAATACATTGAACCACACAGACTTATGATAAAGCAAGTAGAGGTTATTAAATCAAGCACAATTTGTTGTGCGCAGTGTCTGAAATCTGATTTTACAAAGAGAATGTCCCCAAAGGGGTAAGGCTCATAAATAAAAAAACAGAATTTAGAAGCACACGCCAGACTAAAACCTCTAAATTCTCTCCTTAGATCATGTTATACCAAAGGAAGTCTATACATTTGGATGGCATAAGTTCATTTCCTTGTAGAACTGCCTGCTCCAGATTGGGCCAGTCAGGGTTCTGTCTTTAATTTCAGCTGAAGGTCAGTGTCATAATCAGCCACTTGACATCTGCTGCTGTATTTATCTGTTCCATTACTTAGTGCTCCTCTTCTAAAGCTCTGAGGGAAGACTTCCTTTTTATATTTCATGACAACCAAAATTTTGGTCCCCTGAGAACTGGCATTTCGGTTCTGATAAAACCACCAATTATGTTTTATTTTTCTTTTTTTTTTTTCTCCTTGTCTCCTGGCCAAAAAGCTCCGAGGCACACGCTTGCTGCTTAAGATGAGCATATTGGCGTTATCTTTTCTTTCGTTTCTGATTTTTCTGAATTTATGAAGTAATTTTTGATGACTTTTGTTGCAAACTATCTCGGGTCCTTTTCGAGAAGAGGCTTGAGCGTACAAGCAAATCAAATGAGTCAAGACGAGTAAACGGGTCTCCGCGCCCAGACAGTGCACTGCTGCCATCTGGACGGTGCCCATGAGAACCTCTGCAGCAGGACCCAGCTGAGGGCTGCCTCTCCCAGACTGCTGAGCCGGGGAGGGCTCCGTGGGAGGAACGGGAAGGCAAGGAGGCGGGACACTGCTCTACGTGCTCAGCCTCAGCCAAGCTTTGGCTCTGGGCAGCATATGTTCGTGAACCCACTGGTCCACTAAGCCTTTCCAGAACAGGTAGCCTGGGAAGAGGCAGGAAAGGGATACAGGAGAGACCTTGCTCAAGGGAGGCTGACTGTCTAGAGGAAGACTGCCCTCTCTCTCCACTTGGTGGAAGAAGGTTATAGTTAGCCTTTTTTTTTCCTTTTTCTGTGCACATGCTAAGTCAGAGACAGGAAAGAAAAGAGGCTGTTGCAAAGAGAAGCGGCACAGCAAGGCATTCTTGTCTAGCATGATCTAAGTGTGTTGGAAGTATAACAGCAATACCCCGCGTGTGGCTTTACGGGCAACGGCACAGGCTAAACGTGCCCGTCCTTCACCCAGGGTGACTCTCTCTCTGTCAGATTTGACTCTAGTCAAGTAAATTTTTTTCACAAAATACAAAATAGTGTCATACATTGTCTTTATTGTCTGACATTACAGATTAGTTTTACACTTCCTTTTTTACAGACCGTGGGAATGAAGGGTAAAAATGTGTCCAGCATTTTGCAGACATTCTTTGTTACACACAAACACACACAATGAATAATAGGAAAGAGAATACAGAAGAATAAAAGGTACGCTGAAATCGGACAGGCTGTGGTTCTAATCGATCCCAGGAAATAACGTGAAACTTCCTGCTAACACTAGCAAGAGTACATGCACTTGACATTAAAGCTGCTGTTATTTTGCTTCTAGTTTGTTATTGTTATTTTTTGAGTATGCTACTCCCTCTGCTGGCCCTGGACCTGACCACAGGGTCAGACATAGGGTTCCAGATTAGACTACGGTTACGAGAGTCACGGTGCTCCTGCTTCCGGAGAAGACATATGTAAGGGCCTTGTGAACTCCCAGAGCAGAAAGGTTCTTGGTGATAAGAGAAAGCCTGAAAGTTACCTATTCTTTTGCGATTATTATGAACCAATGGTAGGGATTCTGCTTGCAAGAACTAAACAATGGGCAGTGTTTCTCTTAGGTTGAACACATTTTGGTGACAGGGAAGACAGGGCTTAATACTTATGCAATGAAAAGAGATGCAATTGGCTGACATTTTTATACAAGGAGGTCCCACGCCTTTCCATTAAAATGGATACTGAACTAAATGGTTGACAGCATGAGAGGCTGTAGAGGGTAGCTTGAGTCTGTGGACTTTTCCTAGTGTAACTTTAGTAGCGGTGGTAGGCATCTCTCTCCTAAGAGAAGGGTCTGATCAACAACCCAGAAAAGCATGAGACTCGTTTGAAATGTAGACTGCTGGAGATCTAGAAAGGTTCCAACAAATTACAATTTTTTCCCCTCTTCTAAAAGATCTAATAGCTCTTGTTTTGATGCTGACAGTAGTAATAGTTATAAAAAATGCTAACTTTTGTAGGCGTCCATTCAAGCACTACATTGAAAAGGAAGCAAATTAGTATGATTTTTTTTTCTCTTTCCAAACTGAAGCATGAACATACATTAGAGGCAAAAGCAATGAGAACAACAGCAGGATGGCAGGCCCCTCCACAGTTAGTTAAGACCTGCAGTAGGGAACATAACTTACTCCCTGCTTCAGTTCTTCTTCCTACAGAAAGATTGAATCAATAACAGTTAGATTACCCAGGGTTCCAGCAAGAGCATGTACACAGTGTGAGGGAACGCAAAGGGGAGGGGGAACATCAACATAGCTTTGATGGCCGCCTCTCCTACCTCTGTGACTTTTAGTTCCACATCTCTTTTGGTATTTGAGACAGACCATCTCTTTCCTTCCTGTGTCCATACATCTTTCAACACAGTCTATCCCTCTCTCCTGGTGTTTGTATATACTGATCTGATAGAATGTGCTCGGGTGGGCTAGATGGATGCCAAGATGGCTGGCGGTAAGTGGACTCCTATCCCATCACTATGGTGACAGAAGCTATGGGAATATAAGTGTGGGGGTGGTATTTTCAAGGTTTCCTGTCATTCAGTGAAGGGAAAGATGAGATCGACCCTCTTCATTTGGTATATTTGAAAAGGAAAGCAGAAAGAGCTTTTCTGGATCATCCAGTGAGATAATAGGGCAGAAACAGTAAGATGTTATTAGTTATCTAGTCCTGTCTTCATATGTACAGTACAATAAAAAGTGAGTTCTACACTTTATGGGTCTAATACACTGAAAAGGAGATTTTGTTTAGAGACAATAAAGCATTCCCAACACTGATGGCAAGAAAAGTTGACTAAAGAATTAAAAAAAAAAAAAATTTAAAGAGGGGTGCCTGGGTGGCTCAGTGGGTTGAGACTCTGCCTTTGGCTATCTCATCTCAGGGTCCTGGGATCGAGGCCCGCATCGGGCTCTCTGCTCGGTGGGGAGTCTGCTTCCCACCAACCCCAACCCGCCTGCCTCTGCCTACTTGTGATCTCTGTCTGTCAAATAAATAAAATCTTTTTTAAAAAATTAAAAAAAAAAAAAAGAGCAGAGAAAACAAAAGAAAGAAGTGTCACACTTATACCCGGCCAGGCCACAGGTTTCAGCAAGTATTTGTCAAATAAATAAAAGAAAGAAAGAAAGGAAGAAGGAAGAGAGAAAGAAAAGAGAAAAAAGAAAAGGAAAGAAAAAGAGGAAGGGAGAAACAATAAATTCTGGTGTGTCAGGGATGCCAGAGAACCAGGGACCTAAAGTAGGGACGTCTGTCTCACAGGTGCGCTGCCCCAGGGATCTGGCCTTCCTCACTCCATCAGAAGTTTCAGTTCCTGCCTTTGGCAAGTCCCCTTTCCAGTCCACAGTGGTTCCTGCGTGTCTACATCAGGCAGGCTGACCATATAGCTCTGACTCCTCCACTGAGCTGACTGTGGCCAAGGGGCCATGATTACTCTCGCTGTGACTTGGAATGTGATTTAGTATATACTGAAGAAGGGAATAGAGATATGAAAGGAAGAATGCTACTTCCCGGGGAGAACAACATCATAGTACTCTGCAGAGGACCTCCCTAGGTCATCTCATTAAACCCCTCCCCACAGAGAGCAAATACCTATTTATAGTTTGCATTTGAGACTCACAGAAGTTATGTGACTTGCTGCTAAAGCCACACAGATGAGGTAAAATGTTTCACTGAAATTAACAGTTACTGGTCTTAATAAAACTATAGTCACCCCCAAAATTTCATGGCTGTATCTTCACTTTCTGAGTTAGACATTGGATTCTGTTCACTTTATTTGGAATTACTGAAGCTATTAAACGTAAAATATTCCTAAATAAATCCAGCTTTATTATTTTTAAGGACATAGGAACTGGAAATAAGCCAAGAAGTTGTCCTTTGAAGGTCTTCAGTGGTCTGGTTCCAGGAAATGGATAAGAATGAGACTTGTCATTGACTGCTATCATTTGATGTATCTAAGAAAAGGTCTTAATATCTGGGACTGAAGCCATATTTTGGGGTTAATCACATATAGTCATTGGAAAAATAATTGAACATTATGTATGAAAGATTTTCAGAAATGCCATAGTCAGAGGTCTAGGAAGTATTTAAACTTCTTACCTTTAGTAGCTTCATGAGACCTTCTAACTGGACCATTAGCTCTCTCCGGCTCTCCTGGAGAGCAGACATTCTCTGTTCCAGCTCATCCTTGCGCTGTCTAAGAAAGAAGCAGTTGTCATCAGAACAGCATTTAACCAACTGAGCTGATCACATTTCTTAGTCTTGTGGCAATAGTGGACCACCAGGAAAAGGGCATCTCTGGAACTCTGACATGGTTTCCAAGCAGGAAAATGTTGTCAAATGAACATGAGGTGTACATTTGCTTGTTAGAAGTCATACTAAAATAGAATTAGGATCCTATTTGATATTGCACCCAATACGATTGATTGCAAATCAACCATTTGATGAAATCTTTTCTGAATGCTTACTATGTTCTGGGCCCTGTGCCCTGCCATTGTCTCTCCCTGAGACAACAAACAAAAACCAAACTGTCACTGAAAAGGGTCAATCCCATAGATCCTCCAAATGCAGGGACCCTTTTGTAAATCTCAAAGGAAATACCAATACTTTAGTATTTGGAAATTGGATTTTAAAAGTTAATTTTTCATTTCTTCCATTCTTCGTACACAATGCTGTGTCTTTCAGAGATGAAATATTCAGAGTACAGAGTTTTTATAGTCAATTTAAGTTTTCTGCTTTGGGTTTGACTTTATATAAAGCAAAGTCAGAATAAAGGAGTTCCTACACAATTGTTCTAACTGCAAATAACCTATAAGGTTCATGTTTGTTTAATTTTGTTTGTTTTGCAGAACTTCTATTAAGCTGTCAGCAAGAATGGAAACCACAAAGGACAATCTCTATCATTTATATTGACACTGAGAGTACCAAAAATACCTTTGAAAGAGAGAAAAGAAATGAAACAGTATGGGGAAGAATATTAATGGTTTACGTTTCTGATGTCTATGTATGCTTTTCAAGTCAATTTCAAATCTTTTATTTCATGATCATTAGTGAATAATGCACACAGTTTTTTCCCCTTGCCCCAAAGATTTCTGTCTGGGTTTGAGATGTTGGAACTTATATTTTAAAAATGCGTGGATGCTTTAACCATGGGTTAATGTATGAATGGATATGTCCAGTCTCAATAAGAAGAAGCACAATATTTAGTGGAGCTCGAGCAGAGACTCTGAAATGACAATATAAACCTGACAATATAAAAATGTCACGTTGACATAGGTCAATGACTCATCCAATTGAAAAGGTATTTTGTGGGAGGACAGGTTATGGATATTAATGAAACATTTCTAATTTGTTTTGATACAGACTTTCTCTAATGACTTATGAATTTAAAATTTGTAAACATGTCTCAACTCTTTTTGAATATATTTATATTTTTGGCTTTTATCGCCACTTAAGGCTTTTTCTCAGAGCATTCCTTCCTTTGATTATCTTTACAACTGTCTCTTTTCTGAATCCCAAAGGGCAAGGAACATCATGATTTTATAGACTTTAATGGCATTTTATACTAGTCTTTGTCTTCCAGGGCTACAGCATTCTAATTTTAAAAGTCTTGATCCATTCAAAAATATTCTTCAATGACAAATCCACTGGCTGTTTTATCTTTGACCTTATCTGCACTTCGTGTTCCAAATATACACATGTTAGGGCTTGGTAGAAGGATAGAGAATGTTTCTGATGTATTTCCAGTTCTCTTGTAGATAATGCTCTGTAATTTTTGGATTTTTGGTCATAGGAGCACTTTGTGAAGAGGGTTTCAGTAAAACTCCAATATTGTAGTTAAGAAATACTAAGAAAAGGCATCTAAAAACTACAAGAGAAAGTTAACTGGTATTAATTTAGAATTAATCAGCAATAAAAAAAACTTATTTGTAATTTTTTTATAGTAGTAATCTTTCAAAACATGACATCCACTCTTTCCTTTTTAAAATATCTTATTTATTTATGTATTTGAGAGAGAGCAAGAGAGCCCAGAGGGAGTAGGAGAAGCAGACTCCCCGCTGAGCAGAGAGCCCGAGGCAGGGCTTGATCCTAGGACCCTGAGATCATGACCTAAGTGGAAGGCAGCCACTTAACTGACTGAGCCACCCAGGTGCCCCTGACACTTACTTTTTCATGCATTTGATTAAATTCAATTTTTAAAAAATCACTTAATAATGTCTTTATTTAATCTTCTCTATAAGTATTTATTTAATCTTCTCTATAAGTGGCTACCAAATGTGGGTCTGATTAACACATTTGTAGTGTAGCTTCTATGGTTTCAAGTAGGAACAAGAAAACAAGGACTAAGTAGTAATTTTATTTGCACAGAGCTTAATGTATTACATCTCTAAAGGAATGCCTTTTATTCTGAGATTCTGCCAGATTATTTCTAATTTTGCATTTGTGTTAAAATCTACTTTCTCTTGGGGCATCTGGGTGGCACAGTTGGTTAAGGGTCTGACTCTTGGTTTCAGCTCAGGTCATGATCTTGGGGTCCTCCATCCTGGGATGGAGCCCTGCTTTGGGTTCTGCACTCAGCATGGAGTCTGCTTGAGAGGCTCTCTCTCCCTCCCCTCCTGCCCCTCCTGCTCATGCTGTCTCTCTCTCAAATAAAGAAATAAAATCTTAAAAAAAAGAAAAAAACAACAACCCTACTTTCTCTTAGGACAATGTTGGGATAACAGGCAAAATTTTAATATAGATTGTCTATTAGATAATAAACATCAATATTAACTTGCCTGAATATGATGATGGTGCCATGGTTATATAAGAGAACATCTTTTTACCTAGGAAACATACACAGGAGTACTTAGGGGTAAAGGGTTATGATGTCTGCAACTTACTCTCAAATGACTCATCAAAAATGTGTATGCAGTTGTTGTATATTCACATATAAAGGAAGATAGAGAAGGATGTGGTAAAATGTTTGCAATCTCTAGGTGAAGTACAGAAGGACATTAATTGTGATATTCTGACAACTCTTTCCTAGGTTTAACATGGTTTCAAAGTAAAAAGTTAAAAAATATACTGTCATTCATGAAATGGCTGTGAGAAGAGAAAATGGTAGTTTTAAAGATATATCACTTTGTGGTAAAACAAAAAGAACTTAACTTTATGTTGTTTCCCAAAAATAATGAAAAACTTAAACTGGTCTATTAAATTCAACTCTGGAAACCACAGACTTGCAGCAGAGATTACACTTTCCTCTTTAATTAATAGAACAAAAAAAGTCACCTTATATTAGCAAGTTTTCTTTAAGAATAATCTTATATACATTGAAAATAATGTAATTTGGGGGGTATAAAATAAAATGCTTAGTTTTTTGGCAAGGTAAAGATACAGAAATTATACTTTTTTCCGCTTTGAGATTTGTAATGTGAAGTTAGTTGCTTCACAGTTGTAATAAATGTTTTCTTCATCCTACAAGATGGTATGGTCTTTGCAAACACAGTTGTTATCCATTCATCCCACAGACATCCATTCAGCACTTTTGTTTTAAGATACAGTAAATAAAATGATGAGTAGGCTATGGTTTTTACCCTTGGGTGAAAGAGGAGGAGAAATAAAGTTCAAAATGATGATGGCGAGAATACAATAAAAATACGAAGAAATTGCTATATATGGTAATACCAAAGAAGATCCCAGTTCCAAATGGTGGAGGAAATTTAAGGAGGGCTTGCTAGATAAACTTACAAACTTTCCCTCAAAAACTACCCCACTGTAGAAGTTAAAGTCCTCAGAGACCATATGGAATGTTCCAGACCTTTCTCTGCTTCATTTGTGCCTCTTGATTGTCTGTATTCTTGAAGTTATTAATAAAACTCAGTACTGGAGTAAGATCTCTAATTCATGTGAGTCTAACTCACTGTATTGGCTCAATATGTAACTACCACCTTCAGGGGCTCCTGCTGTAGGATTAACAGCAATATCCTCAAGATGGTCTGTGAGGCCACACAGCATCACCGTCTACTGCTACCTACATCATCAGCTCCATCTCCTACCATACAGCCCCTCCTTCACTGCATTCTAGGCCTATTGATCTTTCAGTTCCTAAAAAAGTGCCAGATTCACTCCTGCCATTTGGACATGGTACATCCAGTTTCTCTCTTCCAGGGGACCCTTCCTCAGCTGTTCCATCCCCTCTGCCACTCCTAATCCCCATTCCCTATGTATCCATCTTTCATACTTCGACTGAAACAATCCTGCTTCATGGTAGACTTTTCTGATCGAAGTGAAGGGTAGGTTTGATCATTGTGTCTCTGTTTAAAAACAAGATTCCTTGTAGCACTTATCTCAGTTTATAATTATCTTCTTACTTGTGCAGTTATTTGATTTCTGTCATTTTCCTACCAGACCACGCATTCTGTGAGACCAGGACAGTATCTTTTTCAAGATAGTGGGCATACTGCATTTTGGAAATATTTGCTGAATGAGCTAAATGAATAATAAAATGAGGAACGATAAATCTGATAACAGTGTGGATGGACCACAGGCCAGCAAGCAACTGAGTGCTAACAGCCCAGCAGGAGATAATTAAGACCCAAGAAGAGGAGACGGAATTCACATGTGCTGTTCACTGTGTGGGATCTTGGGCAAATTATTTGGCTTCTGTGAATCTTCAGTTTCCGTATCTATAAAAAGAGTATAATAATAGTGTCCATCTCCTGGCTTTGTTACAGCAATTACCTGGGATAGTGTTTATAGAGCTTAGTGCATAGGAAGTGTCAGATTAGCCCACAGAAATGCCCATCATTTAATGCCACTTGGTTACCAGATCTGGATTGCAAACCTGGCTCTCAGCTTTTGTGTGGCTAATGTGAAAATGGAAATGTGATTATTTAGAAAGGTCATAGGGCTCTTAAGATAAAAATAAACTATGTGTTCATGAAAAGCAGAGCTCTGTTCCTTTGTCTCCTCACCTGTTGCCCAGCTGAAAGAAATTTCTCCTTTGGTTTCTCAGTAAGAGACCCAGGCAAACTGCAATGGACAAAGGAGATCTCTATCAAAGAGCTCCTATGGTGGCTTCATATGGCCACCCCTCTGGGTGAACTAAGGCCAATGTAACTGGGCAAGAGGACATTGTTTTAGAGTCTGAAATGTCTAAAGAATAAAAGAATACTCAAAGGAGCTCTTTAAGAGAGGGATGTCAGGGTATCTGTGAAATCCCCAAATTGTGCAAGTGCTTAGCATGGAATAAGTGGTTTAGAAGTATCTAGAGAAATATCCAAGTAGAAGAAATGTGTAGAATGACAGGCAAGCAAATCCGTTGGGATTTAGTTGTCTCAGGCCTTAGGCCTGTGGCCACAGGTATGGGCCACAAGCTGACGGCGAACACCCCCAAAGACTGAAGTTTCTCACAGAGCCAGACTCCTTGGCATAGGTTTGGGCTCAGCTGGGGCTATGGGAGGGCCCACAAGGCAGGGCCAGGAGGGTGTTTGGAATTATCAGTGCATTCCAAGATAACAACGTGGAGGAGGGAAGAAATATCATTTGGAAAACTATCATCAGTGACCCAGGCACATCAAGATGCCTTCCCAGAATGCATCATCCAAATGGAACTGAAGACTTTTGAAGGCAAATGCTAAGGAAGGGTCTGATGAAAACATTTATGAAAAATTCCTAGTCATCCATGCCTCCATCAGAGAATGGGACAACCAACAGAAGAGGCATAAAGAACATTTCAGGCAGAGACAAGGTAACTTGACGTATAGATGAATGATTACTCTATTTCTAAGGTGGTTTATTCAGTTACATTTCTGTGTACATTAGACTTGCAACTCGTGAGCCCGGAGGGCCTACATAATCCTATTAGGCAAAGACTCTTTCTAGCAGCATTTACTTTTATATGCCTTTGAGGATGATGATATGAAATATCACTTTTCCCTTCTTTCATTGTTCATCCCTTCTGGGAGATGATGTAGTGGGATGTGCAAGAATTTCTAATACATCACCCTGAAGGTGGGACCAGAGATTCTGTCATCTGGAAAGGAAGATTTTCTGATTCTTCCATTAAATTATTTTGTTATTGGAAGTATGACATGATCTCTTCACATCAAGCAGCTCCCACAGCTGGCAGCTTCCATAGATCTCCTTTCTATGACTCACACCTTGGGGGGACCTGCCATCTAGCCAGGTGCACCGGCCTGGGGAGAGCGAGCATGGAGTGTCGCTGAGAGCAGGCAGGGCCTGCAGCCTGCAGGGCCCGGACCTTAACATGTCTGAAGAGCAGGGCTGGGACGGAACCCCTAGAAACATCTATGGTAAAACCCACATGTAGTCATATAGAACCTGCTTAATGTAGTTGTATGGAAGAAGTAAACGGCAGCCTGATTCTGACAAGAGGCATCTTTACTTCCTATCAAGAGCATGCCTCAGAGTTCCGTATACCCAGAATGTACCCCGCTCCCAAACTGGAAGATGGAAGAATGTCATACTTGCTAACTAAAAGTGCCTCGTGGAATATGACATTTCTACGAGGCAATGGCTTTGAATTTATCCTTGTGTTGTTCGCTGCACAGATAGGTTTGAGCCCATGCCATAGTCAAGGCATGGCACTAAGCCAGCCTGACCGGAAGTCCTCAGCACCCATCCTTTCGCACATGTGCAGGGGGAGGCGCTGCGGTCCTTGGCTACTCTGCACTTTTCTGACTCCGAGAAATGCACTGAAATTCAAGAGCAGAACCAGATGACCTTCTAGCTTCCTTTCAGTCTCATGTTTTCTGGTGCCAGACTAGATAACAGCAGGTGGTTTAAGTCATTTGCAGAGCAAGAAGCTATGAAGTCTGTTTTTTAAGCATGTAAAGCTATTACAGACCAAGATTCAGGGAAAATCTGCCTCCTTTTTATGGGTTATAGGTGAATTTTTAAGTGTAAAAGCCTGTGATGTTTATTTAGCTGTTTATGTGTTTGTTTTATTGATCACTTGTGTCATAAATAACACTGTTGTTGACAGTGCGAATAACAACGAAGAGTTGAGTTCACCTGTTTTCCATGGAGAGATTTTGTTTCTAAAGAGTGCTGTTTCCCCTTCTCTGTGTCCAAGGAAAGAATATAAACAGCATCTCCTTGAAACCCCCCAAATGCCAGCGATTAGGGACATGCTATTAAAACAGAAAAATCATGTTATGTCAGCAGCTGTGGTGGCTAAGGACCGTTCTCTGGTTAGACGCTGTTGGAATTTTTGAAGATCCAGTCACTTGCATTTCCCCAGAGGCCTCGGGCTCCCTCTCTTACCTGAGGAGCCGGAGTTCTGCCAGCAGAGTGGGGTTTTGCTGGGCCTTCTCTGGAGTGGGCTGAGAAGCTTGTTCATGCTCTAGCCGCAGCCTCTGGATCTCCTGTAAGATTTCTCTTGGGAGAGAGGAAGAAGGTAAGAAACTAGGGTCAGTCAACTTCCCAGATATCCAGGATACTAACACCGCGATGGGGTCACCCCGCGTTTCGGAGCAGAAGCAAGCCTCTGTGACCACTGGTGTTTCCAAGCTGTCGGCTGGGGCGAGGTGGGCACTGATGGGGAAGGGAGGGGTGAGCTCAGCTCCCGCACATTCAGACTCTGCACATGTTGCTGGAGCCTTGAAGCTGAGTGTTCTCGCCGGGACCTAATAATCTCTCCAGTAAGTAATGTAATGCCGTGGTAATGTGTTCAGCTTTGAAAAGTGCACTGCTTTGGAGCAAAAAGTGTATCTTCCGATTATTGATGATCACGGTCTGACACCACAAAGTACTTGCAGCTACCAAGTAAGAGATGCTTGGAGGGAAAATAAGGATAAATGGTGTTCATTTCACAAAACTAAATAACCCTATTCTTTCACCAAGAATGAGAGTCCTCTCACTGGATTTATCTGAGAAGCCCCCAGTTAGGCAAAATTCTTTTTCTTTTTCTTAACATTTCCAGCCTTCAAAATGGATCTCAGTGAGGGTAGCCCTTGAAAGGAAGGGCTTTTAAAAGGATTCGCTGTAATTGAGTGTGTGACATAAGAGTGCTATTGGCGTGACCTCTATCCAGGGTGGGATATGTCTGTCTATTATTGATGTTGGAGCCCAGGCTGCCCTGCACGGAGGTGAACATTAGGCTGGCCATAAAGGGTGGGTGACCTATGCAAGGCAAATTATCCCTAAGTGAGTTAGAAGCCATTACGCTAGGTTACAAGTCACTTATTCTTGGGGGAGGGGTCAGTCTCCCATCCAGCAAAATGCACAAGAGACAGCACCAAGGAATGAAAGGTGAACTTGGTGAGCAAGGCCGATGGCTTTCCATTTGAAAGGCTGATTTACAACAGCCTGCTTCATAAACACACCAGAGTTAAGAAGCTAATTAGCAGTCACTACATTTCTCGTGGGTACAGTGAGAAGACTGAACTGAAATTCAGTTGTTTCTCATCTTCTTCTGTCCTCCTTGGTGTGCCATGGTGGAAACCTTTCTTTAAGAGAAATTTTTTATGGAAATTCAAAACGTCAAATGGTTAAAAGGGAGCTGATCTGGTGAAAGAGAGGGCGGGCCCTGAATTGTAAGCCCTTCCCTCCCCCTCTTCAGGCACCTCGACAGAGCCCCTGGGTCCTACAGAGCTCAGCCTGAAAATCAGTAAGCTGGGATTTCAAGGATCACCTCCAGGGCTAACATCCCAATATTCTGTGACTCTCACTGGTTCTCCTTGGTGGTTCCAAGGACGGAAACATGACTCAGCATTTAGCTGAAGGAAGAGAGAGACAGAAGCTGCTCTAATAAGGAAAATTATGGTAAGATATGTAAGAGCATTAGTACTTAGTTTCTTCCCAAGAACGATGCTCTCTTCTTTCATCTTATTTTATTTAATTCTCAAACAAATTATTTTATATGTGGGTACTGCTATTATCTGTTTCATGAATAAGGAAATCAAAGCACAGGCCAGTTGATTGACTCATCCACATTCAATAAAAATGGGTGGGAGAGGTGATGTGAACTCAAGCTGCTTGGTTCCAAAGCTTGTATATATCTGACTTCCTCTGTCTTTGGTACTTGATCTGACCGGTCTGGCCTATGCAGGCTGTGACTTACGCAATATAATAGAAAGAGTCCTGCCACTCCTAATACCGAACCCAGCTGGCTCCTCCAGATGTGCTAGGAGGAAGCATTATCTTCTAAGGTCATTGCTGAAATGTCCACCAGGGTAGTCATCCAGTGAAGTGAGGAACTCTACCCTCCCCTGAAGCTCAGAGATCTGATTAGTGGGTTGTCACCTTGGAGACCACGAGATCCCCGGGGTGAATTCCCATAGTGCAGGAGTGGAACCTAGAGAAGTTTCTGGGACATGGTTCTGGGTTCTTTGGAGGGCATGAGGCTGCTGGTTTAGTGAAATGTGTTCAGGATGGACTAGCTGCTCTTCAGACATGGGGCGGGGAACTCTATGGGTCATGAAAGCACTAAGGGACAGGACGCACTTCTCTTTCTGCCTTCTGTTCTCACGTCCCCTTCTTTATTCTCTCTCTGGTCCTACAACATGTATTCAGAGCGTACAGTATCCAGAAACATCCTGGAAACAAGCAGTAACAGTGGTAATCCGCCATAGCTGGGGCCATTAGGACATTCATTATGTTTCTTGCTGATTCTGGAATTCCACACGGTATTCCTGCCTGGGGTATCTCCTTCAAGGAAGTCCTGATTTCTCCTCATGCTGAGTGAAAGCAGAGGATTGAAAGGGAAAAGAAAGTACCTTGGAGAGGTGGGAGAGCAGGTGAATGCTGCAACCAAGGTAAGATATTTGTGGGCTTGGGAGTTTTCAGTTTAGTCTTTCTTTCCTTCTAAGAACATAGAAATGTGCCAACCAAGTTTGTAACTTCCTTTACATTTTTGTCCATAGAACCTTTTAAAAAAGATTTTATTTATTTCTTGGACAGAGAGAGCAGAAGCAGGGGGAGTGGGAGAGAGAGAGGCAGGCTCCCTGATGAGGAACTTGATCCCAGGACCCTGGGATCCCAAACCTGAGACAAAGGCAGATGCTTAACGGACTGAGCCACCCAGGTGTCCCAACTACAAGCTTGCAGTGAGCACACACTTTGATCCAAAAAGCCAGCGTGTCTAAGCAGCCTTACCTGTTCTTATTTTCTAGCTCTGCGATCAGCTGCCTCTGCTGCTTGTTTGCATCAATGGTGAAGGAGATGTCGGGAGCACCCCGCTGTTGGGCCGGCTGCTGTAAAACACGTGGTGAACTATTTAACATTTGGAAAGGAAGCAGCGTGGGCTCGAGGAGACAGAGATCATGAGGTAGGCAGACAGGAGAGAAAAAAATTATCTCGATCAAAACAAGAAAAGCAAATACATGAAGTTGCCATTCATCTCCTAAAGGACCAGCTTCTCTATGGACCTGGAGGACACCTGTGCAATGAAAAGCGGAGCAGCAATCTTTGGACGGCAAATACACAGAACACAGAAAAAACAGTTTTGTAGCTTTCTTTTTTTAAATTATTTTTTTTACTTTTACTTTTTTATTTTTTTTTTAAAGATTTTATTTATTTATTTATTTGACAGACAGAGATCACAAGTAGGCAGAGAGGCAGGCAGAGAGAGAGAGGAGGAAGCAGGCTCCCTGCTGAGCAGAAAGCCCGATGCGGGGCTCGATCCCAGGACCCTGGGATCATGACCTGAGCCTAAGGCAGAGGCTTTAACCCACTGAGCCACCCAGGCGCCCCTACTTTTACTTTTTTTTTAAAAAAAGAGTTTTATTTGTTATTTGTGAGAGAGTGAGAGAGAGAGGGGTGGGGAGGAGCAGAGGGGAAAGGAGAGAGAGAATCTGCAGGTGACTCTGTGCTGAGCACAGAACACAGAGCCTGATGCAGGGCTCGATCTCACGACCCTGAGATCAGGACCTGAGCTGAAATCAAGCATTAGATGCTTAACCAACTGAGCTGAAATCAAGCGTCAGATGCTTAACCAACTGAGCCACCCAAGTACCCCTTGCTTCTTAAAGATTTATTTATGTATTCGAGAGAGAGAGAGAGAGAGAGAATACAGGGCGGGGCAGAGGGAGAGAGAGAATCTTAAGCAGATTCCCGGCTGAGCGTGGAGCCTGTTGCAGGCGTCAGTCTCAGGACCCTGAGATCACGACGGGAGCCCAAATCAAGAGTCTGATGCCCAACTGACTGAGCCACCCAGGCGCCCCTGTTTTATAGCTTTCTGACTTAAAGTCTTTGGGATCTATTTCACTCTTGGCGTCCTGTCCCTATTGTGACGGTTCTCTCAATATGGGTGGGTGTAAAAAATACTTCCCTATTGAGACACTTCTCTAGAATTACTGTTCAGTCACTGTAATGTACAATTAAAAATTTCATAGTTTTAAAGTCTTAGTTACTAGGAATTTCTTTTCTTCTTCTTTTGGTCAACACACTTTTAGCATTTCTTTATTCATATTTATGTATTAAGTATTATTAAGTATTATTCATACATTACACCCTTCCCCCACATTCATGCCATTCCATCGTTCTTGGTCATGCAGCCGACTTTAACAACTGCCATATACACAGACATTGATTTTTCCATATATATATATATATATATACACATATATATCCATGAACATACACACAAATTAATCTTAACAAATTATATATAGAGATATATATACAAATTAACTTCTGACTAAATACAGATATACATAGAAGTATGGTATATGATTATATAGTATATATATATGTATATTTATATCTGTACTTTTAGTGTAAAATCAAATTACTATTTTATTAAATGAGTTCTTTTACACAATATGAACATTTCTTACAATTATAAGAGGATTTTTTTTTTATAAGAGGATTTTTTACAAGGATGGTCTGACTTTCAGATTTCCAAATAAGAGTCAACTTTTACATATGTATGTATGTTTATATAGGTATATACATGTAATTACATACTGTATTTAAATATATGTATATATTTGAGTGTGGATTTAATGAAGGTTTAATTTGTCATTGTTTTATAAAAACAGGGGCAGATTATATGTATTTCCCTGCCCCTTGCTTTCCTTACTCTACAGTAGAAATTCCTCAATTGGATTTTAAACAAATTAAAAAGATCACAATTCATCTTTCCACCACATGCCAAGATTTTAAAATCGGCACTGACTGACTAAGCCTGCAAAGACAAGGAAAACCTCAGCCTGCTTTTTAATGTCCAAATACACGACTGTAAGAAAGGTTAAGCTTGGTAAAATGTCTAGCTTTTATAAAGCTTTTCTATGCTTTTTTAATTAGCATTTCTTTTAAAACAAAGAAATGATCTATGTTGCTAATGAAGACATTTGAGGTCCTAAATGGCTTCGTGGGTAGCTAAGTCTGGCATGTGGCATCTTTGACCTGTGATCCAGGTTTTCCCTCTGATTTCATTATGTAATTTTTTGTTTCTTTTATCTATTACATATTGATAAAAGTAGAAACTCCTCTGGGGCAGTTGTGAATTAGAGTCATTGCTTTGCTCTTTCTATTAACTGATCAGGAATGATCCAGAGAAATCAGGGGATGGGCTGGTGCAGAAATACGGTGTTGTAACCTCTTATTGGAAGCTACGATTTCTGCTGTACCAGAACCATAGCTGGAGAGGGACAAAGGGAAGCTGTGGAAGACTCATGTGTAGGTCCTCAGGCCATCCAGTAACACCTCCTCAGTCCTGCTGTGGTAGCCCCGACCATCAGGATAACAGTGAACATGAATGACAGCCTCTCACTCAGACTACTTACCGAGGAAGTGGACTCTGCCGCCAGTCTTGCTGCATACCTGGCGATCAGCCTGTGCTCTTCATCAAGCCGGTTTGAACTTTCAAGCATACTGTTGAGAACAGAGCAAGAAGGAGACTGTTAGGCAATGAGAAAGATTGATGGGTTCCTATCACTGCCAGGGGTTTTTGCTATTTCAATTTTTCGGTGCAAAAATTTGAAAGCTCTACAAAACCCTGTTAGGTTAATGATCTCAGACTTGGATTCATGACATGATCTACTATGTGGCCAGGAAGTTCCATTAATAAATCCTGTCTTCAGTCGATTCAATGTCTTACTAAGAAAACTCCAAAGAAGAGTGACTTTACTCATCAACGTGTCTCATAAAAGAATATTTTCTCTTTAATTTTATCTCCTGTAACATTTTTTTATTTATATATCAGAAAATATGGAGGAAAGACACAATCACCCTTCCACCAGTTGTGGGGTGCCTGAATGGCTCAGTCTGTTAAACATCCAACTCTTGATCTCAGCTCAGATCTTGACCTCAGAGTTGTAAGTTAGAGCCCCACATTAGGTTCTACGCCCAGCATGGAGCCTGTGTAACCACAATAACAACAACACAATAATTGTGGTCAGCCTGCAGTGATCACCACCTCCTGGTATTCACAATCCTCTTCCTTGGGTATGGGCTGGACCTACTGGCTAGTTTTTAATGGATAGAATAGAGCAGAAGTAATGGAATGTCACTTCCAAGATTAGGCTATAAAAAGGACCATGGTTTCCATCTTGAGTATGGTTTTCTCTCTCTTGAGCTCCTTTGGATTCCTTGCTCTGTGGGAAGCAAGCTGCTTCCCATGTGATAAGGAACTGAAGCTAGCCAATAATAACCTTATAAATTATAGGTGATAATAGGTAGAGCCTTTAGATAAAATAACAGCCCCAGCCAACAGTTTGATGGCAACCTCATGAAAATCCCTGAGCCACAGGCACCTAGCTGGATTCCTGACCCACTGTGGGATAATAAACATTTGTTCCTTTAAGCTGCTAAGTTATTGGATAATTTGTCACGTGGCAACAGATAACTAATACAAATAGTTATCAATAATATCAGTACTCAGGTAACTTGCCATTTTATATTTACTTCTAGAAAAATGGAATTATAGCAGTGGCTTCTAATGACATTAATTGTTTATTGTCTCACATAATTTATAGAAATTGTTCATAGTAGAATAAGAATGATCTGAGTCTCTAAGAAACTAAAGCAAATAGAAGCATTATCAACTCTCCCGAATTTCAGAAGTCCCTTCACTCAAGACTAAGTTTTGCATGCCATTAAAACAATTCTATGAAACATACCAGTAACATCAGTCTTGTTAACTGACTAGTTGATTATAATTTGGCTTATCAGTTATTATGGTAAGTATTGGGTCAGAATCAAGA
Organism: Lontra canadensis; assembly: GCF_010015895.1. NCBI lineage: Eukaryota > Metazoa > Chordata > Mammalia > Carnivora > Mustelidae > Lontra > Lontra canadensis. The sequence continues at coordinate 11,710,473 of NW_022631011.1, forward strand.
TTAAAAACTAATTTCTCTCATCCCTAAATATATTCTCCTCCATTTATATTTCCTACCTGTTAATCTTAAGCCTGTTTCTTAAAGAAAAAAAACAATACTCATGATTATACACTGAAAGTAATACACTTCTATGCCAATATTAAGGTTTTAAGAATTATCCATTGCAAAGACTTGAACCCATATAGAGTAATATATGGTTATATTGTTTATATGTATATTTACATAGAAAGTAAATATGCAACATAGTTTTTAACCTTGTTCTAAAGTGAGATGAGTGAAAATCATTATGTGTTTCCACAATATTGGCTATGTCACTTTGTCACTTCCAAATAGCTTTCCCTGGCTGGCTGAATTCATTACTGTAACATTTTCTTTCTTTCTTTTTTTGGTCATTCAGAAAACATCCCTGTCTCCATCATCTCTGCTGTAGTCTATACTCTGCACGTAGGCTAGCTACACATGTTCTGATCCTGAGTACTTCCCTCTAGATTTAGCTCTTTTCTCTGGGCTACAATAACTATCTAGAACATTCCCGAATATCTGCATTTACTAAGTCACTTCTCCATCCTCAGAAAAAGTCTTCTCTTCCCTTTTGCTCACATGAGATAATGCATGTAAAACACATAGTTACTATGATGCCTAGAACGCATTAAGTGCTCAAAAGTCAACTATTGTTATTTCGCCTCTTAAGTAACCTCCTCAGATTCATTAATGATTCAGGTCTCCTTCAAATGTCATTTCCCATCCAACAACCATGCAGAGTAGGGCTTTTCACACTTTAGTGTATGTACTTATCACTTAGGGATCTTATAAAAAATGTAGTTTCTCATCTATAGTTGGGGGGTGACAGGGTAGGTTGTGGGGGTCAGAACCTGAGAATCTGCATTCCTAAGGAAACTTCCAAGATACGTTGATCACATGAAATAAACCCCAAATGCAAACCACAGATGAGAAATAATATGAGTATTTAACTGATATCCATATACTTGTATGATATTTTGTAAACATTCCTTAAAACAGGAAATTCTAGGTTTCCAGGCTCACCAATCCCCATAGACTAAGATTTCAATCAGCATACAAAAGACTTGGAATAACAGGCGCCTGGGTGGCTCAGTGGGTTAAGCCGCTGCCTTTGGCTCAGGTCATGATCTCAGGGTCCTGGGATCGAGTCCTGCATCGGGCTCTCTGCTCAGCAGGGAGCCTGCTACCCTCTCTCTCTCTGCCTGCCTCTCTGTCTACTTGTGATCTCTCTGTGTCAAATAAATAAATAAAATCTTTAAAAAAAAAAGACTTGGAATAAGAAAATAACTGTAATAGCAAAGGAGTTAGTTCTGGAGAGCTGATGCTTTAAAGCAAATGCTTGTCTCTGTAACAGAGTGTCTGCTCTCCGCAGTGGTTAAAAATAGTAACTGAATTTCTTGTTACAGCTTTAATAAAAAAAAAAAGTTACACTCTCTTCACTTTAAACCTAAAACGACTCCACAAAGAAATAATTTAATTTGATTTTAATATGTTTATCATTTCTGGCTCATATTAGAAATAATATGCCTAATTCAGCACAGTTGTGTAGACAACAAGGCCCATTGCTCTAAGCCCGGGGCAATGATCTGTTTGCCAAAAAGTGACTTTGTCAAAAACATTTGTGAGTGTTTTGATAATTAAATAATAAAAAAAGTGATTAAAAAAACCTCATGATAAAAGTGTCTTTTATCATGAATGACCAGCAAGTATAAATAATGTAAAGGTTACATTAAAAAAAAGCCTTTTGGAGACACAAGACATGAAGTTATGGGATCCTGTCTCGTAAGCTATAAGTCATCCTTCCATGCCTTTCCTCCCCCAGCCCTGAGTGAATGAGGGGTGGAGTGATACATTACCCCTTTGTGCACACACACGATTTATGAGTCCACATGTGCCATTTCAATATGTTCAAATTATCCAAGGGTGAATGAGGCATTCCTCTGATAAATTCCATTATTTCAAGACTTCAATTACAAATAGTTGAAAATGAATGGCCAATAATCCCTAAATCATTAAAGAAATACCAATTCTAACACTTTCTCCATCTCTGGCTATTCATTTCAAGACTTTATAATCAATAATCTTGCTACAAGATCATGATGAATTAAAAAGTGGCTGCTGTGTCGACTGCATTTCAGAGCAGGGAAATCTGTTATTCTGAAAGCTCTCCACTTTCTACCTTAAATGCATGGCCATCGTGTGTTGCTAGTGATTTCAAAATGGCGTTCTAGGCAACTCAAGTGGCCTCGACAGAGGTGGGGCTTACTACCTTGTGATTTAGCAAAGATTTCTGGGAACCTAGGGTATGTCCACATTTCTTTTAAGGTCATTAGGCCTCCTGTACCATTCTTCTATTAAAATGCAAACAAGGAGGAGGAAGGGTACTGTCTGAGAAGGCATTCCTAGGTGCTCCGAAGTGGAGGATTACTCTACGAGGTTATATCCTACCTTTCCATTTGGTTGAGAGCAAAATGCTCTGGCAGTGGAGCCTGGTTCAGGCCTTCAGCAGTCAGTGAGCAGAAGAGAGTCAGGGTGGAAAGGAGCAAAGTGAATCTGGGGCCCAGGACACGATTTTATGGGATTGAAGAATGGGGGAGGAAATGAATTAATTCTCAGAGCTTCAACTGTTGGCTCTTGACTATTTTAAAAGGAAAAGACAGGAAATCATGAAATGGCAATCTTCCTGGGTAGTAATAATAAAATTTACCATGATAATGGCATCTCTTTGCCTTCAAACTCCTTTATCAAGACTCTGACTTTACCAGTTCACTAGGTTGTAACACCAAGGCCACACATTCTACCTTCTTCAAACTCAAAAGTTCCTCCATTTTCTTCTATTCCAGGGGTCACTGATGTGCTCCAGGCCACTGTCATCTGGAATTAGCATACAGCCTTCTCAACAGGTTCCTTTCATTTTAGACTTATTCTTCCCTCTAATTCATTTTGCATCCTGTAGTCAATGAGCTTTTAAAAATGAATTTGGGGGGCACCTGGGTGACTCACTGGGTTAAAGCCTCTGCCTTCGGCTTAGGTCGTGATCCCAGGGTCCTGGGATCGAGCCCCACATCGGGCTCTCTGCTCAGCAGGGAGCCTGCTTCCTCCTCTCTCTCTGCCTGCTTCTCTGCCTACTTGTGATCTCTGTCTGCCAAATAAATAAAAATAAATAAAATCTTTTTTTAAAAAATGAATTTGGTTGTAACATGCATAGAATCCTTCAATGGGTTCTCATTTTTCAAACTCCTCCCTAAGACTCAGGTCCTGCATAATCTAGCTTCATCGTTTACACCCCACCCCTACCCCAACTGCCCCCAGTACTCTAGCAGCCTTCCCCAGTTGAGTTCCTCAAGGAGGAGTTCCACATTTTCTCTCGGCTCTAAGCAATCTCTCCTTCCTCTGCTCTCTTCCACTTGGCCAGTTCTTCTTCATCAGGCTCTTGGCTTTACCGTCCATTTCCCACCCTCCCTCTGACCTCTAAATTCGGGTTATTGCTCATCACACAGCCAACGGCACTCAGCACTGTCTGCCCTTCCTGTACCTGGTACCCTTCCTGATTTAATAGCTTTTTCACTTGTCTTACTCCTTCACGAGACTGTAGCTTTTTTGAGAGAAAAGTCTTTCAATCATTTCACTGTTAGATCTTGAATGTTTAGCACAGAGCTTGGAACACAGCAGGACATGCCTAAGCATTAGGGGGACAAAAGAACAAATACATGTTAGCTGTCTTTGGCTCCTAGGGTCATGGACTTTGGACCACGTCTTCTATCTCCTTCTTGGCTCTGCATGCATCCTCAGCACTGAGAAAATCAGAAGGGTACAGATAAAACACAGCACTGTAACACCAGCCATGCTGTCTAAAATCACACAGAATTATTCACATTTGGCAGAATGAAAATCAGGATACAATCAATTGCTATGTGCGATTTCCCATCTGCTCTTTCTAGGTGCTAAAGTTCATAGAAATGTCGTTATACTCTTTTATATTTATCATCAGATCTTCCCCACCCTGAACCATGGAAAATTCTCTTTGGTTCACATTTTATGGTTGTTGTTTTAAAGATTGGGAAAGCAGATGGTATCTGGAAAAGGTGAGCTCCCATTCAGAAGAAATGCTTACTCTTAGGGATGAATACAGGTAGGAATGTTATCTAAGGGTGTGTGTGAGGTGGGACTGGATCATTTCTGAATTCACAGCTTAGCCTTCTTAGGTACTAGCTGTGTGACTTTGGGCAAATCACTTAACCTCTCTGTGCTTCATTTCTCTCACCTATAATATGGGGGATACAGTGAGCAGTGCCAGGGCACATGGTGAGACTATGAAAGTATTCTTTTTACTTTTACCTTTTCTTTCTTTTTTCCCCCCAGAGATTTTTATTTATTTTAGAGAGAGAGAATGAGAGAGAGCAAGTGAGTGAGGGGAAGAGCAGAGTGGAAAAGAATCTGAAGCAGACACTGTGCTGAGCACAAAGCCCCACACGGGCTCGATCTCACCACCCAGAGATCATGACCTGAGGAGATATCAAGAGTCCATTGCTTAACTGACTGTGCCACCCAAAAGCCCCTACTTTACCTCAAATGCTGTAACCATTTTTGCACCATCATCTCCTTATCTACAAATTAGCTTTTGCTCAAGAACATATGATTGGTTACTGGCTAGTATTCTAGGGTTTACCAAGAAGAAGAAGAAAGTGCAGTTAGTTGAATCAGTGAAGGGTTTTACAGAAACTCTAGGGGAAATTCACATCTCCGAAATCCTAAGCAAAGGGAGGAGTCCGCTAACAGTGACAGCCTTCTCTTCTTTCTCCAAAGCTGCATATTCCCGTTAATTTGTCACCAAATGTCCTTTTCACGCAATATATCATTGTATCAACCAGCATAAGAGAACAGGCCCCACATATTTCAGCACACTTAGAGAAAGCATACTCTGAAGTTGATCCATTTAACCATATTGGTGAACGTCCATGAGCTATCATTTGTTTTCTACCATATTATAATGGACTGGTTTACAATATGAGATTTTAAAATCTATTTATTGTATGCCTTTCATCCTATTCAAAATCAGGTGAGGAACGAATATTGTGTTATTCCCATGCGTCTGGTACTACACTAGCTCATTTGTATCAATAACTTCCTCAGATTGGGAATGTCTCTCTTGTTTCCCATGGAAACTTAAAATGTATTAGAATCTATCACCGAGAAATGAACTCATCTTAAAATCAATTTCTCGTCTGAGTATGCTGAGCAAACCTCTGTGGGTACAACGCAGCCACTGCAGTTATGTGCACAGGTGGCATGGCGCTCTTCAGATTCATATTTCTAGAATCCTACGGGAATAGCTTTCTCAGAAGTCTAGTTTTAAATTTTTTAAAAAGATTTTAATTTATTTATTTGAGAGTAAGGGGGAGGGGCAGAGGAAGAGGGAGAAGCAGACTCCCTGATGAGCAAGGAGCATGACAAGGAGCTCAATCGCAGGACCCCAGGATCATGACCTGAGTTGACGGCAGACGCTTAACTGACTGAGCCACCCAGGTGTCCCAGAAGTCTAGTTTTAGAACTGAACTCATAAACATTTTACAGAACAAAAGGAATAGGGTTAACAAGGAAACAAAAACTCATAAATAAGAGACACTTTCAGTGAGTGTAGGTAATACCTTTTTTTCTTTCAATAGGCTGCAATACATTTACATTTTCCAAATCAGCCTTTACTGAAAAGGGCCAAGTTTTAGCCTACACATTAAAAAAAAAAAAAAAAATCCAATTTGGTGGATTTAGTGTTGAAGTGGGTCATGGATTGAACTGTGTCTTCCCCCAAATTCATGTGTTGAAGCCCTAAGCCCTAGTACCTCAGAATGTGACTATATGGAGTTAGGGTTTTTGAAGAGGTAAGTAAAGTAAAATGAGGTTTTACTAAGCCAACATGAGTGGTGTCCTTATAAGAAGCAGAAGAGAACTAAGGATGTTTGTGCACAGAGAAAAGGCCATGTGAGAACAAGGCAAGAAGGTAGCCATCTGTGGGCTGATGGGAGAGAGACCTCAGGACATATCACAACTGTCAGCACCTTAGTCTTGGACTTCTAGCCTCCCTATAAACCTATAAACCTCCCTATATTCCCTATAAACCTCTAACAAGGCCAGTAATGGTGAGAAAATAAATTTCTGTTGTCTAAGATGCAGTCTGTGGTATTTTGTTATAGCGGCCCTAGCAAACTAATACACAGTGAAAGAGATCAAAGAACATTGAAATTAAAAAAAATTTTTTTCCCAATATCGCTTTTAGTTTAGATGCTTTTTTTTTCTTTGCCCCCCCCCCCACACCATTAGCTGCTTTCCTCATGTCAGTGAATTGCTGATGCTTGTCTTTATCCAGGTTTACCACTGTTCTCTGTGTAAAGCTTAATACTTTACTTTTTCACCTACTTTATACTCCTGCACTAAATGTTCAACCTAAGGGCTAACTTATAATAGGTGATTTTTTTTAAGTAGCAAAAATATTCATTTTACAATTAAAAAAGATTTTCTGAGAAGTCCTAACAATTTTGTTTAAGGTAAGAGGGAATTTTATACCTATAGCACCATCAACATCCCATGATGTCAACAGATATTTTTTGTGTACCTGCTGTGCAGTAGGCACTGTGGTAGGTGCCAGAGATATGGTAATGAACAAGTTAGAGAAGCTCCCTGCTTACAGAGAAGGCAGCTGGTAAACCATTCAACCAACCAGCTGACCAACCAATGGTTACAGTCACAGTAAGAATGAAATAAACATTACGCCATGATAGAGATTAGTATGGGAGGCCTCCTTGAGGAGATGCCTTTACTCTGAGTTTGGAAGCTAGAGAAGTAGCCTTTACATACATGTAAAGAGAATCAGTGCACACATGTGTGTCTGGACAGGGCAAGGGTAAAGTGGGAAGAATGTTCTTGGCACAGGGAAAAACTAGCATCATGGTCTTGAGGCAGTTTTAGGAACTGTTTTTAGGACTGATTAAAGTGGATGCTGCTAAGTATTGGGATTAAGTGGGAGAAACCCATGAGACTGGGACTGAGATAGGACAGGGCAAGGGCTGGATTGGGCACAGTCTTGTAGGCCTGGTGAAGGCTCTGAGTTTTAAACCAAGTGTAGTGGGAATCTATTAAAGGGTTTTAAGCAGGAAAGCCAATAAAAATTTAGACCTCATATATGAAATCTAGAAATGGCATCAAATATATAATTTCCTATACTTGAGAAAAACATAAAAAAAACAAATTTTAACCTATTTCTATGCGATCAGGGGTCTAATAACTAAGTGACAGGAATTGGTCATGACATCAAAGAATGGACAGGAGCCTTCAACTGCACTCCCTCTCTCCTTTATACAGGGTTTTTTTTTTCAGAGCTGAGAGCAGTATGTCAGAAGCTTATGAATATGGCAAGTATCAAGGATATAATTATGGTACAGTTAGAAGTTCCAGGCTGGTTTCCCATCTTTTTAGTCTGCCTGCCCCAATTATTCCCTATAAACCTCTAACAAGGCCAGTACTTCATGAGCTTTAGGGACAGGCAGAAAAAGCCCTCACCATATTACATTTTAATAACCCTTCTCCCCCATTGGAGAAGATGGTTGAAAACCATTAAGGCTTTTAAAACTTCACTGAATTAGGAAGAGAGCAGGAATTCTCCCTTGAGCTACAGTGAATTGATGTGATTATTTGACATCAGAACCAGCAAGGACACAGAAGTGTTTCTCTAATTTGTCAGTAGACTATTTACAAATGAGTCAGTTTTCCATTGTATTAAGTAGTTAATATGGGGAAAGGCTCCCACACAGACTTAATCAGGAGCATATATGAATAATTACAAAACAAATATTTTAATTAAGAACAGTTATTAGGTTCCTGTTTGTAGACCATCTCATGAAGGGTGTAGAGACAGAGAGCCTGAGGAATGGGGTGGAAAACAGATGGGACCCGGTGTCAGAAGACCTGTGTGCAAGCACTTGATAGCATGTGACCTTGGATAAGTCTCTTAACGTGTCTAACCTTTTCTTATCAGTGAAATGGAATTAATAATCTCCAAACTTATAGAGCTTTGGTGAGCAAATAATGTGTAAGAAAGGGCTCTGTAGTTTTTGAAGAACTTCATACATGTAACATTTATTATTCATATTCTGGCTGCCATGATGAAATACAGGAGACTAAAGACAAAATTCTTGCTATTTTGAAGATTGTAATTAAAATGGAAAACCACAATGCGTAGACTAAATACAGAAATGATAACTTTAACAACCACCATTCCTATTAGTAGTATGCACTCAAATATCTGTTAAAATGAAATAAAAATAATGTAGTAGGATTTGCGGGGCACCTGGGTGGCTCAGTGGGTTAAAGCCTCTGCCTTCAGCTCAGGTCATGATCCCAGGGTTCTGGGATCGAGCCCCACATTGGGTGCTCTGCTCAGCGGGGACCCTGCTTCCCTTCCTCTCTCTGCCTGCCTCTCTGCCTACTTGTGATCTCTGTCTATCAAATAAATGTAGTAGGATTTGCAATTTCAGGTAACAGGTATGCAGTGGGGTAGATGCAGTGGGGAGTAGTATCTAGAAAGATTCTAGAAAATCTTTCTGGGGGGAGCACGTGTTTATGTAGGTTTTATAATAGGCAATGTAGCATGATTAGGAGCTTGGGATCCAGCAGATAATGGTTGAAGTCTGTGATTTACTGTTTCATAGCTATGTGACTATGGCAGAGTCATGTAAACTCTATAAATTGATACTTTTATTTATCTATAAAATGGGGAAGAATGCATTTACTCTATGGGCTTACTCTAAGGACTAGGGGAAGTTATGTAAATAAAGTTTTTACACAGTGCTTTGCAGGAGGCATGTGCTTTTAAAAATGGTAGTTTTTATGACTATTACCCTTTCATATCTCATCAGAGTTGAAGGACGGTGAAGCATTATTAGCTATTAAGATGACAGAGAGGGTGAGAGATCACTACATCACTTCCATAATCATGGCCGGTGTGGGAATTGTTAGGATCTAATTCAATACAGAGGAAAGAGAAGAAAAATGAGAAATTCAAAAGAGAAGTTGGAAATTTCTAAGGACAGAAAAAAGCATACAGAAATTTGGAGGTCAGCACCTCTTAACAAGGAGCTTGCTTTGCTGATCGGTCTTAAATTCTGCTTTATTTTCAAAATAAATATCACCTCTAGCTTTCATTAAGTAGATGTGAGGTGTCTCTGTGGAGACAGTTTTACTGTCTTAAGTGACCATCAAGCCAATATGATCAATCACTTGAGTAGGGAAAACGACTGGTAGCAACGAACTGGGAGCTTTTCTCTTTGGAGACTTCTTTGTTACAAATTTAATTAAGAAAAGGTCAAAGAAGAGTGGGAGAAGTAACTGAGTGTGTTCAGAATTAGCGGGGAGAGGACCCAGTATGAGACCACAGCTTTGCCTTCAGACATGATTGAATCTGTAACAATAATACTCTTCTTTGAGGAATGTCAATACATTTTTTGGGGGGGTATAATTCAGTATTTAGTTCTGTTGTTTCAGCTGCCATATAACATTGGGGATCCAAACTCATTGGGAATAAGATTAAAGCAATCAATCTTCTCTCTCACAGTTTTGAGAGGCTGAGAGGTAACAAAGAAGTGGAACTTTTGGATCTACAAATTTGGCAACTTTGAACAAAGAGGTGGGGTCAGCTGAAGAGAGCTTTTTATTTTTATCTTCGTGAGGTGTAGGATAAAGTATACAATGAAACTAGTGTGCTAGTTATATTTTTTAAAAAATACAAATTAAGATAAATATGTAACTACTAATAGATGTTCATCGATGTATCACCTAAAATCATCTCATGTACTAATTTTTTAAGAACAGTTCTATTCATCAGGAGCAGGAAACAGTTTAGGGAGGAGAGTTCTAGAAACAGAGGTGGCTAACAATACCAAGTGATGAAGGAGATGAGGACGGAGTAGTGGCCATCACAGGTTTCAGGGATGCTTTTTGTGAAATAGTAGAGGAAAGGAGGCAGGCTATTTTAAAGGCAATTTAACCCATAGGTTCACTTAATATTTATAATGGCAGACAAAACAACAAAACAAAACACTAGCCCTTAGTTCAGAGAAAGTTAGAGTTATTAAGCAAAATTCAAATATTTCTAAGGAACTGGTTTGCTAAACACATTTGTAAACACAGGAATCTAAACTAGACTGAAACATATGATAAATACATAGTCTGTCCACTTATTTTCATTCAAATTGCAAGCGTACATTTATTATCAAAACGAAGTAACTTCAACCATTGGGAGGAATCTCCTACGTTGCAATTAAAATAGAGAAAAACTGTACAAATGCCTTTATCCAAATATGCAGGGCTATCAGAATTTACACATTTGACACACATCTGGCCGTAAGCTCTGCATATTGTTCCACTTGAAAGCAGGCTTTATGAGGACGGTTTTCCAGAAATACTGGTAAGTCGGAGAAGAATTGAAAGACAATTTTTCCCACTGTTATCATTAAGGAAATGATTTCCATAGTATGATCCCATCCCATCACTTTCCCTCTTTTCATTTCTATCTTAAACGAACAGAGCATTGTCCTCCCAATCAGCAGAGACATCCATGACCTTGGAATAAGACAAATTCTTGCATCAGTGTTGTGTGGTAATTTGACATGGCACGTGTAACACAGAACTGACTGGTGGAACCCAGAGCCCTGCGTCCACTGAAGGCTAATATAGAGCATGGCCTCCCCTTACACCAGTTTTCCCTTTAGCTCTGATGAATTCCATGGTACATGATGGGAAGTATCCAAACTAACATCATGAAAGGCGTCTTAACTGAATCAGTTCAAAAATGACTTAGTGACACCTGTGGCATCCATTTGCCCCTTTGCTGAGACTTCTTGACGAGGGATCAGATTGTTACCCTCCGTAGTGACAGTGAAGCAGCCAAACCTGCACTAACCATGATGGGTTGTTCCGGAGCCTGTCGACATACAACCCGATGAGAACATGTTCATCAGCTAGCCTGTCTGCCACATTCAGGCTGTACTGTATCCTGAAACAGGGCAGGAGGAAGAAAGGGTGTTGGTAGGAGAGGCGAACAGAAGTAAGCAGAGTAGGTAGGAATGAGTGGTGATAGAAAAGGCATTTAGAAAACCAAGCAGGTAGAGGAAAAGTTAAGTTATGTTCTATGAAAAATCCAAGCAAAATCCAAGCAACGAAATACACAATTCCATTTCATTAATTAAAAAAAATAAATAAAAATTTCCATTTAGGTAAAGTAGCTTTTAAGAAAACAGATTTGCATTCTTCAAGCCACTAAAGCCACAAAATTCATCTGTACAGTAAACACATTGATTGGGTTGCAAGCAGAGAGTAAATATCCTTGGGAAAATCAAATCTAAAGTTTAGTCGTTTAAAAAAAAAAGAAGTCAGAGAAAGTGAATAACACAGATGTGTCTACACCAATGAACTACGTGGTACTGTTAGTGGGGTTATAATAGAGCTCCTTTTACTAAATCAAAGTTGGTCTTTCAAACGCAAAGCATTTTTGACACAAGAAATCTCCCTTTTTTAGTTTAGTTAATTCAGGCTTACAGTACACTCTGGCTTTAACTTACCCTTTGCCCTTCAGAAAAGCCGGAGCAGCCCTAGCCAGCAGTTTATTCTGCTGTACTTCACTGTCCTTGGGAGGAGAGCTAGTTAATAAGATGGGAAAGCCAAGAAGAGCGTAAACACAGCGATGCATTCAAGAACAGAACTGGCTACAGAAGCTCCCGAGTCTAGATCCAAGCTCCATTTGGACAGTTCTCTTGTTACCCTGAAAGGTTCCAGATGTTTTCAGATTTCCACAGAGTTGAACTAGGAGTAGAAACCTGGCCTGAGAACCATAACTGCAATCACACAAGCATCCATGATCCCTGATTTGACCTCGCTATTTGCTTAAGCAACAGACTGCATATGCCTGAATGTAATGAAAATTCATTCAACATTCATTACAGACTATCATGTCAATGGCCCAATAGTTCACTAAGTGCTGCCAGCCTTTAGATCCCACTTAAAGAATATACTTCTCCAGTCTTCCGTATATTTTCCAACTTTCTGAGTTGAAGAGAGATTTGAAAATTGCCTACAGACTGCGGTCCTATTAGAAGTGCTTTACTACTCCAGGCACAAGTCACCTGACCCTTGCTGAGAAGCTGCGAAGAAAACTTTCAGAGAAATAGAAATATATATTCATATTCCCTGGGTCTACGACTGGTGAACAGAGTCCTATCAATATAGCAAATTCGTATCATTTTAGGTTCATTATGAGGAACACTTATTTAGTAATTTAAATGATAGTTTTAAAAGTTTAAAGTGTGGTTTTATTAAGTGACCAACAGAAATAGAAATAACAATTAATAAAGTATGGCCAACCAAAAGCCATCCAGGATCTACTGAGCATGCTTCTTTGGGAAAAATGGTATTGATCCTTAGTGATACAATTGGACTTTTAATGTGCTTAAAGGGAGGCCTGCTCCTTTGTAGGTTGATAATTTTCCCTCTAAAGCTGGTGGACTGAAAACTATCCTCCCACTCTTTACATGGAGAATACAACAATTAACTGTCTGACTTTGATGACCAAATCTTTAAGTTCTGGGGTTGAAATCACGAGGTGTTACCACAAACTTTCCTAACATTTCAACAGGTTCTAAATGTTATGTATGTATTAAGATGGCTTATAAAGTAGTTAAAATCTCAAAAACTTCGACATGTTTTAAGGATTTACTACAAAGTATCACTCGCTTAGACCATGGAGTACAAAGAAAATACAAACATGAAAACCAGTATCATGTTAGAATTATGCACATCATAACTAGAATTCTTGTTTTATAATTATATATACTAAGAGATTACGGAAGTAGTGAGATCTTTGGCAAACTTAAAATCAAAATTGATTTATAAAGAGAATGTCTAGTAGAGAGTAGCTCTCATGTTTGTTGACTGTATGACTTCACTTAGCTTTGCAGGAATGCACCTATTACTTAAAGAGTACAACTGCACCTAAATGAAACTGACTTTAAAAATGAAATGATTGGGGCGCCTGGGTGGCTCAGTGGGTTAAGCCGCTGCCTTCAGCTCAGGTCATGATCTCAGGGTCCTGGGCTCGAGTCCCACATCGGGCTCTCTGCTCAGCAGGGAGCCTGCTTCCCTCTCTCTCTCTGCCTGCCTCTCTGTCTAATTGTGATCTCTCTGTCAAATAAATAAATAAAATCTTAAAAAAAAATGAAATGATTAGTGTTCAAGGAGAATTCAAGTTCTTGATGAACATAATGAGTTTTTTCCAGCCTACTGATCTTCACCTTTGAAGATGATGAAGCTGCCCATCAGGATGAAATAGCCACCTTAAGCCATCATAGTTGGTATTTTCCTATCATTCCACCAAAGCAGCATTCCAAACCTTGCCTTCCGAAGCCATCCCTCTGTATTCATTATCCGGTAACGACAGTCTCTGATGCCCAATTACCACCCTCCCCAACTTCTCTCTTTTTAACTCAAGATAAATGTACCTACTATATAATTCATTTCAGATCCCTGCAAAACCACTTAAAAAGTGGTGTGAGATTTCAAAAATTCTTCCCTCCAAACTTAACCATTTCCCTGCCTTGTTTTACCCCTTGAAACCCAGAGACTGTGATGGTATTTGATTCCTTAAATCCAAAGCCTAGTGGTTGTGCAGGTACAGCCCCTGATACTGAATGCACAGGAAAGGACTAGCAGAGAAAAGAAACACAAGAGCCTCAACCGGGAGGATGTGTTTGTGACCAGTTATGCCAGAGAAGTCTTACAGGTGGAAGGTGATGTGTCACTTAAGTTTGCTTCTGGGTCACTGGAGGAGACCTGCTGGCTTCAGGAAGGGAACAGAGGCCCAGATTCTCCTTTGGTGGCCTTATTCTTTATCTCCCAATTCTTTGGGCTCCTCTTTCCTTTCCCTACTCCATTTGCCTGTCTTCCCTCTTCTCTTCTTTTTTCTTTCTTCTTCTTCCCAAATCCTTTCCTCCTTCAGAGGGAAGAGGAGCAGACATTCTCTCTGTACACATCTCTTTTCATTTTGTTATCATTTCCTTTGCATTAGCCCTTGCCAATGTTGGTTTGAAGAAATCATTTAAGATCTTTTATGTTCCGTCTGCCTCCCACATGAATTCTTGGGAAAATCAGTTCTTGGAAAATATGGACATTATACTCTCATTTATGAATTTGTAGAACCATACTATTTACTTCATTTAGTTACAGCTCTTAGTATTTAGTGCCAAGAGCATTTCTGACTTTTAGTACTCACTGTCCACATAGTTTCTGGACTTCCTAGAAATAGTCTCAAATTCTTCTCCTCGTCATTTATTTCTGGGAAGCCAAAAATATGACCATGTGTAGAGGAAGCCAAGTTCATGATGAAGACAATAGTGGATCAAAATGAAATAGATCAAGAACTTGCAGAGTTGACATGGGAGGTAGTTTTCACTTAAAACTTGGGTCTATAAAGACTTTTCATGAGAAGTATCTTGACTAGATTTTCTTCTGCAGCTTCCAAGGAGTTCAAAGACAGAAAGCAAAGTGAAAGCCTTTTCTCCCGAGTTCTTGTGAAGATAGTCACAATATGTATGTAGTTCGTTATCATTTCTTCAAAGCAACATACACTCACAATACTTTATAGAATACATTAGATGTTCAAATTTTCACCTGGTAGCTTGGTCATTTGTGTGGAGAAGTTAGGTGGTATTTCCAATTAGTTGCAGGCTTTGGGATCAGGCACATGGGCACCTACATTCTTCCCAAGAAGCGATGCTTCTGGAATGTCTGTGTGCCAGAATGCAACAACGGTTGGCACATAACTCCAGCTGTAGGATCCTCCCCTTCTTCCACGTGCCTTGTTTTAAAATCAAAATGCATTCTTTCTTCTACCCTCTGAACTATTTGGGGTTCCTCTTGACCACCTGTGATCAATTTTTTCTAATCTGAGTCCCAAGAAAAAGCAGGGTCACGATCTCTAAAATTATATGTACACATTTATTTTACTTGTGGGCGCCCCCCCCAGTCCTTGTCATCGTTTAAGTTCATTCTTCTGCACACATACTAACATGAATAGGCGTGGGGACCATCATACCCTGGAGGGGATGACAAGGTAAATTTTGAAGTCTTATGTGTTTGGCTGAAAGAAAAGACATGGGAAATACTCCTTTAGATTTCATTTTTCCTAAAAATTTCTCTATGTTCTCACCAAACCTCTGGAAAAGAGCAACTTTATATAAAGATAAACGTCCTTTTCCCAGATTTTTTTCATACACACACATGCAATGACACAATGGGTTCTGGGATGGTAGAGCAATTTCAAAATGTCTCAGATTTATTGATTTTAAAATTCATCCTTGGTTTTGAAAGGCGACAACTAATGTCATATTTTTTGCTTAAGCGTGAAGATTTTTAGGGTGTTCTAAGGTAGCAAAATCATACACAAATGTTCCCTGGTTTTTGCTGAAACCTGAAATATAGTTTTAAAAGCCGTTCTTGCTTGGCTGTGTTACTATATTAGCTCTGGTCAAATTTTTTTTTCTTTTATTAGACATGAAAATAAAGGATTTAAATAAAAGTTCTGGATGGAGTCTCACAGAGCAACAGTATTATATAAACAAATTATGCAATGTAAAATAATTATTATCACAGTGGCTAAACGGAAAATGATATTTGAATAATGGAAAATTAAAAGCATATTTTCATTTTTACTAATTTTAAATAATTGACAAACGTGTGGTGTTTGAACTGGTAACGGATGACTTGTAAGGTTGGATTCCTTCTTAAGTAACTAACTGTTAATTGTGAATAAAATTTTGCTTCTCATGTAGGTATGTAAACACAAAACACACATATGTGTGTGTATAGCCATACATGTGTGTATACATTCACACTTATGAAAATATGTTCATAATACATATGAACATATTATATGTTCATTCACATATGTCTATATATGTATGTACAATATATTATTTATATATGTCAAAACTTTTTGAACTGCACACTTATTTTAAATAAACTCATTGAATTATATGTCAATTATATCTCAATAAAGCTGTTTTTTATTAAATTGCTTCTCACTATAACTAACACAGGCTAGTACCAAGGTCACTAAACTAATTTAACTAATTTAAAAGCAATAAAAAAAGGTCCACAAGTTGAGATAATTTCTGAAAAAATTCTGCTTTCCTTTCTATTTCTAGTTTTCAATATCTGAGATCTGAAACATAGACTATCTGCCACATGCAAATCAGCAAACCGGCATAAAAAACAGCTCAGTGTTTCAGTGGGAAAATTAGTTGTCATCAATTCAGGCTCACATGAAAGCTGAACCATCTTTTAAGCGGGTACCGTGGAGGAAATAATAAGAATTCTTAGGTCACATTTGATACACTACATTTACTATGTTATTCCCCAGATATCATTAAGCCATGTCACTTACATTTTTGCCAAGAGAGCATCTAGAAAACTTTGCTGGTTACAGGGCATGCACAGAGAAGAACTAAAGTAACTCTAGTAAGAGAATAAAGGTTACTGAGTGAAGAAGAGAGGTGACTGGAGTTTTAATTATGTCCTAATATTTCAGTATAGGAAACAGAATGGAGAGTGAAGACCAGTTTAATTCAGGTTTGAACAAAACTAGCTTATTAGTGGAACTCTGGGGCTACATGGAATAAAGAATTAACTGTAAAGAGTACTTATTTCAAATTTCATGAAATTTCAGACAACATAACCAGAAAGTGTGAAAACAGGGAAGAAATCTTCAGGGTGGTTGATTTATATGTTTATCTATTTTATGATGTTTATTTATAAATTTATCTCTTTTCCTGACAAGAGAGGATGGTTTTTAATCTCAGAAAAAAATTAACCATGGAGAAAATGTTGGTTTTCAGAAGCCAAGGTTTGGTGCCTCAGTTTTATTTCTATTTACTTTTGATTACCAAAGCACCAATGGTTAAAATTTAGTTTGGATGTTTTAAGTCTCATTAAAAATCTGGGTTGTTAGGTAAAGAATCTTTGGGTAAGCAAAATGTTTGAAAAAACTGAAAAAGATTATAATGAATTAGCTTTTTTGTGGTTAAAAACCCAAACCAACCAACCAACCAACCAACCAGTCAACCAATAAAAATCTCATAAATGCTGCTCCAGGGGGAAGAATCAGGATTTGGAGAGTATTTGGGATGAGTGGTGTGCTTTCCCAATGTGTGCTACTGAGTCATATACAGTATTAGCTATTAACCAAATGGCACTGTGACAAACCAGAAAATAGCCCATTAGACAGTGTTCGACACACTCTATGAATCATATGCAATTTTCTGACATTTGGAAGAGTGATAAGATCTGGCTAGATGTTATATATAATAGCCAAAGTGATTCCTTTTGTGACTAGTTACTACTCTAGAGGTTCCATTTATGAAAGTATCTGTGAACCTACAAGAGATGGTTCTAAAATTGGGGGGTAAAAGAAGGTAGCCATTCAAACTTCTGCAATGTCCTTAATGTGGTAGTGAAGACGATGGCCATAATTAAAGAACCTTACTTTACATGGGATAAGACTGCTTCATTTTCTCACATAAATGATGCAAGGATTGTATCAAGATAATTAAGATTTTAGGAAGGGGGTGTGATGCCAGCAAAGATAGCCAATGGGCAGGGGTACCTCACTGAGGGCTGTGAAGGATCCTTGCAGTACTGTTTGTAATGATGATAGCCAATCTTTCATAGGTGTATGTAATGTTGCTGCCACACCATACATGGCCCCTGGAGCTCTTTTCCCAGTAGTAATGAGAGAGTTCCATTACTCCAGCATTTTCTCCCTATAAATTTATGCATTTATAATAATCTGGGTTTAAAGATATGGTCATGATCACAAAAACGAGTGAAGTGAATTAGTCCACGAATTGTGTCCTTTGACCTACACTGTACCTAACAGCACACACAGGCCCGCACACACACGCATGAAGACTTCCGAAGTTTAAGCGTGGGTGCCTTTGAGAATTCCTTCTTTCCTTTCAAGTAAGGGAAAGGTGAATCAAGCACATAACTAGAAATGGAAATAAGAACAGGTCTGCGACAGATGGTGGTGGTAACCAGAGTTATACACTTGTGAATCTGTGTGAGGTAGATTGCTAGGGTGTCAAAGGACTTCAAAGATATACCCCAGTGCCTTCTGAAGATCAAAGTGATATGCTTGTAAAGGATATCACTCAGTCTAGGTGAGTCATGCCCGGAGTCTGTATCGAGGATTCTAGAGCGGTGATTTCAATTCATCCTCATTTTGCTTTATCTTTCCAAGATCTCTCACAACACGAAAGACCCAAAACTCAAGCTAAATAAAGTATCTGTATGCCAAACCTCCCTACTTTCTCAATGCTGCCTTAACACTGATCTTGGCTTGTTGGTTTCAGGCTTCACCTGATTTTTATTTTTAATTTTCAAAAAAGATTTTATTTATTTATTTGAGAGAGAATGAGCAGGGGGAGGGGAGAGAGGAAGAAGCAGACTCTCTGCTGAGCAGAGTGCCCAAGGGGGTCTTGATCTCAGGACCCTGGGATCATGACCTGAGCTGAAGGCAGACGCTTAACTGACTAAGCCACCCAGGAGCCCCGATTTGATCAGATTTTTTAAAAAGGGCCATTGGGTTTGGGCAGGAGCGGAGGGCAGAGCTCTAGGTCATATTTCTTTGGTTCAGTTCCAAATGTAGGAAGAACAGGACCTTTAATTTATGCCTGCTTTTGGCATAATAGGTTTCCATCAACCTTTGTGTATGGACATGGTTAAGAAATAAACAGGGGGTCACCACCAGCATTATCAAGTGACAGAAATTAAGCACTGAGAGCATGAATTGGTTTTGAAATTGTTCCTGTGATAGGAATCAGACTGCCTTCCCTGGGGGGAAAGTAGCCCAGGCCCAGTGAGACAGTAAGGTGTAAATTCTTAAGTCCTTTACCACAATAATGTGGTCCAGCCATGGGACCTTGTCCCGGTCTTACCCTGTTAGTGCTACAGATCAATCACTCCTAGAGGCTCTTTGATTCAAGAATCTACGAAATCACCTTCTGGGGTCTTGCAGACTCTACAAAAGCAGAGACTCCTCCAAAGAAGAAGACCCAGGTTGGTACTTTTCATATGTATGGATCTCATAGATATTGCTACGAGGCTGTGAAGTCACTGACAGAGGCGGAACAGAGAGGGGAAGAGCCGACAAGGCCAGCTCTGGTTGAACTTCTCAATGGAATCTCATGAAGCCCCAGAAGATGTCGCTATCTCTACGGAGACACACTAGAAGAGGATTTAGTGACAGAGTGGGATGGCCGGCAGTCTAGCTATGGCACTACGAGCTACAGTTAGTGTTTCAGAGCAGCGATACTGACCGTGGGCTGTGGTCAAGCTGACTGATGTACAGCTTTATGAGCGAATGCTCCTCAGCCCCAGGGCTGGATGCACTTAGCCCCTCAGGTAACCTGAGGGGTGCAAACAATGAGACCTCGTTAAAACCCTCCACGGACAGAGCAAGGCCCACTCAGAGAGGAAAGATGTTCAGTGTACACAGCTTTATTGAATAGCACCCTTGAAACAGAAATCAGAGGCTAACCTCCATGGTGAGAGATAGCAAGGCTCGCAAACTTGAAACAACATATCTGTGGTTCACAGGGAACATTCCAGAAGGACTGAAAATGGGAAAAAAGGGAAATAATCCTAGTTTGGGTTAATGGGTACCATGCACCCTGGAGAACCAGAACAGCTCAAAGTATAATAGCAATATTTTAGAGGAGAGGAAGCCATGTTATCCATCTAGACGCATCCACCATAAGCACCGTCCGAGCTGAAATGATATAAAACGACCTTCAGTAAGGATGGGGTCTAGCTCTGCTTTGACATTTGCAGAATGCAGGCTCTCCTAATAAAAGCACATCTTTTTCAACGCATGCCAGATCTTCCCTAGTGAGAGATAATGGGCCCGCGTCCCTTCTAGACTTTACGGTAGGAAAGATGGTTGAACTCGCTGGTGGCTTTGTGAAGGAGTGCAAAAAGGAACATACTGAGGGCCAAGACCCTGTCATTTCACCCTGGAGGTTCTGCAGTTCAGTTTTGCCTCTGCATTTCCACTTGTTACGGACTTGCATAATCTATAAGGAGGCAACACCACAAACCACCGCGTCTTATTTATTATGCTAATTACTATTACGGGGAACATCTTCATCTCCTGTTCTTGCTGATGGGCAAATACAGGAACTTAGGGGAAAAAAACATCAGCAGCTTTCTGAGTCTCCTTGTGTGCAAATCCTTACTTGAACGCAGAGAGAAATTGGTATTTCAGAAACCTCTCCGGTGGGGAGCAGACCGATTATGTTCCTTTTACGAAACACGAAGTTGGTTTTTGTTTTGTTTCATTTTGTTTTGTTTTCTGCTGAAAGGCACTGGAAATCTTATGTTCATTACTCACTCCAATTTTCCTTACCTTTGTTTCCGCTTTCCTGTGAGCCTTCTCCGTGTATTTATAAAATAAGTCACTGGTACTTTATTCATGAGATTTGATCAAACAATTTGGAGAGCCTCTTGACCCTGCATATTTATCAAGCTAGCACTAAGAGAAGTATTTGCTTCACCTGTTCTTTGCTCACGTGGGGGTGGATTTTTGTATAAAAATAGGAGACACCTTCTCCTTTTTAAGAAGTTCTTCTTACCATCCCTGAAATCACTTAAATGAAAAACTATACTTCCAAGTTTGGTTGTCAGCCTCTAGCCTCAGGAACTCCAGAGCTCACCAAATTAAAAGATGAGATTTATAAGCTGTTTCAGAATGTACCTAATAATTTCTCATTGCATCTCGAAATTCCAATTCTCTCACTTAAAGGGGCCATTCCAAGTGCTATGAAGGTGACTTTCTCAATGACATGGAATACAGGTGTGTCGATCATAAAACTTAAACACACCCCACATTCTTACTGTGGGGAGATTGTAAATTCAAGTTTCCAGGAATGATATTCATCCCCAAAGCCATCCCAGCCATCGTCAAAAGCATCCAAAGGAATGAAAGTGAAAACCTGTGACAGATACTTACAAACCAGTTCCTAACAATAATCTTCCACACCTGGCTTGCACTGGAATGTTTTTCTTAACACAGAATCAGGGTTATTACCAAGGAGAGGGCTTATTTCATAATAAGATTGGAACTTACCTCCTGGTAATAAAAGGACTTCCTGAGGAGGGGACAGAGTGGGAGAAGAGGGTGTCATTCATGCTGGTTACAGGTCTGGGCGGCCTAAAATGAAGGACAATGTGGGGGGAAAGTTAAAACAAATAGAAGTCACAAGTTAAAAACTATCCACCACCTCTCCAGGAAAGGGGCTGGAATCAACACAGAATTTTATATCTTGCAATGAAATTCTTTAAGTGTTTTGGGAAGTTACATTTCCATAAAAATGTGGAATGTCCAATAAACATTAGGAGGAAAATCTCTGGACACCACAGGCATGTTTATCCATGAGATTTGAGCCTTGATGTTTCCTTGAGTCATATTCTTGAATGGAGCAAGGACTCTGAGGTGGCCTCAGGTCCACTATCTTCTCAAAGGAGAACCTCTAAAAAATTGATGATAAGCACAATCTATATCCTCTCAGAAAGCAGAAGTTCCAGAAACTTCTCCTGTGCTCCACATAACAATGGCTCTTTCTCAAGACATCTGGTCTGGAAGGAGCCAGTTGCAAAATCATATTGAGCCTGAATTGTTCTTGTTCTATGCAAAGATGCAGTCAAGTACACCAGGATTGTTATCTGGATGTTCTACACAATAGGGCACATATGCAAGGCATCTAAACTTCCTTTCATATGATGAGAGAAAGAAAATAGCGTTCAGTATTTCTCAGAACTGTGAATGGCCTTAAAACCCAACTGCATGGGATCTGTCATTTCAAGTTGTATTTTTCATTTTAGCCTGTCATCCTGTTCCTGTCACTAATGTCTTCGTTCAGGCAAAATGATAGAGCTATGACACCTATCTCATCTCCAAGTGGTTTTTAGTCTTCTATTAGGTTCACTGGAATATGTTCCATGAGATGGGATTGAGAGTTCAGAATATGGGTAATGAGGCAGGGCATCATTCCGAGTCAGAGGAAATTTTGTTCTCACTATAGTTCTGTACTGGAGTTTGATGGAGCAGAATTTGTTAACACCAGACATTAATCATGGTAGCCTACAGAATCTGTGTTGGCTTGATCAAGAGACAAAGTTTTAATGGTTTAGTTTCTACCTTAGGGAACCAAAGTTGGTTTTGGATTCCACAATGCAGAGATCCTGAGAAAAAGGTAGACTTGTTTATCCCAGTGTGTTTATGCGACTGGAAATGATGCTATACAGGTTTTAAAAGGTCAGCACAATATGCAAAAATTCATTGAAACTTTTGGTTCCCAATACTTGGTGCTAAACAATGTTCAACGATTTTTACAGACATTATTTGCTGGGGGAGGTGAAAATAGCAGCCTCACTATTTCATCTACTCTAAACATATCAGCTGACATTCTGAAAACTATCTTAGTGTTTTGCATTACTTACGTAGGATGTGTCTTTGACACGTGAGGCTAGTTTAAAACTAATTCTCCCTTGAACACAACACTTTCACCTTGTAGGCAGGATGCGAATTTTATACAAATGTCCTCTGTGAATTTTGAAAAGTTAGGTAGATCAGATATTAAAACAGTGGGAATGAAATAGCTTCCTTTTAACTTTGCAACAAGTTGAAACCATCAACTTGACCAACATTTCTGGGTTTTTTTGAGTCTTTTTAAACTTTCTCATCGTGCTCTAGCTCTAGGAAATGAGAAAACAAGTCGACTTGGAATGCTTTTTAATTAGCCTGGTAAATTTACTCTGTAGAACCTGGTGACTGCCAAGCTGAAATTGCAGTTTCTTAGTAAATGGCTTCCTGTTTAAGGTTCATCATGGAGATGTTGAACTTGGGACACAGAATGACTAATCTTGGCACCAAATGGTGACTTTCAAAGGGACTGAGGTTCTTATTTCCTCCATCATCAAATGGGAAGTTACTTTATCTAATAACTAGGTCACACTGGGAATTTTAAATGTATTGATTCTTGTGAGAAAAGAAATAGCTCCACAACATAAAGTCACACAGATCAACTGCAAAATTTTCTTTCTGGACAAGACCTTCACAGAGAACATTTTTTTTTTTTTTAAGATTTTTATTTATTTATTTGACAGAGGGAAAGAGACAATGACAGAGGGAATACAAGTAGGGGGAGCAGGAGATGGAGAAGCAGGCTTCCCACCGGGCAGGGAGCCCGATTTGGGACTTGATCCCAGGACCTCGGGATAATGACATGACCTGAGCCAAAGGCAGATGCTTAACAACTGAGACACCCAGCTGCCCTCACAGAGGATATTTTTATAAAATTGGCATTCATTTGTGACTAGAAAGTATTCCGTTTAAGACAGAATTAGTTTTAAACTAGTTTGATGTTACTCACTTGTGTTCTGTCTCATAACCACTTAAAATTATGATTACGTCTTTATAAGCACACAGGGGACTACTGAACTACTTACCAAGTGTCACTTTTGGCAGCAAGAAATTGAATGCAATAGAGACTGTTAATCATGGTAAAATTAACAAGAAATACAGCAGCTAAGAGCAAATGCCAAAATACCAAAATGTCACTAAGTGGCCTTACATACTTATGGTAATTCAGAATGGCTACATGAACGGCATATTTTAAAATTAGAAGTCTGAGCTATCCCCATTAAAACAAACAAAAAAACAAACAAAAGAAAAAGACATGGCTATCTGATCAGAACAAAAACATCTGAATAATAAATGAAAGAGAAAAATGTCTAAAACTAAAAATAGGAAAAAATTCTGGTCTAACAGAGATTGGACCCTCTGCACGCAGAATTTCTTGTATGTCATTTCAACGATTAAATGTTTTTCACAGTTTGCATTTTAAAATTAAGACATTCACCCTGAAAAAATATATTATGCGTGAGTACAGACCACTATTTTGGTTTGAGGACTCTTTGGAGAATCTGGTTAAATATATGGAACGTTGCTCAGGAAAAGGCCCATTTTTGTAGAATTTCAAGGGAATCCCGAAACTCTGCGTGGAACTCAAATTGTGTAGAGAGCGCCCTCAGTGAGTTTAGTGAATAGTACGTCAAATCCGATTGCCACTAGACAGGTAAAAATGTGTTTACTCGTTAGCCAGTTAAATACACACACCCACCAGCCAGAGCACGACTGGGTACAGGCCCTGGGCTATGTAGTGCCGCAGTGTGCCTGACCACGAACTTGACTTTTATTTCACTGTCTCATTTCCTAATTTTGTCTCCAAGTGGGAGGAAGCATCCTAATTCTGTGCTGCTGCAAAACTCTCGGGGTTGGCTGTTCACATCCTCGCTCTAGTTTCCTCACACCCGTCAGCTCTGACTGAACGTGGCTCTCTGGGCTGAAACTCCCAGCGGTGCTGGTAGGAAGTGACTGCACAGCAGAGCTCGGAGAGACGCTCTCCGTTACTTTGCTCATTTATTAGCAACATACGGATTGTCTCGGGCGGGGTGGGGGGATGGCAGGGAGGGGACCTTAATAAGAACAGCTCGTATGAGGTCGTTTTCTGCAAGCCACTGGCCCTCTGGGATACTCCCCAGATTTATTTATCCCTGGTTTAAGACTTATTTTTAGGATCAAAACTTCCAAAAATAAGTTAGTCACATTCTCCAGAATTGGCTTACATTCGTTTTTTGGATGCTTAGCCCATGCCAGCAACGTAAGCCTCCAGGCTGTGTGTATTGCCGAAGGCAGTAAACCCTCTGTGTACACTTGGGAGCAAACCAAGATGAGCCCCGTGGTATGTATACAAAGCCATAGACATGACACAGCACAAATCATTGGATGGCATTTGCTTAGGTCCACCAGAGGAAAGAGTGACCGCTTCCATAAAGGTCTCTGAGCCATCATGGAGCCTCTGACGGATCATGTTCTGAACTTCCTGACGCACGAACTTTGTACTGGGGAGTTTCCCATACTGACAGGTCTGACCAGCCGCCTCTTGATGTCAACATGCAAACCGAGGCCCTGAGTGTGGCTGGTCCTGCTGAACTGTGCGACACAAAAAGTGGTTTGTGTGGAGGGGGGAGCCACCTTTTCTAGAATCTTTCCGATGGTACCTGCAATGACGTAATTCCTAACTGGGCATGGAAGCAGATGGTGAGCTTGCCAAGATAATATCCAGGAAGAAATACTTCTTCTCCCTCAGCCTCCCCTGTTATCTGGCCACCCAGGCCTGAGAGAGGCTCCAGGGCCTGAGGCTTCTGGAAGGTGGAAGGAATGCGCGGGAGCACTGTTTCTGCACATATCTCCCTCTGTCCACCAAACTCACGTAGACTTTGGAGAAAGAATTTTTTAAAGTCTGTTTTTGGATGTTCTGAGGAATTTTACCACCAACTTCCCCTTTCCACATTCCCATGTATGGGCCATGATTCTTCTAAAGTTGTGCAGTTTAGGATAAGACAACAACGATTTTTAGATTTGTTGATATCTTTAAGACGACTGGCTTTGCAGATAAATGAAACAAGGAGCTTTTATATTTGGGACTCAAAGCACAAGTGATATTAAGGTACAGTGTGCTTTAAAATTTTCTCATTATGGTTAATTTCATTGATTGTTACTGTCCAGTAAAACCTCTACTAACAACTGTATTTTATAATGATGCTTTTTGAATATTTTCTACCTGTAGGTGAATAACGTTAGCATAGCATTCTTTACTTGTACATCAAGACAGAAGTACTGTTTACCCCTACAATAAAAGATTATAATCCTATTATTACTCTCTTTTTTACAAATTAAAATTTAAAACTTGGTCCCTAGCAATTGATAAGAAGTTGCCTTTGTATGGACGTGAACATGCATAAATGAAGAAAAATGTCTTCCTCTGGAAGGCAGAGATACTCACACAATGTGGGCCAAGTTGAGTGGCTTCTCAGGCTGGTCAGGGAACATGGGGTGCAAGGGCTCACGGCTGGAAGCGCAGCTCAGAGACTTGCTTAATGCATTAGTTAGCTTCTTAGCAGGGGATTTCTGGAAAGAAGAAGAAAGGTAGAAGTGATAAGAACTAACATTGATGTTACATTCTCAGAGATGATTTGTTTTCATAATAGATATTCATTCATTCACTCATTCATTTCTTCATTGATTTATCCATGAAATCTTCAACTACCTACTACTCTAAGGGAATTTGCTCCGTGCTGAAACTAAAGTTCTGGGACAATCCACCAGAGTACCTGCCTCCTGCTGTTTTGTGTCAGCAAATGCTGTGATGAGTGGAAGCAGTCATTGTGCATGGGACATCTGAGCTGGGACTGAAAGGACCAGCAGGAGTCCTTCTGATAGTAACTCAGGGAACCGGGAAGGTCATTCCAGATGGAGGAAGAAGAAACCCCATTCTGGAGAGGAAAGTAGAAGACAGACCCTTGAAGTCCTGCACTGCCACATCAAGGACCACGGTCTTTATCTCAAACTCAGAGCAAGACAATGAAGACTTTATACCATAGAGGTGACAGGAGCAGATGTGATTCTAGAAGGATTACTCCTGCTTAAGAGCAGAAAACAATATGGGAGGAGACAGGAGTGGAAGTAAGAAGGTGAGCAGAAGGTTTCACAGGCATCCGGGTGCAAGATGTATTGGGCATGGCTGGATCCATCCAGTTGAAAGGGAAACTTCAATCAGGGATTTTGGAGTTTAATATTCATGTTCTTTCCAGAGAGAGCATCATGTTATCTCTTTTTCATTTAGACGAGTGGGATGTAGATCTTAAAATTTCACAGCCACTTCTATCAAAAATAATCTACCTCATATAATAAATCTTTACAGCAGCTTTTCCTTTCCACGAGAAGTCACTTACCATTTTGTCACTTGCTTTTATGCAGAGAGCCCATAATTGGCAATACAATGAAGCGACTTTTGTCCTCATGATCTAAAAGCTTAAGTGATAGAAGCGTTGTTCAAGAAGTTCCTCTTTGGCTTTTGTTAGGACATATAATTCTTAGAATACCTAAAACACAGCCACTGCAACGGCTTTTCACCCCCATAAACACTGCAGCCTCTTTATCCCCTTGACGGGTCTGATCCTACTTGTAAAGACGTTGTCCTGCCATATAACCATATAATTCTGAGTCCACAATCTCTAAGAAAGAGGCGCCTAAACTGACTTTAGCATTGACATAAAACAATCATTAAAAATGCTTAGTCTTCAAACACTAACCCTCCAGAATGCGAGATAGAACAAGTTTGAAAATTGGTAGTATATCGACCATAAGAAAATAGAAAACGTTTTCTCCTATCTTCTGTACTAAACAGTGTTTCATGATCTGTGCTGGTATATCCATGCTCAGCATGTGACATAACCACCAGTGATAGGAGGCATCTGCTCTGGCCCAAAGCCCTTAGTATACGACACCTTAGTGAAAAACTGGTACTCAAATTCAGAGTCTGAACGATGCTGAAAAATTAAAATATTTACACTGAATGCTGGTTCCCAATAATCATTCCTAGAAAGAACGTTCTGATTTAAAATGCATTTTCTGGGAACACCTGGATGTTAAGTGTCTGCCTTTGGCTCGGGTCATGATCCCAGGTTCCTAGGATTGAGTCCTGCATCAGGATCTCTGCTCAGTGGGGAGTCTGCTTCTCTCTCTCTCTTTGCTGCTCCCCCTGCTTGTGCTCTCTCTCTCCCTCCCTCTCTGATGAATAAATAAATAAAATTTATTTTATAAATAAATAAATAAATATATTATATATCTATAATACATAATAAAATAAATTATAATTATTTATAAATAAATAAAAATTTATTTATTTAAAAAATAAAATAAAATGCATCCCTTTAAAAAAAAAGAATAACTTACTCTTTAACTAAAGGGTATGTGTTAATTGAAATGCATAAAATCTAGGAAAAAACTCATAATAAAAAGTTTGCACTTTCTTGTGTAAGAACTACTCCAAGAGCGGTTGGCAGGTTTGATGATACAGCCCACAAACCCCAATCCATACACAGGGCAGTACTTTCACAGAAGCACAGGAACAACCTCAGGGGACCTGATCTTTGAGCGACTGAGACCTAGATCAGCAAACTAAACCGCTTGAACCCCAAGCTCACCCAGTTGGATTCCTCCCACACATGCATCACGTGGACAGACTCTCACAGGTCACCTCTGGCAAGCCGGTCACTCACAGTTTACGCAAGGATGATCTGCTCATAGAGACTACCTCCCTGCCTCCAAAAAGGGAAACTGAACAGCACTCGGAGCCCACAGGCTCACACATCTTTCCTTTTACGAGCTCTAGCCATGCACTTAACGGAGCTCCAGAATCTGAGAGCCAAGGAACTAATGATAATTTTTAAGAAATTCCCACACCCAAAACAAAACAAAACTCGCAGAGAACCTTAACTTACTGTGAAAATGAGATTATGTCCCAAAGTTGCTAGTTCGGTTGTTATCTAAGCCAGTACTGAGCTGTCTGCGTCCCAAGAAGTAACAGAGTGTGAGTCCTCCTAAACTTTAAGTCCTAGAACACGACACTGGCTTCAGATGCCGCAATGAAGATGACCCAGTAAGGTGGGGGTGGGGTGGAGGGAGAGGGGAAGGAAGGCGTGCTAGAGCAGAAGTTAGGTTTGCCTCTTGATTGTCCCGCCATCTTTTCTGGTCCCTTGCATTCTGAGTGACGCTCACACATACGAGGGTAAGTGTTGCCTGGACCTTGCCTTACCCATGAGGTGTACTCTTTCATTTGGTGCTGGTTGCTATGGGAACCGCCAGCATGTCCCCTCCAGAAGCAGTCCTGACAGAGCTGGTAATTGTGACACTGTTGGCATCGGTAGCGGAATCCCATCATACTCTCACTGTGGCAGTAGGAACATTCAACCGGATGGAAGACTACGGGGGAAAGAAATGGAGAAAAAAAAAAGAGAAAATAAAAGTCTGAGCCAGAATAAGGAAAAATGCAGCCAAACAGGGACTGTGTTTTTCTGCTGTGTGCCATGATTTCAGAGGCTAGTCATTTCTGGCTGAGAGGGGAATTATGTTTATTCCTGGACTCTCACCACCCTGTTCATGCATGTGTGTGGAGGTGGAGGAAATGAAAGGGGATGGAGAATAGGTTTTCTTTTAACCACAAATTTCTCTCTCCACTTCCAGCTCTTACACTATGAGAATATAAATTACCTAAACTGACTCGTCTTTCCCCCAAACTGCTCCCTGTCTCCAGGAGACCAGCACAGCTCCCTAGAAGACTCAGAGGCACAACAGATGAACACAACTGACTGTCCACTGGGTGGAGAGCAAATGTTAGAGAAGTGGAAAACGGGGAGAAAAAAGAAAGGGAAATGAGGGAGAGTATGAAAACTGGATAAGAGAACTGAATTATTTCGTTTAAAAAAATGGAGTGGCTGATGGTCTTCTTTCATGACTGACATTACCTCCATTTAACAATTTTTTCTTTCTTTCCTGAGAGACAGATGGACAGAGCCCAAAGATATGTGTAAATGATGTGAATGCACTTCTAATTCAGATAGTTTGAGGGACACTGAACTCTCTGTGACAGACAATTGGAATTATAAAGCAGGCAAGGTAAAATACTTGAGATTTGAAGCTAACAAATAACCAAATCCAAGTAATTGTCTACACGTTATGAGCTAAAGATATTAAACAGCAACAATTCTTGCCTTTGGTCAAGCTACTCTTTATGTAACCACAATCATTGAAAGCTCCATTCAGAACATATGACTGAAGATTAGCAAGTTACCATAATCTAATTTTTCCCTCTATCTCCTCTGCCTATTCTTGGCCGAGTGCCTAGGAATAGTCAATGCCATGTACACCAATATTGGAAGTTCAGACCTAAAAATAAACCTGGAAAATGTCATATTCTTTATGGAGATTCTTCTCCCGCTACAGCAAGACTACAGCCCCATGTGACTTGTAGCTGAGAGACACATGGTGAGATTTAATAAGCGTATGGAATCGACAGTCCTAATTTTGCAGTGGACCTCTAAGGCCTTACTGATCAAGGAGAAAGTTTCTTTCAAAACTCAAGAATTACTGAATGACCTTTGTTTAATAACTGTAGACTTGACAGCCTGCTAATTCTAAAAACTGCCATAGCTCAGGAGTAACTACTCACCATTTTCCACATTCGCCAGACGATGCAGAAGGGGCAGCCAGACCAGACACTGGGGGGGAGGGTCAGACATGAGAGTGTCCAAGAACCCATTTAAGGTGACTTTTTTCTGCATCAAAAAACCCACAAAAATTTAGAACCATTTGAAATGAAAGACACAAGACATTCAATGAACCTCTAACATATCAAGAAACAGAATATATTCTGATAGCTGGAGAACCAGTTCTGAACTTAAACCCTTTGATTTCTTTTGACACTTCCGCACACATAGGACTGGGTTATCTCCGTTGAGGCTGAGTCCATATTGCCAGAAGGAGAGCAACAGTTCTGGGAGGGGTGCTTTTGTGTATGAGGGACATATCAAAGTGATGAGGAAAGATGAAGGGTAGACTTGCTCTGTAAAATTTGACCCAACTGTGGGTCATAGCACATGCCACAATTCCCGGAGCAGGTGGTCTTCCCCATCTGTAGAACAATGTCCCTTTCAAACTCCCTCCACTCCCCTAAGTCCTACATACTTCATGGTTAATATGAATGGTTCTGCGATACAAGATCAGCAGGGAGTCCTGTTAGGAGGCAGCGATCCTTCGCTGTGAGGAGAGAACCATCTATATTTTTGAAAATCCTTTTTCTCTTTATAGATCTTTCCTCTTAATTCAGTCTGCATCTGTTCTCACTATCCTGGTCCTTTTCAATGCAGAAAAGGAATGTATTATAAGTTTCTTTCAAAATGACAAAAAATAAGAAGTTATAGGAGTACAAGATAGTATAATAGGATGAATGATAACAAAAGACATGTTTATATGCAAAAATCACTATTTTGGAAATTTTGAATTATAATATCAGGTGGATGGGGTAGTTTTTTTTTTGTTTTGTTTTGTTTTTAAATTTTTATTTTAACTCCTGTATAGTTAACCTACAGCGCTATATTAGTTTCAGGTGTACAGTATAGTGATTCAACAATTCTATACATTACTCAGTGCTTATCGAGATGGGTGCACTCTTAATCCGCATCCCCTCATCAACTCCCCCCGCTATCCATCTGTTTGTTCTCCACAAAAGAGCCCAAATAACTAAAGCAATTTTGGGAAAAACAAAAACAAAAACAAAAAACGAAAAACAAAAAAACAAAGCTGGATTCTAGATTTCAAGATATACTACAAATTGTAGTAATCAAAACAGTATTGTACTGGCACAAAAACAGATTAATGGAACAGAATAGACAGCCAGAGAATAGTTTCATATCTTTAGACAAGAAATCAGTAGTGAAGAGTTTTAGTATCTTTTCAAGGCACCTATGTTAACACTAATCCTTGTCATTCACTCACAAGATATTTTGGTTTGCTTCAATTAACCTTTTTTTATCAGCAGATATTTATAATTTTAGCCTTTCCTCGTAATACTAAATAGCTTAAGTTTTATAGGATTGATAGCAACATTATTATTAAAATATATTTTATGTAAAGTATAAGTAATGAGACAACATTTTTGAAAAAGCCACCACAATTTGTAGCATCTAAAATAATTCTGTCTTTCCAAAAATCACTTGGAATGGCTTGTACTTTTTCCAATGAAGCAATGCAAACAAATTTAAAGTGTCATCATTCAAACTGCTGTGATAGTTTATGAAGGACAAAAATAAACTGGTCTTATTATTTTTATTTGTGTTGCTTCTTTTTATACTTCAAATGATCTTCTCCATTTTGATCATTCATCATACTGGCTAAAAATCACTTCTGACAATTCCCAAAAATGTTATTACGATTTTGACATATATAAATTTCTCATCGTTGAGGATATATAAAAATTTATATAATAGGACAGTCTACAAGATATTTCAAAAGGACTTTTGAGCGGCAATAACATCATATATATAATTCTTATTGAACATGTAGGTCCTAGGAAAATAGAAAGATAGTCATCAAGAGAGTCAAAAGCAAAAAACAAACTACTGGGACTACACAAAAATAAAAAGCTTTTGCACAGCGAAGAAAACCATCAACAATTGTACAAATGTACAACAAACCCAGAGGTAGGGAGACCAGCGTGGAGGTTAACACAATAGGCCAGGCAACAGATGAGGATGAGGAAAGAGATCAGAGAGACATTTAGAAGGGGAAGACAGCAGGGATTGAGGACTGATGAGAACTGCGGGTTGAGGAAGTTGTCTGGAAGGAGTCCAAGGTGAATGGAACCATTCTGACGTGACCAACTCAAAGGACAAGTATAAAGAGGAGTGTGCTTTGGCTGGGGACAGAGATGAGGGACCTAAGCTGGCTGGGGGAGGGGGAGGGGTCAGAAAGGCCTTCTGGATGAGACAACATGGAGTATCTCCAACCATCCCATCTCTTATTAGTTGTATGGATACCATTATGATTCTACAACAATCCATGACCCATAGGGATGTCTAAGGCACTTCGACCTCATAGGTCACAAGGAAACAGACTGATGAAGTTACTAGGTGGGCAGTTAAATGCAGCTTTTCAGGGGCTCCTATGCACTGATTTCTTAAGTAAGGGAGCCTTTTAGAGGATATTCTTGGTTAGTATGAATTTTTAAAAAATTTCGAGCAAAACCTTCAATTTCTGGGTTTGTAAATTATCACTGAGCTGTGCTGGAGAATGGTGCCGGACATGGAGACTTTGTACATGACTGGGCAGATGCAAACATGGAAAGCCCCAAGAACTCAATAGCTTCTCTGGGCCAACTTGTACCACCCCCACTTAAAATATGTCACTCTGAACCCCTAATGTATCACGTCAGGGGGATCTTAGCCAGCTGTGTTTGTCATACATTTGGCATATGCTATATGATTCTTTTCTTGCTTCCTTTGCTGCACATTGGTGAAACTTGGCACTGGCTCAGACTTGTGTTTCATGTGAGGCTGAGTGACAGTTCAGCTCTTTTGATAGGGCAGTGATAATGACCGCAATAATACCAAGGGTGGAAGTTCGTTGTAAGGATTAAATTAGACAATGCAAGAAAAGAGCTTAGCATGGTACTTGGCTCATGGTCAGGAAGTACCACCAATTATTATTTTCTAGGTAAGCTGATTTGAGTTACTGGCTCGGAGGTCATTTGTCAGAGGCTGGGAGATACTACAGGTTATCACGAAGAGGAGTTTAACTGGCGACTTGATGTAACATACCGAAGGACAACCTAAGAGACATTTCCTTTTTTCCTACCTGTTGAGAGAAACAGGACCTTGCTGACTGCTCTGTGTAACCGAATGAAGGGCCTTCAAAAACGGCTGTGGGTAGTTTGAGAACTTCCCGGAGGAATTGATCATATCGTCCATAAACCATCACCCCGCTGGAGTCAGAAATCATGGAGAAAATATCTGATGGAAGGAAAAGGAAAGATATTTACTCATCCCATGAATATATTCTCCACCGTTTCAGTGAGATGTATCTGCTGCAAATAACAAAAACTGTAGCAGAATAAGTAATTTTTTTTATGAAAGAGTAACACAGAAGTTAATTGTTATGCTGAAATATTCCTGGCATAGTGTTGCCTTTGGTGTCTTTTTGTTGCTGATTCTGAAACATAGCATTAATTTGGGTAAAATTAGCATATTTTGATAAGACAGCATCCCATTTTTATTTTGAGGTCAGTTATAAGCTCAGACACCACTCAATGGAAGGAATTTTTAAATATGTGAGGGATATGCCGATCTCACTGAAACACACAAAAACATTTGCCGTAACATTGGGGTGTGTATGTATCTAGCTAGCTAACTATTTTCTCATCTATATCACCACCAAGACCTTTGAGTTTTGTTTTAAGATATTGAAAAATGAAAGACACAATGGGGATAAGGATGTAATGAAATCACCTGATTAACTTCCCACAGAAGCAGAAAAACTTTCTATAAATCATGGTGTTCCAGGTTTACAGGGAAGAGTCTTTTGACTCACATAGTCGAGGGGGAGCCTGGCCTTGGGGAAGATCAATGAGGTAAAGTCGGAGTCCTGGGCAGAGTCTGTGTCTTCATTGAACCCCTGTCCTTCAGGTTCTGCCACTATGGGCACTTAGTGAATATTAATGGCATAATTTCTCAAGGTACTTTATAATTCCTCTGTGGAAGTCACTATGGGAATGAAAGCAAATGCTATCATAGTTTGTCACCAGGCTAGATTGTAACTAGGCCAGCACAGCTGTTGGGATAAACTGTTGTAAATTCAATGTGTTGCCTCTGTTCATTTTGGGCTTAATGTCTCAAGGTCAAAATGCAATCTGGGGACATGGTTTTTACACTGCAGTCAGATGGTAAGCCTATTACAGGCTTTACCTGGATTATGTTTTGAGGATGTGAACTGACTCTCATTGCCTTCAAATACTCCATTTATAAAGAATTTCTACTGTGTTTCGAATTGTTTATCAATTATGAGGCTAAAGAAATTTTACCTAAGCTACAAAGTTAATGTTGTTCTCATCCACCTTCACAATTTTATCTCTTATGTTTATCTCTTTATCTCTTATGAATTCATTATAAGTGGTCAAAAAAAATAAGAAAAAAGTTGCTAACAGCAAAAAAACTCTTATGCAATCCTACATATATAGAAATGCAAGAATTCCAATAAAAACGGAAAAAAGGAAACCCAGGTAAAGGAAATGAACTTTCTTATCAGAGCTGCCATCTCGTGTGTTTTTAGGTAGGCTGGTCAACTATAATTGGGTCATCCTGATGCTCTTCAAGCCAGGAATTTTCTAAGCCAGGACACATTTTGAAAAGTAGCCTAGGTCTTTCAAATCTCCCACGGAAAGAATTTAGACAACAGCTGTAACTAGAGCAAAAGCTGAAGGAGTAGCAACACTGACCTTTCACAAACTTGAAGCTCATATTAAACTTGTTTGTGTTGATGAAGCTTTGCGAAGCAAGAGCCAAACTAGGGCTAGGTCACTGGGATCAAAGGGAAGGGGCTGTTAATGGCCACTCTGGTTTTTCAAAAGAAATGAAGGACTCTGAGGAAGCGATCAAAATGATGTTTGCACCTTAGTTCTGGGCTCTCATGTTATATAACAACATATATATGCACATATGGCTATGACAATATACATATACACATATGTAATATGCTAATAATATGTAATATATGTGTATGTAATAAAATAGAAGGTATTTCAAAGATTAAATTAGTCAACAGACAAAAAGCATACAGATATAAAGGACACAGACTAGTGCTTGACACTTAGTACACAGTACAGAAATGTGAGCTGTTTTTACTACTAATTTCATGTCACATTTTTTTCCATTATTTACTTTAGACGCTTAGGCTTTGCCTCCCCCATGGGATTGCTCTGTAATGTTACCAATCATACTCGAAATCACCTCTGTATTTCCGACGGCACCATACAAAGAGAGATACTTTAGAAGAATTTATATTCACTGATTCATTCATTTTAAATTAACTTAACACATACAAAATGTATAAAACTGTGCTAAGCAATGACTACACAGAAAATCCAGGACATAGTTCTTTTTTACTTATTTTTTTAAAGGAATTAAAACGAAATTTTATATGAAAATAACATCAAACTTAACAAAATAATTGCAGGAATAAGAGTACTCTAAAGAACACTCACACACAACCTTTATCCAGATTCATCTATGAACCCTTTATTCTATTTACTTTATCATTCTATCTATCATCTATCTAAATATCTATCTATCATCTGTCTATGTCTGTCTGTATGTATATATGTGGGGGCAAACATACAATTTTTTTCTGAATTGAGACTAATTTGCATATATCATGGCCTTAACCTCTGAACGCAGCCAGTGTGTCTTCCCTAAGAGTAAGTGTATATCCTCTGATGAGATTACAGCAAGGGGCAGCAAACTTTTTTCTGTAAAGGGCCCGATAATGGTATTTTGGGTTTTGTGGACCACATATGGTCTCTGTCCACACTCATCTTTGTACTTCATACAACCTTCAGAATGTGGAAGTTAGTCTCCTCTCACAGGCCATAGCTTGTTTACCCTGGGTTTCAGGGTAGTTAACCACTTTGGTATATTTAACATTGATACATCGATCTTATCTAATATTATCTGACCTCTTGGTCATATTCCAATTTTGTGAACTGGTCAGAAATAGGACATAGTTCTTGACCTCTGGGCGGTCCCAGTACCCTTGAGGGTACAGAGACGTGCTTACAGACTGCGTCCTATGACACTGTAAGTCCTCCGAGGTGGTGTGACTACTGGAACAGGAGCGTGCACGGGCTGCAGCAGGAACGTGAACAGAGGGCTTCCAGAGTGAGGGAAGATTTCCTTACCGAAGTGACTTCTAGGTCTTCCTAGGTTACAGAGGGGACTTCTAGGCCAAGCGTAAAGGACAGTTAGGGGCTAGTCAGGCTTTAAGACACAGAATCAGGGTGTGTGCACGGGCACGCTCAAGCATGATGCACTCAAGGCTCTTCAAGGAGTTCATTGTTCCAGGGGCCCTGGGTGCCCACGAGGGCATGGTGGGAGACGAGGTAGCGATCTGAAGAGCTTTAGGCCTCTACTAAGGCGCTTAAATGGTGTCCAGAAGATGTTTTGGGAGATGCTAAAGATTTAAGGCAGGCCAGGGAGTTAGAAATATTACCCCGGGGGGTAGGTGTGGAGACAGAACAACCAGTTCAGTTATGGAAACCCAACAAATCCCTGGTGTTGGTCACAAGGCTATTCTTGTCAACCAGCCTTCCCCAAACGTTTTAGCATAGCATGTGATATTCCAGGCCAGCAGCACTGTTTTCAAAATTTTTTAGGATCCTTAGGACCGTCTGGGAGCCCCAGGGAAGAATTATAAACAGGTGTCCCAACTCATTACAGCAACAGCTTATAAGTGGACCAAGAACGATTTGACACAAACACGGTGTTTGATTAGGTCAGTCTCTGTTTAGGTCGCCGTGTCCTCTGACTGCAGGGGCAGCCTCACACTTGAGGCTGCTGTGGTTACAGACATGAAGAGCCTGCATATTGGTTCCTGGCGGCCCCGAGGGCTGGAAATTGTGGTGCAACATGGAGTTGTTGTCCCTTTTCATTCATTTTAAAGCAGTTGGAAAAAATTTAGTTTAATATCTTCTATCTTCCACTTTTTGCCTTCTAAAGTTCTTAATTTATTTTCAGCAATGACTCTTGCCCTGCCCTCTCCCACATGAAGGGGGTACTTGGAACAAACTAAATACCTCTCATCCTTATGCATGAAAACAGGAAAATTGCCAAAGGAGCACAGCTGGCATATTGGCTTAACGTGAATTAGAACTGAAAGAAGGGAAAACAAAACCCTCAAATACTGAGAAATTCCATATCCTTTCATTTTACTTTTTCTTAGTACAAAAGCAATGTGGAAAATCATGACTTTGCCTGTTTTATCAGCAAGAGCAGCCAGCAAAAGAAGACCAGAGAAAACCCTCACAATCCCACTCCTCAAGAGTCAGCCTCTGCTGTCTGTGGGCAGATTGGCCCATATTTGTGTATGCAGCTAATAATTATCACTGAAGCCAGAAATATTGGTGACTGAATATATTTATTTTTGACTAACTAACATTTTGGAGAAGTTCTTCCAACCAAAGTGCTTTCAGTTAAATTGTGTTTGTCAAATTGCTCCCAAACAACTTACCAGGAAACCACGAAAACCACCTTCTTGGGATTCAGTAACAAAGAGTGACTCCTCAGCAGGGCAGCTGGGGCTACATTAAGCTGTGATTCGGATCCACTCCACTGTGAGAGGGCAATGTCATAACTCTCATGATCACATGATCTGTTTTTGGTGCTCTTTAGAATTTGTGACACTGAAACTGATTTCTGCAGACTGAAGAACACAGTCTACTTCCAGTGAGACTCGTGTTGGTCAACTTCTTTCACCGCACTGATGAGGGTTTACTTTGGCTACTAGGTAGCAAGCATGCTTTGCTCATCGAGGGTGGGGTGAAGAGAAAACACACTAGGGGTGACCTTGTTGGTTCTGAATTCCTGGACATGCAAGAGATCTGGCAGGGTTTTGACTGCTGGTAAAGTTCTGCTCAGAACCTTAGTTATCTTGAGCTTTCTAACTCTGCAGACATGGTTCTGTGCTGACCTAACAACCATTCTGTTGGTCTTTACGGGCCCCAAAATTCTTCCTGGGCTAAGAAGGGAAAGCAGTGTGCCATTTCCCAGCCCAGCAGGTGGGAGTGGGTTCCTCCATGACTATCATGGGCATTCCTTTTTTGTTACCAATGACTGATGCAGTCTTGGGCAATGACACTTACTGGCTGGGGGCCTCTGGAGTGAGATGTGACTCCCGAGATTGCCACACCACTTCTCCCAGGAGAGAGAGAAAATCTGATACCAATGAAGCCTGAATGGAAAGATGGAAAGCACCGTCATCCTTGATGGCACGGAATTATCCTGGTTCATGAAAGGCTTCAAGGACCCCCGGGAAGGTCAGAAAACTGGTTCTCTCGGTTTTCCTGAAATTTGTTTTAATATGGAATCCTTTTATCCAGTCCCTATTAGTGCAACATTGAGTAAGTATTTGGAAATGACTCTCAAGACTTAAAAACAAGGCATGTATCTAATGCCCTCAGCATAAGTGGCCAACTGTGACACGAGGTCAGCACACAAGGCCCTGCAGAGTTTCCTCCTCTGCCCTGCTTTGTTTTGCTCAACTTTCTCCTCCCAGCCTAAACCTAGAGGAAATGCCTCATGGATTACTCCGAAGCTATGTTTTAAACAAGGACATTGGTCCCACCACCTTCTCATTTAGTTATTATCCTCACTCAAGCACTCGGGCAGATAGTTTTTAATTTTAAAAATAGCTTTCAGGCTAACTAAAGAGAAACTAAACTCTCCCTTATAAAGCCTGCTTGGGCTTCTCTGAATCTGAAATGCATTTGGCTGGTCTGTGGAAGGAGGCTTCCGAAGTGAGGGGGGATGTATGCTTGTGGGGTTTCCGTGTGCCTTCCACTCATCTACCTATCCAGAGACATAACTCTGTTTTGGAGTATGTCTGGGGAAATTCCAGAGGAACAAAGAGGTTTTTGTTTTTTTTTTTTGTCCCCCTCCCCCTGTATCTTTGTTTCTTTTCCCCCTCTTTGCGAAAGAGATCACACTCCGAAGCTGACAGGCAGCAGGTGAGAAATGTGCCTGGAGCCTGAGAGTCACAGATGAGTAGAGCTGGAAGGGACCCTCCAGGTATCTAACAAAATCCCCAAATTTGGGATAAAGATGGAAAGGAAAGACTAAGGAAGTAGAGTAACTTCCATAGGGTAACTCAGCGAATTAGTCACTCAGCTGGGCTTGCCATCTGGGTTCCTGATTCTCACGATAGTGCTCTTCCCCACACAGCCTTATAGCCTGAACTCACCACATTTAAGATAAGGGAAAGGGGTAAGTGGAAATTTTTCTTTTAAATAGCAGCATATACATCATTTAAAAACAGTTGAAAATGAAAATTCTTGCCCCCTACTCTCACGCTAGGTCTTCTGAAACAAAAAACAAAAATCCAGAAATCTATGATTTCAAAAGTCCTCTGGATGATTCTATATACATATACACCAAAATTTCAGAACCACTGGTGTAGAGAAAAAAGTCAGGTTCTTGTACCACCTTAGCTATATGATTTACTTTATTCTATCTCTCTGAGTCTCAGCTTCTTTACTTAAAACAAACAAAACTTCCATGTTTTCTTGGTTAAAGAACTACCACATTTGGTGACAAAACGTACATAAAAGGGGCCACAATCACCCAATGCACCTTAGCTATCACATTTTTATTGGAATCCAGTTAATTCTAAGTCTGTAGTGTTTCTATGCAATTCTTATGCCTATACCCCGGCAATGTCTACTTGGGAACCTTGGGGATTCCCAGTGACTTGAACAGCACAGGCTAAGAAAAATGAAGAAATGTGCCAGGAGCTTTGACTTTACATTACCTAAAAAAAAGGAAGGTTGCCCAACATGGCCTTCACATCCCTATGAAGATGGACTTATGCCTGTAAGGCTGTATAGAGCAATGAACTTGAAAGGATATACATCTTACTTTAATATTATAAGAAGTCTAGTTGGTGATACTCAACAGGCTATAGCTAATAATAATCCATAAGTAGAAGGAAAACATTCATATCATTAACATTTATCTAATATGAAAATATTTCTGTGATAAAATCCAAAGATCCATGAAGATTATATTTCAAACAACTCTCATAGAATGAGGAAAGTAAAATGGGCAGTAGGACACGGGAGTACACGGGAGGGATGAGCAGAGAGAGACACCAAGAATAACTTACATCTTAATTTGTCCATGATCTTCCCTCCACACAACGTGGCTAAAGCCATTTTGACAGCAAATACTGAAATTTTACCATGGCCTTCCCTGTTTAATGATAAGAGGGGGGGGTAAAAAAAAAGACGTCATTTGAAGAACTTTCAGTAATGAGATCTGACATTTTCTGTTCTGTAGAAATCATAGGATACTGTAACTGCATACATTATGTGAACATATCCATTTTAGAAAAGACCATGAATACAATTCAACACAAATTTCTGAAAAGCTGTCTATTCAATATTTCCTTTTTTCAAGAGAGCAGAACCTTCAAGTTGTTGTTTGTGTATGTCACTTGCTCAGAGCATAAACTGGCATCTAGAGAGATATGTACTATTTAGCTACAGATTACAATTACAGAACATGATTTTCACCCTGGGTTTCATAAAATAATTTTATGCAGGATGATTCCACAGTCTTTATAACTTATTTAAGCAAGGTTTCAGAAAGAAATTTTTTTTGGTCAGAGAATTCCTGAATTTTGTTAGAGTAACTATGGGGAATTTTCCATCACAGTTTTTTTCACCCGTCATTTCTGACCCACAAGCTGACTGTGTGTATGTGATACATTTACTTTTCAAAGAGAGCTGATATTTTAAAGGGGCAAAAAAGGAAGAGCTCTGTTAGAGCTCCTTCAACCTAAATGACACCAGATCAGCCAAATCTTCATTGATTCAGGAAGTATAACTAACTTGTCCTTCACAAAATGTGATATAATGGGATATAAAGAGCACACTGTAACGAGTGTAATATTTCAGCTACATGATTTTTCAGCTAGGATAAACTGTTTATTCTTGTGTCCTTGGAATTAGAAAGTGTATCCCGTTAGTAATTCATTTCTTTGATAGTTGCTATTCTTAAGAACAATCAAAGGAGTTATTCAAAATAATAATGGGGCTGAAAGGTAAGAAAAGTCAGTATTGACAAGGGTTTAGTATATAGAATAAATCATTTATATGAAGGTCCATATTTATGACACATTAGGAGAACAAGATATAATAAGTAATTGTGTCTTTGTTCATTACTGGACTCCAGAGACAGATCATTTGTCATTCATCCTTGTTGCTGTCATACTCAGCATAGGACCTCAAATACAGCCAGTCAGAATGTAAAACTGACTGAGCCCTATCCAGTGACTCTCCCATTTATCTTTCTAAGCCTAAGCACCAGATCTATATACTTACTTATGAGAAATAATCTTACCTTGGATACCTCATGTCAAACCAAGTATGTTCAAAGTAGAACTCATGCTCTTCACAAAGCGTTCCCATCATACTCAGACCAACCCACTACTAACCTGCTTCTGGTTATCAGACTTACCATGTACCTAGTTACCCAAAAATGAACCCCCAGGAAGGGGTTACCCTTGACTTCGTTCTCTTCTTTAATTCCCCACCACCTGAATAAATGTTTGAGGGACATTTAACGACAGTTAACGATACCTCCTACCTGTATGTTAGAATTATTCCCTGTTTTCCATTTGAACTGCCATTGCCTCACCAGCTCTTGCGTGAACACTGTTGTCACTTCTTAAA
Source organism: Lontra canadensis (assembly GCF_010015895.1). Taxonomy (NCBI): domain Eukaryota; kingdom Metazoa; phylum Chordata; class Mammalia; order Carnivora; family Mustelidae; genus Lontra; species Lontra canadensis. The sequence goes on from NW_022631011.1 coordinate 11,752,547, forward strand.
TGACCTCTTTGCTTGCACACTCACATCACAGATTCAACTATATTATTTCATTATTTAAATCTCTGATTGGCTGTTTGCCTACAGGATATGGTTATGGCTTCACCTGTGCTCTCCAGTCTCACCTGCTACCATTTCTGTTAAACTCCGCTCCCCAGTCCCACATTTAATGCCCCTGCCCTTCCTACCACCTTTGCCCAGGACCCTCTCTCCTACCTATTCATCAAGACTCAGCTCAGTATCATCACTCACCTGGCTCTGAAATGTGCAGGCAAATACTCTGCTTTCCACTTTCACCTACTATTTGGCACCTATCTCACTGAGTGAACTTAATTTGTTTATTTACATGTCTGCATGTAATGTGACCCCACACTGTGACATCCTTGGGGACAGAGACCATATCTTCTCAATTTGTTGAATTCCTAGTGCCTTCCACTTAGTCTTCCACAAAATTAATGAACAATATATTTCTTATGTTAATTAATGATTACTAATCATTAGAACAGGTGCCCCTAGAATTTGGAATGACTACTCACTTAGTTGTTTGCTAATTTAGAGCAGGTAGCTGTAAGAAAAATGCAATGATTTTGTAAAAAAAAAAAGCCTCATTCAGAATTATTCCATGTGTACTGTATTCCCAACTGCATGGATAACCAGAAATATCAAAAATTTTATTTTAGGAAATAATTAGTTCCCTTTCCTTGGCTGAAACATGGTTCAAATTGTGAGAACAGGGAAATCTACCAAGTGTGGAAGAAGAGGAGCAATGAAGTGATAAAGTAGTCTTCATGACTCAGAAATTGAACATTATATGTGAGACTTTAAGAGCAACACAAGTTTCTTTCAAGGAATCGGAGAGAACAATTTAACTCACGAAAGAGGATGGAGCACAGATAATGCTGGCACAGAGAGTTCTCCATAGGTTGAAATGATGATAGCTCACAAATGAATTCTTAAACCTTAGCTTTTAATGAAGAAGATCACAGGGAGATCGCCAGTTCTGTATTGTTCTTGGAAATGCAAGATTAATGCTATTACATCCAGGAGTGGTTGTATCAGAGCTATTCTGCCAAATTGACATAATAAATCTAGATAAATCACCAAGCGGAGGGCAGCTCAATGAGAGTTTTGCAGGAACTCAAGGGTGAAATTAGGCCACTGGAATGTATTGTTATGCAAGCCAGCGTGCCAGATTGCAAAGGTGACCCTTGTCACTAAGAAGGATTCAGGGGGTATGCAGGAATGCAGATCTCGGGAAGCACACCACTGCTGGGTGAGTTTAGACCTTGCTCAGCCCGGGATAAACCTTGAAGGAATTTAGGGAGTAAGTGGAGATGAATGACTCCACAATGCAAAAGGTTGACAACCAGGACTTAAATACATGTGGGTCTTTTTAAAGAACATCTTCAGTAGACCTAACAGGATGAAGAAAGGTGGGGGTGGGGGTGGGGGGTGGGGAGAAAGATTTTCTAAAGGCCTTCGATAAGATTCCATACCAAAAGCCATTACTTAAGGTCATCTTGGGATCAGGGTCTCTATTTGTGTGTGTGTGTGTGTGTGATAAAAGAAGTGGCGTTAACAAAGGAAACAAGGAGTAGGAAATTGTTGGGATATCCCAAGGGGGACAGTACAAGAGTTATGCTCACTGGGAATCATCCCTGACCAGGGCCATTTGATCCATGAACAGTTTGGGAAATCCCTTACCTATCTAGGAAGTGGAAAGTCCAGCTCATGAAGATGGATAACAGGAAGTTCCCAGAAGTTTTGTGCAAATGAGCAGGAAAGCCACATATTGTTCCAAAATGAGTTTGCACACACAATGCCTCTAGGAGGAGTAAAGCAGTCAAAGGGCACGTATGGGGATGTTGGCCATTGGCCACAACTCCAGAAGCGGACCGGCCAAAGAGTGTTGAGGATGAAAAACACGGACTGTCTCTAATGCTGCAGGCCAAACAGCCTTGGAACGGCAACACCAGGAAGAGCGCTAGAAAAAGTCTATGCTCTTGCCTTGTTTTTACGAAACGCTATGGCAGCACATCTCCAAGTTCACGTGCAGTTCTGAGCATCACCTAAAGAAAGACGGAGCACAGCCAGCAGGGTTTGAGTATACCACGTGCAGAAGACAAAAGTATCCGTCAGGACCGTCCACTTCCGGGGTGGGCAGGGCCTTAGAATCAATGACAGGATCACGTGAGCTGTTCTTTGTGAACAAAAGTTGCTAGCTGATTCTTCAGGAGTGTAAGAGGCACATGAGTGATTTTAAATGAAATTTACTATTAGCCTACCATTTTTTTCCTAAAAAATTTTTATTTATTTATTTTTAAAGTAAAAATTGTACTTATTTTAATATTTTCCCTTTCAATGTGGAGCAAGAACACAATGCATAATCCATCGCTTTCCTCTTTTTCCCCACTATTTGGATTTTGGCAAAATGGAATATATTCTATTTTTTAGGCCAGTTATCCTGAAGCTCTTGCCAATGCAAACTTCACTTTCCAGTTCTAGCTTGAGGTAAAAAACCACACAGGTTAAATTGCTACACCAGTATATAATTAATACCTTAAAGGGTATTTAAGACTATCAAAAAATTAGCAAAAGTATAAACTGAAATTGCTTCATAAGTCAGTGTTTCCTTAAATCTTTTATTTCCCTTATACTTTGTTTTCTCACTCTGAAAATTTTCAAATCTTCCTAAGAGGTGACTGATTAAAAATGGAAACCAGAAAGCACTTACCCTTTGGTTTAAATACATGCAAAGATATGTAGAGTCTCTGTCTTAAAAACATAAATTACTTTAAAGTTTGACTCATAATAATAAAAAGTGAGTAAACTGCATTACACTGGGCTTTTTCATGACCTCACAGAGACAAACTGATTTCTTTGAACTAAGAAGGTATTGGTTTCAAGGAAAAGTTGTCTGGGAGAGAAAATCTGTTTTTGACAAGAAGGGAAAATAACAAATTGATATTGATAGGTTTGGGAGGCTAGGCTGAATTCAGGACAGAATGTAAATTTTTTCCAGGTTGCCAAGCCAGTTTCCTGTTTGAAATGATAGAATCCCATGATAAATTTTAAGTCCTTGAAAACGGATTTGAATTCTGACTGATTCTTTTTGGAACAGGCTGCAGGAATTATTTTTCTATTTAAGAGTACTAAAACGAGAAACTCTTCTTATACCAACACATTTCACAAAAACATTTGGTAAGCATTTTCATGAGCATAGAACTCAAATTGCTCTTTCTCACACATTTTGGTGGCTTAATTAACTGAGAAAATTGTTTCCTCCTCTGGCTTTCACAACACGCCTCTATCATAACTCATGTCTTTATCTGGGAATATTTTGTTCATATGGATCCCTGATTTTGTAACTCAACAGATATTTATTGACAATGCCTTACAGGTTGGGGATATAAAGGTGAATAAAGTATGGCTCCTACCCCCCAAGTTGGCTCATAGTCTGTTGGAGAAAGAGTCAAAACCAGTTAATTTTAATACACATTTTTAAGAGGGTGGGGATCTCACCTTTCTCGTCTTTCTTCCCCAGCATAATGTGTGTGGCACTTAGCGCAAAGCAAGCTCTTAATACATGTTAATTAAATAAATAAATGTACATGTGAAAAGAAATTTTGATCTACCACTTAAGTTTTATATTGAGAAATGCTAAGTTTTGGGGTGAAGTTACAAAAAATTGACCTTACGGTCCTCAATTTTAGATTGTGCACTTGTGTGACACCTTGATTTCTGAAGTGATCACATCCATGATTACTCTTGTTTTTTGGGTAAGTGAAGTTAACATGTGAACAGATAGAAATCCCTCAGTGGTCTGTGGCATCTCTTTGGGTTCCCCTTCATGTTAGCAAAACATTTGGGAAAAGAATTCTTCATAACACCTCCCCATGTGAGTTTGCCAGGAGTTTCTCCAGAATGGAAGGGGCCAGAACTTTACACCTATGAAATTCCATTTGCCACTCACACCAAGTCTAAGTGTGACATAAAGGTGAGTGACATTAAGGCTGTTCATTTTATCTACAATTGTGAAACTTCTTTGAAAAAGGTCCTATAGTCCTATTTTAGCGACATGTAGAAAATCTTGGAAGAAATTCTTTTCTACTAGAACAAAATTTTAGCGATTAGAGGAGAATGTTCTGTGGAAATCTTGAATTTAAGACATAGTAAGAAAAAAGAATCACCAGGCAAACACTATGTTAAGTATCTAGTTTTGGCCATATAGATAGTAAAAAGAAAGGAGAACATTTGGTTTTATAGACCTCTTCTTTCTTTGCTCTCACACATCCTCACAGTGTCAAATGTGAACGACACATTTCATTGGTGCACTGAGAAAGGGCCACGTACTTGTAGTACGTCCTGCATTAAACATCAAAATCATCTTTAAAACTCAAAAGGCAGAAGGGATTTGGCAGAGTTCCAGAATATTCTATATCCATGCGTCTGAAATAGCACCGTTGGTACCTTTCGTAGCGCCGGGGGGTGGGGCAGGGGGGCTCAGCAGTGGGAATGGATGTTCAAATGGCTCAGCAAGGTGCAATACATCAAGCAGAGAGGAAAATACCAGGATTTTGTATTCCCTGTGAAAGACTATTATACGATAGACTTGGAGTTCTGGATGACTGTCATAAAACTGACTCGAAATCTACAATGTAATAAAAGTTAAATCCAAATATTTCCTTCACATACGCTCTGTCAGATTGTCTAAATAATAATAGCAAACTGGAAAGGTGAGGAATGTGAGCCTGATAAAAATATTCTGAAAAGTAGGGTAGGTCTGGGGGTGGGGGGGAATGTACATTAATTCTCATTAAGAAAAAAGAAACAGAAAACATGAATAGAGCTGAATATATCCTGATGCCTGAAAAAAAGGATTTTTTTCCCCCACTCACCTCACCTGTAATCACACTGTGTCAAACTGGGAGGATTGTTGGCACACAGAAAATGCTGACAACACATTAGCTGTTATTACAATTAGTATATTATTACTATCATTGGAGAAGTGGCATTAATAATACAGCTTGACATCATAGGAATGTCCCTGTTCCTTTTAATATTTATCATTGCCCTACTGTGATATTCGTATGACTGAATATATGTGAAAACATTTGCTAAAAACAAGGCCACTATCACATAATCTACCTGAGAAGGACCTTCCCTAAGAAGGAAGATTCTAGTGAACTGAAAAGAGATGAAGTCAACAGACGGAAGTTGTTCATGTTTCCCAGGGAAGTAAGAAGAGAGTAAGAGAACCATGATGACGTTTTTTGGTGAAAATAGGATACCCCCACATTAGTAGCCATAGACATCTGATTTTCTTCTCTTGTGGAGCAGAAGTAAAAATAGAGGTTATGAACCTAGGTGTCAGGCAAAGTTTGACTCACTAGTCTTGGTAAGATACTAGAGATTTAGGAGGACTTGATTTCAGAAAAAGAATAAGAAATCAGTGTGATGAGCTAAGAAAAGTCAATCATTGATCTTCATTCATTCATTCATTCATTCATTCACAAGTTCATTCTGAGCTGGATACGGTCTCAGGGCTGTACATGTAAAGAGACACGACCCCGCTCGGCAATAGTTTGCGGGGGGCGGTCATACACACAGTAAGACATGCACCGTAACGGAAGAGCGGATTCATGTGTGAGGAACAGTGGGGTCGGGGCCTGTGGGAGTCAGCTCACCCAGGAGAGGGGAAGGGCTTCCCAGTGGACCAGTTCTGTGACCAACCCCCCCCCACAAAGGCCACTATAGACTTCTAAGAATTAATATCAAGATCACAATTATCCCTCCATAAATCTGTTGAAAAAAAAAAATATTGTCATCTTGTAACTTGCTGCCATGTTGTTTTACTGTCGTTACTTTCTATTTCCTTAAAAATAACAGTAACGGTGAGAAGAAAAGCTGCTTCCAGGCAGTCAGCAAATAAGGGAAGGCAGCAGGCTCATTCCTGAAGTGTGCAGAAGAAAGAGACAAGATGGAGAGAAAGGCTCAGGCTGTTTCCCAATATCTTTCTTCCCTTTCGGTCCCTGCTCCCTAATTTTGACACCTCTTTTTCTACTCTTCCCAGGTGTATCCGCCCATTTTCTTAAGGACCCTGGAGAAGACAGTGTCTGGGGTGGAAAGACCTGTTAGCAGTCGGCTGGTAATCGATGACAGCTTGACTCCTGCTAGGTACAGCCATTTTTAGAAGGGAAGTCAGGAAGAACAAAAATCTTCTAGACTCAAGAGCCTGACTATTCAGAGACAGAATGACAAGCATAAGTAGAGCCATTGGGCACACATCCTAGGTCCTAACATTCTAGAAATCATCCTGCATATGCAGCTATGCACTCTCTACCTCCTAAGAGGCTGACTTGGCGGAGACAACTTAGAACCAGAAGACTGACCGCGGTCTGCAGTAAGCATGCCCGTGTGAAAACTGAGAGCAAGGTGTTTTTTGGGGGGAGAGAAGGAAGGAGTGCTGTTTTGGGGAACAATGCTGTGAGAAGGCAAGTCTGGCTCTCAGGGCCACAGCCAAGCGCAGTGGGCTTTGAACCTCGTTTCAAGTTACCATTGTCATGGCAGACTCCGCCTCACTGGGTCTGGTGAATTTTAAGGCACTACTAAAACAATGACCAAGTTTCTCTGAATGCAATTTCTTATTCTCATTCTTCATGAATTTAAATTGCTATACTTTCTTTTTTAAAAAATGTATATAAATGACCTCTTTAGAATGCAGGATTTAATTTTTATTTTAGAGTTTTCCCCCCTGGTTTTTATATGTTCATTTAAATTACCGCAAATGAGAGAAAATCTCCCAAATGTTTCAGTGATTCTATAAGAGCAACAACCTATCTTTGATGTACGAGGGCTCATTCACATCTACCAACATGCAGAAGGCTTCCTTAAACACTTGGGTTCTGTCATGGGATAGGTGGTAGGAAGTGACACCAGATTTCCACACTGGATCTCTCTGCAGAAATAGGAGTTGACTATTTTAAGAAATGGAATTGAACATTCATTTTATTCATAAGTTTCTCTTCTTACATTCACTTCTAAGTGAATATTTCCGGTTATATTCTCTTCCCAGTTAGTGGTGCTTCCTTATGGCGCACATCTCACATCATCTAGAATTTCAAAAGCCATCAGATGGAAATGTGAGTATCAGCAGAACTGCCTATACTCATTTGCTATGCCAAGAGAGAGAAGGCAGAAGTATCTGTAGACAGGGGTCTCTACGTGGATGTGTCTGTAGATCTGTAAAATGAGATTTCTCCATATGGATGTTTAAAAAAATCTACTACAATGAGATTATTGGAAGTATACATCAGGGCCCTTTTTATCTGTAAGAAGAGGAAGAGCCAAACAAATAATTCCATTTGAATATTCATGTCAATGTTTCCTTACCTTGGGATAGTCCATAAGCTTAGCACTCATCAATCTTGAACTAATTATCAGTAGCTGTTTAGAGAATATATGCAGGTCATTTTTTTCAAAGTGATCTTCCCAATATTTCCAAACAGAAATAAAAAACTAACTCTATTGTATATTTCTCTAGACATGGGAAGTATTGAGGAATGGTCTGTTGTATATTTCTCAAGACATGAGAAGTATTGAGGTACAGTATATTGTATCATATAAAATATAAGATATGTATACATCACATCTCTCATGTATTTCATAAAATCCCCCTTCTTTATTGTTAATCTGGCCCCATTTCTGTACTTACGGAGTGGATACAAATTATTTTTTACCTTTGAGCCCTTACGAATCCTTCAGGAATACTCTAAGATTTGGCAAAAATTTTAGTTCTCTTTTTATATTTTCCATTGTTCCACTTTAAACAAATAAGTTCCCTGAAGACGTTAGCGGCGAGTCTGGAAGCTTCTGTGCTCTTGTCAAGGGGGCAGGATGGAAATGTCCTTAGAGTCATTCCATAGCCTGGTTCCATTCTGTCACCTGTCATGTGGAACCACAGCCTCCCCTATATGACTGCCACTCGGTTACCATAGTGATTAGGCCAAAGCAGTACATCAGTCCTGAAGTCTGCATAGGCTAAGCATGGGATCTATCAAGCTGGACTGCTTATTTTAGAACTGTTTATTTCAACTCGAGAATTACTCAAAATATAAACATCCCAAGACAATAATCTACACTAGTCAAACTGAGCACAAATAATTCTTTTACCACTCTAGGCTGTAAAGTGACAGCTGGTGACTTTTATGAGTGGCATAATAACATTAGCCGGGCTGGAACATCTCCAGTGCCGGGCTTCAATATTCCCAGGCATTGGCCAGACAATGAGACTAAGCAAAACCTTTCGTCTTAAAATGCGATCGCTGAAAGGTCAAGTTAGCAATTTTCCTTTTTAATATTCAAAACCAGTAGTGAAAGTGGAGATGTTGATACTATATCTGGACTAGAGGCTATCAGCAAAAGACCTTTTGAAATCTTAGGCTGATAAAGTAATTCAGGGGAGTTTTTACAATTCACAAGGCTGCCACATATGCCTTGGAAAAGAAATCTTAGCTGAATACCTAAATCCCTACTCTGCCCCTAACCAGTCGAGAGACACTGGACAAGCCACAGTCTCTTTGTGCTTCAGGTCTTTCATCTGTAAAATGAGAGATTTGGAAGAACAATCTTTAATATTTCAGCCAGCTCTGAAATCCTCTGATTCTATGAGAGGAAATTATAAGATAATGAGGCTGAGTTTCAACTGTCTTGTGTGGACGGCATGACATGGCTTTAGATGGCACATTATTGACGGATCCCGTAATGCAAGTCATGGTTACTTTCACCAGGCTGGTCAGGAAACCCTTGTCAATTTCTGTCTGTTTGCTCTAGGGTCTTGTTATGACACCTCAGAAACACTGTCTTAGACAATCTGCAAAGAAGAGAGTTAAAAACATCCTCCCACTTTATGCTTCATTGAACTGCTCCATAGGCATGCCATCATGCCACACTTTCAGACAACCATAGCTTCTAGGAAGCATTGGGTGAGTTAAATAAAGGTCAGCCTAGAAAATACGACTGTCCTCAGCTTCCTATGGTTCTATTTTACTCCCTCGTTTTTCTCCAGAGCATTTGAAATGGACGTTACACACAGAGCGACTTTATTGAGGTAAGTATCTGGTCAAGAAAAAAAGAGGTGGTTGGTTACTTGTAGAAAATTATTTGGAAGAAAGACCAAGAAGGACAAGAGGAAGGAGAGACCAAACATGTGGAGAGGAACAGATATCCGAAGAGAGAGCTTACGGGTCAAAGGCCGCCAGCAGGAAGTTAAGCAGGAGGCTGATGGACTGCTCCACCTGGATTTGGTGAGTGGTTGGCATCCGCTTGTTGAGCTGGTAGAAAATGGTGGACAGCACGGCCTCCAAGCGGGCCACACTGAGTTCTATATTCGGGTCCAGGTTGTTCAGAGCATTTTCCCGCAATGCTTCTATGACGTTCCAAATGTCCACCAGGTGCACTACACACAATTAAAGCAGAGGGAACACATCAGCCCAAAATGCGGGGAAAGGTTAAGTTCATTATTTTACACGTACCGTCGGTCTAGTTTTGTCGAGGACCCTCACAGTCTTCAATATGGGATCAACTTCTGTAGGGGTCGACACAGTAAATGTATAGAGACAAAGAAGAGCTCAAAGACTTGATATGTATAATAGCAAGAAAATAATTTCCTGAAAACCACAGTAGATGGTTATTGCCAATCTTCAAAATGACCCTTGAAATACAACTACTATCTTTATGTTACGTGAGAGAAAGTGAGGGAAGTTAAATGACAAATGCCAAGGCCCAAGGCCAGTGGATGGCAAAACTGGCATTCAAATCCATGTGTCTCTGACTTTTTAAAAATATTGAGATCTGTGTGCTATGATGAGTGCTGTGAAATGTGTAAACCTGGCAATTCACAGACCTGTACCCCTGGGGATAAAAATACATTATATGTTTATTAAAAAATTTAAAAATTAAATTAAAAAATTTGAAAAAAATATTGAGATGTACCTGACATACAACATCATGTAAGTTTAAGTGTAAGGTGTACGACATGTTGATTTTGATACATTTCTGTATTGCAGTGTGATCACCACCGTAGCATTAGCGAACACGTCATGTCCCATAATTACCATTTCTTTTTCTGTGGTGAGAGCATTTACGATCTAGTTTCTTAGCAACTTTGAAGTACACAGCACTTGTGATTAAACTTAACAAGTCTATCTGGCTTGAAAGCATTTTTCCAAGGCACACACTGACCCCTTAAAAGAAAGAGCAAACCACACTCAAATTCTAGTGTTTGAAAAGATATCGAACCTGCATTTATTTAAAATATTTTCATTTATTTATATACTTTTCGTAGTATAAGGTTTGAAATAAAGGGGGGAAAGTTAAGGAAGGCAGGAAAAGAGGCAAGGGAAAAAGGAAAAGTAATCTCTAGAAGGCAGCAGCAGAACTTAATCACAGATCCCTTCACTAACCTGGTCAAGAACAAACAGTTCTTTGGCTTGTATTATTGAGTAGCTCACCAAGCTGAAGTCATGGTTAGTTTCACCAGGATATCAAGAATTTCACTTCTCTTTCTTCCCTGTTTGTGCTGAGGTCTTGTTATAACATTCCAGAAACCATCTCCACAATCAAGACAGTGAACATCTCTATCAGCCCTAAAAGTTTCCTCCTGTTCCTTTTAATTCACCCCATTTCCCATCCTAGGCAACCACAGATAGAGCTTCCAAGATGCTTTTCTAGAATTTTATATAGCTGGAATTATACAGTATGTACTCTTTTTTTTGGGGCGGGGGTCTGGATTCTTTTACTTAGTATAATTATCTTGAAACTCATCTGTGCTGTTGCATATAACAATAGTTTCTTCCTTTACACCGTTGAGCAGTACTCTTTTGTATGGATAGGTCACAATTTGGTTATCAACTCACCTGCTGATGGACACTTGGGTTTTTTCAGTTTTGGGTGATCATGAATGAAGTTACTATGAACAATCTTGCACAAATGTTTGTATTGACATATGCTTCCATTTCTGTTGGTAAATACTTGGAAATGAAGTGCCTAGGTGGTATGGTCAGTGTACATTTAATTTCTGAGAAACTTCCCAAGTGTTTTCCAACATAGTTGTACTATTTTCCATCCACAACAACAAGGTATGAGAATTCCAGTTTCTCTACAGTGACACCAAATTTAAGGTTCGCTTTTCATGATACCTTTGCATTTGAAAACAAATCTGTTGTCTTTCTCAGTGAAATATGTACTTATGTTTCAGTTCCTGAGAAATGAGCACTCCATATATGTTTTCCTACCAACTCCCAAGTTTTAGTTTCCTACCTCTTTGCTCATGTGTAACACTATATTTAAAAAACAACACTAACATATATTGAATTCTGGGCTTGGGAAACTTCCAATAAACACTGGACTTGAAGTCTGAACACCTACATCCAAACATGGCTCTCCTCCTACAAGTGCATGCCCTCTTAACCTCAGAGACTTGGAGCTTTATTTTCGTCATCTACAAAGCAGGGACAGTATTCCTTAAATGGGAAAAAAATCACGAAGTCAGTTGTGGGAGTGCCTGATACACCGAGACAGTACATTACACTTGAACAAATGAACAATGTAAATCATGTAAAAAAAAAAAAAAACCCAAAACCAAACAAACACAACTTTGTAGCATATCTCTGATTTGGGATAGAAGAATGCAAATCACTTTCTAACTGAAATACTTAAATGTTTATTAGATTTGGAGCAATTCAGATTTATGTGATGGCAAATTTGTTCTCTTTTCTGTATATCACACAAATAAATAATTATTTATTTATTTATTTATTTATAATTATTTATTTAATTTCTTGAGGAATTAAATTAATTTCTGTGGGAACTGGGATTCCTATATTTATTCCCTTTATGCTTCATCTAGAGATTCTCTGGATCTAGCCCTTGGGGATCTGTCTGGGTTCAGAATGTGAAGATGTTGTTCCTGCCTCAGAGAACTAACAGTCAGGTGGGGATAGAGACATGATTCACAATCACACAGATAATCAGAAATGATGACCTAGCATGACAGACAGGGTGCAAGGTACAAAATGGGATTAGGAGATGGTTTGCGAAGAGGCCAGAGGAACAAGATAAGGCTGGAGGAGCCCTGTAGCTCTGGCAGGTATTTGGGTCTTTATGCTGACAGTATGAAGACACGGGTTTTAAATAGAGTGACATGCTCAGAAATGCAGCTTAAAGACGTCATTTCAGACTGTAAGGGAAGAGAGTAATTGACATGGACAGGCGTGCAGGGCAGAAATGGCTGAAGCCTGCTGCTGTGGTCCCAGGAAAGATGGTGGTATTATTTCTCTCCCTTCCTTCCTTCCTTCCTTCCTTCCTTCCTTCCTTCCTTTCTTTCTTTCTTTCTTTCTTTCTTTCTTTCTTTTCTTTCTTTCTTTCTTTCTTTCTTTTAAATATTTTATTTATTTATTTGTCAGAGAGAGAGAGTGCACAGGCAGAGAGAGGTAGAGGCAGAGGGTGAAGCAGGCTCCCTGTTGAGAAAGGAGCCCGATGTGGGACTCGATCCCAGGACACCGGGATCATGACCCGAACTGAAGGCAGCCACTTAACCGACTGAGCCACCCAGGCATCCTGTAAAGATGGTGGTATTATTTCTTAAAAGATTCATTTATTTATTTTAGAAGGGAAGAGGAGAGGCGGAGGGAGAGGGATGGAGAGACTCTCTAGCAGACTCCCCACTGAGCATGGAGCCCAACCCAAGGCTGGATTCCCTGACCCTGAAATCATGACCCGAGCCAAGACCAAGAGTCGAATGAACAACTGAGCCACCCGGGGTCCCCCCGGGATGCTGGCATTTTTGCAGAGGCATGGCAGTGCACAAAAAAGCCATAATCATGCACATTACACATACTTATCTTCCAAGAGTGGCAGAAGGCAGATTTTGTAATCACAAAGATTGAGGTTTCACTCCTGGCTCCCCTGATAAGTGTAGGCAAGTTATTTCTCCCCTATACATGTTATTATTTCCTTTTTAGAAATAAGGAGAGGAATCCCAACCAGAGAGAGTTGTAGTGAGGAGAAAGAAAAAGTATAGACAAGTGCTAACCACAGAGTTGGCACATAGGTGCTCAACGAATGATAGCTGTTAGTGTTAAAATAATTAAACACCTTTGATTTACAGCCATACTTTCTTCTTACTAATTTACAAGATCTGTGACTCCAAACGTAAGCTTCAGCACAGTCCCCCCAAATTTAATAACCCAATTAACATGCAACTTTGCACATATATTATATAGGCGCTCTAAAAGAAGCTTAAACTACATCCCAGCCATAAAAGTGGATCCTATTCAGTCTGTCATGAATTCTGAGTTGGTGGAGTTTGAACTGATTTGGACACAGTTGATCAGTAGAGGGGGGTGAGGAAGGCCCTCTTCCACAGAGACTTCTTGGAAACTTTCACTGGTAACCACTATGGGAGCTGCAGATCACAGTGCAGAACTGTGCAAGTTCCTGGACAGTATGTTCGACCAACTTCTACTGACCTTGGGCAATCTCTTAACATCCTTAAGCTTCAGTTTCCACATCTGTAAAGTGGGGACAATAAGAGTTGCTCCAGAAAAACAACAAAAAAAAAAAGCTGCTCCACTGCAGGATTATTGAGGGGATCAAATGAGATAATCCATATAAAGCATTTCACCTGGTGCTTAGTGAATAAGTTATTAAATAATTACTTAACATCCATTCATTATTTTTGAAAGGGTATCACAAGCTTTTTGCTTAATGAAATAAGAACACTAAGAAATGTGCTAAGTTGAGAGTCATAAGGAAGCTATTAGGAAGTCTGTTTGAAAAGTCTGACAGTCGTATAAACATGTTGTTTACTCTTGAGCCATCAAATCATTTTAGAAAATGAAGATATTTACGTTGTGCAGTGATGACTGTGCACCACTAGATGGCACTGTGAACACTTTACTAAATATCCATCAAGCTTTAACTGTCCATCGTAAGCACCTATGAGGCACAGGCCTAGGAAGTGGGGTTTCCTCATCTATATTACTGCATATATTTTATACTAATATACTAGATAAAGCAACAGTTTGTATAATAAAATTATTTGGCTAACATTATCCATATCAAATATAAACATGTATTCTTAAAAGTAGTATTTAGTACTTCACAGAATCTTAAAAATAGTATTAGTGTAGATTTTGGACATTAGTAATGCCTAACAGCTTGTATTCATGAATAAATGAAAATAGACACAGCTTTAATAGTTTGTCTTCAGTCCAGGCAATCTCAGGTAGGAGAGGGCTAAGTCAGAGGCTGAGGTGTGGTATATTTGCATGAGGGTAGAGAAGAGTTTGCTGTTCTCAAGTGATGTTTCTTATCTGTTTGCTGATGTTACATTATTTTCATAGGAAATGAACTCTTTAGGTCACAGCGCTGACTTAAATTCAAATATCTCTGGAAAAAGTGCAAAAAAACCAAACTCATTTATACCTAGAAAGGAATGAACTGAGGTCATAAACTTGATCCGAAATAGGAGAAGTATATAAATAGGGTAAATATGGAAGAGAGGGCAGAGCAAGGACAGGAATATCAAAAGACAACCTCAGGAGTTAGTCTGTCATTATTTAGTCCAGGACCAGGCTTCCCTGGACCACGTCATCATAGAGATTGGGTCCAGGTCAGTGAATCTAAGGAAAAAGAAATTTTTTTTAAGCACTTAGGAAAAAAAGGAAAAAAAGCTTAAGCACTTGGATCTCAAAATTCCCAAGCCTACTTTCTACTACTTACCAATTCCAAAATTTAGGAAGGTGGGAAAGGCTTTCCACAAAGCTCTCCAGGTGATTCTGACAATCTTATAGAACTTTAGAAGTCTTTCAGAGGGCTTGAAGCTGGGGAAGGTCAGTGAACAATCATAGTGACTTTTTAACTCTGGTCATTTTGAAGTGGTGGTTTTCCACAGTGGCCGCAGGCTGGAAAGCCCTACAGGTTGTAGAACAGCTCCTTGGGGCTGCTGCTCTTGGACTGCACTCAGAGCCCCAAGGCACTAGGCTTGTTAGAAATGCACAAACATAGGCCCCCAACCCTGATCTGGAGAATCAGAATCTGCATTTTTTTTTTAAGATATTTTTTATTTATTTGACAGAGAGAGAGAGAGAGAGAGAGAGAGGTCACAAGCAGGCAGAGAGAGAGAGGGGGAAGCAGGCTCCCTGCCGAGCAGAGAGCCCGATGCAGGGCTCAATCCCAGGACCCTGGGATCATGACCTGAGCCGAAGGTAAAGGCTTTAACCCACTGAGCCACCCAGGTGCCCCCAGAATCTGCATTTTAACAACATTCCCAGGCAGTTTAAGAATGACAAACAGGCTGGAAGTCAGTGGTTCTCTGTCGTTGGCAACAAGAGAGGCTGCTATGTTCTTCTTCCTTTTTTTAATTAAGATTTCATTTATTTGGGACACATGGGTGGCTCAATTGGTTAATCATCTGCCTTCAGCTCCGGTCAGCATCCCAGGGTCTTGGGATTGAGTCTGTGTGGGGCTCCTTGCTCAGTGGGGACTCTTTTTCTCCCTCTGCCTGCTGCTCCCCCTGCTTGTGGGTTCTTTCTCTCTCTCTGACAAATAAATAAATAAAACCTAAAAAAAAAAAAAAGATTTCATTTATTTGAGCGTGTGAACACATGCATGCATGAGCGTAAGAGCAAAAGCGAGAGTGAGAGAGAGCATATGAGGGGTGGGGTGAGTAGGGACGGAGGGAGAGGGAGAAGCAGACTCCCTAGGGATCATGACTGGGAGAAAAGTAATTTGCATTAAGTTGGGAATTGAACTTAAACTGTTGGTATGCCACTGGGAATATCCTCTAGCGTGCAGATGGGGCGTGGATGTGTGTGCGCACTCATGCATACACCCTGTCAACCCCCATCTACTCTGGCCATCCAGGCTTAAAGTGATGGTGACTGTTGTTCACGGCTTGCTTAGGACAAGTTTTCCAGTCTCTGATACACACAGGTAAAAGTAGGGAGAATTCTGATGCTGACTTACTCATCCAATCCCACTACAAAGGAGCTAGGTTATTTCTCCAGAAAACTTGTCCAGATCTTCTCTCCCTAGAGCCAAGCTCCCTGACTTTCAGGAAAATTCCCAGCATGAATTGCCAATTGTGACCCCTCGGTAGAGCACGAGAACCACGTGCAGGTGGTATTTCTGATTCCTTTATACTGCAGGTCTGATGCGCCAAATTGTGTTCCTTCACACAGTGGATTATGAAACTTTGTTTGCAGGCTTCTAGGAAAGTTATTAATGGAGAGTCATTCTTTCAGTTTTCCAATAACGTTCTGGTGCCCTTAGCACTAACAGATGAGCACACAGAGAAGCACTGTCTTTTTCCTATGGCAGCTCTCAAATGCAAAGTTTCACTCACTATTCTAAATATCAAGTAGACTTTAGGTGAGAATGCTTTCAGGGAGCTTCCCGTGTGGGTCAGACTGCCATGTGCGTAGGGTGTGAGGAGGTGGGGAGAAGAACCTACCTCCTTATGAGTTTCAGGAACAACTCCAGGTTCCTCTTTAAGCTCATTACCTTGCCAGCGCACTAACTCGCTTTTCTTAACCTTCCATACCGGAGGCTAACAACTTCATTTTATTCACTGAAGAAGTACTTATCAGCCCTTATTATGTCACAGCCCTCTTCTGGCTTCTAGAATTAGTGTGAACAAGACAGGTCCCTGATGACACAGACTCACAGGTGGAAGAGGACTGTGGGATCTAGTGAACAAAGGCGTAGAGTACTCGACAAGTCTAGCTTCTCTTCCAGAGAAAAACAGGCTCAGAAATCATAGACTTGGATTCAGGTGTTTCTTCATTTGTACAACAGGAATAATAATATCCAACTTTCTTATCTTACAGGTGTTCTGGGGAACAACAAAAATCACATGGAGAACACTTAGTAAACTCTAAAGCGCCGTATGCATTTTAGGCATTGTTCTTATTTTTGAGAGAAAACAGGCATTAACATTTACTGTCATATTCAGATAAGACTATAATCTCCCAATTTTTTGTTCTACTCTATCAGTGATAAAGATTTCTGTCCCTTCATACAAGCTTTCTTCTACAATTTCAGGTTGGTTTTCCTCTTACCAGGTGTGACAACTTTATAAATCCAGCGAGACTGTATCACAGCAATGAGTTTAGCTCACGTTCAGATCAAACACTTATCTCAAAATTCAGAGAACATCAGCTCATGAAAAGAAAAGAATATTTCAGCGTGTCACTAACCCTACACGTATTGCATGTACAAGCATTAACCTACAGAATAAAACTGCTGTGTACATACAGAACTGGGAATGGAAGCATATTTTCAAAAGAAATGAAATCCAGCCAATAATTTTAAAGATTCTACACTATATGGTGCTTCATGTTAGAGGGCACTAGACCAAAGATGAGAACCTGGCAAGGAAAGAGGCTGTAATTCCCATGGGGAAAGACCCGTTCAGATGGCCTAGCTAAAGATCAAGATGAGACACTATGTCATCAAAAGCCCATATCCTTTGGGCAGATTAAAAAAAAAAAACAAAAACAAAAAACCCAAAAAACCCAAAACTACTGGAGCTGAAAATACAGGGATGCTATTGCAGGCTGGAAACTTTGGAAAGGTTCAAAGGAGGAGGTGGTAGGGCTCAAGCTGATTCCTGAATCACAGCAGGATCTCACTACATAAAGAGGGTGGGGATGGATACTCCAGGAAGAAGGTGATCTAGTGACTGATAGCAGAGAGCAGCGAATGAAGAAAGGGCAACCACATCTTCTACTAACTTGTTGGGGCTAGCAGAATTTGCTTGCTGGGTGTACCAGAAAGTGGGGTCTGTAACTTTGTAACCTTTCCTTATTGGCCATTATTTGACAATTCTCTAATTTTTCAGTAATCAAATAGAGAGATGGAGAATTCGCTTCCCATCAAGTTTAACACTAAATTTCATTTTCAAAATACCATGTGAGTTAATTCCATCCTGGTCTACAGCCAACTAGTCCAGTGGTGAGAATCAAAAGTGCTCTTTGGAGCAATGAGCAGGTCTCAAACTGTGGCCTCTGATTCCATAGTTCTGGAGTTTGGTCAGGGGATCCCCGGTTTCCCCTGCTCCTTGGGTGATTTTGAAAAGCAAGGATGTTTGAGAACCACAGCTGTGGAGCATGACTTAAAGAGATGAGAGAAAAGGAGAACAGGAAATTGATGCTCATTTGAGTTGGAGGAATTTATTTAAAAGATATCACAAGAATCCTGGGAACAAGGATTGTGGTCAAGAAAGCCATGTGCAAATTGTCTAGTTGTTAAGATTTTCTCAAATAAATAATTTATTTTTATGCCCTCATGCAGGCTTTTGATCATGACAAAACAGGGTTTAAAAAGCTCTTAGAGAAGAGAAATTCAGTTAAGTGGTATGCTTTGCCAGGGTCAAGAAATGCATTTTGATGTGATTACACTGAAGAGATTAGTCACATTGACCAAAAACTGAGTTGGGAAAGAAAATGTTAAGAAAATACAATTTTTGTATTTGATTTCCATTCATGAGCCATGAGATATATCTTTCAATATATGAATCGAAACTACATCCAAATAACTCACCAAATTATTTTATGCTTCCGAAGTCAACACTCCCTTGCACCTACATTATATACCTTTATCACCAAGACCGCTCTCTGTGCTAAGGATCCTTGGAGAGAAGCATCATAGCTTACAAAGATGATACTTTAGTTTCACTTTAATTTCCTGGGTAAGATGAATGATGGAAGAGAGCTTCAGGAAAAGGTCTACAACATATTTTTGGCATAAAATCAAGTAGGATATCAGGCCAATCCTCAGAGGCCCTGACAGTACATCTATTGTCCATTAGGAAAAAAGTATTCAGTTTTCCTTAAATTGTGTTTGTAGACTGGCATCATTATTCAAAATGAGGTATAGTAATTGTTGGCTCAATAGCTGTCATACCATAAATTAAATTGAGCTGAATTCAATTGAACAAGCATTTATTAAGCCTATTATTTTCCAAGGTATTGTACCAATGATTATAAAAATAATAAGAGAAGGTAAATGAAAAAAAAGATCTGAACAATAACTAATTTCTCACTGCCAGTGTTTAACTTTGCTCAGGATGTATTTAATAGCTTCAGAAGCAAGAGGATCGTGTATCTTACCTCCCCTCTGGGTAGTCATTTTAGCCTTCACTAGACAGTTTGTATAGGTTTCTTCAATATGCCTTTAGCATTCCCTACATTCTAGTGCTCTAGTTTGGGCTTTTACTGCCTTCTACATAGATTTTTTTTTTTTTTAAGATTTTATTTATTCATGAGAAACAGAGAGAGAAAAGGGGGAGGGTCGAGGGAGAAGCAGACTCCCTGTGGAGCAGGGATTCCCAGCACCCTGGGATCATGACCTGAGCTAAAGGCAGACGCTTAACTGACTGAGCCCCCCACGTGCCCAGTGGATGGTAGTGGTGGGATTCGAACCCACACCCCAAAGAGACTG
Organism: Lontra canadensis; assembly: GCF_010015895.1. NCBI lineage: Eukaryota > Metazoa > Chordata > Mammalia > Carnivora > Mustelidae > Lontra > Lontra canadensis. Next base: position 11,772,050 of record NW_022631011.1, read on the forward strand.
CAGCCTTAATCTAGTGCCTTAGACTACTCAGCCATGCTACCTGCCAAGCCTATCCTACATAGATTTTTATGGTAAACTTTCTTACTCATCTCTAGTTCCTGCCCTCTTCCATCTGTCCTAAGAAGTGGTGTAAGTCCCAGCTGTGGCCATGCCATTCTCCATCACCTATTGAGTAAAACACAATTTTCTAAGCTTGAAAAGCAATGTGTGGACTCTAGTCTCCTTACCTTATTTATTTATTTGTTTGTTTGTTTGTTTTAAATATTTATTTATTTATTTGAGAGAGAGAGATATCAGGAGAGTGAGTTGGGGGAGGGATAGAGGGAGAGAATCTTCAAGCAGACTCCCTGCTGAGTGCAGAATGGACCTGGGGGTGGACTCGGTGCTGGAATTCACAACCCATGAGATCATGATGAGGGCAAAACCAAGAGTCGGAAACCTACGGAGCCACCCAGGCACCAGTCCAGTCCCCCAATCTTTAACCTCATCTCCTACTCACCTCCAGCTTTTTCTAAGAATCTTATGCCCCAGCCACATTGGGTTTCTTATTCCAGAATACACATTCGGCTTCCTTGCATAATTTATTATACTCTTTAGCAAGTATACTCTTCAGTTAACTGTCTTTCAAGGGTATTACACTCATGTATACACGAGGAAGCCCTGATACCTTCATGTGGAATTACGCTCTCCCATTTGTTGCTCCCAGACAACTTCATATATTAGATCATTTACGACACTCTGCATTTCTCAGAGTTACTAAGGGCCAAATTGTTCCCTCCACTTGTTTTTGATAAGCTCTTGACTGAACTTCAGAGGAGAGGAGGGTCTCTGAAATGATGAACTAAATTTTATGGTTGTGATCATGTGTGTTTGGAGGGAAAGGATCTGTGACTTTCATCAAGATTCTCTCAAAGATTCATGAGGAGAAAGAACCACAGCATGAAATTATAACTAACTTGAAGATGTGTACTATGTCCTGTTCATCTCTGTACTTCTCATAGCTACTTGCATATGCCTTGTTCAAACTGGGTGCTCACCAGTGCTTGGTGAATGGAGTAGGGTAGAGGGCCTACTGTTTGCCAGTCACGACATATGATCTCTAGAAGATTCGGAGAGCTCAATGAGACTCACAGAGCATGGCTTCCCGCAGTACTTTCATTATTCCTTACACACTATGACTTGAGCAGATGGCCAGAACCCTAGATACCAGAGGCGGCATTTCAAGAAAAAGAGCAACCATGGGGCTGGCAACTGTTGAAAAACTGCTTTCCGCTTTTCCTTTACAGCTGTTGCTCTCAGGGACGCTGCACCACGTGCCAATCTGGCCCCGATCAACACTGACGGACAAAGTACACGGGGTCCCTGAAGAACAGATAAGCAGCAATCGTGGGGAAGTGTCCCTTTTTCCTGCACTCACTCTGTACCATTTATGTATAATTAATTGTCTTTCTGCAATAAGAGTAAAAAAACGGGATAGACATGAAAATGCATTTCATTCACCCATTCAGAAAATAGTTATGACTCAGTTTCCTAGTACGTAGGAAAATTGTTTGGGAGATAGGTTAGTGTTTGGGTGAAGCAGTCTCTAGAGGGCTAATTGGCAGATTATCCGCAGTATCTTAAGTGAGGTTAAGAATATGAGAAGTGTATCTTCTGTAAGAAAAAAAAAATTAAAAGGCAGTAGAAAACACCGATAAGGAAATGTCTAACACAGAAAGCCAAGGTGCACAGGAGGCAATGTTTCAGACCCCTGTTTGGTACCTTTTCAAAATCTTGGCTCCGCCCCTTGCTCCAGCCCCTGCGGGAACGAAGGGCAAGGTGTAGACTTCAACTGATCTGCTCCACACAGCTGCCACCAGAGAGCACTTGCCTCAGACTCTTGCTCCAAACCTCTGATGCCCCAGCACCAAGGCCAGGGACCTGCCTCACACCTACACAAATGCAACCCGGACTTAGGGGGGTGGTAGAGAGGGAGGAGCAGCTAGATTAGGACTTCCTCCTTGTGGCCCCTGGGTGGAAAGTTCTGGAGCCTTTTGGGAGGTTCCTTAGAAGTTCCTGCACTGTCTGTTGGCTTTCCTCCCTTGTTCCACTTCCGCTCTGGAATGGCAAACAAGGGAGTTCCACAGAAGCCTTGTGTGGAGTCTGCTTCCTGGGAAACATGGGCTCAAGCACAGATTCTAACCAAGACCCCATCTATCACTGGTTGAGCCCATTCAGAGTAACAAATGAGGAGAAAACGATGATTATGACCATGTTCAAAACAGATTCTAATTCTGTGTGGTCAAATTAACTCTTCCTCGACATATCCTTCTACACAATATAATAGTATCACAGTCCTATATCAGCAGTGTTGAATTTGGAAATTAAAATGTATACTTGGTCTTATGTTTGAGTTTATTATCTTTGAGAAACTAAGCTTCTCAAGGCTGACGCATTATTAGCTTTGTAGCAGGCTCGTGGTCCATGTGTTTGACAGACATCGCTGGACAGGCTATCTGTTTACCGTAGCATTTGGCTAATATTTGGAGGTGAGAAGTTGAGCTCTCAATTATATGATTTGATCTGGTGTTTATGCAGGAGAAGCCATTTAAGATCTCTTGTGCTATGTTCTCTTCATCTAGAATGAACAGAACTTTACAATTCCTGATAAAAAAAGGAGGTAAAGCAGAAGTCCTAGCCGAACATCACGAATGATTAAAAACAGCTAAATAATTTGTTTCAATAGCTACAGATACATTTGATGTCTTTAACTGCCATATTTATAAGTACTTTTTTTTTCCTTCAGAAAATGAAAGTTTGCTCAGGGGACTTGACAGGCTAAATATAAGCTGATACAGCAAAGTTTTAGTGTTTTCTACTATTTGATAGTCACAAAACCAGAAGTTTTATAATAAATAGAACATACAACTAGATTCTAAACTTGAGGTTATTCTTTTTTTTTTTTTAAAGATTTTATTTATTTATTTGACAGGCAGAGATCACAAGTAGGAAGAGAGAGAGAGAGAGAGAGAGAGAGAGGGAAGCAGGATCCCTGCTGAGCAGAGAGCCTGATGCGGGGCTCGATCCCAGGACCCTGAGATCATGACCTGAGCCGAAGGCAGAGGCTTTAACCCACTGAGCCACCCAGGCGCCCCTTGAGGTTATTCTAATACTAAATTTGAACACTATGTAATATTATCACCTCCCTGCCGCCCCCGCATGGTCTAGAGTAATGCTTGGCATGCAGCAAAGCTTGGTCCATATTCGTTGGATAAAAAAATGAATGAGTGGCTGCTGGTAACATGAACAAAATGTCAAGAAAGTCTCCTTGATTTAGTCCTCATGGGTCACAGGGGTGGTTCTGTGGGAGCAGCCATCTTTCCTTCCCCGTCCTCCTAACTGTCTTTGGTTTCCTCTTCGTGTTTGCCAGAGCCCCACGACCCCAGGAGCCAGGCTGTAGGACAGCACCCTCTGGGTGTCCCTTCACTGCTCAGCTCAGCGGCTCTGTGCCAGTCCAGCAGGTTCCCAGGAACACAGCTTGGCAGACCACTAAGGGAAGGCCACTGAATCTTACTTGCTAGATGGTGCAGGGAAGCTTGAAAGGATGCCTCTGTACATGTCACTCTTAACCAGTTGGCTGGGGCTTTTAAACATGAGGTTCTTTCTTAAACTGTGAGCGTAAAAGTATTCAGTGGTCCCAGCTCTGTGGTCTAATGCAGAAGCAGGAGGAAGGGAAGGAAGCTGATGGCTGTTCCCTCCAGACACCCAGAAACAACTACAAGCACTGGTTCAGTTCATAGGTTGCGCAGTGGCCAAAGACTGGGAAGACAGAGCTCCTAGCAGTCTCTAAAAATAAAAGCTCTCACAAGAAAACAAAGCTCTGAATCTTTAAGATCTTAAAAATAGAAGCAATGAAAGGGAAGAAGCAGCTTTAATTAAGCCTGTATCACAAGCACCAGAACCTTAACAGTATAGATTTGTTCTACCAGAAGTTCACTCTGATGAAGGGGAAACAGTTTTGCCACAGGTCCAGACAGAGTTTTCCGCTGGTCCAGGAGGAGGTTTTCCGCTGCCACATTATAAGGCATCTTGAATGGGTTTATGTTCTGCTGCTACCACCAACTTCCCCACAGGGAGTTTTTAAGGAATGTTGGATTCTAGTGCAATGCCTTTCTCTTTATTCTAAACAAGTATCTAGAATGATCCAACATCAACAGTGAAAATATGTATCAAAATCACTTGGAGCACAGATAATTATGCTCCAAGCCTTTGCCATCTGCCACTTATTTCCCTAACTGAACATTCCTGCTCTTCCTTTTGACTCCTTGACAGGAAAGAGTCCTATCTCTCTCCTTCAGACACATCTCTTTTTGGGGGATCTGTTTCTGTCACCTGAGTATTTCCTTTAAACTTCATTTTTTCACCCAAGGCTCTCTATGTCATTATCTGGAAAACAGAAAAGTCAATGATGCTGAGCAATGCGGCAGGCAGAGTTCTAAGACGTCCTCTTCCTCTTCACACCTGCCCAACCCCCAAGATCCCTGGTCTTCAGTGTTGACATACCTTCTCCACTGCTGAATCAAACACTAATTTAGGTACAGCAGTAAAGGGATTTTACAGATGTAATTAAGGTCTCAAGTCAGTTGACCTTAAGATAAGGAGAATTTTCTGGGTGTACCTGACCCACCTAAGTCCTTTCATTTTTTTTTTTTTTAAAGACTTTATTTGAGAGAGAGAGAGGGAGAGAGCAAGCACACAAGTGAGGTGAGCGGCAGAGGCAGAAGCTGAGCAGGGAGCCCAACTCGGGGCTTTATCCAGTGACTCGATCCCAGGACTCTGGGATCATGACTTTAGCTTAAGGCAGATGCTTAACTGACTGAGCCACCCAGGTGCCCCTGCATAACTCTTTTAAAAGCAGAGAGTTTTCTCTGGCTGCTCACAGAGGAGGAGGAAGTCAGAGAGACCCAGTGTGCCTGGTACAGAAGGAGAAGCAAACATCTAGGGGGCCATGTGGCAAGGAATGCAGGTGGCTTCTAGGAACTGGGAGTAGTCCCCAGCTGACTGTCAGCAAGGAATGGAGACCTCAACCCTTCAACCATAAGGAAATGAGTTCTGCCAATAGCCAGTTCACTCAGAAGAGAACCGTGAACCCCAGATGAGAACCACAGACACTGGGAGACCCTAGGCTGAGAATCCAGTCATGCTGTGTCTGGTTTCTGACCTACAGAAACTACAAGAGAGTAAATGTGTGTTGTTTTAAGTGGCCAAGTGTGTTATGTAATGATAGAAATGGATACAGGCAGCCCAAAATCCACATACTTACAAATATGGCAAAGAGGAGGAATATGCTGGTAATCAACTGGAATAAAATTGAATGGGATATTAGTATTCATTCCAGAAAAAGCATACCTGGAGCACCTGGATGGCTCACTCAGTTAACCATCTGCCTTCTGCTCAGGTCATGATCCTGGGGTCCTGGGATCAAACCCCAAGTTGGGCTCCCTGCTCCGTGGGGAGTTTCCTTCTCCCTCTCTCTACCCCTCCTCCCTGCTCATGTTTGTTCTCTCTTTCTCTCAAGATAAATAAATAAAATCTCAAAAACAAAAACAAAAACAAAATACATACCTAAAGGCTACTCCTGAAAGTGTAAGACTAATCACTTGGCTGGTAAAAAATGAATCTAGTGGATCCTATTCATTCACTCATAAAAAAAATATTCCTTCTGTACCCACCATATATCTAGCACTCACATGAGTTAATTTCACAGTGACAGAGAAGCCATTAGGTGAAGAGGTTCTGCATTTTCTTTTCTTCTAGAAACCCTGAATGAAGTTTAGAGTTATTAAGTCAAAGCATGCGTTCTAACTATATAAGTGGATGAGGAATACTTGTATTTCTTTTATTAGAGGGAAATGTTTGAGAAACTGAAATTTCAGATATAAATATATACCTTTCCTCCTCTTTTCCTTTTAAGCAAAATTTTAACTAAATTTTAGTTGATACGACTGACCGAAAATTCAGGCTGTGAGAAGAAGAACTAAAAGAAGGTGCCTCCTTACTTTTGCTCCCTTTATTAAACAGGAGGGATTTGAGATTTCTGATTTATTTCTCTTGTTCCCTTTTATTGTTCATGAACTTAAGGCTGCATTCCATTGACTCCAAAGTAATTTCTGGGAAAAGATCTGCTGACATTACAGGGTATCTGGATCATTAACCATGTCAGTGCTGACCGAGGAGATAATGTTCTGGCAGAAAATAGTTATTTGTTTAAAACAAAGGCTGAGATGTTGTCATTGCACACATCCTCATAGATGGTGTATAGCTTATTTTTGTGGAAAGTTCTCAGGAAACCTCGAAGCTAAAGAAAATGCTATCGATTAGAAAGCAGAGTTAGGAATATTGTGTGTATTATCCCCTTTCTGTCCTATTCCTCCTAGAAAATAAAACAGACAACTTGGTGTCCCCTAATTTTTAGGGTCATCCATCCTTTTGTTCCATTAGGGAATGTGCTAGTCATGGCACGGGGAGGGAGGTTAGGCCAGGGTACAAAAATGAATGGTAAGGGGAAGAAGCTGACTTGACAAATGAATCCCATGGAGAAAAGTTGAAGGAATAAAGTGTCTTTTGTCTGAAAAAAAGAAAAGATGGTGTCTCACATTTTTCTTTTATAACAGAGGTTGGTGAATGTCTTTTTCGTGTTTGGAGAGTGGGGCACTACCAGATTACATAGTAATATTATGTAGATATTACGCTGGCATATATATAATGAGAGAGAAAACAAATTTATACAACATTTTTCTGATGAAATTAAAATATAATAATGGAAGGAAATTTTTTTTTTTCAATACTTGTTTACCAATGAGAAGATTAGAATTTGGGGGTGGGGAAGGATAGCATTTTGCTTAACTGGGACTGTAAGTAGTATTCCCTATTTTAAAATCATTGCAAATATTCATCTGTAAAAACTCCTATTTTACAGTCTATACAAAAGTAAGTGCTGAGCTGCATTTAGTGCACAGGCCACAGTTTTCTGACCTCTTCTATGGAGTGTTTTCGACCCTGAGAAGCAGTTACTCTCAGCATCCATCAAGAATTGCATTAGAGGGAATGAACATGAATGTCGGTGATAGGAATCAGTACTCTGTACAGGAAACCATAAAGACAGTAGGCAAGGGCTGTGGGGACAGAAATACAGGGAATTAACTAACCCTTCTGATGTCTGAACTCAGATAAAAAAACAAATCTCTTAAAAGTCTATATACTCCATGCTATATCCAGATAATATTTTTTTTTTCTAGGTGATGACAAGTGTCAGTTTTTAATGTTTTCTCCCCTCTACTATATAGTTTTTAAGCTTAGTTTTGTTAATACCCAACATCAATCTTACCTGTAAATAAAGTCTGGACCTAAAAATAACCTGTTCTCCATTAAGGTCCATCGATTTCTATGAAGTAAACGCTATGTAAGAATTTCAATAAAGCAATGCACTTACAAATACATTGCCTGGATTTTTTTTTTTAATTTCTCTTATTGTAGAGTAAAACTCCAGTATAAGTTACCATATTTATGGTGTATTAAGTTTCACTGCAGACAAAAATGACCTTCCCCTAATACAGGGGTGTACGTTCAACATTGACTAATATTATGTCCCATAAACACCAGTGTCCTATTTATCTGAAAAAGTAGGCTCTGCCTTTAAGATAAAACAGTCTCAGCTGTGTTAGCATTTTGCAAGCTCCCTGACATCACAACTGTTAGATTTGTTGTCAGGGAGGAAAACTCAGCAAACACATATCATACTTGCATTTAACACTTTTGCTCAAGGTAGAAACGATTTTAAAAAGCAACTTTATTTTAGCAGAGCATTGAAAACCTGCTTGTTTCTCTTCCTTAAGCTTTACTTTTGTATAGTTTGTATAGAATGTAATATTTTCCTCATCCTACACTTGATCTTAGCCAACAGGCTGAGAAGGGATTTTCCTCATCCTCAAATAGATGAAGTTTGTCGGGTGTAACACTTCTCTGTGTAATGTCCACTAATTCTCTAAGAATCAGGCTAGATGCCTTCTTCTCTAGGAAACTCCTCTTACTGGCCCTCATGCCCACATAGGGCCCAGCCTCCTTGTGCTCCCATAACACCATGCCCCCATTCCTACCATTACACTTCCATACTGTGTTAGGAGCCCGTTTAAAATTCCATCCAGTCTAACCCAGGTAGACTTTGGGCAACTTTAAGGCAGAGATCGCATCTTATTCACATCGCTCTACCCCAGGCACCCAAGCACAGTGCTGAACACACAGTAGGAGCTCGTTATAAGCTTTCTAAATTAAAAGGTAAGTGAATGGATGCAACGAGGGACAACTAGATGAGAAGAAAGTTCTAGTTTCCCCAGGGATGGACTGGCACTGTTTTCCAAGGAGATCAGCGTGACTCATTGCATAGTCAGGGTGACCATCACATGATTCTGGATGTAGGATAAGGATCAGGAGCAGAAAAGAACAGGAAGAGGAAAAGGAGACCCCCAAGAATGAGAAGGGGCCATTCCCTGGGAGCAGGAAGAATGCGAGGTGGCCCAGGGTTGCTGGAGATAGTTAGGGCCTTTGCAATGCTCTCCCCTTCCCTCCCAGCCTTCCCTTTCTTTATTATTTACTTTTTAGTTCATCCCTGTTTTGTAACACTTTTTTTTTGAACAATTCCCTATCTCTGCTGAAAGGACCAGAGGAAGCTCTGCTTGGCAAAGCTCTGTGGGATGAGAACCCCCGTCCCTGCTCTTTCTCTTCTCTCTTTATTCTCAGGGCCACTGAGTGGCGATGAGCAAAGAAAGCAGAAGGATCCTGTCACTTTTTCATCGCTGAATACATGGAGACCTTTCCTTTTGTTTAAATACAGGTGGTAGGGTTGAGGAGGGGAAAAAGCCTTTTTTTGGTGGGAGCCTCTTCCTTGTTCTTTAATACCAGCATTTGAAAGTCCTTTTATAGACTCCTCAGTGCCCAGAGCTGCAAGTACATCCACAGATTCCTTCCCGCATCTGTAGTGCTCTTCTCAATGTCTCCCCACCTTTTTTTTTTTTTTTTTTTTTGGATGGATTTAGTTTTCTGTAAGGAGTCAAACATGTCTTTGATTATCTGGCAAACCTGTGTTTACCCCCTTCTCCTGCCCCAAACTTCAGCCCCATTTCCAGCCACTGAAGCTGAGGAAGAAGCTCTACATGAGCACTTGTAAGACTAGCTACACGCTGCCTGCCCATCCCCCATGGTTAGGATTTGGGGAGCCTGGGGCAGGACCCCAGGGAACATCTGCTGGAGACTCTGGAGTGTGGACATGCCTGGTTTCCACACTTACAGTGTCTAAGCCCTCTGCCACTCAGGCAAAAACTACGTCTACGTCCTCAGGAGACCATTCCGGTTCTCATTTTTCTAATCCATCTGATACTAACTAGAAAATGAGGATACTTATTCATTTTTACAGCAGTCAGTTTTCAAAAAGAAAAGAGTAAGTTCATAGACACGAACTATGAGGCAATTTTTCTCTCCAGAAAATGACGAGAGCAGTGAAGCAGCAGACGACGCAAACGGTTCGCTGGGATTAGTGATCTAGTGGCTGCTGACATTTTAAAATTTGGGAACAAGTCGAAGCAAGTCTCTGTTTCTTCGAGTACTATCGCCTCTTTTCTTGCAATGGTGCGATGCAGGCCAATGTAGTTAAAACTCTGATACAAAGGGTAATTTTGTAGCTTCAGAAAGAAACTTCTGTGCTTTCCAGGGGCTTATCAACATTTTCTTATACTTGTAAGGCAAACACATGTATAAAAAAAGGACTTAATATCTGATGTTTTCTAATGTTCGTGGAAACCACTCTGATGGCACTGCATGGACAATACCAACACTAGAGAAGAGAAGAACAATATCCATCCAGATTTAAACCATCCCAAGGACAGGATTTCGCACACATCCAAAGGCTCATCACTTGAGCAGTTAAGAGCAATGAAACCTTCAGAATCACTTAGGAAGAGTCTCTCTAACCATTTGTGCATCCTGATACTCTACTGTTGTATAAACATATTTTTATCAACACTTACAAGACACCAGTTTTAATAAACAAAGTAACAAACGTAAACTATAGGACTCAGGAGGGTAATTAGTCCAAACAACTGGCATACTCACAGTTGCATTTCTTCTGAACAAACCGAAGCTTGCATGCTGTTCTGTAGGTGGAGAGTCGGATGCGATCCAGATCTTGAGCCCCTGGTGGGGGGGAGAAACGTACACATATGGTCTGCCATGTGTGTGGAAAGCGATTTATAATATTTATAAAGAAAACGGCCATAGATAGTATAACCCATTCACTTAACTTGATTTTTATCTTTATTAGACTACAAATACAACTTTCAGACTGGAAAAGGTCTGCCTCACATCCCTCAGGTTCTGGAGGAGGAAAACGCGCGGAGCCAGCACGCTGGTTGTCCACCGTGTTCGTGGGCGGAGGAACACGGCCTCAGCCCTATGGTGTCTGCCACTTCCGAGAACAATCTGCTCAAGCTGTGACTATAAACAGCAAGACGACAGCAGTGTCGTCAAACAACCATTTTAAACGCACTGTGATGGGTCATCAGAATCTGGCTGCGAGGGGCGCCTGGGTGGCTCAGGTGGTTAAGCCTCTGCCTTCAGCTCGGGTCATGATCTCAGGGTCCTGGGATGGAGCCCCACATCCGGCTCTCTGCTCAGCAGGGAGCCTGCTTCCCCCTCTCTCTCTGCCTGCCTCTCTGCCTACTTGTGATTTCTCTCCTCTGTGTCAAATGAATAAATAAAATCTTTAAAAAAAAAAAAAAGAAAAAAGAATCTGGTTGTGAGGGGAGCGCTCGCTGAATGTGGGATATCTTTTCTATGTGATCTTAGGTCCACTGCTTTTATTTATTTGTATTTATAGGATTATTTATTTATTTATCTGGGCGGGGGGAGAGCACAAGTGGGGGGAGAGGCGGAGGAAGAGGAAGAAGCAGAGTCTGGGCTGAGCGGTCTCAGGAGGGTGGTGGGGGGTGGGTGCTCGATCCTGGGATCCCGAGATCATGACCTGAGGCAGATGCTTAACTGACTGAGCAACCCTGGTGCCCACATCAGCTGCTCTTAGAAACCTCAGTTTTCTCATCTGGAAGTTGGGGATGATGATACCACCACTTCTTACTTCACAGAATTAGGAGGCAAATGCGTGACTACGCCTAAGCATGGAGACCAGGGCTTGGCACGGAGCTGGCGCCTTGTATTCATCAGTATTGCTAGTGCGTATCCTGCAAACTTTCCTGTCAACCTCAGAGGAGACTCCTTTCTAAGAACAACCACTACTCTTTCTTATACTGTGGCTTCCCACTCCTCTCTCTAAAGAGAGGAACACCTTCCCCATATTCTTGAAAAAATTTGCTTATTCTATACTTCTACTCAAGAACCCAGCATGGCTTCTGCTGCTCACCAAGTCTGAATGTTCTGTTGCGAATCCAAGCCCCTCTGTGTGTCCTTCCCGTGCCACCAACCCAGTAATATTTCCTATGACTCTCCACCCAGAAGCTCTGCCAGGCTGGGGCTGGTGTCCTCACAGCGCCCTGCGGACAGGCTGCTTGGTACATCCAACCCCAGAGTTCCTGGCGATTCTCCTACCCTTTTCCGAATGAGCTGATCTCTAGACTGTGTCTAGAACATAGCAGACTTTCAACAAATGTCTGTTCTTCTCTGCTTCCAAATATTTGGATTTCTTTAAGCCCATGTTTATGGTTCGTAACAGATATAAAGGCACAGAGCTATATTTTGATTTGTGTTGAACTTTACCAGTAGAAGTGCTACATAAATGATTCAAAATAGAATAGTTAGGGTAGCAAGTGAATGAACCGGCCTAGAAATAATTATATTAGGAGGCCAATTAAGTGCTTTCCTAATGAAATTTAGGGGGAATTAGCAAGTGTCCTGCATTGAGAGCATTTAGCATTCCCTCGAATCAAACTGATCTCTCTAGATTCGTTTAAAAATGATATCAATATTCCTATTCCCAGTTTTATGAAGCAGATCATTAAACATTCATTCTTGTGAGAATGTGTTACTTGACAAACAGGCTCATTGACACTGGGTGCTTGAAGGATCAAAGAGGTAGGTAGGGCCCATCCTCACCCAAGGCAGGAATTCTCCTAACCATGCCCTTAAGAGATGGACATGTGGACAATGGCCATATGGATTATTTTCAATGATAGGGATGGTTATAGCTTAGTAAAAATAAATGAGCTTTTTTTTTTTTTTAAGATTTTATTTATTTATTTGAAAGAGAATGAGTGAGAGAGAGCATGAGAGAGGAGAAGGTCAGAGGGAGAAGCAGACTCCCCAAGGAGCTGGGAGCCCGATGCGGGACTCAATCCTGGAAGTCCGAGATCATGACTTGGGCCGAAGGCAGTCGCCCAATCAACTGAGTAACACAGGCGCCCAAAATAAATGAGCTTTAAAGTCAGTAAGCCTTAATCTTTCATTTCCTAGTTGTGTAACCTTTGACAAGTTTTTACGCGGTATCTGATTTCTCCATGAATATGGTGATTACAGTATCAGCTTTACAAGCTAGTAAGGTCTGACGCTTGTACCTAGTGAGCACTTAATAGCAGGTGGGACTCCTTAAAAGGTTTCTAATCCACTTCTGAGCAACAATAAGTGATACTGATAGCGCTAAGTGATAGAAATTTCTTTTTTATATTTGAGCTTTAATTTGTGTCCTGATAAGTTCAATTTATTTGATCTAATTTCCTCTCTGGAGACACATCATTTTTCCTCCCTGTCACTTGATAATTTATTTCTCACACATTGGGAAGCAGCTATCACGACCATGACTAGCATCTTCATTACCATCTGAAGGTTATGTAAAAACACCCCTCTCATCATGGAGTTTAAAGTTTAGCTGGGATCATAACTTCTTGACCTTTTAGATTGGACAGGTTCAATTCCACAGCCATTTCAAGGCCATTTGTCTACCACAGATGGAGGCAAACAATAGGGCTTCAATACATGCCCATTGCTATTATTATTCTCATTATCATCAGGCATGGCTTTGAGACCTTTATCCATTCTAGTCTTCTGGCTCTATGGGTGGCTCGTAGCTCCTTGAAATGAGATATATAAAATTAACTCAAATGCCACAGTTATTGCTTTGTCTGTGCAGAATATATAGAAAGCAATCATTACCACTTTTGATAAGACACTAATACAATTTAAAAAAATTAAATGGTTCATTCTTCTGTCTCTTTTCATTAAAAAGTGGGTTTAAAAAATCGTATGTACTTACATCTTATCAGATCTTTTCTGTTTTTTATTTAAATGCTTATTTGGAGGCTAAAGATAGGACTTTGTATTTATCTGGTTAGTTTCTTTTAATTTCCAGCTCGTGCTTATAACCATTCTAAAATTTTTGATTTTGCCACTGGCATCTCCAAGGGACTGCCCAGTTTCATGTCCTCTGTAAACCTGAGAGGCTCCTGTGGAACAGGAACTCTCTGGGGTATTGAATAACCAGAGACGAGAGACTATCTGAAATGCCTGAACGCTCAGTCTGCCTTTTCCCCTGGAGGAATATGTATTTTTATTGATGCTGAGCTTGGGTCAACAATCACTACCTGTAAATAAATCTTTAAAAGAAGACATTAGGGACACAGATTATTTGTGTAAATTCTGGAAGGATAACGATAAGCCCCAGGTGTGAAAGGGCTTCGACGTCTCACACAATTAAATGTCTTAGTTCCAGCAAGACCGTATCCTCCGAGGACAGAAACCATGGCTCCTCGGCACCTCCTTCTCATAGAGGCCCTAGGGGCAATTCAGCAAAGGTGCTGAGGCACAGAGATGATGCTTAGGGACAGGAGAATGAGAGGGTTCCCTGCCCTATCACGATGTGGACTTAATGGACCCTCTGTTTTGTTTAGGAGTCAGGAAGGGGTCTGAGGGTCTCTTGCTGTTTCCTATTTATATAAGTTCCTCCTGGCTGAGGATGTAAGCCCTAAGTATCAGACAGGATGTGGTGAGCAATGAAACTGAGCTTTGCAGACATTAGCTTTTCACACCACTTTGCACAGACAATGTAAGTGGCAACAGGATCCATATGGTTCTGGGACCCAAAAAAGCTGAGCTGAGACATGCTGCACCAGGTGCTTGCTCTGTTTATCCAACTTGTTTAAAACAAATTTATTTGTCTCTGCCCCAGTAAACTATAAACTTAATTCAGTTTTACATGTGTGGTCTCTTCTCAAAAGTCTATAAGCTCCTAGTCTGCTGTGGGAGTAGTCACATGTCTTCTGTGTCCAAGGCATTGGTTAAAACCGAGGACATGAACAGATCCACAAATAGATTCTTCTAGTATCTACTAGAGGCTGTCCTCCAAGTTGACTGACCCATTGCTTATTCCTGCAGACATGGTCACATCACCACCTCTAAATCTACCTAATTACAGTGATTCAGCTCACATTTTCTCTAACACACCCACAACGTAAGAGACTTTCTAGTATCTTGCTGAAATTAAGGTTCGTTTTTATGCTATAGTATTTTCCTGAGCTAGTGGTCTAGTAGCCTTATTAAAAAGGGAAATTAGCTAACTTAATTCCTTTATAAAAAAGACAGAATTTGAATAAGTGAATGAAGAAGTCAGTAGAGCAATCCTTGTTCTTAGCATCTTGAAATATCTAGGATTAGCACTATTTTTATTCCGTCATCTGGAAAAAAAAAATCCATCATATAAAACCTGCAAGTTCATACCCTAGACTCTCAAGACTCTATAGTCTTCCTTTTTAATAAAAAATAGGTATAGCAAAAAAATGAGTATAGTATTTCCCTATTTTTTTCTTTTTGACAATGTCCTCTTCATTATTTCTGAGAAAAGTGGATGGTATTTTTTTCTTTTAGTATTGTATCATTGGGATATAATTCTTTAAAACATTAGAGTTGGGGCGCCTGGGTGGCTCAGTGGGTTAAAGCCTCTGCCTTCAGCTCAGGTCACGATCCCAGGGTCCTGGGATCCAGCCCCACATCGGGCTCTCTGCTCAGCAGGGAGCCTGCTTCCCCCTCTCTCTCTCTGCCTGCCTCTCTGCCTACTTGTGATCTCTGTCAAAGAAATAAATAAATCAAAACAAAAACAACAATAACAACAACAACATTAGAGTCAACTCATTTAAATAATATATTAGATTTTCTTCATAATGTTAGGGACTGGGAGCAAATAAGGATGGAGATGAATAATATTTTCTAGACTTTTGTATATATTTGAAACTTTTCATAATAAAAATGTAAAGCTAATTCACTTAAGGTAACTTGATGCTCTCGTACCATCTCCTTAAATCTCTCATACCCATGTCATACTTGGAAGAAAGTGATAAAGACAAAAGCAATTAAGAAATTTTGATTGATCACAGGGGCACCCAAGTAGCTTAATCAGTTAAGCATCCCACTCTTAATTTTGGCTCAGATCATGATTTCAGGATTGTGAGATCAAGCCCTGTGTCTGGCCCCACACTGCCCCTCTCCCTTCTGTCTTCCTTTCTCTGAAAAAGAAAACAAAGAAAGCGGGGGTGGGGAATTCTGATGGATCACACTGCTATATTCTACAAATCCCATTTTTCCTCTTTTGTTCTTCCTTCCAAGGTTTTTCTCCTCTCTTCCTCTCTGTCCTTCCTTTCCTTACTCTCTCACTCCCTCCCCCCCACCTTCTTTCTTTCTTTTTCTCCGTTTATCCATCTATCTTTTTATCCAACCAACCAACCTTACCTAATTTTTGGCTTTCATTTTTTTACTACATTCTGAATAATTTCACACAATTTGTATATATTTTGCCTCTCATGTTTTGATAGCTCATCATAAAGCCTTTGGTATAGTCATTCAGATAATTAAATATCTCATTAATTTTTCAAATTCACTCAACAAATATCTACTGAATAAAGAAGAAGCCTATGAACAATGTATCTGAAGTCTTCCATGCTTGCTGATTGACTGGATGTGTGTGTGTGTGTGTGTGTGTGTGTGAGAGATAGAGAAGGGAAGAGAGTAAGGAATTTGGGGTTCAAGGATAATGCTCAAATTTCTATGTTAGGACACTCAGTGGGATGGAGAGGCCCTCACTGGGCTATGGTAAAATACGGAGGAATAGGTTTGTAGGTGGGTGAATGAAGAGTTCAGTTTTGGGCTCACCGAGATTGAGGTGCTTGTGGGATGTCCAAATGGAGATAATCAGTGGCAGTTGGATATACAGATATAGAACTCCTGACTATGGAGTACATTTTCAGAATTATTAACAAACATATAAAATGCAGCAATTTGTCTCATTGTGCCAAGACTGGAATATTTTTCCAAGAGGTGACTTTGCATATAGTCAGGGGTCCTTAGTGGAATTAATGGTGAGCCCACCTCAAGCTGCTTCATTAGTAGAAACCTTGTCAGTGAGGGAACAGACTAGAAGGGACACTGAGTTTATATATTGACTATTCTGGATAAGCTGGTTTATGAGAATGGCTTTGAAGAACTCCTTGAAACTTGTG
The DNA here is from genome assembly GCF_010015895.1 of Lontra canadensis. NCBI lineage: Eukaryota > Metazoa > Chordata > Mammalia > Carnivora > Mustelidae > Lontra > Lontra canadensis. The sequence goes on from NW_022631011.1 coordinate 11,788,567, forward strand.
AGCCATAACAATAATGGTGAAGCCTTGACAGAAAGTGAAGTTGTAAATGGAGGCAATTGAACAAAACTTTGGTAAAATCTGGCTTTAGGGTATCTGGAAGGTGCCAAGCCACATAAAAAGAGAAGTCAAGTGGTCAAAAAAAAAGCAGAAGAGTGGACTAGAGTGGTGCCATAAGAGAGTATTTCCAGAGTGGTGACCCATGGTATTAACATTTTAAAGAAGCTGAGAAGCAAGAGAAATGAAGAAGCAAGTGAAAAAAGTCCCTGTATCCACCATGGCCTACCAGGGGTGTGGTGGGCTCATGGGAGCAGTCTCATTCATGGCATTTTTCTGAGTTTTTGAAATCAATTTTCCTAAAAGTCATAGTATTACAAAATCATACTCTAGGTTTCATTCCAGCTACCCATGTGCTGACTGTAGTCAACTTTCTGAAGAACTATCTGCCTTTGAACAATTCAAGTGTTGGTTGAGTATGAGTATTTGCCTCTCTCTGATTTTCTATCCCTCCTGTGCTTAAAGGCAGTGGTAGCGCTCTGATTTCTCCTCAGGACCTTCTTTATCTTGGTAGGTAGTCTTCCGAGTTCTGAAAGAACATTTTCCAATCACTCTTCTCTGATTAAAACCTACCTGTCCTGTGCCCTGTAGACTTGTAAACCAACATTTACTCAGCATCTGAGGTGAATGGATTTGAACATAAAGGCCTATGGCTTATCCTTAAGAGACATTCACAACAGTGAGTGACGTGTTCATAAGTGAAGGTCATATAAGGCAGAGTGATGTTCTCTGACAGCAGGAAAACAGAGGTGATTTAATTCCAAGAACAAACAATTTATTCAGCTAAAAGCCAATCTGATAAGCTGATTTGAGCTGATAAACTCATTTGATGGCTGAAAAGCCAAAGTGAGGATGACATTTAACTAAGTCTTTTCAGTTTTAATCTAAGGTACCAAACAAACTGATAATTAGGGCATTATCCTCAAGGGAGTTTTGGTTAATGGCAACTTGTCTAGAATTTCTTTAATCAAATTGTTGGCCACAGGGTTAATGTTTCATTTTGGTTTTAACATAAGGCTAGTCTTTTTTGGCTTATTTGAGTCCTTAATTTCTTTACCATTTCTTCTTGCTTCTGCTGCTTGTGTACCTGAGCTCAGAGTAGATGTTTAATGAGATGTGCTGTAATCACCTGAATTTGCCTACATTTCTTACCCATTGTTCTTCTCATCAATTACAACGTGTCCTCTGTTTTTTGGCCTTTGAAAGGCCAAGATGAATTAACATTGGCCACCCCCCCACCCCCCACCCCTGCCCTGACCAAACTTCAGGCAGGCTTCTTCCTGACCCAACACCTCTGACCTCCCTTCCTTAGAGCATTTACTTTAGATAACTTTTTATTGTAAATTCTTTGCTCCATTGCGGATGTAATCTCCCAGCCTCTTGCCTGTTTTACAGCCCAGGAATACCTTTCTTAAGGACAGGGGAGCCAAACCTTTGAAATGCAATCATTGAAGGAGATCTCCAATTGTCTGTTGGAGCATAGAAGCCTAACTTTCTAACTGGGACAATTAACAAACACAACTGACCACCTTCCCCACTAATAATCTTCAGGACTTCTGCACTAGTTCACCCCAGTACTTAAAAAGCCTCCTGCCTTCCAGATTGAGTTCAATCTCTCTTTTCTCTTGCAGTAGGTCCTGACTGCTCTGCAATAATCTTGAATAAAGTCTTCCCTGCCTTAACTCCTTTACATGCAATCTTTCTTTGGCATTTGTAATTCCCAAAACAAAGACTCTCTTTGGCACTTTCTTTTGCTGTTTTAAAAATTTTTTTTCTAGGGGCACCTGGCTCAGTTGGTTAAGTGACTGCCTTTGGCTCGGGTCAGGTCACGATCCCAGGATCCTGGGATCGAGTCCCACATCGGGCTCCCTGCTCAGTGGGGAGCCTGCTCCTGCCCCTCTCCCCACCCCTGCCGCCTGCCTCTCTGCCTACTTGTACTCTTTCTCCCTCTGTCAAATAAATAAATAAAATCTTTAAAAAATATATATAAAAAATTATTTCTAGAAAATACTCAGCTGACTGGATTTACAATTTCCTCCCTTTTTAGGTCCCTCACAGATTCCTGGGGGGAACTTAACTTTCCAAGGCCTGATGTCAGTCCTCCCTGATAATAGTTTCCTTGTGTTTTTTTCTTTTTCTTTCTTTCTTTTTTTTTTCTTTTTCTTTTTTTTTTTTTTTTGGTGTCCTGCGGATTGAGCTGCTGGAATAACCCATATATTTTTCGACTATTTAACACATTCTCAAGGAGATCATCTCTCTCTTTTGTATGACAGCCTACCTATCACCATCAATTCTTCCTCTGAAATCAGCCAGTTGTCTTAACCATCAGAATCCTACATACTATGGACATGTCCTACTTTGTGTCTAAACAGGATACTCACGAAAGCCTTGTTAAGGTCAGATGTGTATTCCCCTTTGGGGGCCAACATCTGGGTCTATTATTTAGCACATGCAAGGGAGAAAGACACAGAAGAACTCATAAAATATTTCAATAAAGTGCATACCATCCCAAAGAAGTGTCTATGAAAAGATAAAATTACAATTTGGGAAATGAATGCAAAATTTTCTTACATCTCTCTCATTTGAAAAATTTAGAGGTTTTCTGTTTCTGTGGCTCTAACACATCACTCATCCTTTGATTTGGACAACTTTAACTCAGAAGACATTTGTGACATACGTATTTGTCTGTGTCAAGGACTACAACAGGTGCAGAAGGAACTGGGACAGTGAACTTAAATTTGGGTAAGTATTTACAAAATCATGAAATACGCACTTTAAAAAAAATCATTCTTACAGTGTGTTGGCTGACACATCTTTAATGTAACAATGATAAATTCAGAGATTTCCCCCCAAGACTTCAGTGCTTTGTTATGTTAAATATTCATTAATTTTTCTTTTTCTGACAAAACACTGGCCCATGATGTATGGGGTGCCTGACTTTCAGTCTAAGCATCTATGGTTTGGGAGGACATCTGTGCTGTCTTGCATTTTGTGGAGATGGGCAGAGGTAATTAAGTTCCTTCCTCAGTTAGATTTGTATCAACAAAGGGCACAATTCCAGGGGGCTAGCCATGCTGGAAGTGAAGATACAGGGCCAGACATAGCTGAGGAAATTGGAAGGTCATGGCTGCAACTCTCTCAGGCACTTTAGACAGGTCTCTGAAAGTGGAAAAAGCAAGGAGCATGATTGAGATTCCTCACATCAATTTTAATTTTCTTTCCTTTTTGTTAGTTCTAATGTTGTCTTGGTGCCTCCAGATTATTGGGAAATGATAAAGAAAAATATGAATCTTATTATCTGGGACTTTCCTTTATCTGCTCCTGACCCTCATTCTTGCCAAATCAGTTCTAGTCTTCAGTAGAAACCTAATTTTGTCTACTGCTTTCTCAGAGAGAAAGGCTTACAACTCACTTCTGCTCATCCTTATGCCTTATGCAGGGAAGGAGAGCTAAAAAGACAATAAAAGAATTGTACTTTTTTCTTTACAACATTGAATTTGAGAGGTGTGCCCCCTACCATGACAAGTTCTTCTTTATGAATAAGAAACAATGGTCTGTGGGGCACCTGGGTGGCTCAGTTGGTTAAATGTCAGACTCTTGATTTCAGCTCAGGTCATGACCTCAGGATTGTGAGACTGAGCCCTAAGTTGGACTCTGAGATTGAGCCCCAAGTTGGACTGTACGCTGAGCATGAATCCTGTTTAGGTTTCTCCCTCTCCCTCTGCCCCATCACCCCTGCTCGTGCATGTTCTATTTCTCTCGAAAACAACAACAAACAAACAAACAAACAAACAAAAAAAGCCAATGGTCTGTAATGGAGACATTACCAACCAATTACTTATATGGCAACCAGACATTTACATAAATCAATAACCTTAATTTAATGGATTCTCCACTAAAGTAAGTAAATATAGTTTGGTTTCTCTCATGCAGCAGGTTACCTCCAAGCTCTTTCTGCTTTTCTTTTTCTTTTTTAAGATTTATTTATTTATTTTAAAGAGAGAGCATGTGTGTGAGTAGTGGGAGGAGGCAGAGGGAAAGGGAGAGAGAGAGAATTTCAAGCAGACTCCCCATCCAGTGTGGAGCCTGACTCAGGGCTCAGTCCTAGGAGCCTAAGATCATGACCTGAGCCGAAACCAAGATTCTGAAGCTTAACTGACTGAGCCACACAGGCATCCCATCTCCAAACTCTTTTTAACTTTATTTTCCTTTTCACTTTTTAGGAACTGGTTTGTGGGACAGATTTTTCTCCTCTCCATAAAGTCCAAATGACAGCATACAGATTGCTCTGGTGATCACGCCTGATTCTTCTTTCCCATAGGGACATATGATGTCATTTTGCAGTTAAAACATTCAATAATTCATTTCACAAACTATATCTAGTGCCTACAATATGCCAGACACAGCGATATTGTGGGGGGTATGAACACAGATTTTAAAATTCAGTGGACTGTATTTGTGCCAACACTAAATAGTGTTTATCAAGTGTCCATGTATACATAAACATTTGGCTCTGTGAAACTTTTTCTTTCATAGAAAATATGCAGTCTAGTAACAAATTATGAGGGTTTGTTGACTAATTTCACTCTTACCTAACAGGGAGCCAAATTGCTCAAATGTACATTTTATACAAGGAATTTAGGATTTTAAGGAAAAGTACAAATGGCATAAGGATTAAGTGGTTATTTCCAGTCTTTCCATGAGTATTCAATGGAAACTATAGGGTGTTCCTTTAAAGTTCTATACTTACTCATCTCTGCAAACAGCTGTCTTCTTTCTGCCATGGTATTTCCTCTTTTCCCACTATCTTCAATCATTCTAGGAGACAAAATGGTTACAGCGTTATTACCCTCATGCTAATGAGGCAAACAGCCATTTCTATGTAAACATATTTGCTGTAGTTGTGCCACAGAGACAAACTATTCAAAACTGTGTATTTACAAAGTGTAGCTTTACTTTCACTAATTTAAATCACCATACATATTTTTCCATACACGATGTTGTTGTAATTGTTAGAGGGAGTATAAATTTTTTATTTTCTAACATAAAAATAACTACAATAGCAGGTGACCTTGTGCCAAACTGAATACAACCATCCACCATCTGTTAGGTGGTTCATTTCACATATAGTTTCTCTTTCAATCTGGGGAATACCTACAAAGAACATATAGCAGATATTACAGATTCCATTCAACAAATGATGAGATTGAGAATCTCGTGAGACTTACTAAAGTGAATGATGAAAACATTTGGACTCCAAGACCAGTTTGCTTTCACACCATATTCTGCTGCAGGTTGTCTCAGTGCACCCAAACCCTAGTTTGGATACAGGTTATTTTCTAAATATTGATCTCTAAATTGAGTGTTTGGAACCTGCAACAGTTTTTCTATGCATGATAATTTCAGGCAAGGTGGTTAGGTTCACATCTCTCTACTTAACCATATTACTGTCTGTAGTAATCACTTAAAAAGTACTATGAAAATGCCAACAGATAAAACAGAATAAAAAATTTTTTCAAAAAAAAAATTTGACATGAGGAGAAAGAAGATAATGAGAAAGTTAATGAAAATGCTGTTTAGCCCAATAGAGGACTTTGGGCTAAATACTAAGGGCTTTATAGGTTGATGGAGTTGAATTTTTTATAAAGCTAATTAAACTTTGGAAAAACCCAAGTTCCTCTCTCATTTATGCATATACATAAACATATATACCACTGTGTTCTGATTCTCAGGCATGGTAAACAGAAGGCTGATCTTTTTTGTGGGTCTTCCAATGGACTCTGCTCTTTCTCAAATATGGTTCTCTCTCTATGCTGTTTTTGGGTCCAGATTCCCCTCTCCTTATGTCTGGCTAACTTGCAATAACCCTTCAGCTCTTAGCTTAGGTGGATCTTCCTCTGAAATCCTAACTGTATGATCGGCTGTGTTCACTCTCTTTCCTCTGGGCCTCCAGAGCTCACTATCCCTTTCTCTCAATGCTGACAATTCACTTAACAAATCTTTACTGAGTGCCTTCTATACTCCAGGAACCAAATCAAGTTCTAGGTATAGAACAAAGATCAAGTCACAGTTCTTACCCCTAAGATGTTTACATTCTAGTCATGGAGATACAAAATCGTAGAAGCAAAGAAATCACAAAGATAGAAGATGAAAGATATGTGAGTGTGAGAGATACCAACTACCTGGGAGTAAATTTAACAGAACTAGGTTGTAGAAGACAGCTTAAAAGATAATGGAGTTGTGTACAAAATAACTCACAGAAGGGTAAAAGAAAATATTGGTTGTGAAACCCAATGTGATGCCAATTATTCCAGTCAAAGAGCCCCACCGGTGGTTTCTATGAGTGAAGAATTATATGCCTACTGACAGGAAGGGAAAGAAGGGCATGGAACTGCCTTGGTTTACAGAGTTTAGGGAAGAGTGTGTTCCTGTTTATGATGGGTGGTGATGTACAGAAGGGTCTGGCCTAAACAATAACTGGAAAGAGTAGGGTTATTAATGAAGTGTCTTCGGTTTGATAACAATTCAGTGCTGAACACAGTTAAGTACTTCCTCTTTATGATTTTAAGTACGCAGGTATGGTTGGTATATAGAGATCTGGAGAAAAACACACCCTTCCTGATTCACAGAACCCCATCCCCTTTACTCCAGAGGAAGTGAGTTGATAATAATCTGACATTCACAAAATAGTATGGATACAGCTTCCAATTCTTATTTCAAGAGTTTAGAAGTTGTGTCGAAGCAATAGAGACAGGGGATAGCACCAGTGATATGTTCTTGCATCTGTCTGTATGTTGGAATGAGATGAAAAGAACTGTTAAAAATAAATCACAATGGATGGACGGCTAGAAAGCTCAGACTGAAAATGTCAGGGAAGGAAAGACTGGCCTCCAAACCCAGGCTTACTGTCTGTACCCCTCAGCTGGTACCGTTTGTGACATCTCTTTTCTAGTTAACTTTTTGTGTGTCTCTCTGGAAGATTTGTGAGGACGATGACTTCAAACGTTTTAAATTCTTTACAGTGCCTAGTAAAATCCAATCAGTAAATGATATGACTAGTTAGTATTTATTGAAAAAAAAAAAGGAATGAAAAAAATAGAGGAAAGAAGAGGGACAATGAAGAGGAAAGCACACTAAGAGCCAAGTTTGTTCCCCAAGAAAAGGACTTTTAATGATATTTCCCAAAACTGACTCACAGAAGAGCTCATTTCAGGTTACACCAGTTTCAGAAATTAGTTATTTGAAATGAGGGAGTCTAATTTATATCTATTACCATCTAGGACCATACATTTTAAAGCAAAATCTTGTCTTACAAGACAGAAGTTAAAATAGATGCAAACTACATTGATGTCACCATGTGGTCTATTCATCATCATTTTGTGATTAATTAACTCATAAAAGAACCATAATGAGTTATATAACAGGAATCAATTCTCACATCTGAGTAAAATGTGTACCTTATAAGGACAAGAAGGAAAAACCCAGTAGTGTGAAATAATAGAAAACGTGGGACATAATTATAAATATAAAAGGAAAACAACACATTTCTCATTTTACCACTAAGGTTTCCTGGGAAGCAACACTATTAGATAAAATTGAGAATACATATTTATTACCCGTTGGTCACAGTCATAATAGGAAAAAGGGAAGGCATGCTAGTTTACTGCTTACATGGATTCAACAGAGGGACCGATGGACAGAGTCAGTCCATGAATCGAACAGCCAAGGAACACCACCGTGGGCTCCTTTGTTTCCAATTTAACTCTGATCAGTGGGACCTGAGACACATAATGCTTGACTGTCTTCTTAGCAAGACCAAAGAGCAAAACTTTCAGTAGAGGAAGGTGGGAGGTTTTTTGCAGAGAGCAATTTTGCTTCTGAAATTGTCACGAAGCTCTGCTCTTCATGAATTTCAGTATTACAACAGCTGCCCAAAGTCATATGGAGGAGATGCAGGGGGAAAGAACCCATCTGTGACAGTAGTAATGTCACAAGGTGTGTGGCTCACCAACAGGCCTAATCTGGTGTTTCTGTTACTCCTTCATGTAGACAAGATGCTGGCAACCTTAGAATTTACCAGATTGCATAAATGTCAAAATAGCAAAAGGAACTAACAGGTGATGAATAAGTGATGAGCCCCATTAAGTCATTTCCTTTACTAGGGTTCAGTCCCATGAATTATACAGGGTGTGCCTTGTTTTCACTTATGAGAATCTATCCATTTCATTTATTTAAGAAATATTTATAAGGTAACTATAACTTGTCAGATACTCTGCTAGTTGCTCAAGATTCAAGGATGAATAGGACATGATCCTTGCTTTTAAGAAGCTCACAGTTAGGAGGAGAAACAAATTATTCCAGATGATAATTGTATTTGGTATAATATGTACAATAATAAAAATATGTATTACTAAATATAGTAGTTTACTTCTGGGAAATCTGAAGGAGGCATCAAAGGGTGACTCTGGAACAGAGTTTTAAAGGATAAACAAGGATTTTCTAGAGAGAAATGAGTGCAGAGTTAGAGGTAATCATGGAAAAAACATGGGGCTTTAACAAGAATATATGGGAATAGGGAATAGTTCAGTATTGCTAAGTTCAAGTGTGAATAGTGATGCCAGAACAGGCATCAGATCTAGAAGGTCTAGACTGTGTAAGGTTTTCCAGAAGACCGGATGCCACCCATGGTTAAGTAGGAAACTGATGTGTACAGATTTAGGTTTTGGCAAGTCAACTTCAGCATACTGAGTGGAGGAAAGATCAGGTAGGAAGGAGGGTAGGGATGGGAGCACATGATTAAGGGAAGAGTCCAGTTGGCTGGAAACATCTGTAATTCAGGAAGAAGAATATATGTGTTATGGTAAAGATTGATTTGACATTCAGGGCATATGCAGTGGGACTTGGTGATTTGTGGTCCCCGGGAAAGAATGGTGGCGGAGGCAAATCAGCATTTGCTCTCCCATACCACTTCACACACTGGAGAAAGCAATCTGTTGCAGTAATGGCTTCACAGAAAGTGAGTTCATCAAGTCACTTTCTTCCAGCACTGTCATCAAAAGGGGGCCACAAAACTGGACGGGGAGGGCTCGTGTTCTCTGCCACTATTTATGGGGCACGGATGAAATAACAGAGTAGAACAGTGAGGGAACTAGCAAGAAATAGAGAATAAATCAAAATACAGGGCACAGAGTGTTAGAAGAAATGTGAATTGTATTTTGGCATAGTGAGAACATGTTCACATTGAAATATCACATTCTTGAGTTACTTCCTTCATGACAGTTCTTTAATCCAGCATCACCCATACTAAACACACATTTCTACGCCACATGACATAAGAAGTTTTAAACGTAAGATCTTAAACTGATGGTGTCTCACATTTGTATAACTTTCTGAAGATTATAAAATGCTTCTCCCCTATAACCCTGTGAAGAATTTGGGGAGATATTATTATTATTCCCCAGTGACACCTGAAAAACTTGACCCCCAAGCAGGTAAAAAATGTTCCCCCGAAACACATTTTCTAGCAGGGGAAGACATTTAATCCCTTTTTTTTTTTTTTGGCTTTTAATTTTTTTTTAAATGCCTAGGCTGCTATGAATTCTAATCGCCAGTAGCCTTACTCCAGCAGCTACTGTTCAATACAAATTAAGATTTCCTGAAACTAGTAAGTGAAAAGAAGTTGATAGAACTTGATTGACAGGCCAAAAGGAAATGAAGAGGATGGGTCCACAGGTCTTTCAAAATGCAGGAGAGATTTCTTCGTGTGCTACTCCCTAACAGAATCCTCCTCCTCTGAACCAGTGTTCTATTGGAACTAATCACGGAGATGAAAATGATTGCCCGCGTCCAGACTGTTGTAAACCCAGCCACGTAGAAACACACCAATGCACACACTGGTACACTCTCAACGTTTTAAATCCACACAAGCCGACAATGTTTTTAGACAGTCTGGCTCTGCTTTGCCTCTGCTCCACTTAGGCAAACACTTAAAACCTACAGACTTGGCGCTTAGTATGACGAGCCTGTTTCCAGGCTTTATTTATTTATTTATTCTGGCTCTGCTCCAGAGGGATGACATGAGGGTGCTGGATTCAGCAATCACCAGGCCCTGCGATCCCCCAAGTTAATGACTGCAGTCAAGGCCATTTCAAGCTCCTTTCCTCCTTTAATTGATTTATTGGTGGCATATAAATGCCTGTTTCCATTTCTGCTAATGAAAGAAGCCTCTGATAGGACTTTCTCAGATTTACATTCTCATCCTCATCTTTGGCAATATAATAAAAAAGTATTCAGAGCTCTTTCCCAAGGCAAAATATAATTGCACTTGCTTTTTACTTCCCATTCCTTTATCAAGATGAGCCCCTGTAAGTAGGAAAGCGCTGTGACTAAAATAAATGGCTATAATGGGGTTCGGAATCTTTTACTTTGAATGTCATCTTCTGCTCTTGGAACTTGGGTCTTATGATGGTGGGGGTGGGGAGAGGTATGAGCTCACTATTTTAGTATAATGACCGGCTGGATGCGTTATCTGGGATTTGATCTCCCCTGCAAAGAACCAACCATAGTAGTAGTACTCGGCTGTGACTGCCCATCACGCTAGCCTGGAGACCTTGTGAAAATGCAGATATCTGGATCTACTGAACCTGGGGTTGGAATGGAGCACTTGTGTTTTGTTTTGTTTTAAAGATTTTATTTATTTGAAAGAGAGAATGAAAGAGCACAAGCAGGGGGAGCGGCAGAGGGAGAGGGAGAAGCAGTTTCCCTGCAGGGCAGGGAGCCCAGCATGGGGCTTGATACCAGGACTGGGATCAAGACCTGAGCTGAAGGCAGACGCTTAACCAGCTGAGCCACCCAGGTGCCCCAGCACTTATGTTTTTAAGAGCACCACAGGTGCTCCTGACATGCTCCTAAGTTAGAAATAGAACAGTAGTTGACTTTGACCTCAGAACCTATTGGCAGAACTTTAGGGTGGAATTCTTATGTTGCTTTCTTTCTCTTATTTGTAAGACCCACTTTAAAAATGTACCTTGAGGGGCCCCTGGGTGGCTCAGAGGGTTAAAGCCTCTGCCTTCGGCTCAGGTCATGATCCCAGGGTCCTGGGATTGAGCCCCACATCGGGATCTCTCCTTGGCGGGGAGCCTGCTTCTTCTCTCTCTGCCTGCCTCTCTGCCTACTTGTGATCTCTCTCTGTCGAAAAAATAAATAAAATATTTTTTAAAAAATGTACCTTGAGCCCAGGAAGAAGACAATTAATTCTTTGGGGGATGTGAATATACAGAAACATTTACATACAATGATACGGGCACCTAAGGAGGCAAACTTTAAGAAATAAAAAGTGCCATTAAAAAGTTGAGAAGACTGGGGCACCTGGGTGGCTCAGTGGGTTAAGCCTCTGTCTTCAGCTCAGGTCAGGATCTCAGGGTCCTGGGATGGAGCCCTGCATCGGGCTCTCTGCTCAGCCGAGAGCCTGCTTCCCCACCCCCCTCCGCCGCCTGTCTCTGCCTCTTGTGATTTCTCTCTCTCTGTCAAATAAAGAAATAAAATCTTAAAAAAAAAAAAAAGTTTAGAAAACCATTATTATTCCAGGAAGAATGACTGAGTGATACTGTCAAGTCAGGAAGGAACTTGCTGTTCTGGGGTAAGAATGTACCTGGTGTTTAAGGACATTTGTTGTTTGGTTTTGTTTGCTTTCTTTTGGCTTGGTAAGAGGCTGGGACTTCTGCTCATTAGCACCTGCCATCACCTCCTTATTAGCCGTAATGGCTTAAAGATTGCAAGAGCATGGATGGGAGCAACTTGATGTGAGTAAAAAGGAAACTTTTAGAAGGAAGATGATGAAAATTTGAATTCTATAATGTGGGATTCGAAGTTATTAGAATGTTTCTGATGGACTGGAAATCCTGTCTAGAAGCTTGATGAAAAGGCCCTCTCCTAAGGGGAGATCACTCTAAGAGGGGGGTCGTCTATAGTGTTGCTGCCCACACTGCACTGGGACCCAAGATTTTTCAGAACATCACCTTTTATTCAATATCATGTGCCTTTGGGACAATGGTATTGTGTGTGTGTGTGTGTGTGTGCGTGCATGTGTGTGTGTGTTTGTATATCTATATTTCCCAAGAGGAATAATGTTAAGAGTATAGGCCACTTGGTCATGGTAGAACTATGGCTGTCCCCAACACCAGAGAGAGAGAGGTCTCTGTTCTCCTACTGGGATTTCTTAATTCTTAGCTTCTGGGGGATAGGTGCTAGGAAATGACCGCTTTCCGATCATTTGGGACTTTCTCAGTTCAGTGTAAGATGTCACGGCTCATAAACAGAGGTCTGTTTCTTTTTCCTACACGTCTAATAATTGAAAACAAATTAAGTGAAAAGTTCTCTCCCTCCAGAAGTAGAAGACTGATTATTTTTCATTAATCTTGCAATGGGACAGCACCCACTTTCTAACTACATTTTTGAGCCCCACTTAGAATAGTGAGATTATACTGTATATATACATAGACATTTATAAGAGTAAAACATTTTGAAAAGTGTTAAGATTATAATTCCAAATTCTGTTCAAGTGACTGAATTAAATTTATCTTCTCAATAATGAGGCTTCAAAATGACAGGATATATTAGCTCATTAAGCAGTGCAATGTTGTCCAGGCCATCATTTAAGTTATAGATCCTTCCAATGATTTGATAAAAGCTAAGGACACTCACCCCACCAAAATGTTTATTTACATACATGGATACACAAATAAAGGAAGTATAATTGCTTATGTGGGCTGGTTTAGGAGAAGAAGGCTGGGAATTGGTGGGGATCAAAGGTAGGTTTGTTTTATAGGGAGCACCAACTGTTGGTGAAAGGGAGCAGCCAATCACAATGAGGGTATCTGCAAAGAAACTGCCGAGAGAGAAAGTGCAAGAAGGCTTGTGGGGGGCTTTTGAGGCCAGGCAAACAGGAAGGATGTCGAGGAGAAGGCTGTGATGGGCTCCTCACATGGTAGAAACCAGCGTGCCTGTGTCTGCACACTTCATATTCATGTGTCAGGCAGAAACTCACATCTGATCAATCCCAAGTGCTTTAGGACATTATGGTGTGACTCCTGCTGCTTGAAAGATTCTAATGCATCTTTGTTTTGAAAGATCATAAGAAGAGTAGTAGAAAGAGATAGGTCCCCCCTTGTCTGATTCCAGTACATTAAGGGGAAAAAAATGGAGCAGTAACTGATGCATGGGCCAGTTGTTATCTAAACTTCTGGAAGTGTGACTTCTAGGAGAAGAACTGGGAAAAACAAAGTGAGATTAAGTGTAGGACATGGCATTGAGCAATCAAGATACAGACCAGGGAGGCTTGTATGCTTTAAAATGTCCATTTTTTATTTTTTAGGGTTAAGGTATGTTACGTGTGGGGACATTGAAAAGGCAGAGTCAGGTAAGAAAATTGTTTTCTGCAGTAGGACGAGAAAATCAGACCTTTCTGGGTAGAAATAGTAATAATAAGATGAAAAGAATAATCACCACAACACTATTTAAAACAATTACCCTGTTACAAAAAAAGCTTGCCCTGTACCAAGCATTATGCAGGAGTTTCTCATTGTGTTCTTAGAAGAGCACTGTATGTTGATATTGGTGTTCCCATTTTACCAATGTGGACACTGAACTTCTGAGAAATTAAGTAATCACCTAAGTGACCAGTTTAGAGTTTCAAACAAGACATATCTGACTACAGAGCCCACCGGGCTTCTTAAGACCAAAATGGCATTGTATGAAGTAAGACTCAAGCGAACGTCTCGTTTTCCTCTGAGGATGGTGGTGGTGGGACAGTCTCACACATACACACAATGAATGAGGCTGGAACATCCCTGAAGATGTGCGTTAGTGGATACCAAGGGGAGCTGGGTGGGATGGTGGTAAGGGTTTGAGAGCTGGCATGATTTCATTAAGGAAAGAAACCTACAGGTCATAAAGCTCATAGGTCTTCTGCACTCCCTACTTCAAGTTCTCCCACCTCTCCTCTTTTCATTTTATTCTCTCTTCCTGTCTCCAGACTCTTCTTCTTGCTCTTTCTTTTCCTTTCCTTAACTATTCTTCTTTCTTCACTTTCTTCCTTTCTACGTGTATGGGGGACTATGACTCAAACCAATAAAATAGACAGTTCTTAAGCTTGAGAAAGAAAGATCAAGCAAGGATAGCTGGAAAAGAAAACAGAAGGTTATATGGTGAGTAAGTTCTGTGGATCTAATGTACAGCATGATGATTGTAGTTAATGAATTTTAGACTTGAACTTTGCTAAGAGTATATCTTTAGCTTTCTCATAAAAACAAAAGAAGGTAACTACTTGAGGTGAGGAGTGTGTTAAGTAACTTGCTTGAGGGAATCATTTCAAAATGCACAGATATATCAAATCATGTTGTACATTGTACATAATATTATAGTTTTATTTGTCAATCATGCCTCAATAAAGCTGGGAAAATTAAATTTATGCCTTTAAAATGCAAATTTCCCTGGGAGAATCAGAAAACTCACCTTGATATAATTAATTTGGTATAAATTCTTCTTTTTTTTTTTTTCTAGAGAGAGGCAAGAGAACATGGGGGAGGGGTAAAGGGGGAGGAAGAGAGAGAGACTCTTAAGCAGGTTCCATGCCCAGTGTGGACCCTGAAGTGGGGCTTAATGTGGGGCTCATGACCCTGAGGTCATGACCCTGAGACCATGACCTTCACCAAAAACAAGAGCCAGACACTTAACAGACTGAGCCACTCAGGCACCTCAACTGTCCTTTGAGATAAAGATGACAAGAGGGCAAATGGGGAAAGGGGGCTAAGATAGGCAGGAAGATGTCAATAGGACCACCACTATCTTTTTACAGATTCAGAACCAATACAAAGCATGAAAAGAACACAGGGTTCCAAACACAGTCCATGAAGGATATGAAAAGATGAGAGTGTCTACTAAATTATTTTTAAGCCCCATTCCTCCCTAGTAATTCTTCTGTATGTCTCTCAAAATATATTTGTGCCAGAACAAATATTTTCAAAGGGCAAATCTCAAGAATCCTAGATGGTAAAAGAAGTTATTTTGTTCTCACTTCCAGTGAGGAATAAGGGAATCTACATTTAACAACTTTTCACTCTAGCGTAATCTGTCGGTAAAAAGTGGAATGGAGGCTAACCCGTAGTTAAATATTAAATTACTTAATATCATGGTATTTTTTTTCCTTTCTCTACTCAAATTCTCTCAGAAGAAAATATCTCAGGCTGATACAATATAAAACAACCCAGAAAATGGCACTGACATTGTAGGGACTCTGATGATTCCTATCCAGTAGAGTCACAGCCAAGTCTATGGGGTTAATATATGCACATGCCAAAATTAAATAGGCCACATGGAAAAGAAGCAGGCAGAGTGTATGAGCTGCCAGAAGTTATGGCTGCAAGATCCCCAGCAGTAAACAATGGCATTCTTCACACTATGGTCCTTTCCCTGAGACGAGGGCTGACTGGCCTGACAGGAGTAGAGAATGGAAAGAGAAGAAACAGAGGCAGCCCTTATTTCTTGCCTCTGGATCTGTTTCTGTGAATTAGAAGCCTCTTCGTTATGTCCTTCCTTTGAAGAGAATTTGTCTGAAACTAAGGAATGACTGGAAGAAATCTCTGTTTCTTGAGAGAACCATGGGCCTAAGTTGGTGGCTGCCAAGAATTTTAGTGGGGAAGAATAGCGGGTGGGAAGGCGCCTTCTTTCTCAGCCTTGAATCTCGCAGGCCCTCTGGATCATTTTGTGGAGGCAGAAGCATGAATGCCTGGGTTATGTAACAGGAAGGGACTCTGAGATTCATTTGCAGAGAATAATAACAATTATTAGTTAACATGCATTAAGTGTTTACCTTGTGTGGGTAGGCTCTGAATTTCTTACCCTAATTCTAAGATAGGTTACATGACACTACCCTGTTTTATACAGAAGAAAACCAAGTCCGAAGAGGTAGACAGAATAACAACCTCCCAAGGAGGTTCAGGTCCCAGTCTCCAAAATTTGTGAATATGTCACCTTATATAGCAAAAGGGACTTTGCAGATGTGATTAAATTAAGGATTTTGTGATGAGATTATCCTGGATTATGTGGGTGGGTCCAATATAATTATGAGTCCTCATAAAGGAAAGAGACACACTGAAGATGGGGGTAAGGCCCACAAACCGAGGGACACAGGTGGCCTCCCGGAAGCTGGGAAAGGCGAGGAAATGAATTCTTCTCTAGGACTTCCAGAAGGAAAGCAACCCTGCCAACACCTTGATTTTAGCCAGACCCTTTTGGGCTTCTGGACCTCCAGAACTGTAAGATAATATATTTGTATTGCTTTAAGCCACAAATTCGTGATAATTCATTACAGCAGAAGAGGACCCTAATCCAGCTTGAAAGGTTAGGAAACTTCTATGCGATCACATCGCTGGTAGCCACAGAACCAGGACTGGATTCACAAGTCTCTCCAGAGAGTCTATTTGCTACACAACCATCCTGTGTCTCCTTAGACTCTGCTGGCTTGCAAAGACCATTCATTCATTTACTGAGACCTACTATAACGTTTACAGTCCTATTTAATCCTTAGATCTGGAGGTGTTATTGTTCCTATTTTACACATGAGAAAAGTGAGGCTAAGAGATTTTTAAAAGCTAAAATTTATACCTAGGTCAGTCTCTCAGTCATTCTAATTTTTTTTTTTTAAGATTTTATTTATTTATTTGACAGAGAGATCACAAGCAGGCCGAGAGGCAGCCAGAGGGGGAGGGAGAAGCAGGCTCCCTGCTGAGCAGAGAGTCCAATGCAGGACTCAATCCTAGGACCCTGAGATCATCACCTGAGCTGAAGGCATAGGCTTAACCCACTTAGCCACCCAGGCGCCCCTCCTTCTGAGTTTTTAGCTTCCTATCCTTCTGCCATATATTTTTGACCAACATTTATTTAGCATATGCTAAACACATCACAAAACCTAAACTCAAATTTGAGTGCTTTGTCCCTCAGTAAGTCTTGAACAAATCTAGATATATAGGAGTCACTATATCAACCATGCTCTAGGAATAATCTACTCCGGATGGTTAGTGGTGGAATCTCTGGACACAGTTACCATTGACACATGCTCTTTCAATCTCAGTGGCTTAATGATTAGAATTAATTAGGCTACACTCTGATGCCATGTATATCAACACATTTAATTAGCTCTGGTTGCTTAATTTGTATGGTCAAATTTAATAGAGGTAAATCTAGTAAAGAATATTCTCAGATTATTAAGATATGAGATCACATATCTGACTATCACAATAGATGAATCCTTAGAACCCCAATCTATCACATATCAAGAATCATCTGGATGGGAGATTACCCTGCTTCTAATAGGTACCATATTCTGCAACATAGGAGGTGCTAGCTAACCAAAGGGTCTAGAAATGAGGTGCCTGCTACTGGGAACTTTATGATCCCCCCAAAGCCTATACTACAACGAATTGCATTTACCCAATTAAAAGATCACATCTTTTTATTATGTCACGTTATTTTTACCATAATATAAAGCACAAAGTGATATACAATACAATTATGTAGAAAACGGACTTGCCTAGAGGACCAGAAAACAAAGCTAACTGAATCATAATCCCCCACCTTAACTGGTGATGGAACAAATAAAACACACACATGCACAAACACGCCGTTTCTCTGACTCCATGGCACCCCTACTCCCCAGTACCACAGACAGGCCCCTAGAAACAGTCACAGAGAGGCAAAGTAAGAACTATAGCCCTCGAACAAAACATCTGTAGCCAAATAACATCAATGCCACCGTGGGTATGCTTCTGAGATTGTAAAAATCCAATCTTGTGATGCATAACTATATGTCTGTTGTGTAAATCTGTGAATACTGAAAGGAAGTGTTCCAGATTCATGCTCCAGTGTCTGCATTTATGAAAACAAGTGTCCCTGGACCTCGTGAGAACATACCAAAGAGTAACAAGCGGCAGGCTCAGCATCCAAGCCCGAACAAGCTGTTCCTTTTTAAATAAAGGCTTTGCGGAGGGGTACTCAAGCCGTTTCCTGCGGTCTGGCCACACAGACTAGCTCCCACCATTTCACTGTCATTTAATGCCCCAGAGCAGTGAGCCATTTAATAGCACGTTGGTGACTTCAAAGACGTAATGAGTCTAAACTACTACCTGAAATGATTAGGTACTGCAGGAAATCACTACCGAAAAACTGTTCTTTAAAAGCTCCAAAAAACTGTCGAAAGGGATTCTGGGACATCGGCAGTTGCTCTATGTGACCAACAGTATCCTTTGAGCTCACGTAGCGTAGAAATCCGTCTCCGAGGCTCCCTTCCAGCTGGGAGCTGTTATCTTCTTGGGCTTGAAATACAAATCAGTCCTGTCTCTTACACAGTTACATGAAGTCAAGGCATTTCAAATAAAAGACAGAGCCTGCATAACATTTCAGGGGCAAAAACAAAACAAAATAAAACAAACAAACAAATAACCAAAAAACAAACAAAAAACCCCCCAAAACAACCCAAAAACCAAAAAACTTTGTAAATAAAGGAGTCAGACCAAGAAGCTCCTCATTGTTATTTCCCCATTTGTACTATGTCAGTAAAATACAGTTTCCCAACTCTGTGGGGTCACTTGGTGAGAACAATGACACTCAGAAATCAAGCGATAGGTTAAGGCTGCACAGTCAAGTAGCAAAATCAAAAATTGAAATTCTTGGGTCCTGGTTAGAGATGCTTTTCAGTCCACAATATTGGATAACACTGCCTTCACAAGTCCATGACACTCCTCCTCTTTTCTGATGTGCCGATCTATTTCTTTGGGGCACTGCTCCTAGTGTCAAATGTTTTAGGAAACTTTTATCAAAAAATTAATATGGGGTGTTAGGGATGGGGGTCGGGGGAGTAAGGAATGAAAACCTTGGCACTCACAAATGATTGTCATGATCGCAAGGGCCTGCGGAAGTATTCTCAAGAAGGCAAGGCAGCGCCCTATGGAACCATAAGCCTGAAAATGTTTTAAATTTGAGTTATTGTTCTCTAAACTCCATTAATAGTCTGCAAAGCAGCCAAGCTAATGAGTTCTTGAAACGACAGTTTTTTGAAGTCTGGTGTGCCTTTGTTCATCCCAACTTTAGGATCACACCAATAATTTCTGGAGGTGTGTAGGGGGCCGACTTGTTGTGATGGTGAAGAATAGAAAGAGACTAAGCCTCTCACCTCCAAGCAAAAAGAAAAAAAAAAAAAGAGGTCATTTTTTAGTTTTTAAATACGACCAGTGTGCTTATTTTTTTAAAGATTATTTATTTATTTGACAGAGAGAGGCACAGCGAGAGAGGGAACATAGGCAAGGAAAATGGGAGAGGGAGAAGACGGCTTCCCGCTGACCGGCGAGCCTAATGTGGGGCTCGATCTCAGAACCCTGGGATCATGACCCCAGCCGAAGGCAGCTGCTTAACTAACTGAGCCACCCAGGCACCCCGTGCTCATTTTTAATATAGAGCCTGCTTATATCTGAATCACAATCAGAGCCTTTTTTAGTTTAAAAAAGTTCAAGCTAATTACAGTTTTTCTCTGCAAAAGTTGTCAAGAGTTGTCAAAACATGCTTTTGGCAACTTTTTCTAGCACAGCATTCCATGCTAATCCTCCATTAATGTGAGCTCACGGGCCTGGGCTCTCAGAACCAGGACTGGCCCGGGACTGTGAACTCTGCGTGAGACTCTAGATGGAAGGGATGTGGGAAAGAGACATTACTATGAGATCTGCCTTTCTTACTGTCAAATGTCCTCTTACAGACACTGTAGACTCCAAGAGTAGAGGCAAGGGACAGCAGATAGAAGGAGAGAATAAAGGGATCAAGGTGCAGAAGAAGCAGGAGGCAGAGAAGCTGAAGGAGGGTGACCACTCAACCTCAAAAAAGGTGTCCAGGCTTTCCTTGGTTTACTCAGTAATTGGGATTGTCAGTAAACCACGGAAGGGTAGAACCACAAATACGAACGCTTTTGTTTTGAAACAAGTAGACATACTACACTACTTAAGTTCTGGAGTCCCTGGGGTTCTCACTGGCAGAGGATATACCGTGGCTGTCTTTCTTGGTTTAGATGTCACGCCTTATTAAGGCAGCTTGTGATTATATGAGCTCATTCAGGAGCCTTGCCTTTTGTAGCTAACGGCCTCCATAGCAAACTAAGATACCTTCTGATGAACAGCAAGTAAATGCAGGATGGACTTCCCACCACCTTTAATTTAAAGACCAAATCCTTAAAATGTCTCTGTAGGATCTGAGCAATCTGGCTCCGAGGTTCATCACTGGCCACTGGTTCATCACTGGTGACTCTGTTCACTCATTGCCTTGCGGTCACAAATGGCTGGGGGTCCTCCCTTCCTCTGCCTGGAATATTCTCTTTTCTTTTCCCTGTACAAATCCCAACCTCTCTCAGCCCCAAACCTGGCCAGCTCCCATTAGCATCACTACCCTAGGGCAACCTTTCCTAATTTCACTAATACACTCTAGCTGTCTGCTTTCATAATGCCCTCATAATTTACTTTTATAACTTTTATCACAATTATAATCATAGAATACTTTATGAAATTGGTTTTTTGGGGTCTGTATCACTCATAAGACTGTCAGTTTCATGAAGGGTGTGCAGCATCTCAGCGATGTTCATTAGTACCACTAGTGCCTAAAAGGAATGAGTGAAGCAAAGGAGGATGATTTCACTGGCCACAGGCCATTTGGGTGCCTTCCACTGTACAGAGGCAGAAAAAAGGAGTCACTGGAAGATTTCTATGCCCAGGAGTTAAAAAATGCAAGCAGTAATGACAGAATATTAATCTGACAGTGTATATATAGGGTGAATTGGAGAAGGGGGAGACAAAAAGCCTGGGAAGATCAGACTTGGAAGGTTGGGTGGTGAAACTTGGCTTCTCCTCTCTCAGAGCAGCCATTTGCTGTATACACTGTTCAGAGGGAGGACCACACCACAGATGGCTCAGTTGTGGCTAAGAGAAACTACTTATAAATAAAATGAGAGTCCCACAGAGACTCAAAGGAGACTTGGCAGGTGAGGACCTGGTCTCAATGTCAGATTCCGGGAGGGAGAGTCAAGATGGCAGAGAAGTAGCAGACTGAGACAACATCAGGTAGCAGTAGATCAGCTAGATAGTTATCAAACCATTCCGAACACCTACAAACTCAACAGGAGATCCAAGAGAAGAAGAGCAGCAATTTTAGAAAAGAAAATTTACCACTTTATGAAGGGTAGGACGTGCGGAGAAGTGAATCCAAAGCGATGGGAAGATAGACTGTGGGGGGAGGGACCGTCTCCCAGCAAGCGGTGGAGCAACGGAGCACAAAATCTGAACTTTTAGAAGTCTGCTCCACTGAGGGACATCGCTACAGAGGCTAAGCAAGGGTGGAGCCCTCGCAGGGACAATGTGGTCTCAGGTCCCGTGGGTTCACGGAAGGATCAGGGGTGTCTGAGTGTCACAGAGCTCTCAGGTATCAGCGTAGGGAAGCCGACTACAGAAATGGAGCTGAGGAGTGAGCTCTGAGCTTGGGGTTACCTTAAACTGTGATGCACAGCACAGTCGGATCACTGCTCTTTGAGCAGGGACCCCACATGTGGCAGATCCAGGGAGACTCACCTTTGTCCTCTGGAGGAGCAGAGCAGCAGGAATCTGCTGGGTTTGGAGACTCCAAACAGGGCCGTGCATCAGAGACAGAAATGCTCGGTCACAGGCTGGGTGAGCTCGGAGCATGACCAGAGACCAGGGAGACAGGAGTGATTGAGCTCTTTTCTCTGAGGGCGCACCGAGGAGAGGGGCCCGGAGCTCTCGGCTCCTCCAGGCCAGAGCCTGGGAAGCTACCATTTTCATTCCCGTCCTCCAAACCGGTATGGAAAGTGTTCAGGGAACAAAAGCTCCCAAGAGCGAACCCGAGCAGATTACTTAGCCCGACCCCTGGCAAGGGTGGTGCAATTCCGCCTCAGGCAAAGACATTTGAGAATCACTGCAACAGGCTCCTCCCCCAGAAGATCAGCAAGAACATCCAGCCAAGACCAAGATCACTGATCAAGGAGAACAGCGGAATTCCAGAGGAGGGGAAAGCAAAGTATGGAATTCATGGTTCTCTCCCCATGATTTTTTAGTCTTGCAAAGTTAATTAAATTTTTAAAATTTTATTTCTTTCTTATCCTAATTTTTTTAACTTTTCCTCTTTTAATTTTTTTAACTAGTTTATCTTAACAATACCTCTCTAAAAAAACCTTTTTAAACCTTCATTATTATAGTCATAGTTTATCCTTCATTGTATCTAACTTTATTTTTTGTATACTATAGGCTTTTTTCTTCTAAAAAATTTTGGGATACAATTTCTTCTAATAGATCAAAATATACCCTAAATCTAGCACAGGGCTTTGTTCTAGTCTCCAGCCTAAGCACATTATCTCCACTTTCTTTTTCTTTCTTTTTCCAACCAACTTATCTTATCAATTCCTTTTTTAGAAATTTAAAAAAATTTTTCATCTTTATGGGGCACCTGGGTGGCTCAGTGGGTTAAAGCCTCTGCTTTCGGCTCAGGTCATGATCCCAGGGTCCTGGGATCGGGCCCCGCATTGGGCTCTCTGCTCAGTGGGGAGTCTGCTTCCCTTCCTCTCTCTCTGCACTTGTGATCTCTGTCTGTCAAATAAATAAATAAAATTTAAAAACAATTTTCATCTTTACAGTCATAGTCCATCCCTTCATCGTGTTTACCCTTATTTGTGTGTGAGTGTGTGTGTGTGTGTGTGTGTATGTTTTTCTTTCTTTAAAATTTTGGGAGGTAGTTTCTTCTAAGAGACCAAAATACACCCAAAATAAAGTGGGTGGCTCTGTTCTATTCACCAGTCTAATATATATATATATATATATATATATACGTATATATATATAGAATACATTTTTCTGCAGTCTTTGCCACCCTTTCAGTATTTTATTCTCTCGTTCATATATTCTTATCTGGATAAAATGACAAGGCAGAAAAACTCACCACAAAAAAAAGAACAAGAAGCAATACTGAAGGCTAGGGACCTAATCAATACGGACATTAGTAAGATGTCAGAACTAGAGTTCAGAATGACAATTATCAAGGTGCTAGCTGGGCTCAAAAAAGGCATGGAAGATATTAGAGAAACAGTATCTGGATAAATAAAAGCCCTGTCTGGAGAAATAAAATAACTAAAATCTAACCAAGCTGAAATAAAAAAATGTTATTAATGAGGTGCAATAAAAAATGGAGGCTCTTACTGCTAGGATAAATGAGGCAGAAGAGAGAATTAGTGATATAGAAGACCAAATGATGGAGAATAAAGAAGTTGAGAAGAAAGACAAACAACTACTGGACCACAAGGGGAGAATTTGAGAGATAAGTGATACCATAAGATGAAATTCCAGAAGAAGAAGAAGGAGATGGGGGGCAGAAGGTATATTGGAGTGAATTATAGTAGAGAATTTCCCTAATACGGCAAAGGGAAGAAGCATCAAAATCCAGGAGGCACAGAGAATCCCCCTCAAAATCAATAAAAATAGGTCCAAACCCCGTCATATAATAGTAAAACTTACAAGTCTTAGTGACAAAGAGAAAATCCTGGAAGCAGCCTGGGACCAGAAGTCTGTAACATACAATGGTAAAAACATTAGATTGGCAGGAGACTTATCCACAGAGACCTGGCAGGACAGAAAGAACTGGCATGATATATTCAGAGCACTAAATGAGAAAAACATGCATCCAAGAATACTATATCCAGCTAGGCTATCACTGAAAATAGAAGGAGAGATAAAAAGTTTCCAGGTCAAACAAAAACTAAACGAATTTGTAAACACCAAACCAGCCCTACAGGAAATACTGATAGGGGTCCTCTAAGCAAAGAGAGAGCCTAAAAGTAGTAGACCAGAAAGGAACAGAGACAATATACAGTAATAGTCACCTTACAGGCAATACAATGGCACTAAATTCATATCTTTTAATAGTTACCCAGAATGTAAATGGGCTAAATGCCCCAATCAAAAGACACAGAGTATCAGAATGGATAAAAAACAAAACCCATCAATATGCGGTCTACAAGAAATGCATTTTGGACCCAAAGACACCTCCAGATTTAAAGTGAGGGGGTGGAAAACAATTTACCATGCTAATGGACATCAAAAGAAAGTGGGGGTGGCAATCCTTATATCAGATAAATTGGATTTTAAGCCAAAGACTATAATAAGAGATGAGGAAGGACACTATATCATACTCAAAGGGTCTGTCCAACAAGAAGATCTAACAATTTTAAGTATCTATCCCTCTGACATTGGAGCAGCCAACTATATAAACCAATTAATAACAAAATCAAAGAAACACATCAACAGTAATACAATAATAGTAGGGACTTTAACACCCCCCTCACTGAAATGGACAGATCATCTATGCAAAAGATCAACAAGGAAATAAAGGCCTTAAATGACACACTGGACCAGATGGACATCACAGATATATTCAGAACATTCCATCTCAAAGCAACAGAATACACATTCTTCTCTAGTGCACATGGAACAGTCTCCAGAATAGATCACATCCTGGGTCACAAGTCAGGTCTCAACTGGTACCAAAAGCCTGGGATCATTCCCTGCATATTTTCAGACCACAATGCTCTGAAGCTAGAACTCAATCATAAGAGGAACGTTGGAAAGAACACAAATACATGGAGGCTAAAGAGCATCCTACTAAAGAATGAATGGGTCAACCAGGAAATTAAAGAAGAATTGAAAAAAATTTATGGAAACAAATGATAAAACACAACCGATAAGCTGTGGGATACAGCAAAGGTAGACCTGAGAGGAAAGTATATAGCAATACAAGCCTTTCTCAAGAAACAAGAAAGGTCTCAATACACAACCTAACCCTGCACCTAAAGGTGTTGGAGAAAGAACAACAAAGAAAGCATAAACCCAGCAGAAGAAGAGAAATGATAAAGTTCAGAGCATAAATCAATGAAATAGAAACAAACAACAACAAAATACAAAAAAAAAAGTAGAACAAATCAATGAAACTAAGAGCTGGTTTTTTGAAAGAATTAATAAGATTGATAAACCCCTGGCCAGACTTATCAAAAAGAAAAGAGAAAGGACCCAAATAAAATAATGAATGAAAGAGGAAAGATCACAACCAACATCAAAGAAATACAAACAATTATATGAGCAACTCTATGCCAGCAAATTTGACAATCTGGAAGAAATGGATGCATTCCTAGAGACATATAAACTACCAAAACTGAACCAGGAAGAAATAGAAAACCTGAACAGACCCATAACCAGTAAGGAGATTGAAGCAGTCATCAAAAATCTCCCAACAAACAAGAGCCCAGGGCCAGATGGCTTCCCAGGGGAATTCTACCAAACATTTAAAGAATTAATACCTATTTTCCTGAAACTGTTCCAAAAAATAGAAATGGAAGGAACAACTTCCAAACTCATTGTATGAGGCCAGCATTACCTTGATCTCAAACCAGACACAGACCACATCAAAAAAGAGGATTACAGACCAATATCCTTGATGAACACAGATGCAAAAATTCTCACCAAAATACTAGTCAACAGGATTCAACAGTACATTAAAAGGATTATTCACCACGATCAAGTGGGATTTATACCAGGGCTGTAAGTTTGGTTCAACATCTGCAAATCAATCAGTGTGATACAATACATTAATAAAAGAAAGAACAAGAACCATATGATACCCTCAATAGATGCTGAAAAAGCAACTGACAAAATACAGCATCCTTTCTTGATCAAAACTCTTCAAAGTGTAGGGATGGAGGGTACATACCTCAATATCATCAAAGCCATCTATGAAAAACCCACAGCAAATATCATTCTCAATGGAGAAAAGCTGAGAGCTATTCCACTAAGGTCAGGAACACGGCAGGGATGTCCATTATCACCACTGCTATTCAACACAGTACTAGAAGTCCTAGCCTCAGCAATCAGACAACAAAAAGAAATTAAAGGCATCCAAACTGGCAAAGAAGAAGTCAAACTCTCACTCTTTGCAGATGATATGATACTTTATGTGGAAAACCCAGAAGACTCCACTCCAAAACTGCTAGAACTTGTACAGGAATTCAGTAAAGTTTCAGGATATAAAATCAACACACAGAAATCAGTTGCATTTTTATACACCAATAACAAGACAGAAGAAAGAGAAATTAAGGAGTTGATCCCATTTAGAACTCCATCTAAAACAGTAAGATACCTAGGAATAAACCTAACCAAAGAGGCAAAGAATCTGTACTCAGAAAACTACAAAGTACTCATGAAAGAAATTGAGGAAGACACAAAGAAATGTAAGAACGTTCCATGCTCATGAATTGGAAGAACAAATATTGTGAAAATGTCTATGCTACCCAAAGCAATCTACACATTTAATGCAATCCTTATCAAAAAACCCATCAATTTTTTTCAAAGAAATGGAACAAATACTCCTAAAATTTATACGGAACCAGAAAAGACCTTGAATAGCCAGAGGAATGTTGAAAAAGAAAGCCAAAGTTGGTGGCATCACAATTCCAGACTTTAAACTCTATTACAAAGCTGCCATCATCAAGACAGTATGGTACTGGCACAAAAACAGACACATAGATCAATGGAACAGAATAGAGAAACAGACCCTCAACTCTATGGTCAACTAATCTTTGACAAATGGAAAGAATGTCCAATGGATAAAAGAGAGTCTCTTCAACAAATGGTGTTGGGAAAATTGGACAGCCACATGCAGAAAAATGAAACTGGACCATTTCCTTACAACACACACAAAAATAGACTCAAAATGGATGAAAGACCTCAATGTGAGAAAGGAATCCATCAAAATCCTTGAGGGGAAGCCAGGCAGCAACCGCTTTGACCTTAGCTGCAGTAGCTTCTTCCTAGAAACATCACCAAAGGCAAGGGAAGCAAGGGCAAAAATGAACTATTGGGATTTCATCAAGATCAAAATCTTTTGCACAGAAATGGAAACAGTCAACAAAACCAAAAGACAACTGACAGAATGGGAGAAGATATTTGCAAATGACATATCAGATAAAAGGCTATTATCCAAAATCTATAAAGAACTTAGCAAACTCAACACCCAAAGAAGAAATAATCCAATCAGGAAATGGGAAGAGGACATGAACAGACATTTCTGCAAAGAAGACATCCAGATGGCCAACAGACACATGAAAAAGTGCTCCACATCACTCGGCATCAGGGAAATACAAATCAAAACCATAATGAGATACCATCTCACACCAGTCAGAATGGCTAAAATTAACAAGTCAGGAAACAACAGATGGCGAGGATGTGGAGAAAGGGGAACCCTCCTAAACTGTTGGTGGGAATGCAAGCTGATGCAGCCACTCTGGAAAACAGCATGGAGGTTCCTCAAAAAGCTGAAAATAGAGCTACCCTATGACCCAGCAATTGCACTACTGGGTATTTACCCTAAAGATACAAATGCAGTGATCCGAAGGAGCACATGCACCTGAATGTTTACAGCAGCAATGTCCACAATAGCCAAACTATGGGAAGAACCTAGATGTCCATCAACAGATGAATGGATAAAGAAGAGGTGGTGTATATATACAATGGAATACTATGCAGCCATCAAAAGAAATGAAATCTTGCATTTGGGACGATGTGGATGGAACTAGACAGTATTATGCTGAGCGAAAGAAGAAAGAAGTCAGTCAGAGAAAGACAATTATCATATGATCTCCCTGATATGAGGGATTTGAGAGGCATAGTGGGGAGTTGGGGGGGTAGAGACGGAAAAAATGAAACAAGATGTGATCGGGAGGGAGACAAACCATAAAAGACTCTTACTCTCACAAAACAGAGAGTTGCCAGAGGGAGGGGGATATGGAGAGGGTGGTTGGGTTATGGACATTGGGGAGGGTATGTGTTATGGTGAGTGCTGTAAAGTGTGTAAGCCTGATGATTCACAGACCTATACCCCTGGGGCAAATAATACATTATATGGTAATTTTAAAATTAAAAAATTTTAAAATTAAAAAATTTAAAATTAAAAAAATGAGAGAAATCATTTGCTTTTCCTCTTATGGCTTCAGATATATTTTTAAGAGACGGGGAGATGTGGTAAAGAAGAAAAGACTATCTGAGGAGGAATAATGAAGATTTCACCTCAATAAGTGAAGTTTTGTGATTATTCACAAAATAATTTTGCATGCTTATATATGATTTTAACTTTTAAACTGTAGGCTATCTGTGTATAAGAACTTAGATAATAGTAATGTTCATAGGTACCATTTGACTCAGCCTCCCTTCTTAGTATAAGTTAGCTCTTTCCTTGATGATTAAGATAGTCTTTATGTACATCCAAAACAGTCTTGTTTCACATAAGCCCGAAATGGTCAATTTGGGATAACTCTGAATATTTCCAAAGATACCTATTATCCTCCAAATACTGATACTTTCATTATACAGGAGTTTAAAAATGAATACAAATTCATTTTTACTACTGCCCATTTGAACAGAGCGAACTGTGCCCTGCATCAAAGAAGATGACAAGTGTTGCCCTAAGGCCTCTCATGCCCTCTGGACAAAACTGGGGACTTGAGGTCTAATAGGAAGAACATATCATATGAGTAAGAGGTAGAGAATCATTCCCCAGATTCTGTCATTTCTAGAACCAGATAGGTCATTTTTCAAAAAAGATTTTATTTATTTATTTGAGAGAGAGAGTAGGCTTGAGAGAGTAAAAGCTGGGGGGAGAGGAAGAGGGAGAGGGAGTAGCAGACTCCCTACTGACTGGGGAGCCCAATGTGGAGATTGATCCCAGGACCTGAGCCAAAGGCAGATGCTTAACTGACTGAGCCACCCAGGCACCCCGAGATAGGTTACTTTTAATGCAGGGTTTTGAAGCAGAATTTCCAAATCCATGGCATAGATGTCTTTTGTGTATATTTGCTGTAAAGTTAGATTCTGTATATTAAACACCAATTTTCCACTGATTTCAAAATTTTCAAATGAGCAATAAATTCCAGAAGTAGTAAAGACATAGGAAGTAGTCACTGGGGATGGGTTGGGATGAGGACTCTGTATGATATAATAATAATAATAATATCTACAGCAAAAAATTTAACTCCTTTTATCATGTCTTTGTGCTCTTCTTGGTATATGCTGCTTGTCTCTCATTCTTAAAGTGACTAGCATATTCTAAGGTTGCCAGATTTCGTGGAAATATGACTTGAATATAGGACATACTACCACTATACAATTATTCATTGTTCCTGAAATTGAAATTTAACTTCACATCCTGTATTTTATCTGACAGTCCTACTGAAATAGGCCCCTAGACTCAGGAAATATTTGTTGGGTGATTTAATTTTCTTTACTTTGGATTATAGAAAAGTCTCTTCCAGTTTGCTGATTTTAATTTTTACCATGGAATCTTTTCTTCAAATTAATTCCTTCACTGGAGTCAAGCATCTAAAAAAAATAATAACAGTTGCTCTGGCAGGCAAAAGAGGGGAAGGAGGGCTGAACCTAGCCCACTCAGGCTCCCATCCTTTGCTACTGTTGAAAATCCATTTGTTTGGCCCGGACTCCTCACTGTCCGATGAGAAGAGGAGGCCCACGGCAGAGGGTGACTATAAATCCAGTGTCTTTGCTTTGCAATAAGCAGTTCCTGCACATAAAGGCAACTCTGCAGTCCAGAAAGGAGTTATAATCCTAAAGTTAATTTATTTTTTTAATTTTTAATTTTTTATTAACATATAATGTATTATTAGTCCTAGGGGTATAGGTCTGTGAATCATCAGGCTTACACAGTTCACGGCACTCACCATAGCACATACCTTCCCCGGGGTCCATAACCCAACCCCCTCCCCCCAATCCGGCCCCCGCAACCCTCAGTTTGTTTTGTGAGATTAAGACTCTCTTATGGTTTGTCTCCCTCCCGATCCCGTCTTGTCTAAAGTTAATTTGTAAGTTTTAATTTATAAGTTTCATTACAGCACATATTCCTGTTCAGGAAATGCTGTTAACGTTAAAGTTAGATGATCCAACCAGGTAAAGTTACATGATCCAACCAGGTAACTAAAAAGTGAAATATCTACGATGGGAAAATGCTAGGGAAAAATGTAGCTATTACACATAAATTATGGGTAAGACAGGTTTTCCTGGACTAGTCTAAAAGCCTAATGATCATGGTTTGTACAAGTAGTCTTTTTTTAAGCTTTAGGGAGACTGATAAACCCACTGGAATTGGTAGGAGGCTAATCTGATATAAAATAATATATATTTTATATATATGGGGGGCAGAAAATGCAGAGAAACATGGGGTGAACGAAGAAGCTGGGGGCTCTGCTAATCTTTCCCAAATTCGTCAAGAACTTATACTATTTGGAGAACATCTTCTGTGACTTCCCCATCCCTCACCTGCCCTATAACTTCTTCCTATAAAATCACTACCTCTAGAGAAAGAGAAAAATCCCCCAATCCTAATATCTCTCCATTTATTCATCTATTTATTAATGCAGTCAAGAGTTAAATACGTGGGCCAGGCACAGTATGAGTCATTGGTGACATAGTGGTAAACAAGACAGAAATAGTTTCAGCCCTCAGGAAACTTACAGCTTATGGGGGAGACAGACATGAAAATATGACTGCAAAAACAGTTACCTATAGTTGTGATAGTGATACCCAGAGAAGTACAATTACTGCAGACAACAGCTACCTAACACAGAATCATCATTATCGGCAGCAGGATTTACTATAAACTTACAATGTGCTATTTTACATCCCTTGTACCTAAATTCACACAAATCTTGGAAAGTATCGAGGTAGGTATTATTATTGTTCCTTTTCTATTTTTAAGATTTTATTTATTTATTTGACAGACAAAGATCACAAGCAGGCAGAGAGGCAAGCAGAGAGAGAGGAGGAAGCACGCTCCCTGCTGAGCAGAGATCCTGATGTGGGGCTCAATCCCAGGACCTTGGGATCATGACCTGAGCTGAAGGCAGAGGCTTTAACCCACTGAGCCATCCAGGCACCCCTGTTCCTTTAAAAAAAGAAAAAGAAAGAAAGAAAGAAAGAAAGAAAGAAAGAAAGAAAGAAAGAAAGAAAGAAAGAAAGAAAAGATCATGGAAAATTTCCTTTTTTCTATTTATAACCTTGACTACCTTCCGAAGAAGCCTTTGGAAACCCCTTTGTTCTGCTAGCATCTTGATGTATTTTGAATACATAAGTTTGGAATAAGAACAGAAGAGAGCTCAACTTCTCTGCATAGCAAGAGGAAAAATATCTGTAGTTCCTAAGAAACAATCTGGAGCAAAAAAGAAGAGGAAAAGTAAGAATGACATTGGTAGAGAGATGAAAAAAGCTGTGTGCCCTCAGTCCCCCACCTCCCTCAGCTCTACCAAGCCTTGCCAAGCCCATATCTTCAGTGAAGTTACTAGACATGTCGGTACTGAGTGGATGTACGTATTCATGGATGCTGGCAAGGGGTCAAGTTTCACTTGCAATCCGATGAAGGGGGAAAAGAGAACACAGCTTGCATACTGTTGGAGCCAGACAAATAACAGGTTAAGGGACAGTAACCCCCAAGAATTTCCAAAGGTTGTGGGAAGGGTTTACACTTTCAGATTGGTTCACACCAACTTTCTCTGACTCCCCAAGGGGGTAGGAAGTTCTGTCTGATAATTGGATTATCCAAATGAGGACACAGGAACTCAGAGAAATCCCAAAACCAGTTATTACATAAAAATTATATTTGAACCTCGGGGCGCCTGGGTGGCTCAGTGGGTTAAAGCCTCTGCCTTCGGCTCAGGTCATGATCCCAGGGTCCTGGGATCCAGCCCCACATCGGGCTCTCTGCTCAGTGGGGAGCCTGCTTCCCCCTCTCTCTCTGCCTGCCTCTCTGCCTACTTGTGATCTGTCAAATAAATAAATAAAATCCTTTAAAAAATTTATATTTGAACCTAAATCTGACTTCAAGATCTGTACTCTTCCTACTTTTTCATGCTTCCTCAGTTTTGTCAAGAAGGGCACAGGGGGTCATAAGGCAATATTCCTCACACCCCCTATGACTCTGGAGGGAATTAGTGTCAGACTGACCAAATGGCTGATGATTCTCACGTCAGAATCCCCAATAATTGTGCGCCCCTTTAATGATAAACAGCCGAAGTACTTCTACATAATGTTACTTAATGTATGGAATTTTACTTCTGAATAAAGAATTAAATAAATTGTGCTAAATAAATCCCAAGGAGTTGTTGGTGCTTTTTTACTACAAATCACTCATCCAGCTGTTCCTTCATGGGTATTATCTGCTAGATGCAGCCTTGCCAAGCAGAGACACTCAGCTGGGTAGCAAATGTAGAACTTGGATTTTGCTGTGCTTGTAGACAGGCTTCAAGAGCAACGTGTACATCCTGTAGGATTTGGAAAGAAAACTGGGGACATAATGTCCTGGTTAAAGCAAATGCCTACATTTATTTTTGGAATTATTTCTTGGAACTGTGAGGAGATGAGTTTTTTCATGCAGAACCAAGGACAGGAAGCAAGAAGGTTAAGGAAATGCAAAGCCTGAGTTCTTAAAGCTCTACTAAACTTAGGAAGGGTGTCCTAAAGGTTTAATCACTAGGTAGAGTAAATCCTCAGCAGGTATAAATAAACTTAGGTTCCTTTTAGATTGGCTGCTTTGTCTGGGGAACCGCCAAACCAACAAGGGCCATTTATCCCAAGTTGCCATTTATGTCTTTCTACCTTGAATTTCCCATTGCTTGTCTCTGTGTCCTCATTTAGATGATGTTTACTTTTAGATCTCTGAGAGTGCCTGGTATGCTGTTGAAAATACTCTTTGAATGCCAACATGGAATAAGCCCAACTTTCTTGGGAAAAGTTTAAAAATTGAAGTGTGAAATTCTTTTAATGTATATGAATCCCATAGCTGATTTTAGTGTCGGGAAAATACCCACCATTTTACCTACGGCACCCGCTCTCATATATTATTCCGTGTTAGCTCTTCTCAGCAGTGTTCTTGGAGCAGAGAGAGGCGGTCGCCTGGATGTTTCCTTTGGAAGGTTAGAGCTTTTGCTCACCCCCTCGCCATTCCACACATGTGACAACACAGAATGTCTCTCTGTTCCTCGACTGCAGACGAAGCCACTATAAAGCTGAAGAAAGACAAACATTGGGGGTGGGGGGGATAGTTTGGCTATGGCTTTAGACATACCTTAGCTCCAGTCTCCTCACTGCCATGTTCTACCTGCAGGTTTTGGGGCAAATAACTTAAGTTTCTTTTACTCTCCATTTCCTTCTCTGACCTTCACTTTTCTGTAATTCTGCGAGGACTGAATGAGGTAATTTTGTCAAATGCCTGGCACTGTACCTTCTAGTTTCTGTCACTGACATCTGTCACACTGCCCTTCCAACATTCCCTTTCCTCCTTTTCTCCTGTAACCTCTCTTGTCATCTTTTCCATGTGTTTGCTGTGGAGATGACTTTGTTTCCCTTCAGACAGAGAAGTAGAATAGCCCATGACCCCGTCCCACCCAGCCATTGGTGGTGATTGTGTAGAGCTGTGCACACAACCCAAGGCAGCCTTTTGCCACTTACTTGCTGGGGTCTTGTTTGAGGTACCAAGAGCAATTCCCTGCTGGGGATGTGAAGGGAGACAGTATGTGATTTTGGACTGCTGGTGGCCATCCTACCTGCCACTTGGAAAGCCCCTGTCCATGGGCGAGTGAGAGACACAAGAACTGGTTATGCAATTTGGATAGGACTCAACAGGAATACAGTTAAGCAGAAACTAGCAGGGCCTGGAAACAGGAAAAGATAGCACTTGGGGGATGTCCTCTGGATCTCCAGAGTTTAAACAAGTCTGAAGCCAAGTGCACCTGGGCTCTTTTTATTTACATCAACCAGTTCATCTTTTTAAACTGGCTAGAGAGGTATGTTTTGTTGTAGTAGGAGGAGCCTATTATAATTCCCTTCTGTTCTCATGCATTATTTTTCTCAGATTAAAGAGAGGGCCTTGGGGTGCCTGGGTGGCTCAGTCAGTCAAGCATCTGTGTTCAGCTCAGGTCATGATCTTAGGGTCCTGGGATCCAGCCCCGCGGGCGGGCTCCCTGCCCAAAAGGGAGTCTGCTTTCCCTCTGTCCTCTCCCTCTGCCCATGCTCTCTCTCCCTCAAATAAATAAATAAAATCTTCAGAAGAAAAATAAAAGAGAGGAACTTGGTTTTTTCCCCTCTCTTTCTCAAAATAGTTTTTGCCTTGATTCTTTACTACTTAGAAAAATTCCAAAAATTATACAGAAAAAAACAAAAACCCATACTACTGATGTTTTGGTTGATTCCCTTTTTGCCTCTTTTCTATACAAAGCTGCATTCATATTGAGTATTCAATTTCAAATTCTGCCTCTATAACCTAATATGCATCATAACATTGCAAAAGTAGTATATATCTGCTGGAGAAAGCTCAGAAAACACAGGGAAGTAAGGACAGAAATTAAATATTATCCACAGATTAATCATTACTGACATTTTGTTTTCTTCTTTCTGTCTTTCTTTACTTTTCAATTTCAATATCAGGACTCAATGGTAGATAATATTTTATTAAAAGGTATATCCTCTCTCACTACTTATAAGAGATTTTAAAATGGTTTTTGGGGTGCCTGGGTGGCTCAGTCAGTTAAGCGGCTGCCTTTGACTCAGGTCATGATCCCAGGGTCCTGGGATCGAGTCCCACATCAGGCTCCTTGCTCAGCAGAAAGCCTGCTTCTCCCTCTCCCTCTGCCTGCCGCTCTGCCTACTTGTGCTCTCTCTCTGTCAAATAAATAAATAAATAAATAAATAATCGTTTAAAAAAAAAAAAGACATTTTAAATGGTTTCATCAAATGAATGTGCCATAATTTAATTTATTAAATAACCTATTGAATTATTAAATTATTTAATTTATCCATTGTTGGGCATTTGTTTTAAAAATATTATTTTAATTTTGTGCAAAAGTATTTCCATTTTACAGTCTGAAAAGCAGAATCACTAAGTCAATGCTCAGAAGTATTTAAGTCAATTAAAAGTATTATCGAACTGCTCTCCAAAAAATTTGTATAAGTTCCACTCCTACCAATAATTTATGAAGTAGCTTGATAAACACCCTTTTGGTAGCTGCATAGGATTTCTTATCTACAGAATGACTTCAGCTGCTCATTTTCATGTTACAAGATATTTCCAATTTTTCACTACTATAAATAAAACTAAAAAAGAAAGATGTCTGTACGTTAAATCTTTGTATCCACTTCACACTTCTCTAGGTGATTCCAAAAAGCAAATTTTAACCAAAGGGTATAAATATTTTCAAAGTCATTGATACTTACTGATGTTGTCAAATTATTTTCCAGAATCACTGTATTAATTTATACTTCCACCCATAAAGTGTGAGAAATGGCTTCCAATCCCACTAACATGACACGTTGCCACCATCAAAGCAAAACAACCCAACAGCAAAATATCTAAAAAATATTTGCTCCTTTGAAAGGTGTTACAGCAATGTTTTAATTTCTTTGATTATAAGTGAAGTTTAATATTTTTTCATATAGTCTTACTTTTACTTGGGTATGAACTATCTATTTACATCCCTTTCTCTTTTTACCTCTTTGTGTTTTCCTGCAGGGTCTGCACAAGTTCTTTACATGGAGCCTACCGACCTATTATCTCCCATGTGTGGACCAGACATTCATTTTACGCTGTTTCTATTCTGTTTCACATACGCTTTTCTGCATTAGGACGCTGGACTTCACCTGCCAAGTATGGACATCTGCATTAACCTGTGTCCTGTCTCCACGCGGGGAGGCAGCACAGAACGTGAGTTAAGATCCAGAGTGCCTTCTCCTGGGATAACAGTGTCTACCTTTCAGAACTATTGTGAAGAGTGACTGATACTGCGGACATCATACAGTTTCTGATGCCTTGCCCATAGCGAGTTCTCACCACTGTTAGCTATTACTTATTTATTTTCCTTGACTATCATTTAACCTAGAACTTTATTTTATTTATCTTATTTTTTTTTAAGATTTTATTTATTTATTTGACAGATAGAGATCACAAGTAGGCAGAGAGGCAGGCAGAGAGAGAGCGAGAGGAGGAAGCGGGCTCCCTGCTGAATAGAGAGTCCAACGTGGGGCTCGATCCCAGGACCCTGGGATCACGACCCGAGCTGAAGGCAGAGGCTTTTAACCCACTGAGCCACCCAGACGTCCCTAACCTAGAATTTTATTAATGATATTTTTTGATGTGAAGAAATTACAAGGGTTAATGTTGTCAAATACAACTTTTTTTTCCATTATGAATCTCCATTTTTATATTTATAAGGCATTTTCATAGATCATTTAAATATCTCCAGGTATTTAGTCAAAAGGAAATACATGCGTGTGTGTGTGTGTGTGTGTGTGTATGTATATATATGTATATATTTAAATATTTTAACATGAATGTTCATAGTGGCTTTATTTGTAATAGTAAAAACCTGGAAACCACCCCAATGTCCATCAACAGATTAATGGACAAACAATAAACAAACACAGCAATAAAAATGAGCGTATTCATGATTCATGCAACGACAAGGTTGAATCTAAAAAAAACAATTATGCTGAATGAAAGAAATTAGACAAAATGAGTATGCTCTGTATGATTCCATATAGGAAATACTAGAAAACACAAAACTATTTTATGATGACCAAAAGGGGTCCTGTGCTTGCTTGGGAATGAGGAGGGGGTGAGAGGGCAGCATTACCACGGGGCACAGAAAATTTGGGGATGATGGAGATGCTCACTATCTGGATTCTAGAGGTGGTTTAAAGGGTGTATACATTAGGTCAAAACATACTGATTCGTACACTGTCAATAAGGGGTCATTGTCAATTATATCTTCATAGAGCTGTTTTAAAAATTCCTCTATACTTTTTTCTAATTCCCATAGTTTGATTTATTATCAGTGTTTAAGTCTAATCTAGTTGGGATTGATTTATTTATTTATTTGTTTATAAATTTTATTTGACAGACAGAGATCACAGGTAGGCAGTGAGGCAGGCAGAGAGAGAGGAGGAAGCAGGCTCCCAGCTGAGCAGAGAGCCCGATACTGGGCTCGATCCCAGGACCCTGAGATCATGACCTGAGCTGAAGGCAGAGGCTTGAACCCACTGAGCTACCCAGGCGCCCCTCTAGTTGGAATTTATATTGTAGTATGCATGAAGACCTTCTCCCTCCCCATAAGACTTACTGCGTAATAATAATCATTATCCCTATTGATACATACTGCCTTGTCTAGCATATATTAACACGTATGCCAGTATTTGTTTACACCCCAGGGTTTTCTCTATATCAATACCGTCTTTAATTATAGTTCAGCTTAATTATAATGATAACTTTGTAATATATTTACTAGCTGCTAAGAAAAGCTGCCCTTCATCTTCGTTCTCTTCTTGCCTAACACTAATCCTCAACAAGAGTCTCAGAATTTAGCATTTCTGTCAGAAGAGAACATTCAAACCCAAAGGATTCCTTTAAGACCATTTTCAAATGGTATTATTTGTTTATTACCAAAGGTAATAAATGTTGCAATTCAGAACGGGTTCTTGTATGTTTTAAGGAAACGGATAAGCAGGAGGAAGGCCGAATGGAAGCAAAGCTCACGGAAGTAGGGACCCTCAGTGTTGGCAAGTTGGAAACACCTGTTGCTGAGGGGCAGCCCCTCTGGCTTTGTTTCTCCTGCTGAGACTTTAACATCAGTTCTCGCGGGGAATCGGCCAGGGGCAAGAGTATTTTTGATATTTCTGGGAGACAAGAAAGACGGCTACACTCACGAGCAGTGGTAAAGAAGACTGTTGTATGAAGGACAAACACACACCTAGGAATAGAACAGGACACTATGTTGGTAGGATAAAATAATATATTGTTTCGTTGTTGGGTGACTACCGGAGAGACTAGTTTGGAGGCTCCTAATAATTGCCTTTTATGAGTTTTACACAGGCATAAAGCATCTGCCTTGTTGTCTTCCAGTTTTGGCCATTTGAATTATTTAAAATCCACTCATGTAGATGTTGGAGGGGACAACCTTTCCTTAAACTAAAAAGAATTGTGTCTCATTTTTATTCACATTAGCTTCCCACATTGGGAATTACAATTTCTGAGTATTCTCTTTATTCCATAGTGATTTTTTCATCAGATGTTTACAAATCAAAGTGATTACTTGTGAGAATACAAAGAGACAATAACAAGGTGGTTAACACTTATTAAATACCTACTGTGTACATAAACTACCTTGAAGTATGAAGAAGAAAGAGGATGCAGTCTGAATTATCTAAATAAATGCAAGAGCTCTTCATTTGTAATAGAAGTTTTTTAAAAGGCAAATTGCTATCACTGAGGTGATTTTTGCATCTGAAGTTAAGAGGGACTTCCAGTGAACAGCATGCAATAGTAAGTCAGTAAATTAAAATCTATGCTTTGCTGGCTAATTCAGTGCCTCCAAGAAATTCATTCATTCATTTTTAAGAAGAGGATAATGATGTCATCTCCCTTGCAAGATTATTAGGAGATTCAAATGTAATGCCACCGAAATACTGTACAAACAGTAGATCACATATACATGTTAGTCATTATGGTTAATAAAAGCTTATTACTTCTCCAGATAATAAATGACACATAACATTTGCAGATATTACTTTGGAAATACTGTGAATCATAACATTATTCACATAGTCCCTAAATGTTCAAAGAATCTATGGCCATCTAAGGTCATGGAGATGTAGTCATCTGAGATGAAGGTTCCATAGAGGAGGATAATATCTAAAGACAGATTTTCCCACCTTGTCCCCCAGCCTGCCCTTCCCTAAGTAGCAGAGTAGAGGGAGATCTGCTGGTCTCCTGCGTCATCATCTTATGGGGGGTGGTACCTAGCACACATGCCCAGTGACATCATTGGCTAAAACACTAGTCATAGATAGACAAAGGGGGTTATGGGATTGACAGATGCAGAAGACAAAGGAATTCCTGGTCACCCATCCTGAGGCCTTCCCTTGCTCGCTCTCTTCTGCAATCCCCTGACTCCTTCCAGAGTTCTCACATTTCTGCCACCCTTAGCCATGGCGTCCTCAAACCTCCTCTGCTCATTTTTCATGCACAGTCCGCAGCACTACCATTCTCTCCAGGAATTCCATTAACAGAGCTGTCCTTTCACTGTCTCTATCTACAATGGTAAGATAATGGTAATCTTTAATTTTGCATCTGTTGACATTCTTACTTCAGTTAGATTGCAAGTCACCTCATTTTCCATTAAATTATTCTCTACAGAGGAGGACAGTCCACTACCCCCAACTAACCCATGTTATAGGGAAAACAGATCAGAACTCAAGTTTCTGTTTGACTTTGTTCTAGGGTCTGGTTGGGTTGAGTTCTGCCCAGGACCACCTGCATGACCTTGAGAACTCTATTACTAATCCATTCCGTTATGACCACACCTTTCCAGCCTCTGGCCTGATTCCTTTTCCTGCCCGCCCCCGCACTAACTCCCTTAGGTTATACAAATGTCAGACCACAATGAACAAATTGACATATTATGCAAATACCAAGCAAGGAAGGGAATTTCCCTTGCTGGCATTAAGAATTAAGACCGTTAGCTGCAGTCATTCTCTACCAAAAGGGCAGAGCTGCGTAGATGTGTATATGGAACACTTCTATGAGGCACATTTTTTGAGATGAAAACTTCAAGTGCCAGTCAGACTGATAATGTTTGAGTAAAAAGAGGGTTCCTCCAATTTTTAATGGGTATGCTCATCAACAAAGCTTTACTCAAACTTACATGAGAATAAAACCAAAGCTGCCCTAACAATCTTACTATTTCTGAGCAGTGTGGTGTAGAATGATATAAATATCAGAACATCTTCTAAATCTTATTACATAATAATAATTGCTAGCAGCTTTAGGAATTTACTGTATGTCAAGTGCTCTGTAAGTACTTTATAGGTATTGTCCCTTTTCATATAATAGACTTCACATAGATTAAGGGTAGACAAGATTGCATAGTGGTTGAGCCCACTAACTACAGCTCTCTTATTAACTGTAAACCCTTGGGGAGATTAGTTAACCTCTCTGGCCTTGATTTTTTCATGCATAATCTAAAGGTGATATATAACAAAAGGCTCATGGGCTTGTTGTAATGATTAACAGAGATAAGAACTGTATTCAGTGACTTCTATGTGCTAGGTATTGTTCTCTAAATGAGGATTCATTAACTTGAAATTAGATGAGTAAACTTGGGGTGCCTGGGTGACTCATTGGTTAGGTGTCTAGGTGAGTCTTAAGCTCAGGTTATGACCCTGGGTCCTGGGATTGAGCCCTAAGGAGGGCTCCCTGCTCAGTGGGCATTCTGCTTCTCTTTCCTGCTGTCCCTCCCTCTGCTTGAGCTCCCGTGTTTTCTCCCTCTCTCTCTCTCTGTCAAATGAATTAAAAAAATCTTTAAAAAAAATGAGTAAACTAAACACACTGCGAATAGTATCTGGCACTTAGAAAGTGTGCTCCTTTATTACATCAGAGAATGCACAGAACATTCACATGATGTGCTCTGTGTGTCCTCCTGCATGTTTGGGTTTTCCACTGCTGTCCAACATCCTGGAAAGAACTACATGGTCAGTACATTGCTATTCTTTGCTATTCCCTCCTTATCCTCTTTGGTTGATCCTTCTGACAGCCAGGCTACTGCGCATCCTCTCAGGCCATACCCCTGTCCTTCTTTCAGCTCTCTTTATTGTCGAGACCACATTCACCTCCTCCACTTTATTCTGCATTTCTCAACACTCTTTTCCAACCACAGTGATCATAAGACTTTGGAAGAAATCAAAAGTAACTTCTTGGAAAACAGTGGAGGTCCTGATGCTGGAAGTAACAGCTTTTATCTTTCCAATCCATAAGTGAACCAGGATATACAGCCAAGAGAGAGAGAAAAAAAAAAAAATCCACCTCAATGGGTAAAGGCAGGAGAATAATAATGTTCCCAAGTCAGAAATTCATTTAGAAGACCTGCTTCCACAACGATAAAGGGAATGGTATTTTGACCTTTCTAAATGAGCTCTAATTATATATTCTAAAAATCCTATGTTTTGGAAAGAAAAAAAATCAATATATGCCCGTATCAAAGAACATTAAGGTTTTAATAAAAGAGATACTTTCATAAAGGGATTATTTCATAAAGTTATATTTCCATTATATCACATCTCCAAACAATATCGTGATGTGCCACATGCTTCAAGAATACAGATGACAGTAAGTGGCACTTATTTCCAACAAGGGTGATTTGTGCAAGTTGGTCTTGTTAGGAAAACTTGCATATTACGAGATAAGCTCTGTTTCCTTGGCCACAATAATCTTGCTGTAGCGCTGCATGCGGTAATTGACAATTTTCAAGGGGGCTTAAAAAATAAGTCAGATGTTCTCTACCTGACTCACTGTAAAGACAGACAATTGCCAAAACCCCTCTCAAATCAACTCCTTTTCAAAATTCTACTTTCCCGCCCTGAGGTCAGAACGGCCCTCCCTCACCCTTGTTCTAACTGTGCCATTAACTTCTTCCCTTATTTCTGTCTAGCTAGTCTGTCTTCCTCCTAGTCTATTTTCTACCTTGCTCCTGGTATGACTTTTCTCAGACGGCTTCCCAGAGTATTCAGGATAAAGCAGTTTAAATTCCATAGAAGAGAGATGAAACTACTCAGCAAAAGTGGAAACTCAGTGTGGTTTAACAGGGCTGCCCCTGGCCTGACATCCTCGTTTGGCAATCATTGGCAGTGCAATTTTCTCATCAATACATTAGGGCAGTATTTGCTTCACAGGGTCGTGGCAAGAATTAAATAATGCATGAAAAATGCTTAATCTAATGCCTAGTGGCCAGTACATGGTTACTGCGATTGCACTGAAAATGATGGTGACAATGATGTAAGGATGATGTGATGATGACGGTGACAAAGGTGGTGGAGACGGCGGTGGTGATGGCAGTGGTGATGGTGATCTGGTTTCTGAACACTTTCTGAGTTCTATTCTTGTTACACCTTCACGAGCTTACATTTTCGGAGATTTCCGATTCTCACCTTTCCCTGATTTTTCCCAACTGTTCCCTCTATTGATCTTTTTTTTCCTAGTCTATTTAATGCTCACTATTTTTAAAGTTTTTCCCAATGCTTCCTTCTACACAAACCACTTTTTCACCCCTTCTCTGTAACATCTGGTCTGTGTCATATGATTCCTAATCATATTCCAAGGAAACTTTGAATCTAGGGACTCTAGACTTCTGTTATGTTTTCAATGTCAAGTCCAGTGTCTGAATGTGAAATAATAGAAAAGAGATATTGGTCTCCGTCCCTAGGCCCTGGCACAGAGCTCCTAAAACCCTTGTAATTTCCTAAGTGATAAGAACATTA
Organism: Lontra canadensis; assembly: GCF_010015895.1. NCBI lineage: Eukaryota > Metazoa > Chordata > Mammalia > Carnivora > Mustelidae > Lontra > Lontra canadensis. The sequence continues at coordinate 11,831,115 of NW_022631011.1, forward strand.
GGAGCATCTTTCGTTCTAATTTTGGTCCTTGTCCCTGGCACCTGATACAAAATTCCTAAATACTTTGGAATTTTCCAGGTGATAGGAGTAAGAGTCTTTGTTCTAAGGGTGAATCTTGGATAGCTTTGGGATGGGGCTGGTCACCAGAAAGACTAAAAGTCATGACTAAGAGCTTGGAACTTTCAACTCCATCCCCAGGGACAATGATTCTCTAGGGACAATAATTCATGACTGATTGTATCCAAACTGATGAAACCTCCATAAAAAATCCCCAAAGTGTGGGGTTTGGGGAGCTTCTGGGTTGGTGAATACACCCCTGTGACGGGCAAGTGGTAGTACCCCAACTCCACAGGGACAGAAGTGCCTGCCCTCAGAACTTTTCTGGAACTCAGCCTGTGTATCTCTTCATCTGGTTATTCATTGGTATTGTTTCTTGCAGTCTCTGTTATGCAATAAAACAGCCAACATTAAGTAAGTGTTTCCTTGAGTTCTGTGAGCTGTTCTAACAAATGATTAAATCTGAGGAGGGGGTCATGGAAACCTTTGATTTATAGCCAATTGGTCAGAAACACAGGTGATAACCTGGACTTATCACTGGCATATGAGTGAGGTGGGGCAGGCAGTCCTGTGAGACTGAGACCTTCACCTGTGGGATCTGACAGTAACTCCAGGCAGTTAGAATTGTTTGGTGTGGGAAATCTATACATCTGGTGTCAGAAGTGTTTTAAGGGTGGTAGTAGTATGAGAATAAAGGAAAAACAAAGTATCTTTTTTTTTTTTACACATGACACATAAATTCAACTTGTGTTTTCTTTTTTGGCAAGTGAAACAATGAGTGAACATTAGAATTCTTAAGTGAGCAAGGCTAAAGAACATTTGAGACCAAGACTTCTCTGAACAATCTTAAACTTACAGTCACAGAATTAAAGGATCTCCCTGTTAAGTATTTCTTTGAATGAAAGGAAAATTTCACAAAGATATTTACCTTCTTGCCCTTTATCACCCTTATTCATCAGAGATGTTTGAAGTGAATCACTGCATTAAAAAAAAGACCCAATTTGTTGTCCTTAATTCTAGAGCCACACTGTCCAGTAAGACAGTGCTAATCAGAGATGGCTATTTGAATTTAAATTACTTAGTATTAAATAAAATTAAATATACAGTTCCTCAGTGACACTGGCCATATTTTGAGGGCTCAACTACAGGTGATTAGTAGTTACCATTGGACAATGCAGACATAGACCATGGAGGTTCTTTTTTCATACTTACTTATTTATTTTATAGAAAGATTGCAAAAATGTGTGTGTGCCGGGTGGGGAGGGGCAAAAGGAGAGCGAATCGTTAAGCAGACTACTTGTTGAGCATGGAACCCAAACCGGGCTTGACATGGGGCTCAATCCCATGACACTGAGATCATGATCTGAGCTGAAATCAAGAGTCAGATGCGTAACGGACTGAGCCACCCAAGCACCCCGCCATGGAAGGTTCTACTGACCAACACTGCACTAGATCTCTGCCCACTGCACTATACCTAAAGGCTGGTTTACATTTGAGACCAATTATCCTCTGCTCAACCTTATGTAAGCAGAAATTTCTTTTGGGTAATTTTTGAACAATAATAATTGGGAAGTATATTCTATCCAAAATATTTTACTGCTTTTCTATCAAAGTCAAGGCATTCCAGGTTTTACCATTTGGCATTTCCTTCTGGTGCAATTGTAACAATATACCCTCTCTCTTCCACTTGATATTGGACTTTTTATTTGCAAGATCAGTTGTGAAGACAAATGCAAATAAATGGATAAAGGGACCCACAGATTTTTTTTATCTTCTACTCCCTAACATTAATATTTTAATAATGCCTTATATTTCTATATTTACATTATTTCAACGAGTCCATAGCAGCACTCAGGCATTCTGAGTCTTAAACCAGCCAAAGCCCTTTTCTCTATACTATGTTGCCTATTCATGTTTTATAGTAAAGAGTAGAGAAGTGGAACAGTTCGATAAGCATATAGCCATGTCTCTGACTTCTTTTGGCTTTATAGCTATCAGAGCAGAAATATAAGCTGGTGTGTTTGTTAATTTCTCAGGTTTTTTTTTTTTTCTTCTTCAGAATGGCTGCCCTTGTTTACACATAAACAGCACAACAATAAAAAACCCTGAAAATATATGTTTGACTATTTATTTTGTTAGGATTTTTCCTTGTAGTAGAATTGTTGGGTCCAAAGGTATGTAATTAAAGCCTTTAATACACACTGCCATGTTGGCCCTACCCTCTTCCAAAAGTATCAATTTGTACTTTCAATAGGATTGTATGTGAGCTTCCATTTTCCACACCTCCCTAACATTGGGTATTACCTCCCTCTCCTCCTCCTGCTTCTCTCTTTTAAAAAGATTTGCTAAGGATTAAATGACATTTGTTTAATTTGTAGGTATTTTAAAAATAACTACTTTTATATAACATGAAAGGCACAATCCATGAAAGAAATAATTGATAAGCTAGGCTTCATTAAAATTAAAAACTTCTGCTCTGTGAAAGACAATCTCAAGAGAATGAGAAGACAAGCCACAGACTGGGAGAATAAATTTGCAAAAGACACATCAGATAAAGGACTGTTATCAAAGATATACAAAGAACTCTTAAAATCAACAATAAAAAAACAAACAACCCAATTAAAATATGGGCCAATGACCCAAAACAAACACTTTACTGAAGAAGATATACAGATGGCAAATAGGCATATGAAAAGATGTTCACATAATATGTTACTAGGAAAAGGCAAATTAAAACAATGAGATATAACTGTACAACTATTAGAATGCTCAAAGTCCAGAACACCAACACCAAATACTGGTGACGTGTGGACTCATAGGAATACTCGTTCATTGCTGGTGGGAATTCAAAATGGTACAACCACTTAAGAAGACAGTGTGGAAGTTTCTTACAAAACTAAACATCTCTTACCATATGACTCAGCAATCATACTCCCTGTTATTTCCCAAAGGAGTTGAAAACTTATGCCTACACAAAACCCTGAACATGGATGTCTGTAGCAGCTTAATCATAACCGCCCAAACTTGGAAGCAACCAAGATGTCCTTCAGTAGGTGAATGAATAAATAAACTGTGATATATCCAGATAATGTAGTATTATTCAGTGCTAAAAAGAAATGAGCTATCAAGACATGACATGACACAAAGGAACCTTAAATGTGTATTACTAAGTAGAGGAAGCCAATCTGAGAAGGCTACATGATATATGATTCCAACTATCTGACATTCTGGCAAAAGGCAAAGCTATAGAGACAATAAAAAGATCAGTGGTTTCCAGGAAAGAGGGTGGAGTAGGGAGAGATAAAAAGGCAGAGCACAGAGGATTTTTAGGACACTGAAAATACTCTGTGTGATGTTATAATAATGGATAGATATCATTATATATTTGTCCAGACCCACAGAATGGACAATGTCAAGAGTGAACCCTGAGGTAAACTATGATCTTTTCATGATTATGATGTATCAGTGTAGGTTCATCCTTGGTAAAAAATGTACAATTCTGGTAAGTCATGTTGATAATAGTAGAAGCTATCCAGATGTGTAATAACTTTTCATGTAACCATTCCTTTGTGATTTCTGCCTTTGCAAACATGCTTTTCCATCTCAAGTTCCATATTTTCTTCTACTACTTTATATATACCACATTACATGTTGGAATTGTCAATCCATATGGCATTTTCTTTCATACGAAGGTAGGTAGAGGCAAAAAAAAAAAAAAAAAAAAGAGGAGTATAATTTTCTCCCAAAAAAGCCAAATTAATAGATTTCAGACATAAAACATTGTTATTTATTTAGAACAAATCATTTAAAGGGGCTCCTGGGTGGCTCAGTCAGTTAAACGTCCAACTCTCGATTTCAAACCAGTTTATAATCTCAGGGTTGTGAGACTGAGCCCGGTGTCAAGCTTCACATGCAGTGGTAGTCTGCTTGAGATGCTCTCTCTCCTTCTCCCTCTGTTACTCCCCCGGTTGTGTGCATGCCCTCTCTCTTTTTCTCTCTCTTTCTCAAAAAAAAAAAATTTAGAATTTATAAAGATGATTAAAATGTTAAAGTAGTGTCAATAATGAATATTTGATAATATGCATACCAGGTAGTGGGGAATTACTATAATAATATTACTTTAAAATTTATCAGGCTAATACTATGAGAATGGAACCAGTTGATTGTTCCCTTTTTGTACATTAAGACAAATTATTCACTACCAGCAATGAGCTTACTCTTTTACTATCACACTGCACAATTATTGGTAAATTTAATTGTCATTGATGAAAGCCTCTATTGCTTATTGAAAAAATTCAACATCCTTTATAATAAGCTCTGATGAAACTATAGCAGACTTACCTATTGTTAGAGCTTTCTAAATGTTATTAATGGAATTAATTAAATTAGAAAATAAATATCTGAAAATCATACCCCCCATTAGAAATTTCTACTATTTTTTTTTAAAGATTTTATTCATTTATTTGAGAGAGAGAGAGAGAGTGTGTGCGTGAGAGAGAGCCCACGCGGGGGGAAGGGACAGGGAGAAGCAGACTCCCCAATGAGCAAAGAGGCCAACAAGGGATTTGATCCCAGGACCCTGGGATCATGACTTGAGCTGAAGGCAGACGCTTAAACAACTGAGCAACCCAAGCACCTCAGAAATTTCTGTTTTCTTTTTAGAAACATTGGCCTTTTACTATAGACAGGGCTTAGAACTTTCTAATAAAGTCTATTTTATTCCCTGAATTAATCATTATGGCCACTGTCATCATGATCATCATAATGGTGTCATTACTTTTTTTTTCCATATGAAACATTTTAAGAATATTTTTTAAAAGTCCAATTCTTTTTATGCAAAAATTACATGGTTGTCAATAATAAAATACACTTTAGTGAAGTTACAGGTTTAAAAATAACAATACCTAAAAATGGAACTTTACTTTAGAAATATTGTCTTGGGGTTCAACAGTTACCATTAATTTTATTGAAGAAGCTATAATAGTCACTACAATTCTTCTTCATCATGCCTCTGTTGAACATCTATCTCCTTAATAGAGGTAGATAATTAGCTGTTTGTCTGAGAGGTTAGGGAGTTCTAGAAATTAAAGCTAAAATGTTCAGAAACACATCCAATCATTCAAAATGAACAATACAGCATGATTTAAAGAAATGTTGACAAAAATATGATTTAATTAAAACACCTTGGCAACATTCCTAATTTAAAAATGAGCATATCAAAAATCATTTCACATCCTAAGAACGTAAGTATCAAAACAACTAGAAAAGAAACTTCCTTAAAGCCATTATGGAAAACAGTGTAGAGGTTTCTCGAAAAACTAAAAATAGAACTACCATATGATCCAGCAATCTGAGTATTTCTGAGTATATCCTCAAAGGAAGTTAAATAAGTACATGGAAGAGATATCTGCGCTCCGATGCTCACTGCAGCATTATTTACAATAACCAAGATATGGAAATGACGTGTTACCGACATATGAATGGATAAAGACATTGTGGTATACTCATACAATGGAGTATTTGTAAAGGAGATCTTGCCATGTGCAACAACATGAATGAACCTTAAAGACATTATACTAAGTGAAATAAGCCAGACACAGAAAGAAAAATACCACAAGTTCTCACTTACATGTGGAATCTAAAAAAGCGAAATACATTGAAGCAGAGGGTAGAATGGTGGTTACCAGAGATGGGGAAGTGGGGGAAATGAGGAGATGTTGGTCAGCAGGTACAACTTTGCAGTTATGTGGGATAAATAAGTCTAGAAAGCTAATGTATAGCATAATGACTGTAGGTAATAATACTGTATTACTGCACACTGGAAATTTGCTAAGAGAGTAGATCTCAAGTGCTCTTACCACATACCAAAAAGCAGTACCTAGGTGAGGAAAAGATACATTAATTAGCTTGACTGTGGTAATCATTTCACTATGTATATGTGTGTATCGAATTATGTTGTACAACTTAAATATATAGTTATTATTTAAAAAACAAAACTTAAAAGGATCTTGCATTATATGGACCTCTCAGTTATGCTAACCTGAGAAATGGACATGTACATATGGCCTAGTGTCAGGTGTATAAAGATCACAGAAATCTGGGTATATATTCATTTTTACACATATCTCACTCTAATGTCTCAGCTGGCTTGTATCTTAGCCCACAGCAGCAAGGACAGAGAAAACAGGAACTACCGGAACTGAAAAATAGTTATTTGTCACTCCAGTTATAGAATGGATCTAGGCCTGATCAAGTATTTCAAATACGGGATAGTGGAATGCTAGTACTTTTCAGTAATTCCACCTCATCCACACTACTCCATCTCGCTTCTTTTATGAAGAAAGATTTAACCCATTCCAGCACAGCTGGGAAAGAAGATAGTGTGGTTAAGAGATCATTTACATGTTTATCTTTACTTCTCATCTGTCTCTCCTGTGTCTTCTCTTTGTGTCTCTGACTTTCTCTCCCTTCTTCTTTGCCCCCCTCCCTCTTTTATTTTTCCTTTAATATATCACTTTCTACCTCAGATATTGTCAGTATTGAGAACTTCACACTTTAAAATATTTTGCCAGGAACCATCTTTCACTCCTTCTTGGGAACTTCTTATTCTTAGCTAATAACAACTTATGCTTGTGAAAATATTTGATGTTTCAGAGTTAATGCTCATAGCTTGTTCTATATTCCAAACAACACAGGGTAAAAGGAAAGAATAATTTCAGACACAATATGGGCATTTTACACATGTTCACTGTTAGTATAATGCTTCTGATATTTGTTATCATGGAAATAGTGCCCTCTATTCGCAATTATGGCCAAAAAAATTGTTTTGAAAAGTAATTATAACTCCTTGCTCAAATTTAGAAGATGACCCAGATGTATAAAAACCAGAGAGACAAAGGAAATAACAATGAAAACCACAGAGGCCGAATGGGTTTCAGAAAATCCGTTTCCCTTTTTGAAGAAAGAGTGATATATGGCCAAACTTAGGATCATTTGCTTGGCTTGCATCCAAATCAGTCTAGTGGCAAATAACCGGTTTTAGCCAGGAAAATACTACTTTCTCTGATGAAAACACTCCAGGTAGAGAGTGAATCCGCCTGAGAAATGGGGGAGGGTATGGGTGGGGGTGGTGGGGGAGTGGGGGGTTGGGGGGGTGTCTGCTCCTGTTTTGGTCAGGCTTTGTCCCTAAAGCTGCCAGGACAACTTTGTTCTATATGTTCCGAGTTGAGAAAAGTTGGCTGGGTTAGCCCTTGGCTAAAAAAACTAAAGTAAATCCTAATGTCTTATGAGAAAGACCAGACATCAAACATCAAGTAGAAACCGTGAAGAAGGCAGGAACGTAAGTTACTAGTCAAGACATTTTCTGGTCCTCTAAATTGCTCTGGGGATATCAAAGCCACTTCTTTTGAAGCGAGCTGCTAGGGGGCCAAGTAAACAACGCAGGAAGAGGCTTCTGAGCTCTGGGAATGGCTGCTTCCCCACACCACCCTGCATTGTTTACATTCGGCTCTCCCCAGCCACCAAGCTAGAGTTCATTTTATGCTAACCCGTATTGTATTTGCTTCTATTTTTAAATCCTCCGAGGCACACAGAACCACAGTGTCTGAAAGGACAGAATACTAATGGAAATAAAATATGCTGTAAAAATTATAGATAACACTGAACCGCTCCTGTGAGATGAGGCTGGCAGGAATATGATGCAAGAGGAACAAATGCGCAGATACAAGAAATACACAAAGTAACATGTGGGAGGACTTTGTCCTCTGGCTTAATTTAGTATACGGGACAAAACAGCTTGGGACCCTGGATGCCGCTCATCAGGTGTCCTCTCGGAAAAGGGGACCATTTTCAAAGATCAAAGCAAGGAAGCACTTTGCCCAAGTTTTACATTGACCCGAAGACGCAAATTACGGCATTCTTACTACTTCTTTCCAGCTTTCCTTCTTTTACTTGCACGCGCACCTTCACACACACTACCAAAGAACTAGAGAAATTCACAACGTTTCAGACTTTCAAATTAATAAAGGGTGAAATCGGAGGGGAGGGAGCTGGGGGTGGGAGGGGGACAGGAGAAATTTGTTCTGTGCCCATGGAGGGCTTGGGGGGTGGGGGCGCCGGTGAAATTCCACCCAGCAAGTTATGCTCCTGCAACAGAAGAGTTCAGTTTCATAGATTCGTTGGTGCCTTACCTGGTTTTGTAGTGAACTGCACGAACTTGCCCCTAATTCTTCCCCTAAAGTCCTACATATGCTGAGAGCCATAGTATTTGAGCTTACACATTTCCACAGAAGAAACTCCAAAGCAACCTTTAACTTCAATAAAACGCTGTGTTCATTCTTCCCCTTGTGCTCAACACACAGCAATCTAATACACCTCATCATGTGGTCCGTTGCCATGGTAGCAATGAATCCAGCTGCTGAAATACAAAAGACTGACAAAAAGTTGGCTTTTCCCCTCCACCCACCCTGACAAAGTCAGAGTTTTGTGGGTTTTTTTTTTTTTTTCTGTATGACAAGTCTAATTTGAATATGTTTCTGGTGCTGACTCAACTTCGTGAGCAAGGAAGAAGAAAAAAAATAAAAGAAAGATAAACGAACAGCAGAGGTGTAAGAATAAGAGGACCCCGAAGCCTTTAAACAAGCAAAATAACTATATGCATTTTTCAGTCGCCACTAATCCAAGATACTGGTCATTAGCTGCTACTTCTTCCAACCAAGTATTTTTGCCAGTTACTAACTCAATAGAGAAATGCAGCAATGATCTCACAGCCCCTTTAAATATATATACATATATAATATATATATATATAATATATATATAAAAGTTAAATAATACAGTCAACATGGATGCTGAAAACACGACATCAGGGTAGGAAGAGCTAGTCTCAAAGTGTTTTCCTAGAGCAAACTTCTAATCACAGCTCAGAGGTGGGAGGTAAAATTCTCCCTCTTCTTTTCATCTAACCCTGTGTTTAACTATTACTTAAACAGATTAAGTCTCAGTCCTATTTCAAGTGATCATAGATTTGGATCTGCGGTGACACAGCCTGGTAGAATGAACCAAACCATACTTGGGGGCTCTATCTTAAGGGTAGGAATTTTGGAGTTAGGACAACAGCAACTCTGAAGAGTCTGCCCCTATCCCCCCCCCCTAAACCCATGGCTATGTAATTATGATTTAAGGAACCACCTTTGGTTTATTCCCAGTACTTAGGGAAGCCTGACGGGAGGCCTGGGCAACAGGCTTGCCCTCTTGTCAGCTGCAGTCCCTCCTTCCCACCATGGACATCCTTCATAGCTACCGCTTTCTACCCTCCAGCCAGCAGCTACTTTATCCCTGGGGTTCTCACTGCCACTCCCCTGCTTCCCCAGATTTGCTTACTTTCCAAATTTAGCTCATATTTCAGAATAATTCGTTGATATATTTGTTCTCTCTCTTTCGCCATGGACCCTCCCAGGAAGGGGAATGGGGTCTTACTTATCTTTGCCTACCATGTAACACTAGCAAAGGGTTTGGAATAACGTAGGGCTCACTGGCTATTGCTTGAATGGATGAAGCAGGGAATGAATGCTTTGTGTCAGCACAGTGGAGGTAAGCTCAGCTCCTCCAGCATCGTGCTCACAGCATTCTCTGGGGTGGTTCAACCCCTGAGGGGTTTGCACAGGCTCTTCCTTATTATTCCACGCTGCAAAGGGAGGCAGGCAACAGCAGCTCTTAGGAAGAGCAGCCAGGAAATTACTCGGATGTGGGTTTGAAGTTCTACCCAGGCTAGCTTTGTGACCTTGGATAGACCATTTAAACTCTCTAAACCCCATTAAAATTTTGTAAAATTTCTACTTTAAAGAGTTATGACAAGGAATTAAATGAGATAACCCAAGGAAAATACTAAGCACTGTGCTTGAAACATAGTAAGCACTCAGTAAATTACTGTTAGTGTTGTTTAGCCAAACTGTTTATGAGTTTTGAACAAAAAGGACAACAAGAAAGTTCATCGACTCCTGACTTTCCCTTGCTGATAAAACTGTCATTTTCAACCACATACACATTTTCAATTATATGCTTCATAATATGAGCATAATATAGGGATCATTTTAGGCAACCAGTCTGGATTGCCTGCTCCTACTTAAAAACCATCTAGAGGAGATGACCAGTCAAAAGGTTTTAACATATTCCCAGTGTGAAATGGACTGTAAAAAGAGTATTAAAGTTGGTCAATTAAAAAAATCTTTTTAATATGAAAAACATGAAATAAAGCAGTTCATTTTGATATTTATATCGAATTTTCAATAAGTGGCTTATATGTTATAGCAGGTTTTTTTCAAATCAAAATGGGGTATAAAGAATTGCCATCATGAAGAGCCTCAGAATAGAAATTATGTACAGAGATTACATTTTTAACAGTTTACAGGTGTTAGTTTAACAGCAGCCTTTGAAAGGTCACCTTGATCCTGATCCGTAACAGGGCCTGTAAAGGGCTCACCACTACAGACTTCTTAGTTGCTTTTCTCCAGTCATCTAACTCAGGAAATGACCAGACACCAAAGCCAGCTACATGGGAAAATTAGCATGAAAATCCCTTTGAAGCCTTGTAGTGCAAAGAAGCAGCCAGGGTTTAAAAAAACAAAACAAAAACAATAAAACCCAAAACCAAGAAACAACAACAACAAAACAAAAACCTATGGTGGAGAAAAAGAACTTTCATGGCAGAAAGTTGCTATAAAGAACAAAATGAATGTTGTGCATTGTGAGATTTCTCTATCATTTAAAAAAAAAAGCCCTACAACAAACCAGAAGAGATTATTAAAATAGCTTTGGCACTTGGTACAACTCCGAAAAATCCTTCAACGTTGTGAGTCATGATGACACAGTCCTATAAAGCGTTTAAGTGAGGCAGAACAGGCAAAAAAAAAAAAAAAAAAGGCAAGAAGCATATACCCTGGAAAGTCAGAGCCCCTTAATTCTCTTCAGGACAGTTGATGAAGGAAAGACGAATGGAACCATGATTTCAAACAATAATTCATAATTACTCTCATGTGTGGCTAGCTGAAAAGAAACTCACTGCTCATCTTCATTTCTTCGGGAGTCTTTACTTTGTGTCTTTTTCCTCCTACAGGTTGGTTAGGCATCTCACCGTTCCTCATTTTGTAAACTGAAGAGCCCATCATTTATCTAGTTAATGGAGACTATTCCTAGAGCATAACTATGATTAGCAAACAGCTTTTGTCAGATGTTAAGCAACTTGTTTGATTCTCTCTCTTAAGCATTAGGGAAATATGATGTCAATATGTTTGGTTTCACAAGGTCTCAAATCCCCCTTTTGCAAATGTTAAGATTAACTTCTTGCTCAGTGGGAACAAAATTTGTAACATGATCCGTGCTGATGTGACCCACTTAATTTCATATGAAGAATCCAATCACCGAGGGAAAAATAGTCTTTGAGACATAATGCTTCAGAATGTACCCTGGGAAGATGTGCCAAGCCCAGGGGGACGCATAGACCTGGGAGAGAGCTTATAAGATTGTTTGCTTCACCGCTCTCTCTTCAGACACAAGGGCACCTAAAATCCCACAAACTCAAGGTAACAATGTGGGCTCAGAGGTCACACCCTTGAGTTAAGCAGCAAGGCTACCAAAAACAAAAACAAAAACAAAACCCCAAACAAACAAACAAACAAAATAAACCAAACCAAAACAAACTGGCTGTTAACGTCAGTGAAATTAAAACAAGACAAAAACAATTTGAACCTCTGCAAAATCAATTTTTTTCAGGTCACATCTTAAAATTGTTATTTTATAATACCACAAAGAGCTTTACTGTCAGGGCACTAGTTTAAATCAAATAGGAGAGCTTGTTCACAGCAACAACAAAAAAGATTGTGATCTATTGAATATTTTTTGCAGGCACATAGTTTCTTGGGCTGCTTTGAGCCGCTGACCTAAAAAATATTAATCGGATTAGTATCTGTTCTACTCATGAAAATTTCTTATGAAAGAACCAGGCTATTGCAAGGCATCTTGGTTTACATAACTCAATATCAAGATATCCTATTTTCCCCTTAAGATGTTTTCAAAACACACACTTCTCTTTTGAATTGTATTAACGGGGCTATAAATATCTGTGTCTAAATAGCACTGTGAAATTGACGGCTACACATTCTACAGATAACTTATTGGGATCCCCGAATCATTTTGTTTTGTTCACATATGGAAATTTATTCCCAAATTTTTGCGTTTGGATTCGTCATCTCTTCAAAATTCACAATTATACAGTTATAGTCTGGATTCTTCCTTAATGAAAAACACACTTGGTTTTGAAACTTAATAAAAGTGACATCACTTGCCCATTTTCTCACTGAAAGGTAGTATCACAAATCCAATGTAGGGAAGTTGAAAAATATAGAAAGATTTATGAAATAACATTAAAAACACATATAATTTAACTATCGGAGGTAACCAGTATTGACATTTTAATGTATTTCTTAATTTTATGTACTAAAAATCCTGGATAATTTTGACTATAGTTTTCTTCTGCTTAAAGAAAGACAGGTAAAATAAACACAGTATGATATTACAGATTCGTGGAAAATATTTTTTTAAGATTTTTTAATTTATTTATTTGTCAGATCACAAGTAGGCAGAGAGGCAGGCAGAGAGAGAGAGGAGGAAGCAGGCTCTCTGCGTGGAAAATATTTTTTAATAGTTGCATAAAATTTCACTATTTGGATATATCAGAATTCACTTAGCCATCCCTCATTGTCAAACATATATTTAGTCTTTTTCCAGCTTTCTTTATATAAACGATATATCTTTGTATGGAAATTTTGGGTTATATCTTGGGTTATTTCCTTAGAATAGATTGCTGTGCAAGACGGGGAATTACTGAGTTTAAGTTAGAAAATTTAAGTATAGAATTTTATTTTTTTCTTATTTAAGCATAGCATTTTGGAATTGGAAGACTCATCCTTATAATTCAGTGGAATATTTTGTTTTATCGACGAGGAAACTGAGGTGAGATGACTGGCTCAAAGTCCTGCTACGAATTCTTCCTGTGCAAGAACCAGACGGGAGATCTTTGTGAGTCCACTCAGCTTTCTCTCATTTCACCCTGCTCACTCTCAAAGGCAATTCATCTCTGAGGTTCTCCTTACCAGTGCTGGTTTGGTGTCCTCTGTGAAACTCCACCAATGTGCTCCAGAGTCTGAGGCAGGAATGGGAATTCCATGGAGGTGGATAACACAGTTTTAATTTTTATTTTTCTGTCAGAGAGAATCCACATGGCAGCATTGCTACAGTCACCTTTCACTTGATAGCAAAGCAGAGAAGATCCTGAGAAGCAGCAAATACTCCCTCAGGTCAAAAATCTGTCCTGAGGAGAACACAATGGAAAAAGATTCCCAGAGAGTTGAGAGGTCAGAATGCTTATGAAGTTGGTGAGTTTAAATTGACATAAAATTAGGCAAAGCTCTTTGATAGACCCCAAGGTCTTTTATGGCCTTGTGTTCTGTTAGAAAAACAGAAGATCTGTGGGATTTGAGTGGCAGCCTGTTAGGTCACTTGTAGGGGCAGGGGAAGAAGTACTTGTCTGGTCATCCTCTGTGACAATTCTATATCCTGGAAAGCCAGGTGTGTTTGCACAGCCATAATGATGTCTTCGTTTGACAGAATATATTCTTTCTCAGTTAGAGGGAACAGGGAAGAACATTCCTGAAAATCGAGTCTACTCACAAAGTCAAGGAAACAGCCTTATTCCTGAGAATTTACTCTTGAAATTATTCATTTTCTTAGTCTGAATATGCAGTACACAGAGATTATTATCTCTTGATCCCTTCTGTGTGACTTACTCTAAAATAAGATGATTATTCTAATTCAATAAATTTTAATTAAGTGTCTTCTCAAACCACATATTGTATAGGTGTAGGCAAAGAATATAAATAGCCTACAACCTAGATGGGGAGATAGAATATGGATAAAGAAAATATAGCTGTAGATATAATATATGAAAAAAAATATAATTGTCTCGGGAGTAGATAGATAATTAGGTCAGTTTAAGCAGAACACAAAGGAGGAGGAAATCACCCATTCAGGGTGCCCCACGCTTGGAAAGCAGTTGGCTACTGGGATATTAGGCGTATTTTCCCAGATTCTTTTACTTTGTATTTGGGTACTTGAACTACATTCACACAGTATACATGCTACAGCTCGATGGCGGGATGCCTGATGTACCCCAAGAGCATATGCAGTGACCAAGATTAGATGTAGGAGCCATAAAAGCTATTGAGTTTTCTCTTCCTGAGAAAGGATAAGTAATTAGGTAGTTGGTGGCAATGTGAAGGGGGGACAATGAGTAGTAGCTGCTTCTCCAGTAATATGTGTGTATATACCATAGGTAATGAGATAGAGAGATTAGGAAGCAAGTTCAATGTTATGTACCCTGCAGGCACTCAATAAAAAGTTAATTATTGATGCTGACTTTGATAAAAATAAAGGGTATTATAAAATGAAGCAAGTCAGGAGAATGATTAAAGGCAAGACTGTAGGAGAAGAAATTATTAAGGAAAACACAGACTGAAATATTGGAAAAGGATATAAGGTGATTTAAGGGAAAAGATTAAAATAAGAAAGAAGCATATGTGGTTAAAGAGAACACATAGCAAAATCATCCAGGAGGTATAAGAGAGAGAGCACTGAAGAAAAACACAATTGAGAAAGTTCTTTGAATAAACTAAGACGAGTGACAAACCAACGTCTGAAATGTCATTCCTTATACCTAAATGAATTCCGTTATTGGAATGAATGAAGAAGGGTCCATTTGATAGTTGAACACATTTTATATAAATTGACCCATGATATGAAGCTATTAGGCACTTTAGACCCTTCTGGATGTCTCTGGTGGGAAACACTGCATCAGTAGAGATCATTCATCTGATGTGTCAGACGTTCCCATATGTGACACGAGGGAGTTCACGGTCATCCTTGCTCCATATTTCACACTGGTTAATTCCCCATCAGGCCACTGCGTTCTGTTTAGAGCCTCACTCACAGTGAATGTGTAATGGAGAAACTGGAGAAAGCATTGTTCAATGGTGAACAATGAACTGGAAGGGAAGTAACCTAGAAGCCTAGGAGGGAGGCACTTAAGCATTTGAAAGGTTATCTGCACATAAATAATGGTGAGCAGGTGTTCTTCATTTTTTACGGAAGGCACCACAATTTGTGTTTGCCAGGTGAGACATGGGAAAGGACTCCTGACATAATATCAAACTTATGGCATGTAAATAATACAAGGCAGAGAGACATTAGTTTCTACTTTGTTCATGGCAGATGAATAGTCTTTTTGGAGGATGTTAGCCACTCGCATTCATCATACACGTAAAGACACTTTACATCCCAATGGAAACACAGTTATGTGTTTATATGTTCCTACATACGCACATCGAGAAGACAGAAACCTTAAGTCATACATCAGATCCTGTGGCTTGGATCGCCCGCCCATACTATCCTACTTTTAGCAATAATATGCAAAGTGTTAAACACAAACACTATTTGTGTTATCTATTTAGGCTTTATGGTATCTTTGATAAACACTGTAGACCAGTGAAAAAATGAAAGTAATGCAAAATAATTTCTGTTCACTTACACTTTCACTAGCCACAATTAATATTTTTGTTATTTACTTATCCATATCTGTCTCTAAGTAACTATGTAGCTTGATTTTCAAATGGATGGTTGAATGGTTGAAATGGCAGTGGGGATAAAGAGTACACTTATCACTGTGAGCACTGAACCATGTATAAAATTATTCAATCAGTGTACTGGACACCTGAAACGAATATAAGAACCATATGCTAACTATACTGGAATTAAAATTAAAAATTTAATTAACACACACGGAGACATACTTCAAGAATGATAAAAATAGGGGCGCCTGGGTGGCTCAGTGGGTTAAAGCCTCTGCCTTCAGCTCAGGTCATGATCCCAGGGTCCTGGGATCGAGCCCCGCATCCAGCTCTCTGCTCGGCAGGGAGCCTGTTTCCCTCTTTCTCTGTCTCTGCCTGCCTCTCTGCCTACTTGTGATCTCTGTCAAATAAATAAATAAATAAAAATCATTAAAAAAAAAAGAATGATAAAAATAAGTAAAAATGCAAAAAAGAGAAATAAAATAAAATGAATTGTTACTTTTAAAACTCTAGCCTTTTCCATAGTCTAAAGGAAGCTACAGTCTTCATGACTATCTTTGAGGAAGAATGCTCTTTTTTGGGAATAAACTTTAATGGGGCTGCTGTTTATATTATAAACTACTCCACAAGAAAGTGATGAAGGAAGAGACATTAAGCCACCCTGTGTAACAGAGAGAAAAAAAAACCGCTCCCTTCATTATGGTTGGTATAGCTGGAAAACTGTGAGTTATTAACTGGAAAGAGGAAGGGTCTGGTGACTAGAGCCAGGGAGAATGGGTGTAACTTCTGGACACGGGGAACAAGGTCCAGGTCATAGGGAATTCCTATCAGTAGGGGAAGCAGTTTCTAAAACATGGTGGCCCAGGAGGAAATGGACAATAAGGATCCCTCTGAAGGGTACGACAATGGTCTAAGGAATAATGATGCTGATGACTAATTTTCATATTCTGACTTACAACATCTCTGTTACCAACAAGATTTTAGGAAAGCTTTAAGAATCGCTCTTAGCTTCACAGTAAGTCAGTCTGTGTCCAGGCTTGGAATGGGGCATGAAGATAGAATATGCTAAGAAGGTGATATTTGAGATGACACCTATGAAGAATGGGGAAGAGTCTTTTAGGCAAAGGGAGGAGCATGTGTGAGGTCCCTGAGGTCCCTGAGGGGAAAGAGCCTGAGGTTTTCAAGGAACACCAGAAGAACAGTGTGGTCGGAGCACGACGCGAAAAGGGCAGAGGGTCATGGCATGGAAAATTTGGTAGGCTAATGCTTTGGAGGGACTCTAAACTTTATTCTAAGTACCACGGGAAGGATTTGAAGGATTTAAAACATAGGGTAACATAATCCAACTTCTGTTTTTACAAGAGTATCCTGGCTATGGCTTCGAGAATGGACAGGAAAGGGGCAAGAGTGTTTAAAGTGCCACCAATCTGAGGGTCAACGGTTACTCTGAACTAAAATGTTGACAGTGGAGACAGTGAGAAGTCCATACATTTTAAAATATATTTTAGAGACTGAATTGATACCACTCAGTGAGGGAGGATGAGTGAGAATAGAATGTAAAGAAAAACTCCCAGCATTCTGAAATAAATGGAGGTGCTATCTACTACAGACTGGAAGCTGGCTCCAGGAGCACGCCAAGGGAATACAACGTGGGATAAGGCAAAATGTTGAATCTGAAATGTCTCTGAGTCAGTTAAGCAGTAATGTCACATAGGCTGTGTCTGTATTTACCTGAAGCCCTGAATATAGAGCTTGAATGGAGATGTACAGGCAAGAGCTGTAGGTAGGTTTTTTAAAACCCTGGTAAAAGGAGAACATACGTGGAGAAGCGTACTCAAGACTCCTCTCTAAGGAAAAGGGCCAGGGAGGTAAGAGGAAATCCTTGTGAGTGTGTTTTTATGGAAGCTACATGGGAGTTCTTCAAGAAGGAAGGGGTGGTCTTTGGGTTGAAAGCTACTGAGATGTTGAAAAGATGAGAATAGGAAAAGTATTCACTAGCTTTAGAATATGGCGATAATGACCACCTTAATGAAAACCTTTTTCATGAAATGGTGAGGGACAGAAAAATGAGGGGTAAGGAAGTGGAGTCAGATTAGGTAAATGATTTTTTTGGTGGGGGGGAGAGAAAGCTGGATTTGTAGGGGAGCAGAAGTAGGGGAGCAAGTGAAAGGAAACATAAAATCAAGAGAATATTTCAAATATAGTAGACTCTAGAAAACATTTACATGCTGAGAAGAGTGGCCCATTAAAGGCAGAAAGACTAATGATATGGGAGAGAAAATAGCTGACTGCATGTATGCAGTCCTAAGAAGGTAAATGGGGACAAGATACAGAGTATATGTAGAGAAACTGCCTCACCTGTGACATGAGAGGAGGATGAAAATGGGGGTGTATGTGTACAATTAGGCAAGGAAAGAGGGGGTTTCTATCTAGTGACTACTATCATTTCAGTGAAGTAAGAAGCAAGGTTGCTAGCTTGGAATGAGGAATGGGGAGAAGAATTTTTGTGCAAGGGGAGAAATAATGAGCTAATCATTATGGAGAGTTAGAGAGTGGCTACGGAGAGAGTAGGAGAGCCATAGAGTGTTGCGAGCACATCTGATGCAGTGATCATGAGTCTAGGATGCTCAGCTGTGTGGCTTTAACAAAGCTCAACAAAAAACGTATGGGTAAGTCAGGTGAGGGGGTTCATCTACCTGGCTTAGTTATTGCCTGGTGAATATGACGGGAGGAAAGATATGCAAGGGAGTTGAAGGTACATAAAAAGAGATGGACCATGGAATCTAACCAGGCAAAGAGGGAAGTAAAGACAGGAGAGATGGGTTTTGGACAGTGAGAAAGAACCAAGACAAAAAGATTCTGTAACAAATGCAAAGAATAGCAAGTGTGGAGATCAGAACAAAAGAGCTGGAAGGGTAGAATGCGGTGTTTGGGAGGGGGATATCTTGCTTACTTTTCTGATGGCGGACTGTTCAAAGAAGTAATGGCTGAGGTCACGTGGAGGGATTTATTTCTGGATATGAGGAAGGTATTGATTGGATCATCCATGGGTACACTGAACTTACCAAGAATAAAGCAGCACAAATTAAAGTTCTGTAGGAAGCAGAGTTAAGCTCTTGCCCTGTGGTCTATGGATGGGTGGATTTTGTATGATGGGAGGTGCTGGTGGCTTTCTTTATCATTGCATTGTTAGAGGCTCCTTAAGTATTAATTCAACACCACAGGAAAACAGGGCTGAGAAAGGGGTAAGAAACAAGGTCCTAAGCATAACCTTTGGACTTTTGAATCTACCCTTATTTGAAGCCTAAACATTCCTATTTTGTTGTTAGCCTAAATGACTTTTTTCTTTTTTTAAGCTTTTATTTGGGGAAGAAAGGGAGAACACAAGCAGGATAGGATGGGTGATGCAGAGGGAGAGGGAGAAGCAGGCTCTCTGCTGAGCAGGGAGCCCAGTGCAGGGCTTGATCCCAGGATCTTGGGATCATGACCTGAGCTCAAGGCAGACGCTTCACCCACTGAGCCACCCAGGCACCCCTAGCCTGAGTGATTTAAAAAAAAAAAAAAAATTTTTTTTTTTTGTCACTTGCCAACACAAGGCATAAACTAATATAGATGGGTCTATTTCACAAAAAAGAAATATTTGGAAATACAATGGATTTGTTGCTTATCTAATATCCATTTTTCTTTGCTGGCAGAATTTTTTTTATTATTAATTATTTTTATTAACATATAATGTATTATTTGCCCCAGGGGTACAGGTCTGTGAATCATCGGGGTTACACATTTCACACCACTCACCATATCACATACCCTCCCCAATGTCCATAACCCAACCACCCTCTCCCTAACCCTCCTACCCCCAGCAACCCTCAGTTTGTTTTGTGAGATAAAGAGTCTCTTAGGCTTTGTCTCCCTCCCAATCCCATCTCGTTTCATTCATCCATACTTCCACCATAGGCCTCAAGGAAAGGGTCAAAGTCAATCACTGCTCTTGTAATCCCCTCACCGGTGGTGCCAGTAAAATATAAAAGGAAATCTGCTATGGGGAGTGTAGTGCATTGAGCAGTGTGATGGTTAATTTTATGTGCCAGCTTGACTGGGCCATGGGGTGCCCATATATTTTGTTAAATAATATTCTGGATGTGTCTCTGTGGGTGTTTCTGGATGAGATTAACATTTGAATGGATAGATTTAGTAAAGCAGATTGCCCTCCCCAATAAGGTTGAGTCATACAATCTGTTGAATGCTTGAATAGAAGGAAATGCTGAACAAGAAAGAATTTTTTCTTTCTGCTTGATGGTCTTTGATTTGGGACATTGGTCTTCTCTTGCCTTTGGACTCATACTAGAACCTACTTCATTGGTTTTCCTGGTTCTCTGGCCTTGTAGAGATGGGGGCTTCTCAGCTTCCATAATTGTGTGAGTCAATCCCTGATTAAAAAAAAAAAAATCTCCTTCTCTACATGTCCTATTTGTTTCTCTAGGGAATTCTACTACAAGTAATGGTCCTCAAAAACTCATAGTCACCAAGAAACTTGGAATGTGGCCTTATTTGGAAATAGTCTTTGCAGATGTAATTAATTAAGGATCAAGAGGCACTCATACTGGGTTAAAGTGGGCCCTAAGTGCCATGACTATATCCTAAGAGGAGAGGACAATGAGAAAAAATACTCAAGAGAAGGCCACGGGAAGATGGGGGCAGAGATCGGAATGATTCAGATATAAGCCAAGGAAGCCAACAATCACTGGAGCCACCAGAAGTTAGGAAGAGTCAAGGAAGGAGTCTTCCTCAGAGTCTTTAGAGGGAGCATGGCCCTGCCCACATCTGGATTTCAGAATTCTCTCCTCCAGAACTATGAGAGAACAGATAGCTGTTATTTTTAAGCCACCAAGTTTGCGATCATTTGTTATAACGTCCCTAGAAAAGGAATACAGGGAGTTTCTGGGAAAGGTCCCTTCACCCAAAAAAGAGGCTGATGGGGAGAAAAGAAAATGTTGGTGGACGAGGACATGGCAAAAGATTCCCCGTAGCTGAGGCACAGGCTGGGTGGTGACTCAAGGTCCAAGAAGAGCCTCAAGGGGTAGTAGGGTTCTGGTCGCCATCCCTGGAAGCACTGAGAAGCAGCAGATGCCCACGTAAAGGAACATGTCAAGGGAATTAGGAGTGGAAAAGTGAAACCATTCTCTGAAATAACATGCTCTCTCTCCCTCTCTCTCTCTCAAATAAATAAACACATCTTTAAAAAAGAAGACTGAAATGTTTTGGCCTCCCAAACTGATCGAAGAGAACCATACACATTTGGAAAAAGCTGTTTGAGAACATGAGTCCCAGCAGACATTTCATCCTCTATTCTGGACACAGTATATCAAAGACGTTAGGATCTGGTCTTATTGCCTTTTCAGTCATTCTCTTGTCCCCTATCACACCATCGAGAAGAATATTGTATTAAATGCTAATTCTCATTGTTATGACTTAATGAGCTACTTCTGAGGAAGCGGTTTCACCAGCATTTGAGAAGGGTCTGGAATGGCTAGGGCTGAATCGAGGCTTAGGTCACCCCGGGGAAACTAATGTCAACGTTTCAGTTACTCATTTATGTTCTCCAGCCTCTTGGACACACCTCCCCTGGTTCCTAGGCAACCACAGCTTTCCGCACTTAGTCCACATTAAGCAGGAACTCTTATGTGTGAATTTGGAAACGATCTATTTTAATGAGAAGGCAATCGTGAGCCGAACCAGACTGTTATCTTTGTTATGAAGTAGGACACAACGCAGGGGACTTCCCTATTTTTCAGAACGCGGATTAATAACACTTGACTGACAACCTTCATGTTTGCAGGTATAACCGACACAAAAGCCTCAGAGCTGGAGGCTGTGGGAAACCTCAGAGGAATCCTTTTTATCAGATGGAGGAATTCCCTTTAAGAACTGCGTCTGGGACAGGGATTCACAAGCCCTGCTTCTCAGGCCCCTTTTGCTCTATGGACGGTGGGGAGTGGGAATGGTGGGGGGTGGGGGGGGGTGGGCTGGGGTGGGGGATGGGAGGGTGTTTATATCCGGGTAATTTTACCACTGTACTCAATGTCTGCAAATGTTTCTTGCCAAAGAGACTTGGAAGCGCTGTGGGAATTGCCAGGGATTCAGGAGGTGGCATGCTTCGTGTTACTCGTGGTGGCACTGTTGACCACGCAGGAGGTTCATGAGCCAAGCAGGGTTCTGTCTGTGCAGGTATCAAACGGAACTCTCCCGAATTGAGGTCATGAGAGGCTCATTTGCAGTCACTGAATGGGAAGAAGGGAGCCTTCTCTGGAACACGATGAGCTTTTTTTTTTTTTTTTTTTTTTTTTTTAAATCTCCAAATGTGCCTTCTGTGGATGCTACTAGTCTGGGAAGAAATTCAACTTCAGAGCTGTTCGTACATGTCAGGAAGGGACAATGTCATAATAAGAACATGCTCTTAGAAAAAGACAGCCACCTCACTTATCTATCTATGCAGCTAGAACTGGAAGAAAAATTATGGCAAATATTTATTTGAGTCTGAACATGTATTCTACACACACATAAACACAGAAAAACTTCCAGCCCACTGTTACGGAATTGTAAAGAGTAACAGAAAAGAGAGCTAAGGTATTCATCTATTTTGATCATTTGAAACTATCCGATTCACGGTGGAAGATTTTCCTGAAATAAAGTGTAGAGATTTAAAAGTCAGGTTTTGAAACTTATAAAAATCAACTGATGGTTGAAATACAGGCTAAAACGATAAACTGTCACTCATATGAATGCACTAACATCAAAGCACGTTATGATTAACTTTTGTAAACACATCATAATCCTTAGTTTTCAATAGGAAAGCATTGTTCCATCCATTCTTCTGATGATCGCAGTTTTAAAAATCATACTTACATAAAGGTAAACAGCATCCTGCAAACTCTTCTGGGAAATTAAAGGGGAAATTGGCACACAAAAGATAACTCAACAAGCAGGGACATAACCTGGGGCTGTGAATAGAAGTATTATTTTTTCTAGGATACTATAAATTTATTTTACTCAAAGATAGGCACTGCAGTGTACCTATGATACTTGTATTTTTTAAAAATTCTTTTTCACTCTGTAATATGAAAAAGTTATCCATACAACAGCAGGAGACCAAAGACACAGGCTTGCATCTTTCTGTTTTTTAATAGATGAGGTATTTATAGATTTTACTATTTTACATTTTTAAGAGAAATGAATATGCTACAATCCCTTTAACTGCCATTTTTAGCATCACATTCTGCCTGTCAGCACCTGGACTCTTTTGGTCTTCCCATTCAAGGGCAGTTTATGGCTTTTGTGCTGGGGTCTCATACACGTGCACACCAGACAATAAGCAGGATATGAGCCAGGAAAGCATCTCTGCTTTTGCTCAGCCATATGTCCAACACCTAGCAAAGCTCCCAATAGTTCTCGATAAGTACTTGATGAACAGTAAATCTACTTCTTTGTATTGTAAATAAAACCCAAATCGACCTTGTTTTCTTAGTCTTTTCTTACATGTCGGAACTCCTCTCAGAGGAAAATAAGATCAAGAATATACTAATACTGGCTAGTTGTAT
Organism: Lontra canadensis; assembly: GCF_010015895.1. NCBI lineage: Eukaryota > Metazoa > Chordata > Mammalia > Carnivora > Mustelidae > Lontra > Lontra canadensis. The sequence continues at coordinate 11,854,447 of NW_022631011.1, forward strand.
GATGGACAGGAGGTAGGTGGTAGGAGACTCACCCAGGTCCTAGTCGTGACTTTGCTGCTAATTTGGGGGGTTGTACTTAACCTCTCGGCCTCAACTTTTGCAAATGTAAAATTAAGAGTTGCTATGGTCTCAATGTTTGTGTTGTCCTGAAATTCATACGTTGAAATCCTAATGCCAAATGTGATGGTATTACAATGTGGGGATCTGGGATTGATTAGGTCATGGGGGTGGAGCCCTCATGGGTGGGATGAGTGCTTTTATAAAGGAGGCCTAACAGGGCTTCCTAGCCCCTTCTGCATGTGAGGACACAGAGAGCAAGTGGCTGCTTTGAACCAGGAAATGGGCCCTCACTAGAATGTGACCCTGCTGGTTGGTGTCTTGATCTTATACTTCCCAGCCTGTGGAACAATGAGAGATAAATCTCCATCTTTTATAAGCTGCCCAGTCTCTGGGATTTTGTTATAGAGGCTTGAATGGAATAAGACAAGGGTCCAGGTTAAATAATCTGAAATATCCTTTCTGATACTTAAGTCCTGTGATTCTAAGACATAATCTGTGGCAAATCAAAATAGGATGTTACCTGAAATAATTATGCCTTATTTATCTCGGGCCCCCAGGGGCCTAACACAGAGCCTGGGAATCTCAGAGATGTATAATATATATTTAAAGAAAAAAATGAGTGAATGATCATTATAGGTATAAATGTGGCCTAAGCATCATCAGGATTTTTCACCAGTGGAAGAATCCCTTCTTTATGGATACTGACTTTTGCAATTAAAATTAAGTCAGAGAGTGGTTTGGGCAAATTTTCAGTTTTATTCAAACCAGTTATTATTCTTATACATGATATTTGAATAGTGTGATTTTTAGAAAAATTCAGAACACATTTATGTACTCTGTTAAGAAGGGACAACAGTGTTATGCCTACAGAATTTTTATTTTCATACAAATTTTTATAATTAATTATAAATATTCATTTGTAAATATTTTTAAGGAGAAAAAAGAAAAGGGGGCAGAAATCCTTGCCTTCAAAAGGCCCCAGCACTGGTGGTGATTCTATATAACATATAGCCCTAAAATTCTATAAGTCAATAGTGTTAAGACATCATTTCCGAGCTTCATCGATGCATGAGGTTTTTGCATAGTCTCAGAACCACAAGGTGCTGTACCTTTGACAATCTTGTTCCACAGAAATAGTCCTAATTTTAGCATCAGCCTAAGCATAAACTTATTTGCCAATGAGAAACAGATCTATAGACTTATAAATAGCTTGCTTCTCAGGAAGTATTTTAAATGGAAAATTCTAGCATTATCTTACATACATATTCTTCTTCTAGGATTAAACTGGAAAGCTCTTTTAGTGAGGCAGTTTGCTGCAGTGGAAAGATAGGACTTCACACTTTCATTCTGCCACTTAGCAGATACGTGACATTGGCAAGTTATCTACGCTCTTGGAACCCTAGTTTTCCTATCTGAATAAGGAGGGAAACAATAGCTAATTTGAGAGGATATTATGAAAATTAAATTAGATAATGTTCAGGGAGCACGTGCTTGGGTGCTTGGCGTAATGCCACCAGATCCCCTCTGTAAGGTGATCTAAGGGAGCTCTCCCTTTGCTAGTAATGCTGGACAAAGTGCTATGATCTTCATTCACCACACTTGAAACACGTAGTACATCTCCAAATAAGACTCCCCAGGCTTCATTCAAAACCAAAAAAGGAGGCTGCTGTGAGCTTGGTATAGGTGATTCAAAGAGAAAGAAAATACTTGGCATTTGTCCTTGGTGAAAATTTTAGAGGAAAGATAGACAGATAACAGGAGAAAAGGCATGAGGCTGTGAGTGAGTGAATGAGATCCCTTTTCTTTCTCTTGTTTATAACTGGAGCTGATCCGGTAATGGCCTAAAGGGCCATGTGAATTCAGAGAAAGACAGATGACAACTGCTGACCCAGGAGGAGGTCATCAAGGACTTCAGTGAGATGTTAGCAGAAACGGCTCTGATGGATCTTGCACAAGGACTGGGATATCGCAAGTCCCTGGAGATTGCCTGTATGTACATGGGTGACAGGGGTTTGCAGACGAGCATGGATGCCAGGAGCGTCTAGGCAGAGGAACCAGCATGAGCAAAAGTCAAAGCACAAAGAGCACGGCTTAGAGAAGGTGGATCAGATGATTCCTGAGCTAGCCAAGATCAACTGATGAGGAGCAAAGTGGACCTTGAAGCTCAAGAGGTCTGTTGTGCCTATATTGTGACACACTAGGGAATACATGGGATGGATTTTGTTCTGCAGTAGATGGGGCAGCCAGCACTGGCTTCAAGACTGAAGTGGCTTAGGGTGATTAGATCTTGTTGGCTCCTGTTCATTGGGCACCTGTGATGTACCAGAAACTGTGCTTTGTTGTTTTATGGATCTCCTTTTCTAGTCTTCATGACAAATTATACATAACTTTTCAGGTAAGGATCTAAGGCTCTGAGAGGTTAAGTAACTCACTGCTCAAGATTACACATTCTTCAGTGGAGCAAATGAAATAAAAGGAGGAATAGGATTTTTAAAATATGAATTTCAGGTTAAACCATTAAAGCATGGGACTAATGAAATTTGAATGTAAATTAGGAAGTTGATTTAGACGGCCATGTTTTAAAAGAAAAGGAGAATAGGAACACTGAAAGAGGGCATTTGTGGTTCAAAGTGAGGCCATTCAAGATTAGGGTGAGATCTCTTAATATATAGGCATGTTCTGAAATTATGTAAGATTTTTAATAATAAAAAAATGTTGCTTCTGTGTTTGAAAGATACTTCATCATTATATTACATGAGAGAGAGTGAGCGTAATAATTAAGAGTGCAGGGTCTGAAGCCAGACTGTCTAGATTTGAATTTTTACCCCCAACTTAACCTCAGCAGATGATTTAACTTCCTTGGCCCTAGTTTCCTTTTCTTTAAATAAGGAGATATAATATTACCTATTACATAGGATTGTTTAAGCATGAAATGAAGTATATGTCTATATAGAATAGTGTTTGGCATAAAGTAAGAACTCAGTAAGCATTAGCTATCCTTGCTTTGGGGCTTAGTCTTCATTCCCCAACCATTTATTTAGAAATTATCTACAGTGAACCAAGGATTAGGCCAGTTTCCAGGAATACCAAGGATGGATTACAGATGATTTCTGTCTTTAAACACATTTGATTCTTTCCAATATCATACTTTGTGGCTCAGCAGAGATACTCTTGATTACCTCTTGTTCAAAGCACTTTCCTGCATTATTTTGGCACCAGTGATTTAAAATTTCCATTTACAATGGAGAGTAAGGAATAATACCTCCTCTCCTCCACCCTTCCTCCAATATGACATTAAGATCTGTTCAGCCTGAGCTTTCCTTTATGACATGTTTCCCTTGACCAACTAGGAAACATCATGAAGTTAGTGAGATTAGTTCCATAGTCCCCTCCTACTTATGTGTACCAAATCCTGAGAAGCTGAGTGTTTACTCCCTCAGAAGTCTCTGGCCTGCTAATTCATTAGACTTGTGTGTGATGTACTATGTATTATTAATGGATGCATTTCTTTCCCCAAGAGTATTTTTTTTCTAAATATGACTTTATAAAGCCTCATTTCCATAAGCTGGAGAGAAATGTTAATGATTAGAATCTTCAGTGCTCTACCAAACCTAAGGAAGCTTTGTTTGGAGAATATCAGTTATGCAGCGCATCTTCAACCACACCATAAAGCTCTTCATTCCTGTGTCTCTCAATTTTGGGTTATCAAGGGATCCAAGTAATTCTGCTTGTGATGGCATTTTCACATTGTCTGAAAGGATTCTCAATTAGGCACTGCAGGTTTAATATTGACATTGTTTGAACAAATGAAAATTGTTGGTAGGAGGGACACCATGTCCTTTTGAAGGTACCCACAATATATTAAAATGGACAGATGGGGCGCCTGGGTGGCTCAGTGGGTTAAGCTGCTGCCTTCGGCTCAGGTCATGATCTCGGGGTCCTGGGATAGAGTCCCGCATCGGGCTCTCTGCTCAGCAGGGAGCCTGCTTCCCTCTCTCTCTCTCTGCCTGCCTCTCCATCTACTTGTGATCTCTGTCTGTCAAATAAATAAATAAAATCTTTAAAAATAAATAAATAAATAAAATGGACAGATGAATAGACACGATAACCTCTGAGAAAAGATTGAAAAGGAAAATGTCTACATAAGTAAAGGAGAAGGAAATGAAAAAAAGCAAGGTTTAAGCATTAAAATAACTCAGGGAAGTGATTTCATGAAAAGCTAGTTTAATATCAAGGAAGCCCTTTACAGCGGGATATTGTTTACCTGCCCAAAAAAGACAGATACAAAGTGGCATCCGATCACTTAACTTTCTAACAGAGTCAGTATTTATTATAGGAAATGGGAGCTGATCAGATCATAAGGCATCTTCAAGTAGCAGACAACCATTACCAAAAGAGAGAGGTCGGATCCATAGTCAAATAGATCTGAAGCTCTGGACTTAAATGTGAATGCAGGAATGGGACTGAGGCCCGAAGAAGCAGTTCTTATCTGTACTTTGTGAAATGAATTTAAAAACTAAAAATCATATTTGGTATATATCTGATAATTTTTTTAGGAGATTTTATCTATTTATTTGAGAGAGAGAGAGAGAAAGAGAGCGAGCACACAAGCAGGGGGAGGTGCAGAGGATGAGAGAGAAGCAGACTCCCTGCTGAGCAGGTGGCCCAACTCCATCTCAGGGTCCTGGGATCATGACCTGAGCCAAAGGTAGCAACTTAACTGACTAAGCCACCTAGGTATCCCCATTTCTGAGAATTTAAAAATTTTCCTATTAATTTGATATGCAAAATAAGAATATGACAACAATTTTGTTAGCAGCAACAAATTAATGCTACAACATTGTACAGCTTAGAATATGGCTTTCGATATATTAAATTTTTTTCAGTGTAGAAAAATCCAACTCTATGTTTAACTTGAAGTGTACCTCCTGAGAATCATTTTTCTTGGCAGAAGCAAGTAATCCTTGTTCATTTTTTCTCTAATACTTGTGGGAGAAATTAATGAAGGCCTGGTTGGTCATTTAGAATCTAACCAAGAAAAGGGAAAACACTCTAAATATTTTAAACAGATGGAATTTAATCTAGAGAAATGGTTACATGGATGATGGAAGAATTTTGAGCTAAACAGGGGATCAACTGGGAGATCAGCAGAGGCAGGAAGCCAAAGGCATTACCACCCACAGGTCTCAAGGGAGAAAGGGAAGAGGTGATATTAGTGGAGCTCAGAGTTCAAGGTCACTGGGGTAAGCTGGAGACAATGGGGGTGAGTCTTGGTGGGAGGAAATATTGTCCATAGGGGTCAGTCCCCATGGAACCAGTAGAGTAGGAGCAGAGCAAGGAATGGACGAGAAAGTAAAAGCTGTCACAGACCAGCAGAACTGAAAAACAGTATTCAGTAAACATGTTTCTCATTTTCATTTTCTCCTCCAGAGTGTTATGCTAGGAGAACTGATTTACTGATAGTTTTAAATCACTCTATGCTCAGTGCCTGGTAAGTATGTTCCAAAAATATCTTGTAAATAAATGAAATCATCATTTTAGTTCCACATATAATCTCAGTAAAACAAATTTACACACCCCAAAGATTATGAGAGAATGAGCACCTTTACTTTGAAGTTAATAAAAAGTATAAAGGAAACATCAGTATCTTCTGGTTTAGATTAAGAAAGTGGTCAATGCTCTATCAGTTGCATTGTTCTATTCAGAATTGTGAACAGAGGTTTATTCTGACATTCTGGAAATCACCATTCTTCAAAGTAGATCATAAAACCACACTTTGAAAACTGGACTCTGGAAAAGGTGGAAAACCACACAATTTCCTAAAGAAGACCACCACTTAGTTCCTCCATTCCTTTCCATTCTGCTGAGAAATGATAATGGTAGATTGCCAATTAATAGTAAAGCACCAATTTGCAGGCTTTTGTGTTTTGTAGCATGGCAAGGTAATTATGGATGATGATGTAAAAAATATTTACCCACCCTTTTTATGGCCAAGCAAAACCAAGCTTAATGTGTGTGAGCACATGTGTGTGCTTAATCATACAGAGTAGTTTAAAAACCACACCTAACCTAAACCATGTCCTACTTGAATTTAAGCAGGATAAAATCACCCCACGGGCGCCTCTGGAAAGTTACCCTTGTATTGCACACACAGACTTGGTACCGATTCAATGGTCACTACTGCTATCAAATTTTCCTCTAGCAGTTTTGCCTCATTCTGACTTATTACTCTGATACTAAATCCTTCTACATATTTAAAAAATGAGATGACCTTTGGAATAGAATGAAGTATTCCAGCATTTGCTTAATGGGAGCCTGGAAGAATGTCAGGGTGTCTGTATCTCATACCTCATACTTCAGGAGATTCCTGACAACAACAACAAAACCATGGAAGGCACAGAAACTAATACCATGTGGCCTCTCACCAGAGGTACAGAACACTGATAACATTCAACCCCATTTTCATTTCATGCAAAGGAGAGAAGCACTTTTAAGGGAAAATAGTGCAATGTCCATCTTAAATTCTTTGCTTTAGACACACTCACCTAAAATTCAATGAAGAAACAGCATGAACTTTCCAAAACCATCTATTTTCTCTTCTTTGAAATGGCAGGTGACTATGGCATCTAAAGACTTCCCAAGAACTTCATCCAGGGATTGGTAAATCTTATTTATCTGCAATGGGAAAATACACTTTTATTTAGCTAAGCAACTTATACTTACATCTTTATTACAGATCTAGAACACACAGTCTTTTACAAATCCCCCATACACTAATAATGGTCTGTAGTACTCAACTCATAACCTTGGTTTTCATTTACCATAAGAAATATTTAGGAAAATGGATATTTGTGCTAGAAGTCACTTTATAGATGAGGATAGTGAGGCCAGAGATTGTGTGTGTGTGTGTGTGGTGACTGTCTAAGATTAAGCAGCTGGTTACTAACAGAGAGTGGCCTTGAACCTTGGGCATCTGATACACCTCTTTAGTTTTAGTTGATTAAAAACCCAGAAAGGGGAAAACATGGAATCTTCTGTCTTTCCCAAGTAAGTAATTTTCTGGAATGTTGTGTCACCATAATTTCTACCAAAGTCAAGGAAATTACAGCTGAGGTCAGAGTCCTCAGACCAGCATTTCCTATAATGACTTAGGCCTGAGCAATCCTAAGTAGATATCCTACAAGAGTTGACTACCACACAGGCAACCTGACATTATTTAATGATGCATATGATTTATTACGTTATGTAGTAATAACAAATAATAAATAGTTCGTAAAATTGCCCATTAATGTTTTTTTAACAAAGCTGAACAATTTTCTCATCTTTTGCCTTCTGGGAAAACTCACAGAGTAAAAGTGGGAGAGAGAGGTTTGAGATGGTAGTTCCCAGATTTCCCAGTGGTGACCCAGGCACCCACTCACCGTCTGCCACCAGCTCATCTTTCCCAACAATCTCTCTCATCCGTCCCTTGTCCCTTCTTCTCCTTACCAACTGCACAGGCTGGATGTTACTATCCCAGGGGCTGGCGAGCTTGAAGCTGCAGGGAGTTGAAGCTCAGGAAATCCCATGCTAACATGAAGGAAAAGAGTGGGAAGGGATCACAGATGTTGAAGGGGAGAAGGCGTCTGATGACAGTGGGGGTGGAAAAGGAAGGGACAGGAGCCTAGTTCTGCACCCTGGATGGGAGAAAGATGCCCTCTGTCTCCAGCCCCACGCCTCCACATTCCCTCCCCGCTGACTTCTTCAAACCCAGTTCTCCACAAGGATTATGGTAATTATTTTAGCTCTCATTGCTTCTGGCATCCTGTGATTCTAGGTTCCTAGAGAAAATTCTATATAATAACACCCCCTTGCTCTAATCCAAGTTTTCAGATATATTCATTATTGGAGGAGATTTGTCTCACAGGAGATAAAGACATTTTCACAACATAATGAACCCTTGTTCTGTGTCACATTAGAACCCAGCCATCTTTCTCCGTACTTAGATTCTAGATACATACATGGATTTGGCATTTTTTGAGTTAAATGTATATTACAACAGTAGTGCTTTCAATATTTTTTGCTTTCTCAAAGTACATGTTAGCTTTTTTTTTTTTTTTAATTGGGGATTCGGGTAAATTAGAGCTATGCATCTGGGAATAAGTTATGTATTAAAAATATTCTCTCTCCTTCATGAAGGCAGCTCTGTGAGCCCCAACATCAGGAAATAAAGTGGAACTCTTAAACAATCTTATATGCTTTTATATAAGACTATAGAATGTATATCACACACAGAGAAACTGACATCTAGCTGTATCTACAATCGAGAGTCACTCAAGATAGCCTTTGGTACTGGCCTGGGGATCTCTTAGCATCATGCTGTTGGTTTCTGCTCTTCTTGGCTACTTGGATAAAGATGTTTTGCATTTTTGTTTTCTGTGTAGGTCCCTGGGTTATCTCGGACTGTAAGAGACTAGGAGGGAGACAATGCTCAGATGGAGATGCTATATTGAAATAGCCCATGGATGGCCCAGGCTGCACGCCTTACGCGAGATCTACAACTCCAGTAAAGGTTGTAACTTGAGTGATACCTTGATTGTAAACTAGCTTTCTTGCTTGCTGTTCTTTCTCCACCTAGGAGTGGCTCTGTTTCAGTTTGTCTGGCACAGACAGTGATCAAAAGCAGAGGTTGAATCTGGAGGCAGTTCTCACCCTATCCCTCTTGGCTTCTATCCTGTGACGACTCTAGATCACGCAGAAACCAAATATCTATAATCCTTTCTTTCTACTCTGAGCCGCAGGGTGATGGTCTCCCAAAGTGCCACAGAATTAAAGGCATCCATCCAACTCTCCTCTTGCTGCAGCCCACTTGCAAAGCAAAAGTCGCAAGTGAACATTGGGTGGGAATAAAAACAATACCTTCCTCCCTTCGAAATCTTATTTAAATTCTGTATCAGCTACTAAATTCTCATTTGAATAACTTGTGATGAGAAATTAAAACTTAGTGTCATGAGATAAAATACAGTCTCTTTTTTCTAGCTCCCTGAAAAGCGTTCAGTCACTGTCTGATTGAAGGTAGGAGTCAATATCTTACCACAAGAGAAAGGAGTATTTTGTTAATTTGGGGTGCCATATTTTAGACATATGGGTTGGGCAGAAGTGGCAGGAGGCAGATTTTTGCTTAATAAAAGAAACCCCTCAACACAGAACACACAAAAATAGAATGGGCCACCTAAAAAGGATAGTAATTTTTAAATTAATGGTATCAGCTCAAGTGAAGGCTCAGTAATATCACCTGTGATGGTGGGATTCTGTCAAGCATGTGCATTCCTTACACAAGGATGGTGGAAGTGGTCCCTCCCAACTGAGATCACGTGGGAGCCAACGAGATATTAGACTGGAGTGGAGTTAATCACATTTTTGTCTATATTTATGTCCTTGCTGATCTTCCCACCTAAAATAGTACTCCCTCCTCACGATCTACTGCTCACTCAGATATATTCTGAGTCAACTATATAGCACGTCAACTATTACTATTTATTCATTGTTCGTCACTTCACGTTAGAATAGAAGCTCCACAAAGGCAGGAATCTTGTTCACTACTATATCCCTGATGCTTTGAACACTGCCTGACACAGAGCAGGCCTGCAGTACTATTTATGGCATGAATAATACATAAAGATTTGAATTTCTCTCTCTCTCTCTTTTTTACATTTCTCTTTTCTCATAAATAATTGGCCCAGTTTCCTCTTTCTTACCCCTATCAGTTCGCACCATGCTAAAAATAGTTTCATCACAGCTGGAGGAATTCAAAGGCCTTTACTCACATTGAGAAAAATAAAGAAAACAAGTAGGCATTTTGTCTATTTTCACTGTTATGTAGGAGAAAGATTGTCAACGGATTAAAAGGAGGTTTGGAGATGGTGCTCTCCAGTGTTTATGCCCTCGTCTTCTTTTTTAGCAATGCTTGGGAGACTATTGTGCCACGATTCTAATCTACTGATTTCAGAAGTTGGAAGGGAGCTCGCTTTCAGATCCTGTCCAGGTCATAGGGGGCCGGTTCCATGTTATGAGAAGCAGCTACAGGTGATGACGACCATAGACTTGCAAGGGGTGTTCCAGAGAAATGCAAAGATGGAGAGCCACACGGCATTCAGAAACATATGAAACTCTGTCTTTTCTGGTTGGCATAAATTGTAGGGGCTATTAAAGCATTTTGGCTAAGAATGATGAAAGTCGCTTGAGAAACAGTATCTACTTGTCTAAATAATTTCTCAACGACTGACATAGGTTCTGTTTTGTTTATGAGTGACTTTTTGTTGTCATATTCACAATTGGCATGCTAGGGCCTCATGCCAGAGCTGAGGCCGAGCTCAGGGTCCTGGCCACCCCTCTTCAGCAGACACAGCATCAGCCAGATCTCCAATGACAAAGAAGCTGGAAGGAGAGGAGAAACAATTCTGAAAGGTCCCCGCAGCATATTCTGGTGCTATAGAAAGGGGACAGAACTCTGATCAGAAGTTGGGGTTTTATTTTTGTCTCTCTACTAAGTATTGGACAAGTCATTTACTGTTAACTGGGTTTCTGTTTTTTCAGAGTAAACTGAGAGTGTTGGTCTAGACCAATGGTTCTCAACCCTGAGGTGATTTTGACCACCTCAGGGACATTTGGTGATGTCAGAGGTATTTTTAGTTGTGGAGGGAAGAGAGGTGCAACCAGCCTCTAGCAGGGATGCTACTGAATATCCTACTATGTACAGCACAGCCCCCAACAGAAAATAATTATCCAGCCCAAAATGACAGTCATGCCATTCAGAACCATCTAAACCCGGTGTAGACACTTCAAGTACCTCCCTATTACCAATATCGTTCTATAATTTTACCACTGGTCCCATCTAGACCTCTGAAGTTGCACAAGATAAGCTTAATTCCCCTTCTGAAGCTTCCTCCAACTCTACATACCACACCAAGCTCCTTCCTCTACCTCCCAGCTCTGTTCTTAGATGCCCTCCACCCCCAGACCTTGATGGTTCCACAACAGCCTCTGAGGTCCTTCATTATAGCACATGTGACCGTGTCAAACTGCCAGTGATTTTCTTATGTCTCCCTAAGAACATGTGCAATGGGAGGGCAAGGACTGTCTTGTTCATTTTCTCATCATCTTGAGCATGTCATCTTTCATGAGGGATAATCATCCTCACTACATGTCTGAGTAAATCACTGATCGGTGGAACAATCAGCGAACGTGAAGCTCATCATTTTCTCACCTGGTACCTACACAGGCTTGTGATATAAACCTATCCAGATCATCTCGCCAGATTATTATTTATTGGCTTAAGAATGTCAAAGTGCCTTAGGAAGCTACGGTAAGTAGCTGTGTCTGTGGGGTAGACACAGACACAAATGGGACTAAATTGGACGAAATTGAGAATCACCCCAGACACAATGATAGTAGGGCAGAGTCAGGGAGAAGACTGCTGGAAAGGAGGCCTTTCTGGATGGCTTTAAAGCCGGGGACAGACTAATGCTCAGGGACAGTTGGGCACCCTCTCTATTCTAAGGATTTGTTCTTGTTGACACAGAGTTCAGTGTGAGAACTAGGCAGGTCTTGGCTGTTTCTACATATTTCCTATTAAGGGCATCATAACAGACTGTTGCTTCAAGCTCTTACGATGAGAAAGCTGTGGCTCTGGGACAATTGAGCTGTTCAGATCCAGTGTGGCCCCATCACAGAAAGGCAAGATCATAGAGCCTGGTGGACTCCTCCCTCCTGGGATTCTAGGTCCCAAGGGAAGCCCTAGCGAGCCTGGCTGCATCTGTCTCTATGAAGTTCTTACATCTGTCCAAATAAGGACATTAATTTCAGCGGGAGTTGTACACCTGTCGTTTCTGTCAAATTATAGTCTAATGTTTCAGAAACATGGGATATACCTCACGATTTACAGAACATAGGGGGGCGCCTGGGTGGCTCAGGGTTAAGCCTCTGCCTTTGGCTCAGGTCATGATCTCAGGGTCGTGGGATGGAGCCCCGCATCGGGCTCTCTGCTCAGCGGGGAGCCTGCTTCCCCCTCTCTCTCTATCCGCCTCTCTGCCTACTTGTGATCTCTCTGTCAAATAAATAAATAAAATCTAAAAAATAATAATACAATAAATAAAATAAAAAAATAGGTTCCTATACAGGGAAAGTAGAGTTCCTGCCAGACTGCCCCTCTCTGTCACCTCCTTTCCTACTCCCTGTAGCACATCAGAAGACCACGAGAGAATATTTGAGCCAGTGTGAGACAGCAGCAGGCTGTTCAGTTTCCCTCCTGATATTTCACCAACAGACAAGGCTAAAACATCATTCTTCCTCACTTAGGCTAGAATAAGATAAAGCAGAAAGAACAACAACATTTGGACAAAACAGCTGTCAGAGGGAATGGACGTACACGTTCAGCAATGAATGGAGAATTTTTTACAGCATAAAGCCAGAGGCCTGCTGACATTCAGGAGTTCTGAAGGAAAGACTATGGTGACTTGCCTGTCAACATCAGTTCAACTGGGTACTCAGTCAATTGTCTTAAAGGTACCAAGAAGGAAGAAGGGGGTTTATACAGAAAGTCTCAGATCTGTTTTGTGTGCGGCGTTTTTTTCATAGGCATTGCCTTTGTGTTTCTTTCTTTGTATCCTACTGTAAGGATAAGGCAGTTGCATACCCAGATGATGTTTGCATTTTAAAAAGACATCCCTCACCCTGTGTGTTTAGTGACGCGCACTGCACCTGGCCAGTGCTCCTCAAAGAGGGGTTCAGCCACTAAGAACTTACTTAAGGGCCATAGCTTTTTTTCCTCTCTGAAAATAACCAGTGTAAAAGATAATTAGTTATATGCTAGTATTTATGAATAAACCAGTTTAATAAAAATGGATCAGGAGATCCACTTTGGAAACTTACAAAGTTATTTGGTAATCAAAGTAATAACTTTCTAAGAAATGTGGAAAATATAATACATTATAAAGAAAGTTAATTAAAAAAATAAAAAAATAAAGTTAAATGTCACCCACATTATGCTGCCCAGAGGCAATCCCTGTGAAGATGTTATACATTACTTCCTTTTTTTTTTTTAACATTTTATTTATTTATTTGACAGAGAGAGATCACAAGTAGGCAGAGAGGCAGACAGAGAGAGGGGGAAGCAGGCTCCCCACTGAGCAGAGACCCCGATGTGGGGCTTGATCCCAGGACTCTGAGATCTGACCTGAGCAGAAGGCAGAGGCTTTAACCCACTAAGACACCCAGGCGCCCCTATACATTTACTTCCAATTAATATACACACATATATATTTGCACACACATATATACACACACATAATTTTTAGTGAAATTGAGGGATTGTAAACTATATATAATTTTGTTGGAAGTTTCTTGTTTGTTTTACTTTTTGTATTCTATTATTAGTGATCCATACATATTCAGCGTAAGTACTCCCCCCCCTTATTTTAAAAGATTTATTTATTTAGGGGTGCCTGGGTGGCTCAGTTGGTTAAGTGTCTGCGTTTGGCTCAGGTCATGATCCCAGGGTCCTGGGATCCGGCTGCACATTGGGTTCCCTGCTTAGCAGGGAGTCCGCTTCCCCCTCTCCCTTTGTCCTACTCCCTGCTCATGACCACCCTCGCTCAAAAGATTTATTTATTTATTTGAGAGCGAGCGAGAGAGAGCACATGCACCCGGTGGGGGAGGGGCAAAGGCAAAGGGAGAGAGAAAATCTCAAGCATACTCCCCTCTGAGTGCAGAGCCCAATTCATGGCTGGATCTCATGATCCAGAGATGATGACTTAGCCAAATTCAAGAGTTGGATGCTTAACTGACTGAGCCACGCAGGCATCCCAATACCTCCGTTTTATTTGGCTATGAGATTATTTAATCAAACTTCTTTTTTTTTAATTTTTAATTTTTTTATTAACATATAATGTATTATTAGCCCCAGGGGTACAGGTCTGTGAATCGCCAGGTTTACTATTTAATCAAACTACTTAATGAAAGGATATGACATATATGAAGTTATGGGACATCTGTAGTCACGAAATGACTCTTCATTTTCTTTCAGTACTTTAACACACTCACTTTCACACAAACCACATTTCTGCTCCCTTTCAGGGTAAGGCAGTAGATCATCTTTAGTAGTGCTTATTTTGTTACAGAAACCTCTGTTGCACCAAATCCACGTATCCCAAAATATAAGATAAAGAGGAGTCATTTTCCCAGATTACACATTTAAAAACAGAGTGATTATCTCCTACAGTATCTTTTTATAAAGTACAATTGCAAACCAATGAGTGTCTCCTTTACTCACACAAACAATCACTAAACTTAAGTATCTCCTGTTTTCTTAGATGAACATCTCATCTCATGAATTAAGAACATGCAACTAAAACAAATCACAGGCAATATACACTCCATAGTGATGACCTCATTAAACCTTTAAACTCTCCATGTTGAAACTAATTCCAAGTAGGGCAAAAAGATTAACATATTTTTGTTACCCGGGAAAAAAAAATATATATTTACCCAAGATCAGTCTTTTGTCTCTTGCATACAGTATACCTGCCAATTTGGTAAAAAAGAGAATTACGTTGAACTTGGAAGGTTAAATCGTAATGTGCCAAACATGAATTCAATTAATTTTTAAGAAGAAAACTTTTTAATTAGCCACACACAGGTATATCATAGATTCTACTGAAATCTCCCTGGGAAGACGTGACTAGCATTATCACACTCAGATTTTGTGTTTATTCATTTGTTAAAGTGCTGCCCCATTTGAAGAGACTAATGATACAATGGTACAATGGGACTTGATGTGAGTGTGTCTGTTTGATTTTACCATGATGTAAAGATCAAAACAAATAGAAAAGAAGAAAGGAAGGAAGGAAGTCATGAAACTGGATATAGGGGGGAAAAAAGCAAAAATTCAAAAAAGATTTTCTAGGACCTTTGCCAGCTATCTTAGTGACGTTAAAAATGCCTGGGGGGGGGGGGGGTGGCAGGGGGGGGGACGGGGTGGCTGGATAGGGGAGTAAATGTTTGTCTGCAGAGTACCAAACCTCCCACAAATACCCTAAGTTAATTTTTTGTACTAAGACACGGAATTCCACATTTTTGAAAAACATTACTCTTCTCTAAGAGGCATAAAACCTAGCCATAAAGCTCAAGTTCATAAAACAACATGTATGCAAATGCAGCTGTTATTGGGATGCAATTTCAGTGACAAATTCTCTGGCATGAAAACCAGATTCTTACTTATTTATTTCCTTGCAATATTTCTTGTACATCTTGTTTCCCCAGAAACAAATATTTATGTGAATAATCTGGATGGGTCTTTTCTTAGACAAATAAATCTTTTTTTTTTTTTTTCTTTTTTTCTGGAAATCATAAAGGGAAAGAAGGATCTGATTCTGGGAATGAATGTTCAGGCTTTGCCCTTCAGTAATGTACTTCTACCTTGACTGATGGCCTTGAATATGCCATATGCTTAGTAGCCACCTGAGGGCTACTAAGAATCTGACTCACCATTTTCATCTGACTCAGAGGGGAGGAGTATCTTTTTTAAAAATGAAGGTAAAAGATAAAGCATTTAATTTGATATGAGTAAGGTGCCATGCCACTTTGAAGTTAAAAAAAAAAAAGATGCTATTTCCCATATCATAAGCTTCACAGACATTTTGTAGTGAAAACCCGAAAAAGCTTCTGTTTCTGTGTGTTCGATC
This sequence comes from Lontra canadensis, assembly GCF_010015895.1. Lineage (NCBI taxonomy): Eukaryota > Metazoa > Chordata > Mammalia > Carnivora > Mustelidae > Lontra > Lontra canadensis. The sequence continues at coordinate 11,870,226 of NW_022631011.1, forward strand.
TATCAATATCTCCTATTAGAAATTGACTTAAAATATTTATTTATTGACTTAAAGTATTTACTTATAGATTTATTTATGTAACAATGACAAACCCATTTGATATAACATAAATGATATCTATTTTTAATAAAAATAGCAATATTTTCCCAAAACAAAAAAATATAGTGAGACATATGGCCTGGTTTTACATTTTGGGAAGTCTCTTTAAAAAACGTTTGGCTTGGGGCACCTGGGTGGCTCAGTGGGTTAAAGCCTCTGCCTTCAGCTCAGGTCATGATTCCAGAGTCCTGGGATGGAGTCCGACATCGACATCGGGCTCTCTGCTCAGCAGGAATCCTGCTTCTTCCTCTCTCTCTCTCTCTGTCTGCCTCTCTGCCTACTTGTGTTCTCTGTCTGTCAAATAAATAAATATAATCTTTAAAAAAAATGTTTGGCTTAACAGAAAGAAGGTAGCTGGATTTTCCTATCTGCTTTTGCATTTATGGCAATAAGCTGTTTTGGTCAAAGAACATGAAGAAACTCCACATTTACACAGACGTGCAATTTGCAAAAGTGGTACATAAGAGTCTTTCGGGTGACTGAGGATAGTTTTCTTGCTATGACCCTGAAACTCAGAAAGCAGTTGTTTCTTAAAGGTGAGTGGCAGTATGGAACCTGAGCCACATCCGTGAACTCTGCATCGTCCATGGCATTAAAATTCATTATCTGTCTTGTACTTTGTGTAGATTTTTTTACTACTGTATGATTTCATCATAACGTTGGCTCTTCGGGAAGTTTTGGCTCACGGAGGTATGCAGATCTTCCAAATGTTGATGCCTTTCATTGTCAATGACAAAAAGCCCTATTTGTTAATCTCACCATCAATCTCATCAGAAAAGGCTTTTAGGTATTGGGAAGCTGTCAAGTTCATGGTGGCAGGTGCGAGCTTTCCAAGATTCTAATTTTTACTTCAGAGTTTAAATTTTATTATTGTCAGAAAATACTATTCGTTTTCTCTGAAGTGACAGGCTGACTTTATTCATTTTCAAGGAAATCATTGCCAAATACCAGGTCTGAAGAACCATAGTTTGTCTGCCAGCCGTTCTTTCTTAAGTAAATGTATTGTTCTAGAAAAGAAGTGGCTAGTTCAATTTGCATACCAAACAATTCTACTTGTAGGCAACCACTGTCCCTTAATACATTTTAAGAGCTTTATGCTCACTGCCCATTTCTCCACACAGATTATTAAAAGGATGTATACTTGAGTTTCAAGATTTAATTAGATTTTTGTTGTTGTTGTTGCTGACCCTTTCTTGCTTTATTTTTTACTGTAAATGCACGGCAGTGAAGAATATAATTTCTACCAGGACACGTTGGTGCCATTGCCTTGATTGTAGTAAGGTGACAGTCGGTTATACCCACCATTACTTCTGCATCACTGCAAATGTCCACATGGTAAAAATAGCCAATAGCATGTTAGAGTTATTGTTAAAGTAGATTGATCTCAAGGATCCCCTAAGACTGTCTTGGGGACTTCACTTTGAGAACCACTGCCCTAATAGAGAGGGAATATTGTAAGGTGGTTGAGTGAAGGCTCTGAGATTGAACAGAATCTCTGCGATATTGGGCAAATTACATAGCCACTCTAAGTCCCATGTGCCACACTTCAAAAATAGGAATAACAGATCTTACCTCACAGGGTTGTTCCAAAGATGAAAGAAGATCACTTAGTATAGCCCCTGACATACAGTAAATGCGACAGATGTCAACAATGATTGCTAATATTTATATTACCACCTTTTTTTTCAGATCTTATTTATTTATTTGACAGAGATCACAAGTAGGCAGAGAGGCAGGCAGAGAGAGAGGAAGGGAAGCAGGCTCCCCACAGAGCAGAGAGGCCGATGCAGGGCTTGATCCGAGGACCCTGGGATCACGACCTGAGCCAAAGGCAGAGGCTTTCACCCACTGAGCCACCCAGGTGCCCATATTACCACCTTTTTAAAAAAAATATTTTATTCACTTATTTGAGAGAGAGCACAAGTGGAGGGAAGGGCAGAGGGAGAGGCACAAGCAGACTCCCTGCTGAGCAGTGAGCCGAACACAGGGCTCTATCCCAGGACCCTGAGATCACAACCTGAGCCAAAGTCAGATGCTTAACTGACTGAGCCACCCAGATGCCCCTGTTACCACTTGTTTTTAAGATCAAGAAGCAATGAAGTGAGTAAATCAGAATATCTGCTGCACTTGTGGGAATTTGCTTGTGCTACCCCAATCCAACTTTATTTCTGCATTTCCTCTGTGTGTATGGAATGGATACAGATGTGCCCCTGCCCCCACTATGTTGAGTACAAAGATTTGCCCTGCAAATGCTTATCTTACAAATCCTGGTGTAGTCAGTCATGAGAGGTATTTCTTGGTAGTTAGAGTTAGTGGTGACAAATGAGAGATGGTATCTTGACGGGGACCCATGATCTCCCAATCCCTTATCATGTGTGGGAGGCAGGTATTACCAACGGTTTACACTATGATCAGAAAGCTAGATCACGAGGAGTCAAAGGGACCCCTTTTGCCTAAGACCTAGAACAAACACTTGAGAAACGTGTTTCCAACAATGTTTACCCTTGCCCGGATCTCAGTCCTCTAGATTTTACCACTTTGTGGAGAAAATTGAATTCAAGGAAATGGATGCTAAGAAGAAAAGGGAAAAAGAGGGTATTTGCTTCAACAAAGGGCAAAGGGTGTATGTGTGTGTGTGCGCACGCACACGCATATGTGTACACACGCGTGCATATGGATCTTGTACTCTGACAAAGAGACTGAGTGCTGTTGAATGCTAAGCTCATAGGCCCATATAACTGATGGAAATGGGTAAATACGTGGGTAGAAGCCCAGGAGAACCCTGACACAACGTGCCTGCGTATTTTACCTCTATGAATATTTTTTACTATGTCAAAGAAATATGCTCTCTCTTACTTTCCTTGAAATTATAAGAGATTCTGTTGGCCTATGTTTTATTTTTACCGCTTTTGATACTCAGTGGAAAAAAAAAACACAAAAAACCCAGACAACAAAGCTTTTTACAACAAGAAAACAACAATGCAATCTTATTTATATCTGATATTTGATTTCAGTGTTGGGGAAAAATAAAAGGATGGCAGTGATGGAATTGAAATGAAGAGCTTGTGCCCTGTGTAAGGACAGCACCTCCCTTTGGCTGTGCTCTATCACCACTCACTGGGGGTTCAAGGGTGGGAACAGAGGATAGAGAGGAGCCTTGATCTCCCCCTAGTGGTGAGAAAGTGCCAAAACAACAAACCGAACACCGTTCAGCGCGCGTGTATGTGAAACTCGCTAAAATCAGCAAAGCCAGCTCTGGCTATTCCCTGTGAGATGTGAGTCATATGGTAATTTTAATGTTTAGTGCATATTAGACTGTACAGACATGTATAGATGAGTCTAGTGTGAAGGACCATCTCACCCACTAGCCAGAGCTGTATCGAGTAGTTACTGGTTAATTTGATCCCTGTTTTAAGTATTTAATAGTAGAATTTGGATACCCATGCTGTCTTAAAACATAGTTCCCAAGAATTATATGCCTGAAGCTCAAATGTCAACTTTCAAGGATGGTTCCCTCTGAAGACTCATTTCCTTGCTGCTTTGCCCTCTTTGACACCCTCAGATAATCTAGTGAACTGAAATACAATTGCTTTAGAAGCTCAATACTTCATTATGCTTTTGTTTTAAAAACAGTTTTTGAGTTGAGAGTATGTCAGCAAAACCAACCCAAAGAATGTGGATGTTGTTCCAAGGTCAGCTTTTCAGAAGCTGTGGGCAGGCGTTATTGGCATTCTGTCCAACCATCGCCATGGGCAGCAGCGCCTTTCAGAGGCAATGAGTCAGCAGCTCTGACAACATTAAATATGGGAACCCATTAATGTGCAAGATAATAGGCACACATACTTCCTCAGACAGCCCTGGAGAGAGGAGATAGTTTATTTTTCATACTTCTGTAGAAGGAAATTGGGATAGGCCATTCGGACTCAGCTGTTAATGTGTGTATGTGTGTGTGTGTTAGAATCTGGATGAAAATATTTAGACACATGGATTTCTTCTGTAAAGAGAAACATATTCAGATAGAGAGCTGTGACGTCAGAAGTGAGGCATTTCAAATGGGATACTGTTGGCTAAGAGGGAGCTGTGTTCCAGATCAAGTCCGTCCGATCTAACAGCTACTGGCCAAATGGGGTTCTTTGAGCAGAAATGTGCCTCATCCAAATTGAGGCTTTGCGGTGGGATGTAAAACATACCATAGATTTCAAATACACAGTATAAAAAGGGATGAATCGTATCTTACTGACAACTTTTTACATTGATCACATATTGAAATGATAATATTTTTGATACACTGGGTTAAGTAGGATAGATTTAAAGTAATTTCACCTATTTTTATCTGTTCATGTGGCTACTAGAGAATTTTAAATTATGTATGTGGCTGGCCAGTGCTGCTTCAGAAGAAATTTGATATCCTCTCCTTCCAGTATATATATATATCTCTCTCTCTCTCCCTCACACACAAACACACACACAGGGAAAGAAAGGGAGGGGTCTCAGGAGTGAGCCCTTTGAAAAACACAGTCTTCATAATTGCATCAATGGTGCTGATAATGGAGATCCCAGTGCTCTAGAATGAGTACAAGAACGCAGGCCATTGCACTGGAAGAATTGCCAATCGACCTGCACTTTGGATCCAGGGGTGAAAGGGCATTAGTTACAGTTCATTTAATTCTGGCCTCCTTGCTAAGAATGCAAGGGCACGGCTGAAGATCTGAGAAATGTCTTTCCTTTACCACTGTTTAGAGAAGAACAAAATGAGCTCCGTAGAAATGAATCGGTGTTGCCTCCTGAACTTTCAATCTGTTTTAGACTTGGATGCTGTCAAGAACGATTTGAATGTGATGGTCAAAATTGTATGGTACCACATTGAGCTGAGACTTTTGTTTAGTAAGAATTTTGATAAAAGCAAAATCCAGACCTTAATTTGGTGATTTAAACCAGCCAGTAAAAAATTATGCTGTTTAGATTTGTCTGGATGTGTTTTTTGTGTTTTGAGTGTGGTTTGTCACAGCTCCTGGATTATCCCCTGAATTCTGACAGTATTGAGAGGTTCCTAGCAGCCTGTCCCCTGGACCTGCTGTTCTGTCCTTCCTAGCTTCAGAACTTGGAATCCATTCCATCAGCCGGCTTCATTCATCATTTTCTTAGCCTCAACTCATCTGAGGACTTTTGAGTCCTGGAGTCAAACAGATGCAAATTTGGGACTCCAAACTCACTGTCTTATCATTAACCCCCCCCCCCATTTCAACTATTATCTTTAATTTTTATGAACCCACGTGGAAAACAAACAGCTGAGCAGAGATTTCATAAATGGTGGCCAGGCCCATGAATGGTGTATCTGGCAAGAAGAAGGTATTTCTGGCTCCTAAACTAGTTGGAAGAAAAGGTGAGGTTCCTTAAATATTTCTTATTAGAGTTCTGCAATGTCTTCCCTCCTTCCCAAATAAATAACGTGCTCTTCTCCTTCAAATTCAGAAACCCAGTTCTTTGGAGGGACTTCAGTTGGAAAGTGGCTCAGCGTGCTCCCCTCAAATCTCTTTCTAGTATTCTTCCTTTCTAAATGGATATATGTGAAATTGAGTGTATTCATTTCAAGTTATAGAAGTATTTTATTTTATTTTATTTTATTTTTAAGATTTTATTTGTTTATTTGACAGAGAGAGATCACAAGTAGGCAGAGAGGCAGGCAGAGAGAGAGAGAGGAGGATGCAGGCTCCCTGCTGAGCAGAGAGCCCGATGCGGGACTCGATCCCAGGACCCTGAGATCATGACCTGAGCCGAAGGCAGAGGCTTAACCCACTGAGCCACCCAGGCGCGCTACAGAAGTATTTTAAAGAAAAATAAACAGATTTGTATTTTAATCATTTTTCATATGTATGATTTCTCATATAAAAAACGGTGAGTGTTACATTGAGTGTTACAATGTGAATATTTTCATAAGGGATGAAAACTAGAAAAACACTTTGACCATTCTTTAAGGTAATTGTTTTTTAAATCTTTTCAGTTTGGACAATGACAGCAAATTGATTTATACCACATTTTGCTTCTTGACAAGTTTATTTATTTTTTAATCTAAACTCTTGACAAGCATTTCTGAGCAATAAAAAATGTGCCTATAGTTGGGAAATATACAAAACCAAGAAAAGCATAGGTAAGCTAGGACAGGCTTACAGCATTTGCAGAATAGCACCCTTATATTATTTGATTCCAATGGCTGGGATTAAAAATATGTTGAGTAAGAGTATGCAAATACAAAAGATGATATAAAATAGACTGACTTAATGACACTCAGTTTTAGATGATTGCACTACAGTATTGAACAAAACATTTCAACATCTGGAAGTCAGAGTTTTCGCTTTTCTTTACGTTAGATTTTACACTAAGAAATACAGAAGTGAGGAATCCTATATATTCAAAGATTTTATTGGTTGTTAATGAAAGTCCTTCAGAGAAACCAGGGAACGAAAAGCCGCAAATACCATTGAAGGCTCTGATGTCTATAAAATATGATTTGGGGGAACCGGACAGGCCTGGGGGACTTCAACTCGAGAGTAAAAAACACCTTCAGATTGCTCCCTGACCTGGATGTTTAGGAAGAAAGGGGTTAGTGGGGATTGGCAGCTCATCTCAAGTCCTTTAAGCACCCCATCCCATTAATAGAAAAAAAAAATGACACAATTGTCAGATGTTTAAAGAAGAAGAGCCTCCAAACATGATTTCCAGCAGGACAATGTGCAGAAGATAAAAACCCAAGCTCTACAGTCTTTACTGGTTTAACTAAGGTAAATTGCATTAATGAATGAATGGCTTACTTCACCTTTTCTAGGACTGACAGTCTGTTCTTACTGCTGGTGTTTTTGCAATACTAAAATTGAAAATAGAATCATGCCTGAGGTGTGTCTAATGAAAGAAAGAAGAGGAACTTGTAACTAAAACTTCATAAAGGGAACTTATAAACTGTGTTAAAATTCAATAATGAGATAAGCTGTCCTGTAATGGGATTTCCCAAACCACAGAGCTACTGCCAAGAACTTAAACCCATTCCTAAAACTCAATTCTTTTATTTATAATAAGAGAAATAGTTGGCAATTAAATATTACTCTGTGTGTGTATAAATATACGTGTGTGTATATGTGTAAACCTCTCTCATTTGCTCATTTAAAGGTAGAATGCAAAAGCTGATAGGTTTGAGAGGGAGTAAAATGATGACTTAATTTCTCTGTGTATACAAATACTGACTCATTCCTCAAAGAGTCTGTCCACCCCATGGCAAAACTGTGCAACTCCCATTCACATTTCAACAAAATGAGTTTTATTATACTCACATGCAACAAATTCTTTGATTAGAAAAATACTCAGCAATCTAACTACTAAGAAAATTTATCTATTATTGGGGCACCTGGGTAGTTCAGTGGGTTAAAGCCTCTGCTTTCGGCTCAGGTCATGATCCCAGGGTCCTGGAATCAAGCCCCACATAGGGCTCTCTGCTCTGCAGAGAGCATGCTTCCTCCTCTCTCTCCCTGCCTGCCTCTCTTGCTTACTTGTAATCTCTGTCTGTCAAATAAGTAAATAAAATCTTATTAAAAAAAAGAATTTTAGAAAATTTATCTATTATTATTATTTCTTTCTTTCTTTTTTTTTAAGCACTTACATAATTTAGTTTTTTATTAACATATAATGTATTATTCGCCCCAGGGGTACAGGTCTGTGAATCGTCAGGCTTACACACTTCACAGCACTCACCATAGCACATACCCTCCCCGATGTCCATAACCCAACCACCCTCTTGGTACTGATAGAACATAATTTCACTGGGTAGTGATCCTTTGAATATTTTTAGAAATTAATACTTAGAAAATTTCTGTGTTAAAAAGTGAATTGACAGATGAATGGGTCAAGTGTACAACAGTCTGCTAACATACCTAAGAGCCCGTCCTTCTCATTTAGCAATAGTTAATAAAGATGAATGTAACAGTCAAAAACGCTCTACTCAAAAACATAGCTATGCCTTTAACCATGTTTGCCTTTACTAGATAAAGTTAAGCCAGTAAAATTCTGAGCATCTTCAGGCAGGGAAATGGCGGTGTGGGGAGGGGACAGGAGGTGCCGGTGGGCAGGAACAATCTGCATTATGATAGGGTGTCATTCATGTTCCCCTTACTTCAAAGTACCACCAATTGTGCAAGAGAGAAGGAGGCAATGATTTCCAATACCTGACTCAGAAAAAACTGCGTGGGTGTGTGTAGTGTGGGAAGGCGACCCCTAGGCCCAGAACTCTGCTTGCCTGCCTACCGAGACTGGGCTTTTCTCTTCTGCCTGGCTGAGTAATAGAATATCTTAGGTTGCCAGCATGCTACAGGGTTCTGGGGGGGAAAAAAGTACAGCTATTAGCCAAAGAATTTCTTAATATTGTTATTACTAGATATTGGCTATTTAAAGATTTTTTATTTATTTATTTGACAGACAGAGATCACAAGTAGGCAGAGAGGCAGGCAGAGAGAGAGGAGGAAGCAAGCTCCCTGCTGAGCAGAGAGCCCGATGTGGGGCTCGAACCCAGGACCCTGGGATCATGACCTGAGCGGAAGGCAGAGGCTTTGACCCACTGAGCCACCCAGGGGCCCCAATATTGGCTATTCTTTTGGAGTTTTATAGTTAACTTTTAAAATACGTACAGGGAAAATTATCCTACTTGGAAGATAAGCTCTAAAATCTCCTGAAGTTTTGGTTCAGAGTATGAGGTTTGTTTTTGGAATGTGTCTGAGAGATCAGCTTTCACAGCGAAGCTTTATTCTAGCCAGGACGGAAGTTAATGCATGTACTCTGTCTGAGACGCAGGAGTGCAGCTGAGTGCCCGAGAGCATGCAATTCCAGCTGCTACTTATTTTCTCTAAAGGTAGTTCCTCATCTTGAATGTAAGGGTAATAACAGTGCTGACCTAGAATAATCTGGAAGATTGATTTAGATAATGACTGTATGGCACCTGGCAATAGCTGTCACTCAATGGCCGGTAACTGCTCTAGGATGATGACACAGGGTAAGGGATGGGAAGTGACTAAATAGAAGTGGGGCATGGGACATTCCCAAAGTGTCATTTCTTAAGTGAAAATCCCCTCCCTGTCCCTCAGCAACAGCTCTCTTATATCAGCTATTTGCGACTGTCACCAATCCAGCTGAAAGATGGCTGCCCAATCCCAGAGAAGAAAATTGAGTATGGTGACCAGGTGAATGACTGAGACCACCCAAGTCTATCACTATGTCCATTGTTCTTTGATAAGCCACCAACCTCCCCACTTTTCCTTGAGAGACTACTCTGTTTTTTTTTTTTTTTTTTTAAGATTTTATTTATTTATTTGACAGACAGAGGGAGCACAAGCAGGGGGAACAGGAGAGAGAGAAGCAGGCTCCTGCTGAGTAGGAATCCTGATGAGGGGCTCAGTCCCAGAACCCTGGGATCATGACCTGAGCCTAAGGCAGATACTTGACCAACTTAGCTGCCTAGGCACCCCAGGAGAAAATTCTTAATGTTAGCTTTAGCAGGTTATCTGAAATAACTTTCTGACAGCTAACAAGGAAAGGCCTCAAAGCATTTCATGCAGTTTCAAATAAAGCTCAAACAGCATTAGCAAGTGTGAGTGGGTGTCAGCAAGCCAGAGTGGGCAGTGTATCTGAAGACACGTATCATGGGTCTCAAGTTCAAGACTGTCCGCTATTTCAGCACAGATATTTCAGAGGTATTTAAAAATCCTCTAGGATGAAATGGCTTTTTTCCTTGTCCTTTTATTCAAATAGACCATGAAATACACTGGAGAGAATTAAGTCTCGACTCCAGTATTCACTGTGCAATCAGGATTCAACTCTAGTACCCAGTGTGAGCCACAGAACCTAGCAGAAGTACTATTCATGTGCCTAGGAAATGCAGACGTGACCACTAAGAACGTTAGCTATAAATTCATGCCAAGAGCTGTAAAATGGAAAAACTAAAGGTGAGGAAGAATTTTATTTTTAGCAATCAACAGGTGGAAGTCTACTCATTATTGTTCTTTTCTGACTTGTCATGATAATAAGGATATACTAAAAGCATGAGCAAATGCATAGTGCAGAGATGACAGTAGAGAAGGTGATATAGTTTCAAGTACTTTAGACGTGTAATCCTTCATAACATCTTATTCACTCATGGGGTTTTTATGTAAATCTTGGAATCCCATAAAAAGTAGTGATTTGGGGAGAAATCCTACTAGATTCAGGTTTAATCACTTTGAAACAAGTAATTTAATTTCTGTGCTTGGCAAGGTGGGTCATTAGGAAGTACCAAAATAAGGTTATTTTATTTATTTTCAGAAAATTCATACACTTATATACTTATTATGAACATCGCAGCTCCTGGACTCAGGCCAGGTTGGGAGCTGTGGAAAATACAATGTCCAGAGTCCACTGGATCTGGACTCTGTCCCCTATCACACTGAGATCTTTGAGAGGTTTCAGACTTGTGATGTAATGAGCTGGAATGCAGTATCAAAAGTGCCAAGAGCCAGAGGAGAGATTTATTTAAAATATTAGGATTTCAAGGGATGAAGAAAAATGGATGAGATTATTCCAGTTGGGGCACCTGGTTCCTTCTCAGAAATGTCATTTAAAAGTAGCACAGCCACTGAGAGTCAATTATCATATGGTTTCACTTATTTGCGGAGCATAAGGAATAACACAGAGGACATGGGGAGCTGGAGAGGAGAAGGGAGTTGGGGGAAATTGGAGGGGGAGATGAACCATGAGAGACTGTGGACTCAGAAACAATCTGAAGGTTTTGGAGGGGAGGAAGGTGGGAGGTTGGGTGAGCCTGGTGGTGGGTATTAAGGAGGGCACGTATTGCATGGAGCACTGGGTGTGGTGCATAAACAATGAATTCTGAAACACCAAAAAGAAATTAAAAGAAAAAAAAATGTAGCACAGCTCCCTCTACAGGTTGGTGCTTAAAAACATATTTGTAGCCTGATGAATGAAAAGTGTTGGAGGTCTGAAGGCTCCCAAGGCCTGGCACACACTGGTGACTCAAACAATTGTTCCCCCATCAAACGGCAGACTTTAAGGAAGGGCATTCCAGTGGAGGAAATGAGCAAACTCATGGACAAGCGGGCTCATGTGCGGGAATAAGAGGAAGGGGCTCGAAAATGTGGAGGAGGTTAGGCAGGCTGGGTCGTATTAGATGGACACAGAGGAGCCAGTGCTGGTTTCACAGCTACTGTGGAAAGAGTCCACACTCATTGACATGAATCCCAAGGCTCTCTGAGATCTGGTGCCTGCCAACACCTCCAGCCTTCTCTGTCTGTTCCTCCTCTCCCCATGCATGCTGGATTTCTTTCAGTTCCTCAGTAAACAGCACTTTCTCTCCCCTCCAAGTGTCAGGCATACTAGTCCTCTGGCAGTCGCCCCATGCTTGTCCTTCCCTTGCCTCCTCTGTCTGGCTGACTCCTACTTACCTCCAGGTCTCAGCTTTCACATCACTTCTTCCAGGAAGCCTACCCATTTCCTGGACTAGGTTAGCTCCCCCTTCTATGTTCTCCCACCGAGCCTGCCCTTCTCACTGCACCTTATCGCAGATCCCTGTAGTTCTCTGTAACTGATAATATCCCTGTGTGTGGTAGGCTCTCTGAAGGCAGAGACCTTGCCTTTCTCATGGCCATATCCCCAGTACCTAGCTCAATTCCTAGAATACTTAGGAAACGATTTGTTGAATGAATGAAACAAACAAATAGCAGAGATGGTATTAAGACTATCAATCATACCCCCTACTAAAGTTTAAGAGGAACTCAGGATCAAAAAAAAGAAAAAAAAAAAGAAAGGAAAGTGGCTGGCCATGGTGTATGGTGTATGGTCATTAAAATGTTATAAAAATGAAATACTAACAATTGTTAACATTTACTGAGTGCCTGTCATGCCGAGTACTGTGCTAATTGCTTTCCAGGCATTATGTCATTTCATGCTCACATAATATTATGAGGGAGGTATTGTTTATAAGAACATGAAATCATAAATACAATTACATATAAAAATAAAATCTTATCTCCTTACAGAAACACTGTGTGTCTATCTTAAATACACACAGCCTATTTGGCTACCACAGCCCACAAGATATATATGAAATATCAGAAGGGAATATGGAAGTAGTTGTATAAAGACAGACTAAAAAAATACAGGATATTAAAAAAAGATATGAAGGGCGCCTGGGTGGCTCAGTGGGTTAAAGTCTCTGCCTTCGATTCAGGTCATGATCCCAGGGTCCTGGGATGGAGCCCTGTGTTGGGCTCTCTGCTCAGCAGGGAGTCTGCTTCTTCCTCTCTCTCTGCCTGCCTCTCTGCCTACTTGTGATCTCTGTCAAATAAATAAATAAAATATTTTAAAAAAGAAAAAAAAATAGAAGATATGAAGTCTCCAAAGCTTTGAATGGTCTGGAAAAGATGACAATGGATTTATCTGCAGGAATTTCACTAGAACTTCCAAGAGGTAAGTTCAAGATCCATAAAAGGTTGTACTACTAATATTGCTAAGACTAGGTTGAAAATAGAAAATAATATTTAAACTTTCAAATGACTCATGAGTCATAGAGCTGTAATGAATTAGTAATGGACATTAGGACTTAGAGGCACATTCTTAATCTGACAGTCAGGAGAATAACTATATTCTTCCATAACACATTTCCTGGTGCCACTATAATAGGGAAAAACACATTTTTAACAGGACCAAGGGTCTAATTCAATGCACTAATGTTATCTTCTTTACTGACATTAGAACAGATATTCATAAATACTCAATTATAGCAGCTTTTTCATACTTGCCTCATATACTGTGTCTAAGGTCAATAAACCTTCATTGAGTACTAAGAGTGACCAGGGCTGCCACAAATTAAGAAGCTGAATTTTCATTCTATTTTGAGATAGAGACATTGGCTTCAAATCCAAAAGATGATTAAGAGCCTCTAAAAAGGAAGGGGTCTAATTACCACTAGCACTATAAAAAGACTGTGTCCCCAGGGGAGAATAGGAGTAAACCAGGTAGGTACAGGTGGGGAAAACAACACACACACACACACACACACACACACACACACACCCCACACCCTTTTTAACTGTCTTCAGTTGATCAAACTAACTAGAACTTTGCCCTTGAAGTAGAATGGAGAGTTCACCTGACTCATAGTTTTTCTGCTTTATAGTCCATTTGTAGTGTTTTGGCAATAAATCCAGATGCTTGGAAGGTTAACTTTTTGTCCTTAAACACTTTGCTTTTAGAAAACGAGGGTTTTCATTTTCTGTGCCAGATGCTAGAAAGCCGTGGAACCAGCAATCTGCTCGGCTGATCTGTGCAAGAGGGAATCTTAAAAAAAAAAAAAAAAGACTCCTTTGATTCTCAAGTTCTCCGTGTAATTGACTTTATCTAAAACTTTGAGTCCTGAGCTCTTTTTACTTTTTTATTTTTTTGCATGGGGAGAAGTATCAGTCTTGAGATAAGTGAGGTATTCAGATACCTGCCCAGAATAACAAGTAACACCATGGAATTTGAAAGCACACTCTCTGCCATTTTTATATTCCTATCTTACTTCCACATACAAACTAAAGTCAGAACAACAAAGTGATTTTACACGATCCCCTCAATTTCCTATGGCTGTTCTGGATCACGAATAAGCATCATCTCGTAAGGAGGTGATGACACAACCGGAAAGAACAAGGTGAAACAAAGAAATGACTTTAAAGATTTTTGGAAAAAGGTTTTTAAACAGAATGGGGCCCATGTCAAAGAGAAAGTGAGTAATAGCGCCCTAGACATGAAATGGAAAAATAAGGTTATAAACATCAATGTGCTTGGCAGAAACAACCCCACATTTCTTTGTAAAAATCATTTTCCCCCACCTCCATTTTTCTCTCCAGATATCAATAGGCCACTAAAGAATTTTATCCACTCAAAATAGCATATTTTGGATGAAAATTATTCAGATAAACTGTTTAAAATGGAAACCACACTGAACACATGTTAATGTCATTGCCAGAAGAGCCCTAGACGTGAGGCTCTATCTTTAAAATGAGGGAGGGAACCTCCTGGATGTATTTCACTGATTGTGGGTATAATGTCCCTGCAGGAAATCTGCCAGGGCCTCACAGAATTCTTACTTGTCTGTAGCAGCCATCACAGACCCCTCAGTTCCCAAGATCATAATATCCCTTTACCCAGATCACCTTAAAAGCCGATTGATAAACACGAGGATAGCCCTCCAAACACCTCTGGGAAATCACTTGATGTCCATTTTCAAGATGAGAAATGCAGACAGAGATAAATTTGCAACCCAAGCACGAATGGGGAGAGGGAGGTGAGCAGAATGGAATTCAAGAGCATCAAATTTCCAGGCCTCCGTACACAGTGTTCTTATCTCTAAAGAAATTCTAATACAGGCCTGAACCATTACAACTAACTCTGAAATAGTAGAACACTGGCTTCAAGGATAAAGTTTTAATACTATTACAGTATTTGGATTATGTCCTAAAACATGAAGTTGAAAAGCCAGAAGCAACAGTACCACGTTAAGAAGATAGCAAAAATCGTCCAAAATTTACCATTAAAAAAAAAAAATTATGGGTAAAATATTTAGACACTGAAGATAAAGAAACATTTCCCCATAAACACACTGACATATAAAATACAACCCTCTACTGTAATTATGCAGTTTATCTAATTAATTTCTTGAAGACAATGAGAAACAGGAATACAACATCATCTGGAGTGAATTTTGAAGAACTCCAAAAATCTAGCCTAAATTTAAGTGCTTGTTAGTTGACTGATCTTTGAGTACATTCAGAGCAGGGACAAAGCTTCTGTAGAAATCCGAGGGAAGCAACACTAAATGTCCTGTGTTTAGTGGCCGCATAGTCATTGTCATGACATTCCAAAGAAAAGAATAAAACAATACAGACCCAGAGGATTCTATTACTGAATCTGTCCATCTGCTCCAATTTCCCTGTACCTACAACATGCATTTCAAGTCCCTCCATCTCCTGTGCCTCCACCTGGTTCTAAACCACTGTTCTGGTTAAGTCATCTTATTTGGATGATTCACTATAACCTCCTAACTAGTCTCTCTGCTTTTACTCTTACCCCCTTCACAGAAAGCTGGAATGATCTTTTAAAATGAAAATAGGATCACATCATGAAAATAGGATCACACTGTCCCTTATCCTTCTCTATACTTTTCACTGGCTTTTCACTGTGCCTGCAGGAAAAACCAAAAGGCTGAACATACTATAGAATCCTTTCCTGGGACTGTCCTTGCTTACTTTTCTAGCCTGATTTCCACCATGACCACCCAGGCCCTTTGGGTTCCTGTCATAGTCTTCTTGCACTTCTTAAATGTATCCATCTCTTCCCAGCTCATATCTTTTGAACCTAGTGTTTTCTCTGCCTACAAGGTTCTATCCCCCAACTCTGCTAACTTACTCATCCTTCAGGTTTCAACATCAACACTACTTCCTCAGAAAGACACCTTTCCTGATCGCCCAAGTGAATTTCGATTTCTCTGTTGCTTTTTTTCATAGGACCTATTCTTTTTCCATCATATATTTTCATTCATTCATTTATTCATTCATTCATTCATGCCTTTAGGGACACACACATTCAACAACGACCACTGAGCACCAACTATGCACCAAGCACTGTTTTAGCTGCTAGAGAGCTATGGTCCATACTCTCATGGAACTTACATTAATGTGTAACTGTACATTTACTGGTGTGTTTATTTGATGTTTGTCTTTTCTTTTAGATTGTGAGCTCTGTGAGACCAAATAATATAAAAAGTAAAGAGGCTAGAACCTGTTAAATTTTCTGTAATTCCTAGTGACAAAGCTAGCCCCAGAAGCCAGTCCCTAGGAGTTAGTGCTTTTCCTCATTTTTAGGAACATATGAAATAGTAGGTGTGGCAAAGACCATAGTGTTCTCCGTTTACCCTGGGAACACAGCTATACTACATTTCCCAGATTTCCTTGCAGTTTAATCATGGGATTAAGTTCTAGCCAATGATATGTGAGACAATTTCAGGTCTGCTTCTACAAAGCCTTCTTGAGTGCTCATCTACACTCTCTCTACTCTTGGCTGAAAACAGAGGACTCTGTTTTCTAAGAGGATGAATAGACCTGGTTCTCTGAATCACAACATGGAGGGAAGTCACCTACTGACCAAGAAAGACTACCTGAGATTGGTACATGAAAGAGAAATTTTGGGATTTATTTGTAATAATATCAAATACCATTACCTATTATTTGTTATGCATTTGGCTTTTCTACAAACATTAGCATTTAGGGAAATTAACAAAAGTGGCTACTATACCTTATCCCATTTTGCATCCTGGCATATTTCCTAAAGAAGGTCATTGGACAGTTCCCCTTGTATACACATTCAAGTCAAATGAAGATCAAAGGTCCATTTTAATACCTTTCACAATTCTGTGAGCCTCTTGAGCATAAAAATTATCAATGTCAAGTTAATGTCAGACATAAAGAACAATAATCTGAATATGTGGTTTATGCTTTAAAAAATTTAGCATGAAATTTGGCACTTCTGATGTAGTATTTCTTGTAAAATAAAAGTAATCCAAAATTGCTATTTTATCCCAAGATAAAAGACATTGACTTGTGGTGAATCAAGTAGTTAAAAATTAAAACTGGTGATTATTACTCTAGCAAATTAATTTGCTTAATAGCTCAAAATGACTTTTGGGTATTATGTAAATATAATCAACCTTGGACATAAAATACACTTTTTTTTCACAATAAAGCACAAAATATGGTATATATGTTTTTTTGTTATTTATATGAGTGGTATCCTTTTAATTTTATATTGAGTCTAAAATGATTAACTCTAAAACATAAGTTTATTAGTGATCCCAAGTATAAATACATTTTGAGTTTAAAATAGACAAATAAGATAGGAATTCAAGGAATGTGACTGGTCCATCACTGTGATTTTTCATCATCTCATGAAGAACGTTTTATTGTTATTTTGGGTCATTCTTTTTTTTTAAATTTATTTTTTATTTTTTTTATTTTTTATTTTTTTTAATATTTTATTTATTGATTTGACAGAGAGAGATCACAAGTAGACAGAGAGGCAGGCAGAGAGAGAGAGAGAGAGGGAAGCAGGCTCCCCACTGAGCAGAGAGCCCGACTCGGGACTCGATCCCAGGACCCTGAGATCATGACCTGAGCCGAAGGCAGCGGCTTAACCCACTGAGCCACCCAGGTGCCCCTATTTTGGGTCATTCTAAAGAGACTAATACAACGACCTTTTAAGATACTGTATTAAAGGGTGAGGGTTTTTGAAAAGTCAGGAAGCACAATCACACATTCCTCAAAATACTTAACAACAACAACAAAAGCCAAGTAAGTAAACACATATCCAGTCAATGCATTTAAAATTGTCATACCCTATCCAGCTAAAAACACAAGTAGGAAGGGGTGGGATTTCTGGGAGGTATGTTTCCACCTGTTTTTGATCTCTGGATTAAATTAAGGGAATGGATGGAAATGTGTGCAGAGGATATATTAACAAATGAGATGCAAGATTATACAAAATATTTACAAGACTACAAGGTGAGTTAACGAATAGAAAATGATGTTCGCCTCTAAAGTCAATACAACTAAGGAAACATCCAAATTATTTGTTTCTTCCCCTGCTCCAGCCTTCCAGAAAAGATGCTGTGGGACTCTGCATTTGCTCCAGTAACATTTATTGTATATGCTTCCTCAAAGTACTGGTCTAGGAACTCCTCTCCATTGCTAGTGTTGATACAATTCCTCCATGCACCTGAGTCTAGCACAGACACACACCTGGCATACTTCCGATCTCTTATCGAGGTCTGTTCTTTACCTTCTATATATAGAGATATCTGTTTGCAGACTATTCTAGGAACGGGGATATCTAGAATGGAGAGGGCTGGCTGTATTACTGAAGTTAATATCCCTTTAAGAAAGCCTAAATTCATCTTCCTCTTCTTGCAGTCAATGTAATTCCCAATTACCTGCCCACACCACAGGGTAGAATTAATAACTCTCAACCTTTGCCAGCTTCACGAACAGGCTCAAAAACTACATGCAAATTTTATTAACAGCAAAGAGCAATGTCTTAGTAGGTACATTCAGGGTTTACTATAAGTGGTTAAGATTGAGGGTAATAAACACGTTTAAAATCACATCATTCATTTAATTAAGTCCTTCACGTAACATAAAAATCTCCAACGGTCTTCCAGAATCAGGATCTACAGGCTGCAGCCTGGCTTTATGTTAATCTCTATTTCTAAGATGACAACTCCTACATTATGTCAAAAAGCTATGCTAAATCAGCTGAGCAACTTAGGAAAAGACTGAATTTTCTTCCAGTGTGAAAGTGATCATAATGGATGCATCCAGTTTACAACCTCACACACGGGCACTCAAAACTCTTAAAGGGCAACAATCAAAAGAATGCATTTACCATGTTGAAAATAAATTCAAATACTTCATATATATTCAAATACGCTTTCGAGTACAAGAACACTAGAAGGAATGTGATGAACTGTTTAGAATCTTATGTCTTTTTATATTTACTATAATAAAGGATTCATTGTGCAAAGGTCTGAATGTTCTGGCAAGTTGCAGCAACCCTAGGAAACACTAATGCCAGATACATTTTATATCCATATTAGGCTGGAGCCAAAAGACGGGTTGATGTGAACTGCAAATTGGGGTTTCCTTTTGCTCAAAATTTTTGTAGGATATCAGTAAGTTCTCTCCAGATTAAAAAGCGAAGTGCCAAATTTTGTATTTCTAGGGTATTTCTGATGATCACAAGCATGCAAATCAACCCCTGTAACTTGAAAATAAAGCTAGGGATGTTTGGCTACACATCTTGGGAGAGATATATTTCAAAGTTTGTCATTCCACAAAATCTTTTGAAATGATGACTGTGTTTAAGTTGGAATCTTTAAAAAATTTCCTTTGTTAGCTGTCATGTAGTTGTATTCTGTATACACATCAATTACTATAAAGGTCATAAATAGTCATAAATAGTTAACATCCACAAAAATATCCTCTTGATAATAGCACAGTCAGCCGCTACATTCCCCGGGAATCATTCAGCTTTGCGGTTATGTGGACCCTCTGTTTCCTTTAGTTTTCTGTCATTTCACTCTCTGTATGTATTTCCACTGCTTTTTAAGAACTCCACTAGAGGGTGAATAGGACAATAAATGGATATAAGTGGCCCAAGATCTATGGAGGGAAGGCTGAAACTACTTACTCAAATGGGGTTTGGTTTATTTGTGGACTTCAAGTATCTGTGTTATTCCTATTTTTTGCTATCCCCCATAATCACATTGGCCATTATGAGAGTGATAGATAATTTTTTTTTAAAGATTTTATTTATTTGTCAGAGAGAGAGAGAGAGCGCGCACAGGTAGGCAGAGTGGCAGGCAGAGGCATAGGGAGAAGCAGGCTCCCCGCCGAGAAAGGAGCCTGATGTGGGACTCAATCCCAGGATACTGGGATCATGACCTGAGCCAAAGGCAGCCGCTTAACCGACTGAGCCACCCAGGCATCCCAGAGTGAAGATAATTTAGAGAAAACGACCTAATATGCATTTGAAGAAAGATGTACTATTTGGTGAGTTGTAGAGTTTTGTTCTAACAATTCAGATTCGGGTCACAGGAGTTCATAATGTTCATAGTGTATAAAGATCATACTTAATGATGTTTAGGGATTTGACAAATCATGTAATTAGGGAATACACAATCGGATTGCTGTGGAGTATGTAATAATAATAACTTTGTTAAGATTTCATAATGGCAACGAACTCTAAAATGTAGAACAGAGAACATAATTCTAGTTTTTAAAAAAGACAACTTCTGTCATTTAATCTAAAATATGTTTAAGGACAAATTTAGGATAATTGTCAGGCATTTCTGATCAACAGTCTATTTAATGAAATTCTAGCTATTGGTGATATTGTAGCCAACATTTCTGGGCCACCCAGTGAATATATCCTTGAAACTTCTGCACAGAATAATAAAGAATAAAGAGATTTCATTAAAGGCACAAAATGTATGGAAATGAAGGTAAATGACAACTGAGCTGATAAGCACATTATTGATAGGTCTTTTGTTATTCTCAATTTAACCTCAGGAGCTGGAGATAGGTTCCTGTCATTTAGGAATGATCCTTGTCACAAAATAAGAAAGTGTTCATGCAAATCACATACTTTTTTTTGTGCCCCCCCTTTTGTATTTCTTAATCCCCATACTTTTTAATGAGTGTTAATTTTGAAAATTAAAATTAATATTATGCATTCTTTTAATATTGATATTTCAATATTTTGGGGGTGCATGTTTTACCACCCTGAGGAGAAACTATGGGTTCTGATTGTGGTTAAAATCACCAGTGGTAAACATAAGAGAAGCCAAGAGAGGCTAAGCATCATGATACATCTCGCCACTCTGCTTTTAAGTTACATATTCATTCTACCCACTGAATGCTGGCAATGCCTCTAAGCTAAAAGAATGTTACCAGAAATAGGCACCAGATTCCTTTTTTTTTTTTTTCTTTCCTCTAGTCGCAGGCTCCAGCCCAATCTAATATCTAGAGATGTTTGTAACAGCCTGTTGCTGAGTTGTGGCATGCTAGTTGCTGGGATGGATTCCAGATTAGTGTTCAATAAACTCAGGACAGGTCAGCACTGCTGAGACATTTCTGGGAGGGTCTGAAGCAGAGAGACTTAGCACCGGAGCCAAGGCAACATGATTCCCCCAGGAAAGCCAACCTAAAGTAAGGTGGAATGTGCAAGCTGTTTTCCTGTCAGAGACTGCACCCCCTGTAGTAACGTGGCAAGATTGTGTACTTGAATGGCATTCAAGAGTTTTAAATAGTGAAGAAAGGTGCTCCTTCTCAAATCAGTAGGCTCTCTCAGAGCCCCAGGGGATATCAGCATGGAGGGTGGGAGTTGCCTGGAGACATCCAGCTTCTATGTGGGCAACCACTGACAAGGACCCCAGTGCTATGCCAAGTGCCTTCATCCTTTCTGTCCTGACGCCATTTTTGTTTTTGCCGTAGGATGACCCTAGAAGATTCCCAGAATGCCTTAGTAGCCCCTCACAGACTGTGGCTGTGGAGAGAATGTGGTGACACCTTTACTGGAATTCTTCAGCTCTGTTCATACCTGAAACACAGTATTTGGTTATCGGGGCCACACTTTTAGAGGCACTGATATCTAATGGGACAGAGAGGACTGAGTCAAGGACTAGGGGAGTCTCTCCAGAAAAGAGTCTCATGTTATTAGAGGCTGGACTGGTTAAATGAATTATTCATCATGTTCCACCTGGAGAAGAGAAGACTCAGATATGTGACCAAGCAGCACGGCAGTCGGTGGAAGGTCCCGACGTAATAAACTAAAGAACTCATTCAGAGTTCCAGTAGAGCAGCCTGGGCTACTCTGGTCAGTGGTCAGCTCCCAGCGCCAGAAAGGGTAATTTTCCAGGATTAAATTGTATTAATCAGATGTCTTGCTCACCACAAGATACACAAATTATTCAATAAATGTTAATTATCACATAATTAATAATTATACTTGTTTTTAGGCATGGAATTGATAAATGACTAAGAAGTTTCTGTAGGTCTCTGAGACTCTCTGATTTGATAATTCAAGTCTTACTGTCACTGGCTTAGGGTCACATATTACCTACCCTGGGTTCTAGAAATCTTTGAGGAGGTTTTATTTTAATATTTACTTACACGAGCAACAACATTTATTATATATTCCCTCATCAGTTATCTGATTATTTATTGCCTTTTACCCTCTAGGCTGGGAGGATAGCGGTGCCTAATACCTTTTTAAATCCCTTCCTAAAAGAAAAACACAAAACCGAAAACCAAACACAACACAACAGTTAAAAATACCAAACCAGTCCTTTGCATGTGATAAAAAGCAGCCAGAAGTCCATAGGGGAAAAAAATAAACTCTTGTTTTAAGAATAAATTTTGGAATTTTAATACAAAAATAGATAGTAGCCAGTTGTGGGGGAGACTAGGTGAGGGCTGGAAGGAGTTGTAAACTCTGGCCTGATTTATATAGATGAAGCTCACAGTCAGGCTGGGCTTAGGGACGTATCCTGGGCAGTTGGACAGAGCATGGTGCCCAGGGACTCTGGCAAGAAGCAAGGGGTCTAGAAAGACTGGTAGGAGTCTGAAGGGATGGGTACTTGTACTTAGCAAGTGACCTGAAGTATAGCAGCATTTGATAAATGCTTATAGGATGAATGAGCAAACAAAAAAATGAACGAGTGTCTGGAAACTGGCAGAGGGGGTCCTCATCACAGGTACTGCGGCTGCGTGAGATCTCAGTCCTCAAAGGAACAGACAGAGAGGGTGGAAGCGGATACTGGATCTGGGGCACCAACACAAAACCAGGACAGTTGCCTACGTACTAAATCTGTATATGCTTGTATTTCTGCCTGACATTGTCAACAAAAGTAGTCACCACCAAGCTGAGGGACACACGAGCAGGGAGCTGTCTCTGTTGGGAGGTAAGAAAATGGTCTTCAAGGTACACAGAGAAAAGAACTGCTAGGAAATATGAAATATGAGCTGCTCATGATAATATGAAAATATAAAGAGGATTATTATCCCTGATGGTCCCCCAGCTGCAGAAACTGTCCCCCAGTTTCTGACAGAGTTGGAGACTGAGACCGGCAGAAATCTGCACCAAAAGCTTATTTTGGAATTTTTAAAATACCATTCCGTATACCTTCAAAGGACATTTGTTTTCAAGTCTCCACAGGGCTCTCATGCTTCCGAAGGTGGGGGGATGGAGCCGGTGGTGTCCCAAGTTGGGCTGTTGATATTTGCTGACCTGTCAGGCTGCTCTTCATCCCCCAGTGGGGAGCAGTGTTGAGGCCACGGGGCAGTGGGGTGGGAACAAGGAGACCTCCAGTGCCTCCACCTCTTCTGACCTCAGTTTAACTTGTATTTCTTCATTCTGAAGCTGGAGTAGGTCAAGGAGACCCACGGTTATAGTTGGAGCATGAATCACTGCAACCCAGGCAGGCCCGCGAAGGCCTCCGCTGGAAAGGAATTTTTGCACTGGTCTGTCACGTACCGGCTGGAGGGAGTACCCTGTCAGCAGTGGTTTGGGGCCTGAGGAGAGCTTGAGGGTGAGGTCCTGTCTACCTCACCGAAATAGGTCCCTCTTCTATCATTCTCTATCATTTTACTTTGATATCCCCCAAAATGATACTATTTTATCTCTTCTCCATATACTTACAAAATTAAGTAAACATCAAAGCTTAGGAATGAAGATGACGGCGGGGGGGTGCCCCCACCAGGAACATAGAAATGTAGGAACTAAGATGTCCTCTGAGAATTAAACTATAAATCAACACATAATGAACTGAGCCAGGGTATGTGTTGTCATCTTGAAGATAAAGAATGGTGTCCAGGCAAATCCCCCTGGAGTGTGCGTGTAGGATGCCATCTAACAACATGACCTGGGGAGTTAGACTGTCTGGATTTCAATCTCTGCTTTACCCTGTCCAGGCAGGAAAATGTGCCAAGCACTGTGTCTCAGTTTCCTCACCTGTAACATGGGAATAACGACAGCACCTGTCAGAGATGCTATAGGAATAAATGAGATAATGTATTAAAATGGTTTAGTAAATGTCATGCCTGGTACATAGTGAGTCCTCAGGAATTATTAGCTACAGCTGACATGCCTGAACTTCACTTAGCATCTTACCACATGTAAAGGCATCCAGTGTTCGTGAGACCTGCAGGGGGAGTCAGCAATGGAAGTGTGGCTAGGCGAGAGTCACAGAGGGAATGAATACTATTTCCTGCTGTCCTATCATACGTGAGGCATTTTATTGTGTTCTATATCCATTACCTCATTTAATTGCCAGGGCTCACCCCTAGCTAAAGGTGGCTAAGTAGCTAATCAAAGGACAGATAGCTGTAAGAAGTGTTGTTGAGATGCCTGGGACCTGTCTGATGGTTGGCAATCCATGATCTTTCGACCACATCACAAGGAGCTGCCCTGTCAAAGATGACAATGACCAATCCACGTGGAGAGGATGCTGATGGGAAGTTTATCTTTGTTGTGGAACTGTATGCTTAGCTTGATGCTCTCAAATATTTGGATGACCCAGCTAATTTCCCTTAAACTGATTTAATCTCATTAGGTCACCTTGATGTTATTTTCCTTCCTATATCTGCCGACAGGCAAAGAACGGGCATTTAGCCCCTGCGAGTATCCTTGTAGCACTTACTTCTCTTGGCATAAAATCTCATAAACTACTCTGTGGTTTTATGAGTTCATCTCTGTGATTCTGGATCACGGGAGTCTACCTCTGACAGAGAACTCTGTCTGCACCCGGAAACAACAGGTGGCGGAGCCCCCGGAGCTGTAATGTTGTGTGGAGGAAATAATGCCAGCAGCTGGACAGGGCTCTGCACATTGGAGACTCAGCTCTACTCCCATCCTTGGCCTCATGGTATCTGAGAGCCAAAGAGAATGCCATTTTCACGAACTCATTTACCATATTTACACATGTAAGAAGTTCACCTCTTTGTAGATGTTCCCCTTTTGGGGTACTTTCTTTTCCTTCCAATTCTGGGGTGAAGATACATTATTTTTTTCCTGCAATTTCCCCCTGAATGGGCAGCATTTTTTTATGCAATAGTGGTGGTTTTACATTTATGAAAGATCTGATAAGAGCTGCTGAAGGCAGGCATTGGACCGCACTTAATTAAATCCTGGTTGCTAGAAGTGACCAGAAGAATCTGCTACTGATAGCAATGGTGACAAGCTGAGGGAGTATGCTTGGGGCTGAAGACATACCAGCTTTCCTTACTAATGGCACAATATTAGGATGTAATTCCATCCATTCTCTTCCTCTCAGAATAATTTAGGGTGAAAATATCAAATTAAGGATGCAGGACATGGCATGAGTAAATATGGAATTTATTTATTTAAAGCTCCAGCCTTCTTGGAGGCCACTAAATAGCCAACAGGTGACAATCATTTCCATCCCTCTTTTCTGCTGAAGTCAGAAGAGATGACCTGGAAGCTGGGATCAGCGACAATGTTTCCTATTACGTATCCACTGAACATCAATTTCTCCTACAGCATTGCAAAGCCATTATCAAACAGACTACTCAACTCATTTGATCAACACCAGTCTTCCGCAGTTTAGCTGACAATTGCAAAGTCTTAAGACAGAGTCATGACTTTGGATTCTGTAACTTGACTGCAAGCTGTGGGTGAAGAAGGGGATGCTTTAAAATAAGACAAAACAAGATAAGCCTAGAAAGGTATTCTGCTCAGTAGCATTCCTCAAAGTGTGGTCCATGGGTCCTGAGGGTCCTCAAGACTCTTTCAGGGCACCCTCAAGATCAAGACTTAAAAAAAAAATTGCTTCATTGGAGTGTCCTTGATGCAATAGTCAAAATTATTAATTATTGATTTTATTAAATTTCAACCCTCAATTACAACTTTTTAAAATTTTGTGTGATGAACTAGGAAATACACATAAAGTACTTCTGCTTCACATCAGTGTGTGTGTGTGTGTGTGTGTGTGTGTGTAAGGCACTTGTGCAAATGTCTGTGAGCTGGCCTATCATGGACACAATTTTTAGTGAAAGAAAGACTGCCAGGCAAGTGATGATTATTCAGGGTTGGGTATTTCACAAATGTCTTTTCAAAAATGAACAAAGTGAGTTGTCACTTCAAGTAAAACAAATGACAGCATTTGTTGCCAATGATAAAATTGGAACTTCTAAGCAAGAATTAGAATTTTGGAAAGCTTTCATCTGTCACTATGAGTATGATAGCTTCCAATACCCAAAAAACTTTTCTGATGAGAATGATGGTGGTATTAAGGAAAGTGGTTTTCTTTTTGTTATTGTAAAGTGCATATGTCAGTATTTGGGAGATCTGCACAACTCAGTAAACCAGTATTTCCCAAATGACCAATGCATGATGCTGTAATATCACACAAAGTTAAAACGTCTATACAGGTAATGGATTTTAATGGAATTGGTTGTTCAAAGTTAACTGATATGGCTTAAGATTTCACAATGCAAATCACTTTTAAGAAACAACACTACTTGAGTTAAATGTCAAATCAAAGGATATCCACATTTTTCAGAAAAAGCTATGAAAATACTCTTGCCTTTTCCAACTACATATCTCAGTGAGTCTGGATTTTCTTCATACACTTCAACCAAAACAAAATATAATAATAGATTAAATGCAGAAGCAGATATGAGAATTCAACTGTCCTTTATTGGCAGACATTAAAGAGATTTGCAAAAATGTAGAACAATGTCACTTTTTCTTACTTTTTGTGGATAAATTATTTTTAAAATAAAAGGTATTTATGTGGGACACCTGGGTGGCTCAGTCGTTAAGCGGCTGCCTTCAACTCAGGTCATGATCCCAGTGTCCTGGAATCGAGTCCCGTATCGGGCTCCTTGCTCAGCAGGGAGCCTGCTTCTCCCTCTGCCTCTGCCTGCCACTCTGTCTGCCTGTGCTCACTCTCTCTGACAAATAAATAAATAAAATCTTAAAAAAAAAAAGGTATTTATGTTACTATGTAAACAGTTTGTCATTCTGGATTGAATTCATAAAGAAAACATTTAAAATTTCTTAGTTTCAATTTCTAATTTACACAATATTAGATGTTACGTACACCAACAAAAGCTCTTTGGAATTTTCAAACATTTAAGAGGATAAAGAAGCTCTGAGACTCCAAAGGTCAAGAACAGCAAATGTACTGAAATGAATGGGCAAAGGATGTAAATATTTTAGAAAAAGATGATGAAAGACACACCCACAAAGAATGAAAGGTAAAAATCTCTGGAGGCGATGTCCAAATCTCAACCTCAAATCTGGAAAGTGGTTTGAAATACACCCAATAGACAGGTACTATCTCCCTGCCAAACCTTTTTTTAAAGATTTTATTTATTTGTTTGAGGGAAAGGGGGAGAGAGAGAACACAAGCAAGTGGAACAACAGAGGGAGAGAGAGAAGGAGACTCCCCACTGAGCAGGGAGCCTTGTGCTGGACTCAATCCCAGGACACTGGGATCATGATCTGAGCCTAAGGTAGATGCTTAATGACTGAGTCCACTCTCTTCTGTTCCTATTTGTTTGGACATTAGTTTTCTCCAGCAAGACTACTAACTATCACCTGTTGGATATCCACTATGTGCTGCACAATCTATTATGGAATTTGCACAAGTTATCTCAACCAATTGAATTGATATGACTCTGTCTTTAAGACCACAAAACCAATTTGGATGATGATCAAATATTTGGTCGGATTTTTAAGAAAGACAGGTTCTGTTTCCCATTTATTCTCTCTCTTTTTTTTTCCCCTAAGCTGGAAACTCAGGAAACCAGTACCACTCTGCAGACTTTCAGGTGTGTTTCTTTGGGTCCAGTCCAGTTATGTTATTAATATAACGAATGGTATTCATATAGGGAAGTAGAAATGTAGCAGGCATGTGTGGTTTTCTACAAGACATGTTCTGTTTAGCATTTCTGGAGCCCTACAAGTTAATGACCTGTTTATAATGCATGTATTCAAAAATTTTCCTACATACCAGCTCTCCTTTCTCCCATCCCACCTGCCTTCTTTTCTGTTTCCCAGCTTACAACTTTTCCACTTCATCAAACACTATGCCTTGCAATGAGCCTGATTTAGTCCCTTTCTTTCTACAAAAGAGCTTTGTATTTCATTTTATAATTGAATTTGACCCCTATCCAAGCAATAGTGTTCAAGATTTTTTTTAAGTTTCTTATTGTTTTATATTTTCCTTGATTTCTGGCATTGCAACATTATATCTTCCACATTGGTTACTGTAAGTACATTGCATTTCAACTATTTTAGAGTTTAAATAGGATTTGGTAGTTGGTCAGAGTTAGCCCTTTCTAGCATTATATTCTGAACTCTAAATAATTAACTTATAGTGGAAATTAACTTAGAAGTCAGCATGTTTGTAGAGAATTGTCTTAATCCAGATATTAGCATAGTTACTATTGCTCTATAATAAATGAGATACATGACTTAATTTTCTGGATATTCCTCATTCATCAAATATAGCACAGAGCTTACATGTCCAAGCCTTGGAGTGCAACGACCTGGGTTTGAAGACTGGTTTTACTAATAACTAACATGGAAATTGCTTAAACTTCATCTCAGTTTTTTGAACTGAGACACTGTAAGTGGGGATAATATTAATATTGGAATAAAAACAAATGAGTATCCAGTATATAACATCACAAAGGATACAAAGACTCTTAATTTAGATTATTATTATTAATTGCCAGTGAGATTCTCTTTAAAGGAAAAAGAAAATCTCATTTGATTGATTAAAATGAAAGTAAACTTTATTTGCTGTTCCTTTTTTATGTCCTTTAGGCGTAAGGTTAGGTTGTGTACTTGAGACTTTTCTTCTTCCCTTTTTTTTTTTTTTCAATTTTCTTACTTCTTGAAAGTAAGCATTCATATACTCTAAAGGAGGAGTTGAAAACAGTGGAAAACCTCCAGTGAATTAAAATTAAGATTTCTATGTAAACATGTAGCAAAGACTGAGATTCCCTGATAACATACTTTGCTCCTAAAGCTCTTAGGATGCACCATTAGAGTAAGCTACAGTTGGCATATTCCACAGGAACCAAACTTACGAGTAAAACACTGAATGATTTTTGAAACAGCTGAGAAATCCCACTGATAGAAAGATTCTCCCTGACAGGGGACAAGAGTTCAAGCTGAGTTCTGGCATTTTCTGCAGAAGATTTTTCCAAAATAACACTAGGGAACTGTTAAATAAGGCACCATGCCCAGAGTTATGTAGAAATCTACAACAGAGCAAAGCCTTATAGTTTGTAGCTATCCTGCTAGAAAGAGCTGAGATGCAATAGGAACCATTTGACTTGCTTTTCTAAATGATCCTCCCCTTAAATCATCATTAACAAAGGGAAAGTAAGCTTCACGGACGGGTGAAGAGACGTTGACACAAAATGTCCCAACCGTAGAAGCCACTTATGTCTGTGCCACAACATGAGCAAAAATGAAAATCGTGGTGCCAAGTAATCCCTCCTGATGCCAAGAGATTTATAAATCCTTACTGTGAAGTTTACATAAATTCTATTTTCTTTCATTAAAAGCATACTAGATAGAAAATGTTATGAGACACACAAAATGATGTTGATTAAATAAACTTGGTTAGGACGGTACAAAGCAGTAAGCAGAAACAGCAATCAATAGATCCGTGAAATGTGCTTAAAAACATTGCAATGCAACGGTCACAGAGGATGGAATTCAAATCGAATGAATCAGATCTTAAAACAAATGACGTGCAAAACCGCGAAGCTCCCGGCAGGAGCACAGCTGACTAAAGGTGAGCCTAACCCCCGTGCCCACAGCATTGACGTCATAGGAAGTCATGCCTGTGAGTTCTTCCAGGCATCACGTCACTCTTGGGTGATGACCAAGTTTGCACAGGGAGTTTTCAGTACAAAGCTCAGGTCAGGAACATAAATTACGCAGGCGGCAAAAGCTGCATGTTGCTGTCCAGTCTTGAAATTACGGTATCCTCATCAAAATCTCCGGGGCTGCTGTTCTTCCAGATGAATCAAAGAAACGGGGCCTATGGATCAACTTCATAACAACTCTGTTCCCTCTAATGCTGTTCATTCTCTGCTTCTTAGAATTGCTTCCTTTTTTTGTTTTCTGCAACATCTCTAACTGCCAGTTAAGTAGATGGGCTCCCTAGTAAAGCAAACCTTTTTCAAAAACCAGTTCCAATACTAACTTGCAATAAATAACGTACTCTCAGTTGAAACAATGGGGATAATCAAACGTCCTCATAGAATTATTGTGAAGGTTAAATAAAACTGTAATAATAAAAATTACAGTTAACCCTTACATAGGGCTTTCTAGGAGTCAGCACTGCTGTATGGGGTGGTGAATTATCACTTTTGGCCTTCATACCAGTGCTATAAGGTTGGTGCTATTAGTAACCTCAAGCTACAGAGGCACAGAGAGCTTAACAAACATGCCAGTGGCCACAGCTAATAAGTGATGGAGCTGTGATCTGAACCCAAGCAGTGCCTGTGCTCTAAGCCACCATGGTGTGAATATATATAAAAGACTTGCCAAAATTGCCTGGAAATAATTAGCACTCAGTACTGGTTAGCCATTATTAATGTCTTCATCATTTTTAATTTGTAACCATTGCTTCCTTCTCTTGACCTATGATATTTCATCTCCTACTCACTCATACAATGTTGGGATTCTTCAGAACCCATTGTTTTCATAACTCCATACATTCTCCCTGGGTAGTTTCATCTATTTTTATAACTTCAATTACATTGGTATGCTGATGATTTCACAAGTTTTATCTTCTACTGTGACCCCTCTTATGAACTCCAAACACACATCTACTTTCTTCTTGCATGGATTGACTGACTTAGAAATTCCTAAAATACTCACCTACTATTCCACTCTCCCGTTCCATTAAAAGAGCTACGATCGAATTAGTCTCCCACACTAGATACTCTGGAATCAGCTTCCACCTTCCGATTCTCTCTAAATCCAAGGGGCTACTAAATTCTACCACTTCTTATCTCGATACCAAATTCTTATCTCACTCATGTCTCAGAAAACTGACATGGTTTACCTCCAATGCTATTGCCTCCACCCAGGTTTCTGAGAACTTTGCTGCAAATGAAATGGACTTTTCACTTGTTTCTTTGCTATCACTGCCTCCTCTTAAGTTCTTTAATGTGAATTTCCACTTCAATGAGCTCTTCATCTTCTTACCAGTGACTAGCCTGCACAGCAGTGCTGTAACATATGATTATCACAGAGTAGGATTATATATTGCATATGGTGGGCAAATGAGGCATTGGAGTGTGTGAAGTAGGGTGGAGAAGACAGCAGGAGTTAAGAAGGCCAAGGCCCTAGGAGGCTATAGTTTTCATGAATCATCCACCCAGACGTGAAAATACTTAAGAAGAAGCAGTTGCTGGATTGTAAAGGTCACTGTGTACCGGCTTCTAAACACTTCAACGTGTAAGGACATGAGAGCGATCAGTGGAGACAGAGAGAGGTAAAGGTGGACTTCATAAAACCCAAAGGTTTTTATCCAGAATTGTAGAGAAAGATCTAGAAACCACACTGAGAAGGGAAGGAAAAAAGCCAACTGCAACACGTAATCCTGTGATGTAAGGGTGAGGTAGACTAAGTAGCTTTCCCTGGTGGGGGTTGCTGAGGAATCCCCATAATCACAGGACTGGCAGGCTTCTCTCTCAAGGCCAGGAGATGGAGAAATTCTTAGCAAAGAAAGCGAGGGTTGTGGGAAACAGGAGTTAGCTCAAAACGGAGGAAGTAGCTCAGGAGATTGTGCCTGGTGACCAAAGTCAGGGGCGGAAAGGACTTAGAAGAGTTTATATGTCGGATAGCGTTGACCAAAGGTAACAGGTCTGAGTGACATGGAGGACTGAGAGGAGGTTGCAGGTTTTCTTTCTGTCTTTCTTTTTTTTTAAAAGATTTTATTTATTTATTTGACAGAGAGAGATCACAAGTAGGCAGACAGGCAGGCAGAGAGAGAGGAGGAAACAGGCTCCCTGAGAGCAGAGAGCCCGATGGAGGGCTTGATCCCAGGACACTGGAATAATGACCTGAGCCAAAGGCAGAGGCTTTAAC
The DNA here is from genome assembly GCF_010015895.1 of Lontra canadensis. NCBI lineage: Eukaryota > Metazoa > Chordata > Mammalia > Carnivora > Mustelidae > Lontra > Lontra canadensis. The sequence continues at coordinate 11,902,089 of NW_022631011.1, forward strand.
CCACTGAGCCACCCAGGCATCCCAGGTTGCAGGTTTTCAATGGCACTGATCTCAGGAGCCCAGGTGAGCGGGGCATCTTCGGTTTTCCTGGAATTATTTCACAAAGACCTCACTTGACTATTTTTTTCAAGAAAGCTGAGCCCAGGAGGACACATAGCACATTGAAAGAATTGCCAGGACCCACACTAGGGCTGACAGGGAGGGTCACATGCAAGAGCCTGCACAAACTATTGTTAAGATAAAATAAGGGTAGAATAAAGAGATAAGAATAAAACCAGTTACATGTTTATAAAAATTAATTAATTAAAAAATTTTTTTTAAAAAAGAATAAAACCAGGGGCGCCTGGGTGGTTCAGTGGGTTAAAGCCTCTGCCTTCGGCTCAGGTCATGATCCCAGGGTCCTGGGATCGAGCCTCGCGTCGTGCTCTCTGCTTGGCCAGGAGACTGCTTCCCTTCCTCTCTATCTGCCTCTCTCTCTGCCTGTCTCTCTGCTTACTTGTGATCTCTGTCTGTCAAATAAATAAATAAAATTTTAAAAAAAAGTTAAAAAAAAAAAGAATAAAACCAGCTCTGAACACCTAAGTCCCAAACCTACTTCCTGACTCTTAGCTTATATACTTGGGAAAACTCCATTGAGTCAGTCAGACAGATTACACTTTGCTAAGTATTGCTTTAGCTGAAGGAGCTTCCGAAGCAATTCATACTAAGGTAATTGTTCAAACACCAGAGAAAATCAGAGTTATTTCTTCATATAAATGATGCGGTAAGATTTTTGTGTTTTGGTTGAAACTGAAATTGAGTTATAATGAGAACTGAATTGTTCCTCATTAATTAAGAAACTAAACGAGCTTACGTAAACATAGGACAGAATTGTTTTACTGTTACAATATTTTCATGAGATGCCATTTCATAATTTAATAAAACATCTGATTAGCAATAAAAACTTGAAATTATTTATGCTACGAAGAAGAAAGGTGCTAGATGAAATCATCAAAGTTATTTCACCGAAGAAATTGTGAGTATCCTACATTTTAAGTAATTGACAGATTAGAGATCCAGTTGGTATAAAGTGTCTCAACCAGTTTGAAAATACAGGCTTATCAAGCGTGACAGGCGGGTTCATGTATGAAAAAAGAAGGAAAAGTACAGAGCTTGGAAGAAATCAAGGCAGCCAATAATACTTCACACAGCTGTCTTTCTGCATTAGCTCTATCTTTAGGAACTTTGAAGCTTTATCATTACAACAAATAAAACTGTTATCCAGGGAATATGCAATTCTGAAATGCCAGAAGGTTACTGGAAGTTCTCTGATAAGCAGTTCTTTGAAAAGGTATCAAGCAAGATTTATCTGGATCAATGGGAAAAAAAATCTCAAAGAACATAATGCAATTTGAACATTTTATAAGCAGAGGCCAAGGGAAATGAACCTTTCTTCATAAACGGATCACTAACCTGATGGCTAGCTTTCTTTATAAAATTGCATGTCGTGTCTAAAGATCCTTATGGCAAAAGAGAATCAAAAGAAATCACTGTATCACCCGAATATGTGAGTCCTTTACCAAAACACTTGAAAACACTTCAGCAGAATTCATTTGGCACAGAACACTTTCCTATTTTTACACTTACCATCTTATTAAACATAAGATTATGGCTGGCAGAGAAGGAATATATAAGAAGAATTTTATATGACTTTTTTAAAAACTAGACAAATAACCTAAAGGAACACCTGGGCATTTACTTGCTATTGCAGAAAACTTGATTATTCTTAAATATTACAATTCATATGTTTAGAAATAAGATATGGCCAGACAGAAGATGTACAAAGAAATTCCTAAAAGTAGCTAATGTTAGAAAAAATACTAGTAGCATTAGAAAGCCTTTAGTAATCGAGAAACAGAATGAAGAAGAAATTAAGGAAAAGCTTTCCCATGTTGCCCAGGCTGAGCACATAGTTGAAAGAGAGAGGTGGGGCTGGAGGGGGAATTTTCCAGAAGCACAGCTGCATTGGTACAGTTCAGGTTCAGCATCCTTCCTTCCAGGACACGGGAAGGCCTGGTGAGGCGCCATACTCCTGAGACACACGGGCCAGAGAACATGAGCCAGGGCATCCCACAGGCCTGAGGCATCTGCAGGTCCTGAAGAAGCCTGCTCAGATGCCATGCCCCTTCCTAATCTCTCAGACTTACTGGTATTTGTAGACCTAAATTGAGGATCTTGAATACTATGTAGGCACTAGCTAAGAGGAGGCAACAGGGCGTAAGTATGCTCTAGAAACCAGGGACCTGGAAGGAGAGGGTTAAGAATGGAGTTGTCAGGAGCTAGGAATAGTGAGCTCTCTGGGTGGAAGAGAGCAGTGAGAATTTCAGCAGTGGGATAAGAGAAGGCAAACACAACTGGCACAGATACTACCTGGGATGATTGTTGAGTCCCCAGCTGTGCTGTGTGCTCACACAAATATCCTTGGTCTCAAGGGTAAATTAGGGTAAATTGTTTTGACTAATCGGGTGGGGGGGGAGTTGAAGTCAGTTAAATTATCTGCTTTTTTGATGTAGCAGGGATTTTGAATGAACTAATAGACTTTTTGACTGTCAGCCTCAACCATGCTTTACAGACCTGTGCCTAAGCAGGATTTAAGGGGATTTTTTTCTTCTAGTGGGACGATGGATTTATTTTGTTCCACCATTCATGTCCGGTTCCTCTTGTGTCAAAATTCATTGTGATTCCGTGAGAAGGAGGGAGCCAAGCTGGTAAGCTACTCTAGGGCAAAGAGAGGACACTTGGAAGGGCAAGTCCATTACTCTGACACCATTAGCACCAACTTTTGACCACTGAGTTTATCTGTTACACAAAAATGTTTTCATTTTAATGGTGAGATCTTTAATCAGGAAGTAATATCTGGCTATAAGCCCTCACCAGCTATGTCCACATGTAAGACCCTTCTATTGACTGGATCTGTGCAGCTTTCTCAAAAGGATGCCAAGTACGGTATACACCCAAGTGTTAGGAAAATCAGCCACATTACAACCTCCTTATCACTAAGATCTATTTCTGTGCCCTGGGTGGAAATTGAATTGATCTGCTCTGGTTTTCTCTACTAAGGGCTTGATGACTACCTACAGTAAGTTCTCTGCTGATTCCTGGCAACATTTGGAGCCTGTGTCCTCTCAGGTGTTAGAGTTGAGACAACCCATTTGTAAACTCTTAAAGATACTTCTTCCTTAAAAAATGTTTTATGGGGGCGCTTGGGTGGCTCAGTGGGTTAAAGCCTCTGCCTTCGGCTCGGGTCACGATCTCAGGGTCCTAGGATTGAGCCCCGCATTAGGCTCTCTGCTCAGCAGGGAGCCTGCTTCCTCCTCTCTCTCTGCCTGCCTCTCTGCCTACTTGTGATCTCTGTCTGTCAAATAAATAAATAAAATCTTTAAAAAAATGTTTTATGAAGGTGAGGTGTTGGGTTTTTTTTGTTTTTTGTTTGTTTTTTTCCAACCACAGGACACCTTTGGAAGGTTCCTAAAATATCTGAGATAGGTCCTTTTCTATACAAATCTCCCTTTTCAGTTCTCATTTCCCTTCTTTTTCTCTCATGTTGTCTTAACAAATGCTAATCCATTATATCTGTTTTCACCTACTCACAGTACAGCAGGCTGACTAAATGCTTTCTTCTAAGTCTCTCAGCTGGGGGATTCTAGAGGACACTTTCTGCAAGTGTTAGGATTATATACACACTCAATTTTCTGTGTGTGTCTAAGGTAATAGTAACATTGTACATCTGTCTAATGTTTTACAGATTCCAAACTGTTTAGAGGAACTTTACATAAAGCTGTTCTTCAGAAAACCAGTAACTGCCAGACTAATCTTTCTAGTATGTCTTTCTACCTGCTTTCCGCGTGTCATCAGGCTGCTGGACAAATTACGAAAAACTTCCTGTTCCAATCAGACCAAGTCAGGATTCCTCATCTCTCGGAGCTCATGGTGTAACCCCATCCAGCCCGTCCTTAGTCATCTGTTCCGTTTTTCCACTGCTCCCCAGAAATGTGCCTTCTGCTTCAGCCAGGTCAGCCTCTGAAGGGTATGCACTAAGCAAGCTGTTGGTTAGTCCTGTCTGTTCATTGTTTCCATTATTTCAGGTTTTCCCTTCTGTAACTTGTGCAAATACTTCCAGCACTTCCCAGCCGATCTCGTGGTCCACTGTCTGCAGGTAAAAATTCAGTCTCTCCAGGCACTTTCAATTTCTCCCTCAACTGAAAGCTCAGAGCCTTTACTTTTGGATTAGAGACATTTTGTTCTTTTGTACATAAAATCGCATATTTTATCATATTTTCTCTATTTATACAGTCCTCTATTTTATGTCTCAGTCTTATCTCCCCAAGAAGAGAATACATTTGTTGAAAGAAAAGGCCATACCCTGTGTTTGCACTGTTGCTCCCTTTTGCACCCAGGACTCTAGTCGGTGTACGTCACTTAGAAGGTTTCCCCAACTGGGATTAATTTCTCCACTCTGCAGTAATTTCAGACTGGATGCTGTTTCTTCAGTTCTTAAAACACTGATCACAGCTGCTTTCTACGTATATCATGAGCTACAGATGAGTTGCAAGCCCAATTAATCTTTTCATCTCTCAAAATACCTGAGATAGCACTGTTTATAAAAAGAATTTAACATGGGTTGCTGTTTCTATTAAATTTCAACTTTGTTTAATACGGCACCATTCCCTTTTAGCCCCCTTTTTGAGGAACAAACATTTCCAAGGTTAAATATAATGAGACTTGAAGAAATGATGTTGACATTTCACATGTGAGAGAAAAATAACAATTTGGTCTCCTACCTCATTTATTAAAAAATAATGTTAAAGTCTAAGTATAAATATAAATTAATCAGTGTATTTTCAGACCATCATTCCTTAAGAGGAATTTCTATATCAAAAATACAAAAAAATAAATACTGCACACAGCAGGTAATTTTTATAGGAATGTTCATAAATCAATGTGTTAATGCAGTTCTCAGATTTTTTTACATCATTGTTAATTTCTTGACTTTAATGTCTTTATAAGTTAATATCTCTGTAATTAGCAAAGCGAAATGAAAATTATCTTTCCTTCATAGCATTCAGGAAAACCTCATGACGAAACCAATCGATAACTGGTTAGTCTCTTTTTTTCTTGCTATCTTGATTTAAGTATGACACTATGTCTTTTGTTGGAGAGAGCAGAACTTTTGAAGGTCTCAGGCAGTCATGAGAAAGCTTTTCACCAGTCCTTTGAATAATTTTAATTAAAATTCAGTTTAAATCAATCTCCTAGGCTTAGCAAAAGCATCTGTCATGTTTTCCCCACTTAAGAATTGAGCTGAAAATATGAACATTTTCCTGTTATAAAAGCGCTGCATCCGTGTAAAGTTAAAATAGCTTCTGAGGACAATTTTCAACACATTTGGAAGAATTATGGCTTTAAAAATGCAACTTGCAGAAAACACATTGATGCCTCACTCAGTGATGTACCTGTATCTCTTGCTACACGTAAAATCCTTCTCTCAGCATGTGCTCTATCCCTTGAACCATTAGCTTTCTCTTAGTCTCTTGGCCTGGTTCATGGCCAGTACACAGCACACTAAGGCTTGCCACGTAACAGGTGGTCAGAAGTGTTTGTTGAATAAATGAATGAAGTAACTAACTGAGGAATAGAAAAGCCCTGCCTTAGTCCCTCTGTGTTCTTTTACTTGTACTAACTGCAGTTACTAGCTGTAGACTAGAATGTTCTCCTAAAACAATACCTTGAGCTCCTAAGACTAATTAGTAAAAACTGGAGAAGCACAGGATCCAGAAAGATAAAGACCTCTCTGCACACAAGAACAAAATAGTTACAATATGCATTTTGTTAGAAAAGGCACAGCCATCTGCCAGAAAAATCTCTAAAAGTCCAACTCTGGGGAGTACGTGGTATGAACAGAGTTCCCTTTGATTTGCTTCTGGTGTTATGGCAGCTCCCACAAAACCAGAATGAAAGTCCTACAAAATCTGTCTGGTCTTAGCTGAGGCTCAGATTCTGGTTCCTGAATCAGATTTTTGTTCCCTATTTGGGTGAGGCCTGAATCCTCTGGTCCTTGAACCCATACTGATATGGTTATCCTATTGCGCAGCTCTATTGTATTCTGTATAAATGGCACCCCTAGGAGTTCGGGCCCGTGGTGGTCCTGTCATGAATCTGAACACACGGCCACATTTTTTATCCCACGGTATTTTTTTTAAGAAGAAAAATCTTTCATATCTGATCTTACCCTTGTCATATATATCAAACTGGCATTTTGGATTAAACCAGTGTGGCTTGTTGATAATAATTCAAGTTGTTCTTTCGATGATAAAACATTCTCATTGAAAACCTGAGTTAGCTGCAAAGTTAGATGCAGGACCATTTCCCACGTAATTGAGTTCTTTCTGAAAATGTTTTCTGCTGAATATATACTGTCATAATACATAGTGATCTTCAAGAAATCTTACATCAAACCCAATGTGACCATTTGTGGAAGTAAGAGCAGGACATTTTTCTGGACAAAGGCCAGCATTGTATCTGCCTGTCTTTCTTTGGTCAAGAAACAACAGCATCTGAAATTTGTAATATATTGCTGAAGGGTTTTTTTTTTAAATGATATTTTCATGAAAACAGTCCTTAAAGCAGTGTAATCAGTCCATATCAGTTTTCTCTTTCATCAAAATTTTGAAAAATCATACGCCAAACACTACAGCAATTCTCATCTTGGTATGTAGTATCTGAGCTGTATTGGCCACAAATATCTGTTCTATGGGTTCCCCTCTTAGGTCTGTTCTGGAACTTTACCAATTTTCCTTTCTTTTTTGAGTCTTCCAATTATCCATTTCCATGAATTTATTTTATACAAGCAATTCAAGTATTTTCAAGCCTGTCCTATTTAAAACTGATATTTAAAAAAAAAATCCTTTAATTTGGGTTCCCATTTGGCCACCCTCTCTAAAACGTGGCCACTTACCCAAGCTTCCATTCCCAGTGAGGGGCTTCGTTCCAGCTGGGGAGTTCCCTCTCTGTGATGAGCAAAGCTGGCTTAGTGATGGGATGATATAGGAAAATGAAACTGTCTTCCTTCCCTTTTCTTGTGATTATTCTTAGGTTTTTTGTCCCACTGTGTTGCTAAAGTTTCTTAAGTGGACTCTAGAACTCTTCAGGGCTGATTTTCTTTATGGAGAGCTGAGTAACAGCTTCTCTTTGTGGGGGACGGAGGCCCCATTTTGTTGATTTCCCTCTGGCTAATGTTTCCCAATGTCTCTTGAAGATGCTCTTCGTCTTCCTCAACCCAACTAACATGTTCACTGGGCTCTTCCTCAGCCTTTTTTTCCCTTTTGGTATACATCTCCTTGGGATAAGTCACACTTTTCATAGATTTAATAAACTGCCTATATACAAATGACTTTTAGATCAACGTCTCTACACAAGACATTTCCTATTTATCCAACTGCCTACTGGAATCTTTACATGGATATCCCACAAAAGCTTCCCATCAAAATGTCCAAAGCCACTGTGTTTATCCTTTCCATATGTCAAACCCTCCCCTTGATGACTTGCTTTTCCTCCTGGCCCCCCGCCCAATGTCTAAATCACATTGATTCTATTTCTGAAGTATCTCTTAGATTTATCCTCCTTTTTCTTTCTTACTACTACAATCACTGAGACTTCCTTAGATCATGGGGCTCTAATGATTCTTGCTTGGGATTTGTAGTATATTGTCTCTTTGCTGTTCTTTCTGGTTAGGGGAATCCCTGCACTCCAATCGTTCTTACAGACTATGGCAATAGTGACTTTCCTAACAGTCAGATTGACTAGGCCATTTGCCTTATCTTAATTCTTGAATGGTTTCTCGTTGCCTCAGTGTAAGTTTTGTCTTTTTCAACATATTCTGAAAGACCTTTTATGATACAGCTCCCTATTGGTTCAGTCTGTGTACCACTTACTGCAATACGTTTCATTCTTTCGCAATACTAAATCATTTTCAGTTACCTACAATATCATACTTTTTTACTCCTCCAGTACTTTTTAAATGATGTTTACTCCTTCCAGAATACTATTTTGCTTTCCTATTGTGAACCCTTTCCTCCCAAATCTGCCTGTCAAACTTGGGAGTCATCTTTCAAGTTTCAGCTCATTTATCTTCCCCCTTATTAATCCTCTGCCTTCTCTGTTGTGCCTTTTGGGGCTTATGTTGTGATATCTGTCACATGAAATCATGACAATTTGCTTGTATATATGTTTTTCCTCTATACTTCATGAGTCCCCGAGGACAGAGATTGTATCTACAGACCTCATACAGTAATTGGTACAAGGCTGGTGACCAAAGTGGATGGTGAATGAATGCAAAAGGGAATTTGAAAAAAATAGATTTTCTTATCAAGGGTCACTCATTTTACCATTTCATTTTATGAAAGTGAAAAATGCTAAGATTGCAAGTAATTATTTTTGTATGTTTTAACATGACACTCATTTGAAATTCTCTTTACCCACAGTACAAAGCTCCTTGAAAACATCAAAATATTACTTCGTAACAATTAATGGCTTGTTTTAAGCCTCCCAAAGTGACACAGGCAGAAAGGAATAATAAAAAAAAATTACTGAGAAACTTAGAGGATTGTACTGTTAGTCATAGAATTATGACCTATCTGCTCTAGCCTTTGAAGGACATACTTCCATTTGCCTGCACTATGTATAGAGAATTATCTGATTCTGTTTAAATAAAACAGTGATTGATAGTCACCATTGATTTAAAATGCTTTATGAACTAGTTTTTAATTCTTCTTCTCTAGTTCTTTCCTCATAAAAAATGATTTCATAATATTACCTACAAATGTTCCAAAGCAGGATGAACTTCATAGGAGAAAGTATCTTAGGCTGACAAATTATTATTATAAGGGCCAAAGAATGGTTGTCATAGATTTTTAAAAGGCTCTAAGATGCAACAGAACAGAATTGGACTCGGTTCTCTTCTTAACTCTTGCATCTTGGACAAAGTTCATCTCTCCAGGCTATGGTCTCCTCTGTTGTAAAACTAACAGAGTGAACCAGTCACTAGCTGGTGTCTAAGCCTTTCCCAGCACTAGAACATGGTGATTCAGTCCAGAGAGGAATCCAGTATATTAGAAAATTGTGTTATCAAAAAGGTAGAGGGTGTATGTGCAGAAGTGTAAATTCTCATAAAATTATGTGTACTTGTTTTTAAAAGCAATAAGAATATAGCACGAAGCCTGACTCATTATAATTGATTGATGCACTGAGAGCTCTCCCAGTCATGATTAATTCTCATGGGTATAATATCTTCATTTAGATTAATACACATAGTGTTTCATAATTATAAGGTTAGAGCAAGGAGTACTGGTGGGGAAATGTTTACAGGTAAGCTGAGCAGCGCTGAAAATGTCAAAGAGTAATAACGTTTACTGATGAGTATAAGTGCTGCAAATTAACGACAACAACCTTTCCTTGTTTATTGCTCCTCAATACAGCTAATCAGAACAGGAGCAAAGAAGATTCTCCCTGATTCTTTTTATTTCTGTAGTGATGAGGTGCTGTAGAATATGCCTGGCGTCTGGAGTGCCACATTACTACAGTTCCACACCCCCACATATTTCAAGAATACATTATTCTTTTGAGCTTCTTCTCTGCTAAAAGAATGATGCACATTCTGGGGGAAAGAAATGAGTACCTAAGAATCAAGATTTATAGGTCTCAGCCCCTGAGGCTGGAAGGGAATTTCACAGAACAGGACCATATCACTCTCTACCTGCTAAATTTTCATCACAGGTGGATGAACTTGTTTGCAAGGCTGGAAAGGATTTGGACTAGAATTGAGTGGTAATATTTTCTTAGTGTAAATGAGATGTACACTAGTAAGTAAATGTGGGTTAGCAAATAAAGACATGCCAGTTCCCTCCAAGAATCTTACTGTTAAGATCCAAAAGAAGGCACTTTAGCAGGTTGACATTTATTTTTATGAATGTTATATTTCCTTAAGCATATTTTGTGTGTGCTTTATCAAAAATTTGTATAATAACATTTGGATAATATAATAATAACAAAGAAGAAAATAATATCCTGTATCTCAAGATTTAAAGATATCTGCATTTAATGTTTCCTTCTAGGCTTTTTTTAAATCTATATATCTACATAATTATGATGACTGCACAATTTTGTGCCCTCGTTGTTATTGTTATATTAGGACATCTGTATTTTCCTGATCGTTAACATGTTCCATAGATATAATTTTACTATGGGCAATATGCTGAGCTCATTAGTTTTTTTACATGGATTATCTCATGGAATCCTCTCAAAAATCCCAGAAGATAGCCTTATTATTATCCTGATTTAGCAGAGCAGAATAAAACAGTTAAAGAAGATAAACCAACATCAGACAGTTTATAGGAAGATACTTGATTTAGCTCATGAAAGAAATGTACAGCGAGCTTAAATGCATAGGAAACCACATAATATTCTATTGAGCAGATCTACCATAGCTTCTTAACTATTTCTTTTTGAGTGTGTATTACTATTCAGGATGTCTTCCCACCATCTCCATTCCTCTGGATCTATCCATTTTTTACATGTACCTCAAAGCAAACTGTTCCACTGTCACAAGAGAGATAAATGACTACACCCCACACCCCCGAGTAGTGCTGTGTAGTCATCTCAACGATGAGGAAATGCCGGGTCACCCTTTTTTCTTCAACACATTGTTTCAGAGAACTTATGAGGCACATCTGAGAAGTATCCAAAAGAGATCCGTATTATAAATGCGGAGACCTGGGTTTCAGACAGCCAGTTAGACTGGATTGGTTTTGGTCTTTGACAATTACTTCTTCACTCCAGCCTTAGTCTCCTAGATGTCAAAGACATCCATGAGAGAAACACAAGGAATGTGTGATTATCATTCCTGCAGGAATGAAGGTTAGTCAACTCATCCCTGTTCTCATAAAGATAGCCTCACAGATGTGATCTTTCTTCTTAACCTATAGAAGTCTCCTCACATATTTGACTAATAACTTCGGTTGCTAGACTAGGACAAACTGATGACATAAACACACTGTAATCAAGCATGACCTTATTGCTTAACTCTTCTGTCAAGAGCCCTCTGATGCAAAACTCCAAGAAAGTTAAAACTCGCTGAAAATACAACTCAATAAAATACAATGTGACCTGACTGATAATAAATATAGACACTGTGCAAAACTGGAGTGGGGATCTAAGTTTGTCACCAAGCTTTGTGGAGAAAGTGGGTTTGAAATGCCCCTAAGAAATGTTACTATTTTTATTTATTCATTATTCTCAACATCTTGTTAGTCATTCCTGATGGTTTAAAATTTTACTTCCTATTTTCAAAATGGAATATCTCATTTTTAAAAACATACAAGACAGCGCAAAGTAATGTTAACTCAACAAATACTATCATCTGCTCAATGATGAGAAACAGTGGAGCACCAGACAGTATCACTGACCTCAGAGATCACAAGTGGGGAAAGCACAAATTACACCCTAATGACAGAGATGAATGTTATTATGAAAGAAGCAGCAAATTGAGCTTTGCTAAGATACAATTAGAAACAAATCTTCAAGACAACTATATCAAGCACTGAAAATTAGATCATTAATACAACTGAGCATTCACTTCAGCTGTAAGAATCAAGATAGCCACAAAATTTTAAAAAAGGAAATGGAGAGCATCTATAGTTTTCCTTGTACAGTAAAGAAAGCTTCCAAGTTTATCTTGAGAGAGAAACTTTTTCCTGGCACAAATTCTTATGAGCACTTGTGGTATAGCTCCTTATTCTGAAGTTGTGGAGCAATATTTAGTACATTACTGCTATCGTTCAAAGTTATTCTTTCTTTATTTTCCATTTCCATTTCTTTATTTACCATGTGGTATGGTAAACTTTAACAGTGGTCAAGGCACAAAATTAAACAGTTACTCAGTAATGATTTTACATGTGTACGGTGGGGGAAAGGAAAGAATAAAGAGAATGAGCTTTGGTGTACGTGACCCAACTTACTACAGCCCTTAGAGATGTCTTGGCATATGTTCTTAGCACAGTCAGTTCAAGGTTAAATCTTTTGGCAGCTGCTAAAAGTGTCAATATTCTGTGTGGTTGATTGAGGAAAGATCTATATGTTTAAACAGCAGGTGAAAAGGCAGCAGAGTTGACATTCTATTGGAAAACTGAAGAAGTCTGACTTATATTCTCACACAGAGATGGGTCACTCTGATATACAAAGGATGGATAAACTCTCAAAAAAGAAGACAGAAGTTCTTTATCTGAACTTGTGGTTTTATAAGTCCCATAAAGCATGAAAGAAACAATTTGGGACTACAAATTTTTACAAGTAGTTCTTACCATTATACTATCTGAATCAAGAATACAAGACATACTTTTGTCAAATATCTGAATATTTGAGTAGAAAGACCTACTGATGGGCCCTGGGCCCTCTAAGGTGTAAATTCTTCACCTGACCTGGTAGGGTTATTTAGTGTTGTTCATTTGAATATTAGAGAATAAGTATTTTATTTTTAGCATTGCTAATATAAAGTCTTCCTGGTAGCAATCTGTAAATGTTATTAAGGCCATTCCTGATTGTGAGAGAAAAAAATCATACCATCATCATAGTTCAGCCTATATTTCTGTAAGGTTGGGCACAAAAGCATGTCTCCAATTCACTTAAATGCCAACTGAGTTATTTAGATCTGTCCAATGAGGAGAATATGGCACAGCTCTTTTTATAAGATCTAAAATTTTTTTAAAGATTTTATTTATTTATTTGACAGAGTTTGCAAGCAGGCAGAGAGGCAGGCAGAGAGAGAGGAGGAAGCAGGTTCCCTGCTAAGCAGAGAGCCTGATGCGGGGCTCGATCCCAGGACCCTGGGATCATGACCTGAACCGAAGGCAGAGGCTTTAACCCACTGAGCCACACAGGTGCCCCAAGATTTAAAATTTTAGTTGAGTTTGTGACAAGAGCATGCTTTGGTAGCTTCATCATCAATTGGGGATGCTTTCTGTGTTTCCCCTACCTGGTTCATAGCCACTTACGATTCAAATCATAGGGTTTTAAAGTCATAGACACTTTCAGATTTACACTGCTGTAGTCCTCCATCTTGCATTTCACTGTTTATTAAACAGAGTCGCCTGAAAAGAATCTTTTTCACTGAGTATCAAAACAGTACCTCTTTTGCCTTTCTCCTAGTTGATCTATGCAATTCCGTATCTTCTAACTTATTGGTGCTGGATTAAGTGGATTATGTGAATTGGTGAAGAAATGTCCAGCAAGACTCCAAAGTTTGAGTGCCTATGGAAGATTGTCACAAGATGCAATGAGGCCATGAGAAGAGATAGGAAGGACCCTTTAGGGCAAACATCTCTGTGCTAAGAGTGCCGCTTACAGTGATAAATATTTCTCCTGTCTCTTTTAGTAGGCATTCACGATATTTCAGAAGAGCTGACACTGTGAGAAGATGATGATGTGTGGTTTCTTTTTTTATAGAAGCTTTGCTTAGAATGTCCGTTTTGGAACTAGGTTAGAGAATATTTGGCTTATAATGAATTAAACTAAAAACAATATGGAAAACCCCACCTCCCCAGTTTCGAAAATAATATTCCATCTGAATAGTCATTATGTTTTATGAGAAGACTATTGCAATATTCTCTCTCTTCTCTGCCTCCATTCTTGCCATATTTAAATCATCATCCAGGGTGATCAATTTCTTGTAACCCTTAGTATCTACTGCTGTGCGGTTTTTTGTTTTTTTTTTTAAGATTTTATTTATTTATTTGACACAGAGAGAGAGCGCACGCACAAGCAGGCAGAGTGGCAGGCAGAGAGAGAGAGAAGCAGGCTCCCCACTGAGCAAGGAGCCCAATGCAGGACTTGATTCCAGGACCCTGGGACAATGACCTGAGCTGAAGGCAGCCACTTAACTGACTGAGCCACCCAAGTGTCCCTACAGCTGTGCTTCTCCAACAAAGGCGATTTATAGTCAAAGGAAGCTCTAAGGCATATCATCAATGTGTTGGGAGAATAAGAAACTATTGAATAGGCATGGTGCATTTTTCAGGAAATTTGGAGAACAAGCCTTTGATGCCGAATGAAACAGAGGTTTCTTATGGAGCAAAATGCAAATACATGAGAATTCAAAGAACTTGATATACATGGCAGACCATTTTGAACTCTAGCTCTATATCCTCCTGTGAGTATGTATTTATTCTTATTAATTAATTAATTTGCTTTTTTTTTTTTTTCCTTTGGGGAAGGGGTCTGGATTTCAGAAGCACTAAATGCTCTAAGGAATGGAGGAAAAAACCCTTGGAATGACATAAAAGGCCTTCCCCATCTGGGTACCTACTGACCTCTCCAAATGCACCTTCTTTTTCTACCCTCAGACTCTAGAACACAAGATGAATGCTCCTCAACACACCTGTTTCCTGTCTTTGCTCATCTTGCTTTTCAATCTTGAATGCCTTCCGATCTTTCTTCATCTAGGTAACTCCCACTCACCTGTCAGGATCCAATATAGCTATCACCTCCTTTGGGACTTCTCTGGGCTCCTGAACACTCTATCTTTCCTACACTATGAGAAAATTATCACCATATATACCTGTCTTCCTAAGGCACTCTTCAAAGACAGGGACTTGGCAAGGTGTAGGTCATTTAAAACATCAAACACAGGGTCTAACTCTGAGATTTAGGAATATCTTATTCTAATATACAGGTTGTAGTAATTTTGTTGAGTCTTAATTATGACATGATTATTTAAAAAAGTACATGGTTCATTTCTCTCTTATTTGTGATTTGTTGTTGTTGTTATGAAATAGTGAAAGAACACAGTAAACTAAATCTGATTTTTCTTTCATTTTGTACTTTGAAAATATATACCAAATCATGGGCTGGGAGACTATATAGACTTTATAATGCCAAGATTTAAATTTCTTCTGATGAAATTTCATTATATCAAATAGATTTCTAAAGAATTCACGTAAAAAAAACAAACAAAAAAACCATCTGAGAGCCCTCCAGTGGTCAAAAAATATATGCAAATACAGTCATTTACTCAATATCCCTCTCTCCAAAGAACTTAAAACACTTCAACCAGTCTTTCTGTTATAAAAATGCATGCTCTGATTATTTTCTGATATCACTATTACATTAAATTGCTTTTTGGCAGTTTAGGAAAACACATGTTTATCCAAACCACGTAGATAAACCACAGAAAACAGCGGCACAATCCATTCATTTATCAATGAGAATTTCAAGTAGTTGCTAGAATGTAACCATGTAAGGGCAATGCTGAATGTTGTCCAGATACGAGTAATTTAATTCCTTCCATGGCAGCCATTGAAAGAAATGTGGCTGTATATTAAAACCACTCAAGATAAAGGAACCAGTCAACCCTAGCTGTGTTTGCTACTTCTGTGCTCCCCTTGAGCACAGAATTGTATTTTAATGTGTGTATTCCTAGACTTGTAAAAGCATAGTGTGTGTGTGTGTGTGTGTGTGCGCGCGCGCGTGCGTGTGGATGTATGTTTCAAAATTGTAATTTTGATGGTTTACCTAAGAAATGTGTTGGCTTCTCTTTTAGCAAGTGCATATCTAACGAAGCCAGGCAGCAGCATTTTCCTTTGCTTCATCTCTTGTCATCAGATTACCAGGGATGGTTTGGCAGAAAGCCTAGAGTAACGTCTTTGCCTTGAAAATTGTCAAGCTCTAACATTTACCCAAATGCTGCAGCACTGAATGGTGAGGGTATTTTGTTTTGTTTTGTTTTAATTAAATTCCTATATCGCCTTATTAGAAAGTGAAGCTTGCTTTAAACCCCCCACCACACATACATTTAGATTCATACATATGGTGTTCAATATAGGATTAAGATTCTTTTTGCAAATATAGAACACTATACTTAATTATTATATTCCAACAATCTTTATAGTCCACCCTAATAGACTGGCACTTATTTATTTCAAAAAGTTAGCAACTCTGATCAGAGGAGAAATGCTAAGAAAAAATATGATGCCCTTTCATTTCTTACTCAGAATTTTTTTTTTTTGCTTTTTTTCTAAATGGTTTAGACAGAACAAAAATGTTCATCAGTTTCCCTCTTGTATGGTAATGTCTGAAGCACTTCGATGTCCCTAAGTTTAAAAGAAAAAAAAAAAAAAAGAAGAAGACAAGTTCAGGCTAGCGTCTATGAATGACCTTCAAGAAATTCAACCTACTGCAAGAAATGTTATGGGCAATTCTCAGAAAGCATATTCTCATGGAGTAAGTTATTGCCTAAGGCAAAAGTGGGCATTTCTGGAAGCTACTTTGTGTCTTTGAGGCCACTGGGGTACCATTTAGGAGACTGAAGCAATAATTTACCCTTGTGCAATGAAAAATGTAATGTAACTTGCATACCAGGATCCTTTGCCTCATTAAGTTAAACACTTCCCTCACGTCATTTTAAAGGGGAGATTATAATACTGTAAATCTAAGTAATTTAGATTTATGTTCTGGTGTCTGGAAAATGGTTACACAGGATATTTTTCAGCACTCCAAATGTTTTAGGTACTAGGCAGCTTCAGAATGTAGATATAATTGACTTTGTAATTTGGCAAACAATAGAGTGTTCTGCTGTGTGACTATTCAGAGTTGCAAAGGAACAGCCCTGCCGAGTTGAGAAGAGATCTTCAGATTCTCCTGCAATGGATTTTTAGAGGTGTTGCTGATATCATTATGGTTTCTGAATCTTTTTAGAACCCCAGGGGAAAATATAAAAATAAATAAACCAGGAGAGAAATGTGGGCTAAGAATGATGTTACCCACACTTTTGATTGAACGATTTCTCTTTGTATGATACAGAAAGAAGGTATATTTCCCAGGTAATTTTCTTTTTTAAAAAAATATACTGACAAACAGAAAATTATCTCTTGCTTTTAAAATGTTAGGAGGAGAACTGGAATGTTGATAGAGAAAAAGCAGAATAACATTATAGGAGTGGATGGCGTCACAAAAAGACATGTGTCCCGTCACACCTGCACACCCTGAAACTAATCAGTGAACCTCATATCTAGAATTTTTTTTGACTAGAGTTGCTGATAGTATAAAAGTTCATGGAGCAATTGGTTCATTTTAAGTGGTCACAGAGCTTAACTGAATATAGCACATGTTCTAAAAAAAAAAAAAGAACTTTTTTTTTGTCTTAGTCTATGACCCTTCTTGCCCTGAAAAATTCCCATAGATGGTAACTTTCATAGAGCATCTTTTGAAACCCAACAATTTACTTTTCCTTTTTAAGCTTTGAAGTTTTTGAACTTAAAGGTGAACAAAAAAAAAAATCAAGAAACAGATGTTGAAGATTACTCTTCTTTTCACGAGGTCTTCATAAAGAAAGGATAACTAAGTCTTATAAATTAATAATGTGTAGTCATATTCTAAAATGGAATGACAGTTTTAGATTTTTGAATGAAGTGGGAAAAATAGTACAAATCCCTGTGGAGCTCTGAATTCTGATGAATACAGCCAATCTAATTGTGGCAGCATCACGAATTATATTCCCCACTAAAGTAAAACAAATATTAGGATGACCTACCAGTTTGAAATTTAATTTCTGTTGGTGCTTAAAATCAATGCCATTTATCAGGAGAATACAAAGTACCCAATAGTAAAGATATTTTAAAGTCCTTTAAAATTTCCAACTTTATGTTCTCAAAATATTCACATCAGCTGCCACATTATTACTTTTGGTTATTAATACAATGAACAAGGGGTGATTTAAACAAGAATTTACCAAGTGTGTTAAAATGTATATTAAAAAGTATGTTAACATATGAGATATATTTATAAGTATTGCTACATGTTGAAGCACATTGTGTTTATAGATAATCAAATTATGTGTGTGTGCATGTGTGTGTGTGTATACAAGTTAGCTTGAGAAACACTGAGTTGAAAAAAATCAGACTTTAAGACCTCCTAACACTGAAGGTCACCTACATCTCCAAGAGAAAGATATGGTATACAGGATTTTCCAAGTTCACTTGACCCAGGATGCTCATTTTTTTTTCTTTTTGCACATAGAATTTCCTAGTTTGGCTGCTTCCAAGAACATAAATTGGATTTGCTGATTTATATTAAAATCCAAAGGCCTTAAAACATTGGCTTAATAATTTTCCAATTTTTAAGTATCTCATTAATCTTTGAATTCTTCAGTTTTGCCTTGTTAGTGTTTAAAACCAAACACAAAACAAAAATAGAGGATCAAAGTGGTGTAAATCCTACTCAAAACAATGCATTTCTAATACAGAATATAGATCACCATTTTTCTGGGGGCATTTTCCCCTAACCCTAGTCTTTTTATTTTGCTTCTTGGAAATACTGGGGGTTGGGGATGTAATGAATTTTACTCCATTGCCTTTCTCTCTCTCTCTCTCTCTTTTTTGCTATACACAATCAGTTCTTAGAGATGGGAAAGCATAAAAGTAATGTTACACTTTTGCTCTCTACAATCTATAGGAATTGCCCTATCAGAGGCTCTTTTCTCTTCATGGGGTGTTCATGGGCAGTACTTCCTTATGGGTAAGTGTCAAGACGGGTAAGTGTTAGTATTCCCAAGAATCAGAAATGCAGGGGCAGGAAAGGTCACAGGGACTGAGGAAACAGCAAAGATTTAGGGAGTCAAAAGCCTTAGTGGGGATGATCATAAGGGGATGAAAAAAGAGAAGAAACAACAGCATCAGACAACAGGTAACTGTCTACAAATTGCCAAGGTACCTGTTCACAGGTATACAGTAGTCCCTCATTACTGATGGGAATACAGTCTAATATCCTTACTGGATGGCTGAAACTGCAGACAGTACCGAACCCTCAATCTACCATGTTTTTTCCCTATACATATACACCAAGGATTAAGTTTAGTTTATAAAGTAGCCACAGTAAGAGATTAACAGCAATAACTAATAATAAAATAGAATAGGGATGCCTGGGTGTTGTAGTCGGTTAAGCATCTGACTTTTGGTTTTGGCTCAGGTGCTGATCTCAGGGTCTTGGGACTGAGCCCCGCGGTGGGCTCTGTGTTCAATGGGGAGTCTGTTTGCAATTCTCTCCTTCTCCCTCTGCCCCTCCCACTCATTTTCTCTCTCTAAAATAAAATAAATAAATCTTTAAAAAATAATAAAATGGAACAACTACAACAATGTACTGTAATAAGTTATGTAAATTTGGTTATCTCTCGCTCTCAAAGTATCTCTCTTATTGTATTGTACTCATGCTTCTACCTGTGATGATTTGAGACAATAAAACGCCTGCATGAGGAGATGAAGTGAGCTGAGTGATACGGGTTTGAAACACAGGGACAGGCTGCGACTGACTGACCTTCTGACCACTGGTCGGAAGGAGGATGACCCGGTTGACCACAGGGTAATAAAAATCGAGGAAAGCTAAACCATGGATAAGAAGAGGGTACTCCTTACTGCCTAAGACTTGAGTCTACATCTTTGTTCTACTGGGGGGTTGGGACCGCCTAACATCCATTAGTATGGAATTTATTAGAGGTCTTTGTAGAAATTCCAGTTCTTTCTCTTTTCAGGCATGTGGTAGGATTGTATTCCTCAGCCAAATGAAGTTAGGTGTGACCACATGGTTTGCTTTGTCCAAGGAACACAGGACCCTTCCAGGTGAAAGCAACAATGTGGAGAAGGGCCTGCAGCTAACCCTCAGTAGATAATTTGCATGAGTGGGAAGGAAACCTTGGATTTTATAAGCCACTGAGATTTAGGGGTTGTTTGTTACCTCAGGAAACCACACGTAGTATATCTGGAGCCCTTCCTATGTCTGCATCTTCGTTTTATCGCGTATAAAAGAAAATACCATATGTCTCTTACCTACCAAATAGTATAAAACATTGGATGTGGTTTAGAGGAGAATTGTTACACTTATCTGAAGTGTTAAAAACAACATCTTTTGATGAGTAAATATGTTGCAACAAATGGGTAGCAATGAATGGTCTAGGACTAGGAAGTTCTTATGCATTAGAAGATAGATTTCATTCAAAATTAATCTACATCTCTTAATACAATTAGTAAAGGCAACTGTGTTCTTGAACTATGATTAACTCAGTGAATTCTCATAAATCTATGTGCTACTACATTACATAGGAATGATGCACAAAAAGTAAAGCGAGACTAAAAAAGAAAAATAGTAAAAATAACTATTGCCCTCTTTAGAATACACGAAGCTTTACAAAGCTTTCGTGACTCAGGCTGTCCCTGAGTCATCTTCACTCCATATTTATCTTGCAAGAATGCAAAATCCAACTTTATTTATGCAAATAAATGTACTTACATTTTATATTAAGATACAACAAGTCTTCTTTGCGATAAGAAGACATGTTCTACTTTTTTTTTTTTTTGATAATTTGTTTAGGTCTCTTTAGATGATTCTATAAGAGAACATCTGGTAAATATAGATTAAAAAAAATTAAAATAGCCCCAAGACTCCTAAAACTTAGCATCCTGAGAGGAAAATACTAATTGTTGAAGAAAGGCAAAGTGACTTTTTAACAAGTATGGAGATTAGCATGACTATATTAAGAATAGAAATTAGAGAAAAATATAAAGGAATTTGTTAATTACATCCATTGTTTTAACAGGACAAACTCCAGGGTAAATGCCCAGTAAAGGGGACTAGATAAATAATTTCTTAATCCAGCACAGTTAAGCCACAAGTTAGGAGCTTGATAGAGATTTATTGAATTAATAAAACAAATTAGCTCAGCTACTTGAAAGCTGTGATTTAAAATCAACCAATTTTCAAAAAAAAATAATAAAATAAAATCAACCAATTTTCAAGAGCTAGTCTTAAATTGTTTTTTACTGATGAGGGAAAAAAGAAAAGGTCTATAATATTATATTTTCATATTTTGTTACAGATAAATCTGGGTTCTCATCTAGATATTGACTTTGAGCATTTGATTAGATTAAAAGATTCTTATTTAAAGTAATATTCATTTATTTATTTATTTATCTATTTATCTATCTTTAAAATATTTTTTTACCCCATCCATATTAGGGCTTTTTCCTTTGTGGAGGTAGGAAAGAACTGTATAAGAAAAAAATATCGACCAAGTTTCTTATTTTTCTGAATCTCAGGTGTTGTTATGTCAAAGGCATGTAATAATTATGTGACAAATTTATAAATGATCTGAAGAATATGAAATTAGTTAAACAACCTAAGATTAATAAGCTGTATTTCCTCTCTCTCTGGTTCCCAACAACTGTACTCAGTTTTTAATAATTAAATACAATGTTGTTGTTGTTGTTTAAATTCAGCATAGCAAAATGAGATTAACATTTAAGTCCTTAAAGTTTTCAAATGAAAATTTCAGCCACTTTTAAGATTAGGGTCACAATGTCATATCACATAAGCAATCAACTGCTTTCCTTCTGGCACCACATTGTGATCTAAACAACAATCCAGTGTTTTCTGATTGTTCAGATTCAGGCTATGTGCAGTGAGATAATTTTGATCTAGTTGTCTCAGGTTGACTTTTCCATTGGTGTTACCCAGCAGCGTGGGCTAGATTTGTTGAAACATGTCGTTTTCCAACTCTGTGACTTTTCTTTTTATCGTGAATCTGACAATATACAGGTAATTTATACTTAAACTTCCATGATCTCTCTCGTCACAATGAGTCTCATTTGGCAAAAATGGAAATAGATGGACTCCTCCCCACAAAATGGTGATAACCAAACACATGCATTTTTAACTGACTCTACTTGATGCAGAGGAACATTAATGATCATGATTCCAGAAAAAGGCCTAAGGTCAGAAGAATAATGATGTTTAGGATGAAAAAGAATAAAGTGAGTAACGAATTATTGAGAAAAAAATTTCCTCATAATAGTTGTCTGTTCATTTCCTTAAATTTAAATTGACTGGTTTCTATGTGTCAGTTACTGAGAATACAAAAATGATCAAGATGAAGTCCCTGCCATCAGAGGTTCCCAGAATAGCAGGTAAACTATATAAGTAAAGAAAATTCAGGGAAGGTGACTTACAAGGTCAACTTTGAAGAAGTAGGATTTATCCATAAAGGAGATAAACAATGGGTACTCTGGTGGGGATAGGGCAGGAAGGTAGACTAGCATAGAGATACAATAGTGTATGGAATATTCTAGAGGCAGGAATTATGTGTGATTAAAGTGTTGGTGATAATCAGTGAAGTACTGGAGATGGTGTTAGACAAATACGTTGAGGCTTTCTGATAAGACCTTTAAGACATACTAAGGAATTTATTTTGAAGGTAATGGTGAGCTACTAGGGATTTTTAAGTTAGAGGGCAATTCATTCATGTCTATGATTTTGAGAAGATAGGTGTGTTGGTCCCAGGGTGGGAGATGTGCTGGGAGGTAGACCCAAGAGGCAGGAGAACAACTGGAAGACCACAGTAATACCCAAGAGAGATGATGAAGAACTGAAACAGAGCAGTTGCAAGGGGAATGGAAAGGAAGGAATGTATTGAAGACAATTTTTAAAATGTGGAGATACTTGGATAAAGGCCAACAGAAAGTGAGAGGAGTCAAGGTCAACAGCTGTCAGTGATGGTGGTGGGGTGGATTAGAGAGACTGAAGAGATGACTAAGGAAAGGGGCCAGCTAGGGACAAATGAAAGGACTGTTAAGTATTGTTGACAGTTCAAATAAGGCTGGGAAACATGAATCCTCTATGCATTTGCAAATTCCCCCAAAAGGTCACAACTAAAACTAAAAGTCAGAAAAACTAACCAAAATCATCAATGATGTTAGCAGACTGCCTAACACCTTTTCTAGCATGAGTATATTAAAAAAAAAAAAGAAAAGTGACTATAGAAGTAGTAGAGTGAATTTACTTTTCTGGTAACAGTAATGAAATTGGACTGACACTCCCACTCACTAAAGATATTTAAAATATTGAAACGGGGGCGCCTGGGTGGCTCAGTGGGTTAAAGCCTCTGTCTTCGGCTCCTGGGATCGAGCCCCGTATCAGGCTCTCTGCTCAGCAGGGAGCCTGCTTTCTCCTCTCTCTCTGCCTGCCTCTCTGCCTACTTGTGATCTCTGTCCATCAAATATAAAAATAAAACCTTTAAAAATAAAATAAAATATTGAAAGAGCAAAGAGCTAATAAGATGGAGACGTTTTCACATACAGAAATTTGGAAGACCAGAACTCAAGAGAGGTAACTTATCTTTGAAAGCTTTGGCTCTTGGCATGTGAGTATTGGGAACAAAAATCTGTGAAACCAGCTGTACTTTGGGTAGCCTTACCGGTTTTGTGGGAATGTCAAAGCCCATGGTCC
This sequence comes from Lontra canadensis, assembly GCF_010015895.1. Taxonomy (NCBI): domain Eukaryota; kingdom Metazoa; phylum Chordata; class Mammalia; order Carnivora; family Mustelidae; genus Lontra; species Lontra canadensis. Next base: position 11,925,441 of record NW_022631011.1, read on the forward strand.
TCAGGTGAGGGCATGAATAAACTAATACAACTTTAACTTGGGATATCAAAAGGCATACCTTCCTTCAGGATAGAGTGAACCTCCCCCACTCCCACCCAAACGATTCCTCACCAGTTCTGCAGCCTTGTTTCTTACACAGGGGTCATTCAGGAAACTTAGGTGTTGCACTTTGACAAAGAAAACTCTGGTCTGATATTGCTCCCAGGTGCCTGACAGAAGCAAACCAACATCTCCTCTGAAGGAAAACACTGTCACCACTAGGTCTCAATTTCTTCTTACAAGTGATTTTTAAAATACATTTCCACCAGACAGTCAGATATCTAAGCAGCCAAGAAAATAAGACACCATCAATAAGAACTGGCAGGAACAATAATAATAAAAACAAATCCAGTAACTCTTGAGATACTAGAATTAGCAGACATATATTATAAAACTACATGTACTATATTCAGTGAAATAAAGCCCAAATTTGACAAATTTCAGCAGGGAACTAGAAACTATGAGTGACATGACAGCAGCAGAGAAATACTCATCCTCCTTGTCAACACTATTTGGCCTCATGGTTTAAAATAGAATTTAAAATTTTGTGCTCTTTTTTGGTTTTCTTTGGATACACTGAAAACAAAAACAAAACCCCACACTGAAAGGCCTGATATAATTTTATTTAGATGTATAATTCAATCAGAAATATATTAGTTGAGTACAAGTCACCTGGAAGGGTGCTTGTGCGTGTTCACGTGTATATGGTGAGCACACACATGTTTACACTCACAAATTTCTCGGAAACACCTACAATTTCTACCAGGCTCACTCCTACTATGAACAGGTCAGGACTCAGCTGAGCGAAGCAAGGGGAACAGAAGTCAATGTCACCAGGGAAAATTTACAAGGTACCATCTGCTTGTGGAAAAATGAAGTGAAAATTCACTGCAACTTTCTAGAAGATAGGTCTTGACTGCAAGAAGGGAAGGGTACTGAGCAGTGATATTCATCAGCCGGAAGAAGAAAGAGGACTGGAAGGGAAGAGGGGAAAGTAGGCAGAGAAAGGAGGGTGAGGACATCAAAACTGAGCCCTGCCAACGTCACATTTTGTTTTGGTCTTGCTAGATCATTCGGTAGTTGTCGAATCAAGTAACTCTAACAAGACGATGCTCATTTTTTCATTTTAGAAGGGTAACGCTGCATATTATTTATTCTTATAAAAACTGAAAGATCCGTGTTAAGTCATTCACTGTTTGTACTTCGTGTAGCTGACTCAGTTCATTAGAATCTGGTCTATTTGACAGGGCAAAACCCAGCCAGTTACATTTAACAACTGTTCAGCCCCACGCGGTACTGAGAACGTCAGTAGATTTATTTTCCCCATATAAAGGAGAATTTCCAATTCACACCATGTCCACTGTGACTGTTATGGACAGTATTTATTCAGAAGGAATGCCGTGCAAGTTTGGGAAATCTGTCTCTAAGAGCAGAGCTGAGAGGTCATTCGACAAAATAAGAAACAAAACCTATACATGGTCAAAACATGAAAAGAACTGAAGTTTGTCATTCTTTCTTTTGAAGAAAAAAGTTTGAAATCCTTAAAACGCAGCGTGGTCACAGCAAATAAGACAACTCTCCCTCCTCCACTCTCAAGCTTCATATGATCAGAACGCCTCCATTCACTTAGCAAATATCAGCCTTTTGGAGGAAGAGAACCTGCTTGGAATTAATGAGGCGACACCAAAAAATAACTTCTATTAATAAATTGTTCTCTTCAATGGAAAACTGCCTATTTTTTTCTCATTCTTTTTAAAAACACAGATTATCTTCTAAAGGCTCCTTGTGCTTTTCGCCCCACCTTTAGACCATCTCTTTTTCCCTTCTTTTAATTTCCTTTTTCATTTTCTAAATTAGGAAGTGTCATTGTGCGAAGCAAGGAAATCTCTCCATCTCACCATAAAACAGTTGCAACCAAAGGCATCACAAACACAGTAACATTTAATGGCTGTTGTGACATAAAGCCACGAACATTGTAATTCAATAACGGCCGGGTGTTTAAAGAGTTAAGGGAGGAAAATGTAAGTAAGGCTAATAAAGCAAAACTGAAGTGACAGACATGCAAGGTAAATCTCAAAAACTAAGCTGAAATACTCTATTTCTTTCTGCTGCATAACTTGTAAAATGCCAAATATCTCAAGAAAGGTAAGAAAGTTACAGTACTGGAAAATCTTCACGATCGCATTTTCATTTACCCAAATACAAAGAAAAATTCAACGTTCACCTTCCCAGAGAAGCAATGCGCCTTAAAGCCAATCTTTTCACTTACCCTAGGGTATGTACACCAGGAGCTCCTAAATCCTTTTCATTCCAGGACATCCAGACCATCCATGAATTCTTAGCACAGTCACTTGAAAAGCCAACTTTATCCAAATTGTTAATTACTACAGAGGTCATAAGAGAACTCTGAAATTCTAGGGAGCGATAGGCGTTTAAAATCCAGCTTCTAGATCCTGGTGTATACTGTGTCTATCTTTAACTTGAAAATGATTTGGTTTCACATTCCATTGAAGTTCCACTGGCAGATGCCTTTGGTAAGCTCACCAATGGCAGGCTTTCAAAAGCCCTCCCGCCTCCCCCCTCCTTCCTCTGACTGAGCTTCCGCTGCCGCTCCACCTAATGCCCATTTACTCAGCTGTCTTTTTACCTGTCTCTGCGTGGGTGAAAGGAGATGCTTTCATTGATGGCTATTACGGAAACACTTGGAAACTTCAGATCAGCCTGAGGACTCACTGTGCTTTCCCTCCTGCCGTCCCCTCCCCCTTCTTACTGCCAGAAACCAACTGACTTCCAAACTTGGCTGTCTGAAAAAGAATGTTCTCTGATTGGCATTCCTGGAAGCAGAAAGCAAGGCAGCTCAAGTTTTGTTCTGTTGCTCTGCATGAAAAACTTCCCCAGGTACACATAATACGAACAAGTAAGTTTCCTGGATTTTTTTTCCCTTAACTTTGAGGAGAATGGAGCCAATATTTGGGGGGCATTACAGGGATCTTTGATGTCGCACAGCATTTAAGTTTTCGTAGTCACATGTAATTTTACCCCAAATGGCTATGCATGCAGTAAAAAAGTGAAATGGCAAATCTTGTGTTAAAAGTTGAATTTCCTTATTAGTCAAAGCGTTGGGACCCAGTGGGGGAAGAAACAGTCACGCTGCCTGCTTGACAGTATTCTGGAGTGCAGCTGTTCAATTCTGTGGCTTTTCTGTGAGAGAAAACCTTGTTCATAAGAATTGTGGAAAAACTGATTTCAATTATCCTCTATTTTATATTGCAGACAGCAGGGGAAGAGGGTACAAAGAAAAAAACCACTTCTATCTCCCTGTCAAGTCTTCTTTTCCAGGACTGTCTTGCAAACTGGTGAGGACTAACTACACACACACACACACACACACACACACACACGTGAGCAAACAAAAACTGAGTGCATGGAAATAAGAAAAAGATATGTTTCCTCAAATAGGGTTGGACAAGGATGACTAATGTACAGTCCCTTCAAATCACTACTAATAAACTTGTGTTTAATATTTATTTAGTGGGCACTGGGGCCAAAAGTTTTGCTGCTGCTGCAAGTAACTTACCTCTCCATGTTTATAAGAGTGAATGTACTGTATGACATTTTATGGACCAGACAACTTCTTGAAAGGCCCAATAAAGCATTTATCATTTCAGCAATCGGACAAACCACAACCCCACGCATTTTGGCTTTCCAAATTTCATCTGACCGTGGCTGCCAGTTCTGGGCAACTGTCAGCTGGCTGGGCTCAGGGTAGTGGTGTGGCCTCAGCTGCTCCTTGCAACTTTTACACACATCTCAAAAATATGCAGTGGCAAAAGGTTGACTCCAAAAAGATAGCCTTCACTCTGTTTGTTTGTGGCTGGGTTTACATTTTCTGTTCTAGGTGGTCTGGTGTCACATCTGAACAAGACCGTGTTAGGGAACCATGAGTGAACACTTGAACAGGCATCATGTTACTAATGTATTTTGGTGATATTTTGATGCCCAGTATAGACTGGCATCCTGCCAGCTTGCCCACTCCTTAAACCTGTTACTAGATGTCCTTTAAAAAAAAATTAAAAGAAGTTGGTAGAGGAAGAAGAAACTTTTCTTATTCTTATTCTCAAAGTTGATTGTCTTAGGGACATTTCAAGCTATGTGCAATGCTGATAGATGGGCGTATCCAGATTACTTCATAAATCAATAGAAAATAATAATCACTCACCCAAAAGCAGAAGCACATGTCTCTGTCCTTGTGTGTCTTCTTCCCTCTATCAAAACACTCCTCCCCAAGGCTAATGGATGGTGTCAAAACTCACATGAACTGGGACGAAAAGACGGGGTTGACAGCATGCTGTCTGGTTCACATTTAGCCACACAATTCGCTTATGTTGTATCTAGTGAACACCAGCATGTAACTGACAGTCAAGAAATGTTTTTTGAAACTAAAGAACTGTTAATGTAAAAGTACATATTTTAATTTATGGAAAATGGTTATATATTGGCTCGCTATATATCTATCTTAATGGTTTGGGGGAAAATTATCTCTTTTCAAGCCACTAACCGAAAGATTATATAGAAGTTATATTAGGTGCTGAGTCCCTTTACTGAAGAAAAAAAAATCATAACTCTTGTGTCTGTGTGAGTGATTAGCTCTAAAAACCAACATGGAAAATACTGCTAAGATCATTCTTGTTGAGATTGCTGACTTCTAAGAAAAATAGAGGAAACAAAAGGAAATATTAGGTCCTTCTAAATTTTGTATTAGCTACTGAACTGTAATCATTTTCTTTTTGAATTGTTACTAGCCACTCCTTATAGTGTAACATTTATCAATCAGATATGTTCTTGGGTTACCAACTTTATCTCCCCTTATGTTTGCATCTGTGCCTGTCATGGAAATTCTAGAACAGTCTGCATTAGTCCAACCTCAAGTTTGAGTGAGCATAATGGGAATTCTTTTTCCTCTTTTCTTTTCCCCTGAACCTTCACAAGGTAATTGATAAGATTTAGAATTGCTAGAATTCAGTCTTTATCATGAGTAAATGTTATTTTTCTCTTTCATAAGCACTAACACAAGAGTTAGGATTTGATCAGAAAAATAGCTTCCAGGGCTTGCTTCCAAAGAAAACTGGGCATGTAACAGGCAAATCAAATACCCTTGATTTATCATGAACAAGCAGTTAATCTGTGCTCCATTCTCCAGAAATAGACTATATTAGCACAGTTCTGTGGATCGCAAATGCTGGTAGGAGGCTCCTTATGGGGTGAGTAAGGTGCTCAAGCTCAGATCTTACAGATGATCTGTAAGGGACCTATGTGGATAAAGAATCGGGTCATTGAAAAGCAAGTGGTCCCTGTTATTTTTATCCTTGTTGGGATCTTTAGAGACTAGCATAGGTAATATTCTCAGGAAGATGATTTTTCAGATGATTTTTTGGTCTTTCGCATATAACTTTTTTTTTTTAAGATTTTATTTATTTATTTGACAGAGAGAGATCACAAGTAGGCAGAGAAGCAGGCAGACAGAGAGAGACCAGGAAACAGGCTCCCTGCTGAGCAGAGAGCCCGATGTGGGGCTCCATCCCAGGACCCTGGGATCATGACCTGAGCTGAAGGCAGAGGCTTTAACCCACTGAGCCACCCAGGCGCCCCCGCATATAACATATATATATATATACACACACACGACTTGTTATATGTTGAATATTTTGCACCCCCCCAATCCATATATTGAAACATAATTTGAAATATGATGGCATTAGGAAGTGGGGCCTTTGGAAGTTGACTAGGTCCTGAGGGTGGTGGCCTCATTAATGGGATCAGTGCCCTTCAAGTGAGACCTCCAGAGAGCTCCTTTGTCCCTTATACCATGTGAGAATACAGCAAAAGATGGCCCTCTGTGAACCAGGAAACAGGCCCTCACTAGACAACGAACTTGTTAGTGACTTGATACTGGACTTCCAGCTTTCAGACTATGAGAAATAAATTCCTATTGTTTATAAGTCACCCAGTCAGGGGTATATTGTTATAGCAGCCTGAATGGACTAAGACACTATACAAAAATACATTTGTGTGTGTGTGTGTGTGTGTGTGTGTGTGTGTGAGGGGAGTGGTGAGTAGTTTTTTTCCCCCCCCTAAGGAACAATTAATAAATCCAAGCTATAGTTCTTTGAAAGCAATTAAAATAGACACTTCCCAAGAAAAAATAGAAAACTATACATGAAAAACATTTAAAAATGGAGGCTATAACAACAGATATGGAAGAGATTCAAAACAGCAGCATGTCATGTATAATACTATTAAATGCCAATCAATTTAAAAATTGGATGAAATGGGCACTCACTTTGAATATATATGGCATGAAAATAGCCCTAATTATGGAAAGGTCCGTATGTATGAATATACTAATGATAGCATCATGTTTGGTAGAGTGGGAATAACGATACTTTTTATGACAACAGAAAGACATGGGCTAATGCTTAGATTAAAAATCATGTCATATAAATGTACATGCACCATGATTTTCTACTATGTTAGAACTTCTGTAGGCATTAGAAGAAAAGGTTAAGACTAGCAGCAGTCCTATAAAAATGATTTCTAGGTACACACACACACACACACACACACACACCCAAAATATTCAAACTAAAGTTACTGCAGCTTTTTCTCATCTCATTCTCCTTCTGGCTTTTGAAGAGGCATCTCTATTTCTCCTCTGAGTCTGTTGAATGGCAGGTGGATTGTTGGGAGGGGAAGGGGAAGGGGAATGAGGAGGCTCTTCAATATGGAAAGAGACACAGATGAAGCTGAAGGGGACTTATGTTAATTTTAAGAAGTGTATGGGGGAAAATATCCAAAGAAAAGAGTGAACTTAAAGGGACAAGTGAGAACAAAGGAAGGGAACAGGGAATGAATCTGGTGCAGTAGAAGCAGGTGCCAGGCTGTAAGCCAGACTAGGCAGCAGCTACTTTGATGAGGTAGACTTGGAGGAGAGAAAGGGTTAGAGGGGTGGTTTGGGATGTCTGGCCTTAGGACATCTGGCTATGTATTTTGTGATTTCTTCTCATGAAACACCTAAGTTAGGTCTTTACTTTTCAAGATCTGGTAGTGTGAAATTTATGTCTTTTGGACACTTCATGACATGGACATGGATCTTAAATCTACAGATATATTTGGTTACATAAACCTTTTTTTTTTTAAAGATTTTATTTATTTATTTGACAGACAGAGATCACAAGTAGGCAGAGAGGCAGGCAGAGGGAGAGAGAAGGGGAAGCAGGCTCCCTGCTGCGCAGAGAGCCCGATGCGGGGCTGGATCCCAGGACCTTGGGATCATGACTTGAGCTGAAGGCAGAGGTTTTAACCCACTGAGCCACCCAGGTGCCCCTACATAAACCTTTTTGAAAAGTCAATGCTAATTGTTTTGTTGTGTTATTGTGGTTGCTAAAATTGGTTTTCTTTGGTATGGGTAAGAAATCATCTTCACCCTTGTCTAAATAAACCTTCTTGATCAGTTTCCTTTACTTGCATTTTGTTTCCTGTATCTCTCTCTGTTCCCAGGATGGGTATCTATGACAGTCTCCTGGGATGAGCTCTGTATGTAAAGTGACCAACCACCCCAATTTTATGGAACTGAGGGATTTCCCAGTATGCAAATCCTAGATTTTCAGTGCTAAAACCAAGAAAATCTCCAGCAAACCAGAATGAGTTGATCATTCTATATATGTAATTCGGAATTGTTTATGTGATATATATATATATATATATATATATATATATATATATATATATGCTTTTGACAAAGATTAGACTTTTTATTCATTAAGAGCTATTTGGCCCAAGTAGACAGATACTCTAAAAATACAGATAACTTTTGCCTTTACGCCTGACAGCTATGCAACCCAGGACAGGTCAAACTCCAAGGGCTTACTATGTCCTCATCTTTACAATGAGAATACATATGAATTGTTATCAACCTCATATGAGATATGCATGTAAAATATGTAGAATATTTAAGATATGTAAAAGATATCTATATAAGATATATAAATAAATAGATATGATATATAAATATGAATAAATCTATATTATATGCATTCCTTTATATAAAATTATATGTAGTTATTTTTCAAAGATACTTTTAGTTATGTTAGATTGAGAAATAATGGAAGTCCACAGAAGAAGTATAACACTTCACACCATATATATGGGGTAGGGAGGCGGAGAGATAGATATTGGTTGACTAAGGGAATAGTTTTCTTAGTAGTATCTGTTTCAGCATATGATTTGCCTTAGATTAAATTCACCAAGATAAGGACATTTGTTTTTGAGAGGTGAGATAGCCCAGGAAACAACCAATACTTCATGTTTACAAAAGATTATCTTCTGTGTTAAAAATAAAGGTTTTATTTGTATCTTTTCCTTTAAGCTGGGGTAGGGGTATTTTGTGTGTGTTTGTGTGTGTGGGACCAAAATTAACCCTAATTAGAGAACAATCATTTTTTCAAAAAAATTACAACTTTGATCTATTTTTTAAAAGATTCTATTTATTTATTTGAGAGAGAGAGAGAGACAGAGAGAGGGAGAGCACAGAGGAAGAGTGAAAGTAAGAAGCAGATTCCTCACTGCTCAGAGAGCCTGACACGGGACTCAATCCCAGGACCCTGAGATCATGACCTAAGCCCAAGGCAGACGCTTAACCAGCTGAGCCACCCAGGTGCCCTTAGAGAGCAATCATAAAATATCCATCCCTAGACAAAACTAGAATGTCCAAAGTCATCCTCAGAATAGAATGATAGCCTGACTGTACCACTAATTTGAACTCTAGCAACATATGTCATACTTGATGCCTCTAAAGAAGTGAGGGTACAATTTGGTTTGGGAGCAAAACAAGCATGTCCTTAATATCATCATTTCAAACCTGTGCAAAATTTCATAATCCTAAGTCCAGCCCATATTTGAAACCCCCCCAAAACTGGTTCTACTCCAAGCTTCCTGAGATTTATCAAGAGTTAGAAATGGGACAGTTCTGCTTTGTACAGTAAAAGAAAATGACAAGGGATAACCAGACTGAATCAGGTCTGATAGTTATTCTATTCAGCTTGTCTGTCTGGGAGTTTTTTCTCCAGATATACACATGGCTTTTCAAACTTGTTTGTTGGTGGTGGTGTTGTTTTCTATGGAACCCTTTGTTCAAAGGAATTAGTTCGCGGAAACTTAACAATGACAAGGCAGAGCTCCTTTAGCAGAAACTCATGGGGGAGGCTGACCCAGGTCCCTCTTCTATAAAGCAGTCCCTGCGGAAGCATCCATGAACCTGGGAAGCTCAGCTTGAAAGCCACTGAGCTCTAGTACTTATTGCATTCAGTTTCTTTAAATGTCACTTTCATATATTTAAAAAAAATTCATGCACATATTTTTAAAAGCCACATAGGATAGAGCTTAAAAGAATGTCCCAGCCCATCCCTACCCCTCCCCTCCTTAAATCCCAGAGTCAACCACTTTCAACTCTTAACCATTAATTATGATAATCTCTCCATATTCCTAAAGGATACTCAACACTCTCACACGCTTATTATTATTTTTTTATTTTTCCAATGTTGATATTATCTATTGGTCTCCTACTAAATCCTTATCTTTAGTTCTTAAGGACACTCCCTCCAGCAGGTGTGCTTTTAATATATCTCTCCCTCCTTGCCTCCCTCTTTCTCATTTACACAAGCACATACACAAACACACATACACACTTTCCTTCCCTTAATCCTCCCAATTTAGATACACAACAATACTAGGTGAAGCACTAATCAGTGTTTACATTACCTTGGCTGTGCATATATTGTTCACATGTAAACCACATGGTATTTATGACTCCACTTGCTTTCGTTTACACAGTTGTTTTTTTCTCTCTGACACAGGTAGTTGAGTCATATTTTTGTGTGTTTAACTTTTATTTGCCCATCATTACATTTTTTCAAAGTCTTCATTAAATATATAATAATCTTCTTAATATAGACAATTATGTCAACTATTTTTTTCAGCCCCCAAGCCCCACCCCCAGGTCCTTACTGTGGCAACAGAGCTCCTGAGCTGTCATGCTGGGACTGCCCTTCGTAGCTTCCTGAGAAAGATACTTGGGGCAAATATATTTTTGGAGAATTTGAATGCTTGAAAATATCTTTATTCTTCCCTTCCACTAATTGCTAACTTGACTAGATACAGAATTCATTGTTTAGAAATACATTTCTTCCAGAAATTTCAAGTAATTTCTTCACTGTTTTTAGTTTCTAGTATTGTTTTCAAGAGGTCATTCCGTTCCTGATCCATTTACTATTTCTTCTTTTTTTAAAGATTTTATTTGAGAGAGATTTAAAGATTTATTTAAAGATTTATTTGAGAGAGAGAAAGCATGAACAGGAGGAGCAGAGGGAGAGGGAGAGAGAATTTCAAGCCAACTCCAAGCTGAGAACGGAGCCCAGCACAAGGGGACTTGATTTCACCATCTTGAGATCATGACCTTAGCTGAAACTGAGAGTCATTCACTTACCCAACTGTGGCACCCTGGCACCCCTATTGTTTCTTCTTTATCCCCAGTGTTCTAATGTCTCATGATAGTACACTTTGGTGTTGGCCCCTTTCCTCCCACAACTGATTTTATTTCCAACTTGAGGGATTTTTAGTCACATCTTCCAATTCTGGGGAAATTTTATTATATTTCTTAAACAATTTCTGAACTCTATATCCTCTGTTATTTTATTCTGAAACTAAACTCCTTTTAGTGGGATGTTGGACCCCTTAAACAGAGTCTCTCATTTTATTATTTTTTCTCTTCCACTAATGTTATTGTCCCCTCCTCTCTGGAATAATTCCTCATCTCTCTTTTGTTGAATATTCTATTTCTGTTAACATACGTTTAATTTCTAAGCATTCCATTTGTCTCTAATCACTCCTTTTAAAAAACACCATGTTTTAGTTCATGGACCCAATTTCTTTTCTAATATCTATGAGAATATACATTTTTTAAGCTTTCATTTCTTCCCTGCAGTCTTAGTTTCCTTCAATTTTTTGTTTGTTTGCTTTGGTCTCTTTTATGTTGAGACTTTCCACCATATCTGGTATTCCCTAGTTATCTGCTTACCAATGTATTATGGGCATTAGGACATTACTGTAAGGGGATTAGACAAAGCTGAGCCTTTACTGAAACACCCTAGATTTCTACCCCCCGGGTAGTCAGATCTTCCAGAGAAGCCCCTCCTCCAATGTGCCATCTAGGAGGGACAAGCCCAGTTGTCAGCATCCTGGGAGCAAAGCTAGGTAAGAAGATTTGAAAGGGAGGTGAGTTTATTACTATTGACCATGCAGATTTCCACTTGATCTAACAGATTTTAGTATTACACCTGACCCACACCTGCCATTGTTTCCAAGACTGCTGTGTTTATAGCCTCCCTAGTTAAGACACTCCAGAGAATAAGGCACCCTACCTCCTGTCTCCTGTGGTGGGAGTGGGGGGTAGTTGCCAGGCTGCACAGGTTGCAGAGAAGATTTGGGAGTCCGCCTGTTAAGAATCTCAGCCAAGTCCTATTTTCAGCTCCATATCTCACCCCTAGCTTTAGCAACCCCATTTGCCTTCACTCCTTGTGCTTTCCCAGGTTCTCTAGAGTGTTCCTTATTTGTACCTTGTTGGCCTCTCCTCTGCAGGAACCCGGGTTTCCACATCTCTGCTCAGCTAAGTCAAGTACCACTTAATCCATTCCTTTGCCATTTTCCAAAATATATGTCAACAGCTCTCTACTGTTCTATGTTCTCCCATTTTCTTTATTCCAGTTAGCACTTTTTGTTTACTGTCAGTATAGGGTGGCTTTGGGAGGGAGAGGGTGAAATTAAGTATGTATTTCATCCACCATTTCTACTGCAATTTTCTGTCTTCACTCTTCAGCACTGCTTTAAAAAGGGAACAAATTCTCCAACCTCTATGAAATGATTAAAAAATTCACACTGGTGCATGTATGTGGCAGGGAGGCAACATTGTTAAATGAAATATATATTGTTAAAATGAAAACTAAATTCCATCAAAGAATACAATTATCTACATCAGACATGGTGAAGTATAACATTCAATTAAAATAAGTTATCTTTTTATTCTAACGTAGGTTGTGGTCCCTTCCATTAACACTTTCATCATATATCTGTGGAATTAAATATAGGAATGTACATAATTATAAATAATTCCTTCATATGCAAAAACTATGTCTCTTAAAAAGTGAAAATAAATTTTGTTTGTAACTGAAGTTCTGCTTAAACTGTTAATTAAATCATAACCCAGCCAAGACAAGAAAATTATCTTAAAATGATTATCAGCAGTCATTTTATGTTTGCTTTTGGTTGGAAAGTAATGTAAAATCTAACATTGATGTTATTTCTCTGTTAAGTTGTCATAGTCATTCTCATATGGGTCAAATTTGTGTATTTTGTTTTTTGAGGCACGCTCTGTCTTGAATTATTCTATGTACTAGTTTTGCTCCTTATAATATGGCGATCTAGAGACATTAGCATTCTAGAACATTATTGTACCCTATTTCTTTTAGAGAATCTGGGAATAAATATTTATTGTTATGGAAACCATGAAGGCTGATATACAATAAAAAATTACAAAACATGTGAAGAAGTAGAAAAATGTGTCCCCCTAATAAAAATTTAAAAATAAGCAACAGAAGCAGACCTACAGATGGCTCAGATGTTGGAGCAGACAAAGATTAAAAAGAAAGCTATGATAAATATGTTAAAATATATAATGGAAAAAGTAGGGAGCATGTATTAAGAGTTGAGGAATTTCAGCAGTGATTAGAGAGGTGCCTGGGTGGCTCAGTCATTTAAGCATCTGACTCTTGACTTCAACTCAGTTCATGGTCTCAGGCTCCTGGGATCAAGCCCCGCGTCAAGCTCCCCACTCAGCAGGAAGTCTGCTTGTCTCCCTCTTTTTCTGTCCCTTCCCCTGATCTCACTCTTTCTCAAATAAATAAATAAATCTTTTAAAAAAAGCAAGAACCAAATGGAAATGATAAAAATGAAATTTATGATACCATAAATACAAGACTCATTTAGTGGGTTAAATAGTAGACTGAACCCAGCAGAAGAGAGAATCAGTACAATTTGAGACAAGTCAATAAAATCATCCAAATTGAAACATAAGAGAAAAAAAGAGTAAAGAAAATAGAACAGAAAATTCGTGATTGCAAAACAATATCGAGGGTCTAACATGTGTATAAATGAAGCCTCAGAAGGCTATGAAAGAGAGAATGGGGCAGAAGAAATATTTGAAGAGGTGAGTATTCTCCAAAATTGAAGGATTTCAACCCATGTGTGAGAAAAGTTAACTAAAACCCAAATAGGAAAAATGTAACAACAAAGAAAGAAAGAGACATAAAACCAATAATAACAACAATATGGTGAGCCACTTTATAACTAAACTGCTTAAAAATAAAGAGAAAGAGTAAATCTTAAAGGCAACAAGGGAAAACAGCATCATATACAGGGAACAACTTTGAGAATGTCAAGCTTTTCATCTAAAACATTGGTTTGCCTTAAGACAATATGGTAACTGCAAAGTCCTGAAGTAAAGTAACTGTTAAGATGGCTGTCATTGTTCAGCAAAAAATATCTTTCAGTGTGAGAGTAAAATAAAACAGGCAAAAGTTGAAAGCATTCATTTTCAGCAGATATGCACTACAAGAGATGAGAAAGGAAGTTTTTCAAGTTGAAGGGAAATTATTCCTGATGGAAGCCTGGATCCACACACAGGAATGAAAAGTAGTAGAATGGATAAATGGATAAACATCTGGATAAGTATTAAACACCTTCTAAAAAATTATCTATCTATCTTCTATCTATAAAAGCTAATGACTATTTAATGCAAAATAATAATATATTTACCTATGAGTAAATACAACACAAGATGAAAAGGAAAGAATAGCAAATGAATAAATGGAATTATAATTTTGTAAGATTCTTACGATTGTTCTTTTAGTAATATTATTTGAAAGACACAATGATAAGTTAAAGATGCATATTGTGTAATCTCAAGATATAACCACTGGGGGGGGAAACATTCCACTAAGGTATAGTGAAAACAATCAATATAGGTGATAAAATGGAATAGTGAGATATTTAATTAACTCAAAAATAGGCAAAAAATGAGGAACACAAGAAGAAGGAACAGGTGAACAAAACTGAAAACAAACACCAAGATTATAGACTTAAAGCTAACATTACATTAAATGTAATATAATAACCACTCTGTTGTCAAACTGAACAGAAAAGCACTACCAAACTATATGCTTTTTTAAAAGAAATACACTTTAAATATAAAAACACAGACTTGTTGAACATAAGAGTACAAAAAGATATATCATAAAAATGTGAGTGTGTCTGTATGAAAACACACTGAAACCATCAGACTCTAATACCTCTATTATCAGATATCAGGAGAGGCATTTCATAGTAATAAAAGGAAAAACTCATTAAGATGACACACAACCAAAAACAGCTTTAAAATACATAAAGGAAAAATTGACAGAATTAAAGGGATAAAAGAAAAATCTACAATCATAATTTAAAGGCAAGCAAAAATGCTTTTAAGGTTCTTTATCCCAACATGCACACATACTATTACTGACCAACAATATATTGGTGTCAGCTGTGTTTTGGGGAGACTTCTTGGGGCAGAATGCATCTCTGGGACTGTAGCCTGGAAGCCTGATACAGAGAAGAAGAAGCCTTAGCATATGACAGGGACAGGGAGTTTACTGACAGCCAGCAATCTTGGAAGTTTCACAGGTATGACAACTCCTGGATTGTTTATTTATGGTTTTCAAGTGGGCTGAGTCCATAAACATCCTCACTCATCTTCCCTGGAGGTCACAAAAATATCACTACTTTATTTGTGTTCCATGATGAGACAAAAATGAGAGGAAATGTGTCCACATTCTGGATCACCTCCCTTCCCCACTGGTTCATCTTGACTGTCAGTGGCTGACTTGTTTCTGAGTGGAATGTGGCTTCCCAGTAGTCCCATGTGACCAAGAGGGCTCTAGCAACCTGAAGCTCTGAAGGTGCCACAAAGGCCACACTCAGGCACACAAAAGCAGGCTTTACCACAGGCTTATCGTGGAGGGCATGTGCAAGGCTGTGAGCGCTACACATGCAGGTGTGAGTCCAGGTTCAGGACTCTGAGATTTTCCCAGGAGATGGTGGCATAGGCAGCTATCACTGAATTTTCTATAGCTAAAATCTTGCTTTATAAGCAAAGAGATAAAGAGCTGGATGGAATATTATCTGTCCTAGAGGAAAGACAAAGTTAAAATTTATGACAGGATCTGGCATTTTAAGAATGAGTATGAAGCACTGGACACCTCTTTGTTGGAGGTCAGACTTGAAATAAAGCTACTTGAAACGCTGAGTATGAAGGTAGATATTTTAAAATGGACTAGGTCTCACTTTTTGAGATAAAAATAGACTTTCTAGAAAAAAGTGAAGGAAAGAAATCTGTCTGGAACTAGATCAGGTGATAGTTGATATTACAAGAAGAATACAGGACAGTCATTGAAGGATATTGGAATCCATTTAATCCCAGTGACTTAAACCAAAATAATCTTAAAATTTATGTCAGAAGAGTAAAACACAACTATAGATATTATTGAAGAAAAGTTTTGATAAAATCTCCAGTCTTTAGGAACGTTTGAAACTACTTTCATATGAAAGTAAGGATGGAAAGAGTGAGTGAACTCAGTGGACAGGAGGGGAAAAAAGGTTGAAACACAAAGATATGTTTGGAAAAATCTCTACATAAGAAGGATTGTCAGATCCAGAGTCTGAATGCTTGTTGATGATGAGACATTTGTTTGCTACCCTTGGAGATGGCACACCCTAGGAGCTGGATATAATAAAAATGATAAGATCTTAGAGGCCACTTAGATGGGAAGCTTTGAAGACACATGTATGCCTTCAAGAAAATGCTTCCTTAAAACTTTTGAAAAAATTAATCATATATGTAGCAAATTAGCCAGAGAAGATAAAAGCTTACATATCATGTTAATCCTTTTCAAAGCCATTGTGCATCTTTAGAATCAGAAAAATACAAAGATTGAAAACAAGGGTCAAATGCTTGACAAGAAACCAACAACTCAACTGTATCAAGAAAATGAAATAAACCCCACAGGAAATTAACTGTACAGGGAAGAAAGAGTTGAGAGGAGAAGTACTCGATGGCACACTGAAATACCAGCCATGCCACCTGAAGAATCAGATATTTACAGACAAGAATGACTTCCATTTTATTGTACTCTTTAAATAGTAGAAGTATGACTTGACTAACCAGACAACCTTAGCATGAAGAAAGATGAGAATGTTTTCCTTGTATAGCACAGCAACTAGGCACACCTGGAACTTCAAACGTTGTTTGCCAAAAAATTTCTTTTCTATAGTTTAAGACTATAGTGGAACTGTGCTCAAGTAAGATTTTGTTTGTTGAAAAAAATGAACCTGCCTTCTTCCAGTCCTTTGCCTGCTCTCATTACACACATTCATGGGATGGCACACGCAAGTGCCAAGAGGCAGTCACGTGTAAACAAAATCAGGTGACCTATGCCTTCTTTAGACAAATGTAGTCTCTTCTAGCAGTTCCTCAGTGATATCTGAAGTGGGAAATTTAGGCATTTGGGTGGATTGGTGTGCAGGAGTGGTGGTTATAAGGTTTTAAGAGACATTTTTTTCCCAGTATGTTTTCTCAGAGCCCTAAACTTCCATAGGTAGCTACTACTCTACCTGGCAGGCCTTTTTCATGCACAGCTTTGTCAGCCCCATACAGCCTTCTCAACACAGAGGTTAAAGGAGTAAAGGAAAGCAGAAATATAGAAGTTGAGCAAAAGGTGCTAGGTGTAAAGCTAATTGTATAGGTGGACCGAGAACAGGGTCAAACGGAAGGCAAACCGTGTGTGGGGAGTGCCTATTATGTGCAGAGGACCTTTATGTACATTATTCTGCCTAATCCTTGTCAAGCTATCATTTAGGTGTTATTATTTCTATTTAACAGATGAAGAAACTGAGTATCAGATTAAATTACCCAGGTTATTAGGATTAATAAATAAAGGTACATACATCTGATCATATATCTGTCTGATTCTAAAGCTCTAAATTTTTCCCTTGTATTGAGAAGTAAAGAAGTTTTCTTTTTCAAAACAGATTAACCACCTAGCAGTATTTCCTTGGCTCTTGAAGACTGGGGAGTTAGACTGCAGTGGGGAGAAATCTCCCTTTCCTTATCACCTAATAATGGGTGAACCTGCACCAGGTTAGACCCTGAAAAAAATCAAAAAGGAGGAAAGAGAACGTGATAGGAGGGAGAGAGAGGATGACATAATCTAGTTATTTCATAATCTCCCTTGAGGTTGTAAAAATATGGGGTACTAGAGCAGACTCTGAATTCACATTCTACCTCTGCCAAGTCCCACACTGACTTACTTAATCTCTCTACACCTGGTTTTCATCTGCAAAAAGATGGTAACAATATTTCTCCCATTAAATAGCTATTATGAGTACTGAATGAGTTATTATATGTAAAACACTTGGAAAAGTTGCTTAACATATAGCAAATTCAATTAGAGCTCCTATCACCATCATCACCACCATCATCAAGAGTAATTATGTGAATCATAATACTCTCATTTAATGCCCATCTTTTACAACAGTGGAAGGCCTGGGGAAGGTAAGAAAAATGTGAGCTTTCATAGTAAAGGCCAAAGTGGACCAATTCTATCAGTCTAATCAATCTCTGGGGGTGGGTTCTGAGCATTTATTTGCTTAAAATATCCCCTAGATTCTAATATGAAGCCAGGGCAGAGAACTTCTGCTCCGTATTATCAAGAATAGGTATCATAACAAATATCTGCTCTATATTATCAAAAACAGTTTTGGCTCCCTAATCTTTCTTATTGGGGTTGATATTAAATTCATCAGGTTACTGTTCTGCCTACATACCTGACTTAATCTTGATATGATTTCAGGAGCTTGCACAAATGCATTTTATTTCACATGAAGTTAGTGATCATGGACATTAGCTGTAAGCTTTTATTATACAAAAAAAAAAGATGAGTTGGGTGTTCCCAAAATTAATAGAAGAAAATCTGATATTAAACTTAACAATTGCTTCGTGACATCCACCATGGCCTGATTCATTTGTGGGTGTGTGTGTGTGTGTGTGTGTGTGCGCACCAACGCACACACGCATGTGTGTGTCGCCCAGCATTACCTAACTATTTTTGGAATGAGGTAGGATGTATAAAGCATCAGCTGTGTTATAAAACCCACAAAGGCAGAGTGGCACTGAGCAGGACCCTTTGTGGAAAGTCAGAGACTCGGCATGGTGTAATCCTTTTATTAACTCAAAGTAACAACAGGATAAAACTCTTGCTAACATCAAAGTGGACACCTATTAAGAGCATCTCGAATTACCTGGCAAATGTGTAACCATTCAGGCTCCCTTATCTGAATTGGGGGCAGGCCATTTATAAACTGATGGAGTCCGGTCTCTGTTTCTGGACGAAAGCACCTTTGAGCCCACAGTGTGAAGGTTGGCCAAACAAAGGAGAATCTATGGTGTTTGTGATAGTGGTTTTCTATTGTGGCAGTACTTCAGAAACATAGTGGGATTTAAAATAAAGTATAGGTGCTCAGGCCTCCTACCCAGAGATCCTCCTATAACAGATCTTAAGTGGGGCATACATTTGGGTGCTTCTACTGTGCAGTTAGGGTTGAGGACCACCGGTGTGGTGGAGAGAACATAAAAGTTGCAGTTAGATAACCATAGGCTTGAAATGTTGCTGTTCTGGTCACTGGATGGAGGGTATCAGGGAGCTTAATTAAATTATATAACCTCAATTTCCTCATCTGGAAAAACAACATAACATAGTATACCTTGCAGCACTGTTATGAAGGCAAGGGGAAATCCATGGAAAGCACTTAGCATGGTGCCTGTTACGTGGTAAATATTCAGAGTGTTTAAGAAACACCCCAATATCTTTCTCTTCAGTACTTCCTCTCTTCTCTGTGGGTGTCCTTCACTCTCCCTCTGGAGCCTGCTCAAAGCCTCTTTCCTAGTGTCCCCATATGGCCTTGCCTGCCACAGGCTCTGTCTATTCTTAACCTTCCTGAACATCTTCCCTCCTTTACCTATCTAGTATAGGGATTCCCAATCCCTGGGATCACCTGCAGGACTTGAAAAACTGCTGATATCTGATTCCTACACCAGCAGTTTTTTATCTGGAATCCTAGCTGCTGGTATAATTTCTCCGCATGTATAGCAATGCAAGTCTGTGTAAATTCTTCAGAAAAACTCTTTGATATTGGAATAAAATCCAAGTAATCAGAGATAAGGAAAAATACAGAGTAAGCCTTTGGTAAGTGACTTATCCATTGATTCCTTTAGTGAGCATTGGTTGAGCTCTTAATTTGTGCTAGGTATTGGGCATAAAACGTGTTTTAAGACTGTCCTTATTTTCAATGACTTCACAATGTAGTAAAGCTGAAAGATATTTGTCAACTTTTTATTCAGTGCTTAGGATATTGCTGGTGACATCTGAGGTGCTGAAGATACAGAAGTGGAAAAAAATCCCCATGCTCAGGGACTAGATTTCCAGTGGGAGTTAAAGAAATGTGGCCCGGGACTTTAGTTTGGGGATATAAACTCCCACCTGAGGATGGACATATGGGAAGGCTTTCTGAGGAGATGGTAGAATGGATTCTTGAAAAACCTGAAGTTAGGCAACAAAGGAAATAGATGTGTGATGGTTAATTTTATATGTCAACTTGACTGAGCCACGGTGCCCAGATCTTTGGCCAAATATTATTTTAGGTATTTCTGTATGTTGTTTTTTTTTTTTTTTTTTTTTGTGAAGAAGATTTACATTTAAATTGGCAGACTTTGGGGGCGCCTGGGTGGCTCAGTCATTAGGTGTCTGCCTTCTACTCGGGTCATGATCCCAGGGTCCTGGGATAGAGCCCTGCATCGGGCTCCCCGCTCAGCAGGAATCCTGCTTCTCCCTCTCCCACTTCCCCTGTTTGTGTTCCTTCTCTCGCTATGTCTCTCTCTGTCAAAGAATAAATAAAATCCTTTAAAAAAATAAATAAATTGGCAGACTTTGAATAAAGCAGATTGTCCTGGGGTGAGCTTCCTCCAATCAGTTGAAGGCCTTCATAGAATAAAGATTGACCTTCCATGAACAGGAGATAACCTCTGGACTTGAATTGCAATATCTACTCTTCCTGAGTCTCCAGCCTGATAACTCACCTGGCAAATTTTGTACCTGCCAGTCTCCATAATCCTCTGAGCTGATTCCTTAAAAAAAAAAAAAAAAAAAAAAAATCTCTCTATGTATGCCTACACACCCTATATTGGTTTGGTTTCTCTGGAGGACTCTGAAAAAAAAAGGTATCCACTTGAATCAGATGTATCTTTTTCTATTCTTCTCAAAACTGAAGTCCCATCCTTGACTTCAAACAGATGCCATCCAACATGATTTCTTCTAACTCCCTTTCCATTTACCTGAAACATTCCCCTTTTCTTTATTGGGTCACTCCTTTCTTGTTTCCGAGGACAAGTAGTCCCTTTCTTTCCTATGACCAGTCTTTCACTTGTTCTCCATATCATTCTTTTGGGAGTGTAGTCCAACAATCATCTCTCTCACAGGTGCATCTTCTTCTCTGCTTTCCCTTGAATTGTGCTCATGTCCTCACAAACTAACAGACGTGTAGACACATGACAGTGTGTGTATATGTATTCATGAATGTCACATAATCTCCCAGTGCCTAGATTAAATGAGGTCTGATCCTATTGGGCTATTTCATGGGAAAGTGGTGCATTGTACGTAGCTTCTCATGGCTGGAATTAATGCGAAGGGTCAAAGTTCTGTACTGGAGAGGACATGGACTCAGGAGAGTAACATGAGTTTTCTCAGGCCAGTCAGAAGGCTTGATTGACAGTTATGAACATCTTTGAGAAATGAATTAGCACTTGATAAATGATTATTTTTTCAGAGATAAACTTTGAAAAGGAATAATAAATGGAATGCTTTATGATTATGCATGGAGAAATTTAAAATTATAGAAAGAAGTAGGGAAAATTAAAGGATAAAAGAGAAGGAGGAAAAGAAATCTGGAGATGAAGGGAAGATGAGTAGCATGTGGGAAATTTGAGGGGAGTGAGATGAGCCCTACACAGAAGCACTAAGAAGTTACTTAACCTAAAACCCTGAATGTCCTTTTCTTTATAAAATAACATCATTTATAGCCAAATTCCAGAGGAATTTTCTGTGTCTTTCAAATTTGTAATGACAGATTGCCTTGACAAATCACAACACTGTATGCACATGCAGACACACACACACACACCCAACAGTGTAGAGTATGGCTTGAGGCTACATTGTGCTGAATTATTGGCAGTAAAAATGTTTGATTTCTGATAAACTATGAAATCCCATATTTCATTTTTCTTGGCCTTATTTTGGTAAAATTACCCTTCATTTTGTGTGAACAACAAAGACAGATTCATGTTGAAGGTGCCTCATTTTGCAATCTATTGCTCGTATAGAATATTCTTACTTCTATAGAAACAATAGTTTTTACTTTCCTAACATTTCAAAGAGCATTTTCTCCAGAAAGCAACATTCATGTAAAGAAAACTGCATAATTATAACATGCAGGAAAATAACATATAATTGTATCTTTTAAAAAAATAAACCTGCAGAATAAAGAACTTAATAGTGACATTATAAGTAGGGCAAGGATAAAAGCTTTACAGAGATCAGTATTCTCTCTGGGGTGAAAAGCTTATTAAATTCTAATTAGACACATGTATGTAGTTTGTGAATATAAATTCTGAAAGAATAAGAAATATACTGCTGGATTTTTCTATGCTCTGCTGAAGAATCCTTAGAATCATGTCTTAATTGAATTTTATATTAAAATAGCAGAAAGAATAATAAAAGTTAAGATAAAGGCTATTTTTCCCTATTGACCTATTGATACAAATCCCAAATTTATAGGTTTTAGTGTATATCAGTTACTATAGGATTTCATAATAAAATAGCATAAATGGACTTTGTACATGTTTTTCAACTTAATAATTTCTTATTGACCTATATAATTTCTAATACTGTTTTACAAAGTCTAACATGAAATCTTTTTAAAACAAAATTGTAAATAATTCCCATAAGGATCACATCCAAATCCGTACATATTCCATCTAAAAATACGTTAACAGGGATCATTTTAAATAAGTTCTTTTGTTTTGTTTGATTTTAAGGCTCTGTTTGTCAAGCAAAGTAATGGCAAGTCCATTTTTGGTTTTTGAAGTGAACACACCTGCCATAATCTCAGTTCATAAAGTAGAGAAAATGATTCAAAATGATAGTTACCATTTAAAACAAGATAAACCATAAGAGACTCTTCATCTCAGGAAACAAACAGTGTTGCTGGGGGGTTGGGGGAGGGATAGGCTGGCTGGGTTATGGACATTGGGGAGGGTATGTGCTATGGTGAGTGCTGTGAATTGTGTAAGACTAATGATTCACAGCCCTGTACCCCTGAAGCAAATAATACATTATTTATTAATAAAAAATAAAATAAAATAAAATAAAATAAGAAGATCCAAAATGTCCCAACTTACTCTCCTTAAAAAAATTGTTTTTAATTAGTTGACACAAATGAACTAGAATATGGTTTCTATTGTTATCACTTCAAGAATGGTGTGGGGGAGGGGCACTTGGGTGGCTCAATGGGTTAAGCTTCTGCATTTGGGTCATGATCTCAGGGTCCTGGGATCGAGACCCGTGTCAGGCTCCCTGCTCAGTGGAGAGCCTGCTTCTCCCTCTGCCCCATCCCACTCATGTGCATGCCCTCTCTTTCTCTCAAATAAATAAATGAAAATATAAAAAAAAAAAAAAAGAACATGTGGGGGATACTAAGTTACACAGAGAAACCACAATGTTCAATCATTCCTTAATTTCAACAGAATAATTTTAATTTTCAATGGAACTGAAAAGGCCAAATTTGTGGAATGTTGACCATATGCCACGCAAGAGTTTGCTCAGTGTCCTTCCAACAGATAAGATTACAGCCATCAGGGTATTTCAGTTACTAACTTAAAAAAACTAAATTCATTTACCAGCAGATGCCACTGTAAAGGAAAGAGCTTGATGATGGCATCAAAGTATCAGGTGGTTTTAAATCTCTAGCATATAAAACTGCAGGGTCCTTCTATTGTGAATGTGTTTCTCACTACTCATCAGGAAGGTCTCTGAGTCCATGTTATGTATGCCCGACTGATGTTTTATAGTGCATTCAGTGGGATGCCCGAAGAACATTCTTTTACATGGAAGATCAGAGTCAGAATCACAGTTTGGAAACTGCATTCTCCCACTGTGAATGTGATAAGATGTCCAGCAATGCGCAGAGAGGTTACAGATGGAAGCCACCAGCACAGCAGCTCTAATGATCCATAACAACTCGCACGGTCTGTCTCTGGGATCAAAGGAGAGGGGTCATGGGCATGTATCCATGCATAGAATTTTTTCACAGCCCTTTTTCTGAAACATGTATAGAGCAGGTTATGGAGGGAAGCCTATGTACTTGTTTAGTTTCATTGTCCTTTAGGGCATTTTTAAAAATGACAAAGCTTCTGCCATTTTTAATCCACTGAAAACTGTCATCCCAACTTCCAAAATTGCTAAAATCAAAGTTCTCAAATCCAGGCTTTATACTACTTAATCAGCTTAATGTAACCTGATGCTTTTTTTTGATTCTTCTTCTTTTTAGATTCTTTCTTTTGTTGTCTCCTATGCCACCCCTCTCTCTTGGTTTCCCTCCTGTTTTCCCAGCAATTCCTTCTCAGTCTTTTCCAAAACCGGTTCCTCAGTGATGGGCTATCTCTTGGTCCTTGCTTTACTTTTCTCTGTTCTCATATGGCTTCTCTTAGTACTCCTATCCATTCCTCTGTCTGACCCAGATCTTTTGCCTCATTTCTAAACTTGTCTACTTGCCTACTGAACACTTACATGAGGATATTTCATTAATAATTTCACAGTCTTGCTACATGCCAGGCATTGTGCTAAAAGGGCAAAAGACACACCATCCGTGCCTAAAAGAGAACCCACATGTGACTCCCTCTGTCTTCAAATCTGTTTTGCAACAGAGTTACTTCCTCTCAGTATTGTAATGAGTTGAATGGTGGCCTCCCAAAGATGGCTACCGAGAACCTGTGAATGTAATGTTATTTGGAAAAAGGGTCTTTGCAGATGTAATGAAGTTAAAGATTTTGAGAGGAGATCATCTTGGACTAGGATGGGTCTGAAGTCCAAGGACACACATCCTGCTAAAAGATGAGAGAGGATAAGACAGACACATAATGAAGATGGAGGCAGATGGGAGTGATGCAGTTACCAGCCAAGGAATGCCTGGAGCCACCAGAAGCTGGAAGAGGCAAGGAAGGATACACCCCTAGAGCCTCCTTCAGAGTGAGGGGGCCCTGCGGGGATTTGATTTTAGACTTCTTGCCTCCAGAAGGTGGAGAAAATACATTTCTCTTGTTTTGAGCCACTGAGTTTGTGGTAATTTGTAACAGTAGCCCTGGGAAATGAATATAGTGCCCTAATTTATAATTGTCTAGCTGTTGTTCTTCTTCCATTAGACTACTACTCCTTGAAAGTAGGACTGACTTCCTTCTCCATAGCTAACATCTAATACTTCGTACACAGCCGATATATTGCAAAAATGAAGCAAAGGATTTTTTTTTTGTTTGCCTGACTGGTTAGTATAGAAATAGCATCAATCTACATGTAATAAAGATTGATCCTCTTCTTCTCTAAATAGTCTTGCTGAATACCTTGGATTCAGCATAACACTTCGTAAGCTATTCCTTTACACAAAAATATTTATCACCTACACTGATTTTTAAAAGTAAACTCCCAAACTGAGGGTTGCTGCAGGGAGGGGAGGGGGATAGGAGGGAAGGGGTGGTTGGGTGATGGACATTGGGGAGGGTATGTGCTAAGGTGAGTGCTGTGAAGTGTGTAAGTCTGATGATTCACAGACCTGTACCCCTGAAACAAATAATACATTATATGTTAATAAAAAAAAAGTAAACTCCAGCTTCCTTAGCATGGAATTCAAATTGCCGTATTACATTGTGTTAAAACATGAAATTGAGGGGCACCTGGGTGGCTCAGTGGGTTAAAGCCTCTGCCTTCGGCTCAGGTCATGATCCCAGGGTCCTGGGATCGAGTCCCGCATTGGGCTCTCTGTTCAGCAGGGAGCCTGTTTCCTCCTCTCTCTCTGCCTGCCTCTCTGCCTGCTTGTAATCTCTGTCTATCAAATAAATAAATAAACAAAATCTTAAAAAAAAAAAAAACCATGAAATTGATCTTCTTGTGAGGAGGGAATCATCTCACAAATATCTCTAAGATCTCTATGTTAGCTCAAAAATATAACTGAGAATACTAGAAAGCTGTGTTCATAAATCGAGAATATTAAAAGTTTTGGGGGAAACTCAAAAATTAAGGTTCAGAAATGAGAGCTGTAGAAACAAAACATGGAAGAGCCCAGGAAAAATCATGATCTTAAGCATTTTGTGCTTTTAAAAATATTACATTTAACAAATGTTTCTAAAAGATGAATCTTTTAAATCTTTTAATTCGATAAGAATTCCCTTATTGAAGTTGTCTTATTGTTGACTATTCCTTTCAATTTTTATGACTCTTTAATATATATATTTGTATATTTAAAATATAGATGCTTTGCTAAGTCATTTGAGGAAAAAACACAGCAGAGGAGCTCATATGGAGTTATTCACATAAGGTACAGTGAATGCAAATCCATTTCCTTAAAGCAGGCTTCCCTAAATATATCATTCATAATTATGTGTGTTTTGTTTTTAAGACACAAAGAGCTCTGCTTGGTAAACGTCTCTTCTTTCTTTATCTCAGATCTACAGCTGGCAGCCACCACCGGCCCCAGCCCTACACTCACACACTACTCTGATTAACCCTGTTTGTGGAGGGTCACTGCATTTATGACACAACTACACAGCAACAGAAGGAGACACAGATACACTTAATAGTATTCATTATTTGCATATAAAATGCTCCAATTAAAAGGCTTGGTATGTATTTGAACAAATGA
This sequence comes from Lontra canadensis, assembly GCF_010015895.1. Taxonomy (NCBI): domain Eukaryota; kingdom Metazoa; phylum Chordata; class Mammalia; order Carnivora; family Mustelidae; genus Lontra; species Lontra canadensis. The sequence goes on from NW_022631011.1 coordinate 11,951,697, forward strand.
GTATAAAGCAGCTTAAAAAGCTTAATCCACGTCAATCGAAAATTTTACTGAAAGACAGATGGATGGGAGATAATAAGCATAATTTCCAACTAAAAATACACAAATGAAAGGGCTTTACATTTAATATTCTTCTAGGAGAGTTTTTTTTTTTCCCCTTCAATGATAAATAAGAACATGACTTTCACAACAAAGCTAGACTCTTCAAAGATCCTTTGAAAGGATGGGGAGGTGGGCAGAGGGGGAGGTGGAAGGGGGCAGGGCAGCCTTCTTTACAGAGCATATTCATAAGAAGCTGTTTATGGACCAAGAGTAAGCCAAAGAATATGTATAATATATAAACCTATAAAATATAAGTCCCCTGCATTAGTTTTCCACAGCTGCCATGACAATTGAGCTAAAGCTTGTTGGCTTGAAATAACAGACATTTATTACAGCATAGCTCAGGAGGCCTAAAGTCCTTGGTCAAGGTCAGCAGGGTTGGCTCCTACTGGAAGTTCTGTCCAAGTCTTTCCCAGCAAAGGTGTCTACCACCAATCCTTGGTCTTCCCTGGTTTGAGGGAGCAAAATTCCAGTCTGCCTTCACCTTCACACAACCTCTTCCATGATGTCTCTTGACATATCCTCAGTATTACAATACCAGAAACTAGAAGGCAGCCCACCCTAATCCGCTAGGACCTCATCTTAACTATTACATCTGCAAAGACCCTATGTCCAAAGCAGGTCACATTCTGAGTTCCAGGTGCACAGGAATTTGGGGGGGTACTATTCAATCCACTGCAACCCCTCAGTCTTTGGAGGTCTCATACTTCATGTTGTAACTCATGAGGTAAATGCCCCATAGTCACAATTGTTTGATGACATAGTTTCTTTGTGTGTGTGTTGTGTGTGTGTGTGTGTGACATAGTTTCTTAGTTTGCAATATGTTCAAGGGCACAGTACCTCACTATATCAACTTTTCCTGCATTTAACCAATAAATTTGGGGAAGATCTTTAAAGATACTACAGAATTTTCCATGAACTCTCAAATGGGCAATTGTCATGGGAACTCTTTTCTAAATCAGTGGTCTTGAAAGTTGGAGTGCCTCATAATCGCTTAGAGGCTTGTTAAAATACAGATTTGCTGGGCCCCACCCTCTGAGTTAGACATTTGTATTTTGAACAAGCCCCTGATGATCCTGGTGCCAGCACAAGGCGACCACGCTTGGAGATTTCGCTGCCCTAACTGATCCTCAGGTCAGAGTCCCTGTTACTCTCAGGAAGGAAGTCTTTTCCCTTATTATCCAGTTTCCTCCTTCTACTATTATTATTAGTACGGTGAAGAGAAATGGAAGACAATGGTGAAGAAAGACGAGGTGGAAGATGCTGGCATAATATATCTATTATTAACTTCTGATGGTGAAGTCTAAGAATACCATGTGGTAGAGTGATTATACCAACCTTTGGCTAGTTTGGGGTTCCTGAAGAACTGTCACCCATATTTGAAGAACAGGGAAGGCTTTTTTTTTTCCCTTCATATTTTCTGAATGTAGCTTAGCATCTCTAAATTTTGGTAGATTTAAGGCAACTTCAGTGCAAAGTAATAAATATTAAATTAAGAACATGGCTTACTTTCTTTTATTCAATTAGAAATGTTTGGGGTGTGTGTGTGTGTGTGTGTGCTTGTGTGTGTGTGTGTGTGTGTGTGTGTGTGTGTGCTTGCGTATATACATTTAAAGAAGTTTTTAGTTTTGTTTTAATAGTTTTTATTTTAAGAAACAGTTGTTGAATAAATCAGTGTCCTATACCTCTGGCCCAACAGTTCATGGTTTCAAACTGGTCTTGCAGAAAATACCACAAATATAGCCATATATCTTCACCAGAAGCCCTAGTATATGGGAAGAAAAAAGGAAGTGATAGTAATACCTTAAAATACAAATAATGATAATTTGGAGAATAGAAAGAAAAAACACATGCAGTTCATTAACTTATAACTTAAGTTGCCTGTAATTGAATAGTTGTCCTGATATAGCATTCTAAATTTTCTCCTGCAGAACTATAAGTAGATAAAAGTAGTTGCAAAAATGAAATTTATTGCTAAATAAAAATCATATTATGTACAAATTTGCCAATATAAGAAGGATTATAGTCATGATGTTGTTATAAGTATCCATTTGTAAGCTTTTCCTCTAATATAATAACTATCTGTGGCAAAATTTTAATATTTTTCTATCAGTTATAAGGTACACCAAGAATGGATCCTTTTCTGTATGGTTTAATCATTAATTTGTGAGGAAATCAAAGCATTTCCAGATTTCTGTAGCATTGTTAAAAAGCCATTAGTCTGGTAGACTCAGCTATAATAGTGGGAAGGTAGCAAATACAAAATTTAGAAGAAAAAGCAAGTTCCTTTGTCAATATTTCAAAACACTAAATAGTATAATCTTTTAGTAAAGTATATGTTTTAGAAAATGTGCAAATATATCCCTGGAGAGCAGTGGTTTCAGTACTGAGTACTTGTGTAATATTCCTAAAGATCCCAATGATAGGATTTCAAATTTCATCTCAATTTCTTCTTAAGGATGTTAGGAAAACAGTATTTTTAGGGACATGTATTTCATCTTTGAAAGTGCTGCTGAAATCTGTTATTGTCATTGTCATATTTACTGTGGTATACACTGACAAAATTGTTGCTACATATTGAAGAGAGGAAGAAAAATACAATTTTTTTCTCTTTTCTGGTATGACCACCCTCTACACTATCAAATGATATATTTCATAACTATCAAATTTATTGTACAGCTTACAACCAGCATTCAATTCAAATATATCAAAAATGAAAATGCAGAACTTAATATGTTAAACCAAATAAATTTTTGATTATTTTCATTCGCTGTCAATGTTTAATGAAAAAAAATATTGTCAAGAAGTTTTACTCAAATTTTAAATTGCTGTAGATTCTCAAGGGCTACCATGAAAAAGTAAGATGATTTATATATTCAGGATATTTAGTGTTATCAAGACTCATCTAAATGACCATGAAAATAAATAAAATACAAATGTGGGCTTTATTTCAAGTACTTACAGTAACACTAGCATGCATTTATGCATTTATCATGCATTTAAAAGGAATTCTAAACAGTAAATATCCTCGTGACCTTAGAATTCACTATAACTTTCTCATTATTATGTTTAGTTAAATAGCATAATGTTTCTTTTGGGATTGTGTTCATTCAGTCATTCAACAAATATTCAGAGTGCCTCGCCGCACTCCTGGCATTGTGTGATGTACTGTGGCTGTAGGAAAAATTAAGAAGTAATCCTTGCTCTAAAAGAGTCTGTTGTCTCCTAAAGAAGACACAAAATCATTACAGTGTGTTAAACTCCATAATATAGTTATATGGAGCACAAATGTGCTAACCAAGAAGAGATGAGTAAGGAAGGTTTATGGGAAGAGGTCACTTAAAAAACCTCAGTCCAGAAAGATAAATCAGAGTCAGTCAGGCAAAGTGGGATCTGGGCAGGGAAAGAAGGCATTCAGATAAAGGGAGCCATCCCTGTAAAGGGTTAAGAGTGAAAAAGAGCAAGGGTAAATGAAGGGATTTCCTGTGGTTTATTAAGGTGTGTGTGGTCTAGTACATGATTATAATAATTATAAAATGGGAAGTATTATTTTCAAGTACTATATACTTGTTTTTTTCTATACATATTTTTGGGCTCAGAGCTTGTAATGATGCAGCATTAATCCAGGTTATTAGGGAAGAAATGGATGGCAAAGTAAAAAAAGGAAGCAGTTCAGCTCTACATAGAATGAAGACCTCTAGAAAGTAGCTCACCTTGTGCAGGAAGGAAAAGTGAAGATGAAACCTTTATTTTTGGTTTCAGTTAGATATAGTCAACGTCAGACTTAAAGGTCTTCATTATTTGAGCCTGGATGGAGGAATGAAATTGATCCAGCTACCACAGAGGGAAGTGGCCCCTTCTTTCCTTCTGCATCTCCTATATGGGACACCAACTTACTCTCTTCGTGGTATTAGACATGACATTTAGTTCTTATCCCATATTTCCAAAACACAAATATATATGCACTAACTGTAGTTTTAAAAAAAAAATAGAAGACTGTACACATTCAATTTCCATTTGGTATTTCTGGAATACTTCAATTTTCTATTGTTTTTTTTTTTCCTCCCCCCATTTATCCACAGAACTTGATTCAGTTGCTTACACTAGTTATATTGCAATATAGGGAAAGCAATTAAACAACTGTGAGTTTGGAATTTTAAATAACTTTAAAACAATCAGCTCCTTTCCTTTCAGAACTGTATCTAATTACTTTTTTATAATTTGCCCTAATTATCTTTACTTTCTCTTCATTCTCTCTGCTTTTGTGGAATCAACTGGGTAACTCAGACTTCACAGGTGTCATGTCATGTATTATTCTTACTAGAACTTAAAGCTATCAAATAAGGCTTTGAATTAAATTTCACCATCTTCTTGCTTCTATCATTGACACTGTTTCCATGTCTCATGTTCCAATTAGCGAGGACTCATGGTAGCCATGGGTGAGAAGCACACGCAGTCGATCCTGGTCAAACTCTGTCAATGACCTCCATCAGTGGTTTTACACTGGCTACTTGTCCAACCTCATCTCCTAGTGCTGTTTCCTCCCTTGCTCAGCTATTATACCTGTCTCTTGTTTCCTCTCAATTGAGGGCACATTAATCTCAGTTTCAAAACATTGTCCTTAACTATCTCCTATATGGCTTGGTTCCCAATTTCATTCAGGTCTCTGCTTAAACGCCACCTTATTACAAAAAGACTTCTCGTGACCACTCTGGGTAAAGTATTTCTCCCACTCCTTGCATGCTCCTGTCGCTTTCTCTTCCCTTACTCTATCTTATTTCTTGTGCTCATCCCATGGCCTATTACATATTTCTCTCATATTTATTTATTGTTTTTCTCCCTCTATTAGAATGCATGTTCCATAAGAGCTGGAATTAGAATAGCGCTTGATACATAACAGACACTTAGTAAATATTAGTTATGTTAATCAATGAATCGAAAATAAGCAAAGTCAAATTAGCAACCACGTCTATGATGCCATACTGATCTATAACTTAAGGACTTATTTTGTGTTTGCTTATTAAAAATGGTTAATGCTGATACACTACTATCTACCAAATGAGCTCTTGGTTAAACCTATCTTCAAAATGTCAATGGCCATGTTGGAAACCTGTTCTCCTTGACTATAAAAAGTAATAACTGAGGGGCACCTGGTGGCTCAGTGGGTTAAAGCCTCTGCCTTCTGCTCAGGTCATGATCTCAGGGTCCTGGGATCGAGCCCCGCGTTGGGCTCTCTGCTCAGCAGGGAGCCTGCTTCCTTCTCTCTTCTCTCTCTCTACCTGACTCTCTGCCTACTTGTGATCTCTGTCTGTCAAGTAAATAAATAAAATCTTAAAAAAAAGTAATAACTGAGAAATGTGATTTATATTCATTCCTGAAGAAAATGTAAACATAAGGAAGGTAAGAGAATATCAGGTAGGAGGACTAGGAAAAGACGTTATAAAGAAAGGTATTTAAGCTGAAGGCCGAGACGGAGCCAAGCAGAGTAGCACTGACAACAAATCACTGAGACAAAGAGAACAACTGGAAAACATTCTGAGTGAGAAAAGAACTTCTGTGCATTTGAGGACACAAAAGTCCAAATGAATGGAATGAGAGCCAACTGCCGCAACGTACCTGTTGAAGAGACAGGCTGAGATCACAGTATTTTGGGTCTTGTAGATGGACATATTTTTGTACTGCATACTAAGAGCAATGAAAGCCATAAATTTGGGGCAGTGACATACTGTGATTTATGTTTCTAAATGACATTCTGGACTTTTTGGTTCTAGACTAGATGTAGTAGATACACTTTTCCCTCTTCTTTCTGCTGAGTTCGGCTTAAAACCCTAGCCATTACATACAAAAACAAACATAAGAACGCGGGAGAGAAGAAGACAGAGTGACTAGGGATCTTGGAGCCTGAGAAACAATATGGCAGAGGGTTCCTTGGGTTTTCTTTCTGCCTGAGACATCCCAGATTGGGCACTGGAAAAGTCAATCTGGAAATGCCAGCAAGCACAGACCAAATAAAGCTCCAATGAAAGGGAACATAAGAAGGTATTCTGGATGTTATACGAAGAGTGTGTTAGTTCAGCAGTAAGACCACCGGATACTACACTAGTTCAGTAAGAGATGTGGGTGACTGGCATTTGAGTGAAGGCTGTGGATATGACTGTGCAGAGATGAACACCTGTGAGATACAATTTGGGGACGGAACCGCTTGACTTGGCCCACATGTGGGCAGGGTGGAGGGGCAGGCAGGGGAAGGCCCTCATCTGAGTGACTCACAACTCTAAGAGTGTGAGTGAGAAATGATCAATCACTGTGTAATAAGATAGGAGAGCTAAAACAAAACTCTTTTGTTCTGAGGGCTGACAGGCTAGATCCATCAAGAGAGTATGAATGGAGTCCAGTCTAGTCTCAGGGTTGATAAAAATACTAACAGCCCTGCTTCAACAGACGGCCTTATATTTCACAGCAAAGGAAATAAAAGATCCATTACAGCATGGATTTTAAAAAATTGAGTTAATATGGGACTCAAAGCTGTGCCCGAGGAGGGACTCTATTGAACAATACAGAATACGAGCAAAGTCAGCAAAGAAAGCTGTGCAGTTAACTGAAAGTCATAAAAATAAATATGGTGACCAGGAGGAATGAGTTTAAAGCATAACATTGTAGCAAAATGGAAACACTTTATTTTAGAAGGTTGCATCTGTGTTTGATTGGGAGCGATACATTCAGAGCTATATTGGTTTCTGCTTCACCTTGAAAGTAAAGAAAGCAAGCTAAATAAAGCTCCCTGGAGGACAATGCAGTAAACCCAAAGAATTGAGATCACTTGATATCTTAATGCATTTTAGGTAAACACAACTAGAACAAAACTAGCTAATTTTCTTGTTCTTTTTAGCAATGCAGTCAATTTGGGTTAAATATTAAAATATATATAGATCCCAAATGTCATTTCTTAGACTTAAAGGGCACCTAAGAATTTAGATAATTTTGATAAATCTGTTGAGAAATGTGCTCATCCATCTGCTCTCCACCCTGATGTGATATAAATACTAACTTGACATCTGGACTCTTTTCTGATAATCCAGCATCTCCTTGTTACTTTATGTGGGAGAGCCAGAAAGATCCAGGTTCGCAATGAGTTTAGATCTACACGCCGGAACACACTACAGCAACCAACCAAGCTCACAGTCTTCTAACAGCTACCGCGACACTCTGCTTATTAAACTCTTGGAGAATAGTATCTGGGAAATGCTAGTTGCAGAATTTCTGGGGAAACCACTTTCACTCTACCTATTCAGAGAACCTTTTAGTTATGATAGCAATGGCAGCAAGTTCCTTCGCCCCCCCACCCCCCGCAATTTTAGACAGAAGCCTAAGTCAACTAAGGTGGCACTCTAGGATAGTAGAAAAAGGGACAAGTACACTATGAAAAGGTTTCTGGTTGTTTACCCATCTTCCTGGAGAACACTTGGATTTTAAGGCAGAGAGGGTGATGGGGAACCTCCTTTAATAACATGCCTGTTAAAAAAAATTTAACTAACTAAATTTGAAGATTTAATTGGCTTTATTTATTTTTTCTACTGGCTTTATTAAATGATTTACGAATCTGACAGCACCCCATCTATCAAGTACAGTACAGCTCTGAGGAGTTGCACAAAATGGAAGGGTTTATTTTAGAGAAAGGAGCTTGGGGCAAAGAAGTTATTAGCAAAAGAAAGGAAAGGAAAGGGTTGTTTCAGGCTAGGACCTCTCCTTTGGTGGTGGTGGTGGGGGGGTTTGGCGACGGGATACAGCGTTTTTATCATTCAGATTACCTCACTGGTACCTCACTGGTACTGCTCTGGAAATTTCAGATTGAATTTTCTAAGGTCACATTCCTTGGTCAGGTTAAAATTGTAACTAAATCTTAGTTTGCTGTCATGAGGGGGCAAATGACTCCAAATTGGGCTTGCTTTTTCTTTTTGTTAACATACCTAAGGCAACATTTGACATCGGATAACAGTTACTGAAAATCATTTTTTTTTTAATGGCCGAAGTTCATCAAGAAAAATTAATTCATTCAATTTCAAATTATGATTCATCTGTCAAATAAATCAAACACCAGATCAGTTTCATCACTACCCTTTGGGGGAGCCTTTTTAAGAATCAACTTTCAAAATAACTACAGTCATTATTATTGGTAATAAGTCAGTAGTTGCTGCAGATAATAAAGGATTTTATCTAATCTGGCTCTAGATTAATGCTCACAGAAGCAAGTAAAGAAAAATCAGCAAAAGGCAAGGAAAAAACTATAATGAAAGCTAATAGGAAAAGAAACAAAAAAAAATCTGGAAATAAAATTGTAGAGGACACTTTTAGGCAAACAGCCTTGAGCAGGGGAATGTAGGAATGGCGCACAGGGACCCCCTAGCTGAATACAGACAGGCCCATCTCAAAATATCCATAGGCCCTAACTAACAATGGACTACTTACAACCAGGCACAGTTACCAAAAAATGAAGACTTCCTAATGTTCCCATACCTCCTCACCTTCGCCCTTTTAAAAACAGCCCCCACACCACTGTCTGCCTCCTCGCAGACAGCTTCTCCTTTGCTGTCCTGTCTGTCCACTGTTCCCTTGCAATGTACTCAATAAACTTCTATCTCCTTTGTTCTGCCAAGGGTGAATCCTTTTACAGCTCACACCACTGCCTTCCAACCCTGACCATCACCTCACATTTGGGGGCCCCCATCTGATCAAGAGAGACACCACAGAGAGTAACCTGTACATTATTAAAAACTGATGAATACTTGTTGGATGACAGCCTAAAGGTGTCCAGTGTTAATGAATGTGTAAGTCACTTGTAGTAAAAAGTAAGGTACATTGTGCCAGGTTCTAGGTCAGAGGTGTGTGTTGGGTACTAGAAAGCCCAAAGAAGGGGCATCTCACTCACTTTAGGGGCAGAAAAAATTTTACAAAGGAAAAGGTGGCTGAGTAGGGTCTGAATTATAAGTGGGCTGTAATTGTGGGGGCAGAGCAGCATAAGGAGTGCTGATTCCAAAACCTGTGAGGCTAGGGCAGCGAAAGCTACAGAAGGTCAAGGCTTAGGAATGGGTCCAGGTCCTAAAGGGCTTTGAGTTACCCTGAATCTTTTTCATGTTCTCCTTTAAACCACAGGGAATCCTTCTATGGTTGGACTTAGAGAAGATACTAGTGTGAGACTGACTTTCTAGAGAGATTCTTTTGGGTCCAGTGTGGACAGATCATGGAGGGGCAGATGGTCAGGTAAAGACCAGCACTTCTAAGAAAGAAGGACCAGGCTCTGGTGACTATTCTGGGAAGGGGAGCAGAAAGAACAACAGTCTGAAGAAATTATCAGAAGGCAAGTCTGCAGGGAGGGACTCTTAGATCACATTTCTCCTCAGGTGAAAGCGATGTGAAGGGATCTGTGGTACGACTCACTAAGGTGGGGGACAAGGGCTCAAAGAAACACCACAGTGTGATAAGGTTGTAAAGAACTGTCATTAGCATCATCCTCCTGATCACTGCAGAGACTTGATAGGAATCAAGAGTTCAAATAAAAAATCTAAGTGGACCAGAACTTGCTCCCTGTTTCCAATCTAGCAATATTTCCTCCAAGGCAAAATGGTTTTAATTGGCCTGTCATTCAAAAGAACAGAGGGAGAATTACAATCCTCAGGCAGCTCCCTCTATTAACAGCAGGGGAATGCCTCTGCTAAGGTCTGAAGGTATTTTTGCTCAGGGGTCAGTACAAGCCCTCCAGGAAGCAGGAGGTAGAGCCAAAGATCAGTATGACTCTAGGCTGGGGAGTTCAGGAGATTAACCTAGTCAGGAGCTTGGTGTCAGGGAAGGGATATGCCATGTGCATGATCAGATAATAAATATTTGCTTAAATTTTTTGAAATCAAAGCACATGGTTTGATATCTTTTTAAATCACTTGGTACCTTCCTTCTAATTCTGTGTTTTTTAAACACTGAAAGAAATGCTCCAATTATAAAATGCTCTGTGTATTGTTAATTATCATCAAGTCTTCTTGAAGTTAGATCATTTCTACTGGGAGGGAAAAAAAAGTGAAAATAATTCAGCCCAAGAGAGACACATCTTCCCTCTTTGGATGGCCTGGTTGAGACATGGCGGGGACTAGACTCAGGTCCTTTTAATCTTGAACATGAAACCCAGCGTTGCTTCCTGGCTGAAATCCTCTATCCCTTGAGTAGCATATCTTGCAGGAATGTGAAAGGAGGATGTTTACCTAAGGGGGATTAGACTATAAGACTGGAGAAGACCAGATCAAACCAGCCTCACCAAGGTCGACCCCAGGGCTGACATTTCTCTGACATTCTCCCTCATTATAATACTAAAAAAATCGTGCCCAGTGGTGGTGATTTAACATGTTAATGAGACATGTGATGCATGATAAAGTATGTTCTGTCCCCTGCCCTTGCACACCCAATTTTCTGTGTCTCTCTACCTCTGCAGACTTAGATGTCACTCCTTTCCCAACTTAGCCTCTTTAAAAAACGTTCTCTGTCCTTTTTCCCTCTGTCACGGGAACCCAGCATGAAGACCCCTTTCTTTGGGCTGTCCCCCTGTGCTGGAGCATAAGCCCCCCAAAAAGTCTTGCCTGGAATTCCCTCTTGGTCCCAGTTAGTTTCTATTGCTTGGAGAACCCATGGACCCAAGTCGGTAACATGGAGATGCTTTCCCTTCACACCTCTGGCTGGTTCCCTGTCTGGGTAATTCCTCTAACTTGTGTGAATAACTGAAGCCCATGAACTCAGGCAAGGCTGCAGGTAGAGAGGTCACAGCCCTGTCTGTTCAAGCAAAGTCGGCCATCCCTTCTCAATTCAATGTCCAATTGATAAATTCATAGCAGAGAAATACATTTGAGGTAGGGTGGAAGACATGGAGGTCATTTTTTTAAAAGAGAACAATCAAAGTCTCCACTGAATTGTGACCCAAGGATACATCCCTTGAACCTCAAGAAAATGGGAGGCTAAAGGCTGCCCTGATGTCCAAAAACACTCACTCTCCTCTCCCTAACATTCAACTATTTTTATGTGATACTTCTTTAATCTTCCGTTAAATCGTATTTAGTTTAATTTCACTTAGATTTATCTCAAAACCATCCAAGAAAAGTTCTGGCTGGATTAACAGTTTGGTGGCTGTGATCAAAATTCATCTGATACATGGAGACACATACTGTACCTGGGATATATTAAAACTCATATTCTTAAAGCCACCGTATTGTATCCAATGATGTTTTTCTAACAATGTAATCTAACTTTTGTCATTTGAGCTCAGTCCCATGTCTTTTTAGAAGTGATTTTCAAATGTTGAGCTTGTCCTGTATCTAGAAACGAAGAACACGATTTACATAAGCAGGAATGTTTTGTTTTCTGATAAAGAAAAAGTGAAAACAAGTAATTTAAGGGAACAAAGAGGTACATTTCTAAGAACCCAATGTAGTTTGAAAAATAATAATGATGTCTTTCATAAACTCGTCTGCATCAAGGCACACTATAATTTTCATTGAGTCAGGCCTTATACATACAGCTCAGAGCACAGAGTAATTCTTGCCTCGTGTAAGACTTCCCCCGAGGACGACTCCAGTGACATATACAATAGACTAATTGCTTGGCTGGTTGCAGCTCAGAGCAAAATCCATAGCAAGATCAATTTTTGCTGCTTATAACTCCCTTTTTGATGCGAGCAGAGGGAAAGTAAAGGCAAGATGATGACAGGTTGACCGAGGCTCCCTGGCATGCTTAGAAATGTAATAATTTAAAAATTGTCATTATAAGATAAAAATAGGTCCTCTGCATTTTTGAAATATGTATTTTTTCTTTTGCTGATGAGTGACAAGGCCCGATGATCAAATATACAAAAGACAGAAAACAATTTCTCTCAAAATATTCCTATAAAAAAATCTGATCTCTGTAAAATAGTCTGTATTTGTAGTAAATGACCAATATATGGTAATTTGTGTTATAATCATTCCTTCTAGATCATTTTGATAATATCATAATAACCAATTTATAATCCTATGAAAATTACAATGAAATGAGGGTGGGTAATTACTGAAAAATGACTGAGCTTCCCCTTCCCCATTGTCCCTTCCTAGATGATAAAATCTACCCACAAAAAGTCACTTTAACTTTCTTTAAAGGTTTTGTGCTGCCTTAATGTTTGTGAGGGAATGTTCAGTGTGTCAATTATGTCTTGGGTTTCGAGGTTTCTTGGAAAATGGAACCTATGTGACTAATGTGTCACACTGGCCTATTTATTAGCCTAGAAGTCATGCACCATCCTAACTCCTTTCAAACATCTGAATCCAATGGGAATCTTTGAAGCTCTTCCCCCAACCTATTAAGGGGGCATGATTAATTCAGAATTACAAAACCCAGTTAACTAACAATGTTTACTGAAATCTGAAGCTTGGTCGGGTTGATTCTTGTCTAGTAGGATGTGAGATGGGTAAATAAGGGCTTGCTCAGAAGGTCTCAGAATGTGAAGAAAGGTGGCTATTCCCTAGTTCACTGAAATAGTATGTGTTTGGACACTGCAGGCAGTATCAGTGACGGAAGCGGAATGCTGGATGGGACAACCCGTGAAGGGTTTAGAGTGAATATAGTTAGAGTGTTAGGTTAACTGGGCTCAGTTTATAGGACAGATCTCCATAAAAATCAAATATAGAGCAGATCTCCATAAGAATTAACTAGTATCACTGATAACACGGTCACAGAGGAAACCCAAATCCTCACTTAGGAAAAACTAAAATTCATGCCTTTGGTTAGACAGAGACCAAAAGAAGGGAATATGAGAACCTGAGAAGAAATATATTCCCATTGCTGGGGCCAGGGGAGAGCCACGTTTTGCTTATCGGTCCCTCACAATCATTTTTGAAAGCATTTTGGCATTTCTTATGCTCTTGTGGCCAATTTACAGGAATGCTATATTTTAAAAATCCTTCCTATAATTTGTAGCACAGAGCTGAGCATCTGTAAATTCTTAATTAAGGCTCTCTGAATAAACCGTATTGCACACAGTGCTTCGAGAAAGCTGTGCACACTTGGGGCCTAAAGTCTTGCTGATAGTGTTGACACAGAAGAAACTAACCCCATGAACTAGTAACCTTATTCTACAATCTGGTATGAGAAACCAACAGAATTATTTCTTCTTTCTTACTATACAAAAGAAAACAACAGATATGGAATGGAATAATCTAAACACTACTTATTGCCACTTACAACAAAAACATTTTTAAAATCTTATATTATTAAATATAATTCAGGAAATCCTAGAGCTGGGCCGATGATTGAGTCTCCCAGATAGTAGAAAGCTATGGTGTTGATTCCAACTGGTGTATCTGACATTTTGTTACACACATTGCTTACACAAGGAGGGGAGAATACAGGTACTCTTCCAGCCATGCCAATGTTGCACATGCTACTGTGAGACTAAATTGTTAGATCTGTTTATTAGGGTATATATTCTACATTTTTAAAAAAGATTTTATTTATTTATTTGACAGAGAGAGATCACAAGTAGGCAGAGAGGCAGGCAGAGAGAGAGAGGAGGAAGCAGGCTCCCTGCTGAGCAGAGAGCCTGATGTGGGACTTGATCCCAGGACCCTGAGATCATGACTTGAGCCGAAGGCAGAGGCTTAACCCACTGAGCCACCCAGGCACCCCAAGGGTATATATTCTACATTTAAAAATCAACTAATACATGGTGGGGTTTTTTGGCTGTTAACTATTATGGTACCTGGTTGAGTTTATCACATATTAGGAAGTATATAAGAAAGATATTGTAGGGGCGCCTGGGTGGTTCAGTGGGTTAAAGCCTCTGCCTTCGGCTCAAGTCATGGTCTCAGGGTCCTGGGATTGAGCCCCACATCGGGGGAGGGTGTCTCTGCTCAGCGGGGAGCCTGCTTCCCCCTCTCTCTCTGCCTGCCTCTCTGTCTAGTTGTGTTCTCTGTCTGTGAAATAAATAAAATCTTAAAAAAAAAGAAAGAAAAATATTGTAGTACTTGGTTGAGTTTAATCACACGTTAGGAAATACATAAGAAAAACATAAAGAAAAATATAAGAAAAAGACATTTAAAACAGTTAACAATATTCTACAGAGTGGATGTCCTAGCAGGAATACATATTTGGGCTCATAGCTCTCCTTATTCTTCACTGCAGCACTGTCTACTGGTTCTTCCCTTCTACCCCACATGAATTCCAGATTCATCAGGACTTCCAGTCTGGAAAGCCAGACTGCAGGCCTTCTTATGCCATTTCCATCACCTCTACTGCCAGTCAGATACCCTGTCCTAACTGGCTGCTCTGTCCCCTAAATTATGTTCCCTTTCCATTGGCCCTTAACAAGCTCTATCATGAAATTTAGTATCCTGTCAAGTCTTACCTGCTCCCTTCCTGTGGCAGAGCTCTGCACGGATGCCCTCTCATGTACTCTGTAGGGAATCCTGCTGGAGAAGGTTGGCTTCCCTTGAACTATACCTGCCACCTGCCAAAATCATAGTACTTAACCACAGTCCATGTTCCCGAGGCTGCATCTGCAAGTCTGGAGAACCCAGTGTGCACCCAGTGCTTCTGATACTGTCCTAAAGGTACTTTTAAGCCACCGGGCATTTATTTCCAGTAAGTTTTACCCACTGCAAGTCTCCAGGCATCTTTCTCAACACTGCCTGGTGGAGTTAGAGTAATGACTGTGACCAGTCACTCAACTACAGAACTTTCCTCACAAATGCACATGTAGATACCTACAATTTCACCAGACTACATTTCAAAGGCGCTGGGGAAAATGGCTGTTAATTTTCCAAATAAAAACATGATTGTTGATATAATTATAAATATATACATCCTCTAATTTAAAATTCTGATATAGCAACTAAGCTATTGAACTCTCCATGAAAGGTTCACAATTCCATGGAAAATTTCATTGAGACTGTATTCTTTGACTTTCCTCTCTAGTTCTGTTCTAAGACCAAAGGAAGTTCCCACATACGATTTTGTTTACTTAAGTTGAGCATTGTGTGATCTCCTTTTAAGGGATAGTGCCTGCTGAAACACACTTACTACTGCTCAATTACGTCAACAGACTTTGGCGGTAGCAAGAGTTTCTATAGTCATAAGGAAAAAACCTATTCTATTTAACCATAGAGTTGGGACAGGAAATATACGATAACATTGTAAGTATGCTATGCATTTTTAAATTAATATGAACTGGCGTGTAGCATGATTTACATGAAAAACTCCCAGTCTTGTCCCATTTCTGCTATTCCTTGTACCTATAAATGATGTCCCTGATGATGATTTCCATGTGGTTAGTGGCTAGAAAATCTCAAGCTATCCAACCTCTTTAAGGAAGTATTCTCATTTCCACTTGGCACAGTTAATATGTTCCTGTACTCACAAAACCAGCTGACTTTTTATGTCAGAGAATCTATCACTTTCACATTTGTCACTCTCTGCAACCACCTCTTGAAGTTAACAGCTGGTTCTGAAATTTTGTCCAAACAAAGCCCCCCTTCCCTCACATCCTTCCATCTTGATTACTGTAGCTCACTCAGGCTACTCTTTCTAATCTTTATGGTTTCCCAGATGTCTACTGGCTCTGCCACAATGTTGAAGAACACTTTCGGTGAATCAAGTATTACTTTCCAAGTTTCGGGGGGTGTGTACATACGTGTGCATGCACAGTATTTATGCAATGTTTTCATTTGTGGGATATTCTGTTGTCCTCTAATGCCCATACTTTCTAAGCCCAATGCACCAATATTATGACTGAATTAGTGAACGTTCCTTCAGGGCTTGTTAAGTTCCAGACATTGTGCCAGGTGCTTTCATAGGCTGGATTTCACTGTGGCCAGCAGTGGCAGAGCACAGGGCTAGAAGCAGTATTCTGGTTCTTTTGGATAATTTTGTCATGCTATTTAACTCCTTAAGAATTAGGTATGGGTGCAAGGATCATTACTCTACAAAGTGGATAGAGTACTTCAGTCTGGATAGCTTCCCTAACCAAGAACAAATGTGAGGTGCTAACAATGGTCTGTGGAATTCTGGCTGCCTTTAGAACTTCATGCTATTTTACACATATTGGGTCTACTGTTTGCTAAAGACAATTTCCTCAGGGAGACCTCTATTATCATTATAATTTTGCAAAGGACTTACGTATTGCCCACAGAATAGTTCATGGTAGAATAGTACGTCTTGAGGTATTCCTGGGCCATATACAGGACCTTGTAATGGCAGGAAGACATACTTATAAAAATTTAGAATTTGGACTCAACCTGGTTTTGAATTCCAAGTGGTGGTTCTATGGCCTTAGGCATGCTTGACCACTCTGAGTTTCATTTTTTTTTTTTATGTATAACATGGGAGTAATGATAAAGTGGTATCATATCATCCAAGTGAGATAATGTATGAAAACTACTTCCAACATAAGCTGTCAATAATGTGGTCCATGTAATCAGTAACACATTATTATTTTTGTTACGTCAGACATAAGTGGTCAATAGATCACTCTTGACTCTATTACAATCCCATAATCAAATTGATATTTTATGAAACTTCTTCAAGGAAGAGATGGTGATGAGGAGCAGGAAGGGCTTACTAAGGGAAAAAAAATCAATGCAAACTGGTTTCATTTCTTAATGTCAGTAGGTGGGAAAACACAAGGGATTCAATTTATCTGAATTTCCCAAGGCCTGACAGAGCCTCTTTAAGAATCTCTAAGGGCAGAAATAGAACTTTCTTCACCCTTATATGTGTATACATATGCAAAATCTAGATGGGAACTATTTATAAATATGAACATAGTCAATAAAGGCAAAGTGGATTTAGAATTTTAAGTCTTTATATATTAAATAATTGAAAATTAAAATCCATCATTTTGTGTAATTAAGGCATATATTATACTATTGGTAGAAAGGTGGGTTTAGAATAGTGTTTAGTGAGATCTATTAAGTCTATTCACAAATTACTTTACTAGCCCATAGCATCTAGCACAATTCTTTGCATACATAAGTAATCATAGAAAATCTTAAAATAACAAGAATAACATGTAAAGGAAGAAAAGAAGAAAAAGAGTTTGGAAGATTTTATCTATACGGCACTGATGAATGTCTCTCTGGCAATGTGGAGGAAACTGAACTACTATTTGTGGCATGCCACATTCCTTCCCTCCCAACCCTGCCACTGCCAGTTCATCCATGGGTGAGCAGGACATGAAAGACAACTACCCCAACTAGTAGAAGGAACAAACGTGGGAGAGCTATAGACTCACAGAAGGGAGATCTACAGTATTTACAGGTTGGAAAATAAGAGATTGAAGAGTGACATTTTACTTAAATATGCCATTTAGAATAATACAGAAGCAGAAAAATGGTGAAAAATATATGAAGATTATTAGCTGACTATAAAATCAACATAATCCACAGTGTGATGTGCTTGGGAAAAAAGGAAAGAAAAGTAGATTTTATGCTGCATTATAACCTACAGAATTGTAAAGTGTTAATTCTATTGTATTTGGTGCTGGTTAAACCATCCTGTGTTGAGTCAGTCAGTGTCAAACCAACCAGTTGGAAGGCATTGCATGGAAAGAATACAGACCGAGTGGGCTTGAAAACCTGTGGGAAAGAAAAGCACAAAACCTGAAGATATTGAGCCTGGAGACAAGCTGGGAGGAGGAATGATAAATGAGGTTGAAAAGCCGTCATGTGAAAAAAGCAATGAGTTTATCTTTGTGATGCAAGTCCAGAAAAAAGATAAAGGTGAGGAAGCTATACTTCTGAAAAGTTAAATTAATTTTAGAGGTGACAGGTAATATAATGGGTTTCATGGAGATATAGTGAATTTTTCAATACTAGGCATTGTCGAGAGAAGGCTATAAAGAAAACTCAAGTGTCCATCGGATGGGGTTGAAACTGATGACCTTTTTATGTATTGTACAGACCTGACTCTCTATGACTTAGTGGATTTCCTACCTCGTTGTATACTTTGTGCTAAAAGGTACTCACATGCATTATGGTTACAACATGCAAAAATGTAAACATATTAACAAAAATACGAGGAAATACTGAACCTAAGATAAGGAATTAGGCATGATTTTTCTGTTTTCATTTCATTTATTTATTTATTTTAAGATTTTATTGCAGGGCTGCATCCCAGGCTGCTGGGATCATGACCTGAGCTGAAGGCAGAGGTTTAAGCAACTGAGCCACCTAGGCATCCCCTGTCGTTTTCTTTCAATACTATTACTGTAATGTTTTTTGCCAAATTATTATATTTTTAAAATCTATATTTATATTGAAGAGTCTGAACTGATAGATCAAATCTGGTAGCAATACTTTTAAGACATTACAGCAAAGAAAGTATAGGCAGAGACATGAAAATAGCAATCCTAATATCATTTCTGGAAATTTTATTGAAGCTCTAAGTGGATTTAATGAAGTGGAATGAGTGATCGAAAACAATGCATAATTTTGCATACCACTAAATAATATTACCAAGGCATATCATGTTTATAAGGACTCAGAGGTCAGATAATTCAGTTTTCTTAACTCTGGTCTGCGGCTTGTTATAGATTCATGCTGAGGTTGTTATTAGTACATTATGGAAAGAAGAAAAGAAATGAGGGCAATGTGATGCATTTCTCATAATGTGAAATGTAGTCACTTTTTAAAGTGTGAAACTACCAATTCTTTAATGAAATATTAGTGAAGATAGGTACTATTTGTTTTTTTTTTCTTTTTATCAGTAGGTGACTCTGTGTCCACTTTTCCATTTTTAATTTTTTAAAAGGCTTGATTGATTGATTGATTGAAAGAGAATGTCCACAAAGTGGGGGCAGAGGGAGAGGGAGAGAATCTCAAACAGACCCGTGCTGAGTATGGAGCATGATATAGGGATCAATCCCATGACCCTGAGATCATGATCTGAGATGAAATCAAGAGTTAAACACTTAAGTGAGTCACTCAAGCACCCCCATTTTTTAATTTAAAAAATGATATGGGTATGTGAACCCCCAAAGTTTAATACTCATTTAAGTGGCAACATCTCCCCAACCTGAATTCTTAATTTTACACTTTTTTTAATATAAGAAAAACAGAATTTCCAGAGTCTGTGGACATTTCTTAAGCAAGCTGAATGAATCAGTAACTTGAATCAAATAATGATTCACATTAGGAACACCTCAGATTCCACCTCTGCCTCAATTGGCAGGTATGTTAAGCGGAACACTTTGCAATGTAGATTGGCCTTTATCAGAAGTGATTTACTTTGGAGACATTAATGACTAGGCATAAAACCAAAGCAGCATTCAGGTCAGAAAGAAGAAAAATAGTCCATGGGAAGGAATATATCACCATTGTAGAGATGCACGTCTCCCTGATTTTCATGAATTCCATGAGATTCAATTCAGGGAGCTGGGAATCTTAAACAACAAATCATTGAAGCAATTTGAAATTGGACTGTCTGGGTTCAATGGTGGGGGTTCTCAGTGGTAAATTACAATGATAAAAGTGAATCTGTAGCTTTTTAGATTTGTATGATCAAAAGACGTTTTCTAAAATATAAGGCTAAGGGATGAGTAGAAATCAATGGAAGCAAAAATTAGAACAATTTACTCCATGTTCCTGGCAAGTTCTCTTCCCCTCTATGTCCTCCAACCTAAACAAGACACTGTTCACAGCTAGACTGAATGGGAGGTCCACAGATTTCAGGTATCTGTGGGGCTCCCATGAGACCACTACTTTCCGCCCCTTCCCCACTGCCCCTGGATTCTCCCTATCCTCCATGCCACAAGCTTCCTATGATTTGTTTATTCCCAAGGAAGAGGCATTAATTAGGACTGCTTACATTCTTTCCCTAATTGACTGCCAGGACTATCTCCCCCACACCTTGCAGCTCTTTCATCATGACCAGAAGTCCATGGCTCCTGACATCCCTCTTCTCCAGGACAAATTTCTCCACGTTTACCTGGACATCTTCTAGTCTGACCTCTTACTACTCAATGAGCCCTAAACTCATCACCATCAGTAAAATCTTTTATATTACCAACCTCTTTTGTGAATTTTCTGAATACCTTCTTAAAGGTTAGTTCATTTCTTAAACTAGATGCTTATCCTGTGAGAATATATCTTTCCATTTTGGGCCCAGACTTCACCAAATATTCAATCCAGTCTTTCTTCTGAGCCCTTTAACTTTCCTCCTTAAAAACAAAAAAGCAAACAAATCCAGCTCCTTTCGGGTACCTTCTCTTAGATTACAGCACCTAACACCTTTCCTGGTACATGTATCTACTGCTCTGCTTCCTTCCTTTGATAAAGATTTTAGCCTTGGCTTATTCTCTATAGTTACAACTATGAGTAGACTTTCCATATTGCCTGGAAATGTTGCTCCTTTTCCCTGGCCAATTTCCACCTCCACATATGAAGGCTATTTAATGCCATCTCCTTTCTCCTCCAATCATCTATATCTTCTCCCTAGTCCTCTCTCACAGTTACTGATTTGCTTTTTATGTGACTGAAATAATACAAATCAGAATAAAAGAACATTCTCATTTTCCCATCACCAAGTCTATCAAACCAGAGGCATCTACAGCTATGTAATTTGTTCTCTTTCCCATGATAGTAGGTAAATTGTCAGAATCACTACCTCAGGCTGCAGCCATCACACAGCCACAGGTTCCCACCCCTGCTTGCCTCCAGGATTTTGTTCTTGCAGTTGTTCCATTTTTCCATTGATTTCCTCTTCTTGGGGCACGTGAGTGGCACCTGGGTGGCACCTGAGTGGAAGTGTCTGACTCTTCGTTTCAGCTCAGGTCATGATCTCAGGGTCCTGCGAGCTTGCACTCAGTGGAGAGTCTGCTTGAGATTTTCTCTCTCCCTCCCTCTCTGCTCCCTCTGGTGCTTTCTCTCTCTCAAATAAATGAATGAATAAATCTTTAAAAAAAAATTTCCTCCTCCCTATGAGATCATTCCTGTCAGCTTACAAAGAAACATACTATAATATCTCTACCTCAAAAGATTAAAAAGAAAAACAAATATCCTTAACTGTATATCCCTGTCCAGCTACTTGGACATTTTCTAGTTCCACTTTATTAGCAGAACTCCAATTTTGCTCTTTCCTTTTCCTTTTCCTTTACCATTTAAGTCACTGTAATTCTGTGCTCACTTCAGCAGCACATATACTAAGTCACTGTAATCATATTTCCACCTCCACCACTCTACTGAAACAACTCCTGTCAGTAAACTCCATGGGGACACACACACCCTCCATGCCGAAATGCATGCCTCAGTTCACTATCCTCCTACCTTACTTTTCCTGGCTTCTCAGACTCTGCTGGGTGGGGCTCCTGGTCATAAGATATATGTGTGGAGTGTCTAGGAACCCCGTGATCAACTCCTTCTCTTCTCTAAGCATACTCACTCACTCAGTAGATTATCTCATCCACTGTCCCACCCTTAAATAGCATCTAGAGTCAGGTATTCGTCAAATTTATAACTAGCCTAATACACCCCCCAAAAAATCCAGCTTTATATATGCAACTACCAGACAACATCATCTTTGGATGACTAATAGGTCCTTCTAATTTGAAATGTTCAGCATTGAACTCCCCCCTCACCCCACTCTCCAGCCACCCAACTTTTCCAGCAGTTTTATTGACTTTTTTGCAAGAAGTTCTGAAAGCCTGTAGCAACAATTAATTTTACTAGTCAAAAAAAGGAATTCAAATAGGAAAAAAAAATTTTTGAAGATGACAAAGTAGGTGCAACTTTTTTTGGTGGTTTATATATTGTAACTTAGTGTTGACAGCACATTCCAACTTCTCCCATTCTTAAATCTCTTTAGTCAGAGGTTTATATCTTTAAAAGCCCTGTCCTAAAAGAAAAAGATATGTGCTTACGGACAATGATACAACTATTGCTAGAAGCTCACAAGTCAAGATTTGCTGCAGCAAATATGAGTGCTTCCCTAGGCCAAAAGCAACAGTAGCTATGGTAACAGAAGTGAAATCACAAGCATGGAGACAGCAGTAACCGCACTTAACTGGGCTGTCTGGAACCTCTTAATCCTGACCTTTCATTAAATTACTTGAAAAGAACTTATAAAGGTAGATTATCTCCAATTTTTCTAAATTAACAAATCAGTGAACTGCCATTGCCTTCATAGCTCATACAATTTCCAATGGGCATCTAAGAGTAGTTTTTTTTTTTTTTCAAGTTAACTTTAGGAAACTAGAATCAAGTTTAGAAGTCAATCCAAAGTAAGAGGTAATGATCCTGTAATTAAGGCAAAATTCAATGCAATTTCCTGACTGTATTGATATTCCCACAACAGCCTACTTGAAAATGCAGTTAACAGCTAATTGTCTCTCAATATCCTTTTCCCTTCTTTCACACTGAGAGAACTTATGTGGACATATGGGTGCTTAGCCCAAATTCATCTTTTCTTAGAGCCAAGCATGACCAGCTAGTTCTACTAATGTGATGCAGGCAGAAGTGATGTGTGCCATCCTGAATCTTGTTCTTAAAATAATTGTGAGTCCTTCTCTAACCCCCTTCTCCCTCCTCCAAGCTGGGAGATTATCAGAACATCTTCAACCCACAAGTAGACTCTACATGTGGAGGATGATGGAACTGCCTACCAGCCCAAGACAGCTTAGCTCCCATGGACTGTGACACGAGGCAGAGAAACAAACATCTTATTTAGTTCACTGAACTTTGGGGTTTTGTTGTTATAGAAGCTAAGTCTGTTCTCTAATTTGGATAGTTTGATATAAATACTTAACACAGAAAGAATACAAAATAATAAAATAAATTGCAAGAATACACGATATTCATATAAAGTAATATCAGATGTTAATTTAAAATTACATTTATATGTAGTTTAATAGAGTGGAAAAATAATCATGTAACAGGTTAAACTATTTAGGACATAGAAATATTTAGGAAGAATGATCTCAAGTATATAAAAGTGCTTTGAAAAGTGTCTGGAAGGAAATATGCTAAAAGAATACCTGAGTTTATCTCTGAAATTAGTATTATGGATGCTTTTTACCTCTACATCTTTAAAACTTTTCCTGTGCTTCCCAGTTAACAATTTAGCACAAATTCAGTTTTTCTTAGAGCCAAGCATGACCAACTAAGTTCTACTAAGGTGATATGGGCAGAAGTGATATTAGTTATTATTTTTATAACCTCCAAGAAATTATACCAAACAGTAATATGCATAACTGTCCCTGCACTAGTGTTTTTTTGTACCAACTATCCATGAATAGAAGAGATGGCCCCTGCAATGAAGTTGCTACCCACACCTTTTAGTGGCATATACACTGCTAACCTCCTAACTTAACCCAACCAATGTATCTACTTCTATTTTTTTTTTTTAACTTCTGAATCTCCGAGGATGTAAAAGTACATGAAAAGATCTACTGGGGTCAGGAATAATCCCATAGGATAACCTACACATACCTATAGTTTCCTATAGTTCAGATAATGTGCCATCTAAATAAATAATGTCTGGCAGTTAAGGAAATAATTAAGAATAATTCCTATCAATCTCTTAAAGACAGAATGCCTTATAGCATTATGTTTTACCAGTTTAAAAGTACAAATAAAACAGTATACCTGCCATTTGCAATATTTTTTACATGGAGGGCAGTTACTTTCCCAAATCCTCTGGACAGCCTCACTCTCTCTCTATCCCAGTCAGAGCATTCCTTGAAAAACCAAACCCGTAGCTCTCCTCTCTCACTTACCTCTTTCTTTCCATTTGTGTTCTTACTCTTAAGTGAAAACTGGATATTTCTGATGAAAATCGTTCATCTTTTCATCATAAGTCCTATCTTTTTCATCTCTTTCCTTTGTTTCTACAACACGAAATCCCAAGAAACAGTTTGCCATGATAGAAAATTATTTTCAGGCCTTGGTGCTGCTAATGAGTTTCATGTTTTACCTCATTCAATCTCAGGTACTGAATAGCTCCATCATTCAATCTTAACCCCATCAAATTCTCTTTTCCTGATGCCCTGATTAATGATATCAATCAACATAAATTCACAGTGAAAGGCTTTTTATTCTATATAGCATCTGATCATCAATAGTGCCTATAGCATGTTGAGAATGATTCTGAGGTTTCACCCTTGGCACAAGAGGGTTATAAAATGGTACGAGAGAAATCTGTCATAATCTTAGGTAAGAATGTTGGTCAAATGGCTTCCATTACTGATCCAGACAAAACTTCTATAATGGTTATAAATATTAGCAAATAAAATATTCCTAAGTAACAAAGACTTTCATGTACAAATTTTTTTTTCACTTACTTCAGACTCATAATGTGAAAATAAACAATTTTCTCTCAAATCCAAGTCTTTACTGTAACACATCCTCTGTATGTATTTTTAGTTTATATCCAGGAAACAATTCAAATTTCTATCATATAATAAAGTATGGCTATTATCTAGTTTGTGGTTCTTTTTCAATTGTATATGAGAAATATGCATTACCCATTTACCAAATTAAATAAATAAAAATCCATATACCAATTTACGCTCTTCTCTGTGCTATAACAATGGTATCTCTAATGCTTGTATAAAAGCAGTCAAATATGTCAGAGCTAAAATGTTCTCTTTTGTTGAACAGCAAATGAAATGGGAGGGGAACGAAGAAAGAGGGTATAGGACCTTTGTTGAGTCTCAGGTGGAGAGATAATGTAAGTCAGCCAGCTGCTTTTATAATAGCAGAGTGACATGGATAAATGGGGGGAAAATGCAGGGATAATAAAAGATATTCTCTCCTTTGCTCCCTTAAGTCAAACTGTTCTATGAACTATCAGAACACCTTGCTAATTACTAGCTACACCTGCTTAAATCCATAAAACTATTAGGGCAAAAACATGCCCTTTTACATTTTTGAAATGTTGGTTTTTAAACTCCTTCAGGTAAGGGGCTTAGACAAATTTTTATAATATGCTAATGTTACTATTAACTCAAAATATGAGTACCTGATGTATTCTTAAGGTAATGAAATCTATTTGTAATTTTCTGTTAACTATCTTATCCTTTCTTGCTAACATAGCAGGGCTGGCAATCGACAGAGAGAGAGCTTGTCATGCTGAAAATAAGAACCTGAATATCACAATAAAGTCATATAAACACCACTTGAAAGTATTTTTTTAAAAGAAGAAATCTAAGAAAGTTCTATTTTATTAATATATTAGAATGCAGTGCTTATTAAAAATGTAAAACATCATGTGAAAAAAAAACCCTAAGAAGCATGTTTCAATACCATACTTCCTACAAAGCAAGTTACAGTTTTCAAATTCTGAAGTTCTGAATTCGAATTCTACAGTTCTGAAATTTTAGGCACTTCATATATGATGAATACATTAAAATATGAATGGCAATAGTACAGCACACGGAGGGGAGGCCTGCCATAATATCAGTAATCTGGAACAGTAATACAAATGCCTTCAGCACACTGTTGAGATCTAGGAAAATGAAGAAAAAGTGTGCTCTGACTTTTAGGAGGAAGGGGAAGGCAAGGTAGAGTAACTCTCAACTTTGATGAAAGATTATAAACATCAAAAAATGTGTTGTAAATTTATGAGCAATTATTAGAAAACTGTAAATAAGATACATAACTTCAGAATCTTTAGAGGGAAAAACCAAAATAAATTGTTCAATTTTTTAAAAGGCAAAAAGGAGGCAAAAAGAAGCAACAAAAAAGGATAATGAATATAAAAAATGCAAGGAATGCCTACAAAGTGTTCGCAATCACAATAAAGGTGAATAAATAAAATAAGTTTATATGAATTTCTCAGTCTGGGTAAATATCCCTACATGGTCTGTTAGAGTAATGCTCAGCAAAATGGCAAATTCAAGTTGAAAACAAAGGGACAGATAAAAGTTTACCAGGTAAGTGTTAATAAAAAGAAAGCAGTTTTGGCAATCTAAATATCAAAGCAAATCAAAGAGAAAGACCATTAGAGTAAACAAATCGTTTTATAAAAAGGTGAAATGGGGTAACCATAAATGGGATGGTTGATCTTATACTCTCCTATCAACAACGGACAGACCAAATTGAGAGAAAAATAATCAAGAGAATGCTCATATGTCCCAGTTTGATTGATGGTCCCAGTTGATGACTATGCTTCCTAAGTGGTTATCAATAGCATCCCCTTTCCTACTAAAAAGTTCCAAGTTGGACATAAATTATTACTAATTAAGGACAGAGTGGGCTCCAGTAATACAATCAATAGATTTATTCCTGTCTTCCTTTCTCTCTCTTCCTTGATAATATCACCATCAACAACCGCCATGTTGGTCTATCTGCAGCCCTGCTCTATTAGACACTTGTAAAAGGGCTCCTTCTCCTCACTGAGTTTATAGTTTCATTATCCTCTCCTCGGAGATCAATGCTCTGGAATTGATCTGAAGTAATCTATATTAATCTAAAGTAGCCCCTGCCGTTACTTACCCCTCATCACATATCCCTGTTATATTTCTCTCGGAGCATTTATCATCACCGGATATCATCCTATTGATGTAGGTTTGTACCTCTTTAGCCTTCCCTCGTCCTCCTAGAACGTCAGCTCCAGCAGCTCAGGGGCCTTGGTGCCTCTTCTCTCTGCTGTATTTTAAGTGTCTGCTACCCAAAGGTGCTCAGTTGGAAAAATGTACATATTTTTGCTGTTGAGATTAATCATCATGGGAAGAATACCTATTCAAATTTATAGAATGGGATTAAAGCAGTGTTTAAGGGGAAAACTTTAATAGTTTAATACCTACAGAAGAAGCTAGAAACCAGACAAAAATCGACACCTAAAGATGTCTAAATCCAGACAGTTTTCAAGGTGAGGTTCATATAGGAACAAAGACTCCCTATCTGAAATAAACTGCTCCAAATCACCAAAAAAGGTAGTGTCTTAGCATGATAGCAGTTTTAAAAACAGATGAAGAGTAGTGAGAACAATAGCATGATATAAATTATATAAATAATTCTAAGAATCTTAGTACCATATTGGCATATGAAGTTCAGTTATACATTAGGAGAGCAAACATAGTGGTGAAGCAGGTTTTTTCCAAGAATACCATAACAGTATAGTTAACAGAACAGATAACAACAGTATATACAGGGGTGTCAGGGTGGCTCAGTGGGTTGAGCCTCTGCGTTTGGCTCAGGTCATGATCTCAGGGTCCCGGGATCGAGCCCCGCTTTGGGTTCTCTGCTCAGCGGGGAGTCTGCTTCCCCCCATCTCTCTGCCTACTTGTCATCTCTCTCTCTCTCTCTCTCTCTGTCAAATGAATAAATAAAATCTTTAAAAAAAGTATATACATGGGTAGATTGAAATAGTATTAATAAATTAAAAAAAGAAGCCTTTCAGTGGTAATAATGGTGATGATTTTTCAACTCTTAAAAAAATACTTGATAAAATATAACACCAATTCCTGACATAAGCTCTCTATGAATAGGAGAAACTTCCTATGAAAAGGTCTATGTATAAAAAATCAACAGTAAACATTTTTACTGATGAAACATGAGAAAAATTCCCAATGCAATCAAGAAAATGTAAAAGATGCCCATTACTATTACTACTACTCAAAATTAAAGTGGAAATTCTATCCAAGACATTTAGAAAAGGGGAGAAAACATTTTTAAAATATGTTTGCAGGTAATATGGTTGGTAAAAAAAAAAAAAATCCAAGATAATCAACTATGAAACAATTAGAACTAATAGAGTAAAATCGGTATTTAAAAATTCAATAGTTTTATATCTGAAATAATGAATTAAAGTGTAAAGGTAAAATAAATCCCTTCAGTAGTTCAAGAAATATGTAAATGCCTATAAACAAACCATACATGACATGTCAAAAACTTCTATTGAAAAAAAATTTTTTTAAAAACCCAAAAAACATCTGAAGTAGATCCTCAAGTTTTTCCAACAGAAATAAAAGAAGACCAGGATATATGGAAAGAGACATACAATTTTTCTGAATACCATATTGAAAAGATGTTAGTGCATCCATATTTATTTCAAAATCTGATGTATTCCCAATTAAATTCCCATCATGGACTTCAAGAAGATAATTCTCTAGATTATCTGAAGGATAAAATAGAGTAGAGTAACCTCCATTTATAAAGAAGAGTTGGCCCATCAGATATCAGTACTGATATACTACAAAGATACAGTAATTTGGATAGTGTAGTACTAATTTAAAATTAGCCAAAGTACTAATGAAAAAGAAGAAAGTTGAAAAAGCGATCCATATATGTATATAGATGAACTTCAGTTCATGAAAAGTGGTAGCATTTCAGATCGATTAAGAAACCATTGACTATTCCAAGAGCTGTGTTTAGACAACTAAATTGTTTCTTAAGAATATAAGCATCATAGGAAAATACATAATTTGTATTATTACAGTCTTGGATAGGGAAGTCCTTCCTTAAAAAAACAAATAACAATTCATAAAAAAAACAAACAACAATTCATAAAGGAAAAGGTCGACAAATTTGTTTATTTATAAATTTAAATTTCTCCACCATAAGAAAGACTAAAGAAAATAAATAATGCCACAGTGAGAGAAAAATAGTTCAACTGAACAAAAGGAATACTTATAAAAAGGAATTATAAATACCAAAAAGAAATGAAAAGATATTATGTCACTAATAAATGCAATGTAATACAATGAGTTATCACTTTTTACCAATCAGACTGGCAAAACATTAAAAAAAAAAAATCAATCACATGCACTTGTGGCCAGGGGAGGAAGAACATAGCACACTCTAGCTCTGAATGTAACTTCACTTGGGTTAACCATTTTAGAGGAAAGGTTAGTAGTGTCAGTGAAATTCCACTTCTAGGAATCCATTCCAAAAAAAAAAAAAAAAGTTGGCCATGAATGTGAAGAAGTTTGTCCAAGGAACGCAAATTCATGTTTGTTTGTTTGTTTAAAAAGTTTAAAATCCCACCTCACACCAGTCAGAATGGCTAAAATTAACAAGTCAGGAAATGACAGATGCTGGTGAGGATGCGGAGAAAGGGGAACCCTCCTACACTGTTGGTGGGAATGCAAGCTGGTGCAACCACTCTGGAAAACAGCATGGAGGTTCCTCAAAATGTTGAAAATAGAACTACCCTTGACCCAGCAATTGCACTGCTGGGTATTTACCCTAAAGATACAAACGTAGTGATCTGAAAGGGCACGTGAACCCGAATGTTTATAGCAGCAATATCTACAATAGCCAAACTATGGAAAGAACCTAGATGTCCATCAACAGACGAATGGATAAAGAAGATGTGGTATATATACACAATGGAATACTATGCAGCCATCAAAAGAAATGAAATCTTGCCATTTGCGACGACATGGATGGAACTAGAGGGTATCATGCTTAGCAAAATAAGTCAATCGGAGAAAGACAACTATCATATGATCTCCCTGATATGAGGGAGAGGAGATGCAACATGGGGGGTTAAGGGGGTAGGAGAAGAGTAAATGAAGCAAGATGGGATTGGGAGGGAGATAAACCATAAGTGACTCTTAATCTCACAAAACAAACTGAGGGTTGCTGGGGGGAGGGGGGTTGGGAGAGGGAGGGTGGGGTTATGGACATTGGGGAGGGTATGTGCTATGGTGAGTGCTATGAAGTGTGTAAACCTGGCAATTCACAGACCTGTACCCCTGGGGAAAAATATATATATTATATGTTTATAAAAAATAAAATTTAAAAAAAAAAGTTCAAAATCAAGTAATAAACCAATCAGTAAAGGAATGATTTTACAAACTGTTGGCATATATTTGTGGCTTATTTAGGCAACCATTAAAAACTAGAAAAGGCTATATATTCAGGAATAAAAATATTGCCAGAATAAATGAAGCAAAAAAAAAAAGTATTATTTCACAGTCCATTTTATGTTAGACGTGTGTGTGTGTGTGTGTGTGTGTGTGTGTGTGTGTGTAATTTTGAGGAAGAGGAAGACAGAGGAACTGTTAGAGGAGTGAAGATGATTTGAAGCTGTAACTTCTGTATTTAAAAAAAATTTTTTTTTAAAGATTTTATTTATTTATTAGTTAGAGAGAGAGAGAGAGAGAGCATGAGCACAGGCAGACAGAGTGGTAGGCAGAGGCAGAGGGAGAAGCAGGCTCCCCGCTGAGCAAGGAGCCCGATGTGGGACTCGATCCCAGGACGCTGGGATCATGACCTGAGCCGAAGGCAGCTGCTCAACCAACTGAGCCACCCAGGCGTCCCATGTATTTAAAATTTTTAACATGAGAATGCATTCATGTGCTGTTTGCATAATTAGAATACAAAATTCTGGTATTTCGTACGCAGGAGTTAAAGATGCTTGGTTTTCTGCCCGTGTGTGTGGGACAGTGTCTCACAACTAAGAATTGATCTGACCTTTCATGCTCTTAACCACATTATTTTTAGTCTTTCATAGGATTATCATAGTAAGAATAATTTCCTTTACAAAAATGTTATTTTAAAATACTAATTTAACTGATCGGCATGTAGGCCTCAATACCACAGAACAGGGTTGTAAACACAGGTATGGTACCAGAATACCTAGGTTCGAATCCCAAGTCTTCCATTCTACTTTTATGACCTATGACCTCTCACCTGTAAAATAGGAACTGTTCTGAAAATGAAATGATTTAACATGTGTAAAGCACTTACAACAGTGTCCGGCACATAGTAAGCACTATGCAAATGTTAGTAGTTCTTGTTAATGCTGAAGGCATATATCTGCAAAATCTTCTACTTTACTCTTCCGTCAAGAAAAAAATTAGTTTCTCTTTTCCACAAACTGTGTATCTTGGCTCAACGATTCTCAATATGTCTTTCTCAATTCTATATTACCCTGTATTTCCCTTTCCATATTCTCTTTTGTTTATGATAGTGTTTCAATCCATCCAATTATAACTCAAAACTTTCTTTGTTGTTGTCGTCGTTGTTGACCTCTGTCTTAGAGAACATATAGAAAGGCTGGAAGATATATTTCCTCCTTTCCTTCTTTTTTTTTAATCCTCAAGTGTTTTTGATTTTCTAACATGTTGGATATTGAGGACAATAAGAGCTCAAAAGATAGGTCAAATTCCTGTCAGTTTAGATGGTTCAAAGCATACTACTGCCAAAATTCCAATAAAGTAAATATGCAGCTCAGTAACTTGAAAAGTACTTTAAACCAATGAAATTTTGCTATAATCTGAAGAAAATACCGAATCTATTCATCTACTCCAAAGCAGGCGGTGGGTCCTTTTACTATGTGGTAAACGGAGGTCAAGGATGCTTGATATTCTACAATACACTTGGCTCACTTCACATGAGTTGCCTCAAGTCTTGCAAGACCTTTAAATGTTCCCTGGGATATCCATCTATGTGAAAAACCTGTTTACCATATTCTGCACCTATAACCTAAAAAAACTCCACAAAGTAGTTTTTATATAGTTACCGTAGGACTTGAGGGAACCTTGTACTCTTTTGGGAAATTTACCAAGTCTTCTTCACTGTTCTTGAAAATCATATCACCCTATCAACAACCGTGCCACTAGCACTCTTTGAGTCATCAATCAAATATGTCTGAGTCAACACCAATATATCACAATCTGTGTGTGTCACTATTGCTTCCATGGTGATCTATGAGCTGGTGCAAGTCTCTTTATAGTTTATTACACTTCTTCTGTGGTGAGGTCTGAGTACTCACATGTTGAAATACATATCATTCCCCCCCCCCAGGAATCCATTCATTTATTCAATTATTTTTCTAGAAGTACCCCTTGCATGTCTGTTCCATTAAAGACTTTTTGATAGATGTATCACTTTCTTAGCATTGCCTTTGATTCATTACCTAGCAAGACACACTTCAAGAGGGCAATGAAATACATATCATTTTATTCTAAGTTATTTTCCCTTAATTTCTCCTTTATGTTTTACTTAGAGGAGTACATGGATATTTTGCTTTAGTTGTATGTAAATACGGTTGTATTATCTATTGAGTTTTATCTCAGGAGAGTGTAAGGCATGACAAGACATTTGTTTTTAAAGAGAGGTTTTGGGTTTGACAGATTAAAATTTGAGGTTACTTAAATTGGAGGTCAGACCGGCCACTTAACTGGAAAGACAAGAGCTAGGGTTCAGTGAGGTTCATTTTTGCCTTACACCAGAGAAACAAAGAATGAAGAATTTAAAGGTGGAAGTGAATTCAGAGTGACCCAATGCAACCTCTTCCTTTGATACATGAAGAAGCAGAACCAAGGGATAGGATAAATATCAAATGCTAGTTAGTGGGTGGACCTTGGATCAAACCTCAAAACCAGTGACAATTCTTCAGATAATCCTTTTAGAACACCACACTGCCCTCTAAAAGAGAGAGGGAATCAGGGTTGATAAAAATGGAGAAGATACAAACAGAATGGGCAAGCCAGCAATTCCAACCCTGGCAGTTCTTTCAGTGACTGATCTGTTAACCAGTAATATTTCATTCTTAGCCGTTAAGGTTTGCTTGTAGCCAAGACGTAAGTGATGAAGGACGTGTAAGAATAAAAGGACATGGGGGAAAAATGGAAAAGTCAGTTCTGGAAATACTGACACATATAATTTGTATTATTTTTCCATAACTGATATGAGAATCAGCTACCATTATTTTCACCTTCTCTTATAATTATAGATGGTTAATATGGGATTTGTTGTGAGGGTCTTCACCTATCGGATACTTGGGATTACAATGAAGGTCAGCTTTCTGCACAATGTCTCACAGGAAACATTTGGTGCTTATAATTGGTTAAAACGCAAAGTCTGTTATGGAAAACCTTAAACAAAGTACTTCTCATTGGAGATGGTTGAAATTCCCCTTCCTGAGCATGCCAGCAAGAATGCAAATTTTGGTGGAATGGGAGAAGAAAGAAAGGGGTTGCAACAAGACCGATCCATTCGTAATGGTATCTTTAGGGCCGAAGCCAGTATCTCAGTCTGAGAGGCACTCAAATGTTCACAAGGGGCAACAAGGGAAGGGAGGTGGGAAGAAGTTAGGAATGAATCCATTCTTGGACCCTCTTCTAATATTGAAATGCTCTTCTAGAAGGGATAATATATTTTTTTTCCCCAGGACTTTTGTGTGACTGTATTTAACAGATCTTACTGTTCTGGCTGTAACAGCAAGGTAAGTGTCGATATGGTGTGGCCTTCATCTTGTTTGCTTGCTTAACTAGGGGTACACTGTTGTGATTCAGCAAGGCCTTATAGCTGAAGCTTTTCTCCAGAAGAAAAATATTCTCTTCAAGCACGATTTAATTAATTCTCTACTAAGGATGTGCTTTTGAAGTCCCTTCTGTTCCCACTCTAAGCTAAGGAAACAGAGTTTCAAATGGTTAAGGTCTTAGAAGACTGATAACGAAGCAAATCTATAGTCTCTTTAAAATTCATTCATTTCTCAAAGCCATTTAAATTGCTCCTGCAGAATCTGAGCAAAAATGTCTCACCAAATTTAAGGAACACAGAACAGTTAAAGCCCGGGCTTATTTTTAGAACAACTGTCAGCAGATTTTCATCTGTATCATAAAGTGCCTCCATCAAGATCTTTTAATAGAATATCCAGAGGCGTGTCAGGTATTTACATAGTGAACATATATTTTATTTCTTGTGTGGTTTGGGCATTTACCACATACATTTTTCAGATTTCTCTTTCTCTCTCACCATAATGATTTCTGTGTGTGTATGCTTCTTCCTTGAGAGAAGGACTGAGTTTTCAGAATATAGGGACTGCCGATGAGTCATTATATTACAACACAGCAACTCAAGACTTTGAAGGCCTTTCCACAGAGGGGCATACTAAAAGGTTCTTTTAGCCATTCTTACCGGTGGATGCTTGTCCTCTGGTCCCAGTTACACACATTCAAGAGCTACTCTCCAGACTCAGCAGAGGTTAAATGCTGATACTTAATCAGTGTGGAAGATGGCAGGTGCAGAGGCCCCTACACTTGGCAGGCATCGTCATCTTCTACGCTGTGCATTTTGATCAGTGAGACTGTGAGTCTATTTTCAATAGCCAGATATGGGGAGAACAAAAACCTATCATTTTCCTCACCCCCTCCAAAGTCTTCTACATTATTTAATGAGCAAAAATGTCCTATATTCCTGCATGATAATATTGTAGAGTGGTGAGAGCTCAATCTTGGGTTGGTCTGTGTGGATTTTAATCTTGGCTCTAACACTTAGCTACTACATAAACTTGAGCCTCTATTTCCTCATCAACAGGCAGTTGATAATGATATCAAATTTATTGGGTTATTTAAGGCTTAAATGGGTTTACACATGTATAAAGTGTTTAGAAAAGCATCTGGCACATTACAGGCAAATAAACAATTTTTTTAATGTTTAAATTCCATTGCTTATCTTTGATTTCACTTTCTGTAAGGGGCAGAGACTTAACACTGAAGTTGCCATTGATGTGATAAGCCTTGGATTCACCATATCCAAAATAGAATTCATCATCTCCCTCTCCTATGTGTGTCCCCCAAACCTGCCCCTTCTATTCTATTCTATTCTATTCCCCCAAACCTACTCCTACTCTCTGGCTAAGGGTGTAGTCAATTCCTTGTTATACAAGCTAGAAAACTCAAAGACCTCTTCATTCTCTTTATTCCCTCTCCTTGAATCTCAAACTCAAGAAGTCACCGAATCTCGTCCAAATTGCATCCTCAATATCCTGCTTCAGGATTTTCCTTTGTCCTCCCACGGAAACTACTAAAGCTCTCCCTAAGTCCAGCTACTCTCCCCTTTCCGATCCATCCTATGCACGATCACCAAATTTCTCTTTCTAAAACATAACCCTGACCACGTGGCTTCTACTTTTTTCATGTGTTCATTCCATGAATATATATAAAGTAAAAATCACTTGCTTCCTATTGTATGAGCTAGATGCTGACGATACAGAAACCGATGGCTCCTGCTCTCAAAGGGCTTACAACCTAGCAGCACAATAGATGAGTGAGTAGGGAATTTTAACACAGTGTGATCCTACTACACTATTTTTTGTGGTTTGCATAAGGTTCTAAGACATTAGGGAAGAGGTAGTAACATGGACTAGGGAGAGGGCTACAAAAAAGGCTTCCCTTTAAGGTGTTCATTGCTGAAATCATCTTCATCATCCTCCTCCGCCTCCTCCTCAATTGCTTCCTATGGCAGATGGTGGATTCCAAACAGTCTGGCATTCATGCCCTCCGTAAAGCAGCTTCAGGTGAACCTTCCAGCAGCTTCCCACCCTCTACAATCCAGGCAACATTTTTTTTTTTTCTCAGTTCCTCAAAGGAGCCGAAGTACCAGCACTTTTGTTTTCATGTCTTTGCTCATTTAGTTCTTTCAGCCTAGAATGGCCTTCTATCCCCGGATCATTTTTCAAAGAACAGCTTACAAGATCTCTCCTCCTCAGTGAAGCCTGTTAAAATGCCCTCGTCAGAAAAAACCTATTTTCCCTCTCCTCCCTCACATCACTTCACGCTTCCATTAGCGCTTCTCCCAGTCTGCCCTGTTTTCCAGTAAAAGTATGCACGTGTCTTTTTCTTCCCCTGGACTGTGCACTGAAGAAAGCTGGTGCCATGTCTCATTCATCTTTCCGCTCCCCGGAGGGGCTTTTACAATAACCGACACCTAGGAGTTGCTCAGTAAATGCTTGCTGAATTAAATTAAATTAAACGGTTGAGAAGGCATTTTTACTCTTCGTGATCTTTGGGCACTTCCCTGAAAGGCCCTTTCTATTCAAAGGAGTTAACCTTTTGTCTGAAGATTTTCTTTTTCTTCTCTTTTTTTTTTCTCCAACTCTGAGGAAGAGGATTTTTAACAGTAAGAGGAAAAACTTCCACTTAGCTATTTTAAAATCATGTGGAGACAAAGTATTACCCTTCTATGTTTCAGGGCTTTACAGAATGCTTCTGAAAAAATCCTATACACCTGAAGCCGGAAATGGTTTAGACATCTTAGCTGGTTGGACAGAGAACAATGAATGAATTTTAGATTAATTCAAAAAACTGCACTGAAGCTGAGGTATTCCACGGCTTTGTATTTTCTGACTACGAAGTCTTAATTATTAAACATTTTGTGTTTGCGTATGCAGAGTTGAATAATTTACATAAAATATAGTCTAATGAATGAAGTAACAGTGAAAAAAAGGGCAGAAAGTTATAAGCTGGATATAAGTGCAAATAAAAGGCAAAAGGAGTGCAAAATACTTTTGTTATCATTTACTTATAGCATAGTTTTAAATTTTCCAAGGAAAAAAAATAGCTTATTTAATCACATCTTCATAATGCTAGTGCAATAGAAAGTCCTAACCAGTCTTCAGCGCTTGGGAGAGATGAGAAAACAAAGCTTGGCTTAAACTCACACAGCTAATGAAAGCTAGACTAGAGTCTTTCACCCTTGGCCATCAGTCCTCTGCTTGTCTCACTGGTGTTAGGTCTTGATACCTCCCATAAAGCATCATAAATTACACTCAAGAGTGAAACACACCATTTATAAGCTGAGCAAGAGATTCCAGCAAAACCATGTTTCTTACGTGTCCTTCACTTTTAATACCATGTTCCCATTCAGACTAATCTGTTGATCTAAGTGACTGTGTAATCACCTCTACCTCACATCAATGGTTTTCCAGAAGCCACTATAATTTTAAAGCATTAGAAAAATCAATTCCCCAGGTTCCAGCTACTGAATGATTGCACAGAAATGTCCAGTTGGACATTGGATACAAGCTGTGGATTGTGTTCTGGAAGTGTAGGTCGGGGTGGAGTGGAGGCCTCCAGGGGCTCTGATAGATTAGGAGAAGGCATTCCCTGATTCCTGGGTAACCAGGACAAAGATCCTTTGTTCTATACTTTCACTGTCAGCTGGGCTTCTAGAAGCAGGACAAGCAGAGTGGTTAAGAGCAGTGCGCTGGATCAGATAGCTTGAGTTTGAACTCTGACTCTACTCTTTAGTGCGACTTCAATCTCTATCAGTAAAATTGGGTTAAAAATAGTCATCTTGTTCCTCATGTCGTTACATGGCTTAAATGATATGATGTGTGCCAAAGTAGTTAGCAAAGATTTTTGGCACACCATAGATCTCCCCAAATTTAGTGATCATTATTTGTGGTAGCCTAGAATTATTAATTTTGCTTTTCCACCTGTGATAACAGGAAGCAGAGATGGGGGTTGGAGTGGGAATGGAGGCAGCGTGACTGAAGAGAGGAAGGGTATTCAGGAGAAGAGACTGGAAGTGATTTTGGAGACAGATCCCCAAGTGAGAAATATTCCACAGTTTCATCCTGATCTCAGAATGATTTCCTTTTTCTTGAAGGAGAAAGGAAAAGAAATGGAGTGAAAGTCAGGGGTTCCCATACTGCTGGAGCAAGAATACAAGAAGATGAGGAGGAAATGGTTCATCTCAATGACTTAGCATTTTCATTCAAATGTTATCATTCTTTCAATCTTGAATAAAGAAAGATTAGCTCTGATAAAAATGCTCCTCCCTCTCCCTCTGAGCATCAGGCTGGGAAATGACCACTGTGGGAGCATGCTCTGCCCCAGGAGACTGTGGGCTCCCAGACCAGTTTACTCTCCACCCACCTTGAATGAGAGGACCAGTCGACACCATCAAGTACTTTCCCAAGGGCAACGTGGCTTAGAAGGATCTCCACAGCTCCTGCCGCCATTCATAATCTCAAAGAATGAAAAGGACATGCTAGCATTCTATCTACTCATTGAAATAAGGAAAGCCCTCATAATGATGTTTATTAACAATATTTCTGTGACGTGGTGTTTCTTAAGCGCTACCAAAACCTTGGTTGAGAGAAACTAGCAAAGAAGGACTTTCTGAAGCACACACAGTCTCACATCCCATTTTTCTAAATACTCTTAGCTCTGCCCTGGATGAAACCCAACTCTGAGAGAATCATGAATTTATACTGCACTATGGTGACTTATAAAGTTGTTTGTGACTTATAAAGTTGTTTTTGTTAAAGTGTGATCTGAAACGATAACATCAGCATATATTAAGAGACAGCCCAAGGGGAAAAAACCTATAAAACATGTAACTGTATGAAAATAGTTGCAGATTTTGTTCTTTACAGTACACAATGACCACTTTGTGACTGTCCACAGGGGAAATGTCTATCATTTCCTAGTCAGTAGCAGTTGGCCTTCTGCTAAGCAACTGGTTTGTTTTTCCCTTATGGACACTCAATTCATTATGTGTACTCCTTTGCACCGGATGCTGAGAAATTTGAGCCAAATTTTTGTTTAATCTCTAAAAATATATCTAATAAAAAAACCCTAACATTATTAGATATATTTTTATGTTCTTTTGGAGTTCTTTCACTTTTCTGCCATTATATTGTTTTTGCCTTTTTTTCCTCACCATTAAAATTTTATTTTACATTGCTGTGCTGTATGTTGACTTCAGTCATACTCTAACTTCATAAATCATGAATGAATGGATGAGTGGATCTGTACTTCTGATGATGAAGTTATACCATGATACTTAATAGGATAAAGAACAGAGGGCCTATCAATGTATACAAAAATGTAGAGTTCTAAAAATTCACGTGATGAGGATTCTAGAAGGAGACAGTCCTTAGTGTAGGTTCAACTGTTCAAATGTGTTGGATTCTTTAGGCCTTTTCCTCGTGGTGACATGATGGCTGCTGCAGCTCCACGAACTGTCAATCAAGCAGAATGAAAGGAATGGGAGCACGCAGAGCCAGTGGACAACCACCTGCATTTCAGTGGGCAAGGCTGCGTCACACTGGCATCCACAAGGGAGACTAGAAAAGACACTCTATAACATTTCCAATTTATAAAGCAGGAGAAGGCAAGTGGGTAGGGTTGGGATTAGGTACTGGTGTGTCAACATAAATTGTGTCACAGACAACAAGCATGGAGATATAGCAATTTATTAAAATGACTCTAAACTTTCAACCATCAGTTTGGGTCCTAATATCTCCCTATTTTCTACTTTTTCAAAGACAATGTAAGCTCATGTTTAAGCACTTACATAACGGGTGGTTGTTTAAGGGATACAATACAGCCTGATGATGGAGAGGTATTTTTTTCTAGACAACTTAGCAGGTCCTGTGCCCTGTGAGACTGATCTCATTATGGAACATGGCGCCAATGCATTAGTTCTGGGTTCTGCTTTTCTCTCAGAAAAGCTTTCAACCTAAAAGTCTTTCAGTGACCCGGAGTATAAATAATCGTGTACTCAGTTGTATTTAAGTCAGGAAGAATATATGAATATATTTGGTGTTCCTTTTGTTTTTAGTCCAACTCTCACGTTCTATTCTGTAGCCACACCTTGGTGTTGTATGAGTTGCTATGAATAACCCATGACTGTTCATCTCTATGGAGTAGGCACTACCAGCTGGCTTGGCCATTCTAAAATTTTAAGTGGAGGGTTACCTGGGTGGCTCTGTCAGTTAAGCATCTGCCTTTGGCTCAGGCCATGATCTCAGGGTCCTGGGACAAAGTCCTGCATCGGGCTCCCTGCTCAGTGGGTAGTCTGCTTCTCCTTCTCCCTCGGCCCCTCCCCCAAGTTGTATTTCCTTTCTCTCTCTCTCTCTCTCTCTCTCTCTCTTTCTCTCTCAAATAAATAAAATCTTTAAAAAATTTTTTAAATTTTAAATGGGACCAACTCCAAGCTATGAAGCTAATGCTCTTCCTCAGTTCCAAGTAACTGTGACAATCAATTCTAATGGATTTGTCAGAAGTTCTCTGAACTCAGTTGATTTTTCTAATTCCAAGGTCTTGTTCAACACATAATAGTTGTACAGGAAATCCAGGTTTCAAGGGCATGTTTTCATAGCAACCATGTATTAGAAACATATGTTTTTAAGACATAGGCATAGAGATTCTTTAAAAAGAGGAAATCAAAAATAGAATTAAATAATGAATCAATCACAATAGCTAGTATATTAACATTCTTGGGTACTCCAGAAAGAGAAAACACTCGTCTTACAAATCCTCTGCTAAAGTGCATAGAAAAGCACTTTCACTGGACAACAGCTGTCCAAACTAACTTCAAGGAGGAATTCCCAGAGAAATTCCCCAAATTCATGACTTTGTTGAGCTTGACACAGACTCAAGCAAAGCTTGGAATTTTGTTTAACTGCAGTATGTAAAGTTATTTATTATGGCTTGGTGGTTTAAGGAACAGTTTAATAACTAAAACTCGGGGGTTCCAATCTGTCTTACCAGTGTTTTTCTCTAACCTTGTATGAGGCATTTGATTCTACAGAATTACTTTCCCAGGCTCTTATTTTTGTTTTGTAGAGTAAAAATAGCTTTAAAAAATGGTAGATCAAATATACAAGTCATGAAAGGGGAGAAATTAAACTAGTAACAATGTGTCTTCATTCTAAATATAGACTTGTTTTGCCACTTAAATGATTTCACCTTTTTTTGTAGGAAGCACAGGGCCTTGGATGAAAACAAAATGAAACACTGTCTTTTTTCACTGAGGTTTCTGCCTGTGTCTAGAATGTCTACTATTAAAATGCCATTCTTTATTAACTATTGGCAGCATTGGGAGAACCCCTTAAAATACTCTTTTGTATAAGAAAAAAGAAAGATAAGAAATCTCTTTCTTGATGAGTAGACAATTCTCCTTGGTTTGTGGGAAGTACTATTTGACAAAAAGAATCTGACTAAATGACCTTTTGAGTTCTGTGTAATCAGCCTTAGCAGAAAGAACTTATCTACTATATCTGAGTAGGCACACACATCCCCACCATGTTTCTCTGTATGCAGGTATCTTTGTGTTCACAATTAGGGGAGGGGTTACAGAAAGGACCGGTGTCGAGAGAGAGAAGGGAATGAAAAAAAAATGGTGGCCAAATCCTTTAAAAATAATAAGCCTGAGAAAAACAGCAGGAGAAGTATGCAATGTCTTCCATGAAATTCTGCCCGAAATTTCAGCGTCTGTTCCTTTTTGGTGGGGCCAACAGATCATCCTGATGTCCCCTGCACATGAAAGCCACATATGCTTGTAAGATAATGTATTTTAAACTTAAACAAAAAAGCGTGAAGAAAAGAAACAACCTCTCTAGAAATAGTTTCTCTTCTCTTATTGAGAAAAACAGCAAAATTCCAAGAATGGGGAAAAATACAAACTGTGCATCCTGAAATAAAAAGAAGGGTCAACTTCACATGCTGGGGATAGTCAAATATTGTTTGCATAGGACTGAGTCAACTCTGAAATATAGTTCCACAAAATTATAATTTTACATACTCCTATATTAAATATTTCTGTGATGATTTTTTTTTTTTAAGAGAGAAAGAGAGAGCGTGTGCGCATGTGGGCACTTGAGTAGGGGG
Organism: Lontra canadensis; assembly: GCF_010015895.1. Lineage (NCBI taxonomy): Eukaryota > Metazoa > Chordata > Mammalia > Carnivora > Mustelidae > Lontra > Lontra canadensis. The sequence continues at coordinate 11,993,149 of NW_022631011.1, forward strand.
AGCGGTAGACAGAGAGGGAGAGACAGAATCTCAAGCATACTCCATGCCCAGTGACAAGCCCAACACAGGACAGGATCTCACAACCCTGAGATCATGACCTGAGCCGAAATAAGAGCTGGACACCTAATCGACTGAGCCATGCACACGCCCCTCTGTGATGACTTTTTTGGTGATGATTTTAAATATAGGAATATAAGTCGTCTTTTATTGGTTAATTGTAATAATAATAGTTAATACTTAGAGAATGTGCCAGGTGCTATTCTAAGTGTTTTGCACTCAGTGTACATGTACTGACCACAATTTTATGAGGTAGGTACTATAACTGTCTTCATTTTCACAAGTGAGAATTTTAAAGCAAATTTCCCAAGAGTACACAAACAGTTAAGAGTTAGACCGTTAGGACTGAGCTCAGTCTATATGGGTCTATAGTTCCCGCTCCTAACCTTGACAACGTACTACCATCTAAGAGTGTTTTATATTCATTGTATTTTTTAATGAATCACTTTTAGCCTAAAAAGTAGAAGGATAGATAGCATATTCAAGAAGACCAAAGCCATTAAATCCTAACTATTTCTGTTTAAGTCCCCAGCTTCTTTTGCAGGAAACACAATTTTATGAAAAACTGCTAATCTCTCAAGATCCTAACAGCAAAAACCCAGGTAATAATGGAGCTTTGGTTTCTAACAGGAACATGTGTGACCATGTTCTTTAATCATGTTATCACCAACTATATTTTTGTATTAGCAAGCATTCCTCTAAAAAGCATGGCTCAGTCTTCCAAAGGAGTGCTGAATTCAAGGAAGTGCCAACCATTATAATTCCACAACACTCAGAAACCTACCCCAAAGAGTACTGGAGGCCAGCTTCAGTATTGTGACGTGGAAATGATATTAACTTATTCACAGGAAGGGTCAATGCATGAATAAGACAGATGCATGGATCCTTTAAAATTCCTGGAAGTACCTTGCCTGTCAGTCTGTTGCCTATTTGCTTTCCATATGTCTAAATATAATTTCATAAGAATGATTATATATCTCATTCTCTTTGGTTTCTGCTAATACCTACTGGCTCTTTTTAGGTCTGTTGATGGATTGTTTATTTCTAGTTCTACTGCTGCGTGTCAAAGGAGTGCTTTTCTTTGAATAGTGGAACAGAATAGTATGGAATAGTATGATTGCTAACTATGTTTTCCTCTAACAAAAGGTCTGAAGGACAAAGAAGAACCACTGGTGTTAAAATGCTTTTTCAAGACTTAGGAGCCCAAAGTCTAAACATTCCCTCCAGTAAGGATAAGGGAGTAATGCTCAGAAAAGCCTAGGGTAGATATTGATGACCTCTGGGAGTCAGAGGGGAGTTGCCTGCAAGAGCAGCAGAGGGCAAAAGGCAGAACTGAAGCTGGAGAGATGACCGAAAGCCAGAGGAGGTCGAGTAATGGGGGAGAGAGGAAGCGCAATTGGGGAAAAAGGAATGATGGTGGAGATAGGATAAATCCCTGCCAGGTGGTTCATCGGATGTGGTGTCTGGAGTGGGAGGAGGGGATCCAGTGCTCTAGGTAGGGCTGCACCCCTGGATGCCTGATGCCTGAGAGAGCAGAGTCGTTATGCATCCCCACTTTGCTCATTGCTCCCGAGAGATTCACACAGACTTTGAGGGTCCAGCAACAAGAAACTCCATCTCTGCACTCCTAAGAATGTTTGCTTCCACATGTACCACAAAGCTGGCATCCAATCTGATTTCTTTTAAAAATTTGTCACCTTGGGTATGTGCTGAATTTAATTATCCCCTCTTTATACGACCTCAAGGCTGAATTAGGGAATTAGTGAGTTTTAGAAATGTAGCTGTCACCCACTCCAATCTATAATTCATCTAATATGTCCAGCTCCCGTGTGCCCCAACTCACTTGTTCTTGAGTTCTAGGCTCTCGGCGCAAGTAATTACATCGAGTCCTCTATTGGGCAGAAATGACCCGGCCATCACAGCTTCCTGGAATATTTTTTCTTTTACATTCTGAGAACGTATAAACCTTTGAAAAAATCCTTTCGTGTCTCTGCAACATCTTAAAAACTATAATTTTTCTGCAAGCCACTGACAAGAGGAAGGGCGCTCTATCTTGCATACCAGGGTACCAGCCACCATAAAAATAATAATAATTCTGCTCTATCCAAATGGATATCAATTACTTGGAAAACAGTTTGTAATTTAACTTACTGCTATCTCTTCAAACAACCTATTTATAATAAGAGTCACATGATATTCCAAGTTTCATGCGGAGAGTGGTTTTCTGGGTTTCTTTAAGTGAGCTGACTTTCAAAAGATTTTTGATTGGTTCTCAAGACTGGAAAATGGCATTATCAACTTCAGGTCTAAAAGCAAAAAGTCCATAAGCTTTAATGTTTACATGTAAACAATAATCATGGCATGTTGTTTGTAGCATGTCAAAATAAACATAGAATTTCCAGTTGTGGGGGGATGGATATCTCAAAGTAGGCAGAATGGCATAAAATTAAAATTTATTTTTTAAAAATTATTTTTTTCAAGCATATGCTCATACAATGAATCTGCACAGCACAGCACTTTACTACAGAGTTCTACTTATTGCTATTATTTTGGATAAAGGCCACCATGTGAGTTTGTAAAACAACAAAAGCACCATATGGCTCAACCCACACTTCCCTAGAGCAGTGACATTGTTTTAATATCTGCAAGAGAAACAGAGAATAGAGCAGAGCAAAGATCACAACTATCAACATGATTATTCAAAAATTCAACACATCCTAGGCAACTCAGGAACCTACTCAATGCTCTGGAAGACTTGACTGTTGTCAAAAACATTAGTAGAAGTCAACCAGCAGCTGTCAAAAGCAGTTTTGCAGTCAGGGGCCAAGACACTTGAAACATAGGAGTTCTTACGTCTCCACTGCCAAATTTCATTAATAAAATCCAAAGTAGAAAGCGAGATTGCAAAGACTATGATCATTTAGAAGCCATCACTAAATAACTTCTCATTATGTAACAGCCCCCAAACTAAAGCTAAGAATCACGGAAGACAAATGACCTTGAAGTTTGAACTTGCTTGACTGTACCTCCACAGTCCTCCATGCTCTCAAATGCAGAGAAAGACCAACAGGCTTTCCTTACTTCACAAGGTAATTGTGAGGCTTGAGCAAGGTAATGTGTGAAAACATGTGGGAGGTGTATGGTGCTAAGTAAACGTGAAATAATATTCTAATGTGCCCGTGAATTATATGTAGGGTCTGTGAGAGACCCTTTTGTTTTTCGTTTTGCTTTTGTATTCTATTTGAATGAATACAATGTCTATAGATTATCTAAGCTGAGTCGCATATTTTTAGTAATCACAATTATTTTTCTCTCTTTCAAGTTTACCACTGGGGCAAATGGGACATTCCACAGTCTTCTTAAAGAAGACTTTCAACATGTAAATATTTTGCTTACGCTGCAATTTAGGTCCTAATACCTCCTAGGCATCCTCTGAAGTGAGCCGGAAAAGGAATGTTTTATTAACCTGGGACAACTAAAAAGAGAAAAATAGTTTTGGAAAATAATTCTAATAATATTTTCAGATAATGTAGGCTGGTAAAAATTAATTTCCTTGCATGCAGTGATTCCCCTTACATCTCTTTTTTTTTTTTTTTTTTTTTTTTTGGAGAAAAGATTAAGCTACTCAGTGAGTTTGCAAGTGAAAACCTACTGGAGCAAGACAGGGCATCCCCTTCAGTGATGAGTGATTTGGGATGGAGGAGGGTCTGTAACAAGTTAATGTATAAGCTTTAGTAAATGAGATCAGAATGTTGATTTCTTTTCTGGCATGTTTTAATTAAGGCTGAAAGCTCATCCTTCCTGACTCTTATTTTGTAAGCTTGGCCTTTTGGTTCAAGAATTTGTCTCCTGTAAATAAAAGACACACCCGGTAAATATGCATGTGGCCAGAACGGACACGCGTGCTCTGCTGCCTTCCCCTGCTCGGGTCCATCTGCTCTGAGTGCAAGGTGCCCACTGGCAAGCTGGCCCACTCTAGTTCAACGAGGCTGCCAGCCTTCCACGGGTCTGTGTGTGGGTGCACTGTGGGGAGAGCTAGCTTTCCGCAAGGAACCCTCCCCACGCAACCTGCATATGGGTCTGTTTGCACTTGACCACACTTGTTGGCTCTCATGTGTCATAAAACAAATGCTCCGAGTGTGAATAAAAAGAAGACAGAGCTATACTAGTATTTCAGGCATCAGTGAACATAGAACACATGCAACACTTCTGTAGCAAATGGCTCATAGTGGACAAGGGAGCCATGCACAAAAGGGGAGGAAAATCACCCATCTATACATTTTTAGTGTGAAAAGGAGGAATATTAGCAGGAGTGTCCCAGAGGGTTTTTATTGTCCACCTCACTCACTCACATGGCTCTATAAAGGTCAGGAGTGGCAGTAAATGAGTATGGAGTATTTTCCTGTCTATGGGGACATTGAGGACCCAACATAGCTTGCCCTCTTTATAGCTCTCTTTCAACCTAAATCTGAAAGTGTTGAAGAAAAGTGGAGGAGGCAAAGCCTAGCGGCCTTAGTTTCAGGGAAAATAGTGAAGTATTCTGAGGACTGTTCTAGGAATGACTCAGTTCTTAATAAATACTAAAGAGCAGTAACAAATGGCAAACAAGATCATGAGTCCAATGACTGAGAGATCAGGACATACGTCATCAAAGTTTACAGGAATTCCTTGTGCATCTGAGGGATAAGACTCAAAGGCATTGCTGCAGGAGAACCCAGATGCTAACAACAGCTGCATTTATTTATTTGTTCGTTCATTCATTCATTTATTCATTCAGCAAATACTTTATAAGCACTGACTATGTGCCAAGTGCCAGGGATACAAAGACGAACAAGACACAGACAGAAATCCCTTCCCTCATGGAGCTGACACTCCAGTACAAGAGACAGAAAAACAACCAACCAAAGAAATGTATGACAAAATGTTAGGCAGTAGTAAAAGCTACAAAGAAAAGTGTAGTGGGAAAGGGAAAAGGAAGGCAGGAGTGCTATTTTAGGAAGACCGTGCAGGGAAGACTTACCAAGAATGTTATTTAAACAGAGATCTCTGTGAGATGAGAGGGGGGCCATGGGAAGCTCTGGGGCAAGTAGGTCCAGGTAGGGGAATAGCAAGGGTAAAGGCCCTGAGGTGGGCAAACACTATGCTTATATAGGGAATGATAGTGAAGGAAAGATAAGGGGGGACAAGCAATAGAGTGATTAAGAAGAATAAGGGGGAGAGAGACTAAGCCAGATAATGTAGAATTTACAGGTAATGTTTGGTAAGGACACCAATGTTTAAGTGTGATAAGAAGTAACTGAAGATTTTAGGCCACGAATGAATGACATCTCTGATTTTTACCTTTATATGATTATTCTTGCTTCATCTCTGAAAACTAGCCATAGGAAGCAAAAGTAACCCAGTCACCCAGCTACTATCATAACAGAAACAAGAAACAATAGAGATTTGGATTGAATGGCTCTGGTGGGGCAGGGTGGAAGTGGTTAGATTGGGGTAGATTTGGAGAGTATGGCTGACAGAATTTACTGTTGGATATGGTCTGTGAGGGGCAACGGGAGGCAAGAGTAGATCTGGGCATGAGCAACTGGCTGACTGCTAGGAAGGTACTGAGGGAAGACTGGGATAGGAGCATCAATCAGGGAAGGGAGTCATGAAAAGTTCTGTTGGAAATACTGAGTAGGCAGTTGTAAACGAAAGTCTAAAGGTCAGACTTCTGTCATCAGAAAATACAGAAAAAACACTAAAAACTCATCTGTCACATAGCAAAGGCTCAAAAAATGATGGCTTTTGGGTTGTCACTTTATTACTGCCAACCTGACACCATTTTTTGCCTGTGAGCTGTTCCTCCAGGAAAAGGTTTGATGAATGGGAATAGGCAGACTCAGGCAGGGCAGGCCGACCATGTTTGGGTTCTGAACTGGAGAGAAGATCTGAGCAATGTCATTAAGTGCTCGAAAGCAAAAGTCATCTAGAAAGGAAATGTCAAGGGAACAGCACTGGCCATTTCAGGGGTCCACAGAGCAGTGGTCCCCACATTCCAGCCTCACATGGGAAGCTTCAAATAATGAGATTCTAAAGATCCACTTTACACCCTCTGACTCAGAATCTTCCAGGATTGAGCCCCAGAGTACACAATTTAAAAATATTCACTGGATTACTCCACGTCTGAAATCACTGCCCAAGGACACACTTTCTAAGCCCTCTAAGATATGACATGTTTGCCAACACTAGCTATTAAGAGAGAAGGATAGAAGAACATCATGGTCATGTTTCATATAAAGTGGGTACATAAAGGCCATTTCTTTAAACACATCCAAGCAAGCCTCTTAAAAAGAGGCTCACTTTGCAGAAGGGTGCTGTGGAGGCCACAGGGGACAGGAATGCCACCACACTTCACGGAACACTTAAGACACCGATTTTTTTGGAACCATAACCATAGCCAGCCATGCAAGTCAGTGCTATTTGAGTCAGTTACTACAGCATTTCGGGAAGTGTCTGGAGTAGGAAACTGGTAAGTGGAGGGTCTGCTTTCATCACATGACTTGCAAAAACTTTCTTTTACTCTTCAGACCCATTTTCTCATCTTTAAGTTGAGGATCTTACTATATCCGTGATTTTCAAAGAGCCCGCCATTCCCACATGGTTGTTGCAATGGAGAACTTGGATAAAGAAGAGACGGCTTTGCTTTGATCCATTTTCTAGGTCTATAGAAGACTTTGTTTCAGAAAAGAGTTCCCCTTCATAAAAATACTTTGGAAAACATTCTAAATGATCTCAAATATACCTGGTAGGGAAAAAGGAACTAACACATGTCAGATCTTCATTATGGATAAAGCACTTTGGGCTTGCCATCTTGTTTGGACCTCACGGTAATCTGTAAGCTCCAGGATTCTGAAAACACCCATTTCCTAGATTAGAATACTGAGGCTCAGATTCAGTTTATAAAACACAAAACTTCATGAGCTAAACAGTTTTTAGTCAGAGCCACTCTATTTCTGATTCTAGCCTAAAATGCACCAAGGCCCTCAGCCTTTCTATTAAACATAATGTTTCCTTTTCACAATTCTATGATTTCTGTGTTTGACTTAAAACAGCACAACCTCGGGGTGCCTGAGTGGCTCAGTGGGTTAAAGCCTTTGCCTTCGGCTCAGGTCATGATCCCAGGGTCCTGGGATTGAGCCCTGCATCGGGCTCTCTGCTTAGCAGGGAGCCTGATTCCTCCTCTCTCTCTGCCTGCTTCTCTGCCTACTTGTGATCTCTGCCTTTCAAATAAATAAATAAAATCTTTAAAAAAACAAAACAAAACAAAACAAAAAACAGCACAACCTGAATTTATGGCATCTGAGCTCTATATAATTTTTGGCAATTTTCAAAAATTGCTTACCATGAAATTAATCCTCAAACTTAGTTTCATATGTGAAAAACTAGGCCAGTTTCACTTAAATGTTTAATGGCCACCTCAAACTCAAGAAGTTTAAAACCAATTCATTTCTTCCACCGAAACCTGCTCCTTTTTCCCTTTTTTTGGTACAAACCCCCATCCACATAGGCAACCTTTGACACCCTCTTCTCCCTGAACTACCTTCTGCTAGACTCTGATAAATATTCCTCATAAATATTTCTCCTCCGCCTTCCCTCCATTCTGTCTCTATATCCCTGCTTTAATTCTCTCATTTAAGTGACACCAATAGCTTACATTTACTCCAAGCTGCATCCTCCTGTATCTCTCAAGTCCTTTTCTTTTGTCTTATAATTGGATCTAAAATTTTGAAAGTATTTATGTATGTATATCCCCAACTTCAAGATCATTCAGGAACCATAGTCTATGAATTTCTCTATCGTTACTGCCTAATGGTGTCTCACATATGGAAGGCTCTCACAATAATGCTTGTTAAGTTAAAAAAAAAAAAGATATGTCAAAACTGAAGGCATATTTGCTGAAGTAAGTGGACATTCTTAGGCAAAACAGTCACCTCATCTAAACTATGTTACACAAAAATGAACTCAAAATGCATCATGGAATTAAAAGTAAAATGTAAAATTCAAAACTTTTAGGAAAGAAAATCTTCAGGATCTTGGACTAGGCAAAAAGTTCTTAAACTTCATACCAAAAGGACAATCCACAAAAAGAAATATTGATAAATTGGACCCTATCAAAATGAAAACTGTGTGCTCCATGAAAGAGCCAGTTAAGAAGATGAAAATCTAAGCTTCAGATAAAAGGAAAATGTTTGGAAGCCACATATCCAACACACAGACAGCAACACACAGACAGAACTCTCAAAACTTAACAGTAAATTAAAAAAAAATACAATTAGAAAATGGGCAAAAGACATGAAGAGACATTTCACCAAAGAGGGATACAGATGGCAAATAGGCACATGGAAAGATGTTCAGCATCACTGGTCATCCAGGAAATGCAATTTAAAACCACATGAGATAAAAACACTACAAGTCTATCAGAAAGGCTAAAATAAAGCATAAAGATAATGCCAAGTACTGGTGAGGAGACGGAAAAAGTTCTCTTGAAATGTTGGTGAGAAAATAAAATCCATTCTAGAAAACAGTAGGGCAGTTTCTTACAAAACTAAACATCTAGCAATTGCATTCTTGGACATTTATTCTAGAGAAATGAAAACTTACATCTACATACACATCTATACATGGACATTAGTAGCATATTTATTTGTAACAGTCCAAAACTGGGGGAAAAAATCAGATGTCTTTTGACAGATGAATGGTTAAACAGACAGTGGTATACCCATCCCAAGGAATAGTACCCAGCCATAACAAAGAGCAAATTACGGATACATGCAACAATTTGGATCTCAAATCCAATCTCAAAGAAATTATGCCAAGTTTCTTTAAAAAAAAAACTTCAAAAGTTTGCATAAAGTACATTTCCATTTATATAACATTTTTGCAATGAGAAAATTAAAGAGAGGAAAAACAGATTTGCAGGTTGGGGAAGGAGGGAGGGAGACAGCCTTGGAAAGGGGAATATGGGGCGTCTGGGGGACTCAGTCATTAAGCATTTGCCTTCAGCTTAGGTCATGATCTCAGGGTCCTGGGATTGAGCCCCACATCGAGATCCCTGGCTGGCAGGAAGCCTGCTTCTCCCTCTCCCACTTACCCTGCTTGTGTTCCCTCTCTTGCTGTGTCTTTCTCTGTCAAATAAATAAACGAAATCTTAAAAAAAGAGAGAAAGAGAGAGAAAGAGGAATGTGTGTGGAGCAGCACTAGGGATCCTTGTGGTGATGGAAATGCTATTTTGACTGTAGTGGTAGTAACACAAATCTACACATGTAGTAAAATTACATAGCCCTAAACATGCACACACACAAGTAATAACAGTAAAACACAAGTAATAGAGAACAAAGGCGACACACATTTAGTCCATTATAGTTAAAGGGACAATATGCAATATGATTGAAGACAAGGCTTATTTCACAAGTACAACTATGGTTATGGAATAGTAAGACACTTTCTATTGTGTCTATGTGCACATGTGTGCAAGTAAGTTTAAAATAACTGGCCGAGGAATTAACATCCTTACATATTGTACTGGGGGTTGTTTTGTTTTGTTTTGTTTTCAAGGAAAGGTCTGTATAGGAGGTTGAAGTGGGAGGAGCACAATAACCCAGATTTCCTGAACAACAATCAGAAACCATCAGAATTAGCCAACCAGTAATTCAAACAGAGACTGAGTCTTTTCTTCACGGCGTTTGCTGTCTAACTAGGTGAACAAAGCCAGTGAACCCACTGGCAACATAGGTCGAAAAAAATCCCATTTAGAATGAATTGGTTAGAGCTGAACTCAGGGTAGAAACAGGTAGATGGAGTCGGTTGACCCAGCTGTTCTAGGGTATTTTGAGCAAGAATTGAAAATGGCACCAAGCAAAGGGGAGGGAGTCTACTCTAATGGCAGAATTATTGAACAAACACTCCAAAGTTAAAATGCTCCATGATCACCACTACTACCCTCCTAAGTCTCACACTTCACATTATCAATGCACAGCACAGGATGATTTCATGGACTTTTCAAAACATAGCCTCTTCAGCCACACTTTGTGCCAAATTTCCTTTTTAAGTCCATCTTAGATTTTATGTTTAAAAAGTTGCTTTTTAATAAAATCAGTGTAGTTCACTGTGTGCCTCACTTGTTATATTGATGGCTCTCAAAAGTGTGGTCCCTAGATCAGCAGCACCCGCGTCACCTGGGAACTTGTTAAAAATGCAAATTCTCAGCCCTTTCCCAGATCTACTAAATCAGAAACTGTTTCAGCAATCTGTTTTCAAAAGCCTTTTAGGTGGTTTTGATGCATGCTAAAACCTTGAACCACTGTCATATACATATACTCTCTATGTTACTTAATATGATACATAGAGATCCTGGTCCCCAAACTCCTCTCTGACTTGATGTGGGTATAGAACAAAGGTCATATGCTCACAGATTTCCTTGAACGTGGAAATTGATCCTTTATCTTAAATCCTACGAGAGCTCAGAACAACATTTTAAGGTCCTTAAATACCCACTGTGAAGGGAATTCCTACCAATTAGAATCTCTGAGCAGACTATGGGACAGGTTTTATGTTCTTGCTCTATTTCCCCAGTCCATGACAGGCAGGAGACTCTCTCTTATCAGCAGTTATCATTCAAACACTGTGGTGTGGACAAAGAACTCAGAATTTGGAAGTGTCCAGGTAGGATTTGAGTTCTTGCTTGGCCATTTACTAGCTGCGGGATCTTTGGCAAATCACAATTCGGAGTGAAAAAATCACTAATTCACGGGATTCGCATGATGAAAAAATGAGAAACACTGTGGAAAAATTGCTTTGCAAGCTGGATTTCACCATGCATACCTTAAGTGAAGAATATTATTCTTTGGATAAAGAAGATGTGATACTTATACGTGATGGAATATTCCTCAGCCATTGGAAAGCATGAGTACCCACCATTTACATCGACATGGATGGAACTGGAGGGGATTACGCTGAGTGAGATAAGCCAGGCAGAGAAAGACAATTATCATAAGGTTTCACTCATATGTGGAACATAAGCAATAGCACAGAGGACTACAGGGGAAGGGAGAGAAACCCAAAGGGGGAGAAATTCGAGAGGGAGATGAACCATGAGAGACTATGGACTCTGAGAAACAATATGGGGGTCTCAGAAGGGAGGGGGAGGGGGAAGAGTGTAACAGGGTTATGGGTATTGAGGAGGACACATGCTGTGATGAGCACTGGGTGTAGTAGACAACTAATGAATCACTGAACACTACATCAAAAATAATTACATCAAAACTAATTATGTCAAAAACTAATACAGTGGCTAACTGAACATAACAATAATAATAATAATAAAAGAATATTATTCTTTCCTCTTTCCTCGTTCCTTTACAGAGACAAAGATAAGCACAATGCATGAACTCTTGCAGAGGACCCCGGGACCTTATGTCTGCTATCTTTGTATTTCTACGTGTTCTCTTCCACTGCACATGAGTCTAGCGACTTGGGAGGCCTGTTGAGGTTTGCCTTGCGGGGATCTGAGGTAGGCTGCAGGCAGTGGCCAATGGTGATACCCACTTGTTTTTGCACTCGTGGATCTCTAACTGCAGAAGGTACAGAGACACTGTCACATACTTCCCAATAACCTTCCCGCATCTCAGAATTTCTACATGTTTTCTCCGATTTCTCATTTCACACAACAAATTTACCTTTCCTTATATCATGTTGTTTCACTGATTCTCTTCTTAATTGCATCTCCCAGATAGAATGTAAGCTCCCTGAGGACAAGGGCGGGAAGGAGGGTGCCTCTGCCCATGCTCGGTGTGGTCCGGCTTCACTCTCCTCCAGTCCCATCCCAAGTTACCTAAGTAACTCGGATGTCACTTTGTAACAGACTGATGAGATTCTCTAAAGAGAAATTAGAGCAAATCATCCAGTTGTCAGCTCAGCCCCTGGCAGACCCACAGTAACATGTCGGGTATTGCTAAAGAAAATGATGTGAGCAGGAAGATATGACTTTTGCATCTGAGATCTGTGGTATTTTCCTCCTAGTCTATCACTAGGTAAAGACTGACACAGGCTTTGATCATATAAAGTCTTAAGTTTTGCGACAATTTGATGTCACATTCACTATTAGCATATATTTGTTGTTAAGCTTTGTGTTTACCTTCTGAGTTTGCATCTGTCTCATCCAGTGTTTTCTGGAATCACAGACATGGAGATTAGTATAACAGGTCTAGTCCACAATAATAGATATCTTGGCAGTTGTAAAGATATGAGGCAAAAGTCTTCTCGGAAATAAGCTGAGCTCTAAGTGCTATGTCTGTCTAAAGGCATAGACAATCCAAAACTATCTGGTTGTTACTTTTGCCACCAATCTTAAGCAACTTCTGGAATTTTCCATGAATCATTAAATTACAAAAGTAAATGTCATTCACTGTAGAGCAGTAGTCTCATCTTAAGTGAAACAAGTATCCTTCTTCTATGCTGGCTTGCTAGCTTGTATCCGCTAATGCCATGGTTACTTTTCATCACAGTGGAAAATTTCAACATATATGCAAAGCATGTTTATTTAAGCATAACCTTAAGATGCAAAACATGTTTATTTAAGCATGGATACTAGTCATCTCCACGACTGGAAAGAACTGTTATAGTTTAGTTTTGCTTTTGAAAGATGTCCACTCAAAAAGAAAAAAAGAAAGATGTCCACTCAAGGATATATCATGTTTTCCTTACCTAGAGCCCTAAAGTTTTCCCCCTTGACAGATTATATGCTTCTCAACAGGAGCCTGTAGTGAACAGTCATACCACCACCAGCATGGAGTTAGGCTTGCACTCTGACTTAAAATGGTCTCAAAGTGTTAGTCACAAGACCATATATGGCAGTGTTATTTGTCTGCAGGATTCACCAATATTTGTATGTGCTGAGGCGTTTTCAGGGACCGCTGGTGGCAGACATTTGTTTCATAGATGAGAAGGCCATTCGCTTTTCCTGTCGGGAGTAACGGTTACATTTCAATAGCAGCCAAGAATCTGATGGATAGCTCCTAGCAGATAAACTGGGGAAAACAGAGAGCCAGAAATATGATTTACTAGTGTGCACCTGCCACTTTGAAATGAATACGTGCACTTAGAAATAATCCCATTTCTCACCTGGTGAGGTGCCAGAGCGTAAGTTAAAAACACAAACTATGACTCCTCCCCCCCCCCCGCCCCGAAATGGTTGGGGAAGTTCTAATTCAAGGGGTATCCACTATTTCTGTCCCACTACTCAACTCTATTGTCTGAGTCCTACAACAAAATCTGCTAAACACATAGCCTAGAGCCAGGGATACTCTGGGGAGTAAAGGATCAAGGGCGGCATACAGCAAGCAGGGTGACCCCCTGTGCAAGCTGGCATTGTTTTTAGGAGACAAGCCCCTGAGTGGTGGCTGGGAATTCAACAGATGCAGATACTCAGAACAGAGACACAGGGGAACTATAAGCTCCATGAAAATCTCCCAGAAGAAGAGGAAGTATGCTTGAGTTGGAGCTGGTGGAAGTTCTAGCCAATTTCACTCATATTTTCTGAGACAAGGTTACCTCAGGACTTGGGGACACCCACAAGGCTGATATATGCAAACTTGTCTACTATATTTAAACACACCTATATTACTACTTATTAATATTTATGGCTAGCTATTTCTATATGGCTGTGATGCATCTTTTTAAAAAGGCAATTTGAGAGTAGAACCTGATTATGCAGATCTGTCACTTAATCACAACTATAGAGAGGTCAGTTAAAGGAAACCACAAGGTCTGACAAAGACATTACTCTTCACCCACCTAGGTCCTGCTTGTCTAATTACTCATGACTTGAAAGCATTCTATCCGTACAAAAACAGTGGTTCACAGGTACAAACAGTGGTTCACAGGTTCCTTTCTTCTCCACCAACTGGAAGCCATTCTACCCCACTTGATCACCTACAGAGATGGCAAAGGCTAAGCAACTCTAGAGGTATCTGGCCTTTTCCTTCTTTTTCACATAACTTAGTCACAGAGCCTAGGAATTTCAGCTCTCACACTTGGTAGCTCTGTGCTATTGAGCAAGTTGCATAATGTCTTTCCCCCAGTCTTTCTCATCTAGAGCAGAGATCTAATAATACCACCAAAAGGGCCATTGAGAGCAATCATATGAAATCACAAATGTGAAATATTTAGGAGATTTTCTGACACACAACATTTTTTTTAGTATTTTCACCACTTTTATTCAACTAATTTTCCTTGGTCTGACAGGACCTCCTTACCAAGGAGTAAACTTATGATGATAATTTTTCTTCCTTCTTTCTTGTCTGGAGTACAAGATTGCCCTGGTCATGCAGGTCCTAGTGACAGTGATAATTCTAAAAATGGCATCCCTATTTATAGCTCGGTCTCTATAAGCTTGGTTAATGTGACTATGCCCTTGAGAGAAAGATCCACTTTCTGAATTTATAAATGAGGTGCAAACCCTAGACTTTGATGAATACATTAAAGTAAGTCTTCTTTGTCAAACCAACCTCCTTCCCACCCATCTGATTTCTACAGCTCATTTTCCAGTTGTTCACATGGGCTCCATGCTAGAATCACAACAGGCTATTCAAATTAAAAAACTGCACTTGGTATCCATGCATTCTGATTTTTTTTTAAAGATTTTATTTATTTATTTGACAGAGAGAGATCACAAGTAGACAGAGAGGCAGGCAGAGAGAGAGAGAGAGAAGGAAGCAGGTTCCCTGCTGAGCAGAGAGCCGGACGCGGGACTCGATCCCAGGACCCCGAGATCACGACCCGAGCCAAAGGCAGCGGCCCAACCCACTGAACCACCCAGGCTCCCCCAATGCATTCTGATTTTTTAAAAGCTACCCCAGGGGTGCTTGGGTGGCTCAGTGGGTTAAGTGTCTGCCTTCTGCTCAGGTCATGATCTCGGGGTCCTGGGATTGAGTCCCGTGATGCACTGGGCTCCCCGCTCAGTGAGGAGTCTGCTTCTCCCTCTGCATCTCCCTCTGTCCCTCCTGTTTATTCTGCAAGAACTGTGGGTCTATGGTGGAGTTCTGATACATATCCTTTTAACAAACACCCCGGAAGATTCTAATGCAGGTGGCCCTTGAAACAGATTTAGAGAAACACTTCAAAAAAAAAAAAAAAAAAAAAAAGGAATGGCCAGTTTCATAACACATTGACACAGAGGGACAAATAGAAGGTATAGTTAGTATCAACTATGACCAGGGCTGGTTCGCCTACAAACTAACATAAAATACTGAATCCAAGGGAGTGATGAGTAATGTGGAATGACTGGTGGAACAGAGAGGGAAAACTAGAAGATGTAGTCTTATCATAGGCTTGGTGAGAGTCTGGAGAAGCAAAGGTCAAGGACTAGCATGTCTCTAAGTTTATAGTCTCAGCAGTGATTCTCCTTGTGTGACCATTCGACTCAGCTTGATGCTGGCTGGGGATATGGAGAGGAGAGAGCCAAGAGAAAAACAACAAAACAACACAAACAGGGGCACCTGGGAAGCACAGTCAGTTGAGCCTCCGACTCTTGGTTTCAGCTCAGGTCTCTGATCTCAGGGTCATGAGATCGAGCCTCATGTCCATCTCAGCTCTCAGCACAGAGTCAGCTTGAAATTCTCTCTCCCTCTCCCTCTGCCCCTCCCACTTCTGCATGCTCTCTCTCTCTCTCTCAAATAAATAAATAGTTTTTTTTAAAGCATTTTTTTAAAAGATTCTATTTATTTATTTGACAGAGATGACAAGTAGGCAGAGAGGCAGGCAGAGAGAGAGGAAGGGAAGTAGGCTCCCCACTGAGCAGAGAGCCTGATGTGGGGCTTGATTCCAGGACCCTGGGATCATTACCTGAACCGAAGGCAGAGGCTTTAACCCACTGAGCCACCCAGGCGCCCAAATTGTTTTTTGTTTTTGTTTTTTTAGATTTTATTTATTTCTTTGACAGAAAGACAGCGAGAGAAGGAATACAAGCAGGGGGAGTGGGAGAAGGAGAAGCAGGAGAGAAGCAGGCTTCCCACTGAGCAGGGAGCCCGAGGCGGGGCTTGATCCCAGGACTCTGGGATCATGACCTGAGCCCAGGGCAGATGCTTAATGACACCCAGGCACCCTAAATCTATTAAATAAATAAATCTTTAAAAAACTCAAACAAACAAACACCAAACAAAGGAGATGAAGAGAATAAAGTGATGGGAGAAACAAAGACAGTTGGCATAGGTTACCCTCTGTTCACAGCCAGGCAGGATTATGGCTAAGAAAGAGGTGAAGTCCTAGTATCTGTCACTCTCTCCCCCCCTTAACCACTAACCTCAACCCTAAAACCCAGAGCAAGCACCGTCCCAAGGGCTCACTCACACAAAATCACAGGGCTATTGCTTTCCCTTCAACTACCATGGCTGGTGAAGTTGGATTACTTGCCTTGAGAACCAGCCCACTTGCTGATTGCTGATATAGAATAGCAACTTGCTTTGGGTTCACTTCGTTGTTTTTTCTTTCTTGTCTAAATACAAAGATTCAAACTGCATGAATATGGAGCAACTCTTTAACCTCATATCTAAAGTATGAGAGATATTTAAAGAACTTTTAATTTACAGCTGTTATGTCACATGCTCCCAAAAAATAAGGCACAAGAGAAAAAACATTCTTGAACCAATAAAGAACAAAGAGAAAAAACCCACAAACTAATAAAAAAGGGGATTTAGCTGCCTGAGCCACTCAGGTGCCCATGAAAAAGGGGGTTTAAGCACTATAATACAGGAAGTCTTTTATATATATATTTTAATGGTAAATATGACTTTTACGGTGTCTAGGTTAAAAGGAAGAGGCAGAATTTATTTGCATATGGAAAAAAAATCACCTGACACATTTTGTGTTTATAAATGGAAGCTAACACTGTAGGGGAAAATCTGGACACCCGCCCACACAGGACATGATGCGTACTTCTTACCTTTCTGAGCCCCCCCTTCCTTGCCCCCGTTTATTCTGCAAGAACTGTTTTTCTCCATATTTAAGCCTTGCCTAAGCATTTTGGTGATGATTTAATTACCACATTTTTTAAAAAGCCAGCCAAGTGGTTCCTTCCAGAAAGAAGGCATCTGACTGGCATCACGAGGGCTGGGGGCCCTTATTGTATGAGAGAAGTGTGTGAGAGCAAACATCGGCCTCATCATTTAAAAATATGTTTTTAAAGGAGTGGTTCCTCCAACCTGTCTACATGGTGTTATTTAACAAACACTTCCACATAATGAAGGTTTGGAAAAGTCTTATCCCTAAAACACTGCAGAGATGCAACCATTTAAACACCCAAGTAACGTGAATAAATGAGAAATATAATCAGATTGAATGCACAAGGGGAACAGAAGGGATGGAAAACACAATATAACTGGTTGTGGGGCTTCTAAAAGGACAAGAGAATAATATTTTCCGAACTAAGAACGTGTCTCATTTTAAAACAAAAGCAGAATTTTTTTGTGAGCCATTTCCCCTAGTTTCCTCAAGAACAAGGACACCTTTAAAAAGATATATGGAGTAAAGGGTATTATGGAATTGAACTTTATTATTTCTAGAAGTTAAAAAATTCACCTTAAAAATGACATACAATAAAACGTAATAACTGATCAAAACCCAAAAAGATTGGCAACCCAAAGTGGTGGATACTAAGTAAACTCAAATCTGTGAACTCAAATCTGTGTTCTATATCTATGGTCATACAATCTATGTTCTAATTTATGTTCTGTGTTTGGTGAATTGATGATTGAAAGAATAGAATGATCTAATACTATCCTTAAAATAAAACTGCACCATCTTTAGGACTAGAAGCCACAGATTATCTCTCCAATCTGCATCTTCTATTACATCACAAGATTTTTTTTTTTTTAAACTTCTAACCTTTTGCTTCTTACTGACTTTGTCTTACCCCATCTTGTGGTTTGTAACTGTGCCCCAATTATAGAATCTCTAATCAAAACACAGCTTCTCTTTCCTCAGGACAGCCCCAGAGCCAAAATTTTCTGTAATCTCATGTGACCCCAGAGAAAAATGCCAGGCTGCAGTAGACAGTGAATCCCCCATGGTAGAACTGATGTGGTAATGACAATGATGAGTCTGGACATCTGCATATGCATCTGTCTCTAACGATATTGTGTGACAAGATCTCCTAAAATGCATCTTCTTCATATGATGCAGCAACGCCCCCACCCTTGCCTCCAAATATCTTCATGATTTGTGTCAGCTCTACAAAAGAACATAAAAACTGCCAAGAAAATCCATTAATGTATGACTTGGCAGCAATGAGGAACAAAGGCAGGGAAGTGTAGGCATGGCTTAATTTATGGTTTCGACCAAAAAGATGAGACTTGGAGCAGTTATGACGATTTGGGTCAAGGATACAAAACAATTGTGGGAATCATTAAGGCACATGTAACTAAAGAGACTACTTTGGGTAATACATTTTAAGTTTCTTTGCTGTATTTATTTTTAAAATACTTATGATTAAAACACACAAAATGTTAAACATGATAAATAAATTTTCCAAAACCTAAACTGGTGAGTTGAGAATCATAAAAAGCACAAATTTAGTGTACTCTCAATGGTTACCTTAGTTAGTGGCTTCTAGCTTCCCGTGCATCAGAAGAACTTGCAGCATTTGTTACAAGAGATTGGTGGGTTCCATCCCCAGAGTTTCTTAGAAATTTGTATTCACAGACTCTTCCAAGACTGTGTTGACGCTACCCGTCTGAAGCCCACACCTGAAGGAACACCACTGTAGTACAGTGAGAACTTCAGGGTTAACTACAGCGTTAATAACTTGATTTGTCTTTTGGAAGAGTCTCCCTAGACTATTGTTCTTTGTGATTGCCTCCCTGTCAACTGTTATTCCTCAGAACGTTGGTTTCAAGCAGAAAATTCTAATCCCCATCTCTTGTACTTAATCTACTGAGCAGCGATCAAACAACTTGACAAAGCCAATATATTTGTTTTTAATGTATAATTTTACACCAAAATAAATTAACATGAATGCTTGCTGGTAGGTGCTCCCCGGAATTTAAACACATATTTTGTGTTCACTATTTCCTTCTTAGCTTAGCAACATTTTCCCACACACTTTTTGGTTCAAAACTGTTTCAGATGGATAATGTTCCCGGAAATAAAGAACATTTAGTGAGAATACAGTAGGGGCTGGGATGTTGATGTTTCAGAAATCTGTCACAAAAGACTGTGTATGAAAATGGTAGAAGTTTCCAACTTTGCTATAGCCTGAAGCAATGGTCTCTTAGGAGAGGAAAAAGCACTGATTTGGAGGAGTAAAAATACCTTCACATGGTCCCTGAACCTTAGCACTGATGCAATGTTCTGTGTTCCTGTCTGCATCATTGTCCAAGTACCCCTCATCCTGTTGAGCTGTCAAGCACTTATTATTCAGAAACAGAGTAGCAGTTAATCCCCGATATCCTCTGAGAATCAATGTTGAGTGATATTTTTCATTTTACACCTGCATAAAAAATGTGAATTAGATTTTTGTGAAGATGGAGTAGAAGTAGTTTTCCCTATCCCTTTCACTAAGTAAAATTAAACCCTTAACATTATAAATAAAATAAGTATACCAAGACTCTGAAAGTTGGAGAGAAGGTAAACCATCTGGGAGCCTCAGGGCCCTCAGTTACCCCAATGATGACTTTCTTGGGTTCATGTATCCCAAACATGGAACTAAAGAAACTAGAAACCCAGAAATCCCGACAGACTTAGATTTAAAAGGGGGGGGGCACAAAATCATGCTTTACTTAGCTAAAGGACTAGGAAAGGAATGACACAATAAATGAAAAAATCTTTAGACAATAATGGCTTTATTCCAACCATTTAAGACAGAAAATAATGTACCCCTACCACAACCATGCCAACAGAGGCTAAGTGGGGAGGCTAGACCTCCACATTCACCAGGCTGTAAAGGAGGCCCATATTTCCTCATCCCCACCAATGTAATAGAAAGAAGGTTAAGTACGGACCTGGGACTTTCATTCCCAGCAGGTGGTAAGGAGACTCCCCACCTTCCACTCCTACTAGGTTGTCAGTGGAGACTGTGGGGAAGCTGAACTTTTACCTTCACCTAGCAATACCAAGTCTCTCCTCCCCATCTCCATTAAGTGGTGTCATGGGAGGCCTAGTGGAGAGTCAGGACTGTCATCATGGCCCAGGAGTAATCAGATCACCTTCTTGTCCCCATGTTGTCTATGGATTCCACATAGGGAACATAAAAGAGGCACTTCTACCATTCCCAACCAGAGAGGTATCAATGAAGATCTAGTGGATAACTTGAATTCACAATTCCCACAGTAATGTGGAGACCCCTTAGGTGACAAGGGTGACCAAGTGAGGAACCTGCACTTCTTCCCCCACCTGGCAAGGATGAGGTGGCACCATCCCCATTTTGCCCACTGGGGTGATAGTTGTGGAAGACAACTAAAACAGGATGTTTAAATAAATCCAGAGTCTCTTAACATAATAAGAATATGGCCAGATTTCAACTGAAAATCATTCATCACACCAAGGGCCAGGAAAATCAGAAACTGAACAAAAAAAAGACAATTTATAGATGCCAACAATGGGATTACAGAGAGATGTTAGAATAGTCTGACAAATAGTCTTTTTAAAGCAGTCATAATTAAAAAATACTCCAATGAGCAATTATGAACATGCTTGAAACAAAAAAGTAAAAAGTATCAGCTAAAAAAAAAAAAAAAAAAAAAAAAGAAAGAAAAAGAAAAAGAAAAAAAGAATTAGAAAAAACTAAGTGGAAATTCTAGAACTAAGAAAACCCCTAATGACCAGATATAAAATATTGTGGGTAGCCCAGTAACAGAGTGGAAGTAATGGAGGAAAAAAACCTGTGAGATAAATTATAGAATAACTAGAATAACTCAGTCTGAGAAACAAAGGAAAAAGACTGAAACAACAAAGCCTTAGAGACTCTGTATGTACAGTAGGTTGAATAATGGCTCTGAAAGATATTCAGTCTGATCCTAATTCCTGGAAGCTTGTGAGGCAAAAAGGATTCTGTAGGTGGGATTGAATTAAAGAGCTTGAGATGTGCAGAATATAATGGACTTTCCAGATGGACCCTAAATGTAATCACAGTGTTCTTAAAAGAGAGAGTCGAGGGAGATTTGACTACAGCAAAGAAAGTAGGAGATTTGATTATAGAAGCAAGAGATTAGATTGAAGAAATTGTGAGTCAAAGAATACATAGTCTCCAGTAGCTACAAAAGGCAAGATAATGAATTGTCCCATGGAACCTTCAAAAGAAACCAGCCCTGCCACACCTTGACTAACCCAATGGAACTGGTATCTGGCTTTTGGCCTCCAGAATTGTAAAAGAATAAATGTGTGTTTTAAAACAAGTTTATGGAAATTTGTTATAGCAGCCATAGGATACAAATACAATATAGTACCATAACAAAAGATCTGACATTCAAGTCTTGGGTACCTGGAAGGAGAGAAGAAAATGGACTGAGCTGAAAAAGTACTCAAAGAAATAATGCCTGAAAGCTTCCCAAGTTTGACAAAAGACATAAATCTACAGATTCAAGAAGATGAATAAATCTGAAAAGTCAAACAGAACAAACTCAAAGAAATCTTTGCCAATACACAACATGATCAAATTTATGAAAACTAAAGACAAAAAAAGGTCTTGAAAAGAAAAAGTGAGAAATGACACTTCATGTAAGAGAAAACCAAGATGAATCACAGATGTCTCAACAGAAACCATGAAGGCCATAGAAAGTGGTAAATTTTTCAAATGCTGAAAGAAAAGAATTATCAACCTAGAATCCCATACTGAGTTAAAATATCCTTCAAGAATGAAGGGGAAATAAAGACATTCTTAGATGAAGAAAAACAAAGATATTCTGTCACCAGGAGACTGGTCTGCTCTAAAAGAATGGTTAAGGAACTTTTCAAAACAAAAAGGAAGGGAGAAAAGAAGGTATGTTAGAACATCAAGAGAGAAAAAATATGGATAAATATGGACTTTTTTGTTCCTCTTGAGCTTTCTAAATTATATTTGACAGTTGAAGCAAAAATGTTAACATTGTGTGATGCTTGTAAAGGAAATATTTGACAACTATAAATGGCAGAGAAAGAAAGGATGTAACAAAAAATAGTTTCTATGGTTCACTAGAATTGATAAAATGACAATAGCAGTAGACAGTGAAAAATTCTATGTGTGTGTGTGTATGATGTAATAGATTGATTATAATGATTGATTGTAGCAATCATTAAAAGATATATAGAGATACACTTAAAAACCCTATAGACAAATAAAAAATGGAATTCTATAAAAGCTCAGATAACTGACAGAAAGACAAGGAAAAAAACCTCAGAGGAAGTTAAAAAGAGAGAGAGAAAAACCAAAAAATATCATGACAAAAATAAGCTTAACATATCAATAATTGTGGTAAATGTAAATGGTCTGAATACATCAATTAAAAGATATTGGCAGGGTGGATTAAAATATATGACCCAACTACATTATATGTACAAGGAATTCAAATCAAATATGATGATATAGGCAGATTGAAAGTAAAAGGATAGGAAAAAAGATATCATGCAAACATCAATCAAAGAAACAAAGGAGTATCTGTTAATATCAGATACAATAGACTATAAGCAAATAAAATTACCAGATATAGAGAAGGATATTATGTAATGATAAAAGAATCAATACACCAAGAAGACAAAGCAGTCTTAAATATAAATATACCAAACAACAGAGCTGCAAAATATGTAAAGTCAAATTGATAGAAATGAAAGAAGTGGACTAATCCACAATAACAATTGGAGACCTCACACATTCTTTCAACAAGCAACAGGACAGCTATGCAGAAAATTAGCAAAGATATATAAAAACTGGTCAGCAGTATAAACCACCAGGATCTAAGCGGGCATCTATAGAACATTCTACCCCAAAACAGCTAAATACACAGCCTTTTCATGTGCTCATGGAAAATATACCAAGATAAACATCATTTCAGGCAATAATATCAACTTCAACATATTTAAGTGAATCAGAATGACACAGAGTGTATTCTCAGACCAAAATAAAGACAGTACAGGAAATAAGTTTCTCTGACCAAAAACAGAGAGATACAACAACAACAAGAACAACAACAAAAATCTCCAAATATCTGAAACTAAACACCACACTCTAAGTAACCCAGGGGTCAAAGAGGAAATCAAAAGAGAAATTTTGAAAAGTACTTGAACTGGATTCAAATGAAAATACAACTTATCAAAATGTGCAATAGAACTATGGCAGTGCCAAAAGGGAAATTCATAGCATTAAATGCATACATTAGGAAAGAAGAAAAACCTAAAACCGGTAATCTAAATACCCACTCAATAATATAGAAAAAGATAAGAAAAATAATCCAAAAGCAAACAGAATGGAGAAAATAATAATTATAAAAGCAGAAATCAATGAAATGGAGAACAGAAAAACAATAAAGAAAAATCAGTGAAACAATGTGGTCTTTTAATGATCAATAAAATTGATAAACCTCCATCAAACTGACAGAAGAGAGAAGACACAAATTACCAACATCAAGAGTGAAGCACAGGATATCACTAGAGATACTGCAGACATCAAAAGAATAAAAATAAATATGAGCAATGCTCCACAAATGGATTGGACAACTTGGAGGAAATGAACCAATTCCTCAATAAACTTAAATAAATTATCACAACTCACATAATATGAAGCAGATCATTTGAATAGCATATAAAATATTGTTGTGGGCTGCATGGTGTCCTCCCAGAATTTATATTTTGAAGCCTTAACCACAATACCCAATATGATCATGTTTAGAGAAAGGGCCTTTAAAATGATGATAAAGTTAAAGTGTGACATTTAGGACAGGTCCTAATCAAGCCTGACCAGTGTCTTTATAAAAAGGGTAAATTCAGACACACAGGGAGACACCAAGGAGGCACACACAGAGGACAGACCATGTCAGGACACAGCAAGAGGGCAACCATCTGCAAGACAAGGAAGAGGCCTGAGAAGAAAACAAACCTGCTGATCCCTGGATCTTGGACTACCAGCCCCAGGAACCATGAAAATATACATTTCTCTTGTTTAAGCCCCCAGTCTGTGGTATTCTGTTATGGCAGCCCAAGCAAACCAATGTAAGTATTAAAGAAATTGAGTTCATAACATATATATATATATATGTATATATATGTATATATACATATATATATATATATATATATATATATATATATAAAATATCCCAGACCAGATGGTTTCACTGACAAATTCTCCAAATATTTAAGGAAGAATTAACACCAATTCTACACTATTTCTTTCAGAAAATAGAAGAGGGAAGACATTGTAATTCATTTTATGGAGCTAGTATTACTCTAATATTAATAATGAAGACAGCACCAAAAAAGAAAACTATAGACCAATATCTCTTATGGATATAGATGTAAAAATCTTTAACAAAATATTGGCAAATAGATTATGCAAAAAATTATACACAATGGCTAAATGGGATTTATTGCAGGGAGGCAAAGCTGGTTCAATGGCCAAAAATCAACATACTCTACTGTTGGAACACACTAAAGAAGGAAAATTAAATGATCATATCATTTGGTGGGGAAAAGAGCATTTGACAAAAATTAATATCTATTCATGATAAGCACAGTCAAAAAAAATGAAATGGAGGTGAAATTTTTCAATTCCAAAAAGAACAGTTACAAAAAAATTACTGCTAATATGATGTATACATGATGATCAAAGACTAAATGCTTTCCCTGGAAGATCAGCAACAATGTAATAACGTGCATTCTCAGCCCTCTACTCAACATGATATTGGAACTTCTAACAGTGCAATAAGGCAAGAAAAGAAAAGGCATACAGGTTAATCATACAGAAAGAAAGAAAATTGTCCTTATTTTTAGATGATATGATGGTCTACATAGACTATTTGAAGAAATTACAAAAAACATTTAGAGCTAATAAGTTCAGCAAGTTCTCAGGATACAAAAAAAAAATACAAAAATCAGTAAATTTCTATATACTTGCAGTGAATAGTCTGATAGATGTGTATGATATCTCACCATGATTTTAATTTGCATTCCTTAAGGGTTAATGATGTGAACATCCTTTCACGTACATATCTGCCATTTATGTATCTTTCCTAGTGAAATGTCTTTTTAGGTCTTTTGGCCATTTTTTAACATTTGTTTGTGTTGGGGGAAACTGGATAAAAGTGACGGTGGGATCTCTCTGTATTATTTCTTACAATGGCATGTGAATCTCCAATTATTTCAAAATGCAGGTTTAATTTAAAAATATGGATTGGACATATTCTAACTTTTCAAATGATGTTTGGTAATTTAAATAAACATGCAGTGTTATTTATATGTTTATCTGTATGACTTTTTACAATAACACATAATAGTATATACGTTACTTTTGTTCATGTTGATGCAGGTGATGAAGATGATACACAGCTGCTTTCCTTTCCCTACCATGTTGATACTGTCAAATGTGTTCTGAAAACACAGCTTGGGGGCTGTATGCAGGCATTGGCACTGTCCTTGGCTTGTGCTTACTGTCAAAGACACTACATCATGCATTCATCTAAAATAAACCATAGCTTTAAGATTGCTCCTTGACTAAATGCACCTCTAATGAAAAAGGGGGATACCACCCATTTCACAAGTTTGGTCTCTACTTTCTTTGCTGATGATTTTATGTAGGAATTACCTTCCTGTGCTGAAGTTCTAAAGCATAGTCATTGTTGATTCTACTTTACATTATATCATAAGTCATTTTTAAGTGATAAAACTATTGAAGGAAACTGGCTAATTTTATATGGCAATCATTAATGTGTTCACTACTATTGCACTGTTCTTCCATCCGGGCATAAGATCGGATTACTCCGCTCGTCCATCTTCTGGTTAGGAATGGCTATATAATTTGCTTTGGCCAATGAAATATGAGCAAAAGTGGTAAGTGTTGCTTCCTGGTAGAAGCCTTTAAAAACTTGTGGGTGATTCACCATGTTCCCATGTGCCTGATGAGAGATGGGGATGTTTGGATGACAGGGGCTTTATTAGCAGGAACTCTAAGAGAGAGGGATGTAGAATAGAATCTTTTATTGATGAACATGGGCACACAGCATTAGCGAGAAATAAACCTTTGTTCTTTTCAGTCTCTGAGATTTTAAAGTTGTTTGTTATGACTGCATAACCTAAACAATCATAACTAGTTAATATATTTTATATTTACATCAAGCATACAAAACTCTCTGCCATAGGACACTATCCTATGACGTCAAATTGTAAACTCCAGTTAATGGATTGTTCATTGGTATATGTCATCCTCCACTCTGATAACACCAAACACACACACACACACACACACGCACACACACAGAGTCAGATCAAGTCTTGCAGCTCTTCCTTCTGATATAAATTAGAGCAACAGTTTACTAATTATTCCATGAAATCAAACTTTTGGATGAAACTGAGCAAACAGAGAAATGACCTATCACAATCTTGACAGGGATACTGGAGTAACAGAAAATGTATGCACTGCCTTAACCATTTCGAACAATTTCAAAGAAAGGAGTCACGTTCTTGTATGTGTGCTCTACGTATGAATTGTGATTCATGGTTGCTACTAACATTAATCATATCAGCTGCATATTACCCATCATTTTCAGGGAGAAATAACATTGGCTAACATTTTCAGACACTGTGCAAAGATCTTTATGTGCATTAATACATTTAACCAGTTAGTACTTCACTTTGCTAATAATACACCCCATGTGTCTTAGATTAGCATTATTTGGATAATATTCAAAACTATTAAGTTTTTAATCATAACATTTACTATGAGCCATGTCAGAAGATCCTAATGTGAATCTTAACTGGGTCTTAAATTTTACCAAGACAATTCAACAGGTGTTTTTATGTCATACTTTATATCCTCTTTGCAATGCATACTCTGGACAGACATTGGGGCTAGGTGAAACAGGTGACTTAAAATGCTTAAGTTTGGGATGCCTGGGTGGCTCAGTGGGTTAAGCATCTGCCTTTGGCTCGGGTCATGATCTCAGGGTGCTGGGATTGAACCCACCTAGTCAGGCTCTCTGCTCAGCAGGGAGCCTGTCCCCCCCACCGCCCCCAAGTGCCTCTCTGCCTACTTGTGATCTCTGTCAAATAAAATTTAAAAAATAAAAATATAAAATTCTTAAGTTTATTAATGGTCACAGAAATTCTAGCTGTTAAAAATATTTCCCTATTTGAAATGCTGAAGTACATTTCCTTGATGCTAAAAATTTCAATAGTTTCAAATGCTGCTCAAATGACTATTTTAATTTAAAAATATATAACATATCATGAGAAATTTCTTATAATTTAGTGGTCTCCAGTCTGTCTAGGAATTTATATATTTCTTCTTGCTTTATGTATATTTTGCCTATAAATTATGGGACAAAAAGCATTGCCAAAGGAAGTTCTATTTTTTTTCCACTGACTTTTAAGAGAAAAGTAATCAAAGGATCAAATTAGGAGTGTGTTACTATTTTCAATGATGATGGGAATTTAACACATTAGTAAAATTATGAACTAGGTACTACACATCCACAGTTAACAGTGTGGACTACAATATCAGAATACTTGAATTTAGGGTTTATCTCTACCTATGTGACAGCGGTCACGATTATTGCTCTCTTCATGCTTCAGTTCCTGTCCTATAGAATGGGGACATGGGTAATGCATGCAGACCTCTAGGCTATCATGAAGAATACATAAGTTAATTTATCTATAGCCCACAGAATACCCAGCACACAGTAACTATTCAATAAATTTAGTTACTATGCTTGCTTTAAATTGTTAATACATATGTTCCCAGCATATCCATCACTTAATATCACCTCCCTTACTCTGGGGCCTCTTCTCTTCCCTTGGACACTTTAGAGAATCTTAGGGACTGCATGATCAATCAATTGCATTTCTATTTTGACACATACTGCCACTTTAACAACACACACACACACACACACACACAACTACTTTTTTAAAATTCAAAAGAAGTTAAGGCAAAGAAAAACAATGATTATATTTCACTAAACTTAAATAACTTTCTGCAAGTAAGGTAATAACTAGGTAAGGGTAGTATATGCTCTACATTTTTTAAAAGGTATTGATAGTTTTGTAAATCTCCCTGTGTCCCTAGGGGAATAATAAAGGTACATAGTATGGCTCCTGATGAATAGAGACATGTAGCGATAACCAGAGTGAGACCAAGGTCTCTGACTCAGAAAATAATTCAGAAAAGACGTACGAATGCACTAAGACAATTGTCTTAGTAAACACCTTCTCAGATGTCATTCCTCCACAAATATGTGACTGCTTGGGCGTCGGGTTCTGACCTCTGTGCCTAGTACAGAATCCTTTATTACACATTTTTACAGAATTCTTTCTTTCAGAGAACTTATCTCAATTTGCAAATAAACATTTACTTGCATAATTGTTTTATTAAAGTCTGACCCCCTGTGTTGGCAGGGATCACTCATCTTTCTGCTCATTACTGATCCCCAGTTCCCCATCCAGCACCTGAAACGGAGAGGGCTCTCAAGAAGCAGAGACATTACAATTCTCCCAAAACTAGAGATGTGGCTCTTGAAAGGAAAAAGTCATGTCATATCTACCAGGTGAGTAAAAGTAGCAAGGGAATGCTTTCTCTCAATAAGCAACAGAAGCTGAAAACTGGAACAGTTCTGACATATCTATGTATTATAGAAAGGACATATCCATGTATTTATAAAACATATGCCTTTCAATAAACAATCAACATTTCCTATAAATAGACTTGGAAAATTCAAACTCAATTTCAGTAACAAAAACACTGTGTCTGATGACATGTAACTATTTTGACCACAGCACTGCTCTGGAATCCCAAAATAAAGTTGAAGCCATAATTTGGGGGTACAGAGGAGGTTAACCACTGAAGAATGGGATACTTTTTTTTTGTCATAGCCAAAGAACATGTGTCCATGTAGTTCAGTTGGAGTCTAGTCTTCTCACTGATAATGTTGAATAATTGTGGGTTTGAAATATGTATACGGAATTTAATTAAACTGAGAGACAAGAATTAAGGAAATCTATGAATGTCAAAATAATGTGAAACCGGTTATGTGAAGGAGCAATTAAATTTACTTGAAGAAATAACAGATGAAGACTTAAGAGAGACATCCATCCAATTAAATGAATATTCTGAGAGTTCTATGATAAGCTCAAATGAAGAGTAATTCTCTAAATTTGTGAAGTTGGGAGTTCACCCCACTGAGACCCTTCTTTGCATTGTGGTTCATTTAAAGCAAGCGGAGATTTTAAAAGTATTTCAACTTAGCACTAATGAGAAATTTTGATTTCAGTCTTCATTGCTACGCAACTTTGTACAAAGCACCTACAACTGGCTAAAAGGCACAGATACACACAAAGACCCTCAAAATATAACCTGCTTTTAATCACTGACAGTTTAAAGAGAATTGCAAAATTCTTTTAAAATTTCTTAACCTCTAGTCAGAACGACTGGATTAAATTTGGTTAAACTTGTTCAAAGATTCTAGTGTTCTGAGGAAAATGATGGCCATGTTTTGAGGAAAGACCAGCCTAATACCTTAGGAAGTTTAAAATTAAGTGCAAACTGTAGATCAACTCAGCCACCTGCTTTGTGGTAATTTACTTGGCTGGTAATTTTAACTGCTGAAAATCTTAACTTCACTGATAAATAATACTTCAGTTTTTAATTGTAGGAAACTTGGTTAATTCTAACAAAAGTACTCAAAGGATATTAAATATCAGAAAACCTTAATTATGTCCAGCCCTTAGCACATAGTTAAGACGTTCATGTTGGTAGAGAAATGTGGCCAACATAGGAAATATAGAAGACTGTAGGCACAGTGGGGTGTCATATAGATAAACAAACACATGAGTTGCTAAAACGCGAACCGAGAGCCCAATTGGACTCTAACATTTAATAATTGTACGACTTCGAGTTAAGTTATTTCAGCTCTCTGGGTCTGGATTTCCTCAACTGTAAAAGGTGGACAATATGAACTACCCCTCAGGTTGCGGTAAGAAGTGAGTGAGTGAAGGCACACAACACTGTGCCTGGTACATACGGAGAGCTGTTTTCTTCTAAAGTTTCTACCTTTGGAATAAACAAAATAAGTATATTTTTTTGTAAATGAAACGTAACTATTCATACTTCAACAATATGGGTTACTGTTATGTTGAAAAGGAAACACAAACACATTAA
Organism: Lontra canadensis; assembly: GCF_010015895.1. Lineage (NCBI taxonomy): Eukaryota > Metazoa > Chordata > Mammalia > Carnivora > Mustelidae > Lontra > Lontra canadensis. Next base: position 12,023,573 of record NW_022631011.1, read on the forward strand.
TACTCAGTGATCCTAACAGAAAACAGGAAAACTTGAACGTCCATATTAACTCCAAAGACCATTTTTTAGAGCAAGAATGACCCTGAGGGCGGTAAGCTTCTCTGCAAGTGTACCTCCGGCATTTCTCCCCCAAGTTGCACACTTGTCTTCTCAAAGTCGTACCCCAAGCCTGCCAACGAGGAAAGTTTTACTACCTACCGAGTCCCGGGAACGGTCCCACCGAGCCCAGCACCGCCGTCCGGCCATCCCTCCTCTCTCCTTGGCTCTGGTCTTTTGACAGACGCCACTCTACCTCCCACTCCAGGCACCACAACGAACCTCCCGTCCGCCCTCCGTCCAGCGGAGAACTCCGAGAAGGGCAACAGGCTATAAAGGCTGCGGCCCCTCGCCGCCCCCCGCCCCCCGCGCGCCCACGTCCGCCGCCCGCCGCCCCCAGCGCCGCGCGCCCACTCCCCTCAGCACCCGCCCCGGCACCGCAGTGCATTCCAACACGCGCAGACGCCGCGGGCTGGAAGGGACCGGTCGCCGCCTTGCCGGTCAGTACCCCCCAGACTGCTCCCCCACGTGAGCGCCATCCCTAATGGAGGTGGCCACGCCACCTCCCAACGGCTCAGCCCGCGGGGACGCCCGGGAGCGCAGCACTGACAACAAAAACAACTCGACCCGCGCCGCCACGGAGCCGGCTGCCATCGCCGAGCCCGGGAGCGGCGCCGCGGCGACAGCGGGGGCTGCGGCACGGCCGGGCCGCCGCGGGAGGCCGAGATTTACCTGCGCGGCCCCGCGCCCCCGGGCCGGCCATCCTGCAGCAGCCGCTACCGCCGCCCCGCGGGCCCGAGGCGCCGCCCGCCGCCGGGGGAGGCGCCGCGCCGCAGTCCTGGCTGCGGCGCTCGGCACATGCTTGGCGCTGGCGGCGGCCGGCGCCCGCGCACAGGTGGGAACCCCGCGAGTGGGCGTTGGGGCGATTCCCTTCCCCAGCCGGCGCTCGCCGCCCGCTTCCACTCTTGACTTTGCCGGTGCGCGGCGCCTGCCCTTGCTCCGGCAGCCGAGCCGCCTGTGCCCGCGCCCCGGCGCCGTGGGCGGCTGCGGTCCCTGCGCAGCTGGGGCGGCGCGTCATGTGCATCTCCCGCCTCGCCGCTCGCTCCGCGGCACCCGGCTGCCCGGGGGGCACCGCGCGGCGGCCCGGCCCGCGCCCACTCCCTGCCCGGCGCCCGGACCCCCTCCACTCCCGCGCCCTCCCCCATCCCGGAGCTGTCAAGGAGGAAAACGCCTAGAACACACCTTGGAATGGACGGGCGCCTCAGTCACCGACTCGCCAAACTCTTAGAAGGTGTCCATTGGTCTGTAGGGAGGTTTGGGCATGGAGCAGGAGCCGCTTTCTTATTATTTAATAATGTTGGAAGTGCCGGGTCCGCTGCCAGAGTTGTGGGTCATGTGGGCACAGCAGAGGCTGGCTGCTGCCAGTACCAGGGTTTCCTGAGGATCCTGAAACTATGATCTCATCCTCCTCATCCGCCTCCCCCGCCCCTCTCTCCGCGGGCGCGCACGCACAGCACACACACATACACACACATGCACACACACGCATACACACTCACGGCATGCACTATCCTCCTTCCTGGACCGAAATATTCCTCCCGGGAAATACAGTGTTCGTGCTCTTCATTGAAAAAAAAAAAAAATCCTCCTTGGATAGAGATTTTTCTCTTTCAAAGCTTGATTTATGTGCTTTGTTTATTGCTACAGTTTTCCCTCACACGTGCAAGGGATCCGAACAGAGCCTCAGAATTAAAATTAAATATAATCATCTTCTTATGTTGACCCAGATTTTGGTCAGAACCCAAGAACTCAGTACAATTTCAATTTAAAATAAAAATAATATGCCAGGCTTGACTATGGAATAGTAATAACACCTGAGAGGTATGCAGTGGGTTTCCTTCCCAAGCTGCAAACATTTCCCAAACATTACCTCATTTATTTGCAGAACATCTTTGCAGAAGAGGTGGATGAGAAGGGAAATAGTATTGTCACCTCAGGTACAGAAGCATGAAGCCTAAGTCAGATAACATGACTTATCCAAGTACACGTAAGTCAGTATCTCACTATAAATATTAATTGCACAGCTACTAACTGGTTCCTTATTCACTCTTACCAATTCTTGGAAACTTAGATTACTGAACATAATCAAGATATCCTTGATTACTTTTAAGTTACCAACTATCTAGCAAATTAATTAATTGATTTTTCTACGTGGATATGTCTTTATATAATTTTCCTCTCATTATTTGTATTTATCTTGTGTATTTGTATTATGGGGGGTATGTGTATTTGGTTGTATGTGTGTGTATCTATGTGAGATCCTATTCATTTGCATGGTTTAAAACCCTTAGATAGTATGAAGCAACTGTAGGCAATTTTTGAGGGGTAAGTCACCAGTTTCATAGTGATTTGTTATACTTCACTCAAACACTTTTTAAGTGCCTGGTGTATGCAGAGAGTTGTGCTGTTTGCAAGGCTATAGAAAAGTTCGAGATATGGAACCTGCCGCCCATTAATTTACATCTAGTTGTTTAGACAAGATATATATACTGAATTATTTACAGATGCAACGCTTTATTATTTTTGGTGTTATTTGGTGAATTATCACAAAGAAAGTACAAGAGATAGTCCTTTTCTTTTTGCCTACTTAATTTCCGCTCCACATTTAAATGATTTCGTTTGTCTCTGTGCCGGTATTTCAGTCAGCCTTTGACGCTCACGGTATCTAAATGGCCAAGGTTATACGATAACTTTGCCCTTCTCCTATGTGCGCACCCTACATAAACTCTAAACGGGAATTTTTTTTTTTTTAATATTGTAAGAGTCCTCACAGAGGACACTCTTGGGTAGCTTTTGTTCAGGTCTATATAAGAAAATGCAGCAGCTAACCAGCCTTCTAATACTCCCAAGAGAAATGATGTGTGAGAGAGAGAGAGAGAGAGGGAGGATGGGACAAGGAGAGGCAGAAGACTAAGCAGTGGAGGTGGGTGGGGAGGGGAGAATAAAGAAAATTAAGACATTACAAGAAGGAGAGAAGAGGAGGGGAAAAAAGAAGAAAAAGAGGATCAACTTTCAAATGAATGCCAAAATTTTCCAAATTTTGCTGCATGGATATCAAATTTAGCAACTGATAGACTTTCTTATTATTATCAGACATTATCTTTTGATAAGCTTATAGGAATTTAATGGCAGAGACACCAGGTGTCAGTCCTCTAGAGGCTGCCCTGAGTGTTCTCAGTTTTAAAAATTGAGTGGATTTTTAAAGTGGATTTTTTTAAAAAGTGGATTCAAGGATAAGATCCACTGGAAGAAATAAACAGACCGATCAATATAATGTAATAAGAAAACTGACAATGGGATCAAATAGCATAGTATATAGAACATCTTTAAGAAGAAATTAACACTGCAGTTCAGTGAGCTAAATGGAAAACCAAAGGCACAGGTATATTAAAGTGGGCAATTAACTATACTTACAATATTTAAAGCACAATAATAGTAGTAACAATACGTCCTATTTTTAAAGTCCTTCAGATTTTTCAAAAAGCTTTTCATACAGTCTTTATTGACCAAAACAATAATTCGAGGGAGGAACTTTTGTAGGCTTTATTTTAAAGGGATGTAAGGACTCCCCCTCATCTTCTGCCCATCGAATGGAGGCGTGCTGGAAATTTTCACTCATTGTATTGGAAGTATAATTTATATATATATTTTTTTTCATTAAATATTTTATTTATTTATTTGAGAGAGAGACAGAGAAAGAAAGAGCGTGAGAGGGGAGAAGGTCAGAGGGAGTAGCAGACTCCCCGTGGAGCTGGAGCCCAATGTGGGACTCGATCCCGGGACTTTGGGATCATGACCTGAGCCGAAGGCAGTTGCTTAACCAACTGAGTCACCCAGGTGCCCCAATATCATTTATATTTTCTGATCAGTCAACCCTCAAGATGTTGCTCAGTGTACCCCCTCCAACCCTTCCCATAAACAATCCCACTAGATGGTTCCTGGGCATAGATCGCAGCATTGATGTATAATCCAGGATTTTACACAGGTGCTTGGAGTTAAACTAGAAGATTTAGCATGTAACAGACTCTAATGGATTTGCAGTATCTCTGGGAGATTTCTGCCCAAGAGGTGGAGGCCTAAATTGAACAGCAATATATCAAGAGCACTTTCCTTTTGATCTTCATACTCATGGCAGGATTTGTTTTAATTAGAGATATATTTAGGTTTGATGATTATAACATGTGTTTCAGAAATGCATTACAACTTCAGTGGCTCCACAATCACTAGCAGTTTGTGCCAGAGAACCCTCATTTAGGGAACAATACTTTTAATATGGCTGTGCGCATGCATTTGTGCTTCATGCTAATTTAGGCTCTTGACCAAGGGAAACAGATATCTGATATTTACTATTTTGCCCTTAAGATGTCTTGATTTTTTAAATAGATTGTAGTTAAAATGAGAATGGCTATAGGTAAAATCAGAGTTTGCAACATTTTGGTAAAACTGTGTGTGTGTATGTGTGTTATAGACATAGTAATATATAGCGTGTGCCTGTGTTATAGGTCAAATCAGAATGATTAGCTGGTAATAGTTTGGGGGCATGATGAATTAATAGTTTTGGAGTATTTAAAGGACTTGAATGACAAGAGTATAAAAGAAGATGGGTTCAAAATAATTGAAACAAAGACACTGCGGTTTTACCAATTAGGAACTCTTATACCCCTGGGTGTGGGCTGAAACGGATGTAGACTATAGGATGAGTTGGGGGTTTGAAGAGCACAGAATATCCATAAATGATGCACCCTCTAAGAAACTGATTAGCTTTCAAAGATGGAAAGTACATTAGCAGTATAATACAGGTCAAGAAGATGGATCAAGTGAGCAACGACTATTATTGATGGTTAGGATTTTTTCTGTTTATTGTTTTTTTGTTTTTTTGGTGTGAGAGCTACCAAATTTTGAGGCTAAGGTGGACCCTGGGCAGAATTATGAAGTAGGTGAATTGCGTTCCTGTCCATCCTTTTATTAAATGTCCTCCCTCTTCCTATAGAAGCTCTGCCTTCTCTCTGGTTCACAAAGATAGTCAGAAGCCTTTGCTGTCTCTGACTTTGCAAGATCCTCCCATTATGGAGCTCACCAGCCTCCAACAGAACATCATCCTCTGACCTCCACTGAAACATGTATATTGTGTCCTAAGCATTCATGAAAAATCGAGGGGGTGGAAGTATGTATATTAATACACTCCAAGGATGTTCATTCAGTCTCCTTATGCGTCACTTCAAGATGCATATTTATATAGTTAAAGTTAGTATCCATCTGCCTGAGAAGAAATCCTGCATTGAGGCACGGTCCTGTCAGCTGTCAGGGAGTGATTGCAAATCTGGGAAAGCAGAGGTCTTCTTCATTTCATCCCGCCTCTGCTCCCCCCCTTCCCCCGCCTTACCTCCTTTGGCTATACTAAAGCCTTCTGCCCACGGAGCAGTGCCCACGGTAGTGCTCAGCCACAGGGTGTCCTCTCTTGATCTAATGTCCTCAGGGGAAATGTTGTTTGCAGTCTCCACGTGCTCCTCACTGAAGGGAAGACCACAGCCTAAAGAACAGGTGTAAGTGGCCAAGTGTATTTTGTTTCTTCCATTTAGAAGAAAATGGCAACAACAAATCTGTTGCCATTTGAAACAGCTGTGATTCCACTTTGTAATGGCAATTCATTAAACACGTATTAATGGTGGTTCACGTCTCTCAACGGCACCACCCCAGTGTGCCCTTTACTCTTGGGGGAGTTTCTTTTCTCAGTGGACCATAAACAAAACACAGATGTTTTAGATGGAACTTAAGTGTGCTGTCCCAGTGGAGGCAGTGGAAAAAAGCCAGCAGGTGAGCATAGCTTTCAGAAGGTGCTTCTGGTCTACTCACTTTGCTGCTACAATTGTTTTTACCCTTTGAAGCTGAATCTTTTTGTTTTGCCCAAGAATACAAAATATCTTGATACATGTCACCAAGAATAATATTGAATAAATCAGAACATCAATAGCAAATAAATTTTGTCAATGTGGATGATCAATCCAAATAATTAAGGACAAAAAACTGCCGTTTACTGAAGATGACTTGTATGAATAGCTATCCACATTATCTTAGGGAAATGTCACATTTTTTCTGGGTGATTTCTAAATAAAACCGTGTTTTTAATAACACCCAAAAAACCTGTTAGAGAGTGAAAAGCTTAGTCAAAACAATTTTATGTGAAATCAGTTTGCCTAACTTAATTATTTCCCACTAAAACGACTCTTTACATATATCATTTAGACACAGCCCAAATCTGTAGACCGTCAGGAACCGTGTTAACAAGCACACATTTTAATTTAAAAGTTAATTCCTACAGTAAATACCATATAGTTTATTTGCTGCTGCAAAGCCTTGTCTTTTATGAAAAACTAAATGAAAAAAAAAGGGGTTGGGGGATGAAAGTAAACTAACCCAACTGTAATCCTTAAAAATGTATAACAAATATTTGGGTAGATCCATAATTAAGGTTTATTATTGGCTATGTTTTGAGATAGTTCAAAGTGCATTCCAGGAAGTGATAATATATACTACAATATGCAAATTTTCTTTGTTAATTATCTTATCTTTTATTTGTATCACAAATACCGTGGCTGATTCTCCTGTTCTTTCTCCTTCTTTGTCCCTGAACTACATCACCGGATCAGTCTGAACATCCTACATGGCTTCGATGCTTTTTCCATTTACATATTGGCCTTACTTTCCTCTTTTTCATGTCAATCAGCTAGACTGAAAGGAACAGGAATGGAGGGCGTTTTACATGTTTTATCATAACCAGGAGCCTTATTTTGTACCCAGTTCCTCATCTATCTTCAGCATTGTCTCTGCTGTCCAGTGGACATACATGAAAATTTCCTGATTTTGAAATTGTCCGTTTTTTTATTTGCACGTATCTCATAAAGCATTCTAAGATTATCAAGGGCAAGGGCCATGATAAAAACATCCTTTTCTCCCCCCTCTCTAGAGAATCCAAGTGTGTTTATTTCATATAGGAGGTACCTGGAAAATAAGACGAGGATGATGGTGAGGAAAATTCTAGTTTATTTCTGGTATTATGCTGCATGTAGAAATAATTCTTGTAGACTTGTAAACACCTCTGACAGAGCATTTTTTTGTACATTTTATATGAATAAGCTGTAGAGGCTCCTCTGTGTGGCTTGCTTCTGATATTGGGATACAGACAACTTTTTCTTTGTGTGTTTAAAACAAACCAAAAAATAAAATTGGGAATGACAGAATTATATACATGTAAAGACACTCATTTAAATCTTAATCAATACCAGTACAGTATATTTCTCTTTGTTACAATATTTCTTCAATTTAACTCGACTTGTCTATATCTGTGTCATAAATATTTAGAAGAGACAGCATTTAAAACCTATTTTGGGGGCACCTGGGCAGCTCATTTGGTCAGTTAGGCATCTGCCTTTGGCTCAGGTCATGATCCTGGAATTCCAGGATGGAGCCCCCGTGTCATGCTCCTTGCTCAGCAGGGCATCTGCCTCTCTCCTTCTGCCCCTCCCCCTGCTCCTTCTCTCTCTCTCTCTCTCTCAATCACTCTCTCTCACATTCACTCGCTCTCAAATAAATAAAAATCTTGAAAAAAACCCATACTTTGTAGTTTACATGAAAGGAAAAAGTGGTTATTTTAAGATCTTCTGTTTTTGGTTTCAAAGAAAATAGGAACAACTTATTTTATAAAAGTGAATACTTTCAGGATTGTATGTAGTGCATAAGTGAAGTGTTCTCTTCCATGGGCTCTTTGTCTTTTTGTTACTGTCATCAAGGTGCCTTCCCCCACTCAGTGTTACCTATCCTTTCTGACATCATATAAAAGACTTCATCTTGGAAACTCTATCCTGAAGCCATTCACATAATATCTTGTGTTTTTACTAGTCATTTCCAGTATATTACACATTAGGATTGCCCACTCCTTCATCAGGATTGTGAACTCCTTATCATATGCATCTCTTGTACACGTCGCAGCTTCTTATACTTATTCAGAAAATACTGGCTGATTGCTTTGTTGATTAACTGAAAATAAGTTACTGTTTTGACGTTGTTGTTACAAATATGAAAGAGTAATGTCTTCTCTTTCTATTATTAATCTTTGTGCATTTCCAAATCTTTAAATATATGTTCCCAGTACAGCATTAATTTTTTATAATAATTATTCAGTTTGATAATAGAAGTCTTTCTCCTATATTTATAAATAAATAAATAACAAATCAAAATCAGTTTGTTGTTTAGTTGCAAAGAGTAATCTTTACCTATATGGTATCTTAAGTTTCTACCTTAACCAAGTAGGATTACTGTAGTATTATTTATTTAGGGTCATATAATTTTATTTCTTACTCTAAGAAACTACAAGAAATGAATATGGAAATATTTAAGTATAGAAGATTTTCTTTCTTTGGTATTTTTTTCAGTGTTGTAAATTTTTGATAACTTAAAAATTAAAGTGAATTTATTTCTTAAAAATGAATGTTTGGGGCACCTGGGTGGCTCAGTCATTAAGCATTTACCTTTGGCTCAGGTCATGATCCCAGCGTCCTGGGATCGAGCCCTGCATTGGGCTCTCTGCTAGGTGAGAAGCCTGCTTCTCTCTCTCCCATTCCCTCTGCTTGTGCTCCCTCTCTTGCTGTGTGTCTCTACCAAATAAATAAAATCTTTAAAAAAAAATTAATGTTCATCATGCTGCAGAATGGCTTATATTTGTTCAAAGAAAACAAATATTTCAACAGCTAGAAATATTAATAGCCTAGTATATATTAAACACATTTAATGATAGATTAGATCAAAAGGCTACAACCTATAATCAATAGTTTTTAGGAAATTCAAATTTATTACCTCAGTTTTTATTTCTAAAATTAAAAAAAAAAAACTCAATTATAATTTTATTCAGATCCTGACCAGTAAACTAAATACAATAGCCATTACCCAATGCAATATCCCCCTCATCTGATGTTGAAGTCACTGCTGGTCCTTTCTCAGGTCAGCCAGGATGCTTCTTACCAGGCAGTGACAAAGGACTAGCTTCTTCTTTTAGCTTTTATTTGCACTGCCCCTGAAGCCCCCTTAACCTGGGAAGCCATCGTGAGACAAGACAATCAGGGGCAGCAATCCTCAGTCCAGCCAGCACAGGATCCCCAGTAGAAAAGCTATGTGTGGGCTTTTAACATCAGCAACAGGGGCACGAAAAGAATTGGACATTTATTTTCAAGCTTCAAAGTAGTAATCATGAAAAATAAATTAAAACTTTGCTGGCTTTAGCACTCTTATTTTATGGTTACTACAGGGTTCTATAACTGTCTTTCCAACATACATAATAGTACCCATTACCCAGCTGTAGTAACTATTAACCCATAACCAAACTGTTCCACATAGGCATTCATCTCCCCACCCAGATTATTTTGAAGCACATTCTAGATATTATCATATATATTCATCCATATATATTTCAGTCCATGATTATGTGATTTTAATTTGGAATTACATGACAGAGGTAAGATAAGGCTGAATACCATGGTATTTTCTGTGTCTAGGGGCTTTACAAATCTTAACTTGGCTGTCATTGCACATGTATATACTTAAACTCTGTGACTATTTTTAAAATAGACATTACACACACACGTACATACACACACAATTACAAGATCAAGCGTTCATACACAGAGTGAGTAACTTAAAAACTGTCTCTCCCTGGAGGCTCCTTGTCCATTCTCAAAAGACTGCTCTCCTTCTCACCTCAGCGTTTGCTCCTGTGTTTTCCAAATCAGTCTTGCCTTTGCAATCCTTCTATGCTTCTCTGTGTCGTCCAGATTGATTTCTTCCCCCAAGATCCTGACCGGCTTTTTTTTTTTTTTCTTCTTTCCTCTTTCTTTCTTTCTTTCTTTCTTTGTCTTTGTTTTATCCTTTCATATTCTCTTTCAGTCCTCTCGCTCGATCATTAGTCTCTCTCTCTCTCTGATGATGTAGATAGATGTGTACACCCTTGTAACCCACCCATGAGGATGGGACCAAAGACATGGCACCAAAGATAGTCCCCTTGCTCCTCTCTAATAGATACTCTCCTGCCTCTTCCACCCAGAGACAATCATTCTTTTGATATCTATCACTATATTTTCAATTTGTCTGTTCTAGAACCTGATATGAATGAATCACAGAGTATATACGTTTTTGTGTTTCTCTTTTAGCTCAGCATCATGTCTGTGAGATTCATTAGAACCAGTGTCATTGTGTATATTAAGAGGGGGTTCTAGTCCATTGTGTAAATATATCACAATTTGCTTATCCATTCCCCTGCTAATTGACATCCGGGTTGTTTACAGTGTTTGATACTTATGAATAAAGCTACCATGAATATTTTTGCATGAGCATTTTCAGGAGTGTTTGTTTTTATCTCTTGAGTAAATACGCCTGATTGGTTTTAGTTTGGGGGTCTATATTTTCATTTCTCTCTGGTGAATACTTGGTACGTCTTATAGAGGTTATCCACTTTATTTACTCATTCAAAAAATCGGCTTTTGGTTTTATTCACTGTCCCTTTTGGGGTTATTTTGTTTTCTTTTTTTTATTGATTTCACTCTCTATTCCTTTTTTGTGCTTATTCAAGGTTTAGTTTACTCTTCTAGTTTCTTAAGACAGAAATTGAGATTATTGATTTGAGACCCTTCTTCTTTCCTTATATTAGATTTTAATATGATAATATTCTCTTTGAGCCCCTGCTTTAGCAGAATCTCATGTAGTTTGATGTCCAGCTTTTCATTTATAGTCAGTTAATTTTTTTCCTTAATATTCCCAGTGTTGTCTTTTTTGATCCATTTTATTTAGAAGTATGATTTTAGTGTCTGTAATGGGTGTTTCTAGACACTGTTCTATTGTCGGTTTCTCATTTAATCCCATTGTGGGCAGAAAACATACTTGGAATGATTTCGATCCTGTTAAATTTATTGAGATTTATTTTATGGTACAGAATATGATCTACCCTAATAAATAATCTGTGTTCACTTGAAAATAATTCATTTTCTTCTGTTATTAACCAATGTGGTCCTTAAATTACATGTAAGGCAAACGTGTTGATAATATTTTGAGTCTTCTCTGTCCTGATTTTCTATTTGTTCCGTCAAAAAAAATTTTTTTTTTAGATTTTATTCATTTATTTGACAGAGAGATAGGAGAGCACAAGTAGGCAGAGCGGCAGGCAGAGGGAGAGGGAAAAGCAGGCTCTCCACTGAGCAGGGAGCCTGATGTGGGGCTCAGGCCCAGGACCCTGGGATCATGACTTGAGCCAAAGGCAGATGCTTAACCAACTGATCCACCCAGGCACCCCGTTCTGTTAATTCTTAAGAGAGGGGGTACTGATACCTCCAGCTATAAATTAGTGGTGTTAGTTATCTATTGTTGCATGGCAAATTACCCCCATTTAGTGGCTTAAAATGACAACACATACTTACTATCTCTGAGTTTCTGGTTGCCTTCAGGATTTTCTCTGAATCTTTGGTTTTCAACAGTTTGCCTAGGATACACTGAAGGGTGTTTTTATGTCTTTCCTGTTTTTGGTTTTCTGAGAATTTGGAGACTGTAAATTTATATATATATATTGTGAAATTTGGGGAATGGTCAACCATAATGTTTTCATATTATTTCTTCCCCATTCTTGTACTCTTCTCCTTCTTAACTTTAATTACATGTAACATTACACCTTTTGATATTGTCCCACAGGACCCTGAGACTTTGTCACTTTTGCAACCTTTTCCTCAGATTGGATCATTTATATTCATATACATTTCAGTTCACTTTCTCATTCCTCTGTCATCTCCATTCTGCTGTTAAACCTATCCTCGGCATTTTTATTTCACATATTGTATTTCTTTAAGTTTGAGGATTTAACTCCAGTTCTTTTTGTTTCTTACTACTTTGCTGAGAAAACCTACCTTTTGTTCACTGTGAGAATATTTTCCTTACGTCATTGAGCATGGTTGAAATAGCTGCTTCACAATTGTTGTCCGCTAATCCCAATGCCTCGGTCATTTTGGGGTTGGTGTCTATGTCTTTTCTCTTGAGAATGAGTCATTATATTCTTTGTCCTCTGAGTCTGAAAGAATTCTAGAGTATATCTGGACATTGTGAATGTGTTTGTGAAGAACATATTTTCTTTTAAATCATTCCAAAGAGTGTTGATTTTTTTCATTTGTTTGAGTTGTCAATAAACTTGGGACCCAAACCTCAAACTTCGTCTCTCTTTGCCGCAGTGCAAATGTCGGCTCATATCATCCATGCTTAGTTGACTTGTGTGGTCTGCCTCACGCAGGTGTGGTTCAGGGTTCTGCTGCATAATTGAATACAGTTTGACTGCAGATTTGGGGATCTTTTTCTCTGCCTCCCTCCTTTCTGGGGCTTATTCCCTCATTTTCCAGAAGGCATGGCTTCCTTGAAGTTGGTTGTCTGTTTCTTTGAGTCAGAAAGTCTGCTGATTTTCTATGAGAATTTTGTCTACTCTGTGTAGCACCTCCTGAAGCATTCTTTCAGGCTAAGCTGTACAAAAAAGGTAGTCTCTTGTGTTATGCCTCTATACAGGTATTGAGTGCCTCTAATATCCACCTGCTTTTTTATACCTCATGGTACCGCCAACTAAGTTGTTTCTTAATACAGACAGTCCTTGCATGTACAGTAACATGAGAACCGAAACCGGATACAAAATGCTTTCAGTTATAGTCCCAAGAGACTTCTTGGGAGCACAATCAGATAAACAGTATCATCAGATAAGGTCTTGATGTGTGTTTAAGATCTAAGATAGGCACTCTGGTTATTGAAATAACAAGATCATCTTATTTCTACTATTACAGAGTATTTTCTTATTAATGTATAACTGAAGGGGTGCCTGGGTGGCTCAGTGGGTTAAGCCTTTGCCTTCAGCTCAGGTCATGATCTCAGGGTCCTGGGATTGAGCCCTGCATCGGGCTCTCTACTCAGCAGGGAGCCTGTTTCCCCCCTCTCTCTCTGCCAGCCTCTCTGCCTACTTGTGATCTCTCTCCCTGTGTTAAGTAAATAAATAAAATCTTTTTAAAAAAGTGTATAACTGGAGAGATGAGAAAGTCCTGGTAGTATTAATCATTTATAATAAAGCAAACTTTTAGATATGTAAGTTTTAATAAGTTAATTCAAAATCTGTGTTTTTCGAGTTGTGTTGGATGACAATAACACCAAATTGACATGATTAGGGAGCTGATCTCAAGTTTAACATTTCAGAGACCCTGGTTCTTCATATAAAATATCCAGTGTAGTAGTTAGCATGTAGTAGATGCATAAGAAATGTATATTTATTTGCTTATCTTTTGCCTCACTCTTTTCTTCCACAGAGCAAATAAAACAAGCACCCTTTTCAATCCGTTCAGTTACTAGTTTCCAAACACCGCTGCAAGCCTATATTTAAAAAAAAAAAACTTAATGAAGCTTAGGCAAGACGTAGTCATTTGTGTATGACTTAAAGCAGTTTCTACAGCAAAACCGTAAAAGAACGGAACACTTCTTGCAAAATGAATAAGAACATGTGTATCTTCTGTACAGCTCTCTAGATTCACTTTGTTTTTGCCCTGGTGAACGAAGCAGCAGATAAGGAAGGACCTCCATTCAGATTTTAAACTAAAAGTCTCTGGGGTCTCGTTGGCTAGAGTGGAGCAAGTTCCCATAAATGGTCTATGCTACTCTTATATGAAGTCTAATTCAGGCTATTTCCTTCATGGAGAATCTCTTCAGGGTCACGTATCTTTTACTAAGTGCCTGCCATTAGGGCAAGTGACATCATAAAATTTGATTAACTGTAGACAAGGAAGACAGGGGTGGGATCTCCACAGATGGATAGTATGAATCTGCTCAGTCTCTGGGTGTGGATCCAGCAGGGTCATCTGTCAGGGCTTCTCGCACTTGAGTGTGCATAGGAATCACCTGGGGATCTTGTTCAACTATCGATTCTGATTCCATAGTTTTGGAGTGGAGTCCGAGATTCTGCGTTTCTAACAAGATCCCAGTTGACGCCGTCACTGTTCATCTGTGGGCCACACTTTGACCTGTGAGATTATACCCCTGACGTGCTATGTCAACTGAAATTGGGTTTATTTTATTTTATTTTTTTTTAAGATTTTATTTATTTATTTGACAGAGATCACAAGTAGATGGAGAGGCAGGCAGAGAGAGAGAGATAGAGGGAAGCAGGCTCCCTGCTGAGCAGAGAGCCCGATGTGGGACTCGATCCCAGATTCCTGAGATCATGACCTGAGCCGAAGGCAGCGGCCAACCCACTGAGCCACCCAGGCGCCCTGAAATTGGGTTTAGAATATTTGCTTTTATTCTCTCCCTTTTAAGATTGTGATTACTGCAACCACAAAATTCTTTAAAGCTTCTCGGATAAAGAGACTTGGAATAAAGTGAATTTCTCTCAATGTCAGACACAACGTCCCATGATTTTAGATTTTCTTGGCAATTGTTCTTTTTGGTGTATTTCTTAGTATACCTGACATGTTCCATAATAGGATTTTTTTGTTTGTTGTCTTGAGACTTGTTGTTTACATACAATAAAATGTACTAACTAAAAGGGAACTTTGCTATCATTTCAGTTTCTTGCTTCACGGATGAGCAAACTGAGGCAAGATTATGTGACTTCACTACCTACTTATATTTTTGAATCTCTTTAACATGCAAAATAATGAGCATTTTGATTTGGAAACAGATCATATTGTGGTTTTGCTTACCAAAGATTATTAAATGACTGCATTGATTACAATTTAACCAATAAGTTCCATAATACAGAGTTATTTTTTTCACTACCTTGAACCACTTTGATGTTATGCAGACATAGTATATCCAGAGATCTCTTTGCCAGGAAAATGAATACCTCACATTTTATTGGAGGTATTTAATGGCAACATTCACTTACATGGTAAAAATTACCCTTTGAAAAAAGACATTTAGTTTATTAAGCTAATTTCTGCCAAATCAAAAGGCATTGCCTATAATATTCTAGCAAAGCATACACACACAAGAGACATGATTAAATATAGAACCTAACCCATATGTTTGAGTATAAATTTAAAACATGATAGTAATATGAATGACTAGGTCCTTTCAGTTTTCAAATGTAAAGTTCAAGTGGAAACTTAATTTTATCTGCCTATTTTTTTTAGTGAAGTTTTATTTAAAATTAAAATGGATACATCCCTGCTGTCTCAGCCAGCCCTCCAGATTCCACTGCACAGCACAGTTCTTCTTATATATCTACTTATGCTTCTCTAAAACTGAACTCACATTTTCTATTTTCTCTAAATGCTTTCCATGTTGAACTAAGTGGGAATATAATTCTCCCAACATTAAATTGGAAATGTCTTTGAGTCTTTCTTCTCATTAGCTTCCTATATCAGATCAGCCAGTTTCACCAATTCTTTTTTCTAACTGCTTTGGTTACACTCTGAATCTTACTGACATCACCTTTGCTCAAGCCATCCTTAACTCACACCTATTTTAGAAAACATCCCCTCTATCATTTTTCTTCTTCCAACCTAACTCCAGCTTAATCCACACCTGTTAACACCAGATCATTCCTTTGAAACCATTATTATGCTCACCTGACCCGAATCCTTGCAATTGCTCTCCCTTATCTGTAGGATAAAATATAAACTCTTTATCCCAATATTCAAGGCTCTTTAGAGTCCACCACCGACCTACCTTTCAGGCTTTACTTTATACTAATCCTAACATAAACCCTCTACTGTAGTCACATTGCTTGACTTTCTGCCTCCCTAACATGCCATGTACTTTGTGGCTCTATGTCTTTGGCCATTTCCCTAGACATGTAGGCATTCCCTCTCCTCTGTTTCCATGGAGATTAACTTAAGTAGAGACTACAACTTTTTGATTAATAAGAAGTGTTAAAGTTAATGGAGTTCAATCTCTCACCTCTTCCACCATGTTAGGAGATTAAGAATGATAAAATTGTAGGTTCATACTTCCTAATATCTGATGAACACTGTACCAATCATTGCATAAGGCCACTCATTTCCTATGTACCATATTACCCAAGTTTATGATAAATTAAATTTTTGTAAGGATAAAAATCTAGTTGGCCATCATAAACGGTATCAAGGAAGTTCAAATGAAGCCAAATATCTACATGTTCTATGGATTGGCTAATGACAAATTCTAAACTGACATTTCATTGAATCTAAGATTTTTCTGGCCCTAGTAATGAAGTGCTCACACTTTATCCCTTGCTAATATCATGATGAATCCAATAAAAATTCCCAGGCTGGGCATTAAGCAGCATATTAAAATCTCTCAAATTTTATTAGTGTGTATGTGTGTGGAGTAGAGGGAGATTAGCTTATTATAAAAAGTAAATCAACTAATATTTAGTGAGAATAGCCCTTAATAAGGGATGATAGCGAGAGAGGAGAATTATCCTCCTCTATACTGAGGATAAGTGGAATCTGCCACATACAACTTAACATTCTTAAGATTAAGAATTAAAACACATTCTGTAGTGGCCTTGAAATAATCTGTCCCAGATGATTTTATTGGTCATACAATATCTTTTTAGGCACATGGCACTACTATAAAGTGAATCAGATGCAGGGGTTCATGATGATTTGCTCTGAGGTTAGAAGGGATATGATTTTCCACATAACCTGTGTACCATGATTTGAATTTTAAATATAAAATAATTATAGATATTTGATAATAACCTGTTATAGTTTATGCAGTTAATATTTTCCATTGACAAAGTATAATGAAACAGTTTGTACATTTTCAAAAAGGAAGAGCACAAATGATGTAAAGACATCTTTAGGAAACTATCTCAGCAAGTGTCAGCAGAGGCCATAGAAAGATGTCACCTTCTCTCCAATTGAATGGAAGTATATATACCTCAGA
The DNA here is from genome assembly GCF_010015895.1 of Lontra canadensis. NCBI lineage: Eukaryota > Metazoa > Chordata > Mammalia > Carnivora > Mustelidae > Lontra > Lontra canadensis. The sequence goes on from NW_022631011.1 coordinate 12,040,592, forward strand.
GCTTAGAATCAGGAGGGAACAAGCAAGGAGGAACAAATAAGGATATAAACTCTTTATTGACTGTGCGAGTTTACTTATAAATGACTAAGATTGCATATGCTGTTACCAAGTCAAATGGTGGCTCAACAGAAATGTAGTTCTAGTAAAATAAAGAAGCATACTTTTATGCAGACTTGAGTTCACGTCTTGTGCTACAAGAAGTGATTCTCCTCAGGGTGAAGTCTACCAACAGTAAGTTAGCTGTTCCAATCAAGTCTATTTTCTACAGAGAAAGTCCAGCCAGCCAGTGCTCAGTAAGTTACAAAGTCAGTTATACTGCGGGTGATTCATTTACTGTATAGGTGCATTGTTCTGATGTATTGGTTAGTTTGAATCTGAAATGATGGCATTAATGATACTATGACCATCAACAAACAGTTAAAAGAATGTCTGTAGCAGCTTTATTAATGGACAAAAATTAAAAACAACCTAAAAATCCATCAACAGGAGAATGAATAAACAAATTGTGGTCTATTTATACAATGGAATACTACTCAGCAGTAAAAAAGAATAAGCTGACCACTTCCTGTTTCAGAGCTAACATACGAAGAGTTTGGAATCCACCATTTCTGTTCTTACATCAAAAAAATCTGAAAATTGAAAATCAATGACTTTTCTTGGACCCCATCAGACAGCTGAAGTTTCAGCGCAAACAAACTATCACCCTGGAATCTGAAGGGACAGACAAATATAATGACAGCCAAGATCTACTTACAAGAACCAAAGCCACTGGAGCCATAAACTTGTTCGGAAGATTTAACTGGTAGGTTTGATGAATTGTTAGAGGCTGAATATAGACTGGTATGAGAGTGAGAAATTCTTGGGAGTTGCATTTTGACAGAAATCCCACGCTTTTAGAGGTATTACTTTCAGGAATATCATGCTGAAGATCCAAGAATGATCTCACTGTAGAGATGTACGTGCAAAGGTCACAGCTCAGAGATGTATGCCCAGAATTCAGTAACTTAGATGAAATAGACCAGTTCCTTGGAAGGCACAATATTACCAAAACTTACACAGGGAAAATTTGAAAATTGATTAGGCCTATATCTACTGAAGAAACTGAATCAATAATTAATAATTTTCAGGAAAGAAAGTACCAGGCTCAGTTGGTTTCACTAGCGAATTCTGTTGGACATTTAAAGAAGAAATGATACCCAGTCAAATTCTGGCTCTTTTGAAGAAATCGTTTCTGAGGTCATTGTTTGATTTTTGTTCTGAGATCAGAAGAGCTCTTCCCAGCTGCCATATTTCCTGGTTCTTTCCCACAAACCAGCTTGTCTACAATTTAGCCTCTATCTTGAATATTCTCCCAATATCCTTTCGCCACATCCTTTGCAGTTTGTCAGAGCACTTTTAGACTTGAACTTCTTCACTCTCTTGCAAATAAAGTTGATTTTTGGAGGATGACTTTGTTTTTGGCCTGTTTCTCCCTTGAGGCACAATGTTTGAGCCAGGGCTCAGGAGCTGAGGACAGAAATGACAAGAAGCTTGGAACTGACTGACATACCCACTCCAGAGGCTGAGCACTCAGTGGGTGGGGACCAGAAGGCTGGGGGGGGGTACCTCTCCTGGCAATGGAAGGGCAATTGTTGTTCCAGTGTTCCCAGCATGCTACTTTCAAGACAAAACTTCTGTTCCCCTAGTGGGGGCTAAAGAAATGGAGAAGAAGGGAACCCCGCCTCTCCACCGTATTCAACAGGGACTTGACTGAGTCTTCCATGGGGAATCTGTGTTTAGGTAGATAGAAATTCTCTGGCCTTCTAGTGACACTAATTTCTGTTGAAACCACTGATAATCAGAATTTAGATTATATGGGTGCTGAATATGTATATATATATATGTATATACACAAATAATAAAGTATTATTTATGTTTATTGCTGTCTAATTTATGTTACTCTACCATATTTTCTTTTTTATCTAGAAAGGAAATAAGTTGGGAAGAAGACTAGGCTTATATTAACAAGTCCAAGGACAAGTCTCGAAGGAGAGCAGAAGAATATGACGAAGCAGAGAATTTTTAATTAATGATAAGGGCTATAAAATATTGGATTAATAGATTAGCACATCATATCTTTCTCATTATTTTGTCAGAACAAAATAAAGAGTGTTAAACATAGTTTTAATATCGCCACTGCTTAGATGGTGTTAGCATTCAAGCTGTTCCTGCAATGTTTACATTGCAGATTTTACATCAGTAACCTTAACCGCTTATGAAATGCTGTCACATACATGATGGTTTTTAATTTCATTTCTCTCCTGTAAAGTAGACAAAACCGAGGGTCCACTCAACAGAGATGGTAAAGGGCAGAGCCTAGACTCAAATCTTCACCCATTCCTGGTGCTTACTTCATTCGATAATCTCCCAGACCGTGTACATTATTAATAACTTGCACTACCCTGTAGAAGGACTCCCTTCCTTGGCTGCTGGATCATCTCTATCGTGACTGCATTTGAAGTTTAAAACCTGCGGGTCTCATATGACAATAAAGGATACCCAAGTCTCTAACTCCTGTTAAAAAATGAACTGAGGCATATTAAAAATTTTAAGAATTTATTTGAGCAAAAATCGATTAGGATGGTACAGTGCCAAAGCAGGAGTGGTTAGGAGCTGACAGAAGCTTGGCTGGAGACTTTTATAGAGAAAAGGCAGAAGCAAAATAAGGAAATTATTGATCTGCTACAGCTTAAAGCCTCCTTGGCTATTTGTGATCAGCTGTCCTTAGATTTCAACTTCATAACCTTGAGTCATTTACAGGCTTAAATTTTGGTTGGCTGGGTTAGACTCCCTGGCAGTCTAATGGCCTCTTTGTTTAATTAATTTAATGCTCCAGTTGTCTAATCTTAGCTCTTGGTTGGACCTCTTCTCTGACCAATTTTTACCTCCATTATTAGAAGTTGCCTTTCCTAAGAGTGTCATAGCACCCTAAGTTTACCTCTGTTAACTACTTATCATCTGTCTATAAGTAGCTCTTCTCACTAGAATTAGCACAGAGCCAAGGCACATACTGGATAATCAAGGAAAGTTGGTTGGGTGAAGAAATGGCTGACAACATATATGTGTCTTCTTCTACCTCCTCTTAATTGCTTTCTGTTCTGCAGTGGTTAAGTTTTTTCACCCTTGCTTAACCTGTTGGTCATTATCATTATGGCTTTTTATCCCCCTGTGTGAACCACCATCAACTTATAGGCTTCTGGGCTTACTAAGGTATTCCCAGAGAGACTGGAGAGAGTAGGTAGATGTTATGCCAACTTTCAAGAAGCAATGTGATGTTGATGCTATTGTGTTTTAGGAGTTTAATACATATTTGCTTAATGAATAAACAAAGGGAGAGGAGTTAACTTCCCCAATGATGAGGACACATTTTCAGGGATAGAATCCAAAGCAAATTCTGTTCCTCAACTCTAACTGAAGCAGGAGAAGGTAGCTCTTACCAGAGACTACATAATTCTATGAAGGCCTGTGTGCAGATCTGAGCAACTGGGGGAACCTGAGTAAAACTTACCCAGTTCTCTAATAGCTAACATTAAGGTTGGGAAACATTTTTTATTTTTTTTTTATTTTTTTTTTTTTTTTTTTTTTTTAAGATTTTATTTATTTATTTGAGAGAGAGACAGTGAGAGAGAGCATGAGCAAGGAGAAGGTCAGAGAGGGAAGCAGACTCCCCGTGGAGCTGGGAGCCCGATGCGGGACTCGATCCCGGGACTCCAGGATCATGACCTGAGCCGAAGGCAGTCGTCCTACCAACTGAGCCACCCAGGCGTCCCGGGAAACATTTTTTAAAAATAAAGTTATATTTACAGATTTTAAAACGTATACTATATCAGAATTATATATTTATTTATATATTACACATCACATATTATATATTATACACATTCCATATTATATAAATAATACAATGATGCCATTAAAGTGATACTTACAAATCAATGTTTACTCATATGTAAAGAAAATTGCAATATATCAAGCCAATGACTAAGTTGTGCAAAATATGCTTCTGTGTTTATTTTATTTTTTAAAGATTTTTTATTTATTTGGGAGAAAGAGCATATGAACTGGGGAGAAGAGCAAGGGAGAGGGATAAGCAGGCTCTCTGCTGCACAGCACAGGGGCTCGATCCCAGGACCCTGAGATCGTGACCTGAGCCTAAGGCAGATGCTTAACTGACTGAGTCACCCAGGTGCCCCTTGTTTAAAAAATAAGTATGTATAGGAAACTCTCTGGAAGATGTGTACCAAAATGTTAACTGTGGGTACCTCTAGGCAATGAGATTAAAAGTGATTTTTGCTTTCTTCTTTGAATTATTTTAGTATCTGCATTTTTTAAAAAAGATTTTATTTATTTATTGGATAGACAGAGATCACAAGTAGGCAGAGAGGCAGGCAGAGAGAGAGGAGGAAGCAGGCTCCCCACTGAGCAGAGAGCCTGATGCGGGGCTCGATCCCAGGACCTTGGGATCATGACCTGAGCTGAAGGCAGAGGTTCAACCCACTGAGCCATCCAGGCGCCCCAGTATCTGCATTTTTAAAAAGGAAATAGTCTTTGAAGTTTAAAAAACAGAACAGTACAGTTAGTCTCAATTTGTGGTATGTGTTCAATGTCACCTGTTGTTAATAATCAGTGGCACTAAATGGTCTCTGGGGCTTAGCCAGGAGAGAGTGATGATAGTATCTGGGGCATAGATAAGAAAGAAGGATGGAAAAAAAGGAAACAAACAAACAAAAAATGAGAACGGGTTGGCTAAAAACAAAATTCTTCCAGAAATATTTGCAAGTCATAGGTTCCCAAAGAATGCTTTCTTTCCTTCTTAAACATTTCTCTTCAACAACATTGCCTGGAGGATGTAGGATCCCCAAGATTGTGGCAACAATAAGAAAGTGCTCTAATTCAGTGGTAGAGTAGAAGAAAGGAAGAGAAGAAGATGGTCAGTTTAGGACAGTGCTCCTTGACTTCTATCAAGGAAAGTACCACATCACCTGCTTATCTGGTTTTTAAGTTCTAGAGCAACGTGGAATCAATTATTTTGAAATTTGCTTGTATTAGCTACTTGAAATTTATTGTGTCTTTCAGCAGATTAAACACATGTTAAACGAAGTCAAATATCTATTTTTAATATATTCCATCCTTCATGAAATCAGTTGTTTTGCAGAATATGGTGATTTTGAACTACTCAAATTCACTAATTATGTTTGAAAAATATAATTAAATAATGGCACCATATTTTAAAAGTAAAATCAGTTTGAAAGTATTAGTCTGAGCACTACATTTTTTTTGTAGGGGTAAACTCTCTGGGGCTGGGGGACCTGCAATTTTTATGGTATTATTGTTGACGAATAGAAAAGAACTATAATGAATGAAAAAAACATAGAATCAAGAAATTATATAGAGCTTGAATATTCACTTCGCATCATTATTAATTCTACAAAATAATGGTAATATTGTATTACTGTTACTGTGTTGTACAAAAATAAATTTAATAACATAATAAAAGTGATGCTAAGTTCAATGAGTAGTAAATAATATTATTAATATTTTTCAAATGGTTATGTTGATAGTAGATTATTAAGGACATTGACATCTAAGGGATGAACAGAGCTGACTGAACATTTTGATGACATCTGATTTCTGGGTTTATTGCCTGAATTCCTTGATTGTGTCTGAGGCAATTTCCCTGGAAACCCCTGGACCCCAATTTGGATAGTTGCCTCAGATGAAATTTAAGCTTATACTTGTTTACAAAAATTATGCTTTCCCTGATTTGGTGACCTCCAAAGGGAAAAAGATGATAAACGTAACAATTGCATTATTTTTGTTTTTTCTACAGTGTAAAATATCATTATTAAAATAACCAATAGTAATAATTAACAACTATCTACTTTCTAACATTTGTACACAGATTTTAACAATTATATGATTCAGAAAACTTGTTAAATGCAAACATCTAACTACAGCTCTATATTTTCCTCACCAAACTTCATCTGCTCCCCATCTTGTTCTTTTTTTTTTTTCCCCAGGTTTCATCTGGAAGTTTGGATAATCACTCACTCTGAACTTTGATTAGTCAAAATTATTCTATCTCTAGCTCTGATTTTTAACTCCATATTTCACATTTTAAATCTTATTTATAACTCTTCAGGGAAAAATTATTAAGTTGCCTTTCCAAAGCTCCTATATATGTGAAAATGTTAGGTGACCATAAACTTTAAGTGGATATTAGTGTTAGTTATTGTCATTTCTTTCTTTTTTCAAAGAAAAAAATTATACTTGAAAGTAGCAGATGGATGTACTATAGATCATCAGAAGGGATACAGATCATTGCTACCATTCATGCATCTTGATATGACTCACATTTAGTGGGAAATAAATGATTAACATAAAAGCTGCAGCAAGACAGTGAGTGAAAACAATTTTCTACATGACTGTAATTTTTATGGTTTGAATGAAGAAATAGCCACAAACAAAAGGCTTTCCTGGTACACGCAGAGGTTTTTCTGATGTGTAGTGACTACATGCATTGGTTTTGGATTCAGGTGGACCTGAATTATTTTTCAAAAGTGTATTAATTTTTAATCACACGGTGTCTCATGAATAAATTTTCCTGATAAGAATTCAAACACAACAGATAAACATAAAGCACCCTTGACTGTCTTTCCTTACCCCCGATCCTAGTCCCTTTGCAGGAATATTTATTGCTGTCAGTTTGGACATATTCTCCCAGAAATTTTCTAAAACATAGAGATATTCCTATAAATATAAATATGTTATAGGTGTTAGCAAATATAAAAGACCTCTATAGGAAACCATTAATATTTTATTCAATCAAAATTATATGTCAGGAATTTTTCCATAGCCAGCAATGAATACCAATGATTGTTTCTATTTATTTGTTATGAAAAACAGTACACATAGTAGTGAAATACCCTTGTGTCAGCTTCTTTATGCAAATAGGGGAGGAATAATACTGCTGTTTTATGGTGTATGGGCATTATTTGGGCTTACTGAGCACTAATGTGTCTGGTACACTTTGCCCAGTTTCTGAATCAAAGAACTGAAGCATAGGGTGAGTAAGTATTTACTTACTTACTTATTTTTAGAGAGAGAAGGGTGGAGGAGGAGCAGAGGGTGAGAGAGAATCTTAAGCAGGCTTTACGCCCAGCCCAGAGCCTAAAGCAGGGCTCCATCTCACAACCCTGAGATCATGACCTGAGCTGAAATCAAGAGTTGGACGCTTTACTGACTGAGCCACCCAGGTGCCCCGAGAGTAAGTATTTTTAATAAGAAGATAGAAACTAAATTGTGAGAGATTAAGTAACTCACTACAGATTATATAGAGATTAAGCGGCAGAGCAGGGATCTGACCCTGGAGCGTTCTGCTCTCTTCACGGTGTTGCTGTGCTGTCTCTGGAGTGGATACCCCCACACTGAACACATAATAGAACAGACTTGCACTCTCCCTCTGGTCATCAGTGAGCACCCATTAGCCCTCAGCGTCACCAATACCTGATATTAAATGGTTAAATACTTGCCAATTGGTCAGGCAAAAAATAGTATCTCGTTATTTTAATTAGCATTTCCCAGATTTCTGGTGACACTGAACATCTTCTTACAGTTTATCATACGTTTGTAGTCCCTTTTCTGGGATTTATTTTAAATAGATCTGGGATTTGAGGGTGATCTTATTGCAACATCTGTCACCTCACTGATCGCCAAGGTTGATTTGCCTGCTCTGTTGGCTAGCCTGGGGTCCCCTTCTGCCTTCACCACCCCATTTGCTCCTTCCCCAAGCTACTGAATGAGCTCAAAGAAGACGACCATCCCCGGTAAGGGATACCCTCGATCTTACATCAAGAGTATCTGGGTAGCTGTGCTCCCCTGCTAAACTCTCCCAACAAACTCTCAAGGTCCATTGTAGGAGAATGTAGGGTAAAAAAGTATAAAACAATGATCAGAAAACTGAAGGATTAGATGTAAAGATGAAATGAATCCATAGGCTGGATGTCTCTTCTCTCTCTCCACACACACATACACTCACACGCCAAAGAGTTGGTAAGTGTTTCTGTATGTTTCCAGATAAATACCTGTAGCATATTAAACTATATAATCAGTATATGCACACGTACCATACAAATGGTTTACAGACGTACTGTGTGGCCTGGGTGCTGATGAAGGACACATTCTGTGCAGGTCATTGTCAGCTGGTCCCCATCTAGCTTCATTGTCTGTCTTTCTATGCCCCAGGCTGGGAGGATGGCCAGCTCAGGACTGCCTCTCACTGGCTCCTGTGTGCCCTTTGGCTTCTCGCTATGTTCAGCCAATGTCAGGGCCTGTAAGCAGATCAGAGGGCAGCAGCAGAAACAACCTCCATAGTTATCTCTTTGTGTCTCCACCGCTGTCTCACTGTGGATGTGGCAGGACTTGCCTCCACTGTGGCCACAGCTCTTGCTGGGCAGGGCTCCAGCTCTGGCGGGATTCAAGTTGTACAGTTTTCTCCCCTTGGCTTTTGAGGCCCAGGGCTTGTCAGAGCTTCCCACTGTTCTTCCTCCTGGGGGTTTCCCACCCTTTACTGGTCCCTGTCACTCTGCCCACTCATAGTCCTTCTATGAAAATCTCCTTGGCTATGTGATCTGGAGTAGCTCCTCAAGTTTTTGCTGCGACATTGCTGGGCACAACTTCTAATTAGAGTACAAATGACATTTTAATCTAAGAGTAGCTAGGAAAATCTCTTTCCTGATTTTGGTCCAAATCCTCTTCTTACAGAAAATCAGATTCTGCATAATCCACTTACTATTCCACATCCAGTAGACCCATGCCAATCCGTGCTGTACTGACTATTTGCTCTTCTCATAGCTGTGATTCTTTCCAGCAGGAGTGAAATGGAAAGTCCCAACCGATGTTTACACTGTGTCACCAATTGTTTTGTGCAGGCTAAACTTGTGCCCCAAAGGGCACATGTATTTTTTACTTTGGAGAATTTCAAACTCATATAAAAGTAGATGGAATAATGTAGCGAACCCATACCTACCCCAAACTCAGTTTCAATAATTATCAACACATAGTCAATCTCATTTCATCGATACCTGCATCCACCCACTCTCTTCTTGTGTTATTTTGAAGAAATCTCAGAGATTGTAGCACTTACTCCGTAAATATTTTGGTAGATGTCCTTGATATCGTCAAATATGTAGTGCTCAAAAGTCCACTTGTCTTGTATTACATGTTAATAGTTTGAATTAAGACTCCTCATTTCAGTTGATTATCATGTTTGTAATTTTCCTTTGATCCACTGGTTTCTCACCCATTTCCTTTTTTCCCTTGTGATTTGTTGGTTGAAGACACAGAGTCAGTTGTTTGAAGAATTTCCCATAATTTGAAATTTGCTCTTTGCATGTCCGTATTGTTTTGTAGCACATCTTTCTAAACTCAGTATTTCCTGTAAGTTAGTAGTTGAAAAGCGGTAAGGGTTCTATCAGATTCACATTAGTCGCTTATGCCTTTTTAAGGCCATTTAAAAAGTGCTGTTGTGGGGGCGCCTGGGTGGTTCAGTGGGTTAAGTCTCTGCCTTCAGCTCAGGCCATGATCTCAGGGTCCTGGGATCGAGTCCTGCATCGGGCTCTCTGCTAGGCAGGGAGCCTGCTTCCTTCTCTCTCTCTCTCTCTCTCTCTCTGCCTGCCTCTCTGCCTACTTGTGATCTCTCTGTCAAATAAATAAATAAAAAATCTTAAAAAAAAAAAAGTGGTGTGTATTCTTTAATCAAGAAACTTTTAATCTCTAGTTACCCTTATTTTACGGACGTTTGATTCTGAAAGCCTAGATCTGCTTGGACTTGCAAAATGGTAGTGACTGCATTCTATTATTTCTTCATTTATTGTCTGGAATATTTCTGTTAAGAAAAATCTAAAAGCAAAATTTTCCTTTGACTACTATTTGTTCATCTGGTGGTATAGTTTATACTGGGAAGGCAGGAGAAATGATCAATTTTTAAAAAAATTTTTACTATTTTTAAAAACCTTGAGTTGGTATATCCTCCAATGGTGACTAGTTTATTTTAATATAATTATGAATTCGTGAAATTAGACACATTACTATATTTCAGTTATTATCTTTAATAGGAATCAAATTGTCCCATCTTTGGCTTCTTTAAATTAGCTGTAAGTCTTGTTGACATAACCCTAACAGTCTGATAGTTTTCTTGCTATCTGATATTCCAAACTCATCTTATACATTTATGGCCCTATATTTGGAATCAGCACATTCTCCCAGGATTCCTGTTTTCTGTTTTTCCTTTTTTTTTTAATTGGAAAATGGTTTTTCAAGATGAGAATCTGAGCATTAGGGGTATTTATTGCCATTGATTTCTCTTTGTTTCTTTCTATTGGCAGAATTCAAGGGGAAAAAAAACAATGTATTTTGAGTTCTTTTACCTTTAGATCTATTTCTAAATTTAGATCTACATTTGAGTCACGTTTCTACTGCATAGAATGTAGGTCTGAAATTCACTGTAAATAAGAATTAAAGCATTGTCTGTTTTGTTGTCCAAAAATGCATATTTAACAATTCCAGAATACAATTAGCAGTTGTGTTTCTATCTCTTCTGTGCTTTTGGTCACCTGAAGCTGACTTTCCAATAGGTTTCTCAGGATAGGTCCTCATTTCTTAAATTCCTGGATCTTCATAAAACTTCATGGCTTTTATAGTAAAAAGTGATTATCTGGTACTCTATCCTAATACTTAGTACTGCATAGTACCCCTTAGAGAAGATAACCCTGAAAATGGCCTATTTTGGTATACAAACGGCACATCCCTGATGCACTTTCTAATCAGGAACTTCTCTGGTTTTAGCAGTCCTTTCAAATTCTTACATCTTTCTTCTTTAATTCTCATTGAACCTCAATATATATGTCCTTAATTTTGCATATGTCCTCAAAAATATTAAAATCTAATGAATTTTTACATTCACTTGATATTTTCTTTTATTTGGGAGAGGGAGGGGCAAAAGGACAAGGAGAGAGAGAATTTTAAGCAGGCTTCACACCCAGCATCGAGCCTGCCTTGGGGCTTAGTCTCACAACCCTGAGATTATGATGAGCCGAAATCAAGTTGGACACTTAACTGACCGAGCCACCCAGGCACCACCAACTTGATATTTTTTTAAGAGCACATTTTAAAGGGACAAATTATAATTTATGCAAAGCATGTGATATAGAGAGTATACATTACATATTGTTAGGAATTTTGTGTGTGTGTGTGTGTGTGTGTGTGTATAAAAAACAGTATATACCATATATATCTGTTGTGAGGGGTTGCTCACAGGAGAGAGAAGAGGTGAAGAGGGAAGACAGACTCCATTTTGGGTATAATAAATGTAAGGGAAAATACTTTATAGGTAATTTATAAATGCATAAACACACATAAACACATATGTAGTACACACATGTTTTTTGTGTATAATGTGTACATTCCTAAAGGGATTTCACCTAAAGGCAACACACATACAAACATATCTATAGAAGCTTTCTCACAGACTGAACCATGAAAATGTCACAGGCTCCACAGAGACCGGTATTTTTTATTTCTTTGAGTCAAGATACTGTGTTAATAAATAGAATCAAATTAAAATGTGCTTCCAAATATGTATCTCCTCTTAAAGTTGTTAGTTATTTCCAAGTGACTCTAAAATATTTTCACTTAAATGAATTATACCTCAAGTTAAGTCTAGCTTTCTTCTTAACCACCTCCTTCTCTCATCAGCAATGCACACATATACCAAAATATCTCCGAAAACACTTCCCCTCCACATTTCTCATTTCTGTCTGGTCCATTCTTGTAATCCACCAGGCCCACAACTTGAGCATCATCTGTGGTTCTTTTCTCTCCTCTCTTGCATCTTCCGTATTCAATCTGTCATATCTCCCTTGGGAAGACTCCTTGGATTCCCTTCTTTATCTCCAGTTCCCCTGTAGACTCTTGAGTATGCAGCATTTTTAACACCAAAGCCATGTTTATTTCTCACTGGAATGAGATTGGGTTTTGCAACCACAGAGGTCTTGGTTCAAATTCTGGCTCTTCTACTTACAATTTATATTTTATTGATGAATTAATCTTTCTCTTGTTGAGTTTGTTTGTTTGTTTGTTTGTTTAAGATTTTATTTATTTGACAGACAGAGATCACACGTAGGCAGAGAGGCAGGTAGAGAGAGAGGAGGAAGCAGGCTCCCAGCAGAGCAGAGAGCCGGCTGCAGGGCTCCATCCCAGGACGCTGGGATCATGACCTGAGTTGAAGGCAGAGGCTTTAACCCACTGAGCCACACAGGCACCCCTGTTATTGAGTTTCTTCATCAGAATATCTAGGTAACATTAATTCCTTATGAGGCTGATATGAATACAAAGGTAAATAATGGTTCTGACCAAAGCCCTGTGCCTGACATAAAGTGGATGTGGAGCTACATATTCTGTTGTCTTCCTCTTTTAACAACTTGCAGCACTTCACGTCACAGCATGACGTGGCTGTAAGAACTCTGAAGGTCCTCTTCCCTTTATCCATGGTGAATATAAAGAAATTTAGCCACCAAATAGTCTCTTCCTCTCTCTCTTTTCTCTCCCTTGGTTTCATGCCCCAAATCCAAACTGATCTTTTATCTTTCCCCAACCCTGATTTTCACATTGTCCCCCATTCAAATGAGTGGATCTTGGATTGATTCTGTGTCCTCCTGTCCCTGCCTTCATAATCTGCTTCATGATACAGTCCTTCCTAGACCAAGGTACCTGCTTTGCTCTCAACAGTATCTCTCCTAAGGGCCGGGTATTCCCAGTCCTTGCTTGTTCATTGGAGCTTTGGCAACCATCGGCAGGGTTTCCTGATATGAACCACCAGTGCTGCTTATCTGCATACTCAGATCTTTAAGGATCACATAATCCCGGATTTCTCACTGACTTGCTTGCAAATCCTATTTTGTCCGTGTTGGATTGCCTTGATGTGGACTCCCTTATGAAACTTCTGCTTGCCACATCAAAAATCCACCCCAAATATGCTACTGGGTTTATCTGCTCAGTGTCTGGTCCTTCCAAACTTGTAGCCCTGATTCAAAAATATGACTGTCTTTGTCTGTTCTCATTCTCCCTAATTAACGGGATGTGGCCTACTATGTAACATCATTAGCTTGACCTTGGAGTTTTGAAACAACTTCTCTGTTCTCCCTGTATCCATGTATTCTTTTCTGTGCTCAAAGTATCCAGTTGACTGAAGCTAGACTAACCTTCAAAGCACATAGCTCTTGCTTTTTTACTCCTTTCTCACTGACTAATCATGCTTCTCTGTGAGATCATGTCCAGTGTCAAAGCCTGTCTTTGAAGTTCCTCTGTAAACTGACTCTTTTGAGAAAATTGATCTTACTCTTGGAGGCACCCTTCACTCCCTCAGGCCTGTCTACACTGGCCTCTAGCCAGTTATAATCTTTCTTATCATTCTGCCATTGCTTGGGCTGTTCCAAGAAGAAGCATCTTCCATTCTCCCCTCCTACAATTAAATACCACCTTTTCTTGAGTCCCAGTCAAGCTTCATCTTTCTCAGAAGGTTCTCTAACATTGCCCCTGCTCATAGTCGTCTTTTCTTCTCAACTCCTACGGTCTTTATACAATACCATTTACCTTGAGAGTATACTTAATTATGCAGCTAATTAAAATATATTAGACACAGCTCAGTTAATGATGTCCACAGTGTGGACCAAATCAGAAACCTGGCAGTCATTCTGGAACTTTCTCCAATCCTTCCATATTGTATTCTTATAAGTTTCCCCCAAAATCTGTCCTGAATTCATCTCTTGCTATGTGTTCTTCCCCTGCCAGAGCACTCCTCATTTCTCTCCTGGTTAGGTGAACCTCCCTGCTAACTGGCTTCCCTCTCTTCAGTCTTGACTCACACATATCTGTACTCCATGTAACAACCAGAGCAATGTTTCTAAAAGGAAAGTTCCCTCATTTAAAACATTCATTGGCTTTCGAGTGCTCTTAGAGCAAAATCCAGTCATTCACATAGCTCAAAAAACCTGTATACTCTGGTCCCAGCCTACTTCCCCAAGTTTACTTGTAACATTTCCCTACCTCTCCCCATCCTGTGTCCTTTGTACAGCATGCTCCAGGCACTCTGAACTCCTCGTAGTTCCTCTGTGAGCATGCTCTGTCCTTCCTCAGGGCCTTTGGACCTGTTAGTCTCCCTCTGCTAGGAAATATGGCTTCCCATCTGACTCCCTTCTCCTGGTTAATGCTTTTCTTTCTGGCTTCAGCTAGAAAGCTTGTCCGAGTCACCAAATCAAGGAGGGTCACCCCGGTTTTGTTCTTCTGTACCAGAGCTTATGGTTCTTTTCATGCAATTTAGCCTACTGCTTGTGACTGCCCCTTTACTGCCCCCAGATAGTAAGCTTCCTAAAGACAATGGCTCTGTCTTATCCAGTATTTTATTCTCACTGTCCATCACAGTTCCCCGCACAGAATAGATATATAGTAAATAATTATCCGAGGAAATGATTGGAAGAAGGGGAGGAAGAACAGAGAAATGGGTGAAAGAAAAACAAGAGAGAGAGGGAGGGAAAGATTGCTCTCTCTTCTAAATTTTGAGCTCTTTAAAGCAGGCAAGATCTGTATCTTATAGTTCATTTGAGTACACACTCTGTTAATTGATTAATAAGAGCCAAGACATACTTAGAGTCTTTATAGATATTCTCACTGCTGGAAACTTTTTCCCCTAGGTATTCACATGTCAGCCACCTTCACTTTATTCTACATTTTGCTCAAATATGGCCATTCTTGGACTTTTTCTTCCACCCATTCCATTCCTATTTCCAGGACACACTGTCACATCCATCGTTCTCTTGTTTCTTACACAAGCTCCTAAACTACTGCATTAGTTTACTATTGCTGCATAACAATTTACCAGAAACTTAGCAACTTAAATCAGTACGCATTTATTAGCCAACATTTTGTAGGTCCCCAATTTGTCATGGTGTGGTTGAATCTTCTGCTTCCTGTCAGCTTGGTCTGGAATCAAGGTGTAAGCAGGGCTGAATTTTCTCTGGAGACAGGAAAATCTGCTTTGGGGCTCATTCAGGCTGTTGGTAGAAGTTAGTTCATTGCAGTTGTAGAAGTGGGTCTCAGTTTTCTCGCTGGCTTCTCTGCGCTCCCGGAGGGTGTTCCCATGTCCTTGCCGTATGGCCTCCCTCAGCAGCAGCATCAGAGAATGTTCCTCACATTGAATCCTGCCACACTTCAAATCTCTGACTTCCCTGTGTTTGACCTCCACATGCAGATAAAAGATTTATGTTATTGAGTCCGGCCCATTCAGATAATCTCCCTATCTTAAATTCAACTGATTTGGGACCTTAACTACATCTACAAATCACCTTTGCCACATAAGGTAACATAGTCACAGGAGTGATTTCTGTTTTATTCACATTTCCACCTCAACTCAGGTCCAGCACACTACATAAGAGCAGGAGTCATTGGAGGATATTTTACAGTTCTGTCTACCACAAATACCATACAACATACTTGTTTAGTATTATAATATAACTATATAATATATTATAAATAATATAACTATAATAATAGTAACAATTACTATTATTATTTTGGTGTCAGTCTCCCTCCATTAGAGGGAAAGCTGAATGAGGACCGGGATTTCTGTATGTTTTGTTGACTGTTGTATCCCATTGGTGGTTGGGATACTGTCTAGATCATGTCACAGATGCTCAATAAATACATCTTGAGTGAATGAATGTGTCATATGCACAAATATTAATTCTCTTTTTAAATCTTGAAGGTATTTTGAAAAATGTTTGATGTGCAGAAATGAAGTTCCAGTATTTAAATGGATATTAGTTCAACTCATATATTTTTAACAACTACTTCATAATTATTTATGTCAAAAGAGATAACTTGTGGTAGTTTTCTATGTAGGCTCCCCTTTTGTTACCTAGAAATAAAGCAGAGCTACCCTAGCTGATGACATAATTCATAGTAACATTCACAAAACACCAGTGTCATCCATGTTTTATCTTCTTAATCTCTCTTCTTGATTCTTTTAATCTCTCTTCTTTTCTAGAAAAGCCAGAAGAAGTTGGCATACATTCTCTGTCTCTTTCTCCACATACTACTAGGACACTAGTAAGAATTGATTTAGCGGGGTGCCTGGGTGGCTCAGTGGGTTAAGCCTCTGCCTTCGTCTCAGGTCAAGATCCCAGGGTCTGGGATCGAGCCCTGTATCCGGCTCTCTGCTCAGCAGGGAGCCTGCTTTCCCTTCTCTCTCTGCCTGCCTCTCTCCCTACTTGTGATATCTCTATCAGATAAATAAATAAGATCTTGGAAAAAAAAAAAAAGAATAGATTTAGCATGGCTTTAATTCATCTCAATCTTCAAGCCTTCAACACCAGTTGGCCTAATGAAGAAATTAGTTATGCATGTAGGGTGGGAAATCAGGTTTATATATAACACTCTAAGATAAAATAAAAAGTGAAGATATAGCACAAGTACTATTAAATTAAAGGAATATATTAAGGTGTGCTGTTCTGGTAAAATAACACATTCTACAAAAGGAGAGGCATATATTAAGAAACATATACCTAAATATGAAGCAGTTACATATCATTATAAAAACAAGATTTTCAAGAATGTGAATCAATTTCTCCTTTATTACATGCTTACATTTTTCTACTCACAATTATTTTGATTTGTTGTTTTGGATAGCACACATGGAGTGACTTTTAAAGTGGACCATGTTGAATCAGTGGTTCTATATAAATATATACAAACTGGTGTGTGTTATATTAGTTATGGTTATATGACTATATACAATGTCCTCAAGTTTTATCCATGTTGTCACACACAGCAGGATTTCCTTCTTTTTTAAATGGCTGAATAATATTTCCTTTTTTATGCAGTTGTATCACATTGTTAAAATCCATTATCCATTGATGGACACTTAGGTTGTTTCCAGCAACATACTTCTTAATAATCAACAGGTCACAGGAAAAAAAAAAAAACAAAAATGGAACTGCCTTCAAGACAGCTATCAAGAACTGTGAAGGATCTGAGTTTCTATCCTGCTTGCAAGTTAACAACTTAGCTTGACATAGTTTCCAAAATGCTGGGTTAAAGACAGAGGACTCTGTTACCCATGACACAACAAGCAGCATGAACAACAGCATATTTGCATCAATTCTTCTTGACTCCAACTACCAGGGGGTCAAAACAGATAAGCCCAACCAAATGAATGCCAGAGGCTGCATGAAGAAAAACTCTGAGTTTAGGAAACCTGAATCTTTTATGGAGGACAATAAGTATGACTTCTCTGCTTTAGATGAAGACATTGTCTCTGTTTCCAAGGTTGTTTGCTGTTCTTCTAGAATAATCCAGAAAATGGGCCATCAGTGCCTTGCTTCACAAGAAGTAAGAAATGTGAGAGACTCATGGGGAATCATCTCCAAATAAGAACCTACCATAAGGAGAGTAATTAGATGAAATCCTTTATTTGCCCCACCTTTGAGATTAACTATACCATTCATACCAAGGCTGTGCTCCTCCTGAGTTTCCTGGACTGCTCCCCACTAATTATCAAGCATAGCAGGGAGAAAACCAGACCATTCCTGCTCAGGATGGAACACTTTCAATTACTCTACCGAGTAATATTTACTCTGGGGCTCCCCATCAGCTTTTCTCTGATTTTCTCAAAACTGCAATTCAGTCTGAGGCTTTTCCTACCCTATCCTTCTTCCTTCCCTCACTTCTTTCATGGTTGTCATGTCCCCATCATAATCTGAAGGCTCTGCACACCTACTCCTGTTCCCTCTCCTTTTTTCTCTTCACAGGTGTTTTCCCCAAGAAAATGCTTGTGTATCTAATTCTGTCTTGACATTTGCTTCTTAGAGAACCTGAACTGACACAGTAAATGCTAAGAATGGCCTGAGAAAATAGGCAATAAGACCAGGGTTTGGGATTGGATCCCTCAATCTCTAGATGGAATGTGACACATAAATAATCCCTGGTGAAAGATGAAAAAAGATGATGAATTATTTGCTTAAAAATTCAGCAGTGATGATAAATCATTAAATTCTTTTCCTGAAACCAATACTACACTATATGTTAACTAACTTGAATTTAAATAAATAAAAAATAAATTTAAGAAAAGGAAAAAATTAAAAATTGAAGTGAAAGTTATAAACCGTAAAAGAAAGAGAATTCACTGGTGGTGATCTTGGAAAATACTCCAGCAGAGGGGAACTCCTTGCCCAGTGTGATAATGAAGGTATTTGAGAGACATTGAGGAAATAATTCCTCCAAAGACAGTGGAGTTGACTGCTTATTAATAAGTTGTATTGATGACCTGCAGAGTTATAATGAGAAATTGAAGATGGTTAAACAATAATTAAAAGTCAAGTGTTAGAGACAGTGAACTCTTTTGTAAGCAACTGAAGAGACCTTCACTTCTTGCAGTAGAGGCACCGATACAAAGAAGAACAATACAGGACTTAAATATTACAGTCACGTAGCTCCAGAGACATTGAAATGCTGAGGTGAGGTCTATGCTCTAGTTTGGAAATATGTACCCTAAAGTATGGAATAGATGTTTTCAAGGCTTATGGCTCTGAAGATGACTCCAAACTCCTAGAGGCCCATAGTAAACCCTATTAAGAGTTCAAACTTCTTCCAAGAGGAAGACACTTTCTTTTAAGTCAACAGGTGACTCCTTCAGGAGTTGCTTCTAACTGCTTTCATGGTTACTAGGTGAAATCCCAACATAACCTCACTGGGGGAAAGCTGGAATTGTAAGGCAGAAAAGTGATCCACTCCAAAGAAGCTGCAGAAATTGGTAGGTGAGGTGAATGTTAGCAGGAGTTGGAGGAATATCCTCAGGATTGTATTTCGAATGATGAAACATGGGCCTTAACGTAAGACTAGAAAACCAAGTATTCTTTGATTTTGGACACTTTCTCAAGATAGGACTGTAGCACCCTGGCAGAGAACCAGAGAGCAAACTTACAGCCAGAGAGGTTCTTAGCAGCCTGGAGAAAGCATTGGTCTACACCTGTCATGGTAGATCTTAGGGGATGGCATAGAAAGACAAAGGGTGGTAGGCATGCTGGAATGGATATATCATATGAATGGGGCGCCTGGGTGGCTCAGTGGGTTAAGCCGCTGCTTTCGGCTCAGGTCATGGTCTCAGGGTCCTGGGATCGGGTCCCGCATCGGGCTCTCTGCTCTCTGCTCGGCAGGGAGCCTGCTTCCCTCTCTCTCTCTGCCTGCCTCTCTGCCTACTTGTGATCTCTGTCTGTCAAAAACATGAATAAAATCTTTAAAAAAAAAAAAAAGAATTTAGAAGACATGAAAGAGGATTGTGTTCTGTAAGAGGGTCCAACAGACATGTCATTTACTGAGGGCATCAGGAACCCACTGACAACAGGAGTGCCAACATCTCTAAGTTCAGTGGTGAGTCTTTTTAACTGACCCAGTGCTGATAGTTGGCTATATTGGGCTCCTGCCTTCTGGGAAGGGTGAGTAGTTCATCTTCACAGTATCTAATATTCATACTGGGAAGGGTTTAACTTCCTTACTTGCAGAGCTTCTGCAAGCACCATTATCTGGGAACTTATGGAATGTTTGGTCCATATGGAAGGAATCCCAAACATTATAACATCCAAATAGGGGATTCATTTTATAGTGAAAGAGGGTGAGATTCAGATCTGTTTTTCATATAACATACAGCACCATCTAGAAGAGGTCTGATATAATATTGGAATGGTCTATTGGATGTACAACTGAGGCACCAGTCCCAAGGTAACACTGAAATGATGGGGTGCCATTCTTCAAGTCACAGTATATATACTAATCAGAGACCTCTATATAGCTCTGTATTTCCAACAGGAATAGTTCATGGGTCTGGAAGCCAGTGGGTTAAGGCAAGGTTAGTCCCAGTTATCAACCTCAAGAATCTATTAGAAGGCATTGTCCCTTCCATCCTTCTAACTCTCAGAGCTACATGTTTAAAGGTCCTGGTTTTCAAAGGGTTGTATTCTTGATAGGAGACATGCATGATCATATCTAAACTATAAGATACAGATACTGCCTTAGCACTTTTGACTCCTTGTTCCTAGGAATGAAAAAGCAGGGAGTCAATAAACAGGTAATTGACCTGATCAGCAGGAGGAAGTAAGCCTGCTTTTACAGTGGGGCAGGGATAAATACATGTGGAACCAAGGTGATCCATTTGGAAATCTCTTGGTACTTCCTGCCCAGTTCTAAGTATGAGTGGAAACTGCAATAACTCCACCCAAAGAAGGATATATTTACCTAATGAGTTCCATCCCTCAGGAATGAAGGTTGGGATAAGCTACTATCAGGCATTTCAGGTCCTCTTGTTCGGTAAGCTACCTTTAGAAGTTGGGTTGGGTAAGCTACCAAGATTTGTGGAGTGATAACCAAGTGTGATGGGAACTTTAAATGAATAGCAGGGAAATATAGTGGACTTCTTGTGGCCTAGAAACCAAATATGGAGATGGAGATTGAAGTTTGTCCCTCTTGGAAGGAGAGACTCACAGAAATTGTGGAGAAACTGCTCTCTGAAAATGAATGAAGAAATGAATCTTTGTGGCAGATAGGGTGGGCTCTGGCATTGATGGGAATTTGCCAGTCAGATCTTTTTAAAAGAGAAAATCTCTCATTAGGAGTACAATTAACTGACAAATTCAGAATTTGCTGCAGAATTCTTGCCTTGGCCTTTCTCTTGTTGGGCTGGTCCTAGGGAACAACTGAACATGGTAAGGATACAGAGCCAAGCCATCTAGCTCAATGAAAGTCTTCTCTAATAGGAGATATTTTCTGAGGCTCCCTTCAGACTTGCCAGGATTTTCAGAGTCTACCTCAGTCTTCTGTTTCTACACAATATTCATTTTTTCCTTCTTTCTTTTCACAGGAATCATCACAGCATTTCAGTCTGAAAGTTCTTGAGCTCTTTTGGTTTTCTCTCAACTTTCCTCTTCCCTTAATAAATATCTTGCTCATGTAATTTCATTTAAAAATATGCATTAGGGCACAAACAATGAATCATGGAACACTACCTCAGAAATTAATGATGTACCTGATGGTGACTAACATAACATAATAAAAAAATAAAATTAAAATACGCTTTTGGGGGACCTAAGGTGATACAACAACTTAACAAGATTTGTGGCATGCAGATAAAGCCATGCTTTGGGGAAAAATCTTCATATTACATACTTATAGAAGAAGAAAGGTCTGAAGTCAATGAAAATAGGAAAAAAAGATTAAACCCAAAGTATATACAGAGGAAAGAAATAATTAAAAGGTAGCAAAATTTAATGAAATAGAAAATATAAAACACAATAGAAGCAAATTAAATAAACTTTGAAATGATCAATAAATTTGATAAACTTCTAGTCAAACTAGTCAAGAAAATAAAAAGAGGACATAATTACCAGTATGTGAATGAAGAAGGAAACATCACTGCAAATCTCACAAACATTCAAAGGATAAGAAGAAATTAATCTGAATGATGCATGCCAACAAAATCAAAAAGATGATGTCATGGAAGAGTTATTGAAACACACATCCTACCAAAGCTCACTCATGAAGAAATATTTAGCCTGAATAAGAAGTACATATCTATTAAAGAAATTTAATTACTTACCCAAACCTTCTCACAGAGAAACTCCAAACCCAGATGGCCTTGCTTGTGAATTCTACCAAACTTTTGGGAAAAAATAATAGAAGCTGACAATCTCTATTAGGAAGTAGAATACATAGGCATTCTTTTCAACTAATTTTGTGAAGCCAGCATTATCCTGGAGAAGAGGTCTCCAGACCAATATTCCTCATGAGAATAAACGCAAAAATCCTTAATATGAGTTTAGTTAATTGAATACAACAATAAATATCATGATCGAATGATGTTTATCCCACGATAATATAAGATTGGTTCAACAATTAAAAATTAATCAATGTAATTCACCATATTAACAGATTGTATGATTATCTCAATAGAGAAAAAATATTTGACAAACTTCAACATCCATTCCTGATAGAAGCTCTTAGAAAACTTAGAAGGGAACTTCCTCAAACTGATAAAGGGCATCTGTGAAAAACCTGTTTCTAAAATCATTGTTGATGGTCTAAGAACAAGCTGTGGTTATCTGTTCTCATCACTTCCATTGAATGGTGTATTGGAGATCCTAGCCAATGAAATACAATGCAGAAAAATACATAAAAGGAAAATGAATTGTCAAGGAAAAAGTAAAGCTCTCTTTATTTTCAGTAATGGTGTTATGTTTATAACCTAAACACACACACACACACACACACACACACACACACACACACTAAAAATTTAGGAGTAGTAGGTAAAATGAACTATATCATATATTTACCACTTCTATCTAGTTTGCTATTAATTAGGGGGTTGGAGCTACACTATGTGAGAGAGTGGGGTGGGAAGGGGCAGAGGAAAGGGGGAAAGAGAAACCTAAGCAAGATCCATGCCCAGCATTGAGCCCAATGCAGGGCTCTGTCTCAGGACCTTGAGATCATGATCTGAGCAGAAACCAAGAGTCAGACACTTAACCTACTGAGCCTCCCAGCTGCTCCCTACAGTGTTTATTTTTAATCAAAACAAACTGAAGTGTCAAAAGAACTGATTTCATTGGAGAGAATAACACGAATGCTTGAACCATATTCTTAAAAAACCAAATAGCATCAAAATATCAATGGACATAAAACACTATCCCACGAAGTCAGTCATGGAAGTCTCAACAACTAATCTTTGAAAACAACCTGATCAATGAAATATGGGGAAAATGGCATACAGAATGAGCAAGTGTGGTATTTACTTTCTTCCCTCAGAGTTACCCATATAATTTAAACATTAGTTTTAGTAGGTAGTGATTTAAAAATCCAGAGGGTAGAATATAACTTCCATATTCTTTATATTTTATTTATTTTATAAAGAAGGAGAGGAAACAGTCATGGCTGTGGGGTTCATAATTTAGCTTTTAAACACAGATTGTATGAAATTATGGTGGAACGATGAGTAAATACAGATAATGACCACTCACCGAGGTGATTTCTGGCTTTTCAACCTCAATTATCAGATTGGCTTCATGATCATCGTGGCTCATAAATTCTGTTCTAAAATGTTCTAATGGAAATAATGTAATTGTTATGATCTTGGCTATAACATTACATATTTTGACAACAAGCCCTTTCTATCTT
Source organism: Lontra canadensis (assembly GCF_010015895.1). Taxonomy (NCBI): domain Eukaryota; kingdom Metazoa; phylum Chordata; class Mammalia; order Carnivora; family Mustelidae; genus Lontra; species Lontra canadensis. The sequence continues at coordinate 12,063,905 of NW_022631011.1, forward strand.
TGGAATTTTATTTTGAACAGTCAGAAAATGTTGGCTTGACAAAATGGTAAGTAAAATTGCTTCAAATACTTTATACCTTAAACACCATAAAGAAATTTTGTCCTTGGGGTGCCTGGATGGCTCAGTGGGTTAAAGCCTCTGCCTTTGGCTCAGGTCATGATCCCAGGGTTCTGGGATCGAGCCCCACATCGGGCTCTCTGCTCAGCGGGGAGCCTGCTTCCTCCTTTCTCTCTCTGCCTGCTTCTCTGCCTACTTGTGAGCTCTGTCTGTCAAATAAATAATAAAATTAAAAAAAGAAATTTTGTCCTAATTCCTAATTTACAACTAATGAATAGACCGCAATGTTTTCATATAATTTTTCATATTCAGAGATTGACTGTCCGTTTTCTAAGGAGTAAGTTAAATGCATCTCTGCTGTGTTTCCTATTGTTTTAGGAAAGTAAATGTAAAGAAAGTGTTTTCTCTTTCACTGTTTTAGTCTGGGTATGTGTCTACATTGTGACCAATAACCTCGATCGTTGTGGGTCACATTGTGAAGCAGAGAAGACATGCAAATCAGGTCATACAAACTAGTTTTGTCTGTGTCATACATTTATTTTTTATTCACAGACATTTCAACTTTGGGGGGGTCTCATTTATTTTATCAGTAAAATGTAAATAATAATAATTCTCCCAAATATCTCAGATATTAAACATGTGAAAATTATTTGATCTGTGTAAAGATCTCACCAAATGGGTCATCTAAATTTGATGAAATCTTGAGCCTCCACATCCTGCCATGAATTTGTATCTTGACATGAGAGATTATGGAAGAGTGGAAGAACATCTTTCTTAGAATCAGTCAGGCCTATGTTGAATCCGGGTTCCATCATTTACTAACTGTGAAATCTCTGGCAGTTGATTCAGACCTTTTGAGTTAATCTGTTAAACAAGGTCAGTAACTTCTTTTGGAGCTTGGGGTATTAAAGTTAATATATAATGTACCTGGTGCACAGTATTTATGCTTAGTACAGGTGCACTTAATTTGAGGTGCGTAATTGTCTTTCTTCTATGCTTCAGAGAACATTTCAGAGCTGGAAACAGAATGAGGACTATCTGTCTCATCACTTCATGTACTCTGAGCTTAACGTGGAACATGGAGGCAGCATCTGTAGGAAGATCACCTTGCAGAGCAGCATAGTGACCTGTAGCATAATGCTAGGACCTCCAGTACCTCCTCCCCTGTACAAGTGGGTAATAATACCATCTTCCCAGGGGGTCAAAAGGAATACATATTCCTCTGTCTGGTATATAGTTAATGACTGATAAACATGTAATTGCTTGACTGAACTTAATAAAGAAAGAGAACATTATATTTCTAAAGTTTCTACCATCGCCCATCAGTTAATTCATTCTTTCTCTTCCCTGCATCGGATCTCAGACATGCCCCATAGCTTTTCTCAGAAGAATAAATTTCATCTGAATAATGTAAACACACCTCTCTAGTATAATAAGCAACATTTTAAAATCACTCAATGTAGTTTCTCCCCTTTCCCCAGCTCAGATGGGAAGCCTAGCGGGGAGAATGGGAGCAGGACTGACTTGCCCTTCTTGCTTCCTCTCCTTCCCTAGCTCCTCCTCAAGTCCTAGCTGTCCTCTATCTGGTAGCCCAGGGTTACCTGAGCCCTGGGGGAAGACATTAGGGACAATACCTGCATTGCATGACTGTTTCTTTAGGGGCTGATGCACAGCCGTTAATTCTTTCTCTCCTGAATGCACTTTTTGTGTGTTTTAGAGATCCTGCCAGGGCATTCCTTGTTCACATAAATGCCTCTCTTATGGCTAAAGCCATTTTCCACTCTCCTTTACCTGCTGGTGTTCTGGCTTCTACCTAGCTTCGCACATTATCACCTTTGGGATTCCTCTGTTCTCCAGAGAAGTAATTCCCTTAAGGGGAATTCATTCTAAAATGACCTCAGTTTTGTGTTTTCTCACAGATTAGCAAAGATTAGGTTGGCCCAAGGTAAAATCCATGGTTCCTTGCCCCACATTTTGTTGAAACACAGTGCATTCCCAACATTACTTATTTTTTTTTTTCTCTCTCTCTCTTTCTCTTCCCGTTTCAGGTTAAAATTCCATGGGGGTGCTTATCAGACTCTCAGAGTGACCCCCGTTGGAGCCTGTCAGCTAACCTCATCCTCTCTTGCAAGGGATGGGTTGGGGTAGAAGATAGACGCAGCCCACCACCAACTACCCCCAAGCTCATTTCCGCTTGGCTTCAATTGCAAATTCTTCGGTCCTTCACTTCCTTGAGAGGGAGCCTTTGACACTTAAAAGACGTCTTCAAAGTCCTCTTTTCCCACCTCATACGAGATTGGAAGGAGGGTCTGTCAAGTTGGTAGAGCCAGTTTCACAAAGCAGAAGCATGTTTTGCATATAGTCTGTTACTATACAATCTGAAAAGTATTTGGGGCCTGCTGTATTATTCTCAGCCCAAGGTGGAGTAATTCCTATTTTAGAATTTTGTTAGAAATATGGAATATTGCAACTCGAATTAAAATCAGTTGCCTCATGCCCAAACATGGTACCACTCTTTTTTCTTTGTCTTTTTTCTGCTGCAAGAACAATTAGATTAATTTTATTAAGAAAATAAAAAAAAAAAGAATTAACGATTGGGTTCCTAGTCAAATACTGTCCATTTTTTTCCAGATTTCCTGAAAAATAACTGACATACATTACTATATAAGTTTAAGGTGTCCAGCATGATGGTTTGATTTACATATAGTGTGAAATGACTATACACTAGGCTTAGTTAACATCCATCATATCATATAGGTACAATAGAAAGAAAAAAAATTCTTGTAATGAGAATTCTTGGGATCTACTCTCTCAGTATCCCTGTGTACCGGGTATATCGCAAAGCAGTGTTAGCTACAGGCATCATGTTGTACATCACATCCCTAGTACTTGTTATAACTGGACCCATTGAACACTTTCCTCCAATTCCTCCTCCCCCAGTATTATCCTTACCCCCAATCTGATCTTATTTTCTGAGTTTGGTGTTTGGGGCTTTTTTTTTTTTTTTAAGATTTTATTTATTTATTTGAGAGAGAGTGTGAGAGAGAATATGAGAGGGGAGAAGGTCAGAGGGAGAAACAGACTCCCCGTGGACCTGGGAGCCCGATGTGGGACTCAATTCTGGGACTCCATGATTATGACCTGAGCCAAAGACAGTTGCTTAACCAACTGAGCCCCCCAGGTGCCCCAGGGGCTTTGGTTTTTATGTTGTTGTTGTTGTTGTTATCAAAATTCCACATGTAAGTGAGATCATATGATTATTTGTCGTTCTCTGTCTGACTTATTTCATTTAACAAAATGTCTTTAAAGTCCATCCATGTTATCTCAAATGGGAGGATTTCCTTTTTTCCCCAGTAGCCGAATAAGATTCTTGTGTGTGTGTGTGTGTGTGTGTGTTTGTGTATACATATATTACAACTTCTTTATCATTTCATCTACTGAGGCACACTTAGATATTTCTATGTCTTGGCTATTGTAAATAATGCTGCTGTGAATATGGGGGTGTAGTTACCTTTACACATTACTGCTTTTTTTTTCTTTTGGGTATATTCCCAGAAGTGGAATTACTGGATCATATGGTAGTTCTATTTTTAATTTTTTGAGGAACCTCCCTACTGTTTTCCACAGTGGCTACACCAGTTTGCATTCCTACCAACAGGTCACAAACCTCCCTTTTCTCCACATCCACGTCAGCATTTGTCATCTCTCTCTCTCTTTCTCTCTCTTTTCTTTTTTTAAAGAGAGAGAGAGCGTGTGAGCATGAGCAGGGAGGGGCAGAAGGAGAAGGATAGAAGACTTTTTTTTTTAAGATTTTACTTATTTATTTTAGAGAGAGACTGTGTGCATGAGCAGAGCAGGGCAGGGGGACGGGAGGGGAGCAGAGAGAGAGGGAAAAGGAATCTCAAGCAGACTCCCTGCTGAGTGAGGAGACAAAGGCAGGGCTTGATCCCATGATTCTGAGATCATGACCTGACCTGAAATCAAGAGTCTGAGGCTTAACTGACTGAACCACCCAGGTGCCGCTTGTCATCTCTTGTCTTTTTGATGATGGCTATTGTAACAGATAGATGAGGTGATATTTCATTGTGGTTTTATTTGCATTTTCTGAATGACTAGTGATATTGAGCATGTTTTCATGTATCTGTTGGCCATTTATATATCTTCTTTGGAAAAATGTCTATTCAGGTCTTTTGCCCATTTTAAAATTCGATTATTTGGTTTTTTGCTTTGAGTTGTAAGAGTTCTTTATATATTTTGCATATTAATCCCTTATCAGATATATGGTTTACAAATACTTTTTCTCATTCTGTAGGTTCTTTCACTTATTGATGGTTTATTTTGCTGTGACAAAGCTCTTTAGCTTGATGTAGTCCCACTTATTTTAAATTTATTTAATTTGTGTATTAGATGCAATTTCCAAGAAATCATTACCAAGACCCATGTCAAGGAGCTTTTTTCCTATGTTTTCTTCAAGGTGTTTCATGGTTTCAGGTATTACATGTAAGACTTTAATTTATTTCAAGTTAAATATTATGAGCACCACTCTTACTTAGAAGAAATGCAATGCTAGCACCTGGAAAAGAGAAAAACAGCATTAAACTATAATTTAAAACTTTTAGCTTTGGTCTCACTTAAAAACTTCAAACTTGGAATTACATTGCATTAATTGTGCTACCACATTATTACTATCATTGGTAGCAGTTATGAGAAAATAGGATTACGTTGATTAGTGGACTTTTTTAGCTTTTATGAAAGAGTATTTGCATGGGAGACAGAATTAGATGAGATGAATAAACGATTTTCTTCAATCGACGCAGTTTAAAGTTGTATGATCAGTCCATAGATTTTTTTTTAATGGCATAGAGGTGTTTCTCTTTGATTAAAAAAGATTATTTTAAAACCAATTCTCTAAGTAAACCTTCAAAACACTTGTTTGCTGTGATAGACTATGCCATGAAGAAACATTGTGAACTTCTCCTTGACATAGGGGTGGTCAGAGAGTCATTGTACTTGATTATAGAAAATGTGTTTTCCAGGGGTGCCTGGGTGGCTCAGTGGGTTAAAGCCTCTGCCTTTGGCTCAGGTCATGATCCCAGGGGCCTGGTATCAAGCCCCGCATTGGGCTCTCTGCTCAGCAGGGAGCCTGCCTCCCTTCCTCTCTCTCTGCCTACTTGTGATCTCTGTATGTCAAATAAACAAATAAAATCTTAAAAAAAAAAAAAAGAAGAAGAAGAAGAAAATGTGTTCTCCAGTGAATTAATTCCTTTAAAAAAACAACCGGTCAACCAACCAGCTAATACTTGGACAAGGAAAGGCATTAGCATCTTTGCAAGTCTAACAGTTGAATCTATGTCATGTTCTAAGCACTACCATGGTAGAGTTTATGGGTTAGTCAAGGATAATAAGAATGAACCTGTCCAAATGCCTGCCAGAGGTGGCAGAGATACTGGCAAGGGTAGGAATAGGGATTTAGGAGCTTGAATTTCAGTATGACTACCTATTAGAATTTGGGGTGGGAGGAAGAGTATCATTTGTGGAAAAGATTAAAGGTAAAGAGTGGAGGTGAGATCGTACAGCCTTCTTAATGAGTTTAGATGTTCTCTGAGGAACGACAGACAGGTAAGAAATCTAGGTTATATAATAACCTGATGTGTCTTGACTTCCTTTATAGATTGTAAATCCCTCAGTGGCAGGGCCCACTTTTCCCATGCTTTCAATGATATCAGCATTTTTATCTAGAATTGTGCACAAAGTAGGGGCTAGAAAATATTCTCACGAATGATGATGAGGAAGACTTGCTTCTAGAACATTCGCTTTATGACCGCATATAACTAAAATTTGTCCCTAAGCTACTGGATTTTAGGTTAAAAGAGAATGTAGTATATACTTAAAAAAACAAAAACAAAAACATGTGTGTCATTTTCTCTTTGAGACCTTGGGAAAGAATAAGGATGGCATTAGTGGAAAAAATACTTTAACACTAGCCAGACCTAAGTTTTTAATTCTACTTGCTATGTGACCTTGGATCTCATCCGTCTTTGTCCATGAAGCAAAGGCATTAATACTTAATTCACAATACTTAATTCATAAAATGGTCAGGAATGTCAGATGACAAAATGTGTATAGTACAGTACTTGATTCAAGAAATAATAGTGAAATTCTATATATACATAATATTTTAAATATTTTGGCTTCACAACCTTAATAAAATGTTTTATGTTCATGGTGACATTTGCTCAAACAATAGAAAAAAATCTTTTTTGACTGATTTCAAAGTAACACAACTCAAAGTTTAATTTTTTTTCCAAAATTTAATTTTAGTTTATTTTACCCATGGTCAGTAAGTAAAAAGTATTGAGTAAAGGTCTTGTGCCAGTCATCTGTGGAAGAAAATAGAATGAAATTCACCACCAGGGGACTGGTGAGGCAGGAAGGTTATACAGGACATGGCTGTTTGTGTTCCAAGGAACAGCTCTTAATCATTGAGGGAACTCACTGATTTGAGATGACTAAACCTAGGGTTTCTTTGGAAATGTTCAAGGCAATGTGTCTAAATTTTGTTTTGAGAACATTTAGTTGAGAAAATTTTAAAGCAATTTCTGCAATTAACAAAATTTATGTGCTACTGGTTTAACATTAGCAGTGAAAATTAAAGTTAGAAGACATATTACATGCTTACTTCTTCCAGGATACAAACAACTATTAAATACAGTCTTATGTTTGAGGGGGGGAAAAAGAGAGAAATTCCCAATTGCTCTAGCACCTATTTTAAACAAAAGCTTTGGAAAAAGTACGTTTCAAGGAATAAATGCACAAGCAGTCTTCATTTATCACATGGCTCAGTGACTGCCCTAGAGATTCTGTTTTCCTCATTAGGAGTTGCCCTTTCACAATTTCTCTCTCTTAAAATATTAGGATTGAGATGAAAGAATGGAAGGCAATACGGGAGCAATGATGCATTGTGGCAGAAATAATGGAACAGCAGCAGATGCAACCTATAGCAGAATCCATGGCCCTTTTGTTCTTTTCTCATTCTTGGATGTCTGCTCAGGATGACCAGCTCAGAGAAGGGAGTCTTACCTAACCCCCTGTGACATATAATCATGTCTGCCAAAAAGATATATTGGGAGTCCTGATTCCCCACAGAGACACAGGGACACAGAGACACGGGGAAGAAGCGCATATGACGTCAGAGGCAAGGATTGGAGTGACAGAGCTGCCAGTCCAGGATACCAGGGATTTCTGGCAGCTACCAGCAGTCAGGAAGAGGCAGTGAAAGAGTCCTCCTTAGAGCCTTCAAAGGTCACCACAAACACCTTGGTTTCAGAATTCTGGCCTCTAGAACTGTGAGAGAATAGATTTCTGTTGTTTCAAGCCACCCAATTTGTGGTTCTCAGAGCAGCTTTAGGGAACTAATACACCCCAGAGCAGGTCTATTCCCCTGTAATAAACTTTTGAGCTTCCTTGAAGCTCAAAGTTGTCTCTTTCTCAAAGCCCTTTCAAAATTAAAGGGAACATTTCTTTTTTTTTTTTTTTAAAGCAGGCAATTCTGAGGGAAGGGACCATGAATATTTTGTTTATCCCCATAACCTCTGCACTGCTATATTGCCTGGAACAAATAGGTATTCAAAGATTTTTTTTTTAAAGATTTTATTTATTTATTTGAGAGAGAGAGCACAAGGGGCAGACAGATGGAGGAAGAGGGAGAGGGAGAAGCAGACTCCTGCTGAGCAGGGAGCCTGATGTGGGGCTCCATCCCAGGACCCTGGGCTCATGACCTGAGCTGAAAGCAGATGTTTACCTGACTGAGCCATCGATACATATTTTTTGAAATGCAGAAATAAACCGATCTGCTGTGTTAGCTCTTAGACACATGCATGTTATAACTCTATATAATACCGAAGTCAGGTCTGTTGGTTTCTATGTCAGTTAAAACTCTTTTAGTGACATGCAATGGAAAACAAAATTCAAACAGCTAAAACAAACAAATGAACAAAAGAGTTATACACTGGCTTTATCTTCAAAGGCCAGCAGTACAGCTAGTTCTGGGTGAGGACTGATCCAGCCACCTGTTCAAACAGTATCACCAAGGTCTGGCTTCTCTTTGTCTCTCTGCTCTGCTTCCACTTGGGTCAGCTTTATTCCCAGGCTCTGTACGGTGGTTCCCCCTCTGATTACAGAGGACCTACGGCAAGCCTTATACCGTTAAAGCCTACCACCTAGAAAGAGACCAATCATTGTAGCTTGTGCGCATGTCATGAGACTTATTCTCTGTATTTCCATTCTTGAGCCAATTGCAGAGCTTAATTCAAAGACTGGACATAGGGGTCATTCCTGTCTCGGTCACATGGCTAAGGATTTGGGAGGAATAAACTTTCTAAGGAAAATCAGAGTATTATTGATGGAAAATAGAAGGTATGGATGCCATGTGGCAACCAATTTATTTCTAATAGTTTGTTGTGACATTGACCACAATAAAATCCCCTAAGGTTGAAAATATTTAGCTTTAATGATGAGAAATTTTGTATCACAGAATTAACTAGGTGATTATTAGAGTTGGCTTTAAAATGAATGGAAGTATTTCAACGCATGAATGTGAGTCAGTGTTCTAGACTTGGTTTTAGAATGCCTACTCAATTAACTGTCTTGTTACTATTATAGTTCACAGAGGATATGAAGAGTACAATAACATGATTTTTATCCCTAATATTTATATGCCTCTCTTAACCTACTTAACATAAACTCATGAACCTAGCAGGAGATAAACTATTAGTGATTATAGTCACTGTCATCATAGAATTCAGTCTCAAATTTTAATATGCATTCTTCAAATGATTCATAAACATAATTTTGTCACTAATATTAAACTTTAAAAAATAACTGACCTTAAGGTGATGTAAAAATTTTGATAAAACTGAGAAGTAAAACATTGTCTACATTTTCTGTATATACATGGCTATGCACTACATAATAATAAAATTTTAGTAAGAAATTTATTTGACCCCGATCTGAACCTTGGAAATTTTTGGTGTATATTAAGATTAAAGAAGACTGTTTTCTTGATACATTTCATCATCGACATGCAAAAGTATAATGATAGCATCTTTCATTGACTACTTACACATATATACAAAATATAAATACAAAAAAACATGGCTTTAGTATCAGGGATGCAGGATGCTGTAATATACAAGAAAAGGGCATTGATTTATTCTTTATTATATATAACTACTTTTTTCATGTTTAAAGGAAATAAGGAAATAAACAGCCTGGATGTATATGCATATACAGCACTTTCTAGAAGGAGAGAGGAGTTTATGTGGCAGTCTTGAACATTCTGTCTCTAGAGAGGGTTTCTCTATTGAGATGCACTGATAGACTTCCCTTTAACTTGAGTGAAATATTTTTCGAGAACATTCGATGATCTGCTATTTTATGTTCACTGGATAGATTTTTCTACTTAACTTCCTAAATGTCTGATTTATCAGAAAAGATTTGCCTTGCCTAGTGGGCAAAAGTATTGATGTGTGTTCTAATTTAAATTAATAAACTGGCATTCTGGTTTTCTAAACACTGCCCTGTGAGTTTGACAGATTTGAGTCTTACCTATTTGGGAAGAACGCGTGAAACTGCATTCCTGGAGCAGTCCAGGTGGGGCCAAACATGGTACCATGGTGGCTGCTCCAGGATGTGGCTCATGGAGAGGGATTGCCTGAGTATTCTGCTGTCTCCTTCTTTAGTTGCATGTACTAGGATCATTAACTTTAGGAATGGTAATAGTGGGGGAGGGAGGCAATTGTCACTTTTAAGTAAAACCAAAAGAGGAAATAACATGTTATAAGCAAGTTTAGACAGTGTTCAGCATCCCCAGTCAAGACATTTCACTGGAACTAGAAAAATAAAACAGTGTTACTATAACACATCAACCAGGGGCTTTACTTGCCATAACTCTTTGCCTGCAGGATGTATATGTAATTAATTTTGGGTCTAAACTCAAGATTTTGTGTTAATTTGACAGAAATAAAATGTATTTATGTGACAAGAGGAAAATAACTCACCATGTGTAGCAAGTTTTCTCAGTTTTTTTTTTAACTTTCTACTCAATGTGTATTTCAAATTAGGAGGAAAGAAATAGAATAAAAAAGGGTTTTTTTAATAAATGAATAAATAAATAATAGTATTTTTAAGAATTTGGATGATTGTTTCTGAACATTTGATTCATTTAAACAGCCTTTTTTTTTTTTAAGATTTTATTTGTTTATTTGACAGAGATCACAAGTAGGCACAGAAGCAGGCAGAGAGAGAGGTAAAAGCAGGCTCCCCGCTGAGCAGAGAGCCCGACGCGGGGCTCAATCCCAGGACCCTGGGATCATGACCTGAGCTGAAGGCAGAGGCTTTAAACCCACTGAGCCACCCAGGCGCCCCTCATTTAAACAGTCTTGGGAAAACTTCATGACCAAAGTCACTTACAGGCAAGCAGAAATGTCAATTTCTACTAGTCATACTTTAACTGTTAAGGCAGCACATAGTGAATATAACGTGTGATTGTTTTCATTCATCCATGCATTCCACATTATGGACCAGAACACAGGGATAAGGAAGACAGCCAAGTCTGTTCTCATAGAGCTTACAATCTAGTAGAGAAGCCAGGCAATTATGTAACGGATTCCCATAAAGTATGATAAGGGCTCACCATGTATCATGTAGGTTTTCTACTAGTTCTAGTTAAAACAGCAGTTCTCAACTGTTTTTCTGCCATAACCCCCTGAAGGATGATATTTCCAGTGAGGCAACACTTATTTGGACAATAGTCAAGGTTATGTTCAGTTATCATCAAGGCTACTAGTTTCATTCTTTTTCCTCACATCAGAAAAGTATATTGGAATCTGAGTGAATGGGAATAATATAGATAAAATTCAATTAACTTGGATGTAAATAAAAATAGCTTGAAAGCACATCATTCTTAAACTGACCTTGCTCTGAACTTCAAAAGGGATCACGCACACTATTATCTCAGAACCACTTAAACACAGAATAGCCAACTAGCTCCCGTGTTAACTGTTACTTTAGAGAATTGCTTTTGAAATACACGGATTTGAGAGAAAATGTTTATGGTAAGGAAGACAGGAAAGGGAATATTTTATTTAGCTGACACACAATATCGCATTAGTTTTAGACATACATAGTGATTCGGAAAATCTATGCATAATGCTGAGCTCACTCACCACAGTGTAGCTCTCACCTGTCAGCATACAACGCTACTACAGCACCACAGACTGTGTTCCTTATGCTGTATCTTTTGTTCCCATGACTTATTCACTCCATAACTGGAAGTCTGTACCTCCCACTCCCCATCACCCATTTGGTTCATCCTCCAACCCCCACTCCTTTGTCAACCATCAGTTTGTTCTCTGTATTTATGGGTCTTTTTCTGCTTTCTTTGTTCATCTGTTTTGTTTTTTAGCTTCCACATGGAAATGAAATCATACGGTATTAGTCTTTCTCTGTCTGACTTATTTCACTTAGCATAATACCTTCTAGATCCACCTATGTTGTCCCAAATGTCAAGATCTTATTCTTTTTTTATGGCTGAGTCATATTCCATTATATATATGTAATTATATATTATGTGTGTGTGTGTGAGTATGGCCTCTTCTTTCTCCATTCATCTATCAGTGAACACTTAGGGTGCCTCCATATCTTGAGTATTGCAAATAATACTGCAGTAAACATAGTGGGGCATATATCTTTTTTATTTAGTATTTTCATTTTCTTTGGGCAAATACCCAGTAGCAAATAATATCTTTTTTTTTTAAGATTTTATTTATTTATTTTTTTGAGAGAGAGAGAGAGAGAGTGCACACAAGCAGGGGGAGCATCAGGTAGATGGAGAAACAGGTTCCCCGCTGAGCAGGGAGCCCAATGAGGGGCCCAATCCCAGGACCCTGGGATCATGACCTGAGCCAAAGGCAACCATTTAACTGACTAAGCCACCCAAGCACCCTGTGAATAATATCTTTTATGTACGAAGAATTCTAATAAGTTGACAAGAAACTTCCCAAAGTAAATGGCCTAAGTAGATTATGCATAGGTTAATAAAGCCAATGACTAATAATACATAAATAAATATTAAGCCCCAATTCCAACTAAAATATGCAAATAAAAATAACTACATGCCAGATATTATTTTTCACATATTGAATGAGGAAAGTTTATAAAGAAAAATAACACCAATCACTGGTGGTGCTGTAGTTGAATAGGGACTCAGATTTTGGTGATCATATACATTGGTACAACATTTTTTAATTCATTGCTTTTATGAATATTTAATTGTAAGAAAAATTATTAGGAAAATAACTTTGGCTTCATGGACTAACTGAAAAGGTGAGATTTAAAAAAAAAAACTGCAGATATATTTGAAAGTCTATCTCTTCTGATCTAAAAGTTACTTGCCACCTTTCCTTTCTACAGATGACTACCATCCTCAAGTTGAGTGTAATGTTCTTACCATTGTGCTTATTTATTTTTGCCATATATACACATATTGGCCAACAAATATATACTATTTAAAGTGGTTTTGAACATTACCTAAATTATATTTATGATATTATATATATTATTATGGAAGCTACTTTTTTCCCAATGACAATATGTGTTGAGTTACATATTGGTGATGTTGGTACCTGTAGATATACTTCATGTAAAAATTTGTACAATATTGCATTATATAAATATTCTAATTTATAACTGTGTATAAATAAATATATACATAATATTTATCTGGTTCCATTCACTTATCAGTAGACATTTGTGTGGTTCTCAAGCTTTTTGTATTATGAATAATGCTGGATTTAATAGTCACATAAATATCTCCTCTTGCACAGTTTTACAAAGAGAAGTGTTGGGCTGTGCTGGCAGATTACAAAGAGAATGTAATATAAGATGATGAACTTAACCTATAGTTTCGATATTATAAATCTATACTTTTACTGCTTGGCTACCTTACAGAGCAGTCTTTGCTTTTTTGGGAAGAGAGCATTGCACGTGACTAACAGATGAAGGCAGCCCAGTGGGCATCCTACACTTCATGTGCAGAAAGGTAGCCAAGATATTCTGCTAATAAAGATCAACTGACACATGGATTCTTCTGGGCAACTGCTCCAGCTTAATCCCGATCATTTCCTTGGAGGCAGGTGTAGTTTTTAAGAGATAAGGCTCTCAGAGGTGCCTTCTTATTTTTGATAAAGAACATTTTCTTTGGGTTTTTTGAAGTCTTCATTTGTTCCTCTCATTCTGTGTTCTCTCACGGCCATCAGACCAGCTTCTACACAGATTGCCTTGATGTTGGCACCAGAGAGGTAGGTCATCTTTAGCCAAGATCATGTCGCCCCCAGTTATGTCACTGACTAGTATCATCCTGCCAGTGTGAGTCCAAAAGTGGGAACTTGATCTTCCCAGGAACCAGGTGGCTCTTTGTAATATTATTTCTGTGGGAAAGAATATTTGAAATTTTAAACCAAACTAAATTAATGGATAATGTGCTTCTAAGATGAGAACTACTTATCTTTTTAATTTCTTACTCTAGAACTTAGTAATAATATAACAGGAACTAAACTTTGGACAAAATGTTAACATGAGGTACATTCATCTCTAAAAACCTGTAAGTGCAACTTACGAAGGTAAGTGCGAAGAAAAGCCCATTTCCTAGTATGTAAGAGAATCAAAGGAAGAATATGGGAGCTATTTTTCACTGCAGCCTATAATCATTGTTCCAATTTCTGAGGACCAAGGGTAAACTAAAAATGTGGGATAATGGAGATTCATTATCATGACTTAAAGGAAAGAAATTACTCTCGCATAAATTCTGGGTAATTTGTCTATTTCAAGCTATCTAGTAATGAATTTCTATTTGTTTATGGATTGGGTAGGAACAGTTTTTTCACAAGTGACCAGAGCCACTTGCCATCTTTCATCTGACTTCATTTATCTGAAGCTTCTGCAGATCTGGAATTTTTATTTCTGTTTAGCCCCCAAGAAGACAGGTAAATATTGTATTTTCTATTTAGTGCCTGAGAAAGTATAACCATTTTTAATGGCTAATTTCATTTAGTCACAAATATACTATTTCAGCCTATATCAAGAAATACCTAAGTGGAATTGTCAGTTGATGGTAAAAACCTGAACTATGGAACTTAATGTGATCTAATAATAATAAAGAAAAAAGTTTAACCACTTCCTAGTAACAGAATATTCATGTTAAAAATTCTCATACACCAGAGGGAAAGACTTCTCATGTTCTTGTTTTCCTAAACAGAGAAATGGTAAATTATTCGTTCTCTGTGATTTATTGATTCTTCATAAAAGATATATACTGCCTGTGAGAGATTTAAGGAGACAATTAAGTTCATCAATTCTTTATACTACACAATTCCAAAACTCCTAAGACTCAAATTGGAGTTAGTAGCTATAGTAACTTTAAAAAAATCCAATAACTCGGTTTATTATTAGTTTGTAATTAATGATCTAAAACTAAACCAACTTCTCGGAGAGGTTTATGATTGCATTCTGCAAGATTCATTTAAAAGGAATAAATAAAAGCCTGTCTAATCTCTTTAAAAATATGGAAGTTGGGCAAGTAAATATAACTTTTTGAAGATTACTGATAATTGGAATAAAAACTTAAAAGATAAAGGATTTGAGTAAAACTGTTACATTTTTTGCATTTTTTTGCATTACTCTGAGTAATCAAGAAATTTATTCCTGACCGCACACATTTTTCTGCTGAATTGTATTATACTTTTAGATAGCAAAGAAGCAGTGAAATAAAGAGTACTGTGTAAATGAGATTAAGCTGTTCTCTAACTATGCTATTAAAATTTATACAGAAGTACCAAGATATTATGGGTTCATGAGCAAAAGCATAGAATGGGAGGGCGTACGTGAACAGAAGTGTTGCTTAGCACCACAAACTTCCTCGAGGCCCTTCAAATTCTTCCTTCCCATGGACTATAAATAAAAAAAAATTTGAGAACTGTTAAAACTACATGAAAACAGCTATGAAAGTTATAAAATATAAATCATGGTTTTATTCAATAAAAATGTAAAAGATCAGAAATATTCTATTAAGTCAGAAAATAAAATCACAGAAGAGATGTGAGTGCCTTTTTCTGGAAGGATTCTTTCCTGCCATACAGTCAAGTAATAGCACCCAATTCCCTATAATTTTAATCACCTATGGCTCCGTGTTTCAGAATTTTTATCAATGTAATGATTTATCTCCAATAATCGAAATGTCAAAAAATGTATGTACTGTGATTTAATGCTCTGAAGAAATTGATATCTTTATATCTGCATCTATTGGCTATTTATTCCTATTGGTCTCTCTCTTGAGATGTGGTGGAGGGTAATGGTTAAGAAGACGAATTCTGAGCTTATGGTTTGAATCTGAGCCCCACATTTACTAGCTGTGTAACCTAGTACAAGTTCCTTATCCATTTTGTACCTCAGTTTCCTACTGTATAAATGGTGATAATATTGTACCTTTTGCCTAGGTTTTTTCCTGGGCATTAACTCTATTAATACAGTTGACCCTTGCACAACAAGGGTTTGAACTGCAAGGCTCCACTTGTACGCAGATTTTTTTTTTTTAATATCACAGCACTGTGAATATATTTTTTTTTCCTTATGATTTTCTTCCTTTTTTAAAAAAGATATTATTTATTTACGTGAGAGAGAAAGAGAGAGCGTGAGCATGAGTAAGGGGAGGGGCAGAGGGAGAGTGAGAAGCAGGCTTGCCTTTGAGCAGGGAGAACTACAGGACCTGGGGCTAGATCCCAGGACCAGGACCTGAGCAGAATGCAGATGCTTAACTGACTGAGCCAACCAGGCGCCCCTCCTTATGATTTTCTTAATGATGTTTTCTTTTCTCTAGCTTGCTTTATTGTAAGACTACAGTACATAATGCATTTAACATGCAAAATATGGGTTAATTGACTATGTTATCAATAAAGCTTCTGGTCAACAGTAGGCTATTAATAGCCGAATTTGGGGGAAGTGAAAAGTTACATATGAATCTTCAGCTATGAGCGGGGGTGTTGGTTCCCCTAACACCCACATTGTTCAAGGGTCAGCTGTGTATAGAAAATGCTTGGGAAAGTGTCTGACACACGATAAACACTACTATAGTAGTTGCTATTGTCATCTCTGTGTTTAAATATGGTATATACATTTTTTGTTTTGTTTCATTTTAAAGGCTAGCCTCTCTAAAAGAGAAACAGCAAGTGCTAGCAAAAGGTAGAGAGATAAGCAAGGTAAGGAAAAAATCTTTGATTATGAGGGACAGAGGTGGTCATGACAAAGCAGGCTGGCTCAGGAGTCAGTCGCTATGTAATCACCAGGGCGAACTCAACAGATGTAGACATTGATGTCTTACTCACAGGAATCTGGGTTTGTTTTGGAAACTGGGAGAGAATCAGACATAATTCTGTTTTTTAGGCTGGGTCTTACTTTTGGTCTGCCCTCAGTGAGTTGCACTGAGTAGGTCCCTCTGTGAGGAAGCTTTCAGTTTTCCATGTCTACACCAACTTTGGTCCAGTACCCAGATTTAGTATTTGGAGGCTCAAATGTGTCCTACATTTCTTATCCACAGATATAAGTCGTTATATGTGGGTGCTCCCTCTTAGTCCCATCAAAACTAAAGGAAATGCCTTTATTCTGCCACCTGCCTTCTTCTTTTTCTTCTTAGATAGTTGCTTCAGAATTTGGAAGATAACTTAAGGGATGAAATTCATTGAGCCTCTCAGACCCCGAGTCTATTCTCCTATTTTTGTCCAAAGAAAACATTAAAAGAACAAGAAAACATCATTTCTAGACCGAGGTTTTTCACAAGAAATTTGCAAACATTGCATGCTGTTCATTTTTTTGGTAAAGAAAGGCACCAAGATTTTACTGTTCCTAAGGAGAACAGACAAAAGTCACATTTATCAACCCTAATGGTTCCCCAAGTGACAGATGTATGCCATTATTTATAAAAGTTCGAACTTCAAGTATATAAAGGGAAATATGAACCTAACATCTACCCAGATTGAATAAATATATTCTTTAGGCACATGAACAAGAACTTAATGCTTGGTGAAGCCAACAAAAAATTTTGCCCATACATCAAGGAGATGACAGTAAAGAGAACATTCTAGGGGCTCAGACATGGAAAGGGTAGATGTAACTTTTCTTGAAGAAATCAGTACTTTCTTCTGATACATGCTGAGAGAATAGATAAGGTGGCTTAACACCAGTTGAGAACAGGCAGCTAACAAATGGAGGACAAAGTTTTACATAAACTTGAGACATTTCAAGGTGAGAGAAGACTTAAAAATAGCAACATTCTTTTTTTTTTTTTTTAAAGCTTTTATTTATTTATTTGACAGAGAACACAAGTAGGCAGAGAGGCAGGCAGAGTGAGAGGAGGGAACAGGCTCCCTGTTGAGCAGAGAGCCCGACGTGGGGCTTGATCCCAGGGCCCTGAGATCATGACCTGAGCCAAAGGCAGGGGCTTTAACCCAGTGAGCCACCCAGGCGCCCCCAAAATAGCAACATTCTATGTACTAAAGCCTAAAAATAATTCAATTTACTATCTTGATGATTTAAGTAATTATTTTTTGGTTTTACCTTTTTTCTCATCATACAGAATCGTGAATAGAAATTGGTATATTTTATGCCTATGTGTTTCTGTGATTAAATTATTTATTTTTATGTGAAATTAAACCCAAAAGAATGAATGTTGTGTCGTATTCTTGCCTACCTCAGTAATCAAGCCTAATCTATGAAGGGCTTACATTGACACTTTCTATCTGCAAGACATTGGTTTAAACACTTTCTTTACCTCATTTAATTCTTACAATAATCCTTGTAAATAGTTACCAATATCAACCCCATTTTACACATGAAGAAATTTATTTTTAGAGAGGCTAACAGACTTGCAAAGGCCATACAATTTTTCTGCAGTGAAGACCGAAAGTGTCATTAAGCACCACAGTATACTCTCTGATGTAGGCCCAACAACTACATCAGAAACAGGTTAGCAGTCACCTAGGGAGGCATATTGGTTACAAAGCTGATAAAAGGAAAAGATAATTTATTTATGCCAGTAATAGATTCTGGATGTACCTCATAGAAAAAAAAATTCTAAGAATGAAAACTACTAACATTAACTAAAATGAAGCAAGGCCTAATGAGATAACACATCATTGCATGGAAAAAAGAAAAAAAACTCAATGCAAATTCAGTGATGTGATATGTTAGAGTTTATGGTTGTTGTTTTTTTTTTTCTGCATGAGTGGGAGGCCACATCATGGAAGGCAGGACTTCCAGAATGGCAGAGTGAAGAGTTTGGCAGACTCCCCATTACCCCCATAAAGGTAACCACTTAACTAGATACAATTATTAAAGACAACAGTCATTTAAAGCCTCTGGAAATTATCCTGAGGACATCCAGCAAATGGAAAAAACACAGTCATTCAAGAAAATATACAAAATCACTGTTAAGGACAGTGAACGTCTATGGCATTTAAGCTACAGTGTGTTCCTCTGCCTCTGTCCCCATCTTAAATGGAAACTCTGTTCTCTAGGAGCTCTACTGTGGGAAATGAAGTCAAAGTGTTAAAAGCTAACAATATGTAGAAAATCTTAAAAGGAGTAGGAGAAAAACAGCTCATCATGTATAAGGAAACTCGTAAGATCAACAGCTGTTTCCTCATTAGAAACAATAAAGGTCAGAAGGAAGTCAGGTGCCATTCAAAGCACTAAAAGCAAAAACTACATCAACCAAAATCCTTACATCCATAGCTATTTTTCAAAACTGAAGGGTATTGAATTCTTTTTCCTCAAACCAGAAAACAACATGTTAGAACACTATTAATGAAATAAGATCATAATTAAACTGAATTTTATTGGTAATGGTTCAGAAATAGGAAAAAAATAAAATCTATCAAGCATTCAGGTGTTTATGAATATATCTAAATATTTGAATTTTATCATTTTGAGTTCAGTCTGTGGCATCATATCTTTAAGCATCAGGGTGTCTGGACATAAATAAAATCTTTTCCCCTAATTAAAGATAGGAAGACTAATTGGTACATGTAATAGAACACAGTACTTTTTGTAAGACTATATATCACTTATATTTGCTTAAAATATGCATATGGGAATTCCAAAAGTTATAACCTGTTAGGCTCCGTCAATAAAAAAGGTAGTATCTATATCATTGCCTTCTAGTTTTAGTGATTGAGTTTACAGATTTTGAATGTTTCTTTTAATAACTGAGTAGAGGACAGTTATGTTTGGGCTGGCATTTACAAGTTTTCTAAATCAGCATCCAATCTCAGCCTACCAGATTGCTAAAATTTTTCAAAGCATACTTAAAGTATCCATTATAGGCCAAATTTAGGTGGATTTTTAAAAGTTCTTCATTTTCCTCACACTCACTCTCTGGATCTCAAATGAAAATAAAGACAGTCATTGGGGATCCCAAATACTGTTCACAGACCAGTAGAAGTTGAAAATGTTTTCTTTGATCCATAATGATATGGAAGAAGTAAGGACACTTGGGAAACTTCTCTAATAACAAAATTAATTCAATTACTGTTTCCAAATTATACCTTAAAATAAATTTCTTTTATGAAATTACAGTAATAATCTATGGTCCTATTTACCCTTTAAATATTTTCTGGCATAAGAAAATGCAAAAATTGAGAACCATTGGTTTATATGATTACAAACTACAAGGAAACTCACAGAATAACAAGGGCTTTTGCATTTAATTAATCAGAAAGGAGACACAAAACATACCAAAGATCAATCTCATGTACTTTTACCTTTTGTTCCTACAACAGATACCACAGGAAAACCATGTATAGTAACCATCTAACAATATCCAAAGATATACTTCAGTAAAAAATTTATTTAAACATTCACTCTGATGGGAGAAAAGGACACCTGACATGCAGTATTAAACAATCTGTCCCAGTTTTGTGAGAAAGTAAAAGCAAATAACACTCACATGAAACATAACAATGTTGCCATTGTGTGGACATCCCCTGTAGCTGAAAAATTCTTCAAGTTGGCAACATGAATGTAACATCTGATCATGGGATTTGTTTTTCTCTTTTTAGGAATTTTAGTATTGGAGAGTTCAATTTCAGACTGCAATGCTTCCTGGCAAAATGAAAATGGCGTCATTTGGTAAAGGGTTAAAATCTCTGTTCTCTGTCCTTTTCTGTCACCATCCCCTGCACCCCCAACCCCAGCCTGGTCAGGATGTTTGTTGATATCACCAAAAAACTATGCAATTAGAGAGAACTATCTATCTGATCAATAATTAGGGGAGTATGACATTCTGTATGACAAAAAATTCATGGACAATGCTGATCTTTTCCCTTTTCCTTCTGTTGCTTCTTGCACTGTCAAATCATTTCTTTTTCTTACTCTCCTCTTGTTTGTATAGGTTCTGCCTATGCTTTCTGCTGACTTACAGCATCTGGACCCTGCTTCTTCAGGGTGTATTTTAATATCTATTTCATCATCAAATTTTAAGATAGAATTTTGTGTATTGTTGATTTTTAATCACCTTAACCCTTGGAGGGCAGATTTCCTATACTGGCCACGTAATAAACCATTATCGTTTTTTTTTTTTTAATTAGTTTTCCTTGATCCAGGTGATCATTCTGTTTCATCTGCGGTGGCCAGGGAAGGCTGGTCTTGTAGAACAGATTGTGGCAATTCATAAGACTCACTGAAACAGATGCCCTCTGAATTCATGTCCTGTAAGAGGGTAATAGAGGGTTTGTGGGAACGATTAATGGTGGCTATGACAGACATTAAGCCATTAACCTGTCTAGCAGAACAAGGAACCTAGTAAGTTGTGCTAAATGCTTGGCTTACATTACTTAAATCAATCATCATACAAATCCTATAAAATAGGAAGTATTCTCCATGTTTTATAAACGAAGAAATTGAGGTCAGAGAACTTTCCCAAGGTAATATGGATATGAAAAGTTAGAAATAATCTAGATTCATGTTTAATCTCTGTGTTTCTTTCTCCAAGGGATTCCTTCTTTTTCCTTCCCATATTCCTCAATGATTCATCCTAGGACTTGTAAGTAATTTGATTTTAACAGGATTCTTAACTTATGCTGATACAACCAATTAAAGACTTGATCCTGGTTTTTGGGAAAGTCTAAATTTCGCAGTTATATAACATGAGGTCTCTATATGAAACATGGATTTTTCTCTGGAATACAAGGTTTTCAAGTGTTGGTTATTATTAGCATGACATCAACTATTCATGGAGGCTCAGAAGCTACAGTATGCATTCGCAAGGTATGTAAATTATAAATTACCATGTAAGTATATGTAAGCCATTATTTTAGTACAACTCTCACTAATATATGCCTACAGGAATTGTTAGAAATGCACCGTAGCAAGAATGGTATCAATTTGGCATTCAAAATCAGATATATAAATTGTTACAAAACTGCTAGTACTCTGTGCCTTAAAGGTTATTACAAAGGCTGTTACAGAGTTACAAATTGGGGAGAAATTGTAAAAACTAAAATCTATCACAATTTTAACACTCAGAAATAATGCATTTTATATTTTGGCATATTCAGTTTTTGTATTTATATACCCATGCACACATATTTTCTATCTTTCACAAAACTGACACTCTAATGAATATTTTGAACCCATTTAAGATTTAATTTATTTGAGAGAGAGAGAGTACATGAGTGAGAGGGAGAGGGTGGGAGAATCTGAAGCAGATTCCACATGGAGCACAGAGCTCAATGTGGGATCACGATCCGAGCCAAAACCAAGAGCTGGATGCCCAACTGACTGAGCCACCCAGGTGCCTTGAATATTTGAATCCCTTTAATATTTTACATATCATCATCATTTTCTTGTGTCATTAAGTACATTTCAAAGCATCATCTCAATGACTGCATGTTACTCAAGTGTATGAAATTGACCATACTACGTTAAGAAAACAGAGAGTTTCATGAATTTCAGTATCTTTATGCAGGAGCCAGTTTCCTTTTCTCTATATTATCTCAAGTTTACTATGTATGCCAAATAGATACACTCTCGTAAGTATTTCCATTAACATTTCACAGATACCCAGAGATAAATTCTGACTACAATATTTGGGACCTTTGATGTAGCCTCAACTGTTCCTTATTTTTTCACTGAGCAAAATTCATTGTCCTTGGGGTAAGCAGTTTTTTCAGATGCTGCTGAGTATTAGTCAAACTTAACTGTTTTCTGCTCCATATTTACAGGAGGCCCCAAGTTCTCATGCCTTTAGGCTTTTGTTCAAGGGCTTGGGTCTGACTACCTTTTTTTTTTTTTTCTCCAATTCCTCATGTGTAAATTCTTCTTTTCTTCAAGGGCCACCTCATGTTTTATTCCCTCAAAGAAATTTTCTGTCCAGCAAGTCACGAGAAGGACCTATTTCTCTCTCAGCCATCACAGCTCTTTACCTATGTGTCAGTTTTTCTTAAGACACACATTTCTTTCTTGAATTAATGCTGGCTAATGGTTGGGGCTTGGAGGGGCTTAGTACATAGCAGCTACTTATTTTCTACCTGAGGTTTGAACCAAATAAGAAGTAAGAATCCAGCAGATGGGAATCAAATAGCCTCTTGCTTACTTATAAAGCCAAAATTCGCTTCCTAGTACTGCGTGCCCAACTTGTCACCAGCAACACTGATCCTGTGGAATTTCTGGCACAGAGGAAGACCCCGTTCTGTCTTCCTGGAGGCAGCACACTTAGCCAGTGGAAGGGGAGGAAGGAAGTGGACTTTGAATACTCAGTTTCTCTCTGACACTCCTGTCAGGTAACTTATTTCAGTTTTGTGGGAAAGACTAGGGAATGAGGCAAAAGATGAAGAGTATTTAATGACAGTCCTTCCTCACAAAAGCCACATAAGGTGTATTTAAATATATACCTAATGCTGCTTAGGTTTTTGATTCTTTAAGTCCTTGGGCTTCGTCACGAAGCCTCTGGTCACCCAGAAGTGTCTGGAAAGGTGTTAGCAGCCTACTGGGAAGTCCTTCTCCTACCTTCCTGAGGCTGCTTCCTGTATAGCACACCTTTATGGATTTCCTAGGCATGCTGTTGGGTGAATATTTTTTGTCAGAAGACTCAGAAATGTACCAAAACAGTTGGCTGCTTTGTGTTCTTAAGATTTTATTTTTATTTATTTATTTTGAGAGAAAGAAGCAGAGACCACATGTGGGATGAGGAGCAGAGGGAGAAGCAGACTCCCCACTGAGCAGGGACCCTGATGTGAGGCTTGATCCCAGGATTCTGGGATCATGACCTGAACCAAAGACAGATGCTTAACTGATTTTGAGCCCCCCAGGTGTCCCAGTGTGTTACTTTAAAAGATTCCAAGGCGCCTCTGTAACCAAAACTGAAACCTCACTCCCTGTTCAGTCCCCACCCCAAATTATGTCCAGGCTTGTCCCCCTGGAGAGTCAGGACTCCTCAGTTGCTGCATCTGGGGCTGAAGTTCACTGGAATGGGTCCAGTTCCTTCCAGGCTCTGATGTGCCTCATTGCTGAGGAGTTTCCAGGTCACACATACTTATCACAACACTGACTCTCACTTATGACATTGAAATTGAGTCACACGTTGCTAATGTGTCATGAAGTCATCTCAGGCAAATATGTGTTGGGAAGTAGAGACACAGTGACACCTGAGGGAGGGAGGTGGCTGAACAGGGAAAACCCCAATTTCTCCTTCTCCAGATCCCAGTCAAAGCCAGCTGTCTAGAGTTCATGAACTGCAGTCAACTGGAAGAAGAGAGATTCATTGCACCTGGGGAGTGGAAATTTACCTGTTCTCTCATCATGTAAGTGGCATTTAAGACATGGTGAATTTTCCTCAAAAAAAAAAAAAAATGCAATTCTGGCTGCTCCAGGGAAAGGGTTTATTTAGAGGAGGGTTTTTTGTTTTCTTTCTTCCTTTTTTTTTTTTTTTTTTTTTGAGGAATATTTTTTTATGCCTCACCTTCAGGATCCTTTCATTTCCATCCTCTCCTTTGAGCCCCAGGGATGTGTTAGAAGAGGACTTCTCCAGAAATTTGCAAGTCATATTTTTAGTTCTGCGCCTCTGTCATGTGCTTCTAAACATTTATGAATGTTTCAGGCCCTGCCTGAAATAGCAAGAAGAGCTAGCCATCTATTTATTATCAAGTGAGAGAGGATAGTGACCTGGATCCAGGCAGCAGTGGTGGACGTGAGTGAGAGGACCGAATTTTGTTGTATTTTGAAGACAGAGCAGCCAGGATTTCATGATAGGTGGCCTGTGCGGTATGGAAGGAAGAAAGGGAACAGTTATAGAGAATCTGATGTTTTTGGCCTTAGCTGTGGAAGAAAGGGGCTGCTACCTGGAAGGAGCACCTCACCCACCCACAAATGCTATTGGTGTCTTCAGCTCAGTCCTATTGATCCTGTCTTTCAGATCCATCCAGGGATTTTTATAATCACTCAGTATATCTGTCCTTATCTTTGAGGGTTATTTCTCAGTTATTTGCGTTGTGGATTCTCTATTTTGGTCTCTGTGAGCACACTTCTTAACAGATACTGGATCCCCTGCGGCAGGCGAGGTCTTCACTGTTTTTCTACCGTGGATCATTTTGTGAAGTCTGGTGTAGCCTAAGGGGTGTCTTCTCAGAATAATGCTTTTAAATGCATAAAATAAAGTACATAGATTTTAAAGGAACCCAATAATATTTAAAAAACACTTATCATCAGGGCACCTGCGTAGCTCAGTGGGTTAAGCCTCTGCCTTCGGCTCAGGTCATGGTCTCAGGGTCCTGGGATCAAGCCCCACATCGGGCTCTCTGCTCAGTGGGGAGCCTCCTTCCTCCTCTCTCTCTTCCTGTCTCTCTGCCTGCTTGTAATCTCTCTCTCTGTCAAATAAATAAAATAAAAATCTTAAAAAAAAAACACTTATAAAGAAATGTTTAAAATTTGTTTCCATAGTTATATATGTGGTTTTTTTCATTTCATTTTATTTATTTACTTTTTAAAAATTTTAAAATAATATATAATGTATTATTAGCCCCAGGGGTACAAGTCTGTGAGTCATCAGGCTTACACACTTCAAAGCACTCACCATAGCACATACCTTCCCCCATGTCATAACCCAGCCACCCTCTCCATACCCCTCTCCCCGCAGCAACCCTCAGTTTGTTTTGTGAGATTAAGAGTATCTTATGGTTTGTTACCCTCCCAATCCCATCTTATTTCATTTTTTCCTTCCCTACCCCCCAAACCCCCCACTCTGCCTCTCAAATTCTTCATATCAGGGAGACCATATGATAATTGTCTTTCTCTGATTGACTTATTTCGTTTAGCATAATACCCTCTAGTGCCATCCAGGTCATTGCAAATGACAAGATTTCATTTCTTTTGATGGTTGCATAGTATTCCATCATATATATGATGGAATACACACGTGCACGCACACACACACACACACACACATCTTCTTTATCCATTTATCTCTTGATGGACATCTAGGTTCTTTCCATAGTTTGGCTATTGTGGACATTGCTGCTATAAACATTTGGGTGCACATGTCCCTTCAGATCACTACATTTGTATCTTTAGGGTAAATACCCAGTAGTGCAATTGCTGGGTCATAGGGTAGCTCTATTTTCAACTTTTTGAGGAACCTCCATGCTGTTTTCCAGAGTGGTTGTACCAGCTTGCATTCCCACCAATAGTGTAGGAGGGCTCCCCTTTCTCTGTCCACATCCTCGCCAACATCTGTCATTTCCTAACTTATTAATTTTGGCCATTCTGACTGGTGTGAGATGGTATCTCATTATGGTTTTGATTTGTATTTCCCTGATGCTGAGTGATGTAGAGCACTTTTTCATGTGTCTGTTAGCCATCTGGATGTCTTATTTGCAGAAATGTCTGTTCATGCCCTCTTCCCATTTCTTGATTGGATTATTTGTTCTTTGGCTGTTGAGTTTGATATGTTCTTTATAGATTTTGGATACTAGCCCTTTATCTGATATGTCGTTTGCAAATATCTTCTCCCATTCTGTCAGTTGTCTTTTGGTTTTGTTGACTGTTTCCTTTGCTGTGCAAAAGTTTTTGATCTCGTTGAAGTCCCAATCATTCATTTTTGCCCTTGCTTCCTTGCCTTTGGCGATGTTCCTAGGAAGATGTTGCTGCAGCTGAGGTCAAAGAGGTTGCTGCCTGTGTTCTCCTCAAGGATTTTGATGGATTCCTGTCTCATATGGAGGTCTTTCATCCATTTTGAGTCTATTTTCGTGTGTGGTATAAGGAAATGGTCCAGTTTCATTTTTCTGCATGTGGCTGTCCAATTTTCCCAACACCATTTATTCAAGAGACTGTCTTCTTTCCATTGGATATTCTTTCCTGCTTTGTCAAAGATTAGTTGACCATAGAGTCGAGGGTCTATTTATGGCTCTCTATTCTCTTCCATTGATCTGTGTGTCTGTTTTTGTGCCAGTTATATATGTGCTTTTTGATTCATGGATGAAATCAAGTTATACATTGAGTCCAATAAATACTTTAATTTCAAAGTGATGATAAACATAATGATATTTTGAGATCTTAGCAACAGGAAAAGGTGGTAAGAAAATACATATCTATAACATTGGTGACAGAGTTGTAGGCACTGCAAATACTACTGTGGCTTGTTGCCTATAGTCGTCATTGAAGGAAATGCTAAATTTTGGTTCTCCACCTGAAATTAGTTAGTGAAAATGCAGTGTTCTTTTGTCCCCTTGCAATTTTCTGGAACTGTTCTGAGAATAAAGGAGCTGATCTGAACACATGCTCTACAGTGGAACGTGTTTTAACTTGGCAGGGAGGTGCAGCTAGTATGAAGGCGAGAAGCACAGGTCCAACATCTGTTATCCATAAAGCACCACACTCAATCTTGTAATGTACGTTATCTCATTTAATTGTCAAAACAATGTTGCATGTTGATTATTATTTCCATTTTATAGCTAGGGGAATTTGAGACATTAAGACACAGAGTGATTTACCCAAGTTCTTGTGACTATGACTTGGAATATATAGAGATCCATGCCTGCCCCCTTCCAAAGGATACATGGTTTCATTTAGGAATCACTCTGGGCATTTGATTAGAAACCTTGTCACCTCCATGTGCCTATAAACTTCATTTCAGGGTTCAAGTTGAAATGGTCTCAGCATCTTCCATCGCCTTTGCAATGTTTCACGTGTTCCTTTAAGCCTATTATATTTTGATCTGTAATCATTACAAAAACTGTCTTTAGAACACAAAAGAAATAGTAAAATATTTTTCAAATGCTTCTATGCTTGCACTTTTGTGGAAAAGCAATATAGGAATTAATGGGCGTGTTACTTGAGAATCTGATCTCTGGCAAGATCCTGGATAAACGTATCCAGTATTAGCTACTGAGTAATATTGTGAATGAAAAGCCTTCCTGGAGATCTTCGCCGTTCCAGTGGATGTATTCTTGGTTATGTATTGCATACACACGCTGTACAGGGAACAGCATCCAAATCTCTAAATTAATGATAATCGTACCAAAAATAAACAGACTAATTAACATTAACTATAATGAAAACACAACTATTGTTCAGTGGTCCTGATTATATAGTTTACTTAGTAAAACACAGGCTTAGAAATTTCTTTAAATGAGAGGAGTAATGGTTGCTAACACTAAATCTTCCTTTTTTCTATTCAAGTTCTCTAGCATATTAATTGCATCATCAGCCCATTTATTGATTTTAATGCCTTGCAGTCCGCTAAAAATGAAATTCTCTCCAGTTGCTTTAGGATTCCTTGAAATTTAATACACACCATGATTTGGAGATAGAGAGGTTCCACTGGCCAGTTTTAATTAAAAAATACAATACAATGAAAAATAAAACTCTAGTTTCACCAAATTACTTTTGTTCAGTGGGGAAAAAAATCCAGATAAATCAGACTTTCTTGCATTTACTTTACTAATGAGGAAATACAAGCCAAGCAGAATAAATCTCTTTTTGCTGAAATGGCAATTTGTTAGTGCTAGAAGTTTTATTTCTTATTGATTAGGTAGTATATATAAAGA
Source organism: Lontra canadensis (assembly GCF_010015895.1). Lineage (NCBI taxonomy): Eukaryota > Metazoa > Chordata > Mammalia > Carnivora > Mustelidae > Lontra > Lontra canadensis. The sequence goes on from NW_022631011.1 coordinate 12,092,107, forward strand.
GACTCATTACTCTTGAGTGTTCTAACCTGGAGAGTGTTAACAGTGGATAATTTCAGAGGGATTTTGAGACATTCTAGAAGCCCACCCCCAAGAATATGTGTATTTTGTTTTGTTGTTTATTTTTTTTGATACAGTCCTCAAAAAAAGAGGCAAGTAAACAAATACCAAAATTTTCAGTTTATTTTTAAAATCCAGTTCAGCACTAGAAAAATACATTGAAAATACATTTTGTTCTAATAATTTAAACTCCTCAAACTTAATGCTTGGGTTGGGTCCCAAAAAGCATAACACATTAGATTATTGTAAAGGGTCCAGAATCTGAAAGACTTGAAAGCAGTAAGATTTTCAGGTACAGGGGTGCCTGGGTGGCTCAGTCGTTAAGCGTCTGCCTTGGGCTCAGGTCATGATCCCAGGGTCCTGGGATGGAACCCCGCATTGGGCTCTCTGCTCGGCGGGAAGCCTGCTTCTCCCTCTCCCACACCCCAGCTTGTGTTCCCTCTCTCGCTGTGTCTCTCTCTGTCAAATAATAAAATAAAAAATAAAAATAAAAGATTTTCAGGTACAACCTGGTGTGTGAGCAGCAGCCTGTAGACTCTGAGGTAATATTTACACATACAATGTGGGAATTATTCCTGAACCGTTCCCAATGTGACATTTGAGGAACATCTTTCTATTTTTTGCTATTTGGCAGAGTACGTGACAGAGACCAAAAAGTATGAGTCATTCTTATTTTTATTGTGCTGATGTGTGATTCAGTGGCTTGACACAGAGCTATCTTTGGCACTGTTTGAAGAGTTCTGTCTCTACTCATTGGTTTGATGGGACATTCCTGAAGCCAGATTAACTCGTCCTGCTATATAGTTTGCTTTCCAGTAGAATCCCTTCGTATTACTGTAAGAAGTAGGCACAGCCAATGGTGAGCTTCAAAGGTTATGAGTCAAGGGAACTGACCTCAGCCTTTTGGTTTAGAAAGCTGATGCTGTCAATTTATCCAAGCATCCTCAGCCTAGGGGAGGACTAGCACACGGGCTTAGGAGCCAGAGCCTTCGAACTAGGCAAAGGTTCCAGCTTAGGCAGATAAGACCTTCCTAGATAAATGTGTTGAAGCTCTTAGAGTTTGTTTTCTACGTGTGGCATGGAGAGAGAATAAGGAGTGCACCCTGGATGAGAAAAAATGATAATTGGTAAAAACCATCTGACTGAATGCCCGCCACATAAAAGGTGCTGGAAAAGGGAGGGCAGTGTGGTAGCATGACATGATGTAAAGAGATCTGAAGTAGACTTTTATTTTAGAAAGGTAAGTCTGATAAAGAGAGTCGAGAGTAAATCCTAGAAGCAGAATGGATTTTCTGCTAGACTCTGAATGGCTAGGACAGTAACCCAACATAAAAGGCTGATTTATAAAGCAAAATGCTAATTTGCTCATTTGTGATAAGCTGAATACAATATGTAGGTTCATTACATGTGATATTGATAGTCTCAACCTTTCCTGAAAATCATTCATGCAAATTATGGGAGGATACAATGTAGTGTTAGCGATTTTCCAACCTAGGTTCTACCCGCAATTGCACTGTCATTCTGTCTCTTTGTGAAGAAAAACAAAGATTGTGTTTTACTGGACAGTTAAGTAAATTGTGTGTTTCTTAGGCATCTAAAGGGCACTCAGATTATTACCGTCACAGGCACTTTATATGAGTGTAACTTAACAAATGGTACATCAAAAAGAAGTGAAGATAGACAGGGCCTCTGGAACTAGGTAATTGACATTCATTTTATATCAGTTCTGTTTTCCAGGTGAGTCTGTTTCATGGGCCCATTCTTCCAGCTAGGGTCCCAGAGCAAAAAATCAATCTTTTCCTCCTCTCAGAGTTAACCAGCTCAATTATCACGTTCTGCTGGCCATAGCACACATCTCCCTTGACCCATGTAAAATCATGAAGCAAGAGTTCTTTCTGTATATAATGGACCAGGTCGTCTTGATAATCACCTGGCCTTTAGCCTGGAGCTCACCAGCCCCTTTCTCATATTGGTCCCGGTTAGAAGCACAGCTCACCATTGGCACTGGTTTTCATATGTGGTCCAGTGACCTCTTGCTACAGAATCATTTGATCTGCTTGTTGGAAAGACTGATTCTGCCATTCAGTTTGGACGGTTAGAATCTCTTGGGATGGGTCCTAGGAATCTGTACAGCAACCACTGTGGGTGGTGGTGGTGATGGGAAGGCTTCTAGGATCCTTCACTCCTTCTACTGTAATAAGAATTCCAAAATTCCCTGGAAGCACACTATATGCTGGGCATACCATTTTTGGGGGGGTGGGGGGAACAAGCATGATGCTCTAGGCTTGGCTCTCTCTCTAAAATCCATCTCCCAAGTGGCATAAATTTGTAAATGTGTGCACATGTCCGTCCCCACTCATCAAGCAGAAGAATCAGAAAACACAACTGGGTCTAAGAAAGAGTTAGGATGGGAATCCCTAGGTTCACAAGCAACCTAGTCCATTAAATTAAAACTGAGGGTGCTTAAAAATATTAACTAATTCATCAAAAATAAACTTCTGAGAAGTTAACATAATTAGCATATTTTTATTTGGAGAAACTGTATTTTTCCAAAATAAAATAGTGAAAAGAGAGATGTTATTTTATACTTCTATAAGTATTGTTAATGTCCACCTTAATGTAAGACTGTTCTTACATCTGCTTTTGTAGTTGATTTGTTGTGATATGCTGTTTTGTTTGAAGGACATGAAGAAAATGTGGCCCATATAGTCATGTAGTTCAAAAAGGGAGAATTATTTGAATAGCCTTTTCAGATAACTATGGATATTCTTGTATGATATGATACCAAAAGTTAAGAAGTGGTAGTTTTTTAAAGCTTGGTTGTAATATGTTATGTCAAACCGTATCAGTGAACTCTTTGTACTCTGCTACATTAAAACCCACAAAAACTTTGAATGGATATTTTACCCATTTGGGATTTTCTGACTTCATCCATTGACATTTGGAAAATACTAGTTCTCCTTAGTCCACAGCTCTTCCAAATACTGACATGTCTCATTTTATAATATGGAAAAATCACCATATTTGTGTCTTAGAGCTGTAGCCACAAAATATCTCAAACTGGGTGACTTAAAACAACAGAAATATATTGTCTTCAGGTCTGGAGGCTAAAAGTCAGAATTCGGGTTGTGGGTAGGGCCACACTCCCTCTGAAACCCGTATGGGAATCTTTTCTTGCCTCTTTCTACTTCTGGTGGTTTGCAGGCAATAGTCCTTGTTCCTTGCCTGATCACTGTATCGTCACAAGACTTCACAGTGTCTTCCTCTGTGCAGGTCTGTCTCCCTGCACAATTCCCCCCCCTTTTTTTTTAAAGATTTTATTTATTCATTTGACAGAGAGAGAGATCATAAGTAGGCAGGGAGGCAGGCAGAGAGAGAAGAGGAAGCAGGCCCTCCGCGGAGCAGAGAGCCCGATGCGGGGCTCGATCCCAGGACTCTGGGATCATGACCCGAGCCGAAGGCAGAGGCTTTAACCCACTGAGTCACCCAGGTGCCCCCAATTTTCCCCCTTTTAAAAAGACACCTGTCATATTGGATTTGAGCTTACCCTAATGACCTCATTTTAATTTGATCGTGTTTATAAGGACCCTATTTCTAAATAAGGCCACATTCTGAGGTACTGGATGTTAAGACTTTAACATTTTCTTTCTTTTGAGGGGCACGATTCAAGCTACGACACTTGCAATCATTAATATCACCACTGAACTCATTCCAAAAATCTACAATTATTATGAAGCTCGTAGTGGTGCGTATAACTTTTCCAAAATTCCAATCTTTGCTTGACAGCTTGTGTTCTATCATTGGCAACAAACTTTCCGTTGTTTTCCTTGAAGTGACAGGCTCACTTTGTTCATTTTCAAGAAAGTGTCTGCCAAATGCCTAAGTTTCAATAACCACAGTTTGTCTGTTGTTCCTTCAAATAAAAATGGTGCTCTATAAAAATGTTGCTAGTTCAGCTTGGAACTCAATCACTCTTCTCTGTGACTTTCTTAATGAAGAGTCAGGCTCCTGGTTAAAAAAAAAAAAAACACCTGTGTGTGATATTTCAGGTCTGACCCATGGCCATTACAAAAGCTTTACCTAGCAGGCTTCCCAGGAGAGCGCTGCCCTCCCCTCACCGCACTCCGTGTGTGGCCCGTGTGTCACAGCCTCTGAATGGAGTTTCATGAGGGACTTAGACTCCCCTGAGCTGGCAGGCTCTTTGCATGATATTTACTGTCCTCACCTGGGCACCTTCATTCTCGAGCTCTTTATAGGAGGGAGGCCTTGGGCAGAGGTCTTCCTCAGGTGCCTTTGCTTACGGGGGAGGAGGGGAAACTCTTAAACATAGTCCTCCCCACTCTAACTCAGTAGCAGTCCCTTTGCACAGCAAGTCTGACCCTGAGCTCTTCCTCCCGACCTCAGAATCCAGAAAACCGCCCGAGCCTTCTGTTCAGGGTCTCATCAACAGTGAGATGACTGACCCACCTGGCCGTTGGCTGGCACGCCCTTCCATGGCGGAAGATGGAACAAGGAGTTGGCGTTTTCTCCAGTTTTAGCCTCTCACTCACTCCCTCATGGTAAGTAAAGGCTTAACTCTTTTGTTTATGGCTTGTTCCTTCCAGGGGCCACTCTGACCCCTAACAACTCAGTTTGCTCTCCCAGCTCAGCTGAGCTCTGGACACTTGGAGGGCATTTTCCCTGCATCACCTGTAATCCTTGGGGATGTAGCAGAAGTATTTTCTCTGTGCTTTTTAGTCCTATAGAAATTAAAATTAAAAAGCCATATGCTTACAGGTTGAGTTTAATGATATCTTAATATATATAATACAGGCAACCAAGGACATTCTAGAGTGAAACTGGTTTTTTTTTTTTTCCCCTTTTTCTTTTCTTTCTCTCTCTCTTTTTTTAACTGCAAGTTCATAACCGCAAAGATGACAATAACTGCTGGAACATTGTGCTGCCACTGCTTTGATTAGTTCTAAGCCTCCACTAGTTTTATCAACCATTGCTTCTGTTATCATCAGTGCAAATATCAACACGATGAAAGGCAAACGACATTTTAGCATTGTTGTGAAAAACAGTTTTGACCTCTAGGATCCTTATCGACAGCATACCCGGAGAACTACTATGTGAGTATCTTCTCTGCGAGGCATAACCTTCCCCTTGGTAGCCCATCACCATGGTGTTACAGAAACTGATGAGAGTTTTGAGGACTTGGGAATTCAGGATCTTAGCTATTCCCTCCGCTCTAATATCTGGCAGCTTGTCAGGCTAAATGAGTTATGGATGTGCTCTTCAACTGCAAAGTTAGGCCTAGGCAAGTGCTCCCAGCAATATCCCGGAACCAAGGGAGAGTGCTATATGGATTTGTTTTCCTTGGGCCAAGCCCAAACAAGAGAAAGTATATACTTCCTTTTTCTTGTGGACCACGTTCCATGCGGAAAGAACACAGCATCCTCCATAGAAACAGACTTCAGTGAGTTTCTCGTGCTGGCAAGGTTAGGCATGCAGGTTTTCCCAGAGACTGCTGCCACATCTTTCAGGTATCTCAAATCACGGCTGAGTGTTTCCATTTGAAGTGTTTCTGCTATACAATCCTGGGAAACCTGGGATGACAGTAGCAGCTAGAGATCTACAATAAATGTAGACTTGACAAAAAATGGAAGGGATGTTTAGTCTTCTATTAGTATTTGTAAAACAAAAATTAAGTCATTCCATTCCCTTGCTCATAATCCTTCAGGAATGTTTGAGGTGATAATCACACTTAACTGAGAACATAACACACAGCCCTTAGCCGACTACTCCAGCCCTGATTATCTTTCCAGTCTCATCTCTTGTGGGTTTCTGCCCGACTTGCCATGACCCAGCCATCCCAAACAGAACAGGCCACATTTTCTTGCGTTCCTCTATCGTGACCCATCGAGTCCTTCAGCCTATGACAGCTTTCCTCCACCTCTCTGGACCCTCTCAATTGGCCAAAGTGTAAGTCACCCTTTGGGACTTGGCCCATGCCCACTGAAAGCCTTTCCTGGTGTCTGACATTTTGATTTTGTAGCTATTTTGATGTTCCGAGTACTTGTGACTTTGGGATGTTTTCCATCACCAACCACCAATTCTCCGAATCTCTGGCCACCGACTATGTGTCCTATAATTCTCTTGGGTTCTGACACTAATTACCTAGAGTTCACATCAGATTCCACAAGTTACAGGACTCAGTTCCACAACACTGTCCTCACATTAGGGGTCAATCACGAGTCCTGGGCCACCTGTCCTTCTGCCTGACCAGCTGTAAGTTGGGGCTTCCCACAGCTCACTCACCAGATTTGATAATTTGCTAAAACAGGTCACAGAACTCACAAAGACCTCTAACTTATGTTTCCTGGCTCATTATAGAGGATGCAGATGAATTGCTTGGTGAAAAAGAGTATAGGGCAAAGTCTGGAAAGGAGCTCCGGTCTCTGTGGAGTTGGGGTACACCATCCTTCCTACACATAGATGTGTTCACCGAATCTGAAACTCTCTGAACCCCACTGTTTAGGACTTTTATGAAGGTTTCATTGCATAGGCCTGATTGATTAAATTATTAGCCACTGATTGATGATTAACCAACTCAGTCCCTGGTTCCTCTTGCCTCCCCAAAGATTGGGGCTGAGAATTTCAAGTTTCTAATCAAAGCTTGGTCTTTCCAGCCATTAGCCCCCATCCTGAAAGGATCTACAGGCCTTCCAGAAAAGAAAGGATGCTTTTATCACCTTTTATAATGCAGGAAATTCCAATGGTTTTAGGAACCCTGTGCTAGTAACCAGGAACAAAGGCCAAACACCTTTTTATGATACCGAAGACCCTAAAAGCCAAGGCATTATACCTCGTGTGTATCAGTCACTTATTCAATCCATTCAATCCATATTTCCCTATCTCCGATTAGGGCTCAGGGCTAGGGTCATGTTCAAGGATATGATGAAGGGTCTATGGCCTATATTCGGTAATTTTGAAAAGGTAAAATTTAATTTAGAAAGTTTAGACTAGAAAATGTCCATTGTCTGTTATAGTTGCATCTAAACGTCCTGCTTTATAACGTAACCTCATAGGCTGATTTGGTCATCAGAGAAAACAGAGTGGGCATCCTGGGCATACTTCTGTCATAGCACTTACCACATTGTATCTTCATTTTTATACATATATTTATTCCACTGAATTTTAAGTAGGAAATCTTTCTTTTCAATTTCCCCACAACCTACAAATAATTCACATTCCCTCCTTTCTACCATATCATATCCTCTGTTTCATACGTCAATCTATCATAACACCTGTGACATATTATGGTGGTTATTTATTTATGTGTTTCAGAATTTGGCTTCTAGACCACAAGCCTTTTGACTATTTAGACTACTCTTTATTGGTCCTATATTCCCAACGCTTGTCATTTTGTCAACGTTCCTTGAATGCTGGAATACATGAATCGAGTGTCTGGTTCTCTACCCATCACTTACATTTTCTTGTCGCATACCCAAGCAGTTCCCCGCACAGGATGTTTTATATCTGCACTCCAGTAACCTACCTCCCAATTTTGCTTCTTGGGCACGTGGACTACTACCTTCTCAGACTTCCTAATAACTGTGCTTCCTTGCTTCCCTCTTTGCTAATAACTCTGTATCCTATTATTCATTCAGCTCAATTAATGCTTATGCATTAATCACCCACTACCAGAACCCTAGCAGATGTTCACCTGAATGGGCTTTTCTTGCATTGATTTCTGCTGGGCATGGGCTCTAATAGACCCACGATAGTTCCAATACTGAAGGCTTTAGGGAAGCTGGCCAGCTGAATGGCACTACTGAACTCCAAAATAAACAGACAATTGCATCCCCCTAGACCATCTGGGGCACTGTTCTAAGTAAGATTATATGATTTTCCTTTTCTTTCTATTGGTCGTGAAGATTAGCACCAGGTTTTAAAACATTCAAAGGGGGGCACCTGGGTGGCTCAGTGGGTTACGGCTCTGCCTTTGGCTCAGGTCATGATCTCAGGGTCCTGGGATCGAGCCCCTGTGCTGTGCAGCAGGGAGCTTGCTTATCCCTCTGCTCAGTTCTCTGTTCTCAGTTCTCAGTTCTCTGGGTCTCTGCTCAGCAGGGAGCCTGCTTCCTTCTTTCTGCCTGCCTCTCTGCCTACTTGTGATCTCTCTTTCTTTCTCTTTCTCTGTCAAATAAATAAATAAAATTCTTTTTTAAAAAAAGTAAATAAAACATTCAAAGGTAACTTAACAGCCACAGTATTTTTGATAAAGAACTGGGTGGTTTTTACAAAATAACCATTGCACTTCATCATATTCAAGTTAATTATAAAATCAAAGTTGCATTGATTATAAGAGTGGGTCTAAATCATATTAACGGATGATCTTCTCTTCGGTGAGTCTTGCTCACTATTTTTCTTCCTTCAATATTTATTTATTGTCTGCTACGTTCCAGATGTTTTTCTAGCAATCAAGCACTTTTCTGGCCCTCTGGGAGTTTCCAATGTAGTTGTCTAAGTGTGGTGTATGTGTAACATATTACATGATAATTGCCACAATATTTATATAATAACTGTCAGAATTTTTATTCACAAGTTCTTTGGAATATATTGCTTAAGCTTATACTGTGTGTCAGACACTGTTGTGATATTAATAAACCATGACTCTTAGAAGTTACGTAGTTTTTAAATATTTGATTAACCATCCTGTTAAATCTCTTCATTCTTTTTATTAATAGCTTCAAAATGAATTTAAAAAATCACCAAAATGGTGAAGTTTCAGTAATAAAGTAATAATGAGTTTGAAAGATGGGTGATATTTCATTAAGAGAAATTTTAGCTCTTCATACACTCTATAAGGAAAAAAGGTCTCCTGGAAGAATTATTCAATTCCACTCTTTAAAAAGGGGCCAAAATAGCATTGCACATGAGTCCTAGAAAAAGAAATATGTTTTAGTTTTATGTGGACCCTTGAAATGTGGGGGGAAAAAAAATGGTTTACTTGTTTAAATGAGGTATTATTGCAATGAACTTTGGAGGAGTTAGCTAGTTTGGCATGAGAAGTGTTTACATTACTTAGTATACCAATAAAGAGTATAATCCGGGGCACCTGGGTGGCTCAGTGGGTTAAGCCTCTGCCTTTGGCTTAGGTCATAGTCTCAGGGTCCTGGGATCGAGCCCTTCCTCGGGATCTCTGCTCAGCGGGGAGTCTGCTTCCCACTCTCTCTGCCTGCCTCTCTGCCTACTTGTGATCTCTCTCTGTCAAATAAATAAATAACAAGAGTATAATCCACCATGTTCTCAGCATGAAAATATGTGATACAAACAGAGTTAAGGATGACTTCAAATCAGATGGAGAAGAGCGTGCACAGGTATGGCTATGAACGGTTATTTCCTTATAGAACAAAATAAAAAGGAGCCTCATATTTTTTTTTCATGTATATAGTTATTTTTTGCACCAAAGGAGAGTTCTGGTAGGAAAATAATGGTTATTTTTTTTTTCTCCTAGTGAGAAAGGACAGCTTTCAAGTAAAGAGGTGAAAATTGTCTTGATAACTCAGAATAAAAAAGAATTACCTTTGCCTGAAATATCCAGTGGCTCAGATTTGGAAACCTGGGCGCTCTGGGGACAGCACTGTCTGGTCACCCTGGCAGCATCCAAGCCTGAACGTGAGGGGACACATCTAACAGCATTCCTTGTTACAGACAAGCCAAACCTAGTAAGTCACACAGTATGTGGAATATTTATTTTTAATTAAAGAAGTTATTAGAAAATTAAAATTACATTCAAGTTCCAAACCATAAATTTGTGAGTACCTTATCCAGGAAAATAGTTTCCTGGAAATGTAAGAAAATAGAACATTATTTCTAAAATGATAATTGACACTCTGGAATAAATTGGCTCTAAGTGAGAGCTGTTGATCTGATATTCAATAGTCCTATTTTTATAAAAAATTTACTTACCAAAGACTGTAATTTTTCATAATCAGAAAATGATTTTTCATAATTTGCATAATCGTTACAACAAGTCAGTGATCAAAAAGGAAAATAAAGGGTTTATAGTTTTCTTTAAACATTTTGACCTACTTGCTTTCAGAGACCAAAGAATAGAGTTGCTTTTTTAATGCTTTTGGATTTATGCATAATACTGTATTCATTTCTGCCTTCTTACTGCTCCAATTCCATTGCCCCTGGGTATATTAACTGAAAGGATTAAAAACGTAAATTATCATAACTAATAAAATGCTTCTATAAGCAATGTAAGAGGAAAAAATTGTATTTCTATGGGAATGTGGTTCATACTGACCATGCTAATTACTACTCTGACCAAAATTATGTTTTCCTCGGATGGGCATATATATATTTTTTAACAGAAATGAATAGAAATTTTAAAGGTCTTTCACCTAACCCATTACTTAATTATTTATAGCCATCATAATAGCTTATATATTTTCTTTTCTTTCCATTTATTTGAATCAGTCCTATTTTGTGATTGGCTGATATACCTCTCTGGACTTCCCCATAGCCTGGATCGTGCAGATTGTATCTTTCCTGAAATTGTTTAACATGTTACTTTGTGTTCTAAATTTTCTGTAAATTGAAGTTAGTTCTAGAGGATTGATTGGATTCAGGTTCAATTGTGTTGGCAACATGGTGAATTCTCCTATCAGGAGACACTCAATCTTGAGCTATTTCTCTTCTGGTGATGTCCGTAACCATCAATACCTAGTGGTTAAATCCAATTGGGGGTTTAGAAAATGGTAACATTCCAAAACTTTCAAACTATCTTTTTTTTTTTTTCCTGGTCATTTTTTTTTTTTTGCTTGGGATACTATAAAAAAGATGTATTCTCTTTATCTTGTATTATGGTTTTACCCAGTGGTATAACTCATACAGAAAACACAGGATAAATTCTTAGTATGTTCCCTTTATTTTCCTGTCTTCAAGATAATGAATTGATTCTTCATCATTCTCCAGAGGTGACCAATTAGACTTTTTATTTTACTACCTTTATGAACTCATGAATTTAGCAACACTTGGTTTCTCAATCCTCAGTTACTATTACCATTTTTGAAGCTACACATAGTTCATTTGGGGCCAGTTTGTACCTCTTTAAGCTGACTCCTACATCCTGTTGACATGACCTTAGTAGTCACTGATAGCTTCCTTGCTATAGGATATGGCAAGATGTTTTAGATTTACTTTTATACATTACCTACTGTAGATCTGGAATTTCTTTGAGATCTGTGTTTCTTTTTAGAGGGGGATGTTTTTAGAGACCACAATCTGGGTGCTAAGGATGTTCATTGCTACTAGGTTCATCATGGTTTTCAAATTTTTTTCAAGGGATATAGTGAGGAAAAACATACACTCTAAAATATGTAAGTATAAACACATATTAATAGCAACATCATGATGTATATCATCATGAATTCTATTGTTACATCTAATTCAAATTCAGGACAATAGTGTTTTGTTGTGTTTTTGCCCAACATCTTCTGTCTGTATCTCTCTTGCCCACCTTAAGAATAGGGAGTCCTGATTTACAACTACACCAGGAATATAAAGAGAATATTACAAAATTACTCAGTTTATTCTACAATCCACATATAACTGCTTCAGAATAACAATACCAATTTGCCCACTACAACACAACTGCCAACAACATGATTAATGAAGTTTATGATTTTGTTTTCTTTTAACATTTTTTTCCATCCTAAATTATATTCTAATAGGCAGAGAAATTACTGTGTTTAACGTCACTCAAAACAGTTCCTTTCAACATGATTATGCCACCAATTAGGTATATGATGCATATTTATTTTTATTTTATTTTCTGTTTTTAAGGGTTTTTGAATTTTTAACTTTATAAGGGCCAATTTAACTTTACAGTTTTTCAGGGGAGGGATGAGTAAAAGAAATCAGGAGTGATGAGAATCTAGGTTCAGCAAAGTCTAATAAATTATCCAAGTCAAAAAGTTAAACCTACATTTCTGTGTAAGCCTCAAGTTTTAACACCGTATTACCATAATGATTTTGAATCAATTTCCTGTCAATCTAAATGATCTAGTTCTAATCAGTCAGTTTTTGACTTTGACTGTAGGTTTTGCTGAATGTTTAAATGAAGGAAAAATGAATTTTTGATTCCATGATGGTGACACAATATTTTCATAAAATTTGCAGATTGTTATATATATATTCTGAGTTTGAATTTATAGCAGACATGTTTTATAAGAATATGTCTTGATCATCAGTTCCTTTATCTGTAGAGTGGTGACAGCATTCATTCATTTACTTACTTAGCAACTATGTATTGAGTTTCTACTCTACTAGATGACATGTTAATTATTATTAGTAGAGAGCCAGCAATAGGACACTTTCTACCCTCAAAGGGGTTGCACTCTGGATGAGAAGACAGAACTATAAACAAACAATTGTAATGCAGGATGATACATGTCACACTAGAGGTATATACTAGGTGCCATAAGTACCTGTAGACAGACAAGTCACCTGGTACAGCTGAGAAGCTGAAGGTGTAACATCCTCATGAAGGGTTGACTTGGTTGAGTGCAGAAGGAGCAGTTAAAATAAGCCAGGTGGGAGGATGAGAGGAATGAGATATTTTCCATACAGAAGAGGATAGAGGGTTAATATTTTGAAATATCATCTAATGTGTGTTTCTGTGTCTAGGACTCCTTTCCCCTGAAGCCTTTCCAACATTAAAATCAGATTTCAAAATAATAAAAATCCTCATGTATTAATGTTCTTAAAATTAATATTACACATGGGCTTTGCTAACTTATTAGGATCAAAGTTGAATTATTTTAAGGAAAAGCATTAGTGTCCTATTTTATTTTTAAGTTATGAAGAAAGAAGAAAAATCAGCTTTTATTTATAAAGCACAAAATAAAGTAAGATTTGGGAATTATTCAGCTGATTTCATCATTTCAAGCTAGGCTGGACAGAATACAGTGATACAATTTGTTATGCAATATCATTCATGGTGTCATTGTGTAAGAAAGATCAATTTATTTTACTGTATTCTCTACATTCTATACATTATCTATCATTACAAAAAAGTTCTTATTGAATGTCTACAGCCATAATTTATTGCTGTAAGTATGTGGGTGTCAAAACCAATACATCTCAGTAATTCATTAAGTCTATACCTAGCAAAGTAACATTTGTTCATAAGCTTGTATGTATGTAGATCTTAAAATTACATGGGCTGTAAAATGAATTCTAATGTATTGTGCTTTAGACAGTTAGAATCAATGTAAATATGTATTCTTTAAAAAAAGCCTTTAAAGGTTTATTACCTAGGAAAGGGAGGAAAAGAACTCAGAAAGAATGAAGAATCAATTTTTTCTTAGCTTTGAGTTTCATTATGTATTTTTTGATAAGTCCATAGCAGGCAGTATCTAAAAGCAATTCTGAATTACAAGAGGCAAGCACTTGAAAAGGAAAAAGGCTTTGGGATGTTAAGTCCTTTTCTTTGCATGTCAAGTATAAAGCCTGGCTGAATCAAGGCACTGAATTCCCTATCTTAAGTTGCACAGAAGAGAAAAAGGTAGATTGGCAAAAAAATAGTTTTCCACTCTTCAGAGAGCAGATTGAGATCCTTCTGAATTGGGGAGGAGTCTGAAGAACATTGGTCAGAATAGAAAGAACATTTAGATCGATGTAGAAATTCTGCTACCACCCTTTGGCCTCTTCCAAGGGGAACCTTGGAGAAGGAGGGGCAATGGAAATCCTAGATGGGTTTGGAGATCTGATTCCAGGGAGAGGTAATAATGCCTAATGCCGGCATTGTAGAAATGGTGAGGATGAGAGTTGGAGTGCCCTCTCAAGTCTCTCAGCTCCTATGAGACATAAGGGAGATCAAAAAGTTCCAATGTGGGGGCACCTGGGTGGCTCAGTGGGTTAAAGCCTCTGCCTTCGGCTCAGGTCATGATCCCAGAGTCCTGGGATCAAGCCCCGCATCGGGCTCTCTGCTCAGTGGGGAGCCTGCTTCCTCCCCTCTCTCTGCCTGCCTCTCTGCCTACTTGTGATCTCTGTCTGTCAAATAAATAAATAAAATCTTAAAAACAAAAAAAAGTTCCAGTGTGCCCAAGAAGAGTGCAGAAGATAGCTGGGGAAGGAAAGAGAGGGAAGGGCCAACCTATATGGGCTCGGAGGATTAGTAAAAAGAGACGAGATATGGGTTGATTCAATAGGAAAGATCATTAAGGGTTAACCTCCAACCCAATGACCACCATACTTTATCCATAGAGAGAACAGAAGTAGATAGGGTCATCAGTCAAGTAAGCTGAGGACAACTAACAAGACAAGGAGAGACTGTCCTCCCATCAGCAGAGGTTAGCAGTAGAGGATGACACTGGGACCAGATGCTCCTTCCCAAATACAGAGAGGGCGTGTATCACTCTGACAACAAGAGAAAGAGAAAGGTGATGGCTGAAAATTCAAGAAGCATTCTTAAACCTAAAGTTTCCATAAGATACTTTCCTTAAAAGAAGATCCTTAGCAGGGTTTGGACCAGCCCCTCCTCTTCTTATTTATAAATTCCTGGGTGGTCACAGCCAGGCTTCTCCTGCACTGGCACAATTCCTGTGGCAAGGACGCCTAGCTCTTTCTCTCTCTAGACCAGACAGTTCCTTTACATTTAAATCCCAGGTTGTTCTCAACCTGTCCAAAAAGAAAGGCCAAAAAATATTCCCTAAAATATAGTCAGAAAGAAAGCAGTGTAGTTTCATTCATTTCTATGTAGCTGTCCAGTTATCCCAGTACCATTTATCGAAGAGACTGTCTTTTCCTCATCGTATATTCTTGTCTCCTTTGATGTAGATTAATTGACCATGTAAGTGGGGAGTTATTTCTGGCTTCTCTATTATGTCCCCATTGGTCTGTGTGTCTGTTTTTGTGCCTATATCATACTGCTTTGATTTTTACAGTTTTGTAATATATCTTGAAATTTGGGATTGATACCTCCAGCTTTTTATCTTCTTTCTCAAGATTGCTTTTGCTCTTCAGGGTCTTTTGTGGGTTCATACAAAGTTTAGGATTGTTTGTTGTACTTTTGTGAAAAATGCTATTCATATTTTAGTAGGGTTGCATTGTATTTGTAGATTGCTTTGGGTAGTATGGACATTTTAAAATGTTTTAGCAATGTTAATTCTTCCAGTCCATGAACATGGAATATGTTTCCATTTTTTGTGTCACCGTCAATTTTTTTCATCACTTTTTTATAGTTTTTAGAGCACAGGTCTTTTGCCTCCTCAGTTAAGTTCCTTTCTAGGTATTTCATTCTTTTGGTGCTATTATAAATGCAATTGTTTTCTTAACTTCTCTTTATGCTACCTTGTTACCCCATACTTCTTCGTGCTTACCTCATGTCTTATTACTTCCTCAAGACTCTCTGCTCTGATCACACTAAACCAGAACAAAACACACTTTCTGTAAAAAGCCAGATAGTAAATATTTAGGCTTTGTGGGCAAAAGGGTTTTGTCACAATGATTCAGTTCTGTCATTCTAACACAAATGCAGCTGTAGACAATAATATAAAGGAATGGTCAGGGATGTATTCCCATAAAATTTTATGAGCACTGAAATTTTAATTTCATATAATTATCATGTACTATGAAAAAGTATTTTTTTTAATTTTTTCCTCCCATGCATTTAAAAATCTAAAAAGTATGCTTAGCTCAGACTGCATGAAATAGGTGGTGAGCCAGATTTGGGCCAAGGGCTATAGTTTGCTAACCCTTGCACTAAACCACTCTTAGAGCACTGAATATGCTGTGAGGTATCAGGTACATGTTCTTTTGGGGGGTTTTTGTTTTGTTTTGTTTAATTTTTTTTGCCTGACATGGTCCTGTTATTTAGGCTGGAGAGCTCTAACCTAAGTGGAGCTTAAATAGAAATTAAACTTCGTCATCATCTCCTGTAAGGAGTTCCCTAATTCTTATACTCCAAAATGGGGAGAAATTGATCACATCTTCTTTTATGATCGCAAGTGTCTTGTTGACACTTCTGTGAGAGTATTTTGCATGCTTTATTTCAACTATTTAATTGTGTGTCTCTTCCTTTCACTGAGGGTAATGGTTTATGTTTTATTTATTTTTTTTTAATTTCTGGCTCCTTGGCACTTGTATTTTATGGGGTCATCAAGGAAAAGAAAGTGGGGAGACAAAGTCCTGTTTTGCAGGTAATCATGCCATGAGCAGAAAAAAATTCAGTATGTGCAGTGAGAGAAGCATCTTGGTTGGGAATAGAAAATAATCCAAATGAGAGATAAATATGCGACTGAATGAGTGCTATCTAAAAATAATTGACTAGGAAGTGCATTAAAATATACATTCCTTTTCAATTCAATTCAATTCTTTGGAAGTTGAAATAAAAACAAAAGTTCAATTGTACAAAATTAATCAAATTGTGGCTTTTTATGTTTTGCCCATTCTTGCATTTTACATTTCATTAAAAACTCGTGGTTGGTTTTTGAAATTTACATAAGTATACAGAAGTTAAAAAGTTTAAATAGAACCCCATTGGTCTAGAGCTAAAATTTCATGTTATTGATTTAGAAATTTTTCATTTTATTCATTTTTCATTTTATAAATTGAGTTTATTTTCAAGAAGTTGACAAGGAAGACAAAAGTCCAGAGGCTTTCTGCGTTACTCTTTAATGGAGGTGTTTCTCAGAATATAATTTGGAGTAAAATATATGTAATTATGTATAGAATTGCAGCCTGTCAGGCAGATTTCTACATGTTTTGTTTGTAAAAATATGGATGCTCAAGGTGGACACCTGTTACAGTAGCAAGCCCAGAGCCATGATCAAATGAATGTCAACTTCATTAAGTTATTTGTAGGTAAAACATCTGAGAAAATTGTTTCTTATTGACTGCATGTGTAATGTGATCGTTAAACTTTCTTATTATTTATGAGAGTTTTTCTCTTTTCCAGTATTTTAGTGGAAGAGAGTTTTAGAAAAATGAAATGGATTTTGGCTGACGGTGGGGACTAAGATGACAGTGACCTTGTTTTGTGTTGCAGATTGATACTGCCTCACATCAAGAGTGAAGTTATCAAATCTATTCCTCCTTCTAATTCCTCCTACTAATTTGCCCTCAAGTTCCTTGAGGGCAAAGTGTGCGTCTTTTAAAAATCCTTTGCCCTCCCAGCTAAATATCTAATACAGTAGAGTGGACTCTCATTGTGAAAGTTGGGTCAGCAGCATGTTGGGGGTTAGAGTTTATGTTCTGAGGTTTGCATATAAAGCAAAATTGAACCTGTGAAAATGCGCTCAAAAATATAAAACTAACAAAAAACAGAAGGCAGACAGAACACCTTTCAATAATTCTGGCACAGTTAGTTTTCTTGCAGCTTTGGAACAAATGAAGTACTTTGTTAGCATTTTAGGGACCCTACGATGCTCTCTGTATTTTCTACGTTATCAGGATAGTTAATGTTTAATGTATGGAATGGACTTCTTCTAACTTGCATATATATCCAGTGTGATCTTCTATGTGGTAGAGGTTCAATGAATATTTGTTGAATAATTGGTTGATTGAACAAATGAAAATACTGCTTTTTCTGGGAGGTAACATAAAAAAATGAAAATCTCTATAATTTTGTCAGCCTTCTCTCTCATACAGGGTATTTATTTGCAAGGTCAGTCCATGCTCTTTAGAAAAAGGGTTGAAGTATTTGTTTGGAAGCCAGGTGTTATTCTGCAACTCATGAAAGCTGGGGGCTACAGTCCTCTAGAGGTATGATTGTTAATAATATCTACCTCTAGAGGTAGATAATATCTAGAGGTATGATTGTTAATAATATGATTGTTAATAATAACTACAGATCTGACCTCAGTTCTGTTGGCAGCTTTATATTGGGGGGCCGCTAAATGCACATAATTATTCTGGTAAAACCCCAGAGATTATCCCTGTCTTACGGGAAACAGTGGTATCTTTGCAGTTTTGTTAAGATGTCCGTATCCATCAAAGGGTACCAGATTGACACTTGTTAAATTAATAGTGCTTAAAAAATCTGACTTTTTCAGAATCCAGTGCAAGACAGTTGGCATGCTGCCTTTGCCCAAAATAGGCTTGTTAAAGAAGTCCAGAAACATACCATGAAATTCTAGTAGCTACCAATGCTGTTATTTTTTTTATTACTATTATTCTATGAAAGCATTTCAAAATTAATTGTTTCTTAAGGAAGTGATCATCCCCATCTGGGCATTAAAGAAACATGATCTATTATTTTATGGGCAAGAGATGAGTAAGATGGTCAGTGAAGCCAAGTAGCCCTGGAAAACTTATCATTAGGGAAACCAATAGGATTTTTTTTCATCCCTGATGTAAAATCAGAAACAAAATCTGAACAAAGTTGTAATAAAGGTGGTGCAGGCTAATGGTAATTTTAGCAAGAGTGTTTTGCCATGAAAACTTGCCTTCTTAATTATAATGATGGATTTACAAATACGAAGGTAATGGGTACCTATTCCACTCTTTAGAGGGAAAGTAAATCACCATTTTAAATAAGAAACTATCATTTACCTTTGGGTGATTCACATCTTAGCCATATAGTATGTTTTTATTTTCTTAAATGAATCCTTTCACAATCCTAAGTGGATTTTTTTTTTTTTGTGGTGGAGATAGGTTTTGAAACTGCAGTTAACCTTGAAATAAGGAAATAATAATTTATAAGTGATCTCTGCCTTCAAAAAGTTGATTCTGATTAAGGCAGACAAAACTACTAAAAAAATTCCATACAAAAATAATTTATAGCAAAGTGAAATCATTATTTTGAGTAGGATAAGTGGGCAAACTCTGATAAGGAAAAAGAAATCTGTGTTTTGGTTGGTTTTTCTTTTGGACAGATTAATTTATGCTTAGGAAAATATATATGCCCCATTTAGATATATTTGCTTGAGTTTCATGCAACTAATTTCCATAAAAGTAAAAATTTCATTCATATGATGGGAGAAACAGAGATATACACACAATAAACGTCATTTCCTTAATTTTTCAGTGTTATTTATTTTGTAATGGGGAATACAAAATATGTAAAACACATAAAAATAATGTATAAATCATTAAGTCATTTCTGTAACTTTCATGAATCCCTTACATATATATCTTTTTAGGATATAAAAAGATCATTTGGAAAGTTAAGATAAAGTCTTTGCTGAACAAATTATAGAATCAATCACCAAATAATAATAATATTTTATATTTATGTAGTGCTTTACAATTTACAAAGCACTTCCGTGTATGATGTATATTACAGTTTTAAGCAATATCTTTCCTTTAAATACAAATATATATACTAAAAGTTACCAAGGTAGCACAGGTGGAAGAATTGAAAAGAGAGAGCCTGTGAAAGATGATGAAATGAGTTAGCCCAGAAGATAGATGATGTATTAGAAGTCATTAGAGGATTTCAAGGAGCAAGTAATCAATGATCTTCATATCAGTTATGGGGAAGAAGTCAAATGAGACTCAGACTGAAATTTGTCCACTAGATTTAGCAGCTGAAGGGGAAATGGGGAGAAGAGTAGAGAGAAATTGTGGGCAGAGGAGGATTGACTGCGAAGCTACTGGAGTTTAAGCCTCTGACCCCTCAAATGCATGTTCTCCTTTATATACTTAATTGCAGGTTCATAGTTTAGAATCTGTCTTCTTACACATTCTCAAAACTGTGTAAGTTTTAGGTCCTACAAAGCCTGATCTATTTTTGATTTTAGAGATGGAAGCCTGATGCAGTGAGTTGAGATGTGCGTGATACGGGAGGGGATGCGCTGGTGAGCATGAACCATTCTTTCAAGATGCTTGCCTGGGGACAGTGGAGTTGTGTGTGTATACACGCAGTGCTGGCTTCAAGGGTATATGACCACTACAGGAACACAGGGACACACACTAAAAAATGTCCCACGTTTGGGATTTAATGCTCTTCCATGGCTGTCTTGAGATTCTTGACAACTGTGTCTTTTAATTTTTAATTAATTTTACAATTGAGGGCTGATCCTGTAGGCTCACCTCCCCCACCACACTCCTAAGGAAAGGTTCTCTGTGACTTGCTCCCCAACCACCTGGTGTTCCAGGTCCACTTGGCCTCAGCATCCTTGCTGCCACTCTGCCTCTGAAAGGAGCTGGGGCATGAGCACAAGAAGGGTCAGTGTTGAGTTTATATATCCTGCCATGACTTGGGGCTGGGCACAGTGATAGCTCTTCTCCTCTTGGGTTAGCAGCATCTTGGAATGGTTGGTGGGTGGCCATCTAGAGGCCATATGTCAGTGAGGATTAGCCTATCGCTGATCTTGGATCCAAATACTTAGTGTTTCTCAATGGGGAGGTTTAGGGATAACACGGTTTCACCCATTTGTATGGTGTGGGGTGACAGACCTTTGGAAAGGGAGAGGACTGGTGACACTTTCCCAGATCCCACCCCTCCCTGGAGGATAGTGCATGGGTCCAGAGCTGGTGCAAGGGGATCTTGACAGTCCTGAGACTGCAGGGAGTGCGGATGGCCCATGTGGTAGTGTGGGCTCCTAAGTGCCTGTGTTGGTCTCCACGTCAAGGCTCTGTGGCTGGAGGGATCCTCTCTTCTTCCAGCTTTCCTGGTTCTGGCTGCTTTTTGTCTCTTCCCGCCCACTGAAGGCTCCCTCTGGGGATGAGCCACAAAATATGAATCTTGTAATTTTGGTGATATCACATACAACTTAAATACTCTGATATTTGCATTTAAAGCTGGCATTTACAACATAAAGATGAATGGTAAAATGTATGCTAAAAATTTAACATTTTAATTTTACTATATTTAGAATGCCATTAAATAGCAAATAAGAAACAGCATCAGTTGACAGCACAGAAGGCATGAAAAATGCTTTGCATGTACCTTTAAGTGTACTTTTCCTCTTTGACAAAAGGCCATATTTTCATTTTACACTGGATCCTGCAGATTTTGTGATTGACTTTGTGTGTATGTGTTGAGCACAAAGAGAAAAGTTGGAGACAGGAGAGCTGGAGAAAGGCATTGCGCTTGATGTGCTAAATTGGATTTTGATGAAGTTACCTGCCATCACCTTTGATAGAAGCAGGAAGTTTTGTGGAACTTCTTGCTTAGGTCAGTCAGGTGTGTCTGACTGGTAGAGCCTAGTTCTTATATACCTGAGTCCTCGCTGCGGAGGAGAACAGGCATGTCACTATTTCTGTTGTCATTGTGCTACGTAGTCTCTGTTTCATACTATAGGTCATAAAACTGGGACTTGTCCAAACTTGGGAGGAAGTTCTGATGCTACAGCAGAAACAGTAGGCGCCTTACTCGTATCCTTTGAAACTTACCACTTGGATATGCCCTGAATGACTCTGACATCCATTGGCCAGAGCCTTTGTTTAAAGTCTACTTCCAAAGCGAGTAAAAGGAAGCTCTACTCATTCATGGGGCTGACCAGAAATGCTGGAGGGGACTAAGCGCCTGGGAAGATGGCCTCAGCAAATGACTGATAGGAGCTACCTCCCTCAAACCTCCCTCCTTGGGTGGGATAACTAGAAGATGCTGCCTTCTACCATTTCCCAGAACTGCCCAGGGAGAGTAAACCCTAATCTCTCACTGTGGCAGTGGACTTGATAACATACCCTCTGCCAACTGCCCTCCCTTTTCAGATCCAATTCCTTCCCCCATCGTAATGATTCCTTTATTTCCCAAATAATCACCTTGGACTTGAATCTTTTTCTCAGCTTTTGAAGGAATTCTAACTAAGATGCTCGAAAGCCAAAAAGCCAAAAACAAAACAAAACAAAAGCCTGCCTCTCCTCATGAAAGAAGTGTGCATTTCTCTGCTGCAGTAGCAGCTCTGTGTACACACTTCTCGAATCACACTAATCTCACTGTAAGGTAGTATTTGTCTAGCCGGTCTCTTGGTTAGACTCACAAGATCTAAGACCAAGTACTTGCAGCTGTGGATGTGATGGTTGTCCAGAAAATGTCTGCCAATGCCCGATGGAATGAGCTTACAAATGGCTCCGTGTTTATCCCCCAAATAAGATGGCTCATGAAAGATGTTCACCTTGCTACTGTTATCTGACATTCTGATGGAAGGGATTGTGATTGCCTCTGTGTTTTCCAATCTGCCCAATTTTATTTTTGGCCTGGTTACTGTGTAGACATCAGCATGTGATCGGCCCTAATTCGTGCATGTGAGGGTGTGCAGAGAACAATGCCCTACTGTGTTTTGTTTTGTTTTGCTTTCCATCTGCTTGAAATTATGGAAAAACGTCTCCAAAATCTGTCTTCCACACAGCAGACTGTATTAAGCAGACAGCAGACATGAACTGGGTGGCAAATCTTGTTTCTCTCACCTGATGCCTCAAAGTTTTTAAAAGATCCAGGAGCATGTGTCTTATCAGAGACTCAGACAAACATATTCCGTGAGTTGGATCCTGGCATTTTCCACAGAGGTGTCCTTTAACATCTTTCTCACTGAGTTTTTATGCTGAATTTAAAGCCAGTGAAATATGCCAGCTCAGGGTTTCTCCAATCAGAGGATCTCTGTTTCCTAGAGAATAAGTTTGGCTCACAAGAGCTAATGCCGCCCACATTCCAGAACCATACCAGAGTGTAGGCACCAAGTGAATGCCTATGCACACCCTTTACCTTCCCTGAATAAAAACGTCTTTGAAAGTGCATCAGTTTGAAGGTCAAATCTGATTTCTTTATACTTTCCCTAGTTTTTTGCATAATCTTTTTTCTTTTCCTTAAAACAATGAACAGGAAACCATGCAGCTGGCAGAGTGTGTTAAAGACTTTAAGCTCTTAATACTGAAGGAAGCAGTGAATTCTTCGGGCACTCGAATATAGGAGAATATGCTAAAGCAATGAAAGAAAATAGGCTTTTCATTGTTCCAAGTTAGAGATCATTTCTAGCTGGAATAATGGAGCAGGAAAATGTGACTGCCTGGATAGGCAGTAGGAGTACCTCTAGGATACTTATACAGGGAATAAGCTGCTTCATTCTATCTACAATCCTAATCCCCTCTTGTGGGTAACATACCATATTCACAGATCCCAGGGATTAGGACATGGACATCTTTGGGGATCCTTATTATGTCTACCACAAGATGATTTATAAAACTACAAAAAAAAAAAGCAAAATAACAGAAACTAAAACTAACACTAATGCAAGAAAATAAGAAATTGATAGGGGCATAAAATGGATCTAGAAATTAAGGCAACAGAAAAATGCACACCAATGAGTTCCTATACATTATACTTAGAGTTCTAAGTCCGTGATTCTTAAAACGCTGGGTTTAAATCATACTCATGAATGCTGTAATTTTGGTGGCATTCTTGAGGGGATTAAATAAATCAAAACAAGATTTATTCTGTCACCAATAATTATATCACAGTCACTGCCCAGTATAATTGTATCTCCCATTTTTATTAAAACAATCATAGTTAAGAGAATTTGACTGCCCTGAAGCACAGTCATTGCTTACATAGAGCTGCTCCCCGCTTCTGCCTTATTCTCCCATGAAATCATGAGGCACAGGTCTTGCCTGTTCCATAAACATCTTCCTTTTTATTCCAGCTTAATTTTTCCTTATGCCTCTCATCTTATTGCAGCAGATGAATCCCACTTTACACATTATTAAACAGTTTGCTCAGTCTAACATTCCATTTAATAAAAATGTCCATGACCGTTGATACTCAAGTGTAACCAAAAAAAAAAAAATCTAAATGCTGGTCAAAATAATGGGTATACACTATGCCATGCCAGAAGGTCAAAGCACACCATCCTAAGCTCTATCTAAGGAGAGATACTTCTGACCTGGAACATGATTCATAGCATGAACAGGACAGAAACATTAGATTTTTCCAAGAAGGCCAACTATTCCTGATAATAATTAATATTCCTACTGTATTTACTGTGTCTCTGATATACCTAACACTCTTCTAAGTACCTTTCCATACTTTAAATGATTTAATCTAGATGAGGGGCTCTGTTTCTATTCCCATTTCACCAATAAAGAAATTAATGCACAGATAGGCTAATGGACCTCCCTTTGGACCTCCCCCACAGTTAATAATTAGCAAGCTGGGATTTGAATTCAGCTAGTCAGGCTTCAACTCTGTGCTTTTACCATCAATAACACTCTTCAAAGAACAAAACCAAAAATGCATCTCCACAGTCCTAGAAGATGACATTGTGCCAGACTTTATATGAAGCTTACTGTTTTGCATAACTCCATGTAATTGGATTATTTTTACCAAAGTAAGGGGATTGAAAAATGATACCTCCATCATTGAAAATCTTATATTCTAGAAAGCTCTTTTGCCTAGCATGTTCTCCTCTTTGCTTTCCTCCCCATTTCATTGGTTAATTCCTTCTAACAGGTATCACCTCTTTAGGAAGCTTTCAGTAATCTCCTCTTTCCATTATTTAATTGCATTTTTGTGTCATGTGCACAAATAAAGTACTGCTCTTTTTCCTTCACAACATTTGTTTTAGTTTGTAATTAATTTGCATGAACTTGATTTTAATTTATTTTAATACGTGTGTCTTTTACCAGACTGTAACATCTGTGAAAGAAGGAACCACATCTACTGTTTGCTCCCTATTGTAACCCCTAGAAGTAGCACAGTCTCTGTCCCATGATAGGTGATTAATAGGCATTTGTGGATTGAATGTATGAAATCCTAATTTCTGGATACTTGTCCTTCATTTCACTTTCTATTAGAAGCAATTTTTGATCTCAGATTATAGAACTAATTAATTATGTTACAAAAATGACCTGACAATATTTTACCTCTGAAATTCTATATTTATTACATTTATCAAAACATACTCTTTACATAGATACAAGATGAAGAATGATATTGACCTTAGTACTATTGACTGTTCATTGTACATACCCTCCTTGCCTCTTACTATATTCTTGCTTAGCTAAACCACATTCCAATGAAATCCAATCTTTTGCCTCCACTGTCCTTCACCTGCAGAGCTGACCAATGCCTAGAAAAAGCACAACCCGTGATGACTGGTAATATCTTAAATCTATGGTCTCAGCTGTTTTAGTAACTATATGTTTTATTAACATTTATTTATTATTTTTTTTTATTATAATGTTTTAGTAACTATATTAGGGAAAGAAAACCACCTGGGGGGGGTGAATAGTACTGGTTTTTTAAAAATTAAAAAAAAAAAGTTTACTTGAATTCACAGGTACAAAAGCTCTGAGAAAGGAGTTAAGTAGCCCAAGCTTCTGGAAGGTACAAGCACGTTGATTTCTGAGGGTGTATTGATTTGAGTACTGATGCGGATCACCTTTTCTATTAATTTGTCAAAATCTGGCTCTATCTGGGAAAGCTTAGCTGTGATTATTTTAAGGCTCCAGTACACAAACGGCTGTACAGTGAGTCCTGGAGCTCCGGGAGGGGAGAGGTCCACCTCCAGATGCCTCAAATGTTTATTGACTCTACGCTAGGGAAGTCCTTCCCTGAACTTGGCCAGTTGATGGACACCGCATGAGCTTTGGGAGTCTGGCTAAAGTTACACAGAAGGGGAAGGGCAGAAAAATCCCGGGTGAGGGAATAGGAAAGAAGATGAAGGCGTCAAGAAAACTGGATTTCGGGTTTTAGAGGATGACCAAAATAGACAAAAATTTCAATGTACTTAGAATTCAAAATGAAGTGACTTTCTCAGTGTTTCTTTGTAAAATGTAGCTCGTATTTATATCAAAGTAATACATATTCATAGTTGTTCTTTTTTAAAAAAACAGTTTATGAAAAACAGTGGTTTGCCTGCCTCACTTTTGCCCACCCGGAAGTCAGCCTTTCTGGAGGCTACCACTTTTGACTCTTGGAACTGTTTCTTTCTGCTCTATTTCTAATTCATATGCTCATGTTGTTTTTTATTTTTCAACCTCAGGCATTTTATTGAACGCAACTCTGAAAGAGAAACAATTAGCCCTTTTACCACGACACTCCCACCTACACATAACTTAGCTTTTTTCTCATTTTTCCGAATATACTCATTCTGCAATTTGGGGTTAAGTCAGTATTGCAGTGTTTAGGTTATTGGAACTGTGAGTGGGCATTTGTGTACAGTTAAAATAATATTTTTATTTTTTTTATCCAATTCCCTAATGTTACAATTTTTTAATGTTTTACTTTAAGCTTTTAAGTTTAACTTACACATTTTAATATTCTATCCACAGTCTATTGGTATTAGTAGTTATTTATAAGGGGACTGTCATTGATGTTTGGTCCCTTTTACAGATTTAGTTCAATAATATCCTGTAATGAGCTTTAAATTTTATCTCCTATTTAATATTTTAAATATTTTATTTTGCCAACTAATAAACCAAACTGAGAACTTAATCCTAATAAATTTAGCAAAGTAAACTTACAAATATGGTGATTCCCCAGTTATCCTAAACATTCCAACATGGCTGACACATTTTCTAAAATTTTTTTATACTTTCCATCTAAAAACCTTAAGACCCCATCAAATTCCAGAATATTAGGATTCATCTGTTGGATTCACTGATCTTGGAATGTCAAATTCCTAAATACCAAATTAAACCAAAGGTTTTGACATATTTGTTATGGCTAAATTTAATAATTTATACTTTACCCTAAGATTCCCTGAGTTAAAGATCTTAACATGAAGGAAACAGTCACTTCTTTCCCATCTCAGTGGATTATGCTGAGCAAGGTCAAAGCCTAAAGTTGCTATTTTTTTTTTTTTTGAGGTAAGCCCTTAAAAGAAGAGTTGATCTTCTCAGATCATGTGATCTGGGATTCCAATAACTATTTACTTAATTTTTAAGTTTAATTTGAGTCTGAATCCTTGTTTTTCTATGCCCCCACAATCAAGTGGTTTAATCACTTCATTGGATCATTCTGCTAGATAATTCTTAATTAAATTTAAAAAAATTAAATTCTAATTAAAAATTAAAAGAATTCATTTTAATATTCTTCAAGTTTGCTAAGGTCACAATATCTATAGATGTTTAAATGACATTCAATTTTATTTAGTTATTTGTTTTTCTTTTAACTTTTATTAGTGCAGGATAGTTGACATATAATGTTGTATTAGTTTAAGGTGTGAAACATAATGATTCCATAATCCTATGTATTATGGAATCCTCACCATAGTGTAGTTACCATTTGTCACCATACAACATTTTTATAATATTATTGACTTATATTTCCCATGCTGTACTTCTCATCCCCATGACTTACTTATTTCCTAAATGGAAGTTAGTACCTCTTAATCCCCTTCACCTATTTCACCCAGTTTAGTTCTATTTTATATACTTCTCATGTTTTTATGTCATTCTAAATGACAATCACCATATAAATACTACTCTAGAACCACCTGATGTTCTATTATTTCATTGCCTATCTTGAAAATATTATTTTTCATTGTTTTTGCTTTGGTTTGTTACTCTGCTCCCACTCCAAGCCAGGCTCTTTGTTGTTTTATATATTAACATACCTAAAATCAGAACTCCAAAAAATATAAGTTTAGAAACACCTTGATCAATTTACTTTGCTTGTATTTCTTCTTTATAGACAATCAGTATGATATAAATCCATGTCTACCTAAGTCTAAATTTCAATACATATAAAATAAGACATTAGTCACACTTAATTGGTCAACCATTTCTTTCTTAGTAGTATATAAAATGATGGTACATTTTAGGATCTAGGATATCTTAGATTTCATGAAATATACTGTCATTTATTTATTCTAAAACTCTCTGAAATAAGTGTAAAATTCCTTTTGGTATTGCCAAGCACATCAGGTCATAATCTGGCATTTCTCTGTATTCTAGTCTGGTCTCCTTGTTCTCTGAATCTCTTGGCCCAGTTGTTGCCATGGAACTTCCTTCTCTCTCCTCTCTTGAATCTTCTTCTTTTTTGGGTTATTCCCTCATGGCAGAGCTCACTCTTGAGATCTTGAATTTCTGTAAAATATTTTAGTCTCACATCATTTAGTAATAATAGTTCTTATTAGCAGGAGTAGTAATTTTTTTCTGTGTGGGTTGCCTTTTAAAAAAGTTATTCTTTTTTTCCAGAACATTTGTCATTTAGTTGCTGCTTAATCTAGACGAGCCCCAATTTTTCTTGTTTCCTATTTTCTCCTTTTTTATCTGTCTTTCTGTTTTCAAATAGATTCTCTCAAACTTACCTTTTAAACTTTTGGTTGAATTTTTGATTTCTGCTACTTTATGCTTCATTTCTAAGGGCTCTCTCTTGCATTTTAAATGTTCCTTCAAAAAATTGTATTACTTCCTGGTCCTCTTCTTTATTTTATAATGTTAACTTTATTTTATCATAGAGGTTTCTTCTGCTACCTGTATCATTCCTGTTTTGTCCAAAGTTCCTGTTGGTTTGTTTTGCTCTCTTTCACATTAAATGCTTTCTTCAAGGTCAGGATCCTGGACTGGCCAATTTGCCCAGAGAGGAATCCTCCAACCCTTGTCTGGGAGCTAAAGGCCCATTGCCAGTGATCAGTGAGCTAAATGGGGGAAGGAAGCAGGGGAATGGTCTCAGTTGATCCCATATTTTATCATAGTGTTCTACCTCCCCCCAACCCTATCTCTGGGTCTCAGGCTGGAGGTTCTCAGAGAAAAAGCTTCTGCCTTTAGCCTGGATTGTGGGGAAGATATGGCCTGAGTTAACGAGTAAAGACCTGGTACTTCTGCTGGGGTGTTTCGGCAGGGGAGAAAGGCACAAAATATACTTTAATAAGTGACGGGAAATTTTAAACACAACTGTTACAAGAAGGAAAACAAGATCCAGTCACGTGAACCTTCTTTCCTACCCTTTTTTATTCATTCAGCAAATATTAAGTATTTACTTTGTTCTTGTAAAAGACTGCCCAAATACAGCGATCATCCTGAAGCCAGTCACAATTCCTATTTCAAGAGCTTAGCGATAAGACTGGAGAACTTTCTAGAAATCCTTATGTAATTAATTAAGTACATTTACATTAAACACTGCGGAGCAAAAGAAAATGCTGTTTCAGAGTGTTTAAGGGGAGGAATACCGTGTTCTGATGCTTGAGTGTGTGTGTGGGACCCAGAGTTAACTAGACAGGGTTGGGAGACAAGAGACCGCATGGGGGCAAAGGGAATTCAGGATGTTTAAAGGACTTGTGGTCTAGAAATTGGAAGAGAGTGGGCTTGCTTAGGAATGGAAATGAACTGAGAAACACACTGAGGGTTTGGAGGGGAGAGGGGTGGGGGGTTGCTTGATCCTGGTGGTGGGTATTAAGGAGGGCACATATTGCATGGAGCACTGGGTGTGGTGCATAAACAATGAATCTTGGAACACTGAAAAAAAACTTAAAAAAAAAAAAAGGAATGGAAATGAAGCCGATGTGGCTAGAATACAGTGAACCTGTTAGAGAGAAGCTACAGAAGAAGAAGGAGAGAGGTGGGTGGGGCACTGTAGGCAGATTCCCCAAAGTTGGGCTAAAAATTCAGGGAGGACCTTGATCCAGTCTGTTTTTTAAAAGGTTACTGTCCTTGCTGATGAAGAATTTATTGAAGGGAGAACATTTAACTGCTGTGTGGGTGTAAAATTATATAATCTTACCAATAAATGATGTGGCAAAATAAATACAGAGCCTATAAAAATTCATAGTCTGTTAATACAACTTCTACAGTTATGTCTAAAAAGTTAAAAAAAAAAAAAAAAGACATAGAAGGGACGCCTGGGTGGCTCAGTGGGTTAAGCCACTGCTTTCGACTCAGGTCTGCTCTCAGGGTCCTGGGATCGAGCCCCCCCCACATCGGGCTCCCTGCTCAGCAGGGATCTGCTTCCCTCACTCTCTGCCTGCCTCTCTGCCTACTTGTGATCTCTGTCAAATAAATAAATAAAATCTTTAAAAAAAAATAAAGACATAGAGGTATATACACATACATACATATTCACAGTTTATAAAAATGAAATATTAGTAACAGTTCAGAAATCAAATAACTATAGCAACAATAAATACATGCATTGACTATTCCCTGTTTATAGCTATTTTTGTATATTAACTTTTAAACTTCATTATAATTTTTGGAGATAGGTAATATTAATATTCCAATTTACAGAGAAAGCACTGAAAGGTTAAGTATCTTTTCAAGGTCACAGATGTGGTGGGTGGGAGACCTGGGGTTCCCGCCAAGGCTGGGCTTTTTACCAGGACATGAAATTACCAAGTGGCAACCAGCTAAGCAGTGAGCAGACCAGATGATGGAATATTCTACGGTAAATACTGTAGAATGGAGTCCTCAAAGACTATTTTGTGACTTAGGTAAAATGTTTGTAACATAGTATTTAGTGAAAGAAAGCAAGACACAAAATTGACTATGAATGCTTTATGATTATGTACGATAAAAGGTATACACAAATGTGACCGGATTGTTAATCTGTATCAGACTGGAATTCTTTTGAACCTTCCTCTCCTTCCTGGATCATAGACTTCTGTCATTCTCACTCGAGGGGGCCTTTTTCCAAGCCCGTTTCACATGGTACGCATAGATCACCCACATCAGAAACAGCTCTAAAGACTGTAAATCTCAAAGACGGAAGTTGCAAGCTAATGAGGTGCCGCATAAA
Organism: Lontra canadensis; assembly: GCF_010015895.1. NCBI lineage: Eukaryota > Metazoa > Chordata > Mammalia > Carnivora > Mustelidae > Lontra > Lontra canadensis. The sequence goes on from NW_022631011.1 coordinate 12,122,780, forward strand.
AATATTCACAGGCTTGCTTGAGGAGCAGGTTTTTCTACTCCCTGAAAGACTTTGAGCTGCGAAGAGGAAGAAGCCGCTGGAGAGAAGCAGCAGATGGGAGGAACTGAAAGACCTCCATCCCCGGGGAGGAAAATAGAGCCTTCCTTTGCAAGTACCAGGCAAGTGTAGACACTGACTTCAAGCCAAAGAGTCCTCTAGTTGCTAATTCAGGAATCTCACAATTACTGGCTTGGTACCTCTAAGCATCTTCCCTCATCCAGCTGCTACCTGCAGACCATCCCCTGACTGATGGGAAGTCTGGAAACCTCTAGGGGGTTTAGATGCCCAGCAAGGCGATGGCTGGAATAGACTTTGAGCTGGGACAACAGCTAACAAACATCTCCTAATACAGAGGCATAGAAACAAAGCAGAGGAAATACAGCAAAATGTCAGCCAGGCTCATATGTCAATGGTAATGTTATTTTCTTTAAACTTAATTGTATTCTCATGATATCCTATAATGTGTAATATTTATAACCAGATAAAATTTTAAAAGGAAGGAAAGAAAACCTGGAATCTTCCTCAGGTTATGTACCTGATCTGTGGCAACTTCATCTCCATACTGGGTTTGACCAAGACTTCATCTGCGGCGGTGCTAAGGGATCTCTTGCAAAGTCTGTCTGCTTTCCATTCAATTTATAAAGCAAGTCAAAGGCCCGGAGCACTTCCCTGTAAGGCGCAAAGAAGAGGCTGGCTGAAGACAAAGCGTAAACTGACACCCCTGCAACCTCCTCACCCACCCACCCCAGGGCGGGACCTGTGTGACCTTCTTACAGGAATCTCCCAACTATCTTAGTGTTATTGTCTTGCTAGAGGGAGGAAAACAAACTTGACAGTGGCAAGACCTCCAGTATCTTGGGTATCCTGTTGGTGCTCTTTAGCATATGAAAGTTCTCTTAAAGCCTCCCTTTTACTTACTGCCCCAACCCCTTAGTATATAACCCTCACAGCCCCGGGGCAGCAGCTCTTTCCCACAGGGGTCCTGTCCCCATGGTATAGTAGAATCACCTTTCTGCACCAGAGACAGTTAAGAATTGGTCCTTGGCTCCAGACCTCACTTACATTCTAAAACTTCATCAGCAATAATTTTGCTTGGACACCCGAAGACAGAGTCTAGAATGAGAGGAGCAATCTGAGGGGATCCTAAGCAATGAACTTAGAATTTTTTTTGGCTTTGTTGTACGTTGTACTGCCGGCCCGAATCTGGTCTATAATCTCTTCTGAGTACCTCCATCCAGAGTATTTATACCAATCGCACTTCTTGGTGTGACTAGTTAATGCCTGCCTCCTTTGTCCTTCTGTAGACTTGAAACTCTGTAAAAACAGAAATTCTGTTGTTTTTTTACCACTGAATATTCAACCCCTGAGACTACATGTGGTGCATGGTTGTCTCCCATAAACACTGGTCGACTGAGTAAAACCCAGACCTTATTTATCTATAGAGAAAGCGAGGTTCCCCCCATCTATGCTATATTGCAGAGGTCAGCAAAGGTAAATAGAACTCGTGGAAATTCTGACCTGTAATCAGGTTCCACACAGAGGCCTGCACGGCAGGGCTCTAGTCCATCCCCCATGTCCTAGACAAAAGTCTGCTTCCTGGAGGATATGGCCCCTCACCTGAGTTTTTAAGGGTAAAGAAGAATTAGTCAATTAAAATAGAATGGGTTAAAGGGTGTTAAAGTCATGTGGCTGGGGAGTGTGAGATTTGGGGGCGAACTTTTTTATATGACCATGAGGTGGCAGTAGTGAGTACAACTTTATGGGCGACACTGACAGGTTCACATTCAGGGCAGAATCCTTCAGAAGTCTGTTGGGAAGGCTTTGGCCCTGGGGTTGCTAGTCTGAAGGGCAGGAGGAGGGCCAGGAAACTTGGTGTGGGGGAGGGGCGGGGCGGGCCGGCACAGCGTTGGCGAGGGGACTTCCCACCTGGAACGGGGCATCCGCCTGCGAGAGCTCCAAAGGGCAGCAGCGGCTTGGGGACTTTATGGCCCAGAGCTTATCTTCTTTATTGCCAGCAGAAGTGAGGTGAGGTTTGGGGGTATGCAAAGCAGGCAGGCTGTAAATGGCTAAAAATCTGCTTTTTGTCTATTTTTAAAATAAATGGATGTATAAAAATTGGAGTTTGGCATCAGTCGGCTCATGAGCTAACAGATCTCAGTCGGTTGGGAAAAAGTAAACAACCTAGGCATTAGGACCCAGAGGCCGGCTCTGGCTCATGCAGAGAGCAGGCTCTGCGGGCTGCCTGGTGGATGTGAGCAGTTGGGAGGTCTTGTAGAGCCGGGCTGGTGGGCCCAGCGGAGCAGGGCAAGAAGTAGGCACAGAGGAGGCCTTGTGGGTCCTTCTCAGAAAGTTGAACTCTAGGCTAATCGCAGTTTGGGGTGGGGGTGGGAGGTTATTGAAAGAACTTAATAGTCCCGAGCCATCTGCACTGTGTAAAGATCTCTTCATGTGAATAAAATAGGTACCTTGACTTGAAAATATTGCCCCAGAGCCTTGCTACTCCAAATGCGATGTTTGGACCAGCAGGATGGCTTCTGCCTGAGAGCTCCTGGTAAATGCACAAGGTCGCGTCCTACTCCAGCCCTGTGTTTTGTTTTTTGTTTTGTTTTTTATTCCAATATAATTAACACATGGTGTTATATTAATTGCAGGTGTACAATATAGTGATTCAACAACTCTATACATTACTCAGTGCTCATCGGGGTACGTGTACTCTCAACCCTTCACCTGTCTTACCCACCCCCCACCCACCTCACCTCTAGTAACTGTCTCTTGTTCTCTGTAGTCAGAAGTCTATTTCCTCATTTGTATCTTTTTTTCCCCCTTGTTTCCTAAATACCGCCTATGAGGGCAGTCAGATGCTCTCTGTCTTTCTCTGACTGACTGATTTCACTTAGCGTGATACCCTCCAGCTCCATCCACGTTGGTGCAGATGGCAAAATTCATTCTTTTTTTATGTCCAGCCTTGTGTTTTAAATGAGATACCAATGGATTCCTGGGCGCATTACACTTCGAGCATCATTGATCTAGAGTAAATGGCCATAGATTTACCTTTACACTTTAAGTATAGAATTATTCCAAAGCGGTTCACTCTCACTAATGTTTAGTTCCTTCAAAGTTGCATATGTAAAATATTTAAAGGGCATGTCTTGCAATAAAAAACAGCAGTATCCCACCCACTCCTCCATTCTGGCTGCCCAAAGGCAATCACTTTCCACTTTTAGGGGGTAATTACTTCATATTATGAACATCATGTTTATACTTCTACTTTTTCGTATTAGGCGTTATCTACCAATTTTTCAATATAAAAGGTGAGTATTTAGTATCTTTCACCTCTGCCTTTCACCCTGCATAATAAAAATTCTCCCTTATCCTCTCTAATTAGAGTTATAATTTTTACTTAAATCAACATTCAGTGTTTATCTTGATATGGCTGTGAAAATCCTATTTACAATTGAGTTTGGCATGGTATCGTTCTCTTTCTTGCACAACTTTTTGTTATTTTCTTGGAGGGTCCCGCCCACCGCCACAAATGATTATCCATGCATCCACTGCCTTTGTCTTAAGAATAAAATTTCTCGAACACATGAGATCTTTTCTGTCTCTTCTGGTTTGGAGTCACCTGACAAGCTCTAAACCAGCCTAGTTGCTCTCGGAGCCCAGTACCCAGCCATTAGCCTTAAAATCCTCTCAAAACCATCTTGGGAACACCCTCCATTTGTCTCTTGAGGCTGGGTTCTTTTTCCCCTGAGTCCCACATCTCCCTTTTATTTGTTCACTCCATCATTTTGGTGGCCCTTGTCATCCCAGGGATGCTTGAGAAATGACATGTTTGAAATTTCACATCTTTATTCTACCTTAACACTTAATTAGTATTTTGGGCTCCTACACCCCTCTGCCCAGAAGCTTTCAGAGTCTTCATTCTATCCTCACTCAAGTTCCCACAATTACAGTCCTGAGCTCTGCTATGGATCTTGCTCTGTCTATAATATTGGAGATTGAACAGGACCCTGTATTCATTTCATAAGCATTACAAAGTGTGGGGCTTAAACAACAGAAATTTGTTATTTTACAACTTTGGAGGCGGGAAGCCTGAGATCAAGATGTTGGCAGGGTTGGTTTCTTCTGAAGGCTGTGAGGGAGAATCTCTCATCACTCTCTGTTAGCTTCTGGAAGTTTTTTGGCAGTCTTTGGCACCCCTCGGCTTGTAGGTAATTCACCCACATTTCTGCCTTTGTCTTAAAATGGCCTTCTTGCTGCGTGCATCTGTATCTGTGTCCAAACGTCCCTTTCTTGTAAAGACACCAGTCATAATGGATTAAGGCCACCCCAGTGATGTCATCTTAACATGATCACATCCTCCAAGACTGTATTTCTAAATAAAGTCGCATTCTGAGGCTTAGGACTTCCACATCTTTTGGAAGGGCATAATTCAATCCATAACAGCTCCTTTGGACTAGAAATTGAATTCTTTGAGTTCTAGGAAATTTTCTTGAATATTTTCTTTGAAATGTTCTTACCTGTCTTTTGTTCTCTCTATAATATTTGTTATTTGGATCATGGAACTTGTGAAATGATCTTCTAATTCTATTAACTTTCCCTCTATTTCCTGTGTCTTAATTTTAACATCTGTGTCTTCCAACATTTTTATTTATGTTTTTCTATCGTCTGCGAACTCACAATACCCCATTAATCCACACATTGTCTACTTCCGTGTGTATAATTGCCAGGAGTTCTTTTTTGTTCTCTGAATACTAATTTTTAATATCATTCTGCTTTTGTTTCAAGATGACACTCTATTTCCTTTTCTCTTGACAATATTAAAGATCTGATTAGAAGTTTCCTTTATCCACTGTTGTTTGCTTCCTCACTTTCTTTTCATTTCTTTCTTTGTCTTGGTATATTCTCTTTTCATTAGTCCTTAAACTCTTTCTCATACTTAGGAATAGATACAAAGTGAATTGATGCACTGTGTGTGTCTCCTAGACTTGTTAATTGGTACACTTCAGTCTTGAATGGTTGAGATATTCTGAGCCTTCAATGAGGAAGGGAAGGAAAGATTTAATATTTCACTTAGTTTCTCTGTTTTCATATCTTACACACCTCAGCTCTATCTGGTATTTGTTCTCTTGTGGTAGCTAGTACCTAAAGATGTCTTTGCCCTCCCCCGCCAAATGAACCATACCCCTGGTATTCACATGTTTAGATAGTACACTTGTCTTGATTCTGGATGGGCCTTGTGACTCTCTTCTGACCAACATAATGTGGGAGAAGTGATGCTATGTGACTTCCAACTCTATGTCATAGACTCTTTGTACTTTCCTCTGGGTGTCTCAGAATGCTTGCTTTAGAAGAAGCCAACCTCCATGGATGAATTTCAGCTCACCAGAGACTGCCAAGCGGTGATGAGGACGAGCTGGCTCCACGGAGAGGCTATGTGTAAAGAAAGAGCATCTGGTCGTTTGCTGGCTATTCCAGTCGTCCAGCGGAAGAGCCAGGCCTGGGAGTGAGCCCTTCATCTTGAACAGCCAATTCATTCAAGTCTTCAGAGTCTCCAGCCCAGCCACCATCTGTTCATAACTGTATTAGAGAACTCCAGTGGGAATTGTCCAGCTGGGCCTGGTCAGCCCATAGGTATAATAGTAGATGATGATTCTGTGTTACTTACATTTGGGGAAGTGATTTGTTACAAGCCAATAGACTACAGAAACCTCTCCCATTCAGCAGAACCCCTGTGTTACTCCCCTCCAAAGCCTGTGTCTCCAATTTTCAGTTGAGGTGAGACAGAGCTGGTTGGCTAGATATGCAGAGTAAGGGCGGACAACCTGAGAGTCTAGCTGCCCCTTAAAATGGTACTTGAATTCACCCACTGAACACATCATCCCCCGCTTTCCAACCACGCCATGACCCTTACAACCCTTACAACCTTTCTGAACCATTTGGTATTCTTTTGTTATTTCAGGTTACTTAGTGCACAGTTTCTAGCATGGAAGCTTAGAACTCATGTTTCTCAAGTTTTCTAAGCAGCTGCCCCATATCCATCTGCTTTCTGGCTTCCAAAATTCTGTTTCTGTTATTCTCATGTTCTTTTTGTCTTTGTGATTTTATGGATTTAAGGATTAATTTGTTTTGGTGGAGAATCTCTAATCAAAAGTCCCCAGAAACCACTTTATTAAAGGGCATCACTCAAAGCAGAACATTGTAAACAAAATGAAGAGGGACTTCAAACAGATTAACACTCCTTACTTACAAAGAAGTAAGTTTGAAGGCCCACTTTATAATTTGGGACATCCCCTTCAATCACTGGGGTTCCCTGAAGGACTAGCCCAGGTAGGTTTTTAAGTCCATACTTATAAGAGACAATACACTGACAGGCCAAGAAATGCTTAAAAGGACTCTGCCAGGGAGTCTGAATAAATGTTCCCTGAATCTATAATAAGACTTCAGAGAGATTCAGTATGGCTCCTCTTTGCCTCAATGCCTTTCTCTTCCCCTGACCTGTTCTGCTGTGTTGTGGTTCATGTATCATGAAGACATACTCAGAAGAAATTTGCTATAGTAGTTTTATTACAGCTCATTATGGAAGTATTTTTTTTTTCTGTCATAAGTAATAAAAATAACGACTCCCAGCTTCTTTCAAGTCACATTTTTTTGAGAACTTAGCTAGGTACTTTTAAATTTAAAAAAAATATATTTTGCTTATAAAAAGCAATATGACTGTCCACAAGTGGTTCAAGAGAGCAGGGAAGCTCTGGGAAGTTTTGAAGGACAGAATTAGGTAGCAAATAATTTAAGCAACATCAGTCTGTTAGGATTTCCCTTTCATTTTTATGTCTGAACATACAATTATAGTTTATTCAAGTCCTTAATATGATTTAATAAGAAATCCACAGACAGACCTTTACTTTTAAATGTAGTGTAACAAGGTAATCATGAGGCTTTAATTTCGAGTTAATTATCATAATATGCTTGTAGCATTCATAAAAATCCTCTGGAATCTCCAGGGAATGAAAGTATTACATTCTGCTGCCCCCTGGCAGACATTTTGTTTACAAAATAATGTGAACTGCCCTAAGGAAAATGAAAACAAGATAGAGGCTGTCCGGCCTATGCGCCTCCAGGGGAGATAGAATATTCTTTTCGGTGTTGGTCGTCCTATGAGCAAATACTGTCTCTAGTTGAAATTTGTTTGAATGAGGATTTTGCTGAAGCAGAACCAGCTCATCTAAATTATTGCTTTCACTTTCTCTTAAGTGGGAAGAGTTCATATTAAATGAATGCCAAAAGAGGGTAAGTGTCGTAAATAAATAATCAAAGAGAAATACTACCATCACGGTTTTAGGCACTTCATTATGAACCAAAACTGTGAGTCGTGAGCAAGCTATATAAAGGTAGAGTTGAAGTATCCAACCCATACACCCACTAGAAGAGCAGAGGAATCAAGCTGAGCTGGTGGGGAGGGGTGTAGATAACACCGCCGGAATCACCTTGCCCATGTTATGTTGCTGTCACAACATATAAGAAATAACATGTGATCTGCAAACTCTCGACAGGAGAGTCAAATCCATGTGATTAAAGATCTGTAGATGATTCCCAAAGCTGGAGCAAAATAAAATATGAAGTATTCACATTTCTGTTTCTTTTTTTGCTTTTTTTCTTTTTCTGCTTGCTTTTTTTTGAGTAGAAGAAGCAATGAGCCACCTTAATGGTGACAAAGGAGTAGAAATCTTCAAAGTCCTTGAGTTGTTTCAACTGACAGATTTGTGGGAAATACTTATCAAGAAGTCAAGTAGGAAATAACCTAGTTTTGCCTGCATCTCGGTGTTGTCAAGATGACTCTGGAGCTGGGAGGTGAGGAAAGATTGAGGGAGACCAGAGAGGGGTCTAATTTGAATATCAGTCAGTTTCTGCTGTTGCCTGCTCTGGTCCCCCAGGATTTTTACTGATTTCCAGATAGGATAGTTTCGTTTTAGGTTTTATTTCAGATGATCAGGTTTTCTTCCAAATTTACTGACTCTAAAACTCTGGGATTTACCAGGGAATCTTCATTTTAACATCTTTAGGTGATATTTAGGCAGAAATGGATCTTGGTGAAGTCGTTTTTGTTATACTTCCTGTTTTTAACTGTATTGTCTCTTGGAATTTGATGGCAAAGAATATCCATAAGATACCATATTGTAGACGGTGCCAAATTTCCTAGATTCTTCTCATGGCTCCTTGTCAAATACCAGACATGAATCCCAGTGTTAAGAGTTGCCTGTGTTAAAAAAAAAAAAGTAATTGGAAGAGTTATGTAGGATTCTTCTTTTAACGAAAGCTTCTGAGAGATTCAGCCTGAGTTTTTATTCCAAGACTAGCATTGCTACTCTTAGCAATATTTTTGTTTATGAAGTTCAATGTACTATTCTCAGACTAATGAAAATAGGTTAGAGGGATTAGTACCAAAGTTCTAAAATACTTCTTTTTGTGCGGCTAGCCCTGAGTTAAATGATTTCTGCCTACATACAAATGTAGGCATACCTACCCAAATACGTTTCTGATTTACATGTATTTCATTGTCTGTGTCACTGCTCCTCTATTTACACTGAATTACGTGATACATTTTTGTTATTTAGGGGTTTTCATTATTTATTATTATGCATTTTATTTTTCTCTATATTTTGGGTTATGTTTCTTGGAGAAAACATTTACTGAGGAAGGAGACTAAACAAACTGATCTCTGAAAACTCATTCCAATTCTCAGATACAATGATTAAATGATAACTTACAATTCTTATGAACTAGAATATTCCTGGCAATTCTATGGATCCTAAATAAGTAATTGGAACCATCTTTGATAGATTGTTTTTTTATTTTGTATGAGTAGATTTTATTCAGTTAAATTGGTTTTAAGTTTACTGAAAAATTGCCCAGAAAGTTCCCCTATGCCTTCTGTATGCCTTTTCCTTCTATGGTTTCCCGTATTATAAACATCTTACAGTAATGTACATTTGGTATAATTGATAAACTAATATTGATAGGTTATTATCAATTAGGGCCCGTAGTGTACATTAAGTTTCACTCTTTGTGTTGTATAGTTTATAGCTTTTGAAAAAGGTGTAATGCCACACATTTACTATTATAGTCTTGTACTGTATAGAATAGTTTCACTGCCCTAAAAATCTGTGCTCCACTACCTTCTTCCCTCAAAATCCTTCATAACCATCAATCCTTTTCCTGATTGTATACTTTCGCCTTTTCTAGAATGTCATGTAGTTGGAATCATACAGTACCAGCCTTTTTGAACTGACGTCTTTTACTTACTTTTACTAAGACTACTTAGTCTTACTTAGTATTTCAGGTTATTTCTTCTTCTTTTATCTTGTCTTCCTATCACTGAATAATATTGCATTGTATGGAGTACCCCAGTTAATCTATTCACTTTTTGAATGGTATTCTGGTTACTTGCATTATTTGGCAATTATGAGTAAAGCTGTTATAAGCATTACTATGCAGGATTTTGTGTCTCATAAGCATTGAACTCATTTGGGTAAATACCTAGGAGCATGGTTGCTGGATTGTATGCTAAGCCTGTGTTTAGCTTTGTAGGAAACTGCCAAATTGTCTTTCAAAGTGGCTGTACCATTTTGCACTCCTACCAGCAATAAATGAGAGCTCCTGTTGTTTCACATTCTCACTAGCATTTGGTGTTAGTCTTTTGCATTTCAGCCATTCTTATAAGTATGTAGAACAGTATTCAATAAGCTGTTTTAATTTTAATTTTTTGATGACATATACTATGGTGCATTTTTCATATGCTTATTTGCCACCTGTATAAATTCTTTGGTGAGGGTTGTGTTCAGACCTTTTGATGCTTTTTCTTCAGGTAGTTTGTTTTCTTATTATTGAGTTTTAAAAGTTCTTTATATATTTTGGACATGTTCTTTGATCAGAAATTTGTTTTACAAATATTTTCTCCCAGCTTATGGCTTGTCTTTTCATTCCGTTAACAGTGTCTTTCACAGAGCAGACGTTATAAATTTTAATGAAGTTCAACTTATCAATTATTTATCTTATGGATTGAGTCTTAAAAACACATCCATGCCCAAGGTCATCTAGCTTTTCTTCTGTGTCCTGTATTATCATCTAGAAATTTCATAGTTTTGCATTTACATTTATATCTATGACATACACTGAGTTAATTTTTGTGTTGGGTATAAAGTCCCTGTTTAAATTAAAAAAAAAAATGTGTTTTGCATGTGGATGTCCAGTTATTCCAGTATCAGTTTTTGAAAAGACTATCCTCCATTGAATTGCCATTGAGAGATTATTCCTCCATTGAATTGCCTTTTGCTCTTTTGTTGAAAATCAGCCAACTATATTTGTGTGGACCTATTTCTGGGCTCTCTTTTTCCATTGATCTATTTGTCTATTCTTTTGCTAATACTACACTGTTTCTCTTAAAAAGATTTTTTAATTTATTTTAGAGAGAGAATGCATGGCAGGGGTGGGAAGGGACAGAGGGAGAGAGAGAATCTCAAGTAGAATCTCCCCTGAGCAAGGAGCCCAACACTTCTCAACCCAGGGCCCTGAGATCATGACCTGAGCTGAAATCAAGAGTCAGGTACTTAATGGATGAGCCACCCAGGTCCCCCAGTACTACTCTGTCTTGATTATTGTAAGAAGTCTTGAAGTTGTCAGTTCTCTGTGTTCCACTTTAGAATTCTGTTGGCTATTCTGTGTCTTTTTCCTTCCCATATAAGTTTTAGAATCATTTCATTGATATCCACAAAATGACTTGCTGGAATTTTCATTGGGATTACATTGAATCTATAGATCAAGTTGGGGAAAACTGGCATCTTAACAATATTGAGTATTCTCACATATAAAGATGAAATATCTCTCCATTTATATATCTTTAATTTCTTTCATCAGTGTTTTAGAGTTTTTGTTGTTGTTTTTAAGAGAGAATGCAAGGTGGGAGAAGGTAAAAGGGAGAGGGAAAGAGAGAAAATCTTAAGCAGGCTCCATGCTCAGCGTGGAGCCTGACATGGGGCGCCCCTGTCCCTAGAGTTTTTTTATTCAAATTATCTTAGATTTATACTTTAGTGTTTTGTCTTTGTGTGTTAATGTAAATGGCAGGGTGTTTGTAATTCAAATTCCATTTCTTTGTTTTTGATTTTTAGGAAAACAGTTGGTTTTTGTATATTATCTTCTATCCTGTAACCTTGCTATAATCTTGTATTAGTTCCAGGATTTGTTGTTGTTGTTGTTGTTAATTCTTGGGGTTTTCTACAAAGACTATCATGTCATCTATGAACAAAATGTTATTTCCTTCTGCCCATTCTGTATGTCTTTTATTTCTTTTCTTGTTGTATATCATTATCTAGGAATCCCATATGATGTTGAATATGAATCGCGAGAGGGAACATCTTCTTTTTTTTTTTTTTAAGATTTTTTATTTAGTTATTTGATAGAGAGAGAGCGAGAGCTCACAAGTAGGCAGAGACACAGGCAGAGGGGGAGGGGGAAGCAGGCTTCCTGCTGCGCAGAGAGCCAGATGCAGGGCTCGATTCCAGGACCCAGAGATCATGACCTGAGCTGAAGGCAGAGGCTTAACCCACTAAGCCACCCAGGTGCCCAGAGAGGGAACATCTTTAACTACTTCACAATCAAGAGGAAAAGTGTCTGGTTTCTCGTTATTAAGTCTGATGTCACCTGCAGGTTTTTTGTAGATGTTCTTTATCAAGTTGAGAAAGTTCCTTTCTACTCTTACTCTGTTGAGTTTTTATTATGAGTGGGTGTTGGATTTTTCCAAATGCTTAAGAAAAATCTGTTGATATGATCACATGAGTTTTTTTCTTTAGTCTCTTGATTACATGAATAATTGATTTTTTTCTTTTTTCTGAATGTTGAACAAGCCTTGCATGCTAGAATAAATTGGTTGGTTATGTTGTATACTTCTTTTTATACATTATTGGGTTCGATTTGCTAATAATTTGTTGAGAATGTTGGAATCTATGTTTAAGAGAGATACTGGTCTGTAGGTTTCCTTTCTTGTAATGTCTTTGATTTTGGTGTTAAGCTAATGATGGTTTCATAGAATGGGTTTCCAAGTATTTCCTCTTCTGTTTTCTGGAGGAAATTTTGGAGTATTTTTATTACCCTTCCCTTAAGTGTTTGACAGAATTCACCAGTGAAACCATCTGGACCTGATGTTTTCTGTTTTAGAAGTTTATTACTTATTGGTTTGATTTTTTTTTAATCTATATATGTCTGTCAAGGTTATCTGTTTCTCTTGTATGAGTTATGGTAGATTTTGTCTTTCAAGGAGTTGGTGTATTTTACCTAAGTTATCAAATTTTTGGACATAGAGTTGTTCATAATATTCTTTTCTCAGTCTTTAATGTCTGTGAGATCAGTAATGATACCTCCTCTTTCATTTCTGATATTAGTAATTTGTTATTTCTTTCTCCCCCCCCTTGGTTAACTTGGCCAGAAGTTTGTCAATTTTGTTGATCCATTCAAAGAACCAGCTTTTGGTTTCACTGATTTTTCTCTATTGATTTTCCATTTTGGATTTTTTTTTTTTTATTTCTCCTGTAATATTTATTATGTCTTTTTTTTTTTTTTGTGCTTGCTTTGAATTTAATTTACTCTTCTTTTCCTGGTTCCCTAAAGCTAATTTAGATTATTGAGTTTAGATCTTTCTTCTTTAGTAATACATGCATCTAATCCTATAAATTTCCCTCTAAGCAATGCTTTTCCTGCACTCCACAATGAGTTGTATTTGCATTTTCATTTATTTGAAATTTTTAAAAATTTTCTTGAGATATCTTTTTTGACCTATGTACTGTTTTGAAAGGTGTTGTTTAGTATCCAGATGCATTTGGATTTCCAGCTTTTTTTGTTTCCTGTTACAGAGTTCTAGTTTAATTTCATTGTGGTCTGACAGCATACTTGATATCATTTCTGTTCTTTTAAATTTGTCTGCAATGATGGTCAACCTCACTGGTCCAGACACACAGCAGAGCCTTCTGTACAATACCATGTGTTGGCTATCATGTCCATCCATAGATTGTGCTCCTGTGCTTTGAGCTCAGCAATGGAGTCTATGTAAATGTCTATCACTGGACAATGGTGATAGCGACAAGCAACATGGACATAATGGCCACCCCACCTGTGCAACCTCTTCATCTGACTCATCTGCCTGTTAAATTGAGACTCTGTAGTACAACCTTGACATTTCCCCCTACCAAGGGCTTTCACCACCTTGCAAATGTAACTGTGTTTATGTAGATTGGAATGTCCAGCCTAGAGGCCTACAGAAGTCACCCTGCCCAACTATTTTGCTCTGATTCTTTACCATTTTTGTTCTTGCTTGTCTCGGGGGATTGGTGATAGCAGGGGAAACTCCCACTGGCATATTCCTGCTAGGTTAGGGACATGTAGATAGACCTTCTGATATTCTAAAGGCATATGGGATCCTCCAGGGTATGGAGGAAGCCCCCATATTCACTCTGATCCATTCCTAGTTCTCTGGATGGTTTGGGTGCCCTTCTTCCTGGACTGTGAGGAACAAAAGGTGAAAGTCATAGGGGGCTGTCCTGAGCCTTCCCCAACATGGCCTGAGGTCAGCCCTAGCATACTTGGGCCTGTCTGGAGTCTCCCCACACCTGCATAGGTCCACTTTAAGGAAGGCATTGTTAACTGACCCTGCCAGGAGACCCAACCAGGAGTTTGTATGGTGTGGCCCAGACCCTGGTTGTGGAGGGCAGTAAGGCTTCCAGCTGGCCAAGTGATCCCAAGAACCCACTGGAGCTTCATGTTCCTGACTATGGGCAAGGGCCTGAATTCCGTGTGTGGGAATCTCTGTTGATGAGTCAAAAACAGCCACCCATGAGCGGGGACTGTGAATGCACCAAAATGTGCTTTATTTTGGTGAGTATTCCATGTGAGCTTGAGAAGAATGCATATTTAGCTTTTGTTTGGATGATGTATTCTATAAATGTCAATTCAAACGACTTGACTGATGGTGTCAGCAAGTCTATATATGCCTCTTTGTCATTGTATGTAGACACTTAACTTAGATTTTAGCCAATTTTTCATTGTGTCTTTGTAGTAGCTTCTTATGAATTATAACTCTCGTTTACCTTTACTCCATGTGGTTTATTTTGGTGGGAAACATTCCCAGAAGTTGGTTGCAGTTCATGTAAAGCTAGCTCCAGGGGCATGAGGTCTGCATGTCCTATGTTGCCCATGTTCTGGGGCCTTCACATTTGGTTTAATGCTCTATTGTTCCTTCCTTAAATTCTTAATAATTTTATCTTTGAACTTGTGATTTGTAAGTGAAATCCAGCAGAACAATGAAGCACATTCATGAGTAGGGGAGGCAGACACAATATCCATATCTACCTTTCCTTTCCACTTCATTTCACAGAGCCTTCAGGATGCCCTAAAAACACAGCATTTTGATGGAACCACAATGTATAGTGTTTTAGCCAGACTGAAACAGAATACAAGTTAAACATGTTACAATGAGCAGGCAGGGACACTAATAGGCCAGGGAGCCCATAATTTCCTTTAGAACAGGAACTTACTTCCAAGTAAAGGCAGTGGCATTTTAAAAACAAATAATCAAGGAACCCTATCATAACCTTTATCCCTTGTGTGAGCCAACCACTTAAAAAGCACACAGAGGGAAAGGGAAGCCATATGGCAACCCATTGTTCCTTTTCCTTTCAGTCCTTCCTTAACTCAACAGTAAGCTAAAGGTAGAGAATGTTGGTAGAGTGTGTGTGTGTGTGTGTGTATATATATATATATATATATATATAGAGAGAGAGAGAGAGAGAGAGAGAAGCAAAATAAAAACAGTTAAGTTAGTCTTGTATATAACCCTGGTATTTTGATAAAAGTAAAGTACATACACTTGCATGAGCTATAAATATGAATTGTGCAATTTAAGTGACTTCACATGTGAGTTAAATATCCTTATGTTTGCATTTAAAATTGCTATTGAACAATATAAGGACAAACGATTAAATTTGTGTTGATACTCAAAATTTTTAATTGTTCTTTAGCGTAACAATAGCAAAGCAATAAAGAGCACCATGGCAAGTTAAAAGAAACACCGTGAGAGAACGGAAAAGGTTTTGTATCTTAGTACCTTTAATCACATGCTTTTCTTCTTTTTATAGAAGGGCCCCACATTCTTATTTTGCACAGGGCAAAATATTAATTATAAACAACAAAGAAGTTAGTTGTACTGAAATGGTGATTACGTTCAAACATTTGCTGAAAGTAAAGACTTACCTTGGCAGCAGAGAAGCTGCATAAGAAGTTACAAAGACAGTGATAGATTTTTTTTGACAATTCAAAAACAAAAACTTTTGTACCTAAGGAGAAATATAAAATTAATGATAAATCAGTAAACTGCTTATAAAGATGACAGGTCAAGAAATAATAATTTTATATTTAACAAGATTTTCCAAATCCTTATGTAAAGCATCCTAATAGACAAATTGGCAACAATTATCAACAGACAATTTATAAAAGAAGAAATACAAAATATGAATCACCATAGGAAAAACATACCTTTAACAATAAATTTAAATGAGTTTTTGTTTGTTTTAAATACCAAGTTGACATTGGCTGATGTGCAGTGAAATAATCATACACATTCACTGCTTCTGGACAAACCCAGTTCACTAAAGACTCATTGGAGGACCGTTTGGCAACGTGTGTTAGGAGCCTTCAAACAAATCATTATGCTTTGATCCATATTTAATTTCTAGGAATTCTATTTAAGCAAATTAGGAGAGATATATTGAAAGATTTTTGTGTCAGGCTGCTTTTTATTTTTCAATTTTTTTTTTAAAGATTTTATTTATTTACTTGAGAGTGAGATAGAGAGCATGAGAGGGGAGAGGGTCCAAGGGAGAAACAGACTTCCCGCTGAGTAGGGAGCCCAGTGCGGGATGTTGCAGGACTCTATCCCAGGACTCCAAGATCATGACATGAGCCAAAGGCAATCACTTAACCAACTGAGCCACCCAGGCACCCTTATTTTTCAATATTATAAGTAAGGTATGGGGGTGGTTTTAAAATAGATCTATACATTTTTCACCCGCTCCCTCCAAAAGGTGAAGCCCAAATCATCTCCCCTCGATTGAGGGCAGGGCCTACTGCCTTGGTTCTAAGTAGATTACGGTAGAAGTGATGTTGTGTGACTAGGTTATAAAAGGCATCACGGGTTCATCCTTGCTTGCTGTCTGGTTTATTTGCTCTGGGGGAAGACACTCAAGCAACCTTCTGGAAAGGCCCAATCAGCAAAGAATTGAAGTGTCCTGCTGGGAGTCTGTGGGTAAGCTGTCTTACAAGCGACTCCTCCAGCTCAGCAGGTTCTCCAGCAGATTTGACGCATCTCAAAATATCAGTAGTGGGTAGGAATGCTGTACGGAATCTTTGGCAGGGTCTTATAGGGCATCACAGAGATCACGATGTGGGAACAAAGTGTTGCCATTTCACGTCATTTGAGCTGCCAATGAAACTGGTGTTGTTTGACCCACCACCTTATAAATTTGTACATTTAAAGCAGCACTTATTATCAAACGTAAGGAGTAGATACTAGATGAGGCTCAAGTTGTTCCTGAAAGCACAAGGTGCATAAGGAGGTGGTGCAGATGTCCATGGACTCTATGATACTGTCTTCTTCCTCAGCTTTTTCTTGTAGGGAGTTCTTTATGATCTGATCTTTATGATCAGTTGACTATGAAAGAAAGAACTAGAGCCTGACTTTACAAACATGTTCTGCAAAACACACAGGCACCACTAGGACAAGCTGCAGCACGAGAGAAATTCAAATTGTTCATTTTTCCTAAAAAGGAGAGGTGGTTGGAATTATGGCTATATACCTGTTTCTGGTATGTCTAATTCTAGCTAATGTCACAGTCCTGAAGACTGTGGCTAGATGGGAAGTTTATTAGTGACAAGGAAGTTGGGGGAAATAGTATTTAGATAGACCTAGCATGAAGATATTTGTGCCCCATAATGCTCACCAAAGGGTGATTCCAGCAGAAGGGGATTTTAATAATCAGATGAATAGGATAGCATGGTTCTGTGGCTGTTGGTGAGCTTCCTTCTAGCCACTCCTGTCACGTACCATTGAGCTCAGTAAAAAGAGGCCGAGTGGCAGGAAGGAAGGTTATGCATGGGCTCAGCAACATGAACTTGCACTCCCCAAGGCCAACCGGACTATAGACATGCTAAGGACTCAAACCGCCTCCCAAAATGCCTCCTCTGCTGGCAATTCTTCTGTCAAAACTACCGTGTGTGAACTTACGGGACACTTTATCCATCATCATTGGCATTCACACATCATTGCTTATGACCAAGGAAATCACTTTACAGCAAATGAAATGCAGCCATGACTCCTGCTCATGGAATTCACTGATATCACCATATTCATCATTGCCCGGGAACAACTGACTTGATAGACTGGGGGACTGGTCTTTTAAGGATTTAAGGATGGTACCAGCTAAGGTGCAGTATCTTGCGGGGCTGGGGCAGTATCCTCCAGGATATGCCAATATGCTCAAAATCCTCACCCTGTATTTTGTATTATTTCTCCCATATTTGATATTATTTCTCCCATATTGGGTATTATTTCTCCCACAGCCCCAGTCCAGAAATCATGGGATGGAACTTTGGGCTCTGCTTGGTAGAGTTTTTAATTCCAAAGGGAAGAATGCTTACCCCAGGGGATATAATTCCATTGAATTGGGAATTGAGATTGCTATCTGACCAATTTGAACATTTAATGACATTGAATCAACAGACAAAGGGAGGGATTCTTGTACTGGGTGGGGTAAATTTTCAAGGGACAATTGACTGCTGCTACACAATGAGGGTGAAGAGGACA
Organism: Lontra canadensis; assembly: GCF_010015895.1. Classification (NCBI taxonomy): domain Eukaryota; kingdom Metazoa; phylum Chordata; class Mammalia; order Carnivora; family Mustelidae; genus Lontra; species Lontra canadensis. The sequence goes on from NW_022631011.1 coordinate 12,140,721, forward strand.
ATGTCTGGAACGTAGGAATCCATAACCTCTGACCTTTTTTCTTCTCCTTTAATTTGAATGCAGCTTGCTCTAGTAAAAATTGATGCTTGTGTGTTTGCTTAGCTTTTTCTTGACTGTTTTCTAACCATTCACGAAGTATACATTTTGCCGAATATAGGATTAAATTCATTCATTTTGCAGTTATTGAATGAATAATGAATAGGGAATTTGGAGTCAGATATTACTCAGCACAGTGGCATGAATCAGGATTTGTTCCCCTAAAAATCTCGGCTCCTGATTCTCCCTTATAACTAGCAACATATTTCCAGAGTAATAAGATAAAATGAACCACGAGCAGTCACTCCTTACCACAGTCACTTTAATTCTGTACACATTCTTCCATATTTTTTATCCTTTTTTGTTGCCCTCAATGCTCCTTTCCTTTATCTCTACATTAGCAGTGTGGTTGCTGAACAAATTGCTTCAGGCTTTTAAAGGGAATAGACAAGTCTGCTTTTTGTCATGATTAACTTTTAGGATTTATGAAGGAAGCTGCTCATAAGGTGTGGGCAGAAATCACCAACCACCCATATGTTGCTGGCACTGATAACATGTAAAATCCAAGGCATACGTCTGCACAATCAAGCTTGCATAACTATTAAGAACACTTCATTTGAAGGTTGGAGGTTTTCTTTTGTGTCCTCTTATTTTTTCTTACCAATTATTTAAGCTCTAAAAGGGTTACCACCATCTATCTTTCATTGTCTTGGAAAATATTTTAAAATATTGTTAAGTAGGAAGAATTAAATGGATATGGTGAGCATGAGTCGGAAATTTTGAATCCAATTCAGTTTTTCAAAAATTCACAATATAAATCAACTTGGATTAGATGGTAGTTAGGTTATAAAAAATACTATTTTTGTGTGTGGGTGAAAATGTTCACAGGACTTTGATTGGCTTCATTCTGAAATATGAATGGTATTCTGTTGTTGAGACCTAATCATATCTCTTAAAGGTATTTCAAGGAAAATATGTGGGTAAAGTCCTATAGGTAAAATATTTCTACTTCCATTTTGAAGACGAGAGACTACTGGAGTTTAGAGAGCTAAAATGGCATACCCATAAGTCACATATGTGATGGGATGAGGCTGAGAATCCAGATTCTTTCCACCCATGCCCAGGCTTTAAACACTCAGGAAGGGAAGGGGGTGCAAAATGCTTTTTTAAATAGCTTGTCTTTGTTTACTAGGCTCTCACAGCCTGAGTGATTACTGGCACATCTGCCACTTGAGAAGGCATAGAACAGATTGTGGATATAAGAGTAGGGGTAGATGGTAGGGAAGCTCGCTGATAAATGGTTGGAGCCCAAAGAAGGGGACCTGGCCATTCTAATGCCTGAGTAATTCTAGGGACACATTTTTATTCTCACAGGAGAATCCAAGGCAGTGGTCACTGAACCAATCTCTGAAACGTGTAAGCCAATTTCAGTTCTTTACTTGTACCTGAATTTACTACCGGTGTGGTTTTGTTGTGAAAGGCTGGTTTCTTTAGAATCAATAACACTGTTGCCTAGTTCTTAAAAAAGAAAGCATTTAAGTGAGAGATCTTCAGGTAGACCAGTTATATTCTACAGACAGAGATCAGTAAGATAGGGAAAGACCTGATGCTAGGAGAGTGTAAATTACCTTTACTAATGTTGTAGATTAAATTTAAATAGATAATATTGATTAGTTTATCTTATGAGAAATTTTGCGGTGTAACATCTAACCAAATCACATTTTTAAACAAATTATGGAATTGGGAAGCAAAATTTAAACACCAGTTTCATTTGCACCCCTTTGAGAACAGTTGTGTAGCATAGAGAAGGGCACTATGAAGTAACTCAGAAATTGAGACTCAGGAGTCAAAGCGTTAATGGTTTGAATGTAGTCTCCATCACTTGACACCTACATGACCCTAGGCAAGTTATCCACCGCTCTAAACTTCATTTTTGTTATCTGTAAGATGGGAATGATAATTGCAACTGCCTGTAAAAGTAGATGTAAAGATTAAATGACAGACCACATTATATTTAAGCTTTTATTACACTATATTTACATTGTGTGGCTAATGGAACATACTATTGGCAAGTATTAGGAATATGTTTTTTCTCTTTGTGACCACAAAATCAAGATTAGATACCATGAATGTATATATCATAGGCAGTGGGAATGGAGTAGTCACATGGTGGGTTGATTCGTGTTTGGGAGTTGGCATTTGCATCCAAACAAGCAGAAAGGAATTGAGAGGGATGGTGAAGAACTAACTAATAATGTGCCTAGTAGACTGGGAAGAATGTGGAAGGAAGTAAAGTGTTAAAAAGGGTGAAATTACAGGAGAAGTCTGAGAAGTTCAAAGGCTGAATCCAACGCTAAGTGGGAATTGAAAGTATGGTAGGTGAGAGCTGGGAGGACAGAAAATTATGCTGACCAGGTTGAGAACTGGTACATAGGCTTTCTGAGGTGGAGCAGTTGTGGGTAATGACAAAGCCCGAGGTGCAATCATGCTGAACAGAAGGGGAGAAGGGGCCAATCGTAATTGATCGTGAAGGTCAAGGAATCATGAAGATGATTGGTTTATATGTTCATAGAAGTACCCAGAATGACAGTAAGGAGATGGCTTGAAAACTGAGCAAGAAGGGGGGTAAATTATATTAGAGGAAGAGTGAAGGCTGCAATAGCTAGGAAACTCAGATCTTCACAGAGGAATGTTTCTTGCAGGAAGTTCATCCGACATTTAGCAGCTAGAAGACAAGCTAGCAGCCCTTGTCTTGAGGCATGTGGGATTTCTGAGAGTCTGAACTTGAGAGAGATTGAAGGACAGCAGTACTTGGAGGGGAAAACCAAGTTTAAGATAAGACTAGAAGGGGAAGAGGATGGAGAGTGATGATTCTCACCTACCTACCTTAGAATCATCCCCAGGGCTCTTAAAAATCACCCATGTCTGAGCACTTCCAAACCAACTGTGTCTAATTCTCTCAGATGGGTTTTGTCAACTCTATTTTATAGAAATTCAAAATTACTTAATGGGTTGTTTAGGTGAGAAGTTGCTTAGATCAAGAAGGAATCAGCTGGAGGGAAGGATAGAGAAGACAAGACTGAGCATGGAAAGAGAGGTGACCTCAAGGGGCAGGCCTTTGAGGCTGTAATGGGACAAGAGATCTCAGTGCAGCTTTCTAGAACCTTCCATCGCTCCCTGGGCCAACATTGTGTGGTGAAGGTGAGGAAAACAACATCTGCTGTGAGGAAAGGTTAAAGTCATAAACTGTTTTTTTCTTTTTATCTCCCTCGTGCTCTCTTTCTATCTTTCCTTCTCTTTCCTGATCTCTCACTCTAGAATCTAGAAGTCAGTGGAACTTTGCAGCTCCTGTGAAGTGTAAGTGACTTACTCAGCTTTGGTTACCAGTGATGTTTACCCTGCGCTTGCTTGTACTATTCCCTTTCCCCTGTACTCAGAGACCAACCCCAGCCCCTACACCTGTTTTCTCAGAATCTCTTCTCACAAAGCACCAAGTTAGGTTTCTAAAGCAACAGCATTTGGGTTTAAGGGTGACCTGGATGGTGGATGGAACCCCTAATGGGAGATGTTTCTTAACATCCTCTGTACCAAGAGTCTGTACACACTCTACAAACAAGGAAGTGAACACTGCTGGGTTAGGTGGTTCCCTGGTCATGGGAGACCCTCTATTCAGAGTCCTAGTCACCCACACCCTTCTCTTTGGCAGTAGCTAGTCAATCATTTTCATTTATATGGCTGTATACTCAGCTATGTGAGTATAGTCACCTCTCTTAAAAATCTACCTTGGCCATAAATTCTTATGACCTGCATAATCATAAAAAAGAAACCCAATAATCTTTTTATTTTCATAGAGAGATTATATATGGTCTCTCTCTCTCTCTCTTTCTATATATATATATATATATATATATATTTTTTTTTTTTTTAAATTTTAATTCACCCTTCCCTCTACTCTAAGATCCACTTTATGCTAAATAAGTCCTAATAAGTACAAAGTTCAAATTGCCCATATCACTCTCTCTCTTCAGTTATCACAAGGGTCCCACAATGGAAGGCAAATGAGGAGCATGGATTCTGACCAGGCCCCTGACATTGTTCTGGGAAAACTTTAGATTAATAGCAATTGAACATTCTTATGCTGGGATATTATTTATCAGGGATTTCTCCTCAGGTGACCAATTTCCCAAATCCAAACTGTTGGTTCAAATTCCACCATATTTACTTATTCTTCTGAATTCATGCCCACCAATAAAGAAAATCTGGAGGCTCTTCGAGTCTCTCTGAAGTGTGTGCTTCTTCAATAAAATGTGCCCATAGTAAGTTGTTTCAACTAAGCCTAAAATTTCCAATTCTGTATGATGGTTTGTAGCAGAAGACTCTTTGGTGTGGACACATGCATGGAGGCTTTTTTCCTTTTCAACTCAATGTGAATCAGAAATTTTACACAGAGACCTAGTTACCCTTCAAATCACTAAATGTCCCTTGATGCCAAGGACATGCCATGTTCTGAGGACGTACCTCACCCCACTGCCACCCCCATCACCATCTCCATTGTTACACTGGAACTGCTCTGGGAATACTGATGAATGTGGTACCAGACCCCTCAAAAATGACCTAGGAAACATCTATCTTGGATCCCAGATTCTTCTTTTTCAGGAGTCAATGATCTAGTCAACAAATATCTGTTGAGCTATTATGTACTACATCTGAAGGAAAACAGTGGTTAAAAAAAGAAATTACTGTCCTTATAGTGCTTATCCATTCTGGTGGGAGAAACTGAACAATGAATAAAATATTTCGGGAAAGATAGGTGCTATTATATGGTGATATACCCTTTGGGGGGGAAGAATAAAGAAGGGAAAAGGATGAAGATATTGGTGTGATTTATTTTAAGTTACAACTTATTTTCTTAAATTTTTATTTGTCAGAGATAGAGTGAGAGAGCGAGAGAGAGTACACACAAGCAGGGCGAGTGGCAAGCAGAGGGAGAAGCAGGCTCCCTGCTGAGCTCCCTCCCTCCCCCTGAGGGACTCAATCCCAGGACCCTGGGATCATGACCTGAGCTGAAGGCAGACACTTAACCGACTCAGCCATACAGGCATCCCTTAAATTGCAATTTAAAATGATTGGAAAAGGCCTCACTGAGAAGGAGATGTCTAAGAAAGGTCTGGAAAAAAGATCTGAGGGAACAAGCAAGGTGGTATCTGGAGGAAGAACATTCCTGGTGCAAGGACCAGCAGGTGCAAAGGTCTTGAGCTGGAAGAATTTCTGCTGTGTGTGAGGAACAGTGAGGAAGCCAGTATGTCTATATATTTACTATGACACGAAACGTGGGGAAATATTAGGAGATGAAGTCAGAGATGGAACTAGACCAGGTTGGAGGTGGGCATAGGGGATAAGAGGGAAATCAGATCATAAGGGACCTTGTAGGCAATTGTAAGGTGCTCTGAGTGAGAGGGAAGGGCGTGGAGCAGAGTAACACAATCTGAATGAGGTTCACCATGTTGCATGGTTGAAAATAGCCTTCAGGGAAGTAGGACATAGAAGAAGAGGTCAGTTAGGAGGCCACGGCAATAAAACAGAGGAAAGATTTGGGGGTATTAGTTTGGGTGATAGCATTCAAGGTGGTAAGTATTGATAAGATTATAGATGCATTTTGAATGTTGCACTAAGAGATGTGTCAGATGTGGAGTGTGAGACAAGGAGGAATCAGAGATGTGCCCAAGGGTTTTGGCTTACAGGTGGAGGAACAGAATTATCTGGGACTGAAAAGTACAAAAGTGAAGAAGGAGTAAGTGTGCTCGGAAAGACAAAGAGCTCAGTTTGAGATGAGTTAGGCATCCAGGTGGATATCCTGAGTAGGCAATTGTATTTATGAATCTAGAATTTAAGGAAGGGATTTGAACCTAAGATAAAAATTTAGAAGTTTTCAGTGTGTATTTTATTTAATACCACAAGAAGAGAAGGCATTGACAATGAATGTAGAGAGAAAAGACATGATTGATAGTTCGATAGGTAAATCCATTCCCTTAAAAGTAAATTACACCCCTACCCAGAGGGGTGTGGCCTTGCTCTAGAACCCCCCAAACTCATCAGAATAAACTCATCTGGCCTCAGAATCTTTGCCACAGTCCTATGGGAATTGTGGGTCACCAGCAGATCTGTCCATGCAGAGCTACATGGAGCACAGATCTGTCCTCTGCCATGTTCTATACTTCTCTAGTGTGAGGCCAGATATATAGCTCTATGTCCATGCAGAAGCCCTACGTTCTCTGCTCATGATTTTTGTGATGCTTACTGTTTGAATAAAAATAGCATCTAAGAATAAGTACAGGGCAGTCTAAATCCACAGAGAGAAAAACAGCATTTTTCTAGCACCATGTCAGTGTCTGTGGAGACCTAATTTACATGACTCTCTAGAATATTGTCTCAGACTAAAACAACTGCAGTTAGATGACACTACACTGAGGGTCTTCCTTGAGAAAAATGTGTAGCCTTGCTTTATCATTGCAAAACTAAAAAGCCCGTGGTGGGAGGTTTTCCAACAAAATGAGATAGTTTATCAAATAGATACCTTTCAGATATTCATAGGAGGCTGAAGTTTGCAAGTTGTTTAGGCTGTTCCAGCTTCCTAGAGTTCCACTGCATTAATTTGTACACATGAGAATAAATAAACATGAACATGCACGTCGACTGCTAAGAAGTGTTTAAGGTACCTCATTAGAATTAAGATTTTCAGAATGAGTGCAACTTTTACATTGTACCCATGGGTCGGGATAGAGAAATCATATTAGAATTTACATAAAACTCATATTATTTTATATCTTACCTACATTAAAAATTTTCTTGGATAAACTAGTATGGAAAGATTTTAAAATTATTAATTACGTATCAGTAAAGTGCTTTAATTTTAAAAATAAGATAATTAGGGGTAGGTAATAGTTGCACAAACTTGGCAAGGAGTAAATATTCTTAGGATACTTTTAAAGCAAATTATACAAATAGAACATGTAAGAAGTCTGGACTAAGAACACCACAGAAAGAGGTCTACTGGTCCCCTCAGAAAGCATATTGACATGAGTCAGTATAGCCATTGTGCTCTTGAAAAGGTAATTATGGCACTGAAATGTTAAATGAGAATTCAGAATGTAGGAAACTCTTGGCACCTTTCCCATTAGGTACTCAAAACTGTCAAAGCCTCTACATTCTCAATTCTGATTCTGTAATTAAATAAGGCAATGTACATGGAGAATATTCAAAGGATGCCAACGTGAGACAATGTAAACAATAAGGAAGTTGACAAATTGATATTATTTATCCAAAGGAAGACGTGACATAAGAGGTATGATTTAGTCATCAATTTTCTGGAAAAGAAGGTCCTTTCTCAAAAATAAAACCATATTTATAATGGGAAAGAACACTGACTTTCAGAGCCAAAAACACCATGGAGGGAAAGCATGGCTCTACTATTAACTTCTATGACTTTGGGAAAGTGACTTAACATCCCCTACTTTCTTCACCTAGAAATGCAGATAAAAATGCAACCCTCGATGAGTTGCTGATTAAATTATCTGATGTATGTGAAGCACTTCGCAGAGGGTCTAGGAGACAGCTGTAATAGAAATAACAGTAAACTGCTACAGCCTACGAGTGGTATTGACATGCCTTCTGGCGGTCCTGAACCGTGGTTAGGAATGTCCTTTCTGAAGCTACATGGCCTGGGCTTAAATTCTAGCCTTACCGCATCCTAGCTGTGGGGCCATGGGTGAGTTATTTCCGTGCTTTCACTGTGGTCACTTGTGGATCCAGCATTGTCCTCCAGATTTTGCGAGACTTACGTTAGTTAACATGGGTGAAATGTTTGAAATAGTTCCAGACACTATTCTTTTCTGCCTTTTCCTTATTCTTTTTCCCTTCCCTGTCCCCTCCTCCTCCTCCTTACAATTAAGTGTGGTTCAGGGGTAATACTTTTGATATTTCTGGTAAATTGTAAGTATGGATATTGAATCAGTGCAGAAAATGTATCTGTACAGGTTCTCATTTTGGGGGGCCCTTCCTCTTTTCCTCAAGTGCATTTCCTGTAGCCATTCCAAGAGCGCTCTCTAATGAACCTTCCACATGCTGATCTCCATCCAGGGTCTGCCTTCTGGGGGAGGTACCACATGACGTTTGCCACCAATAATGATGGTAGAAATAACTAGTATTTGGTTATTTACTATGTCCTGAACACTGTGATAAAGGGTTTATGTTTACCATCTAATTTAACTTTCAACAGTTAGGTACTATTATTACCTCCATTTTGTATATGTGGCTCCTGTGGCTCATAGAGGTTAAGAAATCTTCTGTGGTCATTGACTCTGAAATGGTGGTGCCAGGATTCAAACCAGGTAGTTCAGCTCCACCAGGACCCTTTGTTGTCATTTAGTAGGTGCTCAGTAAGTATTATAGGACATCTTGAGGTGATTTGGTATTTTCGTTGAGTTGTTTTTAGAATTGTCTCATTTTGATCAATTCCTACCCTGAATGGACCTATTATTACTGATAATAAATGCAGACAACTGTGTGAATGTGTAGTAAGAATAGGAAGAGAGGCAGAGAGATGTTTAGGTCAAGACATTTCTCTAAAGGAATATTTTACTCAAAAGACAAGTGTTAAGGAATGCTGAATGTACAATGAAATGAAAAAAATACGCTCTGCGTCACAAGTAAGTGGGGAGATATCCATAAGACAACGCCGCGGCCTGATCAGATTCACCCAATTTATTGAGAACTGATAATGTCCTTGTTGGTAGAGACGTGGGATATTGGAAACCATCTTACACTGCTGCTCAAAGTTTTAATCAGTACTTTAGAGACAATTTGACACTAATGGATTTGAAAATGCATATACCACCCACACCTTTGCAGCTAAACTCAGATGCCTGGAGAAGTTCCTGTAAGACATACATCAAGAGGGAAACACATGGGTGCTCCAGCCGCATCTTTTTGAAGGCAACAATTTTTTCAAAAGCTCAATATCTACCAGTAAGAGAATAGGTGGGTATAATATGGTGATACAGTTATATGACAGAATGTTCATACAGTATTACAAATGAATGAATCTTATATAAATGTATCCATGCAGACCTGGAAAATAGTGTGTAAGAAAAACGCAAGTTTCAGAATGTTAAATACGGTATGGTATCATCCATGTAAATTAAAAAATAATTAGCATGTGCATTGTTAATGGATTCAGATGTGGGGAGAAAGTGTAAAATTGTCAACTGTGTACATAGCAAATCTGTGATTGTGTTTGCCTTGTCGGAGAGAAGGAAAGATGGCATAAACAACAGAAGCCGTGGGAGAAAGAAAGGAAACTTAACTTTTTCTCCCAAATTTCTTTTTCTCAAAACAAACTGACAATCATCAAAAAGATCTGAGGCAAACACAAAAATAAGGACAATACGTTTTTACTTTTGTACTTTGCAAAATGTGTAACAGTAAAAGAGAACCTGTACATCATTTTACTAATGAATTACTTAACAATGTGAAATCTTAATCCAAAGGTAACTATTTAAATAGAATCTAGATAGGGAGGTGATGTCTAGGTGGGCTTTTAAGTGTAAATGTATCTTTTGCTGAAAAAAGTGGGGAATTTCCCCTTTCTTTAAAAAGTGTTGTTGATTTGGGGGGGTTGTTTTGTTTTTAAATCTCCATTGGGTGGTTTCTGGGTGACTTCTCCTATGTGGGGAGAATGGAGTGGATCAGTGGTTCCTAAACCTGGTTGATCTTCAGGGTCATCTTTGATAGACAGAAGTGTGAGCCACACTCCAGATTTATAAACCATATTCTCTGCAGGTGAAGCCCAGAGACTTGTTCCTTTATTTCTGTAGTGTTTGATGGCTACCAGGGGAGTCTCATAATTAGCCCAGCTTGGAAATCTATCTCCAGATGTCCTCTCAGGTTTCTTTCTTCCCAATCATTTTTTAAAGATTAATTAGTTCAGTACAGGAGTGGAGTGAAGTTGTTTCCCAGAGAGAGACTGGAAGTCCCCACTTAGATAGAAAAGGTTTCCAGTTTATAAAGTGAGCGTGTTTTCTAACACCCCCCCCATTCCTTCTTGCTTTTAAGGCAGTCTGGGTTTAAGATGGGCCATGATGCTTAAAAAAAAAACAGGTATTTCCAGTGTCCTCTTTTATATAAAGGCTAGAATGTTTTCCTTGCTTTGTTGGTCGCTTGTTTCTTTTTTCCCCTCTCAATTTATCTTCAAGAATGTTACAGACAGTTGAATGTCAGTAAGAGCATTACAATTTTGGCTGCCAGGAAAATAAACATCATTGCAATTCTATTTGTATGAAACTCCTTGTAAGAGCAAAAAGTAACTAGTAAGCACAGATCTTTGATTCTGAATTGCAGTGTTCTTTGCACTTGACTTGCAGGTGAATATAACCTCCATTCGTACCACAAAATAAAAATGGGATAATGATTTGTGCCTGTGAGGCATTTTCTTTTGGAGCGAGGCCTCCCTATAAATCCTTCCGTGGGTTATTGGGGGAGTTATATGTTTTACAGTGCTTGAGACTATAAATACATGGGTCATAAAGGGAGTGCCTCCTGACAGACTTCTCATCTGTATCTGCCATATACAGCTTTTTTGAGGGCTGAAAACAGGGAGGACAGCAGAAGCAGAAAATGTCAGAGAGGAAGTTTCCTTATGGAAGCATTTTGTGTTTACTAGTTTTTAAAGACTATATCCTAGGGAGTGGCCTGAATTTATGTTTCCAAACACTTTTTCAATATGAAAAGGTGGAGGTAGCAGGTTGTTGCTAGGAGGGATTTCTTCAATATTTTCTATCATTTCTTTCCTCTCATCTATACATAGACTCTAATTCCCGCTCTGACCTTGTGCCTTTAGCCCGTGCTGACCCACACATCTTCCGCCTTGTCGACATCCAATAAAAGGGGATCCTAGGAACCCACCTGTTCATGAAGTTTTAGACCATCTTTCTTCATTCTCACTCTTGACCCCCATCTTGCTTCTGTGCTCACTCAGCTCCTGACCAATGGCTTCCCTGTTGATTAACGTAACACGTGGCCCTGAGCTCTAATTCTACACTCAGCTTTTCCCACTTGACCCTCAGGTCTGCTTTTTGCCTCGGTTTTGCCCCCTCTGACCCTGTCTGTTCTGTTTCTGGCTCCTACATACCAACCTAGTGTTGTTTTTGCTTTACGGCTTGAGAAGGACATCCCCCTCCCCCATCAGTGCTAAGGGTTGATGCTCTCCTGCCCGGTTTTGGCTGATGGTCTAAGTAAGCTTGCATCCTTCCTCTAGTCATATCTGAGACTGTGTGGCTAGATTTCTTTTGTAAATATTCACTATATGCTTGCAGGGCCTCATATATATTCTTATGATGCCATTGTCAGAACACTTTTGAAGCATTTGGAATTGCCTTCTGACCACAATGACTTATACAACAAGAACTCAGTTGGTATTTGCTGAATGAGTCAATTACAAATAGGGACAAGAAACTCAATCTTGTTGCTTTATAAGAATACTTCTTGTTAGATTCAAAGGAGTGTTTCCTAACTTTTAGAAGCTGCCTTATTCATACACATGTCTGTCACTAGATAATTATGGAACATTAAAAAATATAATAAGAACCCCTTCATCCCAAGGCACAGGATTGACCACCACTGGAGATTGTTAAATGGACATGGGATAGCCTGGAAAGGAACTTCTCAAAAAGGTAATTTGAACAAGTTTCAATTAACAGTGGAATTTTTAGACATATACAGTCTCCTATGATGAATTCTTTAAAAGGGATTATGTTGACATTTAGTTGATATGTTTGATGGTATTTTTAAAAATCAGTGATAATATTTAACAGCCACCCTTTTTACACTGAACTTCTTGGAAATAGTATCTTGGGCTTTTGTTGACTACAGCGCCATTTGATTTTAATTTATGGAAGACATCTAAGCTGGAAAACAATTCCCACCTCCCCCCCCATCCCCAGAAATCTCTAACCCTTGTAAAGCTATAATGAGTAACACAGTCAAAGAAACAAAGTAGAAAACATTTTACTTTCCTTCTCATTTTCTGCTCTATGGGTTTTAGTTGGTTCCTCAAATACTTTAATTCATTGTGCTACCAACATCGAAAATGTGAACATTTTCTCTAATTCAGGCCCTGTGTTAGGAATTGGCCATACAGTAATAAATGAAATAATTCCTGGCTGCGAGGAAGAAACCGTTGCTCTAGGAAGCATAGACACATCAAAAAATTTGCAAATAGTGGTAGATACTCTTTAGTGTCTTGTCAAGAATGCTTTAGGATGATAGACCTAGCCTAGGTGACTCAGATGGAGTGATTACTTCATAAGAAAAGTGGTATCGATGTAGATCAGAGGCTGAGAAGCTTTTTCTGTAAAGAGCAAGATAGTAAATATTTTAGGCTCTGTGGCCAGACAGCCTTTGTTCTAACTACTTAATTTGGCCATTGTATTGCAAAAGCAGTCATAGACCATGTGTAAATGGCTACATTCTAATAAAACTTTATTTACAAAAACGGGGAAACCAGCAGACCGGATCTGGATCTGGTTCACGAGCCATGGTTTACTGATCTCTTATCTAGATTGTGAGAGGTAAGGAAGGTAAAAATACTTCAAGTACAGAAAACAGCATCCGAAGGAATAGAGCCTATGTATCCCCGGGTAATAGCAACATGAAGATAGCCAGAAGAAAAAAGAAGTGCTGAAAAGAAGCTGAGTAAGAGTGACTAAGGTTATGCTGGGAAATGCATCATACATCAATTTAAGGAGTTGGATTTTACCCTGAGGGGAGTCACCAAATGAGCTTCTCTCCTGTAAACCTGGTATAAATCAATTTGTTCTTTTTCTAAAGTCAGAGATGGAAAGTCTAGTAGAAGAAACAGCACAAGCTGAATACAAATTCTTATTTTTAATATATTTATCATTAGCAGTGGCTAGATTATTAGGCATATCATACATAATCTTTTTTCTTCACCTGTACTACACAGCCATCACCAAGAACCTAACAGAGGCAGCATACACATATGCCAACGATACAGCCTCTCAACCAACTCTGTCTTCAGCCAACAACTTGCTTTGCTGTTCACTTAGAAAAAGTGGGAAATTTGGAGAAAATCACTCCTGCTAATGACTTTTCTATAGACATTAAAAAAAAAAAAAAAGCCACTGAAGAGAGCAGCACTGAGATGAAATGCTGTAGCGGGTCAACTACAGGGATGAAAAACTGCCCAGTAGCCTAGGAGATTTTATAATACAACAATTTGTCTTGAAGATAGTTTAAAAAATAATTCTTAAGGACAAGGAATATCTCTGTAATTAACTATTAAAATCTGTATTACTAAGAGAATCTTAGAATCTCTTTCTGCCCAGAAATAGGCTAAAACTAATAGCCAACAGTTTGTAAAGCAATTTTAAAGCTATTTGATAGCATAAATAAATAAATATATAAATAAAAGAGAGTCACATATATAAATATAAATAAATAAATATTTATATAAATATAAATATATAATGTGTGTGTGTGTGTATAAAATCTTTGAGCAATGCAGGGTTTGGGTAACTGACCCCCGTGCAATAAAAAATTCCCCCAAAACTTTACTAACAGCCCATCATTGACCAGAAGCCTTAACAATAGTATAAAGAAATAGCATAACACATATATTGTATGTTTCATGTATTATATACTATTTTCATACACTAAAGTAAGCTAGAGAAAAGAAAATGTTTATTAAGAAAATCATAAGGAAGAGAAAATATATTTGTAGTGCACTGTATTTTTTTTAATAAAAAAAAAAGAAAAAATCCATATATTGGTTGACCTTCACTGTTCAAACCCCTCTTGTTCAAGGGTCAACTGTATCTATACATAAGGAGATTAAATATCTCTTTAATCTTGTTATTTTAATATCATTTGATAAATAATATTTAGCAGTGGTGTAAAATTATATACTTTGAGTAATTTTTATTCCATGATTTTAATTATCTTTATTTCCATGATTTTCTAATATAAAAGTAATACCATGCAGACATCAGTAAGAGAAGAGATAACAGAGGAACAGTGTCCAGGGACAGGGCTGTGGCGAGTCAGAAGATAAAAAGTCTGGTTCTGACTGGGAGCCTGCAAGTCTGGGCCATTCTCTCTGAGGTCAGAACATACTGATTCTTTAACTGAATGAACTGGGAATCATGAAATACCAAGCAATTCCCACTGAGGTCAAAGCATCAGGGATCATGGAGGCCCATAAATGGACCTGTTCAGGTACAACTGACCGACTGAGGGGAAGCAGGGAGATGAGGGGCTGGAATGTTCTGGCAGCTTCCATGATTGCATCAAGGTAATAAATTAAGGGAACAAGTGACCGGTTATAACAACATTCTGTCTCTTGATTTGGACCACTGATCATAAGAGTTCTCCCTAATCTACCTATAGATTATATATCTGAATAAGCAGTCATGAGTCCTCAAAGAAAGGGAGATCTTTTGGCAAAGCACATTTAAACATAGTATAAATATCAAAGAACAACTTGTAAGGAGGAACCTTACACAAGTCTCTTTCATCACAAACAAGTTCTTTTTTGGAAGGGGCACAAAGACATTAGCACACTTTACACAAAAGCAGGAACACAGTATTATTGCTGCCTTAATCTCCTTATGAGAGGGAAAAAAAATCATTTCACTGAGGTGTCAAGTGGGTCTCAGGTCCCCTTTTGAGTATTTTCCTGATGTTTCCATTGAAGTAGGAGGAAACTGAGGCTTAGCCAATGTGTATTAAAAATAAAACAAACAGAAATGTCCTTGGGTTAGAAATGCCTCTCAGATATTGTATCTTCTCTGGGGGGACTTCTAATCAAGTGGCAGGCAACCTCAGTGACTTTGATGATGGAACTTAATTGGGGAAGCCACACGGGCAGATGTCCATTGACCAGAAGACTTACGACAGATCAGAAGGAGCTCTGGATCATTCAGCAGTGATCTCAGTCCATAGATGCTGGACATTGTGGCCCATGTGCCGTGCCTTATGTCCAGTGAGGGACTAGTCCTTGAAATGGCACAAAATGTGTTTGTTGTCTTCTGGTTTTCTGCCTGTTCCCTTGCTATAATGAGACCAGTTTTTCTTTTGGGAGCTGCTCCTTCATTGCATATAGTCTTGGTGAGGCTGTAAGTCAGGATTCCTGGATAAAGCTGATCGGAAGATTAGCAAAGCTAATTAAACTCTCTCTTTCAGAATTTAAATCTAGGGCAGAGGGTTATGAGGACACAGAATAACTGGAACTGGTCATTCAAATTGGAGCAGGTGACGTTTTTTTCTACCTGCTCAACAACAACAACAAGGACCCTGCAACCAGACAACTAACCTCAAAATTCGCCAACCCCACCATCATCAGCAAACTCCAGTATTTCTGATAGCCATGAGGAATTTGCATAAATGTGATCATCCGTGAGCCAGAACAAATGTGGTTCAGTCCTGTGATGGACACTAATGCTCGCCTCACTTTCTTTTAGAAAATAATCAGGGCAACAAAATAAAAAATAACTTCACTTTGAAATCACATCAATGATAACTTTGTAGTGTTAACTATGAGAGTCCCTGTCACAGCTTCCAGGTATATGATGGTTTAAAAAAAAAAAAAAAATCAAGCCTATCGCCAAGTTTTCAAAGACATGCATGATCTCTAGCGTTCAGAGTTCTGGCTTTTATCCCAACGTGTAAACCCATTCTTACAAGTTTTCTTCTCTGGCCATATGGCCTCAGCCTGCAAACCCCGCACAAGACCGCGTCGGTTCCGAAAGGCTCTGCCACATGGTGGCGCTCTGGTTGTGCCTTTCGTGAAATCGCGGGCGTTTTCTTCTTCAGGGAAAGGTCTGATCAAAACATGAAGCAAAACAAAACAAAACAAATAAAGCCTGTTCACGTCTCAACTTTCGATTGTCTTAGTAAAAAGTGTTCTTTTTAAAGTGTTTTCTCGACAGCATCCCTGGGTCCTCCTCCTGTTCCTGATGAGGTCAGGTGCCCTTGACTCCTCGCTCAGGCAATTGTAGCCCGGGGCAACCCAAAGTGGAAGACTTGGCGGAAGCTGCCTGATTGGAAACAATGGGAGGCTGGTTTAAAGATACTCCTGATCCCTTCCTGTGACTGTTCTCTCTTTGCCCAGGCAGAGCCCCTGCCATCCTCTCCATAAATGCATCACCGGGAGATTTCCAGCACATCAGCTTCCCGACCAACGGCTTGCTCACTCATTCCCGCCAACCTGAAATAGAATGTACTAACGCTGGAAAGGAAAACAAGGTCTAATGGTTGGAGTCCTGGGATGAAATCATTCAAATTTGAACTCTGAATGTACACAAAGCACATTGTCTCAGGGTAGGGGACACTGGGGAATAGCAGTGCCTTTGCCCCATCCCCTACCCCCTCCAAGGAGCCTGTGTTTTCTCTCTCTCTCTCTCTTTTTTGTAGGTCTTTGACATTAGACATTTATTGAACATCTAGTTTGCATCCATGGGAGATGCTGGCCTTTGTGTCAAAATGTGTTTTTGTAAACCCAAAGATGGTTTGTCGAAGTGATTAGTTGTTATTCAAAGGAGTTGTGTTTTGATGAGGATGAATGCTATGAATGTTTTCAAATATATACTGCAATTAACACTATAGTGAGATAGTAGACATCATTATTATTATTTATTAGATTTATACATTTATAGCTAGTTCATGGCAGAGCCAGGAGTAGACAGACTTCAAGACTTCCAACTGTGTTTTCTCTTGAGGGAAAGTGGCCTTAAGGTAGAGGAAGGTTCAGTTCTGCATAACTGGAGGAAGCCTGGTGCTGGTGATTTCTAATAGAAAATTCACAGGAAGCAGAATAACATTTTAGCTGAGCAAAATGAAGAGGAAATTATAAGTTGTTTGTTAAAGAAGGATTTTTTTTTTATAAAAGAGAAAGCTCAATTGTAAGTTATTTTCTATTGTGTC
Organism: Lontra canadensis; assembly: GCF_010015895.1. Lineage (NCBI taxonomy): Eukaryota > Metazoa > Chordata > Mammalia > Carnivora > Mustelidae > Lontra > Lontra canadensis. The sequence continues at coordinate 12,157,752 of NW_022631011.1, forward strand.
TAACAAACGTCTATGAACCAAGTGGCTTAACAGTTCACCGTTCTGTAGGTAAAAAATCGGGCCGTGGCATGGCTGGGTTCTGTGTTCAAGAGTAGCATAAATTTGAAATTAATATGCTGAGTGGATTGGGTTCTCTTCTGGAGACTCGGTGGGGAAGAAACCGGTTTCCAAGCTCAGTGGTTGTTGGCTGGATCCATTTCCTTGTGGCCGATCGTCTGATTGATGTCCACATTCTCCTGTTAGCTCTCAGCCAGAGGCTACTCATAGCTCCTCACTGTGCAGCCCCCATCGGAAATTCACAACATGGTTTTTGCTTCTTCTAGGTCAGGAAGAAATGTCTTTCTGACTTCTTCTTCTAAGACTAGCCAGAGGGGGGATAAAATCTCTCTACTTATAAAGGGCTCATGTGATTGATTAGGTCACACCCACCCAAATTATCTTCCTTTCTTAAGATTGACCTATAACGGGTTCTTAATCTGCAAAATATTTTCACGGCAGGATCTAGATTAGTGTTTGAATATCTGGGAACTATGTGTATACCAGGGGTTGGTGTACTATCTCCAAAGATCTCATAACTTCACTCCCTTGCCCCTGCTCTGATCTCAGCATACAGGAGGCTTGCGGAGGTCTCCCCAGTGTCCTCTGCCTTAGGAAGAGTTGTTTTTAATCCTTAGGCACCTTCCTGGGCTGAGTCAGAGATACAAAAATTAGAACTGGAAAAGGTCTTAGAGATGCAGCCCGATCTACCTGAAACCAGGAGAGAGAGAGGGTCCGGAACTACTCAGGGTCAAACAGAGGGTGGCCTGTCTGGCTCTGCCCAATGTCTTCTGATCTCCAGTCCTAACCTTCAGCTACTTCCCACCAGCCAGAGCAGCTCCACAGTGGGGCGTCCCCCAGGCAGAGGGGAGGAGAAGAGAACAACAATTTAGTAAGCTTTTAGTAATACTAAATATTTTAAAAATAAAACTAAATATTTTTTTACCTAAATAACTATCCTTTATTATGAGATTATGCTGCCCCTTTTTATTTTCCTTTTTCTTTTTATAGTAGCAGTGAGAGATAAGCTAGTTGGAGTGCAGAGAAATGATTGGTATGGTTATTCCATAATTCACTTTTTAGCCATGAGTACAATGCAGGTCTTTCAGTTCCCAGATCAGGATATAAGAATGGCATCAGGCTCTTCAGAGTGTCAGATAGATCCTTTAAAAGAAGAAAGAAGAAAACCACATAAAAAATGAACATACTATGATCCAGCTGTTTCAAGTGCTTCATCTGCTTTTCAGTTATTATTTGCTATTCTTTGGAAAGTTCATTGCCTTTCAAATCTTCAAATTATATTACAACCACTGCCCCCGGCCCCTGCATCCTACGTATGCTGTAGTGGCGAAGAAGTTTAGACCTAGAGGAGTCGATTATCATTATTATGATCATTGACATTCCAGTGACCATCAGGAGGAAGCCCCAAAGCCCCTGAATTTCTAATCTATTCCATCACCTTAGTTTCTGACGTGTTTGCAATACACTCTAGGCATGATAATTATGTTTCCTGCCAGATTGGTAGATGTACCTATAGGGATTATTAAGAATTAGCAATAGGATAAAGAAAATGGCTAAATACTTACAAGCTACTATCATTTAGTGACTGCTAGTGTGTGCACCAGACACTCATGCATTTTCTCTAATTCACTCACCAACCTGCAAGGTACATGTAGTCCTCTTCACTCCACACTCAAATGACAATTCAAAGGGATGGCGTAACTTGGCCACCGTTAGAAATTTAGGAAATGGCCGAGCTGTCGACGATTCTCGGACTCCAAAGCCCAGGTTCATTCTGCTCCCGCACGTGACCATCAGCCACTTCCGAGCATGGGCATACCCTTTTACCACCACTTAAGAATAATGATTATTTTCATAGTTGAGTGATTGGACTGCAGCCTTGACGCCCTAGCCCTGAAATCAGGAGTGCAGTCTAGACACGGCCTGCTCGCTAGCTGTGATGGACTCAGTTGAATTGCTTTGTTCAGTTCTCCGAGCTTCAGTTTCCTTGTCTGCAGAACACAGTGATAGGTTAAAGGGATTCCCACGGATGGCTGCCTTCCTGAATGGCGGACCTCCTTGCATTTGGGTTACCTGGTCTTAGTTTATATGCTTATTGAATCGCTTCCTCCCTTGCCTCCATCCCTCCTTCGCTCCAGCCTTCTGCTCTTTACTTCTGTGTCCATTTCAACCGCCCCTGCTAATATCAGCATCACTGGGACTATTAGAAGCATTACTACACCACGGCTGTCATATTTCCTCATACGGCTTCTGCCTCTGATGTCATTATTCACTTCCATTGGATACATCCTCTTACTTGAGTTTCAAAATCTCTGCGAGACAGTTATTATGACCTCCATTTTACAGCCGAGAAGTAGGAAAAATTTATTAGAGGCCACATTACTAACCTGTGGGAGGTATAGGATTTAAAACCAAGATCTTTATCATAATGACTAAAATGACATTTATTAGATTCTCCTTATCTGATGTTTGCTTTCATGGAAAAATAATCTTTTAAATACAACCCATTAAACATAAAATGGACTTTCCAGGAAGATGTACCAGGTTTATCCTGTGACCTCTGGTGCTGCCTGGCTCCCAGGCACACACTCCTGTGCATATATATATATCAGGGTTTGAGAAACTCCTGGAAAAGGATCTAATACTGGGGTTCATTTGTTTAGCTCTTTATTGGATTCTGTTTTGTGACAGGCACTGTGTTAGGCACTGCAGGTAGATGAGTAAGGCAGGGTCTCTGCTCAGGGGCACTAAGGAAATCAGCCTTGTTTTGCAATAGCCACTCCACAGTGGGAGTGGCTATTTTGGGGTGGGAGAAGTGGGGGTGAAGATTCCCACTTAGCCAGCTTCTGGAAAGGAAGACTGTGAGAACTCTGGGTTCTTTGTATCTCAGTGAAAGATTTGCAAAGTGCAGTCCTCAGACGGGGCTACCTGTAGATGCTGCCCAGTTTAGGGACAGTGATTTTTCTTTGAAATAAAAGGATTTGGCTCTGGGGCTTAATATGGGAAGGGGATATAGAGGAAGCAATAGGAAAGAACTTTCCCTGAGGCCCTGAGGAGAATTTGGCTGCAGATGATTATTTTCAGTGATAAAATGAGCATGAGCTCAGAAAGCCAGAGGCCTGAAACAGAGCAGGGCAAGACAGATACTGTTTCTCATGACCAGCCAGGGGCGTGTGTGTGTGCATGTGTGCATGTGTGAGTGTGTCCCCATGGCTGCTTGTCTGTGCACGTGTGCACCTGGTCACACAAGTGTGACACATGCATATGTCTGCACATGTGAGAGTGCATGTATGTCTGTGTGCATGTCTCGATGCATATATGCGCGCTGTGTTCATGTTGTGTGTACATGTCTGTGAATGTGTGTTTGGGAGTGTGCACACATGCACCCTGGAAGGGAATCGAGCAGGGTTTATTTCCACTGACGCTGTAGTCAGATGCCTCTTTGCTCTTAGTCCAGAATGGATAGGTACCGGAAAATCTATGAACGGATGCGGCTAGAACCCATATGGTTAGAAGCGATGCAAATTTTTTAGACTCACAATATTTTTGATGTTTAACGATTCCCCAAACAACTGACAAAGCTGATCGACCCCAAGATCGACAAGGTACATGAGGGAGCCCAGCGGAGATACGCAGGGGTTTACTTTCTGTTATAACAGACGCTTCTCTATAATGCTGTCCTCTGCGTCTCCTCGTGCCCCCTACTTGCTGGAGAAATTGCTTCCTTTGTCTGAACTTGTTTGCAGCAGATGCCTTATTACAGCAGGGTTTTAATTCTCATGAATACTGAAAACAAAACGAAGGGCGAGAAAAAAAACAACAACAATAAACAGCATTTTTCTAGACATTTTTAAACAGAGCTGGAGGAGATGACAAATATATTTCAAAATGATTTTCATTTGGTAAGGAGGCTGGAAGCCTGGCCTTACCCCGAAGGAGTTAAGTCCCTGGGGCAGGGATAATTATGACTATCTGTGTTTGTTACACACATAGAGCTGTAAGGATCTGTTGTCTTTCTCTGTGGCAGAGGATTTCTATTCAGTGGGCTTCTGCGAAAACACAGATTTTATATTTACTTCTGAAGCTGATTTTTTGTCCTTTTTCTTTCATCCCAAACTGAAATATTGTATTTCAGTGACTGGCTAGATAATAGTGAAATTCCAGACCTAGAATGCAACCTATTTGTTAAGATTAAGAGTTTATTTCCCTCTGCGCGGATGAATGTGATGTTGTGTTAAGAAAGCAAGCAGTGCCTTTCTTCCCTCATTGACACCTGATTAAAAACAAAAATGCCGAATGTAAACCTAAAGTAGGAAATGATCAAGCTCTGGATGTCTAATTATTGAAAAAGCCTCTGGTTCTCAGAAGGCCATCTTTGTATGCGACAGGCCTTCTCCAAGCCCCACGGCAACAGTACGTAGGCCCTGGCCAGCCGAGGTGCGTGATCCAGCTTTGGGGGCAGAAGTGCCTCTCTTAGCTCATTAATCAGTAACTCGGAGAACCCACTCATCAGAAAGAGTCCCAAACCCTGCCCGCATTCCCTTCACCTTTGCGATGGAGCAGTCTAATGTAGCTTGGAATCCCGGAGCATCTAGCATTTGGTAAACAAAGCATTGTTTGCCTGGGAAACTGGGAAAAGGGAGAGATGCTGTCTATCTAGGCACCTGTGGCTACTCAGAGCCACACCTTGTCCCTTGGGAAGTCCATAAGACATTGGAATTAGAGGTGAACTTCGTGTACAGCACACAAGTGTCCTGGCCGACTGGGACAGCGCTGTAGAGTGACAGCCTGTGCTTGAGGACAAGGGGCTCAGAGAATAGGACATTAGAATCCCATGAGTGCCTCCCTGAGAGGGAGGGAGTGGGAAGAAGTGAGGTCAAGAGGGCTCTGATAGAGGCCAAAAGACCGCTTTTTCAGAAAATGGTGTAGGGAAATTTTGTGTAGACAAGCATGAAGAGAGGAGCAAGTTAAATTTCAAAAAGGTAACCAAAGGACAGCAAGCTGGGGTGATTTCCACAGTAAGGAAGCTAGCACAAAGGCAGGTGTGGGAATGAGTCACTGAAAATTATCGACCATCAGCAAAACCGTGGGCAATTCATGACGGTCCAGGCTGGATGAAATATTCCCTAAGAGGGTGTTGATTTATAGGTACAGGTGAATTATAGATAGGGAGCATGGGAGGGAATAAAACATTCAGGGAAAATAGGAAGAAGACAGTGGTCTGGTTCAAGCAAGCAGGAAAGAGCCTTTCAAATGGGAGATAGGACCCAGGTTTTCCTTTGGATCCCCCTATCAGAGTAATGGTTGCCCTGAATTGTTTGGGGTCCTGAGTCACATGGTTAATCTCTCCGACTACATTCCCGGTGGGCGCGCATGAGGTTATATGAGCATGAGGTAGGGAGTTGCGGTGTTTCTGAAGCCGGAACGTGTTGGGGCTAGAGGGAACTTTGTATGTCCTCTCACTGAATGCTTCAGTCACAGATGTGGAAACTGAGTCTTGGCAAGGTGAAAAGACATGGCTACAATCCACTCAACTGGGCAGAGCTGGTGTGGTAGTAGATCTCTTGGAGCTTTTTCCATTCTATCTGCTTTCAGGTTTGCTCTGTTCCCTTGGGACAAAGGCTACAATTCTTTTATTGATCTAAAAGATTGATTCTTTTAGAAAAAAGAATTAATACACCTATGTAAACACCAAAAGAAAATGCCTGTCCCCATTTTGTTCTGTTCATGGGTCCCACACATCACACCATCCGCCAGTGGGAGGCAGCGTTTTCAGTCCCCACACTATGGTTTTTATACAATATGCCAAACAAATGGTGGTCAAGTTGAAGCAAACCTGATCCAACAGGGGCTCATCCTATCTCCAAACTTATTTACTTAAGCCTTACTTTAAGGCATGAAACCATGACTTCTCACCAATGAATTTATTTGTTCGTTACTCATTTGAGAACATCTGAGCAGCCACCACATGCCAAGCAGTGTGTCTGAGCAAACCACAGAGATGCAGTTCCCATCCTGGACATGGGACGTGGAGCACATGGTGTCACAGGGAGAGAGCCCTTCACCTAAACCACTAGCGCACAGCAGGCACACATGGAGGTCAGTGTTATGGGCTGATCAAGTGTGTCTGCCGTAGTAGTTTTATTCATCTTAACCTATTCATCGTAGTCATCTATGATTCAATCTTAACCTATTCACAAGCCTAGGGCTAGTTGAAGACCAGCTAGAAGTCTTAGGTCCAAATAAGCAAGCTACCCATAGCACAAGTAGAAGAAAGATCTCATTTATAGCCTCTTGTTTATTGTCTCTACTTATTTCATGGTTTGACTTGAATCTGCCATATATTTTTTTCCCCCAAAGGCTCTCAAAGCACTTACAGAAGCCAGTCAACTCCACAGTCCTTATAGTCACCATTGTCCTTGTTTTGTTGAAGCACCCTCACTGTTCCAAAAGCTAGTGATTCCTCTTCCTTCCACTCAACCCAATCTACCACCCAGGGAAATCTTGGTAATTCTGACAGTGCTTCAGGTCCGGGCTTGACACCACAAATTTACAGATCTTAGCCACCTATCCAAGGTGGAAGCAGGGTCCTCTTGAAGTAGAACTCTGTAATGCTACTGCAAGGATATTCAATGCTCATCCCCAGTCTTTCCCAAAGGGACCTTCAGCCTTTACTTGGGAAAGAGGAAATACTTAGAAATTTTGAGTGTCTTTAGACACCAAATCTGAACTGACATTCAGAAACTCAACAGTCCAATATGATTCCGTGGTTAGAGTGATTAGAAATCAGGAGTTTAAAGGCCTGACCTGAGTCTCTCTGGTATTGGATTTGTTGGGTTCATGGATCCACTCTGTGGTTATTTTACTCATTTCCTGAGTGCATAATTGGTGTGGACACACGTAGCAGCTGGAAGAGCCCTCATACTGGTCCCTTGACCTATAAGGGAATAGCCATTATCATAGGAAAGACTAAGTAGAAGTCCCTGGAACTGTCCTACTGCTCCCTATTCCTGACCCCAACCAAGATTCCTCCTAGTTCCACCCTCGGAGGAACTGCAGGGCTTAGAGCCAATATTAAAGACTTAAGGGGTGGTAGTTCCTATTATGTTCTTTTTTTTTTTAAATTTTATTTATTTATTTGACAGATAGAGATCACAAGTAGACAGAGAGGCAGGCAAAGAGAGAGAGGAGGAAGCAGGCTCCCTGATGAGCAGAGAGGCCGATGTGGGGCTCGATCCCAGGACCCTGGGAACATGACCTGAGCCGAAGGCAGAGGATTTAACCCACTGAGCAACCCAGGCACCCCTCCTATTATGTTCTTATCCAATTTACTTGTAAGGCTGCCACGAGACCTCCATGGGTGCAGTGCATAAGTGGGCCATAAACTTAATCAAATGGTAGTCTCAGTTGCAGCTGTTGTGCTGGATGTGGAATCTTCACTAGAACAGTCTCTGGCCAAACATATGAGATTACCAAACTGGCATCTTCCCTAGTCCCGTTAGTAAAGAAGAACAGCGCAATGTTGTTATGTAGGAAGACCGTCAACTCTCCAGCCCTGGAACTCCATTAACTCCCTTGTTTTGTGTCACAGATCATTCTCATGGACCCTGATCAATTAGTGTGCAAAATTGGTCAACTCTATTGATGACAGTATGCTACGTGATCAGGTGGTGGCAAGTATTGTGTATTCCCTAGTGAGACACACATGGGCCAGAAACAGGGAGAATAACACCATGGAGATTTGGGGACCTGCAACACTGGTGAAGGTGTTAGGGGTTTAATGGTCTGGGGAACGTTGCCATTTCCTCCAAGGCAAAGGACAAGTTGCTGCCCATGTACTCCTACCAAAGAAGAGACACAGCTCTTGGTGAGTTTTGTTTTGTTTTGTTTGGATCTTGGAGACCACACATACTGCCCTTAAGATTACTGCTGTAATGAACTTATTGGGTATCTTGCGAGGTTGGTGGTTTGAGGCCCAGAGTAAGAGAGGATGTTGCTATTGGCTCATGTGACCAACAGATCTGATGTTGTATGTTGTCTCTGTGTGATCTGAAGAGCAGAATCAAAGCACAGATGCCTGGGATCCTTAGGCAACACCATACAGGCCACACCTTGTGGGTCAGAGAACTACTTGCCATTTGTAAGAGCAGCTTCTGGCTGGGCTGTAGTATCGAGTGAGTACCTGGTTGTGGGACATCAAGTTATTGTGTGACCAAGGCTTCCTGTCATAAGCTAGGTATTATCACACCCACTAAGCATAAAGTTTGAACAAGTGCCATAGCAATCAGCTCAGTAAGTCCAGAGAGATACCAGAAACCTGAACAAGTAGGTCAGATTCTTGTATCACTTACTTCTGTTGCACTACCTCCTTTCTCTTTCAAATTACATCTAGGACCTCATGGGAAGGGTGGAGGTTCTCCACCACCAGCTAGCAGAGAAGGAAAAGCCAAACATGCTCAGAAATAGATTGGCTGTATATGGGACTGCTAGCTGAAAATGGGCTGCCACCACACCACTACCCCTTGGGAAAGCACACGAATCTCTGCACTTCAGGATAATGGCCCTAGAGCGCATCCATGGTAAAGAAGACACTAATCTTGGACACACAATAACTTGTCCAGTGACTATCAATCAGCCTCTGTCCATGGCCATCCCAGGGTTTTGTCAATATCATACAGTTGGCATCGCCCAAGTGGCAGGGGTGGAGTCTAAGCACAGGTTACAGAGTTGGGCCCCTCACTAAGACAGATCTCGTTGCAGCCACTGCAGATTGCTCAAGCAGGCAAAGGCAGAGACTGACACTGGACCCTAGTAAGGCACCATTCCTTGATGACAAGTTGATTACATCAAAATCCTTCAACTCCAAGGAGCAACAATATCCTTTTTAAGTTGAAAATATGGGTTTGCTTTTACCAGCAGCATCATCTGAATATTCACATGGGATACAGCAAAACATCTTAGACAAAGGGACACCTGTCACAATTAAGGAAGGTAACAATGAATGGATAACCATAAGATCCACCAGTCCTAACAGATGCTGCTTGACCTGGAAGTAGACAGCCTACTAGAATGATGGAATGGTTTATTAAAGATTATTAAAGATTCCACAAAAGTATCAGTTTGGGGCCAATGCCTGCAGGGCTAGAGCACTAATTTCTAGGGTGTGGTGTAGACAGTGAACCACCAACTAGGCATTGTGTTCCCAATACCAAGCATGGACAGATCTGAGAACCAAGGTGTGGAGGGAGGCTTGGCCTCTCTCCCATCTTGCCAGCTATCCACCTATGAAATTTGTGCTTTCTATCCTAGCTGCTTTAAGCCCTATTGGAAAAGAAATCTTATTTCTCTGACAGAGGAAGATGCTTTCATTAGGGGACACAATAAAGATTTCACTCAGCCTTAAATCTCTGTCTATCGTTGGACCATTTTTGGATCCTCATGCCAGTGGGTCATTAAGCAAAGAAAGGAGTTGCCATATTGGTAAGGGTACTTGAACCTGATTACTATGGAGAGGCAGGATTACTGCTAGGCAATTGTTGCTAGGATGACTTTTGAAACCCAGAGAATTCCCTGAGGTGTACCTTGGTTCTTCCAAACTGGTAATAAAAGTAAATGGCCAATGTCAATAACCATGGTCCAATAGGGGTAAAGCAACTAAGGATTTGGATCCCCTGGGAATAAAGTTCTGAGTATTTCCATCAGTGAGGAATCCAATCTCAAGGAAAATTCCAAATGGGGGGTGAAGGGGAAAGATATAAATATCCTAACAGCATGGGGATCAGTCACAGCAGTTGGGGCTGTCGTTTGTTCCATTATCATTGTGTAGTAAGGATTCTGTAGAATCGCAGGTGACCACCATCTAGAAGGTTCCATGACACACTGGACTTACTGTAAGGAGCAAGTGAGGTTTTTTTTTTTTTTGTTTTGTTTTTTTTTAAGATTTTACTTATTTATTGGACAGACAGAGATCACAAGTAGGCAGAGAGGCAGGCAGAGAGGAGGAAGCAGGTTCCCCACTGAGCAGAGAGCCTGATGCGGGGTTCTATCCCAGGACCCTGGTATCATGACCTGAGCTAAAGGCAGAGGCTTAACCCACTGAGCCACCCAGGTGCCCCGGAGCAAGTGAGTTTTAGCAGTGCAAGGAATGACTGTCCTCGACACCTCTCGTGTCCTGTCCCAGGTCCCCTCTGCCCATCCTTTTATTCCAGTTGTTATCATGATGCCTCTTAGGCACAAGTGTAACCTTACTGCACCCTCCTTTAGCTGAACTGTCTCTCACTTTCGGCCATGGGGTTCTTTGCTGCTGCTACCTGGCTGTCTGTGGAACCCACTCAGCCATTCCATTGCCTGTGTAAGCCTGAGTGTACAATGGGCAATCTTGAGCCATGGGTGCAGGAGACAGTGAACAAACATTTCTTTTTCCCCTTGAGCAGAAAATGCTGACTCTTGCTCTGTCGTTCTTTAGAAGGTCCCTGACAGGATCCAGCCCAGGTGCCCACAACAGGGAGCAGGTAGATACAGTTGCTTGGGCTGGCTCTCCTTCCTTCCTCCCTCACGTCATCCTTGTCTCCACTATACTGTTATTCCTTGGGACTGGCTTCCAATGTAACTACCCAAATGCAGACTTTTGCTCAGGCTTAACACTGGGGAGAGACTCCAGCCAGGACAGCAGATGTCCACTAATTTAAATTTTTCCCTGTCTGGAAATGTGGGAGTATTTGGAATGTGGGAGTGGGCGTGTATTTTCAGGATTGTATCCACTTGTCATTACTGCGGTCATAATCTCCTGCTCTGGCTATACTCTGTAGTTTATTCCTGGGTTTTACTTTGCCTTATATGCTGTTTTCCTCCCTTATTCTAGATATTTCCCCTCTGAGAAGGTGTTCTCTTTTTCACTTCCCCAAATACTCAGCTCTCAGATCTGTGTAAAAAGGACCATTTGTGAAGGTATATATGAGATGCAATTCTTATCCTTTTCCACCACTAAAAGTGACTAGAAATCATGTACCATTTGAAAGGGAAAAATTATTTGTGGTATATCCAGAGAATTTTAGGATTTATTAATGTCCAATATTCACATAGACTCTGTGGCAATCCTAATTTAAATAACCAGCTCACCCATGCTGTAGTATGATTACTTAAGTTTTAGAGACACAGCCTGATTCTTTATAAATAATTGTGCTGAATTGATTATTCAGGAAGATTTTATTTTATTCTAGAAGGATTTGCATCTGTTCTAAATCAGTGAGCATCAATGCAAAAGAACTACTACTTGATTTTCAGTATCAATCAGAATTCAGGAAACCAAAGCCCTGCATTCCACATAGCTCCTGTACTGATTAATAAGTTAATAGTGTTATTTAAATAGTATGGTGGAGAGAGGAAAGCATGTCCCCATTTCTCCATTAGCAGTAAACACATATCTATAGCTTGTGTAATGGTGTGTGTGTGGGGAATCCATCTCATTCAATTAACTTCCCCTTCAATAGTATCTTCCAAGTGAGGAGCACCAGAGTGTGTTATGAGTGCCTGATAAAATTAATGCTGAAAAAATTCTATAAGAACGTAAGTCAAATAGAGTAACTCAAGATCAGATTTGGAGTATAAAATTGAAAAATGTAGCACAAAAAGAGCCCCCAAAGAGACAGCTCCAAGAGGAAGGTGAGTGCAAAGATCCTATCTCAGATATGTTTTTGCTATTACAATCAAAGCTGCAACCATTATCAGTAGGCTTCAAGATAGGTCATAGAATAGAAAACTTGAGAGAGACTCAGCGTTTTTACCAGTATGTCAATTTTAGAGCAAAATATAAAAGTGTTTATTAAAATATTTTAACCTTCTAAGATACTTATAGGGTACCAAAAGCTTGCTCCTTCAAGGTATCTGCTAAATACTCATCTATTTTCCAAAGAGAATGATAATGCAAGCTAGACCTAAGATATATAGTCCATGATTTTACTTGTTTGTTAAATTTTATGTTCTGTCAGGTATTTGAAATATCCATTTTTTTCATCTCCCTCATAGACACACACACACAAACCCTATATATATATATGTATATGTATACACACACACACACACATATGCGCGCATGCACACACGCGCGCACACACACACACCCATAGTATTTTATAAATAACAATTATGGCTTCATATTCATCCCAGTATTAGATTGCTGTTTTCCATGATTTATACCTTTAGACAAAGGCAGAGTTTTTTATAAGCAGTGTAAAAAAAAAAAATCAATGAAAATAAATTGAACTTTTCTATCACAATGTAAAACATTTCCTACCACTTAGTAATGTTGTCAAAAGACTAAAACATTCTCCACTGATCTCAAATGTCATTTTGATTCTTTTTATGAGTGATAGTAATTATAAATATCCTATATTATTTACATATTAAATAATACTTAAAAGATACCTAAGTAATGTCTATTTGTGAAAGGTATGGTATTAATTCGGACATCTGAAGTTTCTGTTAAAATCAAAGCTTTTAAAATTTGAGTTTCTCAAGTGAAGAGAGACTTGAGAAAATCAAATATCAGTTGTCTGTAGGTCTGGCACACAGATGAGCTTGATGTTTCATTGAGAACTTCAACCACAGCCTTTTCATCTTTGCGTTCCTAACATCCAACCCACTGCCTGACAGAAAACCATGTTTCACAAACGCATGTGGAATAAAAGAAAACCTAAGAGGGATCATCTGCAAGCAAGCCTCACTATGCCCCCTGTTATTTCTGCCTATGGATCATTATTTATTTTTGGAGTCTTCTCCCAAAATATAGAACTTTTTCCTTGGCTCAGAGAGGCAGTTCATTGTCTAGAAGCCAAACTTCATAGAACTTGAAAGCATATGGAAAGCCTGAGCCAGAAAAACAGACACTGGCTGCAAGAGGTGACTCCTGCGAAAACAGCCTTGAAGAGCTTGTGGGCGCTCCAGAGCTTGTGCGGTCCTCAAGTGTCTGACTGGTCAGTTCACCGACCAGAGGGAAAACATGTTTGATTTTAAAGGCAAGATGCTGGTGTACAAGGAAAGACGTATAGGAAATGGAAGGGAAAGGAAGGAAAAAGAAACAAGATAAAGAAGGGGAACTGATCAGCACAGAGCAGAAGCAATGAGCAGTGAGATGGGTGGTAAGGTGCACGAGGTGGGAAGTGGGCTCTAATGCCCTAATGGCGTTCCTGGGCTCCCTCCTGTTGTTCCCCGGGGTCTCACTGGACTACAGCAAACGGGGTGAGCTGAGAGTCATGGAGGTATGCAGCTGGCTTCATAGATAACCTCAGTGGGAAACATTTCGAGAAAAGTAAACTAAATTCCATTCGTTTGGATTGTGTCAAAGGACATCAATATTCAATGTCATGCTTAAGGCCACCTAACAGCTGTCTGGGACCCAGGGGCTATTATTCAGAGGAGAGCTGACCTTTACAGGGTAGGGAGCGGATGGTAGCTGAGCTGTGATCACGTGTTGCATAGAAACTGTCCTAACATGACGATTCAAAAACTTTCTCCCATTGCCAGCAAACACCTCCGTTTGCACTCAGTGCAAACCGAAAAAGCAAATGATTTTATATAAGCAAATGCTGCTGACTGAGTTGTGTGAGACAAGACATTAGAAGGCTAGGTGTAGCTAGTTACAAACAAAGTAAAAACAGAAAGCCGTGAAGTTAGGGAACAGTTTTGCAGCTTCCCCTCCCCCCAAAAAGAGCTTAGCCCCTTAAATAGCACCCCCCCCCCAGTGCTGATGAAATTGGCCTATTTTGGCAATGCTTGCTAAATTCTAGCTTACCAGGGACCAATGAATCAAGTGCCTGAGGGTATAAGAAGAATAAGAAATGGCTGACTGCTGTTATATGTGCAAATATTTCAGGCTTCAACAAAATAAAACCCCTGATGATGGAAAAATTCCACTCTTCTTGAGTTCTCATAGGTGTCACCATTTCTATACTGTTCATGGACTGTAAACTCTTACATAAAGGGACATAAAATTGTTAATCCCCTTTACAAATTCGTTCACTTTATTTCTTGATCCCAGACCCCAGGGAGTGGACCTGAGTAAGCCGTCCTCCCGGAGAAAGGGCAGAAGAGATTGTTCTGGTAGGGTTTTAATTTTGGAAATCTCACATCCTGGGAAGCCGCCAGTTCCCGGCAAACCAGGATTTTGCTCACCCTAATTTCTGATTTATGTGTGCACCCTCCCCACCCCTTTTCCAGGAGCTATTTGCAGATTTCAGAAGAAACCTGAGAAATGGGGACATGCATTTGATCCAACCTAAAGAGCATATCCAAAGGAAGGACTAGGTAGCATCTTGGATGATAGAGGGAGGTGGTTCTCAACCTTGGCTGTGTGCTAAAAATCACCCAAGACCTTGAAAACCACTAATCCCTATGTCTATCCACCAGGAGTCTTGATACCATTGCTCTGGGAGGTGGCCTAAGTTGTACCCCAGGTCAGTTTAAATGTTCTCCCCGCGTACTATGTTAAACTTCAACATGAATATATTTTAAGTTCATGAGAGTGATTCCTATTTATCATGAATTACTGGTAAAGGAATATTTAAATTTCACCTTATATGATATCAACCATCACACAAAATAACCTGTAAGAAAGACAATATGAACTAATTGAACAAACTTCCATTCTATCTTTAACAAATGAAAACATGATCTATTCAGTTAGTAATCTGATTCATCACAACTGATAATTTAAATTATGCATTTTCATGATTAAGCCTTTTAAGCATATGACTTTTATATTTCACATCTAATAGTTACCTTAATTTTTTGATGGATAGCTTCTGTTCCAACTGACTAATTACTCCCCTCAGAATGAATTTTAATCTCGACTTAGCCCACTTATGACTCAATAGTTATTAGGTAGGGTGACACTCACAATATTTAACAACCAGGAAGATATAGGCACAGACCAATTGCAAGGACTTGGGGATTGTCTGAGGAAACCCTAATGGGGAAGAATGAACCCTTTAATTGCTGAATCAAAATGCAGTCTTGGAGGTCCTCAACCATGTCTAAAAGGGATAGTTTAGTTGGTGGGAGGTGGGGGAAAGGAAGCTTTATTTAAGGTTATTTACCAAACAGAACAAAAGTTTTAATTTAACAATATTTTGCCAATTGACATTTGCCAAATCCTGGCCCTAATCAAGAGTTAATTGAAGCTGCTAATTTAAAATGTTTATAATCTAAGAATCTTGGTGAAGCCGACGTAAGAGGATATCAATCCAACACCTCACTGCTGTGTGAAGCTATTTAATAGCTATGATTGTATATTGCAGTGGGAAAAGCATGGACTTTGAATCAGACTAGGATATAAATTCCAACTTTGTAACTAACTGCTGTTTAATCTTGGGTAAAGTGCATCTCTGAGCCATAGTTCTCATCATTGCTTAGGTTTTTTGTTTTTTGTTTTTTTTTAAAGATTTATTTATTTATTTGACTGAGAGAGATACAGCGAGAGGGAACACAAGCAGGGGGAGTGGGAGAGGGAGAAGCAGGATTCCCGATGGGTAGGGAGCCCAATGTGGGGCTCAATCCCAGGACCCTGGGATCATGACCTGAGCCGAAGGCAGACGCTTAACGACTGAGCCACCCAGGCGCCCCAGCTTAGGTTTTATGAAGAGTAAATGGAAGCAGGGGTCTAGGATATTATTACATACTTTATAAATGATAGCTATATTTATCATGATGGTACAGATTTTTCAAATTCTGTTCAGATACTTTAATTGCTCAGCTCACTGATACTCAGCTCTAATTGCTGGAAGTTACACCTTACTATAGTTGACTGTATTTTTGGTTAAAAACATTCAGTGTCCTTCTCCATGGAAGGAATATTTATCTCCAACCAACTGACATCAAGCTTGACCATGGGACTTGCTTTAGCCTATGAAGTATGAACAAAGTGCCATGAGTGACTTTCAGAGAATAGCTTACCACAAGATTATCAGCATTTGCCACAGGGACTTCTCAACTGTCTCCATATCAGAATGAGGAACACATAGAGAGAACTGACTCACAGTAGACATATACCATAAGATGCATAATTTTGTTGTCTGTTTTTTAAACCACTAAGATTTGGAGTTTTAGGTTACTACAACATAACATCCCATACTCTCCTATGCAAAAATTGTTACCTAGAAGTGGGGGGCTGCCAAAATAAAACACCAAAATTTTGTGATTTTGGTTGTAGGATCTGGCAGTGGGCGGCGAGGTGTTTAGAGACTAGAAAGATGTCAACTCACACTATTTTTCATCAAACAATCCACTGGTGTAACTTGGAAAGCAGATACCAAAGGAGTTTGTGACTTTAGGTAAAGGTGTGAGAGGAAAAGACTATTGGTATTCATAGTGTGTTTTGTTTGCTATTTGCTATGTTTAGAAGAACCTATAAGACAGAAATGATCTGTAAAATGAATTTGCTGCATTGAATGTAGGAAGAAGGGCGTAAGAAGAGGCCATAAATTCTGGGACATCACTTTGTTAGAAGAGTAAACTTTTGGGGGCATCTGGGTGGCTCAATTCTTAAGTGTCTGCCTTCTGTTCAGGTCATGATCCCAGGTTCTGGGATGGAGTCCTGCATCGAGCTCCCTGCTCAGCAGGAGGTCTGCTTCTCTCTTTCTCACTCCCCCTGCTGTGTTCCCTCTCTAGCTGTCTCTCTCTCTCTATCAAATAAATAAATAAAGTCTTTAAAAAAAAAAAGTAAACATTTTTTCATCTTTAGCAGGTAAACTAAAACCATGGGTATGGCTGCCATGCCCTTTGTGAGAATCTTTAAATTGATGAAGGTAACAATCAGTTAACACTTTCAGTTGGACAAGATGTCTCAGGGCAAAGAGACTAAGGAATTAGCTCCCCCAGGAACGACTAAACTTATAATTAAGCCTAGAGCCATGTATTAAAAAGACTGCTGGTATCGCTATTGGTTTATGGAAGGAAATCAAATAGATTAAAAAGTATGTATTTGAAAGAACTTTCCTGCCAAAGAAACACCAGGACAAATATTGACATAACCATTTAAATCATAAACTACCCTCAGGCCCCAGATCTTTGAGAATCATCAGGCTTAGAAAACTGCTTCATTCTCAGAGATGTGGCCAGGGAGGAAGAGGCAAGGA
Source organism: Lontra canadensis (assembly GCF_010015895.1). Taxonomy (NCBI): domain Eukaryota; kingdom Metazoa; phylum Chordata; class Mammalia; order Carnivora; family Mustelidae; genus Lontra; species Lontra canadensis. The sequence continues at coordinate 12,174,938 of NW_022631011.1, forward strand.
AGCATAATGGAAAGCTATGGAAAACAGTGGACTGGGGAGCTACCAAACCCAAACTAGTCTAATCAAAGACTATTCCCCACCCTTAGATAATAGGGGTGGAGACACCGCATCCCAGGATTTCAGAATTACTCTTTTTTTTTTTTTCACCATAGCACATACCCTCCCCAATGTCCATTACCCAGCCACCCCATCTTCCCCCCCTCCCCCCAGCCCTGCCACTCCCGCAACTCTAAGTTTGTTTCCTGGGATTAAAAGTCTCTTATGATTTGTCTCCCTCCTGGTTTCATCTTGTTTCATTTTTCCCTCCCTTCCCCTATGATCCTCTGTCTTGTTTCTCAAATTCCTCATATCAGTGAGTCATATGATAATTGTCTTTCTCTGATTGATTTATTTTGCTTAGAATAATACCCTCTAGTTTCATTCATGTTGTTGCAAATTACTCTTAACCAGACTCCTGTGCGCCTTCCATTTTCCTGCTTTCAAAAAGGGAGTGTTGACTGTGGTATAATCCCCTCCTTTGCTGCATGGAAGAGGAAGAAGAGGAAAATGGGGCAGATGATATGTCTTGCTAGTTACAGACTGTTAGCTTAAATAGAATGGTTAAAGAGAATACAACATAAGTTGTAGTACATTTATTAAAAGGGATCTTTTACAGCAATGGAAAAGAACTATTGCTAAACCTAACCACATAGGTAACTCTCGTGGACGTATTTTTGTGGCTAGCAAAACCCTGAAACAAGATGCTATATGATTTAATTTATCTGAAATTTCAAAAACAGGTAAAACTAACACACAGCAATTGAATTCAAAATGATGATTTCGTCCGGAGGACTATCGACTTGTGGAGGAAGCATGGGAGAGTCACCTGGGTATTAGGAACATTCCATATATTGATTTGGGTGTGATTACTAAATATAGTCATATGTATAGTTTATCAAGCTGTATATTTAGTCTGTCTCCATTTTACCATATGCAAAGCAAACTCAAAGTTTTTTTTTAAGACATGTACATTTTTCTTGTCTTTCTCTCCCCTAAGTCTCATGTCATTTTGGGCTTTAACCTTTCTGAAACTCTTCTTGTAGGTTCTTAAAAATAGTGGTTTTACTTTAGTTTTTTTTGGTGACATTTCCATGTTATGTTCTTGTCTTTCGAGTATAAGAGTTTATCTTAATGTTCCTAATGCAGTCGCTCAGGTTTTCTTCACCACGTGAGGCTTATTTTTTGTCCACTGGCACCGGTCCTCCAGTCAGTTTCATCTTAGAGATTCACATCCTTCTTGAGCTTCTGAGTCTTTCTCTGTGGTTATGAGATATCCTTTTTATTATTTCAAATTTTGAACTCTGCTTTCCCAAAACCGGTTTCAGTGAATCCACAGCCAATGTTGTTCCTCTATATCCTCATAAATTCCATCGTGATACTGGAATTTTCCCCAAGAATCTTCCACTTTCCCATTAACAGTTAATCCACTCCCATTGGCTTAACTGTAGTTCAGTTAACTGGGGTCTGTTCTAACAGGGCATCCTCACAGGTGGTAGGCTTATGCCCTGGGGAAACCCTTTGTGGGTGAATAGAAGGAAATGTGATACGGGGCATCATACCCAATTTTGCACTGACCACCACATGCTTAAATGAGCATAATACAGAAATGAGGATCCTCCTTGATCTCACCTTAAAGAAACAACTGGCTTTGCCCCACCCTAGTATCTGAGGTCAAAAGGAGTCATGATATTCCAACAGGGGGGTGGTGGCAGCAACCTCGTAACACAGGACTCTGTCCTACGTTTGGTAGTAGAGAAAGCAGGTTTGTGGGACCATGTTCTGGGGTAACCAGATCCTGGCAGTGATTAAGGAGCTCCCCTTCCCCCATTCACCTGCTACAGGGTTAGATTTGAGTTTCATTTCCAGGGATGAAGTGAGAGAAAATTGAATTGATCTTTTGAGTACAAGTAAGAGTCCCGAGGGGATTCTGGACATACATGGAGAATTTTAAGCAAAGGCCGTAAAAAAGGTGAAGCTGCCATTTTCTGCTAAACTTTTAAATTGAACCATCTCAGTGACTTAAATGATTTGGGGTATATAAGTCTTATTTTAGATACTCTTACTTGTTACTTCTCCATTGAATTACGAATACCACTCTTCACAATGAAAGTAGTATGTAGTGGTTACAAACCCATACGCTGGTATGAAACAGACCTAGAATCCACCCTTGGTTCTACTACAAGATGGATAATCTTAGATGGATTGTCTAATTATCTAATTTTCTAATCTTAGATGGAATATCTAATTATCTCAGTGCTCTCAATTATAAAATAAGATGAATATAGTAAATGAGATAATTTATGTGAAGTGTTTAGAAGAATGCCTGGTATATAGTAAGTGATCATTATCAGTGAGTGATCATTATTATTCTTATTATTCCGTGAAATATCTGTTGTCTTCACTATATTTGTTCTTGACTTTCACATGTACATGTCTATTTTCTTGCCCTCAAATTTCAATTTGCACATATCTTAATAATATTGATAAATGTCTTTCCAGTTTTCGTGGAATACATGTTGGCTCTTGACGTAAAATAGTGTCAACATTTCATACATTATATGTAGAACATACTTAATTTAAAAAACTTGAAGTCAGAGAAAATTACTTAGATTTAAGTTATGTTAAAAGCTATTTGATAATAAAAAAATTACTGCTAATAAAAAATAAGACGAGTTCACCAAACCAATTTAAATTGTTTAAAGTGGCAATAAAAATGAGGCAGACCCACTTTCTAAAGAAAGTGCATGCTTTTTATACTTTCTCATATATTTAAACAAATATCCTTAGAAAATTTTGGTGCAATTTGATTTTTAGTAATGTTTTAAAATAAAATAAATTCTTAAAAGATTTTATTTATTTATTCGACAGAGATCACAAGTAGGCAGAGAAGCAGGCAGAGAGAGAGAGGAGGAAGCAGGCTCCCTACCGAGCAGAGAGCCTGATGCGGGGCTCCATCCCAGGACCCTGGTATCATGACCTGAGCCGAAGGCAGAGGCTTTAACCCACTGAGCCACCCAGGCGCCCCTGTTTTAAAATAAAATATTTGTAAGTGAAATGAAAAGGAGTCATTGTCTCAATGTAGTAGATATTTAACACATTGATAAATGAATAAATAAAAAAGTTCATAAATGCACAAGTTTTTGTTTAATAGGTGAAACTTACAAATATGAAATAAAAAAACCCTTAAAAACAATGTATGTAACCAAGTACTAATAATGAAACTTGGCAGTTGTTTAAAATTTATAAATACCACTCTTTTAAAGGACAAACCATATCTGTAAAATGAAGCTGTCTTTCTGATTCTGTTAAGAGAGATAACAAACACATGCTAATCCATGATTTGAGTAACACTCAGGACCATGTATCACAAGAAATCTATTTGCTAAATTTACTGAGATTCGGTAAGATTCAGGTACCATCTCGAGAACTAAAATCTGAGTGAAAAATTAGAAAACAAAGATAATAAGGAATGGCAATGTTTCCAGTTAAGATGTGATGGCTGGTGGTATGAGTTTTGCGGCCTATCTTATTTAACAGCTGTCTTATCTGGAGGGAGCCGCCAGCATGTTAAATTTGAGGATGAGTCTAAATTAGGAGATACTACAAATACCATTGGAACCAAGAAGTAATGTTCAACTAAAAGGAATTCATGAACAAAACTACCATCAAGTAATACTGAAGGATAACAAGTCAGTAAAGTGAAGATTTCAACTCTGTTGCTTTTACTGTCTGATTTTCTGAGGCAAAAACTAGGTATAGGTCTTAAGTATAAAAATAATTTTGGAGCTTCTTTTTTCATTTAACAGAATCTCACAAATTGCTTTATCTTTTAGAGCTCATCACTGTCAAGTGGGTAAAGGTTTGTTTTTTTTTTTTTTTTAAGATTTTATTTATTTATTTGACAGACAGAGAACACTAGTAGGCAGAGAGTCAGGCAGAGAGGGAGAGGGGGAAGCAGGCTCCCAGCTGAACATAGAGCCTGATGGGGGCTTGATCCCAGGACACTGGGATCATGGCTGGAGCCGAAGGCAGAGGCTTAACCCACTGAGCCACCCAGATGCCCCAAGGTAAACTATGTTTTGAGGAGAAGTCAGAGTAGTGAATTTCACTGTGTTTGATTGGGGAGGATACTAATTTGGATCTTTCTGCTAATTCTGTAACTCTACACGCAAGTCCAAGTCCTTATTCGCTGTCTAGATAGTTACTCTAAATTCTCCTAAATGATGAAACTCTGGTTCTGAACTGCATGCAGTCTTTGGGGACTGGGTTTCTACTAATTTTATCTTCTTAAGCCAACCTGTCTGTCTGAACCTTTGCCTATCTATTGCTCAAGCTCTGACTTGCCTGGTGCTCAGATTATCTTCCTCTTTCCAGCTGGCAGCTGGGCAATTTTTGGCCCTCTCATCCTCCCCCTGGAGGTTCAGTGTAGTCTCAGCATCTTAAAAATAAATAAATAAATAAATAAATAAATAGGAAAAAAAAAATAAAGTGCTCAAATGGACTAAGGTTTCATTTGATAGCTTAGAACTGACCTTGGACACATCTATTTGGAAATTCTATTGTCATTTCACCCTCACTGAATTCTAAAGAGAATTCTCTAAAGAGAATCCATTATCTTTCTTTTTCTCCTCTAAAAAGAATCCTCTCTTGATTTTTCTTTCAATATCAGTAGTGACAGATTTCACCCAGGCCAATGGGAATGGAAACTAGAGTTGTCCTTGACTTTTTCATATTCATGATCCTCTGTATTCTGTTGTTCACCTGATCTCCTTGAGTCCTTTTTCCAAATTCATATTAATCTTTCCACTTTCATTCTCCTTGTCCAGGCCCTGTATCATTTATATTTCTATGATTATAATAGCCTTTTTGGAGGGAGTAAAATAAAAATAATAAAAATAGGTTTGATTCTCCTATATTCTCCTATAATAGTGAGCACACATAATTAAGGAAAACAGATTTGCACCATATTATCCTTACAGAAAAGAATACTCAAATATTCAATGACAGGAAGAAAACAGAGCAAATGTAACCAGGTCAGTTTAACATTACATAGATATGACTGGTTATCTGTAAGCTGTAACTGGAAGTGTAGGTCTGGGTCTTGCATGGGTTTGATGATGCATTATTGTACATTCTTCAGAAAGAAAACCAGCATTAAAGTCATCACCAAAGAAGAACAGGGCTGTTTCCACATAGACATATTGTAAAGACATGGGAGTACTGATAGTTAATCTTAGCTAACACCACAGTGGTAATCATCTTACAATAAATGTTAACAAGTCAATACATTGTATACCTTAAACTTATGCAGTATTATATAATTGTCAGTTATATCTCAGTAAAGCTGTGTGAGGAGAGGAGAGGTGAAAACACTGAGAGCCCCCCAGGCAATGTGAATGGAGATGAAAGCAGAAACAGGAGAAGCAGTATTTATTTTATTTTCATCATTTAAAATATCAGTCAACATGTACTGAACATTTATAATATGTTGAACAAAGTTGCAAACTAATTGTATACATTCTGTTGTCACAACAACTCCATGACATAGATGTTATCATTAATTCCATTTTCATAGCTGATGGAGTTGAGGATCCAAATATGTCCCAAATATGGCCCCTTTCCTCTGTCTATATCCGCTGTACCATAATCTCTCCCACCAAATTCCCATCATCTCTCTTTGCAACGTTCTCCTAATCTGTCTCCCACCCCTACTTTTGCCCTCACCATCCTCACCAAAGCATCTAGAATGATCTAACAACTTCTGTCAGATCACATTATTCCTCTATTCAAAATCTTTTAGTGATTTCTACTGCAGTTATCATAAACTCTAAACTCTCAAGTAGCTGGTATAAGACCCTGTATGATTTGGTGCTGTCTCTTTCTCTCCCCACATTACACTGTCACACTTCCCTTCACCACACTGACCTCAGGTTACTTTCTCTACTATCCAAATTCTCCCTCCCTCCTTAGCAATTTTGTCCAAATGATTCCCTTTGTCTCAAGCACTTTTGCCCCAACCGGTTGGCTCATTTCTACTCACCCTTCATCCCCAGCTTAAACTTTACTTCCTCAGATCATCTTTTTTTGTTTTCTTTTTATAAAATGTCTTCCTTATCTGATTTTCTAAGTCTGGTTTTTTAAGGTATAATTTAAAATCAGGAAAATTCATTCTTGATGAAATTTTACAAATGTAAACAGTCATATAGCTACCAACAATCCGATTAGAGAATATTTCATTTGATTTCAAAATGTTCCCTTGTGCCCCTTTGACGTCAGTCCCCTTTCCCTAGATCAGTGGCAACCACTGATTTCTTTCCCTTTCGTTCTGACTTTTCTGGAATGTTATATAAATGGAATCATTCAGAATATAGCCACTTGAATCTGTTTTCTTTCACTGACACAATTATTTTAAGATTCATCTATGTTGTCACATGTGGGTATCATAATTTATTTACCCATTCATCAAGAGGTGTACTTTTAAGGTTCTTTCCAGTTTTCAGTGATTATGAATGAAACTTCTATAAATAGTTGGTACAGGTTTTTGTGTGGATGTTCATTTTATTTCTTTTGCATAGATACCTAGAAGTGAAATTATTTGGTGATATAGTAAATATATATTTACCTTTATAAGAACTGCCAAAGTGTTTCCCAAAGAGCTGTACCACTATTTTTTTTTGCATTTACACTAGAAATATATGAGATCCACTTTCTCTTCATATTCACTAGCACCTGATATTCTTAAAATTAATCTTAAAATCTTTAAATTAATCTTTAATTCTTAAAATCAATCTTAAAATTTTAGTAATTTTAATAGGTGTGTGATATGTATATATTTTGGTTTTGTATTCCTTGATGACTAATGCTGAGCATATTTGTATGTACATATTTGCTCTTAATAACTGTTCTTTGGTGATCTGTCTGTTCTAATCGTTTGCCCATTTCTACTGAGTTGTGGAAGTTTTTATATATTCTGAATAAAAGTCCTTTGTCAGATTTATGTTTTGCAAATATTTCTTCCCAGGCAGTAACTTGTCTTTTTATTTTCTTAAAAGTTTATTTTGAAGAGCAGAAGTTTTTAATTTTGGTAAATGCAATTTATCAATCTTTTGGAATTTTTTTTTAACCTGTACTCTTGTATCCTTACCTCCATCCAAGGTCACAAGCATTTTCTGCTCTGTTTTATTTTCTAAGGTTTTATGGTCTTGAGATACCTGGCTGGCTCAGTCAGGAGAACATGCAACTCTTGATCTCAAGATCGTGAGTTTAAGCCCCATGTTGGGCCTGGAGCTTACTTTAAAAAACTAATAAAAATAAATAAAGTGTATTCCGTTAAAAGAAAGTAAAATAAAATAAAAACTTATAGTCTTCAGTTTATTATCCATTTCTGGTTGATCTTGTATTTTGACCTATCAGGGTAGATTAATTTTTTTTTATATGAATGTTTATGTTTGGCATTTGACTGACAATATAACATGCGAATTGCCTGTTCAGCAAAGTCTTCACTGAACAGCAACCTACGTATTGTTTTTCCACAGCCAGAAAACATCCAGTAATAGCTATACTCTCTGATGCATCTCCTTTTGTCTACCTAAAATGTGACTTTGGTCACTTCTTTGCTTGAACCCATTTAGTGAAGTAAATATTCAATAAATGGTGTTGGCACAATTAGAGTTTCATTTGATAAGAAAGTTTATACTTCTGCATCTTATCACATATACATACACAATTATAGATGGTTTAATGAATATAAAAGATATGAAACAGAAAAATTAAATTTACTCAAAATTTGTAGGAGAATATTTTAAGATTCTTGAAATAGAAAGTACTTTTTAAGCAAAATATGAAACTCAGAGACAATGAAATGAAAACATTAACAATTTGCATAGTGTGAAAAGAACAAGTTTATGAATGACAAAATAAAACTAAGGAGAGAATGAAATATTAAAATGAAATATTAAGAAAGATATTTGCAATATGTATCAGGAAGACAGAGTTCTTATCCCATTAAAAAAATGGCTTCTTCTAAATCAGTAAAAAATAAATAAATAAACAAACAAACAAAGGGAGCAGCAATACCTCTGAAGAAAAATGGGCAAACAGCATACACTGTAATTCACAATAAAACAAACATTTAATAGAAATGAAAAGATACATAGCATAATAACCAAAGAATTGTGAATTAAAACAGCAGTTAGATGCTTTAAATTATTAGATGAATGAAGATTAAAATATTTTATAATGTTTGATTTTAGTAAATGTTTTAGGGAAGCAAAAATCTTACACATAATTGGAATGCACATCATTATGCCATTTCTGGAAAGCTATCTGACAAAATACATCAAAATCTTTAACTATGTCTAGACTGTTCATATTATAAATAGTTCATGTAAATTTAATATAGGAAAGTCATTGAACAAGCGTGAAATGGTGTCTTTATTACAGACAAAAAGTTGAAAATAGCCTAATCATTTACCAAAAATAAAGGAGGGTGCATCCATTTCAATGAAATAATTAGCAGCTGTTAAAATAGGGTAAGGAATATTTATTTACCTGGTATATATCATACACAACATAAAAAATACATACATACATATGTACATATGTACATTTATACACACGCACACCATATCATTGAATTAAAAAGCTGGATACAATATGGTTTATACAGTATGACTGAGCTATTTTCTATATTATTTATGTGTGTCCATATCAAAGAGTTAATAATATTTAGCTTTGGGGAGTAGGATTTGGGATGAAAACAAAATTTATGTTTAAATAACTTTGTTATTATTTAAATTCTTCTTATCATGACTGTAGTGATTTTGGCATAAATTAAAGTTATCCATATTAATTTCAGAAAAAATCAAAATAGGAAAATTATGCAACACAGGGATAACTACTGTTCCTGTCCTGCTGCATTCCCTGCTACCATGTTTTTTATGCTTCCATATGTGTCTTTAGACACATTTGAGATCATATCATACAGGTATTTTATAACTGGTGTTACTGGGTCTCTTATTTATCAACCCATCCATTTGATACTCACCAGCTTTTTATGGAAAGCTGTGGTTCATATTGTGGAGAATGCAGGAAAAAGAAAAGAAAATATTGAAAAGAGAAGAAATCTGCTCTTCAAATACTTTTTGTATACCTAATTTATTCATTCAGCAAGTACTTGTTGAGGGCCTTTTATGTGTCAGGCACTGTTCTAGATGTTACAGCACATAACAAGCAATCTTCTGTTGTTAATGGAAATAGAAATTGTCAAAATCTGTTTGACATGTGTTAGACTTAGAGTGAATAAAGATATGACTGGTCTTTGGATAATATAACAGACACTTAGCAGACTCTGTTAAAATTCTTTAAATGACTAGGGTTTTTGTTCTCTTGAGTTTAAGGTTACAATCATTTAAATTTCTTCCAGTGAACACATGCTTGCAAATCCATACCAGCTGAATTAATGAGTGGAAGATAAATGTATCCTTTGATGGAAGAGAAGAGACCAATGAAAAACCATGTGTAGCCAAGAAATGAACTCCATGATCACTTTTGTCCCAAGCACCAGGAATCAGGATGAAGGCAAAGACCACGTGGAAGAAAATTCAGAAAAATAAGCATCAGCAGTAATATGGTACGATAGTCTTTTTCCTGCTCCTTGCTTTCATATTCTCAATTGTTCCTCTTACTTGTGTTGAGGAATTGGCTTCCTTGTGACATCTGCAGGTGCTGACAAGATGGATGGAATCAGAGATCATGGTGACCAGAGAGAGGCTACCGTCCAGAAACCTGGCAGTTCCTAGCAGGGAACTGGGGCCAGGCAATGAGCAAAGTAAGAATCCTGAATTTCAAGGGAGGACCTGAGACATCAAAAAATATATAGTAGGCAGTCACTGTAGATGAGATACCACTGGATGGGAACTATGTATCCAGAACAAAGCTAGAGTTTAGTCATTAGAACAGAGTATGAGGCTAAGGAGACACTGAGTTCCTGGCTTGACTCCTTTGTTGTTCCTGTTGACAGTTTAGTTCCAAAGCTAAGTATGCTGCTTTACTCTTCAAGTGAAGCTTTAACTTACTAGGCTTTGGAACCTAGCTTTGGGAGAGACCCATTAAACAGGGTGATCACACCTCTCAATGGTATGATATCCAAGAAATTGTAAGAAATTGGAAAATAATAGTCCTTATTATATAAAATAATAGTCTATATAAAATAATAGTCCTTTCTAGATACTCTGTTTACTTGGATCAATTGGGCCAATTACCTTAGCTTTTTTTTTTTTCCTTTTTTTTTAGATTTTTTTCATTTATTTGTCAGAGAGAGAGAGCAGAATCACGGAGAGCTGCAGACAGAACACGCAGAGGCAGAGGGAGAAGCAGGCTCCCCACTGAGCAAGGAGCCCAATTCGGGACTTCATTCCAAGACTCTGGGATCATGACCTGAACAGAAGGCAGATGCTTAATCGACTGAGCCACCCAGGCTTCCCTACCTTAGCTTTTTTTTTTTTTTTAAGATTTTATTTATTTATTTGACACAGAGAGAGAGAGAGATCACAAGTAGGCGGAGAGGCAGGCAGAGAGAGGGGGAAGCAGGCTCCCCGCTGAGCAGAGAGCCTGATGTGGGGCTCGAACCCAGGACCCTGAGATCATGACCTGAGCCAAAGGCAGAGGCTTAACCCACTGAGCCACCCAGGTGTCCCCCACCTTAGCTTTTTGAGCATTTTTCTCCCACATTGTGATTCTTTTTCCATTCTTTCCACTTTCATTTTGTTTTATTTATTTTTATTTTTTAAAAGATTTTATTTATTTATTTGTGAGAGAGAGAGAGAGAGAGCACAAGCAGGCAGAGTGGCAGACAGAGGCAGGGAGAGAAGCCGGCTCCCCGCTGAGCAAGGAGCCAGATATGGGACTCGATCCCAGCACCGGGGCATCATGACCCAAGCCGAAGGCAGCAGCTTAACCAACTGAGCCACCCAGTCATCCCTCCACTTTCATTTTAGAATAAAATGAAAATTGTATTGAAAACATCATGATGGTAGAGATCATTCATTATATTCTGGTATTTGTGTCAAACAAAAGCTGACAAGTGCTTCTCCTCTGTGAAAAAGTTTAGATCTTTTTTTTAAATGTATTTTTTAAAGAGTTTATTTATTTATTTGACAGACAGAGATCACAAGTAGGCAGAGAGGCAGGCAGAGAGAGAGGAGGAAGCAGGCTCCCCGCTGAGCAGAGAGCCCCATGCGGGGCTCGATCCCAGGACCCTGAGATCATGACCCGAGCCAAAGGCAGGGGCTTACCCCCACTGAGCCACCCAGGTGCCCCAAGTTTAGATGATCTTATGACTGTATACAGGCTTAGGCAGGGTCGGTTAACTGGATACATTGGACTTCATAGGAAAGGCATTTTTTCCCTCCCCACTGGGTGCCCCAGTGTCATACTGTGTGCTACCTACATGGCTGTGGGGAGTGATCTTGCACAACTTCATCATGTTATTGGTCAGATTTAATTTCCTAAAGGTCAGAGATGCTTACATTATTCCATGGGTCCCTACCTTGTTCTTGAAAAGAGAAGATGGCAGTCGATCTCTTTTTCCATTTACTCAGTTTATCCTTTGGAATTTCTCAATGGACAATGAAGAACACTGCATTTGTGATAAGTGGAAGGAGCTTAATTGAGTGTGTTGGTTTTGCTGGAGATGGCTTTTTGTAGGTATGCGGAAGCCAAATGCCACCTGGGAAGCAGACATCCTTTTTCCAGGGCAGTATTTTTAATTACGTCTTTTCACCTGAGCTCCAGGGCAAAAGTTCCATTTTTCTCCCTGCTCATTATTAACAAGGCCCACAAGGACAGAGGTTTCTAATTTCCTATTTTTAAGTGAATTTAGCTTGCAAAGTATTCTGAAATGACATTAGATATGTAGTTAAGATAATACCTAGGCTCTGGAGTTTCTTTGCTTTATACACATCTATACATCTTACCCACACCCTCTGTTCACAAAGCAATACTTACTCACACAGTCCATGTGTTCCTGAAAGTGTGTTCAGTGGCTTGTTGTGGTTGTTGTTTGTATGCTACATACATTCAACAGACACATTCGGTAACTATCTTATGGGAACTGTACACATATATCACTTTCTGTGTTTAATTTGTATCGAGGGTGATTTTGTGCAGAAATGCCGACTTGCACCCATTTTGAAATTAATTAACCTGAACAAAATTGGATCCACCAGTCTAGGTTCCTTAATAATATCCTGGCTCACACATTAAATAATACATGAGAGGGAATGGAAGGTGGGGGGAATTCCAAGGAGAGACAATGAGGATTCAGGCTTCCTGAGTTTTTAATCCCCCTCCTGCCAGTGTTTTCCCCTGTGAAGAGGAGTCTTCCGTTCCTTGTTTTTGTTTTCCTGGCTGCAGAAGGAGAGCACAAGCAAAGCCACGCAGAGTTGTAGGGGGAGTGAATAAATGCCGAAAATGTGCTTTGAGAGCCTCAAGTAAAACCCACTTGCCGCGTGTGGAAATTGTTATGGGTTCATTCTTCATGCACTTTTAGTCCTTGCCCTCTAGGCTCAGACTGCCAGCCAAGGCACCAATTACTGGCGATGGGGCTGTTGGTTCTTGTGATGTGAACACCTGTCCTCCAGCAAATGAACTGAGATAATACATCCCCATTTACTATGTGTGTCATATACCCTACAAATTAAATCTCTAAAATACACTCCGAGTTGAATAATAAATGACATTGGGTTTAAATGACAGGAAATAGACTCCATACAATGTCCACCCAAGCCTTTGTCCACCCAGTTTGCTGCTGAAACGCCAAGCCAGACTTCCCTCTGCGCTCTCGGAGCTGACTAAGGGGCCATCTGTATGGGGAAAGTCACCGCAGAATTGCTGGCTTCCCTGGGAGAGCCTCGGGCTGATGAATTTAGTCAAGCCAGGGCTTGGGAGACCCAGCCCCATGCTGCTCAGCACACAAGACAGAATTGCAACCAGATATAATTCCGGGAGGGAGCCTTCAAATTCATATTTAAAGAAACACTCATTAGGTAGCTGGATGGACTGCCCAATACAATTTGTTGCCCTGAAATTTAAAAGGAGGACAATTAAGAAAAATTACCAAATGAAAGAGGGAAAGAGGGCAGTGGGTAGTAGCTAAGGATCCAGGTTGAGGGAATGAGGTTAAAGGACGTACCAAAGCTGCGGTGAATCTTGGCTCCCCTTCCACTAGCTGTGGGAATTCTGGCAAGTGACGAACTCTGATTTCTCTAAATGTCAGTCTCCTCCCCGGTCTCTAGGCTAGGAGCACACCTCACGCGCCCACCTGTCCACCCCGAATGCCTCGCATGCTCTTTGGCAGACGCAGGTGCTGAAAATCAGCTGCAGGCAGGAGGATTTTTCTGACTGGTTCTTGCTGCTCCTCCCAGCCACTGCTGTAAGGGCCATCTGTATCCACTCACTCCTGGGCTGCCCTTCGTTCTTCGGGGCGACAATCTCTGGGTGAGGGAGAAGAGAGGTTCTTCAGCATTTGGCCTGCTCTACCCAAGCGCCCCTCCAGGAGGTTAAATGTGATGTGTAAGGCTGGTTGTGTGCACATGAACCCTCATCCCTCAAAGTAAGAGTGCACGGTCCTGGCTTCCTATCGGGAGATGGTTCACTGATTCATGTTTTGAGACGTTTATGGAATAGGAGTATTCTTCAGGGCTTCCTTTCAGTGTAATACCACGACCCTCCCATGAATGCAGGCCTCTGTTCCTCTCATGGATACCTTTTATGTAGGTATGTAAGTATGAACAATTTTCTTCCCTTTCCTGTATGAACAATTTTCCTCCCTTTCCTATATGAACAATTTTCCTCCCTTTCCTCCATATCCAGTTGATATGTTAATCAGCTGGAATGGCACTGATCCAGAAACAACCTATTTTCTATGGCCTTCCCCATGTTTAACATCCTGGGCAAGGAAAAGGGTGGACAGGGAAACAAATGCCCAGGAAAATAGAAGGAAGGCCATGAGAACAGACAGGGGTGCTCTGAATCATGTCAGTATTGTGTAAACAGATGTGTACTTATAATTCTATTTGTGTTTAATTTGTTGTTCTCCCTCAACCAATAATGCCTCTGTAACCTAAAGAGACAAAGACTTAGTGGTCTAGTTGCCGTTTCTGTGTAGCCCCACATGGTGCCTTTGCTTTCTTTGGCAGGCTCACCGCCAGTAGTGAGGACCCCTGACACATGTGAAGCCAGGGAAAAGTGCCTGTCCTGTAACCAGTGCCCACCACCGAGTTGGTGGAAAGCAGGAAGACATGAAAGGAGGCATCTGTAGATCTGCTCCAAAGGTCTCTCCCTGGGACATGAAGCTGGTAGGTCCCCCATCCCAGGAAGACTCCTTGTGAGCATCTATACAATGCTCCTGTTTCTTGCTTTCTTCTTTTTAAGTTTTAAAAAAAATTATTTGAGACAGTGAGATCTGAGAGCATAGGAGCATGAGCGGGGGGAGGGGAAGGGGCAGAGGGAGAAAAAAAACTCCCCTGAGCAGGCAGCCCAATGCAGCGCTGGATCCTCCCACTGACTGAGCCACCCAGGAACCCTTCCTTCTCCTATCTGTCTTCCAGTCCTCTTACCTGTTTCCACCCAGGCTAAGAATGAAGAAACTTCTGTTTGCCACTTCCTTCTAACTTAGCCATCTTTCCCATTGCTGTCCCTACCTGAATTCCCCTCTTCTGTCTTATTCTTTGACTGCCTTTGGACACTGCAAGGAAATCTCATATAGACTTCTTCTCTCTTGCTTCCCACATGTTCTAGGATCTTCTCTATGTCTAGTCATCTCTTTAGAACCTATCTGTCATCTCTCCCTATTCCACTTCCTCACAGCTCTGTTAAGTGGCAATGGGTCGTATTAGATTACTGTGTCCAATATGGGATATTGGGAAAGAGGGCTCTTTATTGTTTATAATCCAGGTTTGGAATTCCATGTCTGCCACCTAGTAACTGTGGTATCTTAGCAAGTTATTAATTTTCCATGCCTCAGTTTTCATTTAATTTTTTCATTTGTTTTACGTGCTCCCCATTCTCTAGCCTATACCTCCTTTGGACTGGATCTAGCAGAGAGCCAGCTAATGGAGCATTCATACATCCTGCTGGTGGCCCCCTGCATTATAGAAGAGAGAGGGGCAAGGCTGAGGCAGGTATCAGAAGGCTGACCCGCCCTGGATCAGCACGGCAGCACTTCTTGTGTTCATTTAGGTAGGTGTCTGCCCTCTAAGGTTGTGAGCTGCCCAGGGTGGGAAGTGAGTTTTCTTTTACTTTGTATTCCCTAATCCTTGCCTACTACCTCCAATGGAATGCAAGCTTCATGAATGTCTGTTGGGTGAACTTGCTAGTGGAGGGGAAGTAGTATCCTTCTCAAGAAACATGCTTGCCTTTTTACTTAGGTCTGGATCTGTAGGGGTCCATGCTGAGTACTGATGAGTGTGTAGCATGGTGAAGAGGGGATTGGAGAAAGAACCTACTAAGAATGATTCTCAATTCTTCAAAAAGCCCTACTAACCTGGACAAAGGACAGGTTGGTTCTCACAGCAAAAAGAGGCCCGAGATATTGGCTAGCACAGGATGCCAGCGAAAAAGGATGATGTACGAGCCATAGGCCTGGGAAGACAGACAGGGCATACCATGAGTTCCTGATATCAGAGATTAGTTGGAGGGACTAGTAGGGGCCCCCTGCCAGGAAAATTAATATGCAGACCATGAAACTATTTTCAGGGGTAAAACTGCATTTAATTTACTCTGCAACATTACCTTAGATCAGCCTCGTGTGCTCCCCCACCCTTTGCTTCATTCTGCTCTGGAGTAAAATACTTCCATCTCCAGTATTTAGAACAGTGCCCCACATGTATGTATTGAGTGAAAATAATATAGAGGGGAAGAAAGCTGTAAGTCTTTCAATGTCATGTAGGTTTACCTTCATCCTGAAGCTGAAGATGGAAAAAGGTGTGGAGCTAGCGATGCTTCCATACTGTTTTTGCCTTTGAGAACAGCCAGACTCTCTTTGAGCAACCATGGGAAACAGCCATCAGAACACCTTATTTTAACCTCGCCAGCAATGGTTAATTTAGCTTAGGAATAGGTGAACAGGAAAAATCTAGCATCTCCTAGTCTAAATACATTATAATTCATATCCGTGACACACTGTATTATACACGTGTCAATGACACTTCCCTTTCCTTTCTGCCAAGTAAGCCATATGCTTCTCATTCCATTATTTTTAGTTTGGTCACGTGATTGGCTTTGGCCAGTGAATGTGAGCAGGTGTGACATATTCTACATCTGAACAAAATCTTTGAATATGCTTACATAGTTTTGGTTTTATATATTTTGTGCCCACCCCTACTTGAGAAGAACATGACCCAGATAGTAGTTACATCCTTGGACTGGGTTCCAAAATGAGAAAAGTCACAGAGTAGAACCAAGTAGAACTTGTGGGAGCTGCAGCTAACTTGCTCATCTCAAGTAACTTAAATGGTGTTTGTCAGTGTAGGCTAGGAAAGTAGTCAATAAGTTCTCTACTGCTGCTAGAACAAATAACCATCAACAGCAGCTTACACAACATAAATGTATCTTATAGTTCAATGTGTGTCCCACTGGGCTAAAATCAAGGTGTTGGCAAGGGTGTGGTCACTTCTGGAGATTCTGGGGAATAATGTGTTTCCTTGCTTTTTCCACCTTCCAGAAGCTGTCCACATTCCTTGGTTTGCGCTCCCTTCCATCCTCTTCAAAGCCAGCAATATTGCATCTCTCCCCATTCTTCCCTAGTTACCTCTCCCTTTGACTGTCTTTGTCTGTCTTCCTCTTCCATCTTTAAGGATTCCTGGGATTTCCCTGGGCTCATCCAGATAATTCAAGATGACCTCCCTGTTTCAGTATCGGCTGCCTAGCAACCTTACATTCTCTTTGTCATGTATCCTTAACATCTTCACAAGTTCTAGGGATTAAGACCAGGACATCTTTTATTCTGTAGTATGGGTATTGTAATCAAGGATGATGCTACTTAAAAGGCAGAGAATTAGCTGCTCCTCTGTAAATGAACATAAAACAGAAACTCTCTGTGATCATTTGAAGTCACAAGATAAAATAAATACATAGCAGAGTGACACTGAATATGACAGCCTGGCTCCGTGCCTCCTACTGCCTCTACGTGTAGGACTTTGGGCAAATCATTTGGTTCATTCCTCTCTGAGTTTCTTCACCCATGACATGGAACACTCAAATCTAGTGCAATTTATCTTTCAGAGCTACAGAATGGCTATATCATAACTATATCAATAGCTGTTTATCACCATATCTCTACTACTTCATTCTTTTTATCTTTCGGGTCATTAAATGGATCAAGTCAAAACAACAATGGAGTGTAAGGGCATCTATAGGTATATCTATCTATCTTCATTCTTTTTCTCTGTAAAGATATATGCACAATAGGGTGTATAGGTTGATAATAGGGCCACCAGATTTAACCTTGTCCCAAATTTCTCTTTTAAATGAATTGTGCCTTCTCTGTCTGTGTATGCATATTTGCGACCTTGTAACAATCCTGTGAATGCAGATTAGCTAATGCACTTTTCCATTGAAAAAGTAATACAGTGTTGAAAGATGAACGGCTTTCTCATTTCTTCAGCCATGGTAACAATGAACCATTATTCAGGAATAAATGGGTAAAATTAAGATACAGATTTCCATTAGTTTTAAGTCCAATGTTTGCAGACAGTTATGCATATGCCCACATGCATTTCTGTTCTTCATTGTACAAATTTTCCTCAATTCCCTCTTCCATATCATAGGACAGCATGGATTGGCAACTCCAACTTTTCATTTACGTACATATTTATTTACGTAAGAAACTCTTTACTGGAATGACACATAAACTGGTTTTTCCCTTTGTTGGAGGTTCACCTTGGTGCTCATTGCCTGACCATTTTGGCCCCCTCCTGAGGCATCCCTGCCAGGTAGTGAGCTGTGTCTCCCAGAAGCATCTGGAAGCTCTTCCTCTTTCAGCTTCTGTGGAATAAAGATTTCATTTTATCCTCCCACATAGGCTCACAAGACATTAGAATATTATAGGTCCCCAAAGAATTTGTATCTTCCTACATCTTTTATTCTTTTTGCCTGCTGTTATGTATATTTTATGATTTCAATGTGGTTAATTAAATGATGCAGTGTGTATGAAACTGAAGTATGTACACACAAATATTGTGCTGTTTTAGATCAAAATATGACGCCCGCACAGCGACAGATCCAAACTGTTAATACGTTATTTTCAAGAGATCACAAATTTGTGGGTTGAATGCTAAATTTCTTTGGCAAAACAATAAAATCAGAGAAAAAAATATCATTTTTAAAGAATGTTTTCCACATTCAAGATAGAAGCCTCTGACCATTCTGTGGACTTTGAAATTATGCTACGCTTTGCTGAAAACAAACAAGAATTCATCTGAAATATGATACAAATTAGGCACAAAATATGACCAAATGTGAAACCAAAAGTCTTATAATACTCAAAACGTTACCAGTGGAATAATAACTAAACATGTATTACATACAATGTGTCACAATGGTACCCCGTGCCCCCCCAAAGTAGAATAATATCTCTTTGGGAGAGAAGTCATCTTGAAAATTAATGTCTCATAAAATGAAAGATCTCTATTTCCCTGACTGTTTTTTTTTCTTTAAAATATTTTTAAAATAGTTTTTGTTTTATAGTTCATTTTGGTGTTAAACATTGTATTAATAGTTTTTTGTATTATTATTTTAGTTCTTGATTTATCATATTGAACAGTAGGTGTCTCGAGTCACAGAATAAGATATCAAACAAAATACCTTTTAAATCATTTAAAATTACAAGCACACACAACAATTTATATTTGATGAAAAACATATAAACAAAAGGATATGCACCAAACACAATGGAATGGTTGTCTGGGGAAGAATGGCGAGTAAGAGTAGGAGGTGACAATAAAGGAATGCATCAATTAAAAAATGACTAAAACAAGAGGGTTTTTTAATATAATATGAATTAAGGAGCATGATTAACTTAATTTTCTCTGTCAGGGGTTCACAAGATATTAATTTGTTTGCATTTCAGCTTTTGTGGGCAGTGGTTCCCTTTTGCATGTGAATTGTAATAACCAAAGGAGCTTTTAAAAAATGCCCACACTTGGACTCAACCCCTTGATTCTCTGGTTTAGTAAGTTTGGGGTGGAAATTAGTCATATGTATTTTTTGTGATTAAACATTGCAAAGTGAACACATTAGTGTACTTTACAATCCAAGAAATAAAGATTACGAGTCTCCCAGATGATCTTCTCATTTGGACAATTGTACTAAAAGTACTCTTAAAAAGAGCTCCAGGTGTGATTCTAATGGTTGAAGACCATCCTTCTAGTTCATACTCAGGCTGATGCTTTCTTGTCTTATGGTATTATTTCTTTCACATTTTTTTCTTATTTTTTAATATTCCAAGCATCGTTTATTCAGAGTGGGTAGGGATTATTTGTAAACCTTCTTTGTCCTTGTATCTTTAAAATGTATTTATTTTGTCAAATTTGATTGATAGTTTAACTATGTATAAAATTAGTATTTAAAATAATTTTCCCACTCAAATTTGATAGCATTTTCCACTGTCTTTGAGCATCCAAATTTGCTGTAAAGGTTTGGTTTCATTTGCTGTATGTTATCTTTTTTATTGTATCTTTTCCCTGAAAGATTTCTTGATTTCTTCTTCTTTATCCTTGAAGCCCTGAAATTTCACTAGAATTTTCAGTATTCGGGTTTCTGCTATTATACCCATCTGAACACCTGATAGACCCTTTTAATAGAAAAATTTTCTATTATTTTTTTGGTTATAGTTGACCTTTGAACAATATGGGTTTGGACTATGCAGGTCCACTTTTTTTTTTAAAGTTTTTATTTATTTATTTGACAGAGAGAGAAATCACAAGTAATTGGAGAGGCAGGCAGAGAGAGAGAGAGGAGGAGGAAGCAGGCTTCTCCCTGAGCAGAGAGCCTGATGCGGGGCTCTATCCCAGGACTCTGGGATCATGACCTGAGCCGAAGGCAGAGGCTTTAACCCACCAAGCCACACAGGTGCCCCTGCAGGTCCGCTTTTATGTGGATTTCTTTCCATAAATACAGTACAATATTATAACATATTATTTTCTTTTCTTTATGATTTTCTTAATGACATTTTCTAGCTTATTTTTAAAATATAGTATATAATACATATAACATACAAAATATGTGTTCATCAACTGTTTAAGTTATCAGTAATGTAGGCAGTAGCCTATAGTAATGTAGGCTATTAGTAGTTAAATTTTTCAGGAGTCAAAAGTTATACACAGATTTTTGACCACATGGGGTGTTGGTACCCCTAGCCCCCACATTGTTCAAGGGTCAACAGTATTTCCTTCCCTTCATTAATCATGAACTCTTCCTGGAATGCTTGTTATGTTAACACTGGCATTCTGGAATTGAATCTCCATGTTGTTTAAAAAAAAAAAAATATATATATATATATACATATATATATGTATATATGTGTGTGTGTGTGTGTGCATGCGCGCATGCATGTGTGTGTGTGTATAAAACACATACATATATAACATGGTTATTTTTATATAAATTTATATTTAATATTAGTTAAATGTGTATGTGTGTGTGTATTTATATTCTACATTATGAAAAATTCCTTAAAATAATCTTTCCAATACTAAGCTTGGTCTTGCTTGATTATTCTCTTATTCAGTGCATTGACTGATTTCTTTTGTAACCACAATTAAAATTGTAATTTCACAAACTCTTAGTCTCTGGTGGTTCCTGTTTTAATAATAGTCTCTTTTTGTTTTACGGATGTAATATCCTCTTAAACTTCTTTGGGGAAACTAATTGAGATAGTTTACCTTTTAGTTCCTCGATTATTTGTTTCCTATAAGGTTAATTATATTCCAATAATAATTGGTTTATTCATTTTGGTTTTTGCCATGGAGGCTATTGGTTTTCCTCCAATATGCGGTGATCCTTAGACATTAGTTTGTACTTACTGAATGATTAGAATGATTCATAGAGGTAGGTGTGTTATGTTTTCCTGACAGACCCTCTATGGTTAGAGGTGTTTTTATGGGGAGCAGGGCAATGTTTCCCTGGGTAGGATGTGTCATTTACATATAGCTCTGTAGGTTACTGAGCGTGGAACAATTTAGCTGCCTGGGGACTTGCATAATTAGACAAAGTGAAGAAGGCTTTATCATGGGATTAAAACTCTTTAGGGCATATGGCTCCTGGGTGGAGCTGCTTCTCCTCCCCGCTCCTCCCCTCCCACTCCACCCCCCCTTTTATTAACCTCAGTATCTGCTACTGGTTACCTAAATGTCCTCTCTCTGCTTCTTCCTTAGGTTCCTATATAAATGGTAGGTTTCCTCCCTAGGCAGGTCAACTCCCACTTTTAGAAAGTGTCATCTTTAGAAGAATAGAACTTTTATTTACTGTTAAGAGCTGGGTCTTTCTCATCCTGTTTTTAACTTCAGTCTGATCCTGTTTATTACCTAGAACCCCTTCAAGCTTGCCAGTATACTGATCACTTTCTTTTTTAAATTTTCAAATGCTGTTGTTTTTCACAGGTATATTATTTGTTGTTGTTTGTGTGTTTTGTTTCGTTTTGTTTTCAGGTCAACTGAAGAGGTTGTAGAGGGAGTTGTTTGTGTGAAATTTAACATCTTCTCCTGAGTGTTTGTTGAATAGGAGTTTAGATTGTTCTCTGTACCTGTGGCTCATTAAAGCCCAAGCTATATGTCAACTTTACGTGTCTAGACGCCTTCAGAAACACCCATGTATATCATGCTTAGTGAAATAAGTCAATCGGAGAAAGACAACTATCATATGATCGCCCTGATATGAGGAAGTGGAGATGCAATGTGGGGGTTTGGAGGGTAGGAAAAGAATAAATGAAACAAGATGAGATCGGGAGGGAGACAAACCATAAGTGACTCTTAAACTCACAAAACAAACTGAGGGTTGCTGGGGGGAGGGGGGTCGAGAGAGGGGGGTGGGGTTATGGACATTGGGGAGGGTATGTGCTATGGTGAGTGCTGTGAAGTGTGTAAACCTGGCGATTCACAGACCTGTACCCCTGGGAATAAAAATACATTATATGTTTATAAAAAAATAAAAAATAAAATATGAAAAAACAAACAAAAAAAACCAAAACACCCATGTACATGTCAGCTCAGCCATGCATTTAAACCTGATTTAAAAATATCCAGTGAGCACACCTATGACCAGATTGTGGTTTCTAAATATTATTTTGGAAAAATGGCTTCTCAAGGGCTGGCTTAGGGAAAATACACAGTGAGCCTGATGCAGCCTGTTGTGTCAGAAAATAAGCAAGCTCCTAAAGAATGGGGACATGTCACAAGGACCCAGGAATCAGTTTCAGAACAGTTTGAGCATCAAAAGAAATAATGAATATAATTGACTGTAACCACTGAATATATAAAAATCCATTAATTCATTGTGGTGTCAGTGAGCGGTAGGTTACCAATGAAGAGATTATTATACCCCTTATCCTCAAAATTAGTAATTAAAGGGAAAGTTAAGCACTGAGCATAGCTCTTAGAGGAAGTATGTTCAGCCCATGGTAATGAAATGAAATTCTCTCTCTCATTTTTTTAAACAGAAGTTGAAAACCACCAGTTAAAAAGGAAGAGGGAATGATGGAATTAGAAAATGCTCATTGTAACCCTGAACAAAATAATTCAGAAAGGGATCACTAGAGGATAAAAGCATTAGAGGAAATGTTGAAGAACAAGATATGCACTGAGACCAAATATCATCCCCTCCCCTCACTGGGTAGGGAAAAAAAAATACCTTTAGCAGGGAGAGATCTGGGAGTTACCATGTGATCAAGCCTCACTAGTAGTGGATCATGTGACATTATATGCCTCCGGAGGAAGTACTGCAGGGCCTATGAAGTGTTCTTGCCCAAAGTGCTATACCTGAGTCAAATAAAGCCTAATATTTAACCTCCTGATTGTAGGAGATACATGGGGTTAGAAAAACAAGAACAATGCACAGTGAAAAAAATGTAGATCCCAGAAGGTGCGGCCACGTTACGTTGGCTAAGTCTGTTCAAAATGTCAGATGCCATTGGAAAAAAGCAAAGTAGGGAGCATGACCTTTGAATCAAAGTTAAAAAACAAAAAAGCTAAAGATATATTTTGGAGAAAATTGAGGGAATCTTGAAAATTTGAAATTTTTAAAATATGAAAAAGAGGTTTGTATTAGAATTCTACAGAGAAAAAGAACTAATAGGATGTGTACACATAGGGAAAGATATTTGTTTTAAGAAATTCGTTCATGTTGGGGTGCTTGGGAAGCTCAGTGGGTTAAGCGTTTGACTCATGATATTGACTCAGGTCATGATCTTAACGTTGTGGGGTCAAAACCAATACAGTGTGTTGGGTCCACACTGGGCATGGAGACTGCTTGGGATTCTCTCTTTCCCTCTCTCTGCCCCTCCCCACCCTATGAAAGAGAAAGAGAGAGTTCATGCCTTTTTGAGTACCTAGTAACCATAAAAACAGACTGGAGACTCAGAAAAGAGTTGCAGTTTGAGTCCAAGGGGTCTGCTGGCAAACCAGAAAGAGCTGGGGTTACAGTTCAAGTTCTAAGATCACCTGCTGGTAGAATTCTCCTTGTTCAGGGAGGCCCCCTTTTGGTCTGTTTAGGCCTTCTACTGATTGGGTGAGGCCCACCCACATTATGGAGGGTAATCTTTTTTTGATATCTGATCTTTCTTTCTTTCTTTTAAATGATAGTAGGATGGGAGAAACTTTGGAGATAATTTGGGTCATAAACCACAGGGGGAGCCTCGTGAATGGGATTAGTGTCCTTATAAAAAGATCCCCAGAGAGCTCTCTTATTTTCTTTCCCTCATGTCACACAGTCAGAAGACAATCTGTGACACAGAAGAGGGCCCTCACCCAACCATGCTGGCATCCTGATCTCAGACTTCCAGCCTCCAAAACTGTGAGAAATACATTTCTGCTGTTTATACGTTACCCCGGCCTTGGTACTTTGTGCTAGAAGTCCAGGCAGATTAAGACATTATAATTATCATTGGAAGACAGACTGTGGGATGTAGGAAACTGATTCCAAATATACGCCTCGCGGGCATCAAATGCATGCACACCCACACACAGACATGCAAGGCCATGCATGGACACGCATGCCCACACATGGATATGCATGCCTGTGGGCACTGAGCGTCAACAAGACATGCAGAAAATGCATGGGTATCGGAGAAAGACACATTGGTGGTGTTTTTTGGTTTGGGTTTTGTTTTTTGTGGTTTTTTAAATTTTTTTTTTTTTTTAATTTTTACTGACACTGAAAGCACAAATGTGAGAGAAGCCTTAAGGATAAGGAGAGTGTAATCACACTTAGCGCCAAATTTAAAGTGCCGCATTTTTGAAGAGTAAAAATTTGACATGCTTATTTTGGTATTCTTGCTGGCATAATTTTTAGCAAATTGAAGCACTGATAAATTTGCAAGACACAAACATAGTTTCCCCTATTTTGTAGACATGATTATAAAGATTACTACTTTTGGTTCATTCTCAGTAATGCATTCCCCAGAAGAAGGACAGAAAATGGAAGGAACATGGGAGACAGCTTGTTGAACCCCGCAGCTCAAGGTTGGCTTAGCAAGGCTATTTCAGCTCTGGGAGACGCTGCCTTCACATTAGGACACTCATCCTGTTAACATCACTTAAAAATCATCCAGCAAGGAATGCCTGTGTGGCTCAGTTGGTTAAGCCTCTGCCTTTGGCTCATTTATGATCCCAGGGTCCTCGGATTGAGTCCCACATTGGGCTCCTTACTCAATGGGGAGCCTGTTTCTCCCTCTGCCTGCTCTGCCTGTAGCTCTCCGTATTTCTGCTCTCTCTGACAAATAAATAAATAAAAATCTTAAAAAAAAAGATCATCCAGAAAATTTTGTCTTCTATTTTATTATGTGACTTTTCCGAATCTTACGTTGTTTAATCCAATCTATGCTTCATCTCCATTGCTCTTAGAACTTGTACTTTTTTTTCTTTTTCCCTTTGACCCCCTTCACCCATTTCACCATCAAAGTTTCCTGATTTAAATGTAAATCTCATCCAAAACCACCCTCATAGATACATCCAGAATATTTGACCAAATATCTGGATATTGTGGCCCAGTCAAATAGACACTTAAAATGAACCAACACAGTGTTATAGAAATGTAGAAGCAACTTCTTCTTTTTAGCAGATGCACGCATAAATATTTAATGATAAAATGTCATGATGCTTGCAGCTTACTTTCAAATGATTCAGAATATATGCATATATATGTTTGTATGTATATATATATATATATGTATAGCTACAAATACAAATACACACATGGCAAATTTAAACAATTGTATATTCTAAACATTGATCATAGCAAGTTAAAGCTTTGGGAATTTTTTTTTTTAATCCAGAATTTTTATTTGTTCAGTACTATGAAAGGTTTTTCTGTTTACTTTAAGATATACTCACAGCACATTATAGATTAAATATAATTTTATTTTTAATTATTATCAATAAGTAGTCCATGGTTTTATAATTCATGGAATTATTTTAAGTAATTTGCTGTGTTCTTCGGAAAATAAATTGTCAAACCCTGTGTATGAACTTATCTTTTAAAAAAATCAAGTTAATGCTTCCATAATTTAGGCTCTAGTTTGTTGAAATATGTTATAACTATATTATGGAGTACATGATATAAGTCAAAGCATGTGTTTATGATTAATTAACATCAATCTTTCAATCATTATGTTTCCATTTATTTGTCACATTTCATTTGTTAGTATGTATGTTATTCTTTTTACATTTTATTTAAAATTACATAATGTTTAATGTACTTATATTTATGTAGCCAGAGATTTAACTCCTTTTATTATAAACAAATAATATTTTATTCCACTTTGGAATATTTTTTCACATAAAAACATTTGCCATCTTTTTTTTCCCTCAATTCCCTACAAAGAGGGATGTGTAATTATTAAAAATGCAGCAACTTATGGGAGAATAATGAGAAAGATTAAGAGTTATACTTAGAGATTTTCCTAATAATCTGTGTCTTTAGGTATTACTCTACTATGTGCTTACAGCTGTCGTTAGATGAAAATACTAAGTTCTCCGCTAAAAGTGTAAGACTCAAGTATTTTAAATTCCAAGTACATGATCATTTCAGAAATAGGCGAGTGACTTTAATGATAATTGAAAAGCTTAGTTAAGACAAACACATTGAGGTTTAGTAATAAAGGACCTAAAATAATGAAATTCTGGGTATTTCTACTTCAAATCTTGCCTGACAATTGGTTTTTGACTCTTAGAGATATTTAATTAAAGTCATATTTAATTTGTGAGAGATTGACTTCCTTAAAACAATCAATTCTACTCTCAGAGTGACTAATGGAGCACAAGACATCTAAACAATATATTTTATGTGTCTCATTACTCTTTTTTTTTTGTTTTTCAGTAATTCAGCAGATTAGACAACACATTTGAAACCTTCGAAAGAAAGGCATTAAAATACCAGTGAAGTCCTCTCTTTTCTCTAGGAATACCTGGAAAGCAGAATTCTAAATACACTATTCAAATAGATCCTGTGTTTCCACTGAAGAAGAATCACTTTGAGGTGAAAGAATGCTTTGGTTTCACCCGCATTTTAAATTTCTCATCGAAACAATGACCATCTGTAAGAGCTCTTATTTATTAAGAGGTGAAAATTTATTATAATTCACATAATCATAAAACGGTCAACATTCTTAGACAAAAAATAATTTCACAAATAATTTTAGATTAAACAAAACCAGCTTCTGGTCTTGTTTACCTAGGAATTTTTAAAAGCTCAATGTTGAGGCAATTCCAGGCACTATTTTAAATTCAACTCCTAAATGCTTATTCACTAAGCCTTTAGGAGCAACAAGGTGGTTTAGGTAGTGAGAAAAAGCTTGGATTCTGGAGTCAGATTAGCTGCATGACATTAGCGAAGCACTCATCTTAGCTTCCTCATCTCTTAATGAAGAGACAAAACAGTCAACATTCCCTACAGGTTGTTTCACTGTTCATCTTGGCAATAACTTCAAATCATCCTTGCAGAATCCACATCTTAATACCATCCCTGTGGCCTCAGCAGCGTCTGCCTCACTGTCTGCTTTTCCTGCTACACATCTCTGTCCATCGATACTGAAGACAAAGCTCTTGGAAGCCCAATTCATTTTTTTCTTTCTAACAGAGCTACTACTCCTAAAATGTTCATTCTGTTATCACAGATGGGCACTTAGTAGGTTTGTTCAGCTGATTAAATGCTATTTTTACAGATTTTCATAAGTCAAGTGATGTGTATTCAATAGTGACATCTCTTCGTTTCCTCTTATGGGCCAACTTGGAACATTTGTTCTTTAGTTAAGGTATAAATGTTTTATACTGTCACCTAGTGGTGATTGTTTGTCCACTGACAGCCTAATTTTGGCAGAATTCCCATTGTTGTATAAATGTTTGTATAACAATTGTGAATTCTCTAGTCAACGAATTTTTAACGAGTGGTTAGTATATGTCAAGTTGTGTTCCAGACACTAGGGCTACTGTAGAAAAAGAAAAAGAAAATCCCTGCGCTTTTTTTTTTTTTAAATATAGTATTTATTTAACAAAGAGAGACACAGTAAGAGAGGACACAAGCAGGGGAGTGGGAGAGGGAGAAGCAGGCTTCCCACCGAGTAGGGAGCCCGATGCGACGCAGGGCTCCATCCCAGGACCCTGAGATCATGACCTGAGCCCAAGGCAGACACCCAAAGACTGAGCCGCCCAGGCGCCCCAATCCCTGCACTTTTTGAACTTACTACATACTATTACAATTTGTTCTCTTTTCTAAATAAAAATGAGAGGAAAAAATAGAAAAATAAAGAGATATTTAATAATATGAAATATGGAAGACATGTAATTTTATAGAATTGAAATTTTATATAATTTTGTATAACTAAGTGCTAAAAGTGGAAAATTTTAGATCTGGATATGGGCTCATGGGCCTGAAGATGTTCCCCTATAGGCTAAATAACAATACAAAATTCCAGAATATATAACTAAGTGAAAACCATTAAGGACTTCACCAAACTTTTGTCTTAATGCAATGCACATACATACTCTAGACTGTAAATTATTGTCGACGGAGGCAGGTGTTAGTAATTCTATGTGTATTCTAGAATTGAGAAAGATAAATATAATGTGGACAATGTGAGCCAGGTTTCTTTTTTTCCATGGGCAATAGTTATAAGTCAGGAAAGGGTTATGGCTAGAGTGAACCCTGTAGTGTTGGGCTGGGAGTGGAGATATGAGTATTAGCTATGATTTCATATGTACGAATATATAGCTGGATATGCAAATGGACAGAGGTGCATGTCTTTCTTACCTCTCTCCATGGAGAGGGCCTGGGAGCAACAACAGCTTAGTGGCAACAAGTACATCTCATGCCTAAGTCTTGGCTTTTAAATATTCATCTTTTTAAAAAATGATGGTATTGGGACGCCTGGGTGGCTCAGTGGGTTAAGCCGCTGCCTTCGGCTCAGGTCATGATCCCGGGGTCCTGGAATCGAGTCCCGCATCAGGCTCCTTGCTCGACGGGGAGCCTGCCTCTCTCTCCACCTCTGCCTGCCTCTCTGCCTGCTTGTGTGCTTTCTCTCTCTCTTTCTGACAAATAAATAAAAAATCTTTTAAAAAAAATGATGGTATTTATCTACTCTTTTCATCATGATAAGTGTACCCTTTAATTCTCAGCCCCTTAAATATTATTCTTTAGTAAAATGTACTAGTGCTTTTTGGAGAAATGAATGATAACAGAGCTGGGATGGAGAAAGTATGGAATGAACCTAGAATAAGGAGTGGTGTCAGAAAGGAAGCAAGTGCTCAAAAAGTAATAACAGCATTTTGGAAGGAGACTGGAGCCAACTTGGAGCTCCCAGTGGCTGCATCAGGACAACTGGAACAACAAAATAAATAATGATAGTGGTGAAGTATAACCTAAGGAGAAAATAAAACTTCATGAGCTTATACTAGGATAAGTATAGAACTGAATACAAAATTAAAGGAGATAAGGGAGAGCTCTTCATTATAGTAGAGTTGCAATTAATAAATGAAGAAAAAATGGAATTTAAAAAAAATGACTATTTGGTGACTACTTTGGTAATAATTGTTGCAAGCAAGAATCACCAGTGGATCCTAAAATTAACAGGAAAAGTATCACGAGAAACAAAATATTTCTGTAATTTCAAAGTACTTGTCCCATTAGATACTTATAAATTTTTAAGGGAAAAAAATAGTGACTTTACATGGATAAACCTGGGAAACATCCTCTTAACCACGTGACTGAGATAACAGCACCAAGAATGACATTAATAGGATGTACTGTGAATGCATGATACCGTTTCAGTAGTAGTCTTGTCAAAAATGCATAACTTGAGTTTAATCCCAAGAAAATATCAGACAAACCTTATACTGAAGGTGTACTACAAAATATCTGGCTGGCTTTCACACTTCTAAAGTTTCAGGGTTATGAAAAGCAAAGAACTGGCCAAAATTTGAGGAGATAAGGGGAGATTGAAGAGACGAGGCAACTAAACACAGTGTATAATCCTGGTTAGATCTTGGATTTGGAAAAGGACATTAATGTGATAATAATTGAAACTTGAATAAGGTTTACGTAATAGTTTTTTCAATTTTTCAGTTTTCTGGTTATGATTATTGCATTATGCATTATGTTTATGTGAAGTGTTAACTAGTGGGGTGGCTGGCGGAAGGATATATGTTGAAATTGTACTATAGCAAGTATGAAATTATTTCAAGGTGAAAAGTGTAAAAATTAGAAATGCATTTTGAATGTTTTAATGAATAAATATTTTTATATTATAAAACAGAATCTTACCTTTCAGTTTTAATAAGATGTAAAACTTGTAAATTTGCCACTCGATTTTCACACATTCAAACCTTGTATGATTTAGGAACTAATTTTATGACTGCTTGAGATAACCTCCAGGGTAACAGAATCATTAATAATGACTAATTGAGTAACTTTTTTTTTTTTTTACAACAGGTATGAAGCTAACAGACGATTTAATTAGAAAATTATAACTGTATTCCGATTACAACTGTAGTTATAATCTACTGTTGATCTGTAGTTTTCAAACTTGAGCTAGCACCAGGAGCACCTGGAGGGCTTATTAAAATGAAGATATTTGGATCCACCTTCTCGAGTTTCTGATTCTTTAGGTCTCTCAGGTGGGGGCGAAGAATTTGCAATTTTTTTTTT